>NC_064622.1:95384909-96724417 GCF_023898315.1 Schistocerca nitens
CGGGTGTTGGCCCTGTGTACCTCGGTCGTATGCAGTCCTGATTGTGGCGCTCACCTGCACGGCGCCAAACACGCATACGACCATCATTGGCACCAAGGCAGAAGCGACTCTCATCGCTGAAGACGACACGTCTCCATTCGTCCCTCCATTCACGCCTGTCGCGACACCACTGGAGGCGGGCTGCACGATGTTGGGGCGTGAGGGGAAGACGGCCTAACGGTGTGCGGGACCGTAGCCCAGCTTCATGGAGACGGTTGCGAATGGTCCTCGCCGATACTCCAGGAGCAACAGTGTCCCTAATTTGCTGGGAAGTGGCGATGCGGTCCCCTACGGCACTGCGTAGGATCCTACGGTCTTGGCGTGCATCCGTGCGTCGCTGCGGTCCGGTCCCAGGTCGACGGGCACGTGCACCTTCCGCCGACCACTGGCGACAACATCGATGTACTGTGGAGACCTCACGCCCCACGTGTTGAGCAATTCGGCGGTACGTCCACCCGGCCTCCCGCATGCCCACTATACGCCCTCGCTCAAAGTCCGTCAACTGCACATACGGTTCACGTCCACACTGTCGCGGCATGCTACCAGTGTTAAAGACTGCGATGGAGCTCCGTATGCTACGGCAAACTGGCTGACACTGACGGCGGCGGTGCACAAATGCTGCGCAGCTAGCGCCATTCGACGGCCAACACCGCGGTTCCTGGTGTGTCCGCTGTGTCGTGCGTGTGATCATTGCTTGTACAGCCCTCTCGCAGTGTCCGGAGCAAGTTTGGTGGGTCTGACACACCGGTGTCAATGTGTTCTTTTTTCCATTTCCAGGAGTGTACATATCACGCCACTACAAGTTGACGCAGTCAAAATCCTTAGCCATTTCGGCTTCGTACAACAAATAAAACCGTGGTATGTACAGAGCGCCATTGAAGTGTACATACTGTACATGAATAAAGAGACAAGTACACTGAGGTGACAAGAGCCATGGGATATCTGCTAAAATCGTCAGTGGGATACCTGCTAAAATCGTCAATGGGATACCTGCTAAAATCGTCAATGGGATACCTGCTAAACTCGTCCATGGGCAACCTGCTAAAATCGTCAATGGGCAACCTGCTAAAATCGTCCACAGGCTACCTGCTAAAATCGTCCATGGGATACCTGCTAAAATCGTCAGTGGGATACCTGCTAAAATCGTCCATGGGATACCTGCTAAAGTCATCCATGGGCTACCTGTTAAAATCGTCCATGGGATACCTGCTAAAATCGTCAATGGGATACCTGCTAAAATCGTCAGTGGGATACCTGCTAAAATCGTCCATGGGATACCTGCTAAAATCGTCCACAGGCTACCTGCTAAAATCGTCCATGGGATACCTGCTAAAGTCGTCCATGGGCTACCTGTTAAAATCGTCCATGGGATACCTGCTAAAATCGTCAATGGGATACCTGCTAAAATCGTCAGTGGGGTGCCTGCTAAAATCGTCCACAGGCTACCTGCTAAAATCGTCCATGGGATACCTGCTAAAATCGTCAGTGGGATACCTGCTGAAATCGTCCATGGGATACCTGCTAAAGTCGTCCATGGGCAACCTGCTAAAATCGTCCATGGGCAACCTGCTAAAATCGTCCACAGGCTACCTGCTAAAATCGTCCATGAGATACCTGCTAAAATCGTCAGTGGGATACCTGCTAAAATCGTCCATGGGATACCTGCTAAAGTCATCCATGGGCTACCTGTCAAAATCGTCCATGGGATACCTGCTAAAATCGTCCATGGGATACCTGCTAAAATCGTCCACAGGCTACCTGCTAAAATCGTCCATGGGATACCTGCTAAAATCGTCAATGGGATACCTGCTAAAATCGTCCACAGGCTACCTGCTAAAATCGTCCATGGGATACCTGCTAAAGTCGTCCATGGGCTACCTGTTAAAATCGTCCATGGGATACCTGCTAAAATCGTCAATGGGATACCTGCTAAAATCGTCAGTGGGATACCTGCTAAAATCGTTCACAGGCTACCTGCTAAAATCGTCCATGGGATACCTGCTAAAGTCGTCCATGGGCTACCTGTTAAAATCGTCCATGGGATACCTGCTAAAATCGTCAATGGGATACCTGCTAAAATCGTCAGTGGGGTGCCTGCTAAAATCGTCCATGGGATACCTGCTAAAATCGTCAATGGGATACCTGCTAAAATCATCCACAGGCTACCTGCTAAAATCGTCCTTGGGATACCTGCTAAAGTCGTCCATGGGCTACCTGTTAAAATCGTCCATGGGATACCTGCTAAAATCGTCAATAGGATACCTGCTAAAATCGTCAGTGGGGTGCCTGCTAAAATCGTCCACAGGCTACCTGCTAAAATCGTCCATGGGATACCTGCTAAAATCGTCAGTGGGATACCTGCTAAAATCGTCCATGGGATACCTGCTAAAGTCGTCCATGGGCAACCTGCTAAAATCGTCCATGGGCAACCTGCTAAAATCGTCCACAGGCTACCTGCTAAAATCGTCCATAAGATACCTGCTAAAATCGTCAGTGGGATACCTGCTAAAATCGTCCATGGGATACCTGCTAAAATCGTCCACAGGCTACCTGCTAAAATCGTCCATGGGATACCTGCTAAAATCGTCAATGGGATACCTGCTAAAATCGTCCACAGGCTACCTGCTAAAATCGTCCATGGGATACCTGCTAAAATCGTCAGTGGGATACCTGCTAAAATCGTCCATGGGATACCTGCTAAAGTCGTCCATGGGCAACCTGCTAAAATCGTCCATGGGCAACCTGCTAAAATCGTCCACAGGCTACCTGCTAAAATCGTCCATAAGATACCTGCTAAAATCGTCAGTGGGATACCTGCTAAAATCGTCCATGGGATACCTGCTAAAGTCATCCATGGGCTACCTGTTAAAATCGTCCATGGGATACCTGCTAAAATCGTCAATGGGATACCTGCTAAAATCGTCCATGTGATACCTGCTAAAATCGTCAATGGGATACCTGCTAAAATCGTCAATGGGATACCTGCTAAAATCGTGTCGCATTTCCTTTTGCCCAGCGATGTAGACCATCTCCACGTGCCACAGACTCAACAAGACGTTGGAAGTCCACTGCAGAAACATTGAACATACTGCCTCTATAGCCGTCCATAATTGCGAGAGTGTTGCCGGTGCAAGCGGGAGTGTTGTCGGTGTAGTAGTGCATACACGAACTAGTCTGTCGATTATATCCCATAAATGTTCGTTGGGATTCATATCGGGCGATCTGGGTGGTCAGATCATTCTTCAGACCAATCGCGAACAATAGTGGTCCGATGATGTGGTATCCTTAAATATTCTATCGTCTCCATCGCTATTTGGGAACATGGGGTCCATGAATGGCTGCCAATAGTCTCCATGAAGCCGAACATAATTTCCAGTTAATGATCGGCTCAGTTGCACCAGAGAACCCAGTCCATTCCATGTGAACATGGCCTGCACCATTATGGAGCCACCAACAGCTTGCACAGAGCCTTATTGACCGGTTCGTGGCTTGGTGGGGTCTGCACCACACTCGTACGCTACCATCAGCTCTTACCAACTGAAATCGGGACTCATATCACCAGGCCACGGTTTTCCTGCCGTCTAGGGTCCAACCGACTATGGTCACGAGCCCACGAGGGGTGTTGCAGGCGATGTCGGTCGTGCTGTTAGCAACGGCACTCACGCAAGTCGTCTACTGTCGTAACCCCTCTAACGCCAAATTTTCCCACATTGCCCTGACGGATGCGTTCGTCGTACGTCCCACATTGATTTTTGCGCGTATTTCACGCAGTGTTGCTTGTCTCTTGGCACTGACAACTCTACGCCAACGCTGCTGTTCTCAGTAGTTAATTGAAAGCCATCTGCCACGGCGTTGTCCGTGGTGAAAGGTGATGCCTGTAATGCGGTATTCTCAGCACACTCTCGACACGGTGAATATTGAATTCCCTAACGATTTCTGAAACTGAATATCCCATGCGTCTAGCTCCAAATACCATCCGGTTTAATGTCTGTTCATTCCCGTCGTGCGGCCATACATCTACATCTCCATACATACTCCGCAATCCACCATACGGTGCGTGGCGGAGGGTACCTCGTACCACAACTAGCATCTTCTCCCCCTGCTCCACTCCCAAACAGAACGAGGGAAAAATGACTGCCTATATTCCTATGTACGAGCCCTAATCTCTCTTATCTTATCTTTGTGGTCTTTCCGCGAAATGTAAGTTGGCGGCAGTAAAATTGTACTGCAGTCCGCCTCAGATGCTGGTTCACTAAATTTCCTCACTAGCGATTCACGAAAAGAACGCCTCCTTTCCTCCAGAGACTCCCACCCGAGTTCCTGAAGCATTTGCGTAACACTCGCGTGATGATCAAACCTACCAGTAACAAATCTGGCAGCCCGCCTCTGAATTGCTTCTATGTCCTCCCTCAATCCGACCTGATAGGGATCCCAAACGCTCGAGCAGTACTCAAGAATAGGTCGTATTAGTGTTTTATAAGCGGTCTCCTTTACAGATGAACCACATCTTCCCTAAATTCTACCAATGAACCGAAGACGACTATCCGCCTTCCCCACAACTGCCATTACATGCTTGTCCCACTTCATATAGCTCTGCAATGTTACGCCCAAATATTTAATTGACGTGACTGTGTCATGCGCTACACTACTAATGGAGTATTCAAACATTAATTTACATTTATCTATATTTACAGTTAGCTGCCATTCTTTACACCAATCAAAAATCCTGTCCAAGTCATCTTGTATCCTCCTATAGTCACTCAACGAAGACACTTTCCCGTACACCACAGCACCATCAGCAAACAGCCGCACATTGCTATCCACCCTATCCAAAAGATCATTTATGTAGATAGAAAACAACAGCGGACCTACCACATTTCCCTGGGGCACTCCAGATGATACTCTCACCTCCGATTCTAGGCGCGCAGTCCGGAACCGTGCGACTGCTACGGTCGCAGGTTCGAATCCTGCCTCGGGCATGGATGTGTGTGATGTCCTTAGGTTAGTTAGGTTTAAGTAGTTCTAAGTTCTAGGGGACTGATGACCACAGCAGTTGAGTCCCATAGTGCTCAGAGCCATTTGAACCAACCATCTCACCTCCGATGAACACTCACCATCGAGGACAACGTACTGGGTTCTATTACTTAAGAAGTCTTCGAGCTACTCACATATTTGGGAACCAATCCCATATGCTCGTGCCTTAGGAGTCTGCAGTGGGACACCGAGTCAAACGCTTTCCGGAAGTCAAGGAATATGGCATCCGTCTGATACCCTTCATCCATGGTTCGCAAGACATCATGTGAAAAAAGGGCGAGTTGCGTTTCGCAGGAGTGATGCTTTCTAGTCGTGCTGATGTATGGACAGCAACTTCTCTGTCTCAAGGAAATTCATTATATTCGAACAGAGAATATGTTCGAGATTCCTGCAACAAACCGATGTTAAGGATATTGATCTGTAATTTTGAGGATCCGTCCTTCTACCCTTCTTTAATACAGGCGTCACCTGCGCTTTTTTTCCAGTCGCTCGGGACTTTACGTGGGGGAAGAGATTCGTGATAAATGCAAGCTAAGTAAGGAGCCAATGCAGTAGAGTATTCCCTGTAAAACCACGTCGGAAACTTTTTCACATGAATCACGTCAGTACAAATTACAGCTCCGCTACTGAACTGCCCTTTTATACGTTGTGCACGCGATACTACCGCAGTCTGTGTGTGTGTGTGCACATCGCTATCCGATGACTTGTGTCACCTCGGACTGTATTGCGTTGCAGCGGCAAGAAACGTACCTTCCATCCAAGCCCGCTAGATGTCGCCGCTGCATTTTACTTGACTTAAAAGAAGTACGTTCCTTATGCTCGACTATATAAAACTTTGTTCACATTTTATAAAAGGAAATATAGAAGATAAAACCTAAATGCTGTTGCTTACACATCTTGCAACAAAATTTATTGCGAAAGGGTGCTTTATTAAAACAAACAACTACGTTAGAACTTTACATAATCTATTTACGCAGTCGAAACAATGTAATTGTAGAAAGAAATACAGCTCACTAGTGAAAACACTATCAAATATGAACAATGCACTCACGCATCGCGCTCACATTGTAAGTAGGCTGTTTAGGTTTTTATGTTGGTAACGCCACGTAATGTTTTTATGTTGGTAACGCCACGTAGCGCTCTGTGCTGTGTGCAATCTGTGGCTGGTTGGCATTGTTGGAATATTCGCTATTGCAGTGTTGTGCAGTTGGATGTGAATAGCGCGTAGCGTTGTGCAGTTGGAGGTGAGCCGCCAGCAGTGGTGGATGTAAGGAGAGAAATGGCAGAATTTTGAGAGCGGACGATCTGGTCGTGTGTCCGTCAGAAAAAGGAAATTTGTAAGATTGTATGTGATGAACTGATACATACATTATGACTTTTGAACACTATTAAAGTAAATACGTTGTTTGTTCTCTATCAAAATCTTTCATTTGTTAACTATGCCTATCAGTAGTTAGTGCCTTCAGTAGTTAGAATCTTTTATTTAGCTGGCAGTATTGGCGCTCGCTGTGTTGCAGTAGTTCGAGTAACGAAGATTTTTGTGAGGTCAGTGATTCGTGAAAGGTATGGGTTATTGTTAGTCAGGGCCATTCTTTTGTAGGGGCTATTGAAAGTCAGATTGCGTTGCGCTAAAAACGTATTGTGTGTCAGTTTAGTGATCATCAGAATAAGTAAAGAGAGAAATGTCTGAATACGTTCAGTTTTGCTCAGCTGTTTGAAAATCAAATAACGTAAGAGGTTTACCAGCACTGTCATTCTTAAATTTTCTAGGGGCATGTTTCAACCTGATGGCAGCTCGCACTAAACCACAGGTACAACAGTAAAATGCATTTGGACGCCACAGTATTCCTTCATGTACCCGTTACTAAAGTCACGCTTACTGCATGCCTCAGGAAGCATCATATCAGCCAATCTCTCCTGTACGTCAAATTGTGCTGCATATTTGCTTTCACCCCAATTCGATTCAGTACCTCCACATGAGTTATTCGATATACCTATCTAATGCTCAGCAGTCTACTCCAACGTCAAATTTTGAAAACTTCACTCTCTTCTTCTCGAAACCGTTTATTGTGCAGTTTTCACTTCTGTACAAGCTAAGATCCACACCTTCAGAAAAGACTTCCTAATACTTCAATTTATAGTAAATACTGACAAATTTCTCTTAATCAGGAATAACTTTTTTGCTCTTGCCAGTTTGCATTATATATATATATATATATATATATATATATATATATATATATATATATATATATATATATATATATCCTCTCTAGTTCGGCTATCATCATTTATTTTACTGCTCAAATAGCAAATCTCAAAATTTACCTAGTACTTTTAGTGTATTTCCTGTTCGTAATCCCTCTCAAGGGAACGTCCCCATCGCACTCCCCTCAGATTTAGTTATAAGTTGACGCAGTGGATAGGCTTTGAAAAACTGAACACAGATCAATCGAAAAAACAGGAAGAAGTTGTGTGGAACTATGAAAAAAATAAGGGAAATATACAAACTGAGTAGTCCATGCGCAAGATATGCAACATCAAGGACAATGTGAGCTCAGGATCGCCGTGGTCCCGTGGTTAGCGTGAGCAGGTGTGGAACGAGATGTCCTTTATTTTCGCAAAGTTATAATCTGTCCGTTCGTTCATTGACGTCTCTGTTCACTGTAATAAGTTTAGTGTCTGTGTTTTGCGACCGCACCCTTGTCAGAATCACCTAATGTAATGCGACTACATTCCGTTACCCTTCTTTTATTTCTATGACTGTTCATCTTATGTTCTCTTTTCAAGGACATTAAGCATTTCATTCAGCTGTTTGTCCAAGTCCTTTGCCGTCAGTGACCAAATGTCATCGGCACGCCTCAGAGTTATTATTCCATTTTCCCTGAACTTTAATTATCCGCATCACGATTCACAAGAAGAACCCGAAATTAATATGCTTCGCACACGGAAGAGCTCACTGGCATAACACACTTTCGGTCTACTCTTGAGTGTTGTCCGTCATTGTAGGTAAATTAAGAAGATGGATTAGTACAAGACATTCAAAGGAGAGGTGCACAGTTCACCGCGGTTTGTTTACTCATCGTGAGCGTACAACAGAAATGCTCAAAAAACAGCAACGCGAGAAGTGATAAGGCAGGCGATGTACTTCACTTAGATCCCAGCTCGCGAATTTCAGCGGGCTCCCGATTCTAAACAAGTCACAAAGCATACCGCTTCATTCAACATGTCTCTCTCTCTCTCTCTCTCTCTCTCTCTCTCTCTCTCTCGCTCTCTCTCTCTGTCTCTCTCTCTCTCGCGCGCGCGCTCGCGCGTTAAGTACCATCGTATAAACTTAGGGAAATTCGCGCCCATATGGAGGGGTTAGGATAGTGCTGTTACGCATCTTGCGGACATTCTGCGAATGCAGTACCAAGCAGGTCGCGGGAGAGGAGTGGGGGCGGGGAGGTACGATACACTCCTACTTTAAGTACCCTCCACCGCACACTGCATGCTGGCTTGTTTCTTAATACACATGTAGATAATAATTAAGTCAGGCGACTGAGAAAGTCGCGGTCTCCTAAAATTGTTTACGTGACTACAGCTGTTACTCTTCCTTCCGTAATCGTAGTTGCCAGCGAAAATAAAGGCATGAGCATACATACTGTGGCAGATATTGCACTTAGCTACACAGCTGGAAGGTATTTCCACTGTACGCTTCTATCGATATTCTCTATATCTACGCACGCGCTGCGGAAATAAACAGTACAAAAACATAGTTCAAAAATCAAATGTGTGTGAAATCTTATGCGACTTAACTGCTGAGATCATCAGTCCCTAAGCTTACACACTACTTAACCTAAATTATCCTAAGGACAAACACACACACCCATGCCAGAGGGAGGACTCGAACCTCCGCCGGGACCAGCCGCATAGTCTATGTATGCAGCGCCTTAGACCGCTCGGCTAATCCCGCGAGGCAAAAACATAGTCATTGTACCATTTTACATATTTTCATTTCTCTTTGCCTGCGTTTTGTGACGCAGCTGTGAATCCTCTTCCTTCTCGTCAACTCGGTTAGAATAGCTATGGCCATGGCAGCTGTATACGACTGTTTTGTTTCTAAAGTTACCGTAATACTGGTTTCGTTGATGCTCTGTCTTCCAGGCACCTATAAAGACCACCATCCACATTGATGACAGTGGTCTTCCTACGAGAGATGACAACCTTCATTAATTTTGTCCTGTTTGTTTCGGAAAGTTTGTCTTCCATTATCATCTTTGACAAACAGTTTTCACATACGTTTATTTGGTTCAAATGGCCCTGAGCACTATGGGACTTAACATCTGAGGTCATCAGTCCCCTAGAACTTAGAACTACTTAAACCTAACTAAGGACATCACACACATCCATGCCCGAGGCAAGATTCGAACCTGCGAACGTAGCGGTCGCGCGGTTCCAGACTGAAGCGCCTAGAACCGCTCGGCCACAACGGCCGGCTTAAGTTTATTTCGTATCATGCAACAGGTAAGTGGGTACGCACAATTTGCTCTCGCGGCTTAAGTTTATTTCGTATCATGCAACAGGTAAGTGGGTACGCACAATTTGCTCTCGCTGGAAGTGTGTAAGATCCGATATGACAGACGACATATGTGCTATCGTGGCGGTACTGCTCCGGAGAGGCTCTGGAACCAGAAGAAGAGGAAAGGCGACAACACAGGGCTACTGATAACTCGGGTGGCAATCTCGAGAAATGAGCTGTTTGTATCATTATGTTGACAATGTTTTTTGACACGCCTGTACACTGTGGAAGAACGGATCACAGTTATACGCAGTATGTGCGTGTGAGGCGTTAAGTACAGGCTGGCAAATAGCGGAAGTCACTCTTGTTAACAAAATAAATAAATAAAAGAACGTACGCGCACTATTATAGAGCATAATCGCTGAAGCCCGTCCGTTACAAGACCCTGCATCGAACATTATGACGTGACTGGAGGATTCTCAAAGAAAAAAACCTGTACCATTAAGACTGATTGCATGTGCTAATGTGGGAAAGAGTGCAAGGGAGGTGATGTGATCTAATGTAACTTTTTAGTATATCTGCATTTTATACGTTTTACACATAATTATCTCATACATTTATTGTACAGCCGTTGATAACCACGGTTTTGAGCGCCTAAACAAACGACAACATCACAGAAATAATTTCCGATTTCCAAATAATGTTTGAGCTATCAGCATACGTGTAAAAGATTTATTGAGCTTGCTTTTAATAAAGCGGTAGCACAGCCGCTGAGTCCATAGGACTGAGCTGATCAGCTTACCGAAGGAGATGTTATACACTGAGAAAAGATAGCATGGTGTATATTTGCACTCCACGTTTACACTCCGCAGCCGATTTACGGTAAGATGGCTCTGAGCACTATGGGACTCAACTGCTGTGGTCATAAGTCCCCTAGAACTTAGAACTACTTAAACCTAACTAACCTAAGGACATCACAAACATCCATGCCCGAGGCAGGATTCGAACCTGCGACCGTAGCAGTCGCACGGTTCCGGACTGCGCGCCCAGAACCGCGAGACCACCGCGGCCGGCTTACGGTAAGAGGCATAGCTCCCATCCAGCTGTCGCATATCCCATAGCGCATCCTGAAATAGCGATTGTTAGTAAGCTTCTGTTTGGGCTCAAACTTCCAAAGATATCGTTTCAGAAGTAGCGGACCTGCCGCCTCTATGTTAACATTCCGTCCGTAACGTAGTACTGTGCGCCAAGCTTGGGAAGTCACATCCCATGCCTATATACATGTATGGTACGACGATATTATCAACTGTGCGCATTTTATCTTTTTTTTATGAATATATGTATACGTGTGGAGTGCCTTCTGTGCTTTGACTTCATGTAATGCGACATGGCTCTTTCCATAAGATCAGATGATGGCAGCATAATAACGGTCATCGTGGAACAATGAAAGTTTCTGTACTCCTGTCGCGACGTACGAAGTGTGTTCTTCATTTCCAACCACATAAGCCGCCGGACAGCACAACATGTGTACTTTACTTTCAGATAAATCATTCAAAACCTGAATTTATATTGTATTTTAACAACTTTCTGTTTATTAGAAACGCTTTCCTTGCTGTTGACAGTCCGAAATTTTATTTTCTGTTTACTTCTGCTAACGCTTGTTATGGCTGGAATCAAATGGCTCTGAGCACTACGGGACCTAACTTCTGAGGTCATCAGTCCCCTAGAACTTAGATCTACTTAAACCTAACTAACCTAAGGACATCACACACATCCATGCCCGATGCAGGATTCGAACCTGCGACCGTAGCGGTCTCGCGGTTCCAGACTGTAGCGCCTAGAACCGCTCAGCCACTTCGGCCGACTAACGCTTGTTATTTTGCTGCACAAACTTTAGAGCTCATCTACTACTTCTAGTATCTCATTTCCTGTTGGCTCGACGTCGCCTTATTTAGTTGGGTAATATTCCATCACCCCTACTCTACTTTCATTGTCGTTCACCTCATACCTCCGTTTACCAGACTACACTTTCCTTGCGTGATCTTCCAAGCGCTTTTCAGTCTGCGACAAATTTCATATTTTAATATGTTTTCCTACAGTTTTTTTGCCTTCTGTGGTTCTTCTCCAGTACCGCGAAACCCACTCCTTCCCGGGTTCGATTCCCGGTGGGGTCAGGGATTTTCTCTGCCTCGTGACGACTGGGTGTTGTTTGATGTCCTTAGGTTAGTTAGGTTTAAGTAGTTCTAAGTTCTAGGGGACTGATGACAATAGATGTTAAGTCCCATAGTGCTCAGAGCCATTTGAACCATTTTTGAACCAAACCCACTCCCTGTTACTGTGAACGTGATGGTTTAGTAGATGAGGCACTACGCTCCAGTCTTGATGATCCAAGATTCATACCCGGATAAGGCGCGGAGATTTTTCCTCGTTCAAGTCCCTCCACGACGGTCCCAGCTGCACTCACCCGGCAACGAAGTGAGTGCCCGAGATCTTTCCCGGGGGTTGAAGAGCGGTAAAGGACGCTCGGTTCACCTTCCCCCGACCCCCCTCCTCTTTCATCGCCAACGCGAAGAATGGCCGCACTTTACCTAGGCCAGTACCCCGGAGATAGATTTTACTTCACCTTTCCTGAATTTAGCGCATTCTGTTTTCTGTCTGATGCTATCCATACATTCTTTTTTCCGCCGATTCACCGTCGAAGCTACTCATTTCTCGAGCTACCTCCCCACTAGCGCCGTGCTTAAGCGCGGAGTATCGAGGCTGCTGTCTAAAGGCCCACACAAGATACATTTTAAAAACTCGTAAATGTCTGTGTTGAGTGGCGCACGTCCTCTCACAGCTGTAAAAGACTGTTTCTTTTGTACGGGCTAATCCGACTGAATTTTTCTGCTAACAGCTGATACGAATTATGTCAGCGGCAACCTCGCGGTACGCAGCTCCAAATTTCCAGTGGCGGCCAGGCAAACGCGCGTCACTACTGCTAGCAAAATCGCCAAGACTTTTGAAAGAATGTTTACCGGAATTTGGGCAGCGCGGATTGAGATGGATTTCGTGGAAATCCGGTGTCGTCCATACCTCATTTCATCCAATATAACAGCCATAAAATTTCTTATTTCCTGTCACCAGGTGCAGATTCTTGAACTCTTGAAGCTGGGGAAAAAAACATTTCAAAATAACTTCATTCACTAGCGAGGTATTGTGAGAGACGACTGTGAGGTAATGGGCGAGTTGTGGCGCCCTGAAAATATTCTAAGTTCGGAGTTGGCGTTGCCGCACGGGCTGCTCGGCAAGCCGGGGCTCGTCAGCAACAGCGTGGTGCCGAACATAAGCTGGAGCAAGAGGGTGGCAGCGCGTGGTCCAGGCCGACCGCGTGGCTGGCAATTCCTTGTTGACGCTGTGTCGAGGACTGTGCTTTGTGTCGATGAAGGAGATTTGTACGCCAGGAATCCCAAAGATGGCGGACTCTATGAAACCATAATGGCAGACATTTCACAGTTCATGTAGAAATTAATAACAGTCAGAGGAATCATGATACCTTAAAGAGAAACATGTACATTACAGTTATCAAGAACGAAGTGTTCGTATTAAGAAGGGTGTAAGACAAGGCTGTAGCCTTTCGCCCCTACTCTTCAATCTGTACATCGAGGAAGCAATGATGGAAATAAAAGAAAGGTTCAGGAGTGGAATTAAAATACAAGGTGAAAGGATATCAATGATACGATTCGCTGATGACATTGCTATCCTGAGTGAAAGTGAAGAAGAATTAAATGATCTGTTGAACGGAATGAACAGTCTAATGAGTATACAGTATGGTTTGAGAGTAAATCGGAGAAAGACGAAGGTAATGAGAAGTAGTAGAAATGAGAACAGCGAGAAACTTAACATCAGGATTGATGGTCACGAAGTCAATGAAGTTAAGGAATTCTGCTACATAGGCAGTAAAATAACCAATGACGGACGGAGCAAGGAGGACATCAAAAGCAGACTCGCTATGGCAAAAAAGGCATTTCTGGCCAAGAGAAGTCTACTAATATCAAATACCGGCCTTAATTTGAGGAAGAAATTTCTGAGGATGTACGTCTGGGCACAGCATTGTATGGTAGTGAAACTTGGACTGTGGGAAAACCGGAACAGAAGAGAATCGAAGCATTTGAGATGTGGTGCTATAGACGAATGTTGAAAATTGGGTGGACTGATAAGGTAAGGAATGAGGAAGTTCTATGCAGAATCGGAGAGGAAAGGAATATGTGGAAAATTCTGATAAGGAGAAGGGACAGGATGATAGGACATCTGCTAAGACATGAGGGAATGACTTCCATGGCACTAGAGGGAGCTGTAGAGGGCAAAAACTGTAGAGGAAGACAGAGATTGGAATACGTCAAGCAAATAATTGAGGACGTAGGTTGCAAGTGTGAAAGGTGGCTACACTGAGCCACAGCGCCAGAGATCGCGCTAGAGAGTATTGTTCAGCCGCCTCCACTGGCAGTGATTATTGAGAACTCGTAGTGGGCAGTGCTTTGGGAGAACTCGTGGTAGTCAGTGCTGAGATGTCGTAGTGAGGAGTGTTTGTTGAGATGAGCTAGTAGGCAGTGCTTGCTGAGATGTGATACTGAAAAGTTCTTCTTGAGATGTGATAGTAGCGAGTCGGTGTGGAGAGATTGTAATGTCTAGAGTGCTTTTCATCAATATAAATTAAGGTAACAAACTACTTTTCTTTTCTTTCTCATTATTTCAATGTCCTGAATAATGCGTCATTACAGGTTCAGTCAACGAAGCATCTGGCTTGTGTTCTTGTATTAGAGTGTAATTCTGGTTTTCTTGAGTAATTATGGTATTTCTATTTTCTTTAATTAATTCAGTATAAATGATATTTAAAATTTCTTGTGTTGTTGAAGAAGAACCGTGCCAGATCCGTACGTTGAGTCATACTTCCACACACAGAACAGTTACACTTGTGCTTTGGTTTCGTAGGTTTTATAGTTGCTGGGGACTTAATTAATTAATTGTGTTAATGAAAATTTCCATTTCATTCTTTGTTGTTGTTCTATGCAGTCAGATTGCGTAATAATACTAGTCAGGGCCTACCGTTTACGAGACTTGCGTAATCGGACAGACAGACACTAAATCAAAAAAATTAAAATTATTTGCATTTTATTTTAATTAAGCCCCCATGCACGTGGCGACCGCTGCTTCGGATCGTCCCTTGGAAATCTTCTGATTATAAAAATAGTAGACAGTAGCATTGTTGTAGTAATTTGTAGTTTAGTAATTATAGTCTATTTTGCATGTGTAGATTTGGTAATTGTCATTCTTAGAACGGTATTTTTTCTCTGAATTTGATTTGTTGTTTTGTATACGCGTTGACGATTTAGCGCGATTATTTCAATTGTTCGTTAATCGTGTTTGAGAGAAACATTTCGAGTGAATGGTATTGTTGATGATAAAGAGTCATTGTGTGTAATTTTCGTACTGTGACGAGTTTTGTATGTTTTGTAAATGATTACGCGATCGATGAAAAAGGCAAAAATGATGGATAGTCAGAATGACGAAATTGTTGACATGGCGAACTCGCCAACACAGGAGAACAGTATGATGAATAATGAAGGGGAAAACAATGTAATAAGTCGGGAAAATAGTCCGGAACCATTTCAAAATTTTTCTCAATCAGAAAATTCACAGAATACGAGATTAACGATAGAAAATTCTGGAATAGTATCGAACACAGATAGCTTTACAGCTATGACGAATGAAACTGGTTTTGCGGGAAATGTTAGGGGCGAAAAGAGTTTCGAACCAGTTACTATGGAGCAGTTGATGAGTGCAATATTAAATTTGGGATCTGAATTAAAAACAGAGATAGGAAGAATTAACACGAAGAGTGAAATTATGACAACACGGATATGCTCAAAAATAGAAACAATTAAAACCGAATTAAAAACAGTGGGATCACAGTTACGATCTGAAATTAAAACCGAGATGGAGACAATGGAAACACAGTTAGGCTCACGAACAGGGACATGTTTCAAAATCACGAAAGATGAATCAAAGAAAGAAATTAGAGAAGTACAACCGATTTTGAATGGTCACAATAATAGCTTAATTTCAACAGAAATCAGACAAGAGGAACAGGACAGAGAACGGGAAGAAAAAGATCGCGTGATAGTACAAAAATTTTCAGAGTTAAATTTACAACGTGCACACGATAAGGAAGAAATATTTGAGAGAATCGAGGAATCCGTACCAAATGACTTAACGCAACAGTGTGAACAGTTAACTACTAAATGTGACAATACCGAAACCCGAGTTGCGACACTTATCGGAAAGAGTTGAGGAGATTTCTGATAAATTGACAAATCTTAGTTTAAATGGGGACAGAGATTCGGATGATACAGCTCCATTACCATTTGCTGAAACCGAAGAGTACCAGAACATAAATAAGCATGTTGAAATTCAGGGAAAATTTAATGTTCGTGTTAAAAGGGAATTTGAGGCATTACGAAAGCAAGTCAAACATATTGAAGGCGAAATCGTAGGAAAAGACAGCAGAAGAAATTTGGAATCACAGATAGCAGAAGGCTTTGAAGAAAATAATTTATTTCATTTATGGGATGCAACAAGAGAACGCCAGGCGCGCGAACTTGACAATAATCGACATTGGGACTGGGACAGACGCAGTAGGTCTTTGTCGCCACGAGGAGAAAACTTTGACTATAAACACTTTTTGACTGTTCGGAAACTTAAGATCTTTCGCAATTCTAAGAATGACATACTTCCATGTTCATGGTTAGATCAATTTACGTACGCACTTCCGCCAAGTTTGCCACTAAGTCACAAACTGAAATTAATGTGCATCTATTAAAGTCCTCAGGGGATTCACTACACTAAGTGAATATGTGCCTTAGCGAGCATAGGGCCCCGAGCTGTAGTGGTGCTATTTCCCTTTTAGTTTTCTGCACCGCTGCCTACTCTTTCACTATTCTCTGCATCTATAAAAAACAACCCTTCTACTATCCATCTATCTAGACAGTAGGTAAACAATAACCGGATTTGACTGTTTTACTCAAAAGTGACTTCGGAAATTACCGTTTGGACTTACTATATTTTCTGCAGCATTCATTCGTAGTTTAAACGAAATCTTACCTGTTTATCTTCGTGACAATATTACTTCATATGTTGACGATATTCTTATTGCTAAACGTTCTTGGAGTGAGCATAACAAAATTTTGGATTTATTATTACGTATTTTTGCAAGAGTTGGCATTACAGAGAACTTGAAAAAATCGGAATTTGGTCGTTCTCAGGTGAAATTTCTCGGTCACATTATTTCTACAGAAGGTATTCTCCCTGATCCAGAGAAACTAGACGCAATTCGTAATTATACTGTTCCTACCACAAAACGTGATGTTCGTAGTTTCCTTGGTGTCTGTAATTTTCTTAGGCGCTTTGTTAGATTGGATGATTTGACCACACCTCGTTTACGCATTTCAGTTATGCACACTTTGGTCCCAGAAAATGCTTTCATAAATTACGGGAAAATTGCTACTTCAATAATATGGAAAAACGCATTCGATCTGTTCTTGCCAAATGCAAGTTATGTCAAAAGGCTAAGCCGCCAACTGTTTCTCACAGAGCACCGTTGTTTCCTATCATTCCAGCGAAATTAAAGGACATGGCTGCAGTCGATTTGTTCGGTCCAGTGGTTCGTTCTACTAATGGTTTAGCGTACATTTTCGTAGCAGTGGAACTGACATCAAAATATGTGTGTTTTACACCTTTACGCAAAGCAACAGCTCGTTCAGTATCTAATGCTTTCATCAAACATTTTCTTAAAGAAGTTGGTCATGTTGATAAGGTTATATCAGATAATGGATCACAGTTTCGCTCTAAAATTTGGCTTCGTACTCTATGGCGTCGTAAGATTAAACCAATTTTTATTTCACTTTTTCACCCTCAATCTAATGCTTCAGAGAGATGGACGAAGGAAATCAATAAATTGTGCCGTCTTTATTGTCATCAGAATCACAGAACTTGGGATCAGTATCTTCATATTTTTCAAAACATTCTGAATGAACTTCCTAATGACTCAACTTCTTTACCGCCTATACTGATATTAAAAAATAAAGTACCAACAAATCGCATTTCTGAAATCGTTCCTTTTCCGCTTTCACGGAAACTGCGGCATTCTGAAGTTGTCAACCTGGCTCTACGAAATACTGCATCTGCGGCTGCAAGAAGAGAGAAATCAGCTAAACGTCCTGGTCGTTTAAAAATTTTGTCAGTTGGTCAAAAGGTGTTAATTAAGTCTCATCGTTTGTCTCATAAAGGAAAAGGCTTATGTCGCAAATTTTTTCTGCTTTATAACGGTCCATATAGGATTCGCAAAATTATTCATGATAACACTGTTGAAGTAGAAACTCTTAAATCTCGGCGCTCTAAGGGAATAAATCATATATCGAACGTAAAAATTTTTGTGGAATGACATACTTTAGAGAAACTAACAGCTACATGTAAACATGCAGAGAATACACGGACACCGCGCCGTGTTCTGGCGGCGGCGCGTACTCAAAGCAACAGTGAAGTCTGCGCGCCGCACAAGGCAGTCGTTGACCGCAAACAATCACTTTCTACGTCACGCGCCTACAGCTGATCGAGCGCTCAGTGCGAATGCACTGATAGACGTAAACAAATACACAGTCTAATTTCTCCGACTAAATTCTGTATAAAGCTATGGTGACTTTATAAATTATGTTATTAACGTTCAGTATTTTTCAGGATACGGTTGTGTAAAATATTTAAGACCTTCAGGTAAATTCTGTGCGTGTCCGACGTTAAGACGACTTGCTATGGAGAAAATTTCAGGAAGAATGTAATTTCGAAGAAAAAAGTAATAAACTAAAAAAAGGTAACTGTTAATTGAGTTTATTTTTCAGGTAACATATTTCCACTTAGGTACGTACTTTAGATGTAATTTGCTGCTCGCGACTACGTGATTCATACTTTGTGCTAATTTCATGTTCTATGAATTTACTTGTGAAGCGACGTGCTTGTGCACATTTGCTGATTTTGACAATTATTGATTAATGAACAGTGTTATTACTTGTGTATATTATGCATCGCTTGGCTGCTATGCTTTTTCACTGATGTCACATTTTTTTTATTATGTGCCTGCTGTGCTTATTTATTTAAATTGTAATTGTTAACTGATTAATTGTGCTGACTGTGGTTATGTATGTAGGTTACACTTTGTGATTTATCTGCTTGCGCCTTCATGTTTACTTATTAAGATTACGTATGAACATTTATTTGCTTATGCTGATATGATGATAATGACCCGTTTATTATGTAAGATACATATTTGCTGCTTTGCGTATGGATTGCATATTAACACATTTCCTTTTGTTGTCATAACTACTCTTTAATTTGGTATATAGAATACTGATATGCGGTGTACGAACATGGAGTTTAGGTCACTCTATGGTATTAATTGTAGATTGTTCGCTTGGCAGAGCCTCGTTATAGGGATTGTGTTG
This sequence comes from Schistocerca nitens, assembly GCF_023898315.1. Classification (NCBI taxonomy): domain Eukaryota; kingdom Metazoa; phylum Arthropoda; class Insecta; order Orthoptera; family Acrididae; genus Schistocerca; species Schistocerca nitens. The sequence goes on from NC_064622.1 coordinate 95,404,014, forward strand.
CATCCACTTGTTGACATTCTGTTCTCTACTGGTATATTTACTCGCTATTGCATGTTTTGCTTACGCTCAGTGCCTTATATTTTTAAGATAAGAAAATGAACTGCTATAATTCGACGAACGACATTAGTACGAGAAACTTCATAGAAGTCACATGAGCTGGAGGTTTTATGGAAGCTGTATAAATTTATGCTAATAGGAAGGAAGATAACGACATGACATACCAACACTAGGTTTAGACCATCGACAGTTATTACACTGCATTTTTCGTGAGTAATTGAAATAGGAAGTGACACTTGACACAAGAAATACTCCACATGTTTGCTTCTGCCATGATTCTTGAAGTGGTGTACACACTGTGAAATATTGGAGTGTTTGTTGAGATGAGCTAGTAGGCAGTGCTTGCTGAGATGTGATACTGAAAAGTTCTTGTTGAGATGTGATAGTAGCGAGTCGGTGTGGAGAGATTGTAATGTCTAGAGTGCTTTTCATCAATATAAATTAAGGTAACAAACTACTTTTCTTTTCTTTCTCATTATTTCAATGTCCTGAATAATGCGTCATTACAGGTTCAGTCAACAAAGCATCTGGCTTGTGTTCTTGTATTAGAGTGTAATTCTGGTTTTCTTGAGTAATTATGGTATTTCTATTTTCTTTAATTAATTCAGTATAAATGATATTTAAAATTTCTTGTGTTGTTGAAGAAGAACCGTGCCAGATCCGTACGTTGAGTCATACTTCCACACACAGAACAGTTACACTTGTGCTTTGGTTTCGTAGGTTTTATAGTTGCTGGGGACTTAATTAATTAATTGTGTTAATGAAAATTTCCATTTCATTCTTTGTTGTTGTTCTATGCAGTCAGATTGCGTAATAATACTAGTCAGGGCCAACCGTTACGAGACTTCGTAACCGGACAGACAGCTACTGAAGCAAAAAATTAAAATTATTTGCATTCTATTTTAATTAAGCCCCCATGCAAGTGCTACTCCGAGATGAAGAGGTTAGCACAGGAAAGGAATTCGTGGCGGGCCGCATCAAACCAGTCAGTAGACTGATGAAAAAAAAACCATTATTTGCACGACGATTCTGATGGTGTAATCAGATTTACAATATCTTTATTAGTTTAAAGTTTAGTATTTGACTGTAAATTATACAAGTAACATCCAGCTACGAGTTTCCAAAATCTAAATGGTTCATCCGATTTTGTCAGTCGACATGTCTTTATAAAGCTATTAGTGTAAAGCTAAAGTGGTATGAATTACAGGCATGTAACTTGAATGGTACATGAGTTATTGGAGATCCTAGTGGCTGATTACTATTAGGCATGTAACTTGAATTGTACATGAGTTATTGGAGATCAAAGTGGCTGATTACTATTGATCGCGTCAGGCGATAAGTACTCCACACTTACACGAAAAAACGGTAGCAGCATGCTTATAAATATATTTATTCGTTTGTGTCTTTGTTTATATCCGATAAAAATTATTCATGGAGAAATTGGTCAAATATTTACTGTGTTTTAAAAAGCACAGAGATATTAGGCTACTGGCCTACTTTTGTTTCTGTTCCTTTGATATACAGGGTGAAAAGTACTTAAACCGACAAACTCTTGGAGGTTGTAGGGGACATCTAAACAAATATTTTTCCCTAATGTCATTTTTTCCTACGAGGATTATTTAAACCGGTGGAGGCCGTATTACGCTCTTCAGTTGTTAGAGGGCGTATTACCCTCCTCAGTTGTAGGCAACTTCTGTCCACCAGTGTAGTAGTGCATTGTCTCTGTTTACTAATGGAGCGATACACCTGGAGTGAGTACAAAATGGTTCAAATGGCTCTGAGCACTATGGGACTCAACTGCTGTGGTCATAAGTCCCCTAGAACTTAGAACTACTTAAACCTAACTAACCTAAGGACATCACACACATCCATGCCCGAGGCAGGATTCGAACCTGCGACCGTAGCGGTCGTGCGGTTCCAGACTGTAGCGCCTTTAACCGCTCGGCCACTCCGGCCGGCGGAGTGAGTACATTGATATTTGTTGGTGCGTACTACGTAGCGCACCACAACGGACGAGCTGCACAGCGGGTTTATCAACTACCCGCTCCCTGCAAGACAACAAATGTGGTTCCAACATGACGGGGTGCCGGCACTTTTCAGTCGTCGTGTGTGTCGATCCCTGGACCGACGGTTCCCAGAAACGCGGATTGACAAAGGTGGTTCCGTACCATGTCTGCTCGATCCCCAGATATGCCCCCTATGGATTTTTTTGTGTGAGGAGTGATGCGCAACCTTGTTTACGCAACTCCTGTTGCATCAGAAGAGGGTCTGGTTGCCCGGATAGCAGCAGCAGCAGGAACAATTCAGGATACTCCTGGGGTTTTTGCCCGTGTCAGAACATGATCCGACGGTGTAACCTTTGTAACTCTTCAGGCTTTCCCGGCGATCTAATGACATCTTGGGTTGTCGGGTGTTCTGCCGGATATCAGCGTCGTACTTGCACGATATTTCGGTCACGTAGCTCGTAACCTTCATCAGGTGCGACCTGAGACTGCTCCTCGAGTGGACCTGGTCCAGTATTTATGCCTATGGCCTTCCCCCTCCACCAACGGCTGCAGGCGCTTCCTCTGTGGTCCGCGCCCATTCCCTGCGACCTGCGACCTCCGAAAACGGAGCAGCCGCGCTCCAGCAGGTCGCAGGGAATGGGCGCGGACCACAGAGGAAGCGCCTGCAGCCGTTGGTGGAGGGGGAAGGCCATAGGCATAAATACTGGACCAGGTCCACTCGAGGAGCAGTCTCAGGTCGCACCTGATGAAGGTTACGAGCTACGAGACCGAAATATCGTGCAAGTACGACGCTGATATCCGGCAGAACACCCGACAACCCAAGATGTCGGTGTAACCTTTGTTTACGTGTCAATGGAGGCATCTTTGAAAATCTACTGTAATTGAAATTGGGTTGTGTTGTCTCTTGGTCATAAAAAAATGGAAAGGTGTTTGTTGGTTTAATTAATTTGCCGCCAGAGATGTCTTCCTCTACCGGTTTAACTACTACTCATACGAAAAAATGACATTAGGGAAAAATATTTGTTTTGATGTCCCCTACAACCTCCCAGAGTTTGTCGGTTTAAATACTTTTGACCCTGTATGTTTATTTAATTTGTTTATGTATTTAATAATGTGTGTTAGAACGTGTTTATGGTCCAGCCGTAGGAATATTTATTTAATTTCAACTTATTTAAATGTAAATCCAGTATTTCGTATGTGTTTCATTATGTTTGTGAGTGTGCATTGGCTTGGAGACATGGCGGGAGCGCTTTAGCCAATCAAAGTGCTCGTTACTGCGGTAGGCGACTACCGAAGTCAATGGAGAGACTGTATGGAAGTGGGGGAGGAGCAACGGGTGGCACAGGATACGGCAGAGTGCTGGACTGGTAGGGGCGACGGACGTTCGCAGGAAATGCTTGAAGAGTGGTGAGAAGTTTGGGCGTGGTCGCGGGAGAGAGAAATATTTCGTAGTGCCGACTTGTGAGGTCTTCGTGGCTTCTGCAGTGAAGACGTAGTAGGCGTTTAGAAGTGAATATCTCGCGAGCTATGTTGTTGCTCATAACTAATTACATAAAGTAGGAATCTATTGTTTCCCTGTTATTAAACTTATATTTTATTTAAATGCTGGACCATCGACACCAATAAGTGTTTTGCAGTAATAAACGGCATTCTTAAAGGTACTTCTTCTATCGTACTCATCGCTTAAAGTCTTTAAAAACAGTACCTGCAGATTTTATTTAATTGCAATCTTTCATTTGTAAATTTCTATGTTACATTCAAAATTCGTAATTGCCGAGTGATAGGAACCTTCGACCATTCGATTCATGTGTGTGTTTATATTGTATACTGTAGACTCAACAGTATTGGCTTGTAATGTGGCAACTACGTATCCAAGACCCTAGACAAGCGTAGTGTAAGCAGTCTCTTTGGGAGACTGCCAATGAATCGCAGTCTTTGGTTTGTTCTACCCACAATATTAGCTATGTGATCGTTCCAATTTTGGTTATTTGTAATTGTAATCCCTAAGTATGTAGTTGAACTTACAGCCCTAAGATTTGTGTGACTTACCGCGCAATAGAAATTTAGCTGATTTTTTTTAGTACTCATGTGAATAACTTCGCACTTTTCCTTATTCAGGGTTAATTGCCACTTTTCGCACGATACAGATATCTTATCTAAATCATTTTGCAACTAGTTTTGATCGTCTGATAACTTTGCAAGACGGTAAGTGACAGCATCATCTGCGAACAATCTAAGACGGCTACTCAGATTGTCTCCTATGTCGTTAATATAGATCAGGAGCAATAGAGGTCCCTATAACACTTCCTTGGGGGACGCCGGATATTGCTTCTGTTTTACTCGATGACTTTCCGTCTATTACTACGAACTGTGACCTTTCTGACAGGAAATCACGCATCCAGCCGCACAACTGAGGCGATACTCCGTAGGCACGCAGTTTGATTAGAATACGCTTGTGAGGAACGGCGTCGAAAGCCTTCTGGAAATCTAAAAATATGGAATCAATTTGACATCCCCTGTCGATAGCACTCATTACTTCACGAGTATAAAGAGCTAGTTGTGTTTCACAAGAACGATATTTTCTAAATCCGTGCTGAGTATATGTCAATAAATCGTTTTCTTCGAGGTACTTCATAATGTTCCAATACAGTATATGTTCTACAACCCTACTGAAAATCGACGTTAGTGATATAGGCTTGTAATTCAGCGGATTACTCCTACTTCCCTTTTTGGGTATTGGTATGACCTGAACAATTTTCCGGTGTTCAGGTACGTATCTTTCTGTGAGCGAGTGGCTGTATATGATTGATAAATATGGAGCTATTTTATCGGCATGCTCTGAGACGAACCTGACTGATATACAATCTGAACCGGAGGACTTGCCTTTATTAAGTGATTTAAGATGCTTCGTTGCACCGGGGATATCTACTTCTATGAAACTTCCTGGCAGATTAAAACTATGTGCCCGACCGAGATTCGAACTCGGGACCTTTGCCTTTCGCGGGCAAGTGCTCTACCATCTGAGCTACCGAAGCACGACTCACGCCCGGTACTCACAGCTTTACTTCTGCCAGTATCTCGTCTCCTACCTTCCAAACTTCACAGAAGTTCTCCTGCGAACCTCGCAGAACTAGCACTCCTTCCAATAGTTCTGCAAGGTTCGCAGGAGAGCTTCTGTGAAGTTTGGAAGATAGGAGACGAGTTACTGGCAGAAGTAAAGCTGTGAGTACCGGGCGTGAGTCGTGCTTCGGTAGCACAGATGGTAGAGCACTTGCCCGCGAAAGGCAAAGGTCCCGAGTTCGAGTCTCGGTCGGGCACACAGTTTTAATCTGCCAGGAAGTTTCATATCAGCGCACACTCCGCTGCAGAGCGAAAATCTCATTCTGCTATCTACTTCTATGTTTCTCGTCTTGGCAGTTGTTCTTGATTGGAATTGAGGAATATTTACGTCGTCAATTAATTGGACAACTGGTCGACAGATGTCAGCCTAGGACTCCAAACAGTGCCTGTATTCCACTTGCCCTCCGGGCATCAGTCGTAGCTAGCGCCTCGTCCGCGCTTCTGGCGCCAGCCGTACCGCTAACATGCAGCTCGGGCCGGGCGCAGGCAGGCGCCTCGTCCCCGCAGGTGGGTGAGCTGCCGCGGCAGTCGTCGCCCCTGCTAGGGCCCCTCCGCACTCGCAGCCACCGCTGCCCGGCCTGCTTACTCATTATGTCACAGAATTAGCCCTCACTCCGCTCCCGGGAATAGTATTCCGAGAAAAATGTTAGCCGCGCGCCACAGCTGGCTATCGTTCCGCCAAAGCGCACGCTGTTCTGTCAGCACGCCGGCTCTGCGCGCTTGTTACACTTGTTCGTGTAGTCGGTGTTTGACCACACTCGCCGCACGCGAGTTACACCTGCCTGGTGGCTCCGTCTCACTTCGGCGCACGAACTGTGTGTCTGCTTGAATGCTGTATTACACGACGCATCGAACATACACTGCTGCCCATTAAAATTGCTACACCACGAAGATGAGGTGCTACAGACGCGAAATTTAACCGACAGGAAGAAGATGCTCTGATATGCAAATAATTAGCTTTCCACAGCATTCACACAAGGTTGGCGCCGGTGGCGACACCTACAACGTGCTGACATGAGGAAAGTTTCCAACCGATTTCTCATACACAAACAGCATTTGACCGGCGTTGCCTGGTGAAGCGTTGTTGTGTTGCCTCATGAAAGGAGGAGAAATGCGTACCATCATGTTTCCGACTTTGATAAAGGTCCGATTGTAGCCTATAGCGATTGCGGTTTATCGTATCGCGACATTGCTGCTCGCGTTGGTCGAGATCCAATGACTGTTAGCGCAATATGGAATCGGTGGGTTCATTAGGATAATATGGAACGCCGTGCTGGATCCCAACAGCCTCGTATCACTAGCAGTCGAGATGACAGGCATCTTATCCACGTGGCTGCAACGGATCGTGCAGCCACGTCTCGATCACTGAGTCAACAGATGGGGACGTTTGCAAGACAACAACCATCTGCACGAACAGTTCGACGACGTTTGTAGCAGCATGGACTATCAGCTCGGACACTGTGGCTGCGTTACCCTTGACGCTGCATCACAGACAGGACCGCATGCGATGGTGTACTCAACGACGAACCTGGTTGCATGAATGGCAAAACGTCGTTTTTTCGGATGAATCCAGGTTCTGTTTACAGCATCATGATGGTCGCATCCGTGTTTGGCGACATCGCGGTGAATGCACATTGGAAGCATTTATTCGTCATCGCCATACTCTCGTATCACCCGGCGTGATGGTATGGGGTGGTATTGGTTACACGTCTCGGTCACCTCTTGTTCACATTGACGGCACTTTGAACAGTGGACGTTACATTTCAGATGTGTTAAGACCCGTGGCTCTACCCTTCATTCGATCCCTGCGAAACCCTACATTTCAGCAGGATAATGCACGATCGCATGTTGCAGGTCCTGTACGGGCCTTTCTGGATACAGAAAATGTTCGACTGCTGCCCTAGCAAGCACATTCTCCAGATCTCTCACCAATTGAAAACGTCTGGTCAATGGTGGTCGAGCAACTGGCTCGTCACAGTACGCCAATCACTACTCTTGATGAACTGTGGTATCGTGTTGAAGCTGCATGGGCAGCTGTACCTGTACACGCCATCCAAGCTCTGTTTGACTCAATGCCCAGGCGTATCAAAGCCGTTATTACGGCCGGAGGTGGTTGTTCTGGGTACTGATTTCTCAGGATGTATGCACCCAATTTGCGCGAAAATGTAATCACATGTCACTTCTAGTATAATATATTTGTCCAGTGAACACCCGTTTATAATCTGCATTACTTCTTAGTGTAGTAATTTTAATGGTCAATAGTGTTTACAAGGGTGCATCACCGACCCAAGCGTCCAAGTCTGGAAATGCTAATTTTTTCGTTAGACCTATGAAACGGTACACCTAACGTTCTCATTCGGAACCACAGGCTTGTTTACGTCAGTTACATCGCTGAGTGTGAAAGCTGATGTTTTTGTAAAGGTGCTATTTATTCATACTGAAACTTCTGAGAGGTCTAACTTCGTATTTATTAAGCAATTATTATCTTGTGCAGGCAGTATGAAATTACGTTACGATTATACAGAATTACTGACGACATGTTCGTTTTATGTCATGCTGTTATAAGCAAATGGTTTCCCGTGTTCACGTTTCACAGCAGTTTAGACATGGACGACGCAGTAACCTACGCAGCAATTGCCTTGACAGTGTCCGCCTTAGACGTTAGAAGAAGGGAAGGACGGCGGCGAAGTAGTACGGGATATCCTCCTCTAGCATTACTTTTCCTGAACAGTAGTTTTCGGGACCAGTATTATTTTTCGAATTTTGGACAGATCAGTATTACCTCAGCTGCTTTTCTGAAAACTTTTATATACACTCCTGGAAATTGAAATAAGAACACCGTGAATTCATTGTCCCAGGAAGGGGAAACTTTATTGACACATTCCTGGGGTCAGATACATCACATGATCACACTGACAGAACCACAGGCACATAGACACAGGCAACAGAGCATGCACAATGTCGGCACTAGTACAGTGTATATCCACCTTTCGCAGCAATGCAGGCTGCTATTCTCCCATGGAGACGATCGTAGAGATGCTGGATGTAGTCCTGTGGAACGGCTTGCCATGCCATTTCCACCTGGCGCCTCAGTTGGACCAGCGTTCGTGCTGGACGTGCAGACCGCGTGAGACGACGCTTCATCCAGTCCCAAACATGCTCAATGGGGGACAGATCCGGAGATCTTGCTGGCCAGGGTAGTTGACTTACACCTTCTAGAGCACATTGAATGGCACGGGATACATGCGGACGTGCATTGTCCTGTTGGTACAGCAAGTTCCCTTGCCGGTCTAGGAATGGTAGAACGATGGGTTCGATGACGGTTTGGATGTACCGTGCACTATTCAGTGTCCCCTCGACGATCACCAGTGGTGTACGGCCAGTGTACGAGATCGCTCCCCACACCATGATGCCGGGTGTTGGCCCTGTGTGCCTCGGTCGTATGCAGTCCTGATTGTGGCGCTCACCTACACGGCGCCAAACACGCATACGACCATCATTGGCACCAAGGCAGAAGCGACTCTCATCGCTGAAGACGACACGTCTCCATTCGTCCCTCCATTCACGCCTGTCGCGACACCACTGGAGGCGGGCTGCACGATGTTGGGGCGTGAGCGGAAGACGGCCTAACGGTGTGCGGGACCGTAGCCCAGCTTCATGGAGACGGTTGCGAATGGTCCTCGCCAATACCCCAGGAGCAACAGTGTCCCTAATTTGCTGGGAAGTGGCGGTGCGGTCCCCTACGGCACTGCGTAGGATCCTACGGTCTTGGCGTGCATCCGTGCGTCGCTGCGGTCCGGTCACAGGTCGACGGACACGTGCACCTTCCGCCGACCACTGGCGACAACATCGATGTACTGTGGAGACCTCACGCCCCACGTGTTGAGCAATTCGGCGGTACGTCCACCCGGCCTCCCGCATGCCCACTATACGCCCTCGCTCAAAGTCCGTCAACTGCACATACGGTTCACGTCCACGCTGTCGCGGCATGCTACCAGTGTTAAAGACTGCGATGGAGCTCCGTATGCCACGGCAAACTGGCTGACACTGACGGCGGCGGTGCACAAATGCTGCGCAGCTAGCGCCATTCGACGGCCAACACCGCGGTTCCTGGTGTGTCCGCTGTGCCGTGCGTGTGATCATTGCTTGTACAGCCCTCTCGCAGTGTCCGGAGCAAGTATGGTGGGTCTGACACACCGGTGTCAATGTGTTCTTTTTTCCATTTCCAGGAGTGTATTTCAAGCTAAAATTTATGAGAATGGCTTTATAAAATATTTTAATCTGGATGTTATAATAGAGAAGCACTAGTTCTGAGTGTGCAGTTAAAATTACTTTTTTAGAAACATTTTAAATTACCAATTACTGGCGCACATAAAATTTCTATTATTGATAACGCAATCCTGTACTGTTTACTGTATTTATTTCTGGATTCATTTATGAAATAATAATCGAAATCAATAATGTAACGGAAGCTAGTAAAAATTAATTGGTAAAAAAATTGTAAACCCTTTGGAATATTATTATTTCATCAAAGTGTGAGAGTCGTAAGCGTGCCTGTGATCCTATGTATTTTTGTGCAAACAATGTATTCGCGGCTTTGTTAATGTGAAAAATCAAAATACTGTATGATACACTAAAACGTGAAAAAATATGTTTACGTAAAAAAATGCTGCAACGACAATCTTCAGATTTAGTTCAAACCAACCGTGAGCACATGATGTGACATTTTTCAGCTTCAAGAATCAGACCCCTAGACAAGAAGAACTGGAGCCAAGTCAACGTCACAAGCTAAGTAAACTAGAAAGTGTATTGTAATCTTCGCTCCTCTCAAATCTTCGTAAAAGATTTTAATGTCGACAATAGATGGAAGTAGGAAACAGTTGGGTGATTACAAGGTGCGGCAATTGGTTTCGACTCTGGGTGGGAAGAAGCGTATACCCCCTGTTAACAAAGGAGTTAAGGCCCGAAGACCACAGGAATTTAGGAGCTTCGTCAGAATGGCTGTGTCTTGTCGGTGATACATGATAGCATTCCGCACAAGTGACAGAGAAATGAGGGACTCTATTTCATAACAGTGCGACCACGAACCTGCAAAACGACGTTCACAGTCCTCATTGGTCTCGGCCTGTACAACTGTTCTGACTCCTGTGGCTATTCTAACAACACCACCCTTCCTGGCAGTCTGAAATAATTCAAAAGATGCAATCAAATCAAATAAATGCTGTACTTTCACCAATTAAGGTGACATGTACACATCTAAAGTAAAATTAGATGAACATTTACGTGAAACATGTAAACTTAGAATTAAACAAGTGTAGATGTACTTTTTTGTGGTACAGTGTATGTAGAGGATCACACAGACAACTTTCCTTCCTGTATGCCTCTACAGTATAAGCACCCTTATAATTTTTTTAATTTTATTCTATTTCTGTAATAAGCAGATATCATTGTATGTGCAGCTTTTCTAAACGCCAATTAAAAAACATGGAATCCTCATTTCTTTTGTTACTATATTCATAAAAAAATTTACTCGGTGAAAACCGTATAGGGTAGCTCTAGGATTTCTCGTCTGCTGACTACGCGTGAAAACAATAACAAGCAGAAAGCCCAGTGAAAATGCAGCGTTTTGCGCATGCGCGTAAAAACCACCTTTACCGCGCACGAGCGGATACACGGCAGAATAGAACCGCCCCTGTTTCTGTCCGGTGGATGAACCGTCTGCTAAAATTGTAGCTTCACCTGTTCTGCGGCTAGGTGGCAGGTCGGCTACACCTAACATGTAAACCTTAGGTGTACCGTGTAATAAGGGCTTTAGGACGTGTACATGCCTGTACCTCAGTCACTTCGAGTCGTCGACAGCGGTGCTTGGATAGCGTTCAAAAAGTAATCCAACACGTCTGTTTTTTGAAAGCACGTTGGTCTTATTCAGGGTTGTAATACACCATAGCATTCCGCACTCTTTTGGCTACAAAACCCTGTTTTTCAACATAATCGACCCCCTTCCTTCCGTCTCCTCGATTTCTATATCACCATTTATGGCCGTCCTATCACCCTCACCCCCACCCTCAAGTACTTTGGCGTCACCCTTGACCGTCGCCTCTCCTGGACCCCCAATCTCTGGACAATCCAAGCCAAAGCACGCTCCCGACTCCGTCTCCTCAAGCTCCTTTCTGGACGCACATGGGGTCTGGACCCCTCCACCATCCTCTACACATGTAAATCCCTCATCCGCCCTATCCTCTGCTATGCCCAACCTGCCTGGATCTTTGCCCCACCTACCTTTTACAAATCCCTTCAAATCCTAGAAAGCCATGCTCTCCGACTCGCCTATCACATCCGTCTCCCCTCCCCCACGCAGATCCTGTATTACCTTATTCCGTTCCTGCACCTCCTCCTTTTCCTCGAATGGCTACGGATCCTCTACACCTCTCGTAAACTTGATCCTCCTCACCCGCTTGTCTCTCCCATCCTCTCCCACCCCGTCTGCTGCCACGCCTGTATTTTCACATCACACCTGCTTTCCATCTCTCCACTCTCCATACCCTCGCCCAAGGAGGCTTCCACCAACTCCCCCCCTGATGATGCCCTCATCCCCTCCATCTACCCCTCCTACCATTTTTGATCCTCCCCTTCCCCACCCTGTGTTTTTTCCTTAGGGCACCCTCTCTCCCTCCTCCCTTCCTCCCCCCCTCTTCCCCTGGGCTTCTCCTACCCCCTGTACCTTCTTCCCTCCCCCTCCCATCTCCTCTGCCACTGGCATCTACACTCTCCCCTCTCCCGCCCCCCCCCCCCACCTTTTCCCCCTTTTGGCAAGTCCCCAGACTCGCACACGTCAAGTGAACATTCGCGCGCCATCCGTTTCTGTGTGTGTGTGCTGTCGTGTTCGTGCTTCAGTGTTTCTCACCATCCACTCTCCATCGTTCACGTGTGTCATCTTGACTGTCACTGTTCGTGTACAGTGCTGACCGTTTTTTATTTTACTACACTTGTGAACGGCTCCGTGTTTTTTACTCATGTGTATACTGTTTTTTTTGTCCACCAATATGTTTTGTTTTTCTGTGTCTTCCTTGTTTCTATTTGTACTGTCTGTGGCCGAAGAGCGACGTAATAGTGCCGCTGCCGGCCCACCTTTTGTATAAGGTGTTCAAATAGCAATAAAAGAAAAAAAACCATAATCGTCGTTCAACGTGACGGCCTTACGCCACCTTACTGGTCGGAGCGAACGTCTTGCTCAATCAGTAACCTCCCCATCATCCCCTTACTGCTGCGGAGTGCACCCTTCATTACCTCCAATAGATGGAAGGTGCGAGATCCGGGCTGTAGGGTGGATGAGGAAGAACAGTGCAATGAAGTTTTCTCAGCTCCTCTCAGGCGTGCAGACTTGTGCGAGGTCTTGCGTTGCCATGGAGATGGAGAAGTTTGTTTGCATTTTTGTGGCAACCAACCGGCTGAAGTCGTTTCTTCAGTTTTCCGAGGGTGTGTGCGGCCGGCCGATACGCGGAAGATCGGACAGGGTAGTGCGGCCTTGTTGCGGTGATGGCAGACGCCCCGACCAACGACTCGCCGTGCTTTTGTTCGCTGCCAGGCCTGCGTAGCCATTCTCCAGGTGCTTATGAATATCTGCGCTGCTCTGGTTTTGCGCCAAAAAGAAACTCAATGACAACTCTGTGCTTGGAACGCCGCTCACGGTACACACGCCGTTCTGAGGCCTACGTATAGCACCGCCATCTGCTGGAACTTCATGAAACTATAGGGGTTACAATGGGAATATTCCGTGATGTCTCGTAAGAAATTCCGCATTTTTTTCAACCGAAATTGGCAGAGAAGAAAATTTGTCTCATTAGTTACTGAACGATCTTCGTATGCCTATAATCCGGAAGCGACCTTATGGTGTGGGGGGGACGGTACTTTGCGCACCACAAGCAGTTCCCTCCTTTCGTGTTCCAGCCGTGAAAGGTGCGTGGGAAGAAGGGCTGCTGGGAAGAATCCACGCGATTTAGAATCTCTCTATTTTTACCTTCACGGTCTTTTCGCGAGATACACGCAGGCGGAAGTAATACATCGGTTGCCCCTCCAAGGAAAGTATGCTCACGGAGTTTTAGCATCAAACCACACACCGAGGTGCACAACGCCTGTCTTATAATGTGTGACGTGTGCCACTGGCGTTGAACGAACGTTTCAAGGACGGTTTCGCGGTTGCTAAGCGAACTTGTGACGATACTCTCTCCTTCTCTTTGAAACTTTTCTGTTTCATCTGTCAGTCCTTTCCGGTGCGGATCCAGAAGTCACGAGCACCTTCGGAGTATCGGGCGAACGTCGTATTGTAAGCTAGCCCCTTCGTGGGTTCAAATGGTTCAAATGGCTCTGAGCACTATGGGGCTCAACATCTATGGTCAACAGTCCCTTAGAACTTAGAACTACTTAAACCTAACTAACCTATTCATGCCCGAAGCAGGATTCGAACCTGCGACCGTAGCGGTCGCGCGGTTCCACACTGAAGCGCCTAGAACCGCTAGGCCACTCCGGCCGGTCCCTTCGTGGGAGTGATGCACTTTATAACATGGACAAATAATGGATGACCATACAATAACCGAAGAATATCACAATCTCCGTTTTAGTGATTGTCAATTTTTTACAACGTGAATAATAATGATAACAATAATAATGTTGTACGGCTGTTATATGTTTGTCGCCACTTGTGTTTTGGAACGGCTGCAGTCGTCTAGGGTAGACTCAGTTTGTTCAAGATCTGAAATTATTCAGTCCGGGCCTTCGTCTCGGAATGACCCAGAACATTAACTCCATTTTAACACCATCTTTTATTATGAAATCTTTGTTTCAACACCTGCAATATTTGACATCACTTTCAAATACAATTCCATATAAATTGGCTCTTGATATTAGTTATTATGACAGTAATTAACAAACAATTTCGAAGCAATACGTCCGACCTCCTTATCTTTTCAAAACCAAATTTCAACTTAATCTATGTAGTAGAGGCGCGAATAACAACTCCAAAGAACTGTCAAGTCGGAGTATGTATCTGATTATTTTCAGTAAAACATTCTTCGTGTTTTTCACAATATTGATGAAATTCGGATTTCATGCACTAGTTTGTTGCATTAAAACGTACCTTACTTTATACAATACCATTCCGTTAATTTTTATCTAAATTGATCGTGACCAGTATCAGGATGATTATCTTTCTGGAGTCCAACTGTTTTTTAGCAAATCATACTAAAATACTATCATAATTTGTAAAACGGGTACTGGAACGGTAACGGAAGTAGCGAAAAAGCTGAATTTTTGAACAAGGAATGAAGATCGCGAAAATTCGACCAAAAGCAGTATTGGGCGATCATTTCCTAAGAATCCGGTATGGAACGATTGAGTTTGGAAGAATGAAACGGCGTTGGGCAGTTACAACGTACTGAAGATTCATCCACTGTCTTTCACTGTGGCTTCTGGCTTGCTTACGAGTAGGTTTGTGTGGTCGTTCCACTACTTTGAATCGCCCTGTGTGTACACTCCCAAATATTTAGTGGGGGTGTCTATATGCAGTGCTTGTCTGTTATCGCACAATATGTGGCTTTCACGCCTACTTACGCACAGTACGCTACATTTGATCATCATCCTTCCAACTTCTTGTTTCTGAGGTGACATGCTTGAAGCACAACATAATAATTTCTGTGAACTTTCGACTGCAGCCTATAAAAAGAGACGTATTTTTTCCTATATTTAGCGATAATTGTTTGAGAAATGTCTATACATTTTTCAGGATCACTTGTATATTATTTGCTACAAGTAGCTTGTCATCTGCATTGCATTGCAGATGACAAGCTACCTGTAGTAAATAATACACAAGTGATGCACACCAAGTGTAAAGGTATTAACAAAAAGAAACGAACTATTGTTTGGACTAAACATCCACATAATTTTGTAATAATTTAATAAAAATGTTCACTTTACAGAATAAATAAAACGGAAACCCACTGATGATGGCACAGTGGTGCTGGAACGTGTTTGGGTACTGAGAAAAAAAACGGTGTTCTGCATAACTGGCGGATCTCACATCCTACAAACTAGTCGCGTAGGGTCGTTCAGATCCTGCGTGGCATTGAGTGTGGCCCTTCTGGTCCCGACAAACTCCAAAAGAAATCCATTGGAATTCGATTACTCGATAAATAGTACAATTCTCAAGGCTGTCAATTCAACTAAGTTCCTGGGTGTTAAAATTACGAACAACTTCAGTTGGAAAGACCACATAGATAATATTGTGGGGAAGGCGAGCCAAAGGTTGCGTTTCATTGGCAGGACACTTAGAAGATGCAACAAGTCCACTAAAGAGACAGCTTACACTACACTCGTTCGTCCTGTGTTAGAATATTGCTGCGCGGTGTGGAATCCTTAGCAGGTGGGATTGACGGAGGACATCGAAAGGGTGGAAAAAAGGGCAGCTCGTTTTATATTATCACGTAATAGGGGAGAGAGTGTGGCAGATATGATACGCAAGTTGGGATGGAAGTCATTAAAGCAAAGACGTTTTTCGTCGCGGAGAGATCTATTTACGAAATTTCAGTCACCAACTTTCTCTTCCGAATGCGAAAATATTTTGTTGAGCCCAACCTGCATAGGTAGGAATGATCATCAAAATAAAATAAGAGAAATCAGAGCTCGAACAGAAAGGTTTAGGTGTTCGTTTTTCCCGCGCGCTGTTCGGGAGTGGAATGGTTGAGAGATAGTATGATTGTGGTTCGATGAACCCTCTGCCAAGCACTTAAATGTGAATTGCAGAGTAATGATGTAGATATCCACATGATAGTCGTGGAATCCAGACGGACGTGCACGGCAATATCTCGGAACGACAAAACATAGGTTCGACGCTGCCGCTGTCGAATTCCGTAAAGTCCATCCTCCATGAGGCAGGATCTTCTCATGCGTCTGCTAGGGTAAGACAGTAAAGAAATAAATACTTTCTTCTAGCCGGGTGCAGAGGATATCCATAAAAGCAAAAGAGAAAAAGACTAAAAACGTAGTGAACACCAGTTAATGTGTAAATGACTGTAGACAGTGTCTTCTTCTGGCGCCGGCTCGCCGCTCCACCCTTGTTTTGGAGAGAAACAAGTATTATAGTTGCTGCGGCTGTGTGTCTTACCAACTGTGGCATTTCACAAGAAATATCTTGCGATGTGGACACAGATTTTCGGCTGAGGAGCACACAAACTGCTCGCGGCTGTTGAAGAGCCGCGCGTGTATTCTAGACGATGACACAGCAAGTTGACAAGTGGTGTTACTCTGTATTAAAGTGTTTTCCCACCGCCACTTGACTTCGGATGGCTACTAACAGCTTCCAGGGAAACTCCCTTGCCCTCTACCAGACAGAGTTCTGCGTTCAGCACACTACGCAGTTCGTCCGTCCCTCTCTCTCTCTCTGTCTCTCTATTTTCCGGCTTCAGACTCGATGTATTAGTAACTTTGGAATCTCTTCCATACGATATAAAACGAGTATGACGAACAGTACCTGTGGTTTCAACAACATAACTTCGCTTCCAACTCAAAGAAAACTGAAAACGATTGCGCTGTTTTTGTTCATAGGATTGAACGAGAACATAATTTACAATCTCACATTAAACGACCATATTGACCATATTGACGGAGTCGTTAATATTGCTTAAATTTACAGCCCGCCTGAAGTTCAAGAGATGTTTCTAGAATTCGATATGTTCTCAACTTACTGCGCATTAATGTGATAGAAATAGGTACAACACGACTGTGCAGAAAACACCAATTCTGTTGAAAAATATCAGTGACACAACAACATGAATGTTGATTTTATTTATTTATTTACTTCTGCTTCCCCCGGGAATTTATCCCAATCGCATCTAATTACCTATTGTGCAGAAAATTCAAAAATGGTTCAAATGGCTCTGAGCACTATGCGACTTAACTTCTGAGGTCATTAGTCGCCTAGAACTTAGAACTAATTAAACCTAACTAACCTAAGGACATCACACACATCCATGCCCGAGGCAGGATTCGAACCTGCGACCGTAGCGGTCGCTCGGCTCCAGACTGTAGCGCCCAGAACCGCACGGCCACTCCGGCCGGCTGCAGAAAATTCATTTAAGTATATAATGAAGTTCTGAATTTTTGGAGATGTGGCAGAACTTCCTACGGTCTGATGGCGGTACTGATGGAGAACTGAAAGCGAGTAGAGAGTAGAGGAAGATGTCTTTTATGGTGGCTACACTTGGTTTCCACTTTTCAGAAATCTTTTAGAACACAACGAGCAACGTTTTCTACGACGACCGTTTGGTGAATAGTGGTCCCACGCAACGAAAGAATGTCTTACTTGTAATAACAGTTGTGTAGAAGAGTTACTGGAAGTCCTTAGGGTACTTGTTCATTCAGTAAACACCAGAATTATTATTTAATCTGTGTCATATTTCACAAATGCAAAACCTACAGTTCAAAGCTTATTTTCTTAAATTAATTTAATAGTCATCGCTGCATTTTGTTGTACCATAGTGATTAACAATAGTAAAAAAAGATTCGTGGTGTGAATGTAGTGTTATACAGAACTGCAGCGAACTGTTAAATTATAATCAACTAAGTAATTCTAACAAGGGAACCTCCCCATCGCAGCCCCCTCAGATTTAGATATAAGTTGGCACACTGGATAGGCCTTGAAAAACTGAACACAGATCAATCGAGAAAACAGGAAGAAGTTGTGTGGAACTATGAAAAAATAAGCAAAATATACAAACTGAGTAGTCCATGCGTAAGATATGCAACTTCAAGGCTAACGTGAAATCAGGAGCGCCATGGTCCCGTGGTTAGCGTGAGCAGCTGAGGAACGAGAGATCCTCGGTTCAATTCTTACCTCCATTGATAATTTTAATTTCTTTATTTTCGCAAAGTTATGATCTGTCCGTTCGTTCATTAACGTCTCTGTTCACTGTAATAAGTTTAGTGTCTGTGTTTTGCGACCGCACCGGTAAACCGTGCGATTAGTAGACGAAAGGACGTGCCTCTCCAATGGGAACCGAAAACATTTGATCGCAAGGTCATAGGTCAACCGATTCCTCCACAGGAAAACGCGTCTGATATATTCTATACGACACTGGTGACGGCATGTGCGTCACATTACAGGAATATGTTGTCGACCCACCTAACTTGTACACTTGGCGAATGGGTAAAAAGATTCTTCTACCTTACCCGATTTCGGTTTTCTTGTGGATGTGATAATCACTCCCAAAAAAGTGATGAAAACATAAGAGTTTGTCATATAAACTGAAAAAAAATTAAACTTTTCACTGGAGGGAAGACTCGAACCAAGGACCTCTCGCTCCGCAGCTGCTCACGCTAACCACGGGACCACGGCGCTCCTGAGCTAATATCAGCCTCGATGTTGCATATCTTGCACATGGACTACTCAGTTTGTATATTTTGCTTATTTTTTCGTAGTTCCACACAACTTCTTCCTGTTTTCTCGATTGATCTGTGTTCAGTTTTTCAAGTCCTATCCACTGTGCCAACGTATAACTAAACCTGAGGGGGGTGCGATGGGGAGGTTCCCTTGTAAGGAACTGGAAAAATCTATGAACGGACAGGTTTCACTTTAAGAGGACCTAGACGTGAACGGGTTGTATTTTAATACGAGACTTTCAGAGTGCATTACTCTGGACCTACAATACTATTACGACGTTGTGGTGTTGTGACATTAGGTAAACCAGTATTAGAAATTGTATTTATTTGACCATAAAGGTTTAATTACTACAACAGTTCGTCGAAGAAATGAATTTTGAATGTACGTTTAGTCATCGTTACCTTCCCCTGGGGCATCATGTGTCTAACATCGCTTTCGCTATACCAGGCTTGTATCAACATCTATATAATTACGCTCCGCCTCAGATGTTATACAGAATGTCTTAGTTACACACTGTTCCGGCGGACATGTAACTTTAATCGAGTACTGCACTACACTTTAGAGGGACGCAGATACATGACACTGTTTTTCAACAGAGTCATCAAGTCTCTATAAACGACGGTCGGAGCGCTCTAGGGTTTTGTTTTATTTTATTATTTTTTTTTTATTTGTGGTATGTCCCTATAGGACCAAACTGCTGAGGTCATCGGTCCCTAGGCTTATACACTTAATCTAACTCAAACTAACTTACTCTAAGGATAACACATCGACCCATGCCTGAGGGAGGTCTCGAACCTCCGACGGGGACAGCAGAGCGAACCGTGGCAGTGCGCCCAAGACGGCGCGGCGAGCGCTCTATGAATCATTCATTTCCTCGACGACAGAAATTCGTTCCTCGGTGACAGAACCATCCGAGAAACACTGTGTGAATGTCGTCATTGTTGGGAAAAATCTTTCCCCAGATGTTCTTGCAGTTTGCCGAAAAGAGGGAAATCAGCATTATTCCAAAGTACGACCTTGGTCAAATCATTGACACGAATTCGCTACGGCGGGACGCGTCATTGCGTTTGGTACCTATTCCGCTAGATTTTTCACGGTTAATCGGTGTGCAACTTAGACGTTTGCCGTCAAGAGAAGTAGTGTAACACGTACTTCAACTTTGGAGTACGTTTCGAGTTGCCGTAACGGTGCATTAGCGCACTGCGATGCACCTGTAATCCGTGCCATAGAAGAACTGTGTCTGCAGGAAACTCTTTTGTTTCGCAGTGGTCTTAGTGTGGAACTGCAGGTGTAAACTTGCTTTCTGAAGCCCCAGCGTTGTTTCGAGTATGCCACATATCATTCTTGATGGTAATTCTTAAAAAAGACAATGTGTAGTTGAAACGAATTTTTGTTGTTTCCTCAGATATACTTCTATTATAAGACGGGAGGCACGACATAATTTTGTGGATGTTGAAACAAGTCGGGCACGGTTTGAGTGAAACAATACGCAAAGTGGCGAGATAACGCTACTGAAAACCAAACGTGCATTCAAAATATATCCCGTGGACAAATTTTTGTAGAAACTTAACTTTCATAGGTAAACAAACAATTTCTCATACTGCTTTGCCTAATGTCGTTCAGTGTTCGCACAAAACCGCAATGTCTTAAGTGTCATAAAGTGAAGTGCACTCTGAGAGTATCGAATGAAAATGCTTCTTTACTACGTCCCGGTGCTCTTAAAATGCTTATATAACAAACGGACTGTATTTGCAGAATGCCCTACATTCTGTTACGTCTAAAAAATTCGTACAGTAAAAGACAAATAACGAGGAGAACACGGCAAGTGCCATACGCGGACTTGCGAGAAACTTCAGTCAGTGGAACAGGGGTCAAACTAAGCGAAAACGTGTCTCGGCTTCCCCGTAGATACTTTACTGTTTCAGAGAAAACAACGCCGGCCGGGATGGCCTAGCGGTTCTAGGCGCTACAGTCTCGAACCACGCGACTGCTACGGTCGCAGGTTCGAATCCTGCCTCGGGCATGAATGTGTGTGTTGTCCTTAGGTTAGTTAGGTTTAATTAGTTCTAAGTTCTAGGGGACTGATGACCTTAGAAGTTAAGTCCCATAGTGCTCAGAGCCATTTGACCTATTTGATTCATAATCAAAGGAAAACGCCAGTTTTTGGAAAAGTGATCAGCTACGCGCGGTTTGTCGTGGAATTATTGCCAATGCCTAAAATCTACAGCAATGTCAACGACGTTTCTTACCCGAGTGAGGTTTATACGACGAAATGTCGCTGTGGCAAACCTACGACAGCGCGATGCTCTTGCTGTTCGGAATTTCTGTGTTTCGAATGTTTCTACAATCGGTATTGAGCCGTAGTTGTGTCCGGCTATTCGAAAAGCGCGCCAGGCGGAGTGCCTTCGCCTCGTGTCTAGTGTTTGCGGTAGCGCTTTCGGTTTGGCGCGCTGTTTCGATCGCTACCGCCCTCGGGAGGGAGGTGAAGCAAGTGTACGGTCGCGTGAAGATGGAGCAGTACGTACTGGGCGGTGACCGAAGGAAATGGTGGCGCGAGCGGGGCCCTGTTGTTGGGGGTCGTCAACTGCTCGCCACATGCTTTGCCCGACCGCTTGGCCGTCAGGGGCTGAGTCTGCCTTACCCGCATGTACGTGGTTTATGAAGCTCAGAAGCCGTGGTGCAGGAGGTCAGCGCCTGGGACAGTATGTCTTCTTATCGGCCGTTGAAACCACTGGCAGTGGTGGGCTCTGATGAGTATTTGGAAGTGCAACGTATTCCCGGCGCTGTGGTGGAGTGTGAGAAGCTGAGTTCTGTTGCCGGCCAGAGTGGCCGTGCGGTTCTAGGCGCTACAGTATGGAACCTAGCGACCGCTACGGTCGCAGTTTCGAATCCTTCCTCGGGCATGGATGTGTGTGATGTCCTTAGGTTAGTTAGGTTCAATTAGTTCTAAGTTCTAGGCGACTGATGACCTTAGAAGTTAAGTAGCATAGTGCTCAGAGCCATTTGAACCATTTTGAGTACTGTTTTTATGTAACAGAGAGAGAGGTTTTTCAAGTTCTAGTGAAGTGTATGAGTTTCTTCACCAGTGGTTTTGTTTGAGTCTTTCCACCACAGTTTTCGTTTGCCTGTCCGCGGGAATGTGGTAACTGCTTCTTGGTCGGGCCGTTTCATTCACACCTCGATTGGGCGATTTAGGGTCGGTGTCGCATGTCTCTGTGGTTCGGGGTCTGTGCAGGCACCACACTTGCTACATCTTCTGGTTTCGGGTAACTCGGAGAGGTGGTGGCTTGTAATGGGAGGGTGATATGCTGTGGCCCTGTAGACCACCAATAAGTATTCCGCCTATTGTGATTTGGACCCCTTTACATGTGTCACTCCCTCACCGAGCTAAGGAAAATTGTTTTGGGAACCGCCTTTAATGTGAAGGTTTGTGTGCTCTGGCTTATTCACATTTATCTTGTAACAACTGACAGGTGTAATATAAGTTATTTAAATGGGGAGAGACAACTATTTTAGCTTTAGTACAAACTAGCTACGGTGTTTTTTTCTTTTCTTTTTGTTAAAGGAATTGTTCTCTTATAATTTAAAATCTTATTATTGGGAAGTTGTTAACGCCATACCTGGCAATCTCCTTTTCATAAAGAAAATTTGTCAGCTATTCGGAATCGTTTTTGAAATTTTTTTTAAATGCCAGACTTAAAAATTTATTATTGAGAAAACCTTTTAAAATAAAAAGATAACCTTAGCAGTGTGTGTTATTTCACCAGCACCTCCTGGCCCCTACTTCCAAGATAACGTTTTTGGAATAAAATGTGTACTTGAGTTGTTGCTTGTGAACTGCCCTAATTGACGGTTCGTCGAAGGGAGTGCACCAAATCTTCCTGGAGAATAAATATAAGAATAAAGTCTAAGAATTACAAACTGGTATAAGAATGAAGTTTAAGAATAATACAATATGAAAAGATGGTAAGCCACGGTGTATAATAAATGTATGACACTTATTGTAAAACGCACTTGTAAATTTACAATCCCCAAACTTTATAAGAAACATTGGTGCAGTAACCTTCTATGGACATGAGTAAATCAATGAAAAATATAAAAAGTCTTCCAGTCCATATGTGGCATAACAGCAAACCAGTGCTTAACAGTATTGGTTAAAAACAGTCTTGGTTGCAATTTTAGCTTTTTTTTATTTTTCAACGACGCGTTTCGCCTTATTTAGGCATCTTCAGGTTATCTTTTCTAGACGGACGCGAGAGGCACCAAGATCTGCATAACGCGATCCGTTCACAGGAGCGAGTAACAGTAAGATGGGGGCTCAGGTGGTAAGTGTGGTGTCACAGCCAGACACCACACGTGCTAGGTGGTAGCTTAAATCGGCCGCGGTCCTGTAGTACATGTCGGACCCGCGTGTCGCCACTGTGTGATCGCAAACCTAGCGCCACCACAAGGCAGGTCTCGAGAGACTGACTCGAACTCAGCCCAGTTGTACGGACGACAGAGCTAGCGACTAGACGTACGAAGCCTTTCTCTCTCATTAGCCAAGAGACAGAATAGCCTTCAGCTAAGTTAATGGCTACGAACTAGCAAGGCGCCATTAGCCTTACAGTGATTGTAATTAGAGTCTCACTTGTGTTCACCATAGAGATGTACAAGAAGACATTAAAGATAAGTATATGAGAAGCTCCGTTCTTTTCTTCATAGCATTAATTACGTATCCTGTTCCAGTACTTCACGCCCGTCTGCGTTAGTCTCGCGTGCCCTTTAAGCCACCTCTATCTACAAGGTGTTGGCCCAGCTGCCGACACATCAGTAAGCATAATGCTTACCAACTGAACCCCCATCTTACTGTTGCTCGCTCCTGTGAACGGTAAGCATAATGCTTACCAACTGAGCCCCCATCTTACTGTTGCTCGCTCCTTTGAACGGGAACGCGTTATGCAGATCTTGGTGCCTCTCGCGTCCATCTAGAAAAGATAACCTGAAGATGCCTAAATAAGGCGAAACGCGTAGTTGAAAAATAAAAAAATAAAATAAAATTGCAACCAAGACTGTTTTTAAACAATACTAAAAATATAAAATAAAATAAATGCAGACAATTATCAGGTTTCGTATACTGGACGCAAAAGTGAGACGACGCGATGCTAACCACTACACCACCATTTGAGCGGAGCATACCACGTGCTAAAGGGGTCCAAGTGACGTCGAAAACTTTGACGGTCGTTTTCTCGGAAACGGTGGAATTACAACGGATTATCCGAGGTGCGTGTTCGCTTGTTTTGGCTCCTCTTCCACTGAGCGAAGTTCCTCGTAAATCAGGTTACGGCAGTTGCCTCTTCCTCCTCGTAACAGACGCTGGGGCGCTAGGCGCGCGAGCGTCAGGGGGCGACGACAGCGGCACGGGAAACCAAAAGCCTGCTGGCAGTGTCCCCGTGGTTCCCAGAGCGCTGGCTGAATCACTCCACGCGGCCGTCACACCCACTTTTACCCTGGTGGCTCACCCTGGAATCGGCCTGGCCAGAATCGCAGTCGGCGGTTTCCGAGGCGTCATGCTCGGCCAAGACCACGGCAGGCTCGACGACTATGCGTGAGCTAGACCGACTTCTTGTAACCGTAGATGGGGTGATGTTTCTGGATTTCAAAGCCGCACAGCAGGGCTGGATACAGGGGTGCGGCTCTGAGCGGCAGACGGGATCTGTTATAAACTTACCGCCCAAAATGATAGTCACCCCATACATAGAGCAAGCTCACTGGTCGCTGTGTAGCATAGTAGATGGCGTAAGACTGGTGCCAGAGAGTCACTTGACCTTTGATCGCGAACGTAAGGCGTGGCAGTGACGTAGTGCGTATGTGCTAGCCGGCTGTGTGGAACCGACGCATTAACATGGGTGGACGAGAAGGCGTGACAAATGGCACAGAAAAGAGCCACCGTGTTTCGACGTGCTGATGACTACACCTCGAATGAAGTTGCTTGATTTGTTGATGTATCTGCGCGGGCTGTGGGGTGTCCTACAAGGAATCGCGTACTGTTCGCAGTCATGAACACTGCTTGACAATTGCTAATGAACAAGTAACTCTTGCCAAGAAAAAACTGCCAACTGCTACAGAACAGCCGACAATTGCTATGGAACACTCGACCGTTTGTAGTAAAAGGAAATGTCAAGGGCGGAACGTATTGACTGCAGCAAAGCAAGTGCACGAACGCTCTTTATGCATTGGACAGTCCCTGCAGCACAGTGTTTGACGGAGGTTGTTGTGGAACCGATTAATGCGACATTCCATGTGGTACGGCAACATGTCTGCAAGACATGATTTGAGTGCTTGCGATCGCTGACGAGCAGTTGGACGACTCGAAGCTGGTCGTAGTGCAGTAATGGGTGTGTCCAAAAGTGTCATCTCGTGACTAAAAAAGGTCGCTGCGGGTGCAAATGCTATGCGAAAGCGTGCTAGTGGTTGCAGAAGCACCACCACACCGCAAGAGGGTCGATGCGTAGGCGTACTGGCGAAGCGGATCAGACGTCTCGCTCCTACTCGCAGGCAGGTCGCTGCCGGCACCGGTACACGTGTCCCTGCCAGAACGATTTCGCGGCGATTAAACGAGGCTGGTTTGTATGATCGGAAGCCTGTTAAATGCATCCCGCTTCAACAACGCAATCGTCGGGAAAGCGTTCGTTAGTGTGTGGAGCATGTTGGTTGGGGTCGCCCACATTGGTCCAGAGTAATGTTCTCCGACAAATCCCGGCACTGTGGCAAGTGCTTCTGGCCACCAGTTATTGTGAAGAGAGAGGGAACACGTTACACACCACGGAATGTTCATGAACGTCATCGGTGTAACCTAGGGGTACGATGTGGGCAGGCATTGTCCACAACGGCCGACGACCGCTGCATACATCTACATCCATACTCCGCAAGCCACCTGACGGTGTGTGGCGGAGGGTACTTTGAGTACCTCTATCGGTTCTC
The DNA here is from genome assembly GCF_023898315.1 of Schistocerca nitens. NCBI lineage: Eukaryota > Metazoa > Arthropoda > Insecta > Orthoptera > Acrididae > Schistocerca > Schistocerca nitens. The sequence continues at coordinate 95,429,589 of NC_064622.1, forward strand.
CCTTCTATTCCAGTCTCGTATTATTCGTGGAAAGAAAGTTGTCGGTATGCCTCTGTGTGGGCTCTAATCTCTCCGATTTTATCCTTGGGCTCTACTCTCTCTCATTTTATACTCTTGGTCTCATCGCGAGATATACGTAGGAGGGAGCAATATACTGCTTGAGTCCTCGGTGAAGGTATGTTCTCGAAACTTCAACAAAAGACCGTATCGAGCTACTGAGCGTCTCTCTTGCAGAGTCTTCCACTGGAGTTTATCTATCATCTCCGTAACGCTTTCGCGATTACTAAATGATCCTGTAACGAAGCGCGCTGCTCTCCGTTGGATCTTCTCTATATCTTCTATCAACCCTACCTGGTACGGATCCCACACCTGTGTGCAGTATTCAAGCAGTGGGCGAACAAGTGTACTGTAAACTACTTCCTTTGTTTTCGGATTGCATTTCCTTAGGATTCTTCCAATGAATTTCAGTCTGGCATCTGCTTTACCGGCGATTAATTTTATATGGTCATTCCTTTTTAAATCACTCCTAATGCCTACTCCCAGATAATTTATGGAATTAACTGATTCCAGTTGCTGACCTGCTATGTTGTAGCTAAATGATAAAGGATCTTTCTTTCTATGTATTCTCAGCACATTACACTTGTCTACATTGAGATACAATTGCCATTCCCTGCACCATGCGTCAATTCGTTGCAGATCCTCCTGCATTTCAGTACAATTTTCCATTGTTGCAATCTCTCGATATACCACAGCATCATTCGCAAAAAGCTTCAGTGAACTTCCGATGCTATCCACAAGGTCATTATGTATATTGTGAATAGCAACGGTCCTACGACACTCCCCTGCGGCACACCTGAAATCACTCTTACTTCGGAAGACTTCTCTCCATTGAGAAAGACATGTTGCGTTCTGTTATCTAGGAACTCTCCAATCCAATCACACAATTGATCTGATAGTCCATATGCTCTTACTTTGTTCATTAAACAACTGTGGGGAACTGTATCGAACGCCTTGCGAAAGTCAAGAAACACGGCATCAACCTGTGAACTCGTGTCTATGGCCCTCTGAGTCTCGTGGACGAATAGCTCGAGCTGGGTTTCACACGATCGTCTTTTTCGAAACCCAAGCTGATTCCTACAGAGTAGATTTCTAGTCTCCAGAAAAGTCATTATAGTCGAACATAATACGTGTTCCAAAATTCTACAACTGATCGACGTTAGAGACATAGGTCTATAGTATCTCTGCGCAAGGTACCGTTACAGCACAGCGATATTATAGGAAGATTATTCTCGAGCATATTCGGCTGTTTAGAGGTGCGGTAGTTCCCGATTTTCTGTTTACGGCCGACAGCGCCCGTCCACACAGGACCGTTGAGGTGTCGGACACACTAAAAGATGAAGATCTTCAACGTATGCAATGGCATACGAGCTCCCCAGATGTAAACCCTATAGAGCATGCCTGGGATGCTGTTGGCGGACGTGTTTCTCAACAAACATCCTTCTCCCTGAGCCGTGCAAGAACTGAAAACCGCCTTCAGAGAAGAGTGGAAGAATACCTCCAAGGGCTCCGTAACAGTACAGCAGCCAACATGAACAACAGGTGCAAAATGTGCGCCAGTGCCCAAGAAGGACATATTCTTTACTGAGAGTCCGATAAAGATCTCTATGTCGGCAGTCTGATCTGTGTCAAAGATAAACCGTATTTCTGTCCCGTATCCTGCGCATCTGTGGTGCAGTCTGTACCGTTCTTCGTTATAAACACACCATTCCAACTCTATTTCGTACGTCGTCCATCACTGCCTGTTATTATTCTTGTCCAACAATGTCTCTGTGCCTTAGCAATTGTCAAGCAGTGTAACAACGCTTAAGAAGACTGGTCGTTAAAGTGGTCGGAGACGAGTCAGTGGAAATCGGTTCCAAACGCAATAGAAGTTGCTGCCGTCATGAATGCAGTTTGTGATCGAACATTGCGAAAGCAACTGCTCGCAATAACCAATTAAATTCGGGTACCTTGTAAAAGTCCATTGCTTACAGCGGCATACGAAGCTTCACTTCTTCAGTGTGCCAAAGAGCTCATAAACTAGACAGTAGCTGACTGTCGGTAGGCAGTATGGTCCGACGAGTCGCGATTTTTGCTCTTTTTAAAAAAGAAAAAAAAAAATGATGCAAGGAATTCAGTGCACCAACGGCCCAATGAGGCATTATATCTGCGGTATCTTGAGAGTGTAGTTCTGGCCAAAGCTGATTCTGTGATGTTTCGGGGATGTTTCTCGTACCGTAACCTGGGGTCATACATTCGCGTTACCATGAACGTGAAACAGGACGTTTATTTCAAAGCTCCCGGTGGCCAGTTGTTGCCGTTTCTTAGATATCTTCAGGCACTGGGCACTCCTGTCTCTCAAGATGACAGCGGCCGTGTTCACAGAACTGGACGCATACCATACCTGGTTTGAAGAATACTGAGGCGCCGTATCGTACTTAAGACTGGCTCGCTAAATCAGCCCGTCTTAATCACGTAAAATATATCTGGGGATATTGTAATAGTAATCAACATGCTAGCAGTTTGGTAGCTGTATGTCACTCTGTGCCACTAAATAGTTTAACAAAATATCGACTTACAAAACATGGCTGCCATATAGTTGAAGACGTACAGTGATAACCAAGAAACAGAATGATAACTACTTACTGGTTGAAGTACGTGTAACATTTACATTTATATTTGTCGTATAATTGAAACAAATGGTCCAGCTAACAAAACCAAAAAAATTAAGATCTATAGGCGACTCAAAAAATGCAAACTTGAAAAATAAAACACGTAAACGGAGAAGGTTAGGACTACATAGAACGCTGGCAGCTTCAACTATAGCTTTGTGAAGACCAGGTAGTTTGATGGAAACACGAAGGTGTCAAGGAAACGCTCAGCAAATCCGGTAAAGTGGGCTGTGTCAAGGGGGCGGCAACGTGGCACAGAGCCTTGCTGTGAAAACTCGCAGAAACCGCGTCCCAGTTAGAGAAAAACTACATCGTCTAATGTTAACAGAAAAACTACATGATCTAATGCGTATTCCACTTAAGGGCAACAGGAATAAAATTATAGAAAGTCAGACTCTGCGGACAGTAACTAATACACTACTGGCCATTAAAATTGCTACACCACGAAGATGAAGTGCAACAGACGCGAAATTTAACGGCCAGGAAGGAGATGCTGTTATATGCAAATGATTAGCTTTTCAGAACATTCACACAAGACTGGCGCCGGTGGCGACACTTACAACGTGCTGACATGAGGAAAGTTTCCAACCGATTTCTCATACACTAACAGCAGTTGACCGGCGTTGCCTGGTGAAACGTTGTTGTGATGCCTCGTGTAAGGAGGAGAAATGCGTACCATCATAAAGGTCGGATTGTAGCCTATCACGACTGCGGTTTATCGTATCGCGACATTGCTGCTCGCGTTGGTCGAGATCCAATGACCGTTAGCAGAATATGGAATCGGTGGGTTCAGCAGGCTAAAACGGAACGCCGTGCTGGATCCCAACGGCCTCGTCTGACTAGCAGTCGAGATGACAGGCATCTTATCCGCATGGCTGTAACAGATCGTGCAGCCACGTCTCGATCCCTGAGTCAACAGATGGGGACGTTTGAAACCCTACATTTCAGCAGGATAATGCACGACCGCATGTTGCAGGTCCTGTACGGCCCTTTTTGGATACAGAAAATGTTCGACTGCTGCCCTGGCCAGCACTTTCTTCAAATCTCTCACCAATTGAAAACGTCTGGTCAATGGTGGCCGAGCAACTGGCTAGTCACAATACGCCAGTCACTACTCCTGATGAACTGTGGTATTGTGTTGAAGCTGCGTGAGCAGTTGTATCTGCACACGCCATCCAAGCTCTGTTTGACTCAATGCCCAGGCGTATCAAGGCCTTTATTACGGCCAGATGTGGTTGTTCTGGATACCGATTTCTCAGGATCTATGCACCCAAAATTGAGTGAAAATGTAATCACATGTCAGTTATAGTATAATATATTTGTCCAATGAATACCCGTTTATCATCTGCGTTTCTTCTTGGTGTAGCAGTTTTAATGGTCAGTAGTGTAATTCTGCTGGTGAGCTAAAATGACTTACTATTTATTGAAATGCACCTTAAATGTCAATAATTGTCTGTACGAGTTCCTTACACGCTCAGCATCTTAATTACGCTGGGAAGTGAAAGTTTGGTGATGTGACGATAATGTTTCTTTGGCGTACTATCGTGCGCATATTCGCATCATTTCTCTTAGACTTTGCAGCCTATAATTATTTGCTATACGAAGTTCCATTATTCTTGCTGTGCGCTGCGAAACATTCCATTGCATTGTGCAGCTTTTTAGCGCGGGCAATCGTCATCCAACATACAGCTCTCCTACAGCGGTCTCTTCACCTGGTGTCATCGTAACAGGAAGCGGCGCGCAGAATTGGCTTCAGCGAGGAGTTTGTTCAGATCGTATCTTAACTGAAAATAGAAGATTATCGTTTTCACTACCGTGCAGCCTTCGTGATTTATCGCATCTCAGAGCAGTTAGCATTCTGAGGCACAATGCAGTCCAGCATTCCATCTTTTTTGTGTTACGGTTCGAGGGATAAAAATCATAAGATTTCCGCCCGATGACGCGGTTTGACTTTTCAGATTCCATTCCTGCGACTTCCGAGTAAAAAAACAACCACAATTCTTGAGACATGTGTCTGGTCATCGACCCAGGAGAATTTACTTGAAGAGACAGCTCTACCGTTGCGTGTTGATCACACACAGCACGGTCGCGAGTGTAAACACGGACAGGGCGTGACGCGAGGGGCCGCGGAAGGCAGATTCCTGCACGTACTACACCCTACAGAGATATTAGTGCACTTGTCTGAAACACGCGGTGACGTTACGGTAAACAAGTACAGTGGTGACTGAGCAAAACGCTTCGGGTTGTGAGCGGTTTCAAGACACCTGTGCGTAATCTGTGAAATGAATCAGGGTGTCTTTGTGAAATATCACGATGAAAACTCACGATTAGCAGACCGAAGCGCCCTCGCTCCAAGGTGAAATAATATCGTAGTCGACTAATACCTCGCTTAGAATGCCGGGAATACGTTGGACATGTTTACGCTGAATAGGGTGTAAGTAGGCTGTTTAGGTTTTTATGTTGGTAACGTCACGTAGCGCTCTGTACGAAAATCACTGGCTGTGCTGTGTGCAGTCTGTTGCTGGTTGGCATTGTTGGAATATTTGCTATTGTAGTGTTGGGCAGTTGGATGTGAACAGCGCGTAGCATTGAGCAGTTGGATGTGAGCCGCCAGCAGTGGTGGATGTGGGGAGAGAGATAGCAGAATTTTGAGGGCGGACGATCTGGACGACATTGTTTGTTCTCTATCAAAATCTTTCATTTGCTAACTATGCCTATCAGTAGTTACTGCCTTCAGTAGTTAGAATCCTTTATTTAGCTGGCAGTATTGGCGCTCGCTGTATTGCAGTAGTTCGAGTAATGAAGATTTTTGTGAGGTAAGTGATTCATGAAAGGTATAGGTTATTGTTAGTCAGGGCCATTCATTTGTAGGGATTATTGAAAGTCAGATTGCGTTGCGCTAAAAATATTGTGTGTCAGTTTAGTGTTGATCAGAATAAGTAAAGAGAGAAATGTCTGAGTACGTTCAGTTTTGCTCAGCTGTTTGAAAATCAAATAACGTAAGAAGTTTATCAGCACAGTAATTCATTAATTTTTCTAAGGGGATGTTTCAAGAAGGCAGTATGTTTCTTCTGCTAAATATTCGATTAAATTTGAACCTCACTATGTTCGTAATATCAGAAGATTCGGCTGAACATCGGGCACAGTCGCTCACTTGTACCATTACACCGTGTAGGTGAACGTTTATGGGAGATGAGTGAGTTCACGTCGAACCTGGGATTGCACCTTTACATCGCACACCACACCTACAAAGCATTAATCTGACCCGTCCTCTCTTACGCCGATGCTGCTAGCATTTTAAATTACATCTGTGTGTGTATTTGCATCCATACTCTGCAAACTGTTTTCTACATTTACAATCTACATTTACATCTACATGGATACTCTGCAAATCACATTTAAATGCCTGGCACAGGGTTTATCGAATCACCTCCACACTAAGATCCTTTATTGTATGATTACATGATAGCGGAACAAACACTGGTAGCAGTTACAATGGAATGATCATATAAAATTAATTGTTGGTAAGGCGGGTGCCAGGTTGAGATTCATTGGGAGAGTCCTTAGAAAATGTAGTTCATCAACAAAGGAGGTGGCTTACAAAACACTCGTTCGACCAGATCGGGTTGACAGAGGAGATAGAGAAGATCCGAAGAAGAGTGGCGCGTTTCGTCACAGGGTTATTTTGTAAGCGTGATAGCGTTACGGAGATGTTTAGCAAACTCGAGTGGCAGACTCTACAAGAGAGGCGCTCTGCATCGCGGCATAGCTTGCTGTCCAGGTTTCGAGAGGGTGCGTTTCTGGATGAGGTATCGAATATATTGCTTCCTCCTACTTATACCTCCCGAGGATATCACGAATGTAAATTTAGAGACATTTGAGCGCGCACGGAGGCTTTCCGGCAGTCGTTCTTCCCGCGAACCATACGCGACTGGAACAGGAAAGGGAGGTAATGACAGTGGCACGTAAAGTGCCCTCCGCCAAACACCGTTGAGTGGCTTGCGGAGTATAAATGTAGATGTAGATGTAATTCTCTATTGTTCCAATCCCGTACAGCGCGCGGAAAAAACGAACACCAGAATCTTTCCGTGCGAGCTCCAATTTCTCTTATTTTATGATGATGATCGCTTCTCCCTCAATAGGTCGGTGTCAACAAAATATTTTCGCATTCGGAGGAGAAAGTTGGTAATTGCAATTTAGCAAGAACATTCCGCCGTAACGAAAAACGCCTTTGTTATAATGATATCTACCCCAAATCCTAATCATTTCTGTGACGCTCTCTCCTCCATTTCTCGATAATAAAAAACGTGCTGCCGTTATTTGGACTTTCTCAATGTACTCCAACAGTCCTATCTGGTAAGGATCCCACACCGCACAGCAGTATTCTAAAAGAGGACGGACAAGCGTAGTGTAGGCAGTCTAGTAGATCTGTTAAATTTTCTAAGTCTCCTGCCAATGAAACGCACTCTTCGGTTAGCCTTCCCCACAACATTTTCTATTCATCCCTCCAGTTTAAGTTGTTCGTAATTGTAATTCATAGGTATTTAATTGAATTTACGGCCTTTAGGTTTGACTGATTTATCGTGTAATCGAAGTTTAACAAGTTCCTTTTAGCACTAATGTGGATGACCTCACACGTTTGGTTATTAGGATCAATTGCCAATTTTTGCACCCTATATATACCTTTCCTAAATCGTTTTGCTTTTTGTTTTGGTCTTCTGATCGATAAACGACAGCATCATCTGCAAACAACCTAAGACGACTGCTCGATTGTCTCCTAAATCGTTTACTTACATAAGGAACAGCAAAGGGCGTGTAACACTACCTTGGGGAACGGCAGAAATCGCTTCTGTTTTACTCTATGACTTTCTGTCAGTTACAACGAACTGTGACCTCTCTGACAGAAAATCACGAATCCAGTCACATAACTGGGACGATATTCCATAAGCACGCAGTTTCACTACAAGCCGCCAGTGTGGTACAGTATCAAAAGCCTTCTGGAAACCTAAAAAACAGAATCAGTTTGAATCCCTTGTCAATAGCACTCAATACTTCGTCTGAGTAAAGAGCCAGATGTACGAGTATTTCACAAGAATCCGTTTTGACTGTGTGTCAGTAGACCGTTCTCTTCGAGGGAATGATTAATGTTCGAATACAATATATGTTCCAGAATCCTGCTGCACATGGACGTTAATGATATGGCCCTGTAATCTAGTGGAATACTCCTACTACCTTTCTTGAATATTGGTGTGACCTGTGCAACTTTACAGTCTTTGGGTACAGATCTTTCGTCGAGCGAACGGCTGTATATGATTGCTAAGTGTGAAGCTATTGTACCAGCATATTCCGAAAGGAACCGAACTGGTACACAGTCTGTATCGGAAGACTTGCTTTAGTTAAGTGACTTAAGATGTTTCTGTACTTAGAGGATATCTATTTCTACGTCACTCATGTTCGTAACTGTTCTTGATTTGAATTCTAGAATATTTACTTCTTCTTTTGTGACGGAATTTCTGAAGGGTGTGTTCAGTAATTTTGCTTTGGCAGCGCAGTTGTCAATAGTATTACCATTTCTATCGCGCAGAGAAGGCACTGATTGTATCTTGCGGCTAGGATATTTCACATACGACTATAATCTCATTGGATTTTCTGTCAGGTTTCGTGAAAACGTTTCGTTGTGGAAACTATTTTCGAGGGTATGCAGAGCACATACGGCTCCTGCTGTTTCCATTCGCGCATGGAGTGCAGGAAGAAGATTGTCTAAATGCCTCTTTGAACGCTGCATTTACTCTTAGAATGCCTCCGTGTGAATCGCGTTTTATGCGTCATCGGACACATGGCTGATGGCTGTTGGAACTCGAGAAGGGAGCGCTATGCTCTGGGGTATGTTTTCGTGGCATTCGCTCGGTGATTGCGTCATTCTGGAAGGAGTAATGGATTGACACACGTATGCATCTATGTCCAACCTACAAGAAACTAGTTTCTCCACGGCCCCATGGCATCTACCAGCAGGACAATGCAACGTGCCACGCAGCTCGCAGAGTACGTGCGCGGTTCGAAGAGCACCAGGACGAGTTTAACATACTCCCCTGGCTACCAAACTCATCGGATTTAAACCTAATCGAGAATCTGTGGAGCCGCCTCGATCGAGCTTTTCGCGCCATGGATCCTCAACCGAAGAAACCTGGCGCATCTGGACAAGCCACGGCGCCGAAGTCGGCCTGGCTCCACATCGACGTTGGTACCTTCCAGAACCTCACTGCCTCTCTTCCTGCCGGCCGATGTGACCGAGCGGTTCTAGGCGCTTCAGTCTGAAACCGCGTGACCGCTACGGTCGCAGGTTCGAATCCTGCCTCGGGCATGGATGTGTGTGATGTCCTTAGATTAGTTAGGTTTAAGTAGTCCTAAGTTCTAGGGGACTGATGACACTAGATGTTAAGTCCCATAGTGCTCAGAGCCATTTGAACCATTTGAACTCTCTTCCTGCACGTGTCGTAGCGGTCCACGCTGTGAGAGGTGGCGATCCAGGCTTTTGACAAGTGCCTGTCATTGGTGTGACTGGACGGAGAAGAATCAGAACCCTACTGGCATATAATCGCCAGTAAGCAGTAATAATAGTTCCTAGACAGCTAATGAACACCAACTAGAACCCAAATAATACCTACTAGCGTATGATTAAGCATTAAAATTCACACACGCCACATTGCTCACTTAGAACACACAATTTTATGGGATATTAGACTACCGGCCATTAAAATTGCTACACCACGAAGATGACGTGCTACAGACACGAAATTTAACCGACAGGAAGAAGATGCTGTGATATGCAAATGATTAGCTTTTCTGAGCATTCACACAATGTTGGCGCGGGAGACGACACTTACAACATGTTGATATGAGGAACGTTTCCAACCGATTTCTCATACACAAACAGCAGTTGACCGGCGTTGTCTGGTGAAACGTTGTTGTGATGCATCGTGTAAGGAGCAGAATTGCGTACCATCACGTTTCCGACTTTGATAAAGGTCGGATTGTAGCCTGTTGCGACTGCGGATTATCGTATCGCGACATTTCTGCTCGCGTAGTTCGAGATCCAACGACTGTTAGCAGAATATGGAATCGGTGGGTTCAGGAGGGTATTACAGAACGACGTGCTCGTATCACTAGCAGTCGAGATGACAGTCATCTTGTCCGCATGGCTGTAACGGATCGTGAAGCCACGTCTCGATCCCTGAGTCAACAGATGGGGACGTTTGCAATACAACAACCATCTGCACGAACAGTTCGACGACGTTTGCAGCAGCATGGACTATCAGCTCGGAGACCATGGCTGCGGTTACCCTTGCCGCTGCATCACAGACAGGAGCGCCTGCGATGGTGTACTCAACGACGAACCTGGGTGCACGAATGGCAAAACGTCATTTTTGCGGACGAATCCAGGTTCTGTTTACAGTATCATGATGGTCGCTTCCGTGTTTGGCAACATCGTGGTGAACGCACATTGGAAGCGTGTATTTGTCATCGCCATACTGGCGTATCACCGGGCGTGATGGTATGGGGTGCCATTGGTTACACGTCTCGGTCACCTCTTGTTCGCATTGACGGCACTTAGAAAAGTAGACGTTACATTTTGCATGTGTTACGACCCGTGGCTCTACCCTTCAATCGATCCCTGCGAAACCCTGCATTTCAGTAGGATAATGCACGACCGCATGTTGCAGGTCCTGTACGTGCCTTTCTGGATACAGAAAATGTTCGACTGCTATCCTGGCCAGCACATTCTCCAGATCTCTCTCCAATTGAAAACGTCTGGTCAATGGTGGCCGAGCAACTGGCTCATCACAATACGCCAGTCACTACTCTGGATGAACTGTGGTATAGTGCTGAAGCTGCATCGGCAGCTGTACCTGTACACGCCATCCAAGCTCTGTTTGACTCAATGCGCCGGCGTATCAAGGCCGTTATTACGACCAGATGTGGTTGTTCTGGGTACTGATTTCTCAGGATCTATGCACCCAAATTGCGCGAAAATGTAATCACATGTCAGTTCTTATATAATATCTTTGTCCAATGAATACCCATTTATCATCTGCATTTCTTCTTGGTGTAGCAATTTTAATGGCCAGTAGTGTACTTCGTACAACATACTGCATTCTTTTGGTAAGATATGACATTATCCATTGGTTGGCGATACTATCAATCCCACAAAATTTCAATTTATCTAGATTAATGCTGTGATTCACACAGTTAAATGCCTTAGATAGGTCGCGGAGAATAGCAACCGGTGCTATTTTATTATTTAATGGTTGTAGAATTGGTTGAGTGAGGATGCAAATGCCTATTACTGTACTTCTCATCCAGACGATGCCACAAAGTCACACATTTTTGTACTAAACTGGGAAGTTTCTCGCAGTTCACATTTCGTGTGTGACAAGGCGGGCCGGTCCGAGTATGCCACATATCATTCTTGATGGTAATTCTTAAAACAGACAATGTGTAGTTGAAAGGAACTTTTGTTGTTTCCTCAGATATACTTCTATTATAAGACATGAGGCACGACATAATTTTGTGGATGTTGAAACAAGCCGGGCACGGTTTGAGTGAAACAACACGCACAGTGGCGATGTAACGCTACTGAAAACCAAACGTGCATTCAAAATATATCCCGTGGACAAATTTTTGTAGAAACTTAACTTTCATAGGTAAACAAACAATTTCTCATACTGCTTTGCCTAATGTCGTTCAGTGTTCGCACAAAACCGCAATGTCCTAAGCGTTATAGATCAAGTCAAGAGCACTCTGAGAGTATCGAATGAAAATGCTACTTTCCTACGTGGCGGTGCTCTTAAAATGCTTATACAGGGTGTTACAAAAAGGTACGGCCCAACTTTCAGGAAACATTCCTCACACACAAATAAAGAAAAGATGTTATGTGGACATGTGTCCGGAAACGTTTAATTTCCGTGTTAGAGCTCGTTTTAGTTTCGTCAGTACGTTCTTCCACCTACGCTCAATGGAGCACGTTATCATGATTTCATACGGGATACTCTACCTGTGCTGCTAGAACATGTGCCTTTACAAGTACGACACAACATGTGGTTCATGTACGATGGAGCTCCTGTACATTTCAGTCGAAGTGTTCGTAGGCTTCTCAACAACAAATTCGGTGGCAGATGGATTGGTAGAGGCGGACCAATTCCATGGCCTCCACGCTCTCCTGACCTCAACCCTCTCGACTTTCATTTATGGGGGCATTGGAAAGCTCTTGACTACGCAACCCCGGTACCAAATGTAGAGACTCTTCGTGCTCGTATTGTGGACGGCTGTCATACAATACGCCATTCTCCAGGGCTGCGTCAGCGCGTCAGGGATTCCGTGCGACGGAGGGTGGATGCATGTATCCTCGCTAACGGAGGACATTTTGAACACTTCCTGTAACAAAGTGTTTGAAGTCACGCTGGTACGTTCTGTTTCTGTGTGTTTCCATTCCATGATTAACGTGATTTGAAGAGAAGTAATAAAATCAGCTCTAACATGGAAAGTAAGCGTTTCCGGACACATGTCCACATAAGATATTTTCTTTCTTTGTGTGTGAGGAATGTTTCCTGAAAGTTTGGCCGTACCTTTTTGTAAGATCCTGTATAACAAAATGGTTCAAATGGCTCTGAGCACTATGGGACTCAACTACTGAGGTCATTAGTCCCCTAGAACTTAGAACTAGTTAAACCTAACTAACCTAAGGACATCACAAACATCCATGCCCGAGGCAGGATTCGAACCTGCGACCGTAGCGGTCTTGCGGTTCCAGACTGCAGCGCCTTTAACCGCACGGCCACTTCGGCCGGCTCCTGTATAACAAACGGACTGTATTTGCAGAATGTCCTACATTCTGTTGCGTCTAAAAATTTCGTATAGTAAAAGACAAATAACGAGGAGAACACGGCAAGTGCCATACACGGACTTGCGAGAAACTTCAATCAGTGGAACAGGGGTCAAACTAAGCGAAAACGCGTCTCGGCTTGTCCGTAGATATTCGACTGTTTCTGAGATAACAACAATCAAAAGTTTTCGAGGTTTGTAGGTGACTTTTAGTGAGTAAGGTCTGCAGCTCGTGGTCTCGCGGTAGCGTTCTCGCTTCCGGAGCATGGGGTCCCGGGTTCGATTCCCGGCGTTGTCAGCGATTTTCACCTGTCTCGAGATGGGTGTTGTTGTGTCGTCATTCATCCCCATTACTGTCGGAGGAAGGCAATGGCAAACCACCTCCAATTTGAGCTTGCCTAGTACGGCGGTGCGGGTCTTCCGCATCGTTCCCTTACGCTCTGTGAAGGAGTAAGGGACTTCATCATCATCAAGGTGGGCCGATTAGACCGAAGAAAACTGACTGATTTGAAATCAGTCGACCGTTGTCCGAAGTGTGTACGGTTGGGTGGTGAGATCGGACGCGTCGAGACCCCGCTCTTTCTGGGATGCTGATATGGAAAGATGGACCGTCGTAGTGGGAATGTCGCGAAGTCGGCGGCGCAGCCTGGCGCTGCCAGCCTCGGGCAACACCGACTAAAAGGAAGGCCTCGGCGTCAGCTAGGCACGGCGAAAGCCAGGTCTGTTGCAGGCATACTCATAATGGTGGTGTCCCCCTCTCTGACACAGGAAAATGTGAAACTATTGGCGGTAGTTGACCAACACACATTGTTCTGAGAGATTTCTGCAATCAATTAATTGTGCAATTCTCATTACACTTCTTAACAAATAGTGTACTCCTGAACTTAAATTTTCACCTGTTTTAAGGATTGACAAACAAAAACAACTTCATGCTCCAGCAGCAATTTGTGGTTCTTTACCTTATTCGTAAATCTGAGGAAGTTACGTTTGTATTGGGTTGCTTTTACAAGAAACTGTGAACATATTGGTGCTCTTCTTTAGGTATCTTGGTTGACTATGGGGTGAGGAGCACTGAATGTTAATGAAATATCTTGCGATTGTACACGTTGGGGCAGGGGGTGGGAGACAGAAGAAGAGGCAAAAGAGAGATACTTGTTTTATCAAATAATTATTTTTATCTTATAAAGTTTCTCCTTTCAGTTGCAAGAGGGGAATATTTATCTTTTCTAATGTGTATGTTTAAAAAAGTTTAAGCTCAGCAGTATTTTCGATGTATGAAGCTATTTTGTTTCCTGTTTAGAATTCCTTTCGTTGAAAACGACTGTAATCTAATGACTGGCAACAGTTGGACATTTACACACGTAAATTAGTTCATATTTCCAATGACGATGTCAAACGAAAATAAATAAATAAATAAAAGAAACGAGTTAATTGTAAGGGGGTTGGGGTAAGTTTCGATAGCAAAATGGATCAAGTAAATATAGTTACTTGAATGTAAAATTTCCGAAGCTTGCAATGGGGCAAAGCACCTTCTCATATTGATCTACGTTTGTTTCGACAGGATTCAGTAATACAGAGTTATGATCTTCACTTGTAGCTTTACGAAGGTAAGAAAATCTTTCATCTAAATAAAACTGCAGAATCCAGAACAGTACCAAACATTTTGTCCAAAAATAAGATATATATAGTGATAAGCACGGCCAGGCGTTTCTGCCTGCGACGGTCCTGGCGTTCGCCGTACCTAGCTGACGTGACGTCACCAACAAGCGCCGAGGCCTTCCTTTGAGTCGGGGTTGCCTCGGGCCGCGCCGGGCGCCGCCTCGCCCGCTGGCGTCACACCGCGTCTCGCCGCGCCGCCGGCGCTGACATTGGCCGCGGCGCTGAACTCCGCTGCGCTCTGCGGCGGCAGAGGGCGTCGCTCGTGTCAGCCGAGCGCGAAGGACGCGCGGGCGGCGGCGGCGGCGGCGGCGGGCCGTGGTCGCCCACACGTGGCGCGCTCGCCCGCCACTCTCTCAGCGCACGACTTCGCGTACCGGGTGGCCGCAGTTCGACTCACCTACTCGCGGACGTCCACTGTCGGCTGCAATTATTATCACACTGCAGCGAAACTCGGTAGATATTCTAGTGCATCGATGCGGAAAAGATTTACCCCGGAAAAAAAAAAAAAAATTAGTTGCAATTTCGGCCACCAGGTGCATATCTGGCGCCTCGAATGCAAGAATGACGTACAGAAACACTTGTTTTGCAAATCGATCTGCCTTTTCCTGCTGCTATTTACTTTATTTAATCCATACGCGTTTCGCCTTCTACTGTTTTAAGGCATAATTAGTGGAATCTATAATGAAACTTCCTGGCAGATTAAAACTGTGTGCCCGACCGAGACTCGAACTCGGGACCTTTGCCTTTCGCGGGCAAGTGCTCTACCAACTGAGCTACCGAAGCACGACTCACGCCCGGTACTCACAGCTTTACTTCTGCCAGTACCTCGTCTCCTACCTTCCAAACTTTACAGAAGCTCTCCCGCGAACCTTGCAGAACTAGCACTCCTGAAAGAAAGTTCTGCAAGGTTCGCGGGAGAGCTTCTGTAAAGTTTGGAAGGTAGGAGACGAGGTACTGGCAGAAGTAAAGCTGTGAGTACCGGGCGTGAGTCGTGCTTCGGTAGCTCAGTTGGTAGAGCACTTGCCCGCGAAAGGCAAAGGTCCCGAGTTCGAGTCTCGGTCGGGCACACAGTTTTAATCTGCCAGGAAGTTTCATATCAGCGCACACTCCGCTGCAGAGTGAAAATCTCATTCTGGCAATCTATAATGATACAGTTTTTTTAGTTATAGATTATCAAACAGTTCACTTCGCGATTTTTTGTAAAAAAATGTAATTACTTGCGGTTTGCTGATCTGCGTTCCCTCACATCTGGTCTGAAAGACGCACTATCACTTTTATCAATGTTATACACTACTGGCCATGAAAACTGCTACACCAAGAAGAAATGCAGATGATAAACGGTATTCATTGGACAAAAATATTATACTAGAACTGACATGTGATTACATTTTCACGCAATTTGGGTGCATAGATCCTGAGAAATCAGTACCCAGACCAACCACCTCCGGCCGTAGTAACGGCCTTTATACGCCAGGGAATTGAGTCAAACAGAGCTTGGATGGCGAGTACAGGTAAAGCTGCCCATGCAGCTTCTACACGATAACACAGTTCATCAAGAGTAGATTGTGACGAGCAAGTTGGTCGGCCACCATT
The DNA here is from genome assembly GCF_023898315.1 of Schistocerca nitens. Taxonomy (NCBI): domain Eukaryota; kingdom Metazoa; phylum Arthropoda; class Insecta; order Orthoptera; family Acrididae; genus Schistocerca; species Schistocerca nitens. The sequence continues at coordinate 95,445,431 of NC_064622.1, forward strand.
GACCAGACGTTTTCCATTGGCGAGAGATTTGCAGAATACGCTGGCCAGGGCAGCAGTACATTTTCTGTGTCCAGAAACGCCCGTATAAGACCTGCAACATGCGGTCGTGCATTATCCTGCTGAAATGTAGGGTTTCGCAGGGATCGAATGAAAGGGAGAGCCACGAGTCGTAACACATCTGAAATGTAACGTCCCATTGTTCAAAGTGCCGTCAATGCGAACAAGAGGTGACCGAGACGTGTAACCAATGGCACCCCATACCATCACGCCGGGTGATACGCCAGTATGGCGATGACGAATACACGCTTCCAATGTGCGTTCATCGCGATGTCGCCAAACACGGATGCGACCATCATGATGCTGTAAACAGAACCTGGATTCATCCGAAAAAATGACGGTTTGCCATTCGTGCACTCAGGTTCGTCGTTGAGTACACCATCGCAGACGCTCCAGTCTGTGATCCAGCGTCAAGGGTAACAGCAGCCATGGTCTCCGAGCTGATAGTCCATGTTGCTTCAAACGTCGTCGAACGTTTGTGCAGATGGTTGTTGTATTGCAAATGTCCCCATCTTTTGTCTCAGGGATAGAGACGTGGCTGCACGATTCGTTACAGCCATGCGCATAAGGTGCCTGTCATCTCGACTGCTAGTGATACGAGGCCGTTGGGATCGAGCACGGCGTTCCGTATTGCCCTCCTGAACCCACCGAATCCATATTCCGCTAACAGTCATTGGATCTCGACGAACACGAGCAGCAATGTCGCGATACGATAAACCGCAATCGCGATAGGCTACAATCCGACCTTTATCAAAGTCGGCAACGTGATGGTACGCATTTCTCCTCCTTTCATGAGGCAACACAACATCGTTTCACCAGGCAACGCCGGTCAACTGCTGTTTGTGTATGAGAAATCGGTTGGAAATTGTCCTCTTGTCAGCACGTTGTAGGTGTCGCCACCGGCGCCAACCTTGTGTGAACGCTCTGAAAAGCTAATCATTTGCATATCACAGCATCTTCTTCCTGTCGGTTAAATTTCGCGTCTGTAGCACGTCATCTTCGTGGTGTAGCAATTTTAATTGCCAGTAGTGTATATTCACCTCTTCGTGTTTTCGCCATCCACACACTTTTCACCATGTTCCTCACTCTTTTTTGTGGTGGACTATCGTTCTTCTGTCACTCGATACAACTATTTCGTAGTGTTGTGTGTCTTTTCCGAAGAGTTGCGAACGGCCATCATACTGTCGCTGGGTGTGATTTTATATCTCTTGCGAACAGAAACCAGGCTGTCGCCATGGTTTTTAATTGTCTATCTGCTATGTCACCTGTCTGCATCCTGTGTATTTTTATTCGCTTTGCCGTCCCTTTGCTTTATGTTTTAACTTTCCCCAATTTTCCGCCGTTTTACAATTTACGTCCCCAATCGAAATACAGTAAAGGAAAAAAAAAAAAAACTATATCGTCGTACACTTCTTGTCACAGCGTAAATATTGCGATTCCATTACGTGTTTCATTGTCTCTGGTATGTTTACCTATGTGTCGCCAACCTAACGAAGGATAAGTTCGTTACTAACGTCTGTTTATGCTGTTTATACCGTGTGTGTACGTATGAGTGAGAGAGAGAGGGCGGGCGGGATACAGCCGATTTGGTAATTTTTTTTTTTTTTTTGTTTTTTTTTTTTTTTTTTTTTTTGTTTAGGGGTTTGGGGTTCTACTAGCTGTTACCGAGTGGCTGAAACTTTGGTGACAGCTGTTTTGACTTTTCTTTCCAGTATTCTGTGGAGGGGTCATGGATGAATGAGTGTAAAGATGTTGGGTTCTATTATTATTACATTGAACACTATTTTTATATTTATCCATTTTGCGAACATTATTCTATTATTTTATCTATTAGTGTAAATAATGAATTGCTTGGCATGTGTACTTGGTCATTCAACAGGAAGTATATGGAGAAATAGTTGTATCGAGTGACAGAAGAACGATAGTCCACCACAAAGAAGAGTGAGAAACATGCTGAACAGTGTGTGGATGGCGAAAACAGGAAGAGGTGAATATACAACAGTGATAAAAGTGGTAGTGCGACCTCCATACCAGATGTGAGGAAACGCAGATCAGCAAATCGAAGTAATTACATTTTTTACAAAAAGTCGCGAAGTGAACTGTTTGATAATGTATAACTAACAAAACTGTATCATTATAGATCCCACTGATGATGCCTTAAAACAGTAGAAGGCGAAACGCGTATGGATTAAATAAAATAAATAGCAACAGGAGAAGGCAGTTTGATTTGCAAAACAAGTATTTATATGCTTGCTGCGGAGGATGGCCACACAACCAAACTTGTTGCGTACAGAAATGTTTCCGTATGCAGTGGATTACAAACGGGATGTACGCCGGAAAAAAAATTAGTTCCAATTTCAGCCACCAGGTGCAATTCTGGCGCCTCGAATGCGAGAAAAACGTACAGAAATGTTTCCGCATGCAGTGGGTTGCAAAGGGGTGTTCGCAGAAACGTCAAACACGTTAGTAGGGCATAATATTACATATAAAGTTCTGTTTACTTGCCGCGTCAAATTCGGATCAAATCCCGAGCTTTCGATGACTACTTCCGTCATCTTCGCCAGGGGTAAAACTGACTGTGGTGGACCGTTGAGGCTTCCGCTTTTATTGGCTGATGACGTCACAATGAAAACGGCGCGTACGGAGGTGGTGGCCTCTATGTCCATAGATTTTGTTTGCGCACTTTATCAAATGGTTCGAATGGCTCTGAGCACTATGGGGCTGAGGTCATCAGTCCCCTAGAACTTAGTACTACTTAAACCTAAGTAACCTAAGGACGTCACACACATCCATGCCCAAGGCAGGATTCGAACCTGCGACCGTAGCGGTCCCGCGGTTCCAGACTGTAGCGCCTAGAACCGCTCGGCCACCCCGGCCGGCCGCGTTTTATGCGGCGTTGCTTGCAGCGCCATACATCGCAGCAGGCGGAGAACTGCGAGAAATGTAACAAGTCTCCCTCTGCGCTCTTTCTGTATCAACTGCGAGCTTCCATGCATTGCTGAGTGCATTTCCGGAGTCTGTTGAAATTATTTTCGCATAGTCTAATTTCAACTGCTTCCCTAATGACAGAGTCCCAATAGTTTGAGGCGTGAGCAAGTATTCTTGTTTCATCGAATAAAACCTTATGTTTAATTAACAAACTGTGCTCAGCCACCGCTGATTTTTCTAGATACCTGTATTCCAGGTGACGCTGATATTCCACACAGAGATCGGCGGCAACAGTTCTTATAGACTGCCCTATATAATTTTTGCCACACTCTTAAGGAATGCTGTAAATTCCCGGTACTCTCAGGCCGAGATTATTGTCCGAAATAGGTTTTGCTCTGTGTACCAAGGTATTCAGCATAGCGTTCTTCTGAGCCGAGATGATCCTTGTCCGAAATAGGTTTTGCTCTGTGTACCAAGGTATTCAGCATAGCTCTTTTCTGAGCCGAGATGATCCTTGTCCGAAATAGGTTTTGCTGTGTACCAAGGTATTCAGCATAGCTCTCTCCTGAGCCGAGATGATCCTTGTCCGAAATAGGTTGTGCTCTGTGTACCAAGGTATTCAGCATAGCTCTCTTCTGAGCCGAGATGATCCTTGTCCGAAATAGGTTTTGCTCTGTGTACCAAGGTATTCAGCATAGCTCTCTTCTGAGCCGAGATGATCCTTGTCCGAAATAGTTTTTGCTCTGTGTACCAAGGTATTCAGCATAGCTCTCTTCTGAGATGGGTGGTGAAAACTACTTGCGTTAGATATAAATCTGTTTGCGTCAGTTTTCTGTACACAGAATGTCCGAGACGTCCATCTGATTTTTCGCTCCACCAGCACATCTAAGAAGGATAACTTCCCATCCTTCTCCACCTCCACTGTAAGTCTTATGTTCTGGTGTATACCATTCAAATGATCAACAAACTGATGCAGTGCCTCATTGCCATGTGGCCAAATTAAAAATGTATCTTCAACATACAGGATGGACGTATGGGAGCACTGTTCAACGCTCGTTCTTCGAAATCTTCCATGAAAAAGTTAGCTATGGCTGGTGACTGTGGCCGGCCGCGGTGGCCGAGCGGTTCTAGGCGCTTCAGTCCAGAACTGCCCTGTTACTACAGTCGCAGGTTCGAATTCTGCCTCGGGCATGGATGTGTGTGATGTCCTTAGGTTAGTTAGGTTTAAGTAGTTCTAAGTTCTAGGGGACTGATGACCGCAGATGTTAAGTGCCATAGTGCTCAGAGCCATTTGAACAATTTTTTTGTTAACCTGTTTTTCCTCTGCGTCTAACAGTCTTCCCGCAAACACACCATATAATTTACTACCTGACGTTTTCTGCGTGGTCGTAATTGTGCCACGAAGTGGACGATGCCTGTCTATATGGACTATCTGTTCTGCGTCTATGCGTCCACACTTCGATACCTGGCCTGCAGCCCTGAGAAAAATAAGCATTTGTGCCATGCGTACTTGGAGGTGCTAACCAACCTAGAAATATGTGGACTTACACACCTAACTCTTTGTATTTGTCCTGAGAAGAGGCTATAAGATGAACATCAGCAAAAGTAAACCAAGGGTACTCACATGTAGTGCAAATAAATCAGGCGATGCCAAGGAAATTAGATTAGAAAATGAGACACTGGAAGTAACTGATTAGGTTACTTTATATTTGAACAGGTAAATAAGCGATGGTGGCCGAAGTAGATGTGGCTATAAAATACCGACTGGCAGCAACAAGTAAAACGTTTGCGGAAAAGAGAAATCTGTTTACATCAAACTTAAATTTGGGTCTCAGGTTTTCCTGAAAGTATTTCTCAGGAGGGAAGCCTCTTTCTGCAGTGAGACTTGGACCATAAGGAATTCAAGCAAGAAAGAATAGAAGCTTTTCAAATGTGGTGCTTCTGAAGAATTCGGAAGAGGTAGATGTGTAGATAGAATAATTAATGAGAAACTAGTCAGTGCAGATGCACCAAATAGCTGTTTATGATAGTAATCTTTATTCACGACCGACTGTTTTGTCTTTATCGCCATTTTCAAATCCGTCTAGATTGATGTGACGCCCATATTACGTAGTTATAGACTGTCTTATAACTGTCACTCTTTTAATAAGACGGTAAATGATGTCAATATGCTGAAAATAAAATGTTAATTACGATTTGACAGTAGTTTTACAGTAGTAACGGTACTTTTTGAATAAAGTAACCTGAAACCAATTTGTGGCTGGTTGCTGTACACCATCAACAATTTACTTTATATAACAGCCACGGTCTCCAACAATGCCTATATATGACAAAATTGGAGGTGTTAGTTACCTATCAGCTGCAACTCGTTATGTAATAAATGAGAACGATTTTAGTGACCTATGTATTCGTAACGTCACAATATAACGACTGTCTGGCAATAGAAACGTTTGGAAATACGAATATAGAATTTTTTTTGTCCTGCTAGCAGCATAAAAATTCTACACTGCAACAATAGCAGGCATTTTAACAATAGATAAAATGAAATGTTATGAAATATTGTTGGTGACAATATTAACGCCATATCACAAAACAAGATACTTAATTCATAAAAATAGGAAATATTTGCATGCTTGATTTTCATCTTCCCGATTAAGCATCATAGTCCACTGCTTCCGTCCTTATTCACTAGAAACAACTGGACTCGCATTTGGGAGGACGACGGTTCAATCCCGCGTCCGGCCATCCTGATTTAGGTTTTCCGTGATTTCCCTAAATCGCTTCAGGCAAATGCCGGGATGGTTCCTTTCAAAGGGCACGGCCGACTTCCTTCCCTGTCCTTCCCTAATCCGATGTGACCGATGACCTCGCTGTCTGGTCTCCTTCCCCAAAACAACCAACCAACCAACTAGAAACAATAACCTCATTAAGTTATCTTTACTTCTACTTTTACAACCAACAGTGAAAGAAACTGACATATGTTAATATAAGTATAAACTATGCATAATCCAATATGAGTTTCGTTGACTACATCTTTCAATGCAAACTTTCCTTTTCGTACAGCAAGTGTAGGCCGTTGTGCGATTGTTCATGGTACGAGACAGTTGGAAACAAGCGGAAGCCGATAATTTTTTCCGAGAACAATTAGCAAGTGTTCTTATTCAAGTCTCGGGTGCCGTCGATGCGAGACGATCCGAAACGCGAAACTGGGTCTTTATCTCAAATGTGATATTCGAATTAGCGACATCGGTTTTCGAAGTCTCACTGGACTGGAGCACTTATCAATTCCCGTATAGCAGATCATAACGATGATAGTCTTACAGTAAAAAGAGTTCTTCTTATCAGACAGCCGATTCTGTACAAGTCCATTTTGAAAAATCATATTGTACATCACATCATTATTTTAAATCAACAGTATCAGCATGTGGTTGTGACAAATATCAGAATTTTGATAAAATCTCCTCGTGTTATCAACCGAGTCGTGGCGTACTGTTGTCGCAACGTTTCGACGAGTTTCCTAGGCTTCGTCTTCAGGGAAATATTGCATGAAGGCAATTCGCCGAGAAAGCCTGCATTCCCATTTATCACGAAGCCTGCTATCCTTGCACACATTCATTCATTGTTGATATGTAGAATAATATTTTACGACAATTCCACACAGTCCCTAAATATTCATTACGCAGGACTGTGGTGGGAGGATAAAATTTGCTGAAAATCCGTGAACTGTATAAAAGGCGGAAAAGGTTAGAAATACTAGAAACAGCCCGACAGCACATCTCCCCTTTACAAAGTTTCTTGCTAGTAAGAACCATAATTTGGAAATAATAGTGATAAACAGAGTTAAAGGCCATAACAAACGGGTACAGCCTAACATCCATGACACGACCCTCACACACAGAACAAGGCAGTATATCGACACCGTTTCGTGAACGCGCTATTTCGATTTTGGAACACATTTTCTACAACTGTTCCTAGTACACTGAGGAACAGAAATTGCTACAATGTGGAGAATGTGTCCTCATAATTTTTGAGAGGTCGAAGAAATGGCATTCACAGGGTGTGAGATTAGGACTAGAAGAGGAATGACTAGACGTCTGCCACGGCTTGTTTAGAGTGTGTTTTGGATTTCCGATGTAATGTTTTTCTTTTCCAAATTCCATAAGATCAATCAAAGAGATAACCTTTTGGTCATAGAATGCTTATTCCACAATTTCCTTTTGATACTACATTTGTTTTAATTTTTCTTACTTAGTTAAGCCGGAATGAAACCGCATCACGAATTACTATTTCTTATCAGTACCACATACGAAACACACGTTTCACCACCAGTGGCGATATGGAAAATAAATTAATCTCCCTCGTGCCTAACGCCGCGGGGAGAAGAACTTGTAGACCGGCCGTCACTGGACGTTTTCGGCACCGCGAGTGCACACAGTGCGCGACAACTTAGAGCTTCAATCACAGGTCTTAACAACGTTGCGCAAGAAAATTCTGAAAAAACTAGAGGACTACTGTGTGATGTAGCTCTCTTGAATTCCCTGCCTGTTCAAAGGTCGACAGCAAGTAATCGTCAGATCTTTGGTCTATTGTTTGCTGACCGAAAGCTGTTTGTTTCTTCAATCTAAATCTCCTCGTATTAAAAGTGTGTTGTGATGTAACGTAATATACACTTTCCACTGTAACATGAAGTTACTCGAAATTTCCTTTCTAGCCGTATGCCATTCCTCCATCAGTTGTCATAATGTGACTGGTCTTGCTAAACGTATTTTATTTGGAGTGAAATAAAACGGTTTGTGAAGAGCCAAAATCCAGGAGTTAATCGTCTGTAAAGAAAGTACTGCATCTCTTGGTTTCAGAGAGTTTTTTACAAGCATCTTTTGAAACAAATGAGTCAGCTTATTCGAAGCAAGGCCAAGTTACCCATATACACTCCTGGAAATTGAAATAAGAACCCCGTGAATTCATTGTCCCAGGAAGGGGAAACTTTATTGACACATTCCTGGGGTCAGATACATCACATGATCACACTGACAGAACCACAGGCACATAGACACAGGCAACAGAGCATGCACAATGTCGGCACTAGTACAGTGTATATCCACCTTTCGCAGCAATGCAGGCTGCTATTCTCCCATGGAGACGATCGTAGAGATGCTGGATGTAGTCCTGTGGAACGGCTTGCCATGCCATTTCCACCTGGCGCCTCAGTTGGACCAGCGTTCGTGCTGGACGTGCAGACCGCGTGAGACGACGCTTCATCCAGTCCCAAACATGCTCAATGGGGGACAGATCCGGAGATCTTGCTGGCCAGGGTAGTTGACTTACACCTTCTAGAGCACGTTGGGTGGCACGGGATACATGCGGACGTGCATTGTCCTGTTGGAACAGCAAGTTCCCTTGCCGGTCTAGGAATGGTAGAACGATGGGTTCGATGACGGTTTGGATGTACCGTGCACTATTCAGTGTCCCCTCGACGATCACCAGTGGTGTACGGCCAGTGTAGGAGATCGCTCCCCACACCATGATGCCGGGTGTGGCCCTGTGTGCCTCGGTCGTATGCAGTCCTGATTGTGGCGCTCACCTGCACGGCGCCAAACACGCATACGACCATCATTGGCACCAAGGCAGAAGCGACTCTCATCGCTGAAGACGACACGTCTCCATTCGTCCCTCCATTCACGCCTGTCGCGACACCACTGGAGGCGGGCTGCACGATGTTGGGGCGTGAGCGGAAGACGGCCTAACGGTGTGCGGGACCGTAGCCCAGCTTCATGGAGACGGTTGCGAATGGTCCTCGCCGATACCCCAGGAGCAACAGTGTCCCTAATTTGCTGGGAAGTGGCGGTGCGGTCCCCTACGGCACTGCGTAGGATCCTACGGTCTTGGCGTGCATCCGTGCGTCGCTGCGGTCCGGTCCCAGGTCGACGGGCACGTGAACCTTCCGCCGACCACTGGCGACAACATCGATGTACTGTGGAGACCTCACGCCCCACGTGTTGAGCAATTCGGCGGTACGTCCACCCGGCCTCCTGCATGCCCACTATACGCCCTCGCTCAAAGTCCGTCAACTGCACATAAGGTTCACGTCCACGCTGTCGCGGCATGCTACCAGTGTTAAAGACTGCGATGGAGCTCCGTATGCCACGGCAAACTGGCTGACACTGACGGCGGCGGTGCACAAATGCTGCGCAGCTAGCGCCATTCGACGGCCAACACCGCGGTTCCTGGTGTGTCCGCTGTGCCGTGCGTGTGATCATTGCTTGTACAGCCCTCTCACAGTGTACGGAGCAAGTATGGTGTGTCTGACACACCTGTGTCAATGTGTTCTTTTTTCCATTTCCAGGAGTGTAGAACGATGTTTTGATTGAAACAAGTTAGTTAAATGATCAGAGAGAATACTTCGATCGTTTTCCTCACATCACGCACCGTGCTAGCAGTACCTGATGTCAGATTCGTGTTTCCCAGATCAAATGCAGTCGACCGATATACACCAGCATGACGTTCTGTTCAATTTTTATGTCAGTAATTTTACGTTTTTTCTTGTTTTTAGGACTTTCCTCTTCCCCTCAGTCCGGCTTAATAAATGCATTATAAAAGTGGTTTTTGTTCAAATAGAGCAGTCGTCCCACGAGTGGCTTCCATTTACATTACGATCCTCTGAGTTATACAGAATTTTGGCATTCAGCCCACATTAACAAAATGCAAAACATCAGTTGAATCCTTACTCGTGTCTACCTTGTAAGACCGCTAGAACCTGTAGCAATGACGTCGCTTTCAGAAGTCGCTCCAAGCTACACCGACTCTAACAGCCGTATGACTATGGTACGACGTAAGGTTTGACGGAAAACGCCCCGCGGATTTTGAACGTCAGTACATCGCTAAATGCCGATATTTTCCCTATTTTTATGCGAAAAGCAGGAATATCCAGCACTATTTTTTAGGCTGTGTACTGGAGCAAAGTAGCGATTTATGAGATCAAAAATGGCTCTGAGCACTATGGGACTTAACATCTAAGGTCATCAGTCCCCTAGAACTTAGAACTACTTAAACCTAACTAACCTAAGGACATCACACACATCCATGACCGAGGCAGGATTCGAATCGGCGACCGTTTCGGTCGAGCGGAACCAGGCTGAAGCGCCTAGAACCGCTCGGCCACGCCGGCCGGCAGCGATTTATGAGACTTTGAAATATTTTCAGGTGCTAAATTATACCGTTTTTACTTTTTGGTGAAGTTCATTTAATCTTTGCTCATCCTTTGGGAAACTAAAATATTAAGCGCACATAATCATTCACCCGTGTCGTAGAAATTTGGTGACTATTGTAAAGTAGGCACAATGATTTACAAAACTGAATAGTACAAAGGAAATGATTCAGACTTTCATGTTTGAATGTTATTGCATAGGAACGTTGCTCGAAAAGTGTATACATTCAGTGGATTGACTGGCAGTATACCTCACATTACTGAATTTATCTACCAGTCGTGTCATAAATATATGATGGTCATCGAATTTCGATCAATTTTCAAATAATAATGAATGCATTTACGTAATACGTCATCACACACTGAGGTGGAAAAAGTCATGCGATACCTCCTGATATCGTGTCGGACCTTCTTTTTTCCAGCATAGTGCTGCAAATCGACGTGGCATGGGATAAACAAGTCGTTGGAAGTCCCCTGCAGAAATACTGAGCCATACTGCGTCAACAGCCGATCATCATTGCGTCAGTGATACCGCTGCAGGATTTTATGCACGAACTGACCACTGGATTGTGTCCCTTAAATGTTGTTGTTGAGGTCTTCAGTCCTGAGACTGGTTTGATGCAGCTCTCCATGCTACTCTATCCTGTGCAAGCCTCTTCATCTCCCAGTACCTACTGTAGCCTACATCCTTCTGAATCTGCTTAGTGTATTCATCTCTTGGTCTCCCTCTACGATTTTTACCCCCCACGCTGCCTTCCAATACTAAACTAGTGATCCCTTGATGCCTCAGAACATGTCCTACCAACCGATCCCTTCTTCTAGTCAAGTTGTGCCACAAACGCCTCTGCTCCCCAATTCTATTCAATACCTCCTCATTAGTTATGTGATCTACCCAACTAATCTTCAGCATTCTTCTGTAGCATCACATTTCGAAAGCTTCTATTCTCTTCTTGTCCAAACTATTTACCGTCCATGTTTCACTTCCATACATGGATACACTCCATACAAATACTTTCAGAAATGACTTCCTGACACTTAAATCTATACTCGATTTTAACAAATTTCTCTTCTTCAGAAACGCTTTCCTTGCCATTGCCAGTCTACATTTTATATCCTCTCTACTTCGACCATCATCAGTTATTTTGCTCCCCAAATAGCAAAACTCCTTTACTACTTTAAGTGTCTCATTTCCCAAACTGATTCTCTCAGCATCACCCGACTTAATTCGGCTATATTCCATTATCCTCGTTTTGCCTTCGTTGATGTTCATCTTATATCCTCCTTTCAAGACACTGTCCATTACGTTCGAGTGCTCTTCCAAGTCCTTTGCTGTCTCTGACAGAATTACATTGTCATCGGCGAACCTCAAAATTTTTATTTCTTCTCCATGGATTTTAATACCTACTCCGAATTTTTCTTTTGTTTCCTTTACTGCTTGCTCAATATACAGATTGAATAACATCGGGGATAGGCTACAACCCTGTCTCACTCCCTTCCCAACCACCGCTTCCCTTTCATACCCCTCGACTCCTATAACTGCCATCTTCTTTCTGTACAAATTGTAAATACCCTATCACTCCCTGTATTTTACCCCTGCCACCTTCAGGTGATAAGAGAGTGAGACACCCATACTGCTGGTGCTAATCGTCGCACGCTGTTCCCAGGGGTTCCCTCCAGCGAATGTCGTCCTCCATGTCAGGCTTGCGGACTGCGGGGGGCCTTCCATTGTGAGTCTTCCGAGGTGCAAGCGTACCTGTATCCCCCAGACACTGTGACAGTCTGCCGAACACCATATCAGAGGGCACTCTGCGCTGTGGATATTTCTCACCGTAGAGGGCACGGGCTCGCAGAGCGATGTGAGCAATGCTTTGACATGATCGGAGGCAATGTTGAAGTGCAATGAAGATATACACTACTGGCCATTAAAATTGCTACACCACGAAGATGACGTGCTACAGACGCGAAATTTAACCGACAGGAAGAAGATATTTTGATATGCAAATGATTAGCTTTTCAGAGCATTCACACAAGGTTGGCGCCGGTGGCGACACCTGCAACGCGCTGACATGAGGAAAGTTTCCAACCGGTTTCTCAGACACAAACAGCAGTTGACCGGCGTTGCCTGGTGAAACGTTGTTGTGATGCCTCGTGTAAGCAGGAGAAATGCGTACCATCACGTTTCCGACTTTGATAAAAGTCGAATTGTAGCCTATCGCGATTGCGGTTTATCGTATCGCGACATTGCTGCTCGCGTTGGTCGAGATCCAATAACTGTTAGCAGAATATGGATTCGGTGGGTTCAGAAAGGTAATACGGAACGCCGTGCTGGATCCCAATGGCCTCGTATCACTAGCAGTCGAGATGACAGGCATCTGCACGAACACTTCGACGACGTTTGCCGCAGCATGGACTATCAGCTCGGAGTCCGTGGCTGCGGTTACCCTTGACGCAGCATCACAGACAGGAGCACCTGCGATGGTGTACGCAACGACGAACCTGGGTGCACGAATGGCAAAACGTCATTTTTTCGAATGAAACCAGGTTCTGTTTACAGCATCATGATGGTAGTATCCGTGTCTGGCGACATCGCGGTGAACGCACATTAGAAACGTGCATTCGTCATCGCCATACTGGCGTCGTATCAATCGGCGTGATGTATGGGGTGCCATTGGTTACACGTCTCGGTCACCTCTTGCTCGCATTGACGGCACTTTGAACAGTGGCCGTTACATTTCAGATGTGTTACGACCCGTGGCTCTACCCTTCATTCGATCAATGCGAAACCCTACATTTCAGCAGGATAATGCACGACGGCATGTCGCAGGTCCTGTACGGGCCTTTCTGGATACACAAAATGTTCGACTGCTGCCCTCGCCCGCACATTCTCCATATCTTTCACCAATTGAAAACGGCTGGTCAATGGTGGCCGAGCAACTGGCTTGTCACAATACGCCAGTCACTACTTTTGATGAACTGTGGTATCGTGTTGAAGCTGCGTAGGCAGCTGTACCTGTACACGCCATTCAAGCTCTGTTTGACTCAATACCCATGTCTATCAAGGCCGTGATTACGGCCATAGGTGGTTGTTCTGGGTACTGATCTCTAAGGATCTATGCATTCAAATTGCGTGAAAATGCAATCACATGTCAGTTCTACTATAATACATTTGTCCAATGAATACCCGTTTATCATCTGCATTTCTTCTTGGTGTAGCAATTTCAATGGCCAGTATTGTATGTTGTTCTCCTTCGACGGATTTCGGTTTGCATCCACAGCATCAACAAATGAGCATCATTGCCTCGTTGTTAGTAAATAAATATGCGAAAACACGGGAAATACATGTGAAATATACATTTATATCTTAACGAAAAATGTAAACAGTAGCATCATACGACTGTCACGTGACTATTTTGCTTTGAACTTGGGCACATCTGAGGTCCGCTACGGTTGCTGCATAGGTATTGTTACTCTGCGATATTATCATGGGCGTTATCGTACATTTTTGGCTTGAAAGCAGGGAATAAACAGACATTACTCAAAGTTTTTCTTTGAAATTATGTATTATAGTAGCGCGACGACACAGTCTCAAAAGCTCAACAGAAAACATGGATTATCACCTCTAGATAAAATACCGAGCTCAGAGGTCAAAAATATGGATAAGTACGAAAACTGATTATTCATGGGAGCTCGCGTATTTGAATAAACGTTAGATAGGCCCACATTGCAACAGCTTGTCGTGAAGCGACAACTTTGTATTCACGCAGCCTGTGAGAGCTGCGACGTATTCACGGTGACCTCCGGAGTGATTCTGCTAAAGGAAATATGGGGTCCGCGTCAAAAGCTTGCGTCTAAACGGGCGGAACAATGCGACGTCATGAGATATAAGATCCTGGTCCGATTGCCTTATTTCTCGTTCTCGTTCGCTGGCCGCAGGGGCGTAGGTTCTGCAATTGCGACGCGGACCTGACCTGTACACAATAGCTCATTGCTCACTTCGCAGACTGCATAGGCGCTCCCGCAAGAACAACTAGGTGCATCTGAGCATGCGAAATCGACGTTGTATATCGCGGCTGAGGCCGACCGAGCAGTTCATTTGCCGCCAAGGCAGTAGAAATTGGCTGACAAACTCTAATGGCATGCAAATGATTCTAGTAGTTCATATTGCACCTAGTTCGAAAACTCACGTTGCCGTGGTAGTAACGAAGGGGACGTGTGGAAAGACGAAATATTTTACAGTCATTTTCTAGATGAGTGGTCAAAGAAAATGATTCAGTATTAAGTGGCAGCTCGTATTTAGTAACCACCGCTATCAGATCGCAATGCACATGTGTGTTGCAATAAACTGAAGCGTTAAAAAATATTCGATGATTTCCTCTTGAGCAAAACACTGTTTCATATTTTTTATTAAATCCCACTAAGTTGTTCCTGTTGTACCATCCTCAGTGTTTTCCTTTATTTTGCTTAGCAGGAAGTATGACCGCTGGAGTTTGCTGTCGCTTCCTTTGTTACGAAAGATATTCCAGTTTTCGTGTTGCTTCAGTGTTTGCTTTACGCCTCAGTGAAGGAGAAACTGTTGGCTCTGAGGAAATATCACCCCTAGGAAGAGGTGTCAACAAGTTACAGTATGTGATCATCACGCACGGAGGGTAGTAATTGGCCGTCGTGGGCGAAAATTTCGAAATTGTTCGTCCACAAAAAGGTTTAAGTGCACGAAACATCGTCTATGCTATACGTCATCCTCTCAAAGTAGAAGATCTAATTAGGTCTGAAATTGTATTGATATCTAAATACAAAGACGTTTTCATAGCTGGGGATGTGACGTTCTTTTCCTCCTTAACAATTCGTTTTCACTTATAACCGTATACGATTGTTCGACACTGTCTGTCTGTCAATGTTATTAAGCACCATGCACCACTAATCAGAGTCAGTGCTGCCCGGTCACGATGTAGTGTTTTAAACTCATTCACTGCCCAAAGACCAAGCACTTACACAAAAAAAGACCCCCCCCCACACATAAGCTTCCAGCGAAAAACGAACTTCTCCAGTATGTAGGAGAAATAACAATCTGCGCACTCAGCAAGGTGTCCCGAGCACTCTGGTGCACAACAAGGCTGCTCTTGTGCTAGAGCACTTGATAATTACCCACGAGTGGATCGGCCGTCTCAGTATGTGCATTCGTATGCAACTGGAACCCATTTAATAAAATTTCTAAAGACGGTCGCAGATGCCCTATGTCATTTACTGAAGAAAATAGAAAGGAACAAACGCTTCCACTACACTACGAAATTCGTAGAGTGACTTACTCAGTTCCATAATTACGCCGTGTGTTTAGAGATCTGTGGAAAGTCTGCTCCTCCCCTGACTGGCGACAAACGTCATGACGGGCACGCAACTTGCACGCGGTTTGCTGCTCCCAAAAAACAAAAATCTCACATATACGTTAATGATGTCATTGTTCAACAGAAGAATTTTTACCCTTATACCGAGACAGTAAGACCCCCCCCCCCCCATCCACCGGTGACGCTGTACCCCAATAATTTAAATCAGGCAACACGAAAGAAAGAATATTTTCTGGATAAATTGCTAAGCCTTGAAAGGGGAAAGTTTTTGATCATACCATAAATTTGTATTTCTCATATAAATCTAAACGGTGCTTTCTCTGTAACATCGAGTGTAGTGGCCTCACACGTGAAGGCGACGAAAACGCTTCCTACAAGTTCTGTTTTAAGCATGAAGCTACTCACACAGTAAAAAATATAGTTAATGGGAGTCATGCTACTACAGCATGGAACGACAAAATTACCATTCGCGAGAGTATAATTATCATCGATTCAGCACTGCCTGCTATGAAGGATATTATAATCCACTTAAGACCAATATAATCCCATTTTAATGCAGTGTGGCTCAATAAAACCTCCATCAAATAAACCTTAATCTTATTGTTCTTACGACACGATGCCACTTTCTCTTCATACACCATTTTCAAAGCGATCGAATACCTAGCTTACGAGCCGGTGCCTGAATATTTACGAAAAAAATGGTTCAAATGGCTCTGAGCACTATGGGACTCAACTGCTGAGGTCATAAGTCCCCTAGAACTTAGAACTACTTAAACCTAACTAACCTAAGGACATCACACACATCCATGCCCGAGGCAGGATTCGAACCTGCGACCGTAGCAGTCCCGCGGTTCCGGACTGAAGCGCCTAGAACCGCACGGCCACCGCTGCCGGCTCGCATGGAATCCCTGATGCGCTGATGCAGCCCTGGAGAATGGCGTATTGTATCACAGCCGTCCACAATACGAGCACGAAGAGTCTCTACATTTGGTACCGGGGTTGCGTAGACAAGAGCTTTCAAATGCCCCCTAAATGAAAGTCAAGAGGGTTGAGGTCAGGAGAGCGTGGAGGCCATGGAATTCGTCCGCCTCTACCAATCCATCGGTCACCGAATCTATTGTTGAGAAGCGTACGAACACTATGATTGAAATGTGCAGGAGCTCCATCGTGCATGAACCACATGTTGTGTCGTACTTGTAAAGGCACATGTTCTAGCAGCACAGGTAGAGTATCCCGTATGAAATCATGATAAGGTGCTCCATTGAGCGTAGGTGGAAGAACACACTGACGAAACTAAAATGAGCTCTAACACGGAAATTAAGCGTTTCCGGACACATCTCCACATAACATCTTTTCTTTATTTGTGTTTGAGGAATGTTTCCTGAAAGTTTGTCCGTACCTTTTTGTAACACCCTGTATAATGAAGGGACGCAAAAGAAACAACGGACAGCCTTAACATCAGGTGTCCTTCAATATTCAGTGTTTTCCTGTGCGATGACAAGCATTCCTCCTCGCACTGTAACTGCCGCCTGTGTTCTGTCTGACCGCTAAACCAGAAATTCTAACCGCACTGTAAACATCAATTACGAAATCTCTTAGGTTTCCATGACTGGTTGAATAAAATATCCTTAATGCGAACCCCACTAGATTGCAAACAAATCCCTACAGGCATCAGTGACACATCAGTTCGCACCTAGTCCAACATATTGTCAGGACGATCGAAATAATACAGAAATCCCTTTCCGTACCTCCAAAATACTAGTGCAATAACGAAAGACTTCTCAAACTAGAGGGAAAATACTGGGCACATGCGCCGTGAGGTGAATGCCTCACAGCGTATTGCGCAGTGCTTTTACCCCAGACCTCGACCTAATTATGGTTCGAAGCTACTGTTTACCCGCCTTCTATTATTGTAACGTCCTACACAAGGTCAAATCAATAACAAATCCCAGGTCCGTGACCTCGTTCCAGATTCCTTTGTAACATAGATTATCGACACATCACTCTATGACAACTTTACACCTTCCTACTGAAAAGTATCTAGAATCTTATAATACCAAGGCACGGTTATCAAACTGTATATCCTCAAGGACGACATATGTACACCAAAAACATTTCCGAAATCCCAGGTCACTAAAATCTGCGTCATTGTCAGTCCTTCGTGGCACAAGAATTGTTTCTGTTGCTAGCACCCGCCTAAGGAACGACTTGCTCCACAAATAATTTTGAGGTTTTTTTGTGTCCCTCCTCAGTCGATCCTTATGCATTGTACCTTCCGTATCGATAATGCTATTCGCTTTCTTAGACACGTTAACATCCTGCCTCCATTTTCCCTTTTCTTTCTTTTTTATTGTCTTTCTTCTCCTTTCCTTCCCTTCGCAATCTTTCATGCTGTGTTACAGTTGCTACCGTGCAATTAACATAATTATTCTAATACACATATACTGAATTCGATGAAACAGAACGGAATTTAAAAAAAATAAAACAAAAAGTTTATGGAAAGAAGAAAGCTCACAGATCTGAGAATCACGATTTTATAATCATTTCAAACGAATACGATTATTTTTTTCAATAAATATTATTTTTTTCAATAAATTTTTTCAATAAATATTATTTTTTTCAATAAATAATACGATTATTTTTTCAATAAAGAATCCAATATTTCTATATTCTACTTTACAAACACAGACGAAACCCTCCAGATATTGGGAATCATACTCCAAGACGCTTAGGACAGAGATATCTTCCGTAAAAAGATGTCAACAACGGGATGTAGCCAGCCGAACAATCCACATCAAGGCACGCTGCCCGTAGGACATACTGTTATTGCAAACAAACCAACTTAAAATGAATGAAGTAATTCTGGACACAAAGGAAAATGGAGCTCGCTGCCAAATGCAATGGTGCTTAACGAGGACCCAGCTAACCCAAACGAATAACTAATTCAAAATGGCTCTGAGCACTATGGGACTTAACATCTATGGTCATGAGTCCCCTAGAACTACTTAAACCTAACTAACCTAAGGACAGCACACAACACCCAGCCATCACTAGGCGGAGAAAATCCCTGACCCCGCCGGGAATCGAACCCGGGAACCCGGGCGTGGGAAGCGAGAACGCTACCGCACGACCACGAGATGCGGGCTAATAACTAATTATTAATGCTTTATATACATCCATGAAATGTAATTGTCACATAAATGTGTCTGCCTTTAAAATGTAAACAGTTAGATCCCAAGACCTCTGACCTTGGTAAATAAATGGATTAACAATTAAAATTTACGTATGCAGCTATATGGGAAAGCGTCGTGGGAGATGGCCCCACATACGACTTGCCACTCAAACTAAACATGAATGCTGTACTGCAGTGCAGCATAAATTTTCATTTGTTCTGAAATATTCTACAGCACACCTGGAACCATAATCGCAATTTGCGGTTTCACTCTTAGCTAAAGATGAACGACGAGAAGCCGTAAAACTGTCAACGGACTGGTTTGACGCTATCATTCGTGGACAAATATTTCAGATTTGCTGCATTAACCGTAAGGAGGCAATAACTTAATATGCCCTGTATCTTTTATCAGTTAAACTATAGCCTCTATGTAACACAATTTTAATCTAATATTCCGTTCTAGTGAATTATAGCTATTGATGTGTTCCGTCCGGAAAAAAGGAAAGAGCAGTTGGCATGTGTTTACTGATTCGATTTCAGTGTTAATAAGAGGGACTACCTTACATGGAAATTCATTACAAATGAAATTAACTTCTACGTGTGTAAATACAAATTTTACCCAATTTTATTCCCATAAATTCAGGGATGTTAAAATATATGAATTTGCAGTTGATTTGCTACTAGATGTGAAACCAGCCTGTCTTATTAATACGCTGCATAAATTCCATTTCGTTTCATATGCGCAGAGTTCACTTGTCGGCGTTCTGGAAAGTTCTGGTTCACCGCGCCTTGACATCGTTTGTTCGCTTCCGTTATTTGCTGCACGTAAATATAATCCTATGGCTGAGATGAAATATATTTAGGCGAGTTTAGCTCTTTAAAAAGATTTTCAACAGCGTAACGGAAACATCTTTGTCTGCTTAGTAAGAGAAATCACCCCACAAGGATGGTGCGAGACTGATATATTCCACATACTCGTTCATCATTAACAGTGCAAACTGATTTCGAGGTAGCAGCCAATTACATCGTTAAAAATTCGTATGGAATACCAGGAACTACTATGCTATGACGAAATCACATATATATGTTCGAGTAGATGCCGTTCACAGGGAATTAAGATTAATTACGGCGCAGAGTAAAGCGTATTCTCCGTCATTCTTTCTCGCCACGTTGCTTTCCTTAACCGAACGACAGAAACATTTCTCGTTGTCAGCTAGAACCCAGATTGGCATGGCCTCGACCTCAACTACATTCTGCTATCACTTGATTGTAACTTGAAAACGCAACGCCTCCGTTGCTCTTCTTCGTGGCGAATCGAGTACTTATCAATGTACCTCTAGAAGAATGAAAAAAAAATGCTTGCATCTTTCCCGCATGTGTTTTACGGGAAAGTAATTTCTATAGTCTGTTGCCAAACTAAGATATACGTCCAACAAAGCATCTCTCTTCCTATCGATACCACTTCGATATGAAGAGAGAACTCAGTTCCAAAGAAATAAATAAAACGCCATAGCGGAAGAAATCACTTCATAATAGTAAAAATCAACACCGATGTTTCTTAGTTAGAGGCACCATCATGTCCAAGAGAGATGACATTCCTTGTCTCAGGTCACATGAGTGTGCCCCATACAGCTGTAAATGCTTGGAGTTTCACAGTTGGCAATATCGTAAGAACAGCGACCAACTGCACTGCTAAAGAGGAACTCGACACCACTCAGAGCAGACCACAAGATGACGTTACCTCACAAAATCTCAAATACTCCAGACTAGGAAATGAAAGCAGCACATTTCATTTTATCGAGTATTACATAATGTACGTGCCGCACTGAAGTCTTATCGTTATAGCAATTAGTATTACAGACACTTCCTTCATCTTATCGATCTCTTATCGGAGCGAATCAAGAAGTAAAGTTCTATCGAGTCGAGACCACCGCAAACTACCCATTACTGGCTGGCAGTACTTTCTAGGATATAAGAGATAACTCTGCATGTTGTGTGGGGGTTTTCGAGCTTCTGTACTGATACTGAGGTTTGAAGAATCTTTTACACGGATAAATACCGATTTGGACTGAAGCCCTTTTTTTTCCCCTAAACACTAGCGTGCGCCTAAATGAGAAATAGAGCCTAGAGAAAAACGAACACGAAGCGATTACGATGTACAGTACGTCAAACATTTCAACTTTCATCGCGGGGACACACGGAGAAGTACGACGCGTCGAGCTTAAAGCATTCATTGCAAGGAGCCGCCGTCGGCATTAGATGACAAGTCCCAACCCGTCGTAACGGGCAGGCGCACCTTTCTCTGGAAACTTACTGCGCCGCCACGAACCACCTGTCGAAATCTTTTGGCACATTGACAGACGAGAGTTTGAGTATGATACTAGAGGAAAACATGAAAGCAGAGGACTACAACGAAAAACGCCTACGAGAAAAGCCGATCACACTGACGACTCCCTAACATTTACGCACACTGTCGTGTGCAGTTCAAAGTAACTTCTTGTCACAGTTTCCAATGTATCTTACGAAGAAAGGCAAAATTAAGTACACGAAACTTAAGCTCAACTCCTGAATTATGATGATCGCTCGTTAGGAACAATTTTTAAATTGTTTCATTCGCTTTCGTGTGAACCCACTGGGCGACCTACATACGTAATAGGCCTGAAACAGAACTATTAAGATAATATTGTAAATATTCCTGTCGACGAGCTGAAAGCCAAGGAACTTTGGCAGCTAAAGTCACGATACCTAGGAAGGCTTTCTGTTTATAGCCTCTAAATTTATTTTAATGCTCCTGGTAAAATGGAAAAGCTTGCGTCCAAGAATAGCAGTGAAGTTGGTCTGCCCTTTGTCTTCATACACACTACATTTATTTGTCGGTGCTCGCCTGAAATCATGAACGTTGCGTGTGTCGTTCGTTCGATCAAAGTGGAGTGCCAACGTTTTGGAGTCAGAAGAGAAAGCTGTTGGAGGTAAGTCAGTTGGAATGTCAGACTTGCCGTCACAGACTAGACGCATCTTGGGCGACCAATTTCATACGGGGCGCCTTCAGTAGTTTTGTCGCGAAGAACTTGGCAGCAAATGGATCAAACCGCCTGACGTGTACGAAGGTGCCCGTTGGATGCGGTCTGAGATGCCGTTCAACAATTAATGCCTTACGAATTCAGCAGTCGGTGACCAGAAAGCGCTAAACTCCTCCGTCGCCTCCCGCAGCACTCGTGCATCTGGTGGCGCAGCATCGTCGTCCGAAGCGCCCCTAGTTCGCACTGCTTCGCAACAGAAGCACGTGATGTTCCCAGAAGCGCACCCAGCAGCCACACACGCACTGGAGACACAGGACGGGCGCTTCGCCTAGATTTCCGAGAAGCCGAGCACTGCGCGAGAGGGCGCGCCCGCGATCCGAGCACCTGCCACTGCGAAACTTACTCCTGTCGACGAAACACTTTTTTTCTTTCACTATAAATCACTGAGGTCAACGCCGGCAGATACTGTTGGTTTACTGTAAATAACAAGATCTAGCGCCCGCTAGCGTGTTTGGTAACAGTCCAAGCAAATGACGGCTGAACCAGTAACTGAGTCTCCACTCGCTCAGTAGAATGTGGAGGACGCGGTGCATCACAGGATACAGCAAAACACTCGTTGTCGTGTTGTGGAGAGTATCACTACTGCGATGTAGAAAAGCGACGTAACGTCGAATCGTTTAGTAACGCTGACGACGGTTCTATGCCGATGTCGACGGAAACTCGCAGCGCACTATTAGCGTTACCGGGGTGCGAACCCGGCGCCAGCAGCTAGGCAGGCGGGCGTGTTACTCACCGTCAGCGGCGCAGACGGCGTCCTTGACGGCCTTGACGAAGGCGGCGCGGTTCCTCCTGTTGAGCGCGACGGGGTCGCCGACGAGTCGCAGCCCGACGCCGGCGCCCACCGGCTCGCCGAACACGAGGAACTTGGAGCGGCGTCGCGGCGCCCGCCCCCCGCCGCCGCCGGCGCACAGCGGCACGCGCAGGTGGAGCTGCCGCACCGAGGCGGCGTCGCCCTTGAGCGCCGCCGTCACTTTGAGCGTCGCGTTGTAGCGCCCGTCGTCGGCGACGGGGCCGGACGATACGAGGGTGGCCTCGGCGACGACGGAGGCGTCGCGCGCGCGCGTCCCCAGCTCGGCCGCCGCAGCCGCCCCCGGGCCGCCGCCACCGCCCCCGCAGCGCGCCGCCGCCGCGGAGGCGGGCGCGGCGGCCAGCAGCAGCAGCAGCAGCAGAGGCGGCAGCCACAGCGTCGGCTCCGCCCCCGCCGGCAGCAGCGTCGCGCCCGAGTCGTCGCGAGCCAGAGCGGCGCGCCTTGTCGTGCAGCGCGCCAGCCCGACCAGCCAGCTCTGACCGGCCCGCCGCGGCCCCGCGCCGCCGCCGCCGCTCGGCCCGCCTCGGCGGCGGTCGGCCGAGCTCGGCGCTGGCGCCCCCCCCCTCCTCCTCCCCCACGGTCAATCGTCCCACTCCGCGGCTGCGCTGCGGCGGCGGCCGCTACTACTCCGGAGTACTACGCTATGCTACTACGCCGCGCCGCGCTACTACTGCGCCTGTGTGTCCCACACCAGCCACACGCGACCGGCCGCTGCCCCGCCCCTCCTGGAAAATCGCGGCCGCATCGGGACTGGGCGCTTTTTGCCCGACTCCGTAATGCACAGCGTGTCGGGACACGAGCGAAGGCCGCGCCGTGCGCCGCCACCAGCTGCGAGCTGCCGCCTGCAGCCTGTAGTCACAGCGCGAGTGCGGCGCGCAGCTGCGGTGTCGTCCACACTTTAATAATCGTTTGAGCACGTACGCGGCTACATGGCAGCCTGCGTTCACTGTGGCACCGACAACGGTCGCCAGAAATCGTCCAGTAATATCGGCCGACAGCTTCGTCAGCTTTAGTGATGCAAGTGAAGCAGCAAGAGGATGTAACTGCTGTGATATACATAGTCAGCAACAAAGAAGAAAACCAGCAGAAGACATCACTGACTTCGATTTCTAGATATAAACTGCCCCCCTCCATCCCCCCAAATGCCATACCAGCACCTACAGTAAAATTGTTCTACATTAATCTAGTTTAAGACTGTTTATTTTTAAGAAATAAAAAAAAGTGTGCGAAATCTTATGGGACTTAACTGCCATAGTCATCAGTCCATAAGCTTACACACTACTTAACCTAAATTATCCGAAGGACAAACACACACCCCCATGTCCGAGGGAGGACTCGAACCTCCGCCGGGACCAGCCGCACAGCGCCTTAAACCTCTAAGTAACATTTCTCGATATATATATGTATGTACAAACGCTTGAAGATTAACAAAACATGTTCGAAACGCGTTGCATTATATTAGATTAAGGATAAAATAAAAAGTGACTGGTAGCAGAAACTTGAAATAAATAGGAGGAACAACGTTAGAACAGGTGGACGGTTTCAAGTACTTAGGATGCATATTCTCACAGGATGGCAACATAGTGAAAGAACTGGAAGCGAGGTGTAGCAAAGTTAATGCAGTGAGCGCTCAGCTACGATCTACTCTCTTCTGCAAGACGGAAGTCAGTACCAAGACTAAGTTATCTGTGCACCGGTCAGTCTTTCGACCAAGATCGAGGAGGTTACGTTAGTTTTGGCTAGAATCTGAAGGAGGTCAGATGGTGAAAACTATCGAAAGCCAAAATCGCGTAAATATTTATTTATTTACAACTGGTTTCGACAGACTTTGCAGTCACCTTCAGATCTTTAATAAAACTTTTTTTATAAAATGTGTCCATTTGGAGTTGCACCAATCATCTGTGACGGCTACCAATATAGACACGGCTATGCGCACAATGTGCTTCTTGATCTTAAATATTTTGATTATGACAAACCTTTCTATAATAAGCTCCATTCTATCTACTACCGGGAGGGTTATGGGAACATAGGATATATTGCAGGGAAAGTACCCAACTGCGCAATTCAGAAAAGCTGGTGTTGGTGGGAAGGCTCCATATGGCATTGGCTGTGAAGCAGTGATTGAACTGAAGGATGTCCTGTTTGGCAGCATGCTCAGCAACAGGGTGGTCCACTTGTTTCTTGGCCACATTCTGCCGGCGGCCATTCATGCAGACAGACAACAGTCTGGAGCATAGTCCCCCTTATAAAATTCCTCCATGATCCCCTATTCAGTGCTAACATTGGTGCCTCTTCTGATGTTAAGCCTATTACTTCAAAACCATTCTTAACCGAATCCAGGTACCTTCTCCTTGGTCTACCCCGACTCTTCCTACCCTCTACTGCTGAACCCATGAGCCTCTTGGGTAACCTTGCTTCTCCCATGCGTGTAACATGACCCCACTATCTAAGCCTGTTCGCCCTGACTGCTACATCTATAGAGTTCGTTCCCAGTTTTTCTTTGATTTCCTCTTTGTGGACACCCTCCTCCCATTGTTCCCATCTACTAGTACCTGCAGTCATCCTAGCTACTTTCGTATCCGTAACCTCAACCTTGTTGATAAGGTAACCTGAATCCACCCAGCTTTCGCTCCCATACAACAAGGTTGGTCGAAAGATTGAACGGTGCACAGATAACTTAGTCTTGGTACTGACTTCCTTCTTGCAGAAGAGAGTAGATCGTAACTGAGCACTCACTGCATTAGCTTTGCTACACCTCGCTTCCAGTTCTTTCACTATGTTGCCATCCTGTGAGAATATGCATCCTAAGTACTTGAAACCATCCACCAGTTCTAACTTTGTTCCTCCTATTTGGCACTCAATCCGTTTACATCTCTTTCCAACTGACATTACTTTCGTTTTGGAGATGCTAATCTTCATACCATAGTTCTTACATTTCTGATCTAGCTCTGTAATATTACTTTGCAATTCCCTGTTCCACTCGTAACACTTCTCCATTATTTGCTAAAGCTAAAGCTAAAGATCTGGTCCTGACAACCTCTAAGAGGCCTAACCCCACACTGTAAACTATCGAAAGCCAAAATCGCTTAAATATTTATTTATATACAACTGGTTTAGACAGACTTTGCACTCATCTTCAGATTTTAAAAACTTTTTTTATAAAACATTTTCATTTGGAGTTGCACCAATCATCTGTGAGCGCTACAAATATAGACACGATCGTGCGCACAACGTGCTTTTTGATCTTAAATATTTTGTTTATGACAAACCTTTCTATAATAAGCTCCATTCTATCCACTACCATGACAACTTCGTGAGATTTCAACTCAAAATGAACACGTTTATAACAAAAATTTTCATGAGACTTGAAGATGACAGCAAAGTCTGTCGAAACTGATTATTGGAAATAAAGAAATATTTGTGCGTTCTTGGCCTTAGAAAGTTTTTACCAAGTGAAACAGATCGCTCTTTGTGATTTCTCAACATGAGAAAACTCAATCAAGGAAGTTAGATTTTTAGCAGGAGCAGGACAGATGTCACGATCCTCTTTCTGTGTTCGGGCACGAATGCTGCGGTGTGACATTTCCTATAAAAAAGATGCCGATTGCTTGTGAATGAGCTATATGTACCTCGAAAAGAACGTGGCAACCACTCTGCACTCTTTCTTCAGTTACTGGAATAACCAGACAAATCTTAAGAATATATGAGATTAAGAGAGAAACGTCCCATTACATATTCGTGATGATTCGTGGTGATACAGAAAAGCAAGACTACGATCATCAATAAAATCGCCTGTATCATTTCGAATAATACTAGAGGTTTCGATAGATGTCCACACCGCCGTCATCAGGTGGGCTAAACTCACTGCCTGAATCCGTCATTTTAATGCTCCATGACCTTGCCGGAGACAGTTATCGGAAGCTCAAGTATTTTATTCGAAGTGGCACGGCTTCGAATTGGTAGCTGTGTCTGCCATCGTCACCAGGAGTTAAAATACTAATTGAATCCTGCATTTTAACTCCTGATGACGATGCCAGAGACAGCTATCGAAAGCCCGAGTATTTTGTTTCTTGTGGCGCGGCTTCTAAACCAGAACATTTTATTGGAACATGCCATCGCGTAAGATTCCAAGGACACAAGATTAGAAACACAATGAAGTTTTCACTGTGCAGTGCATTGTGCGCCGATATGAAACTTGCCAGTAGATTAAAACTACGTGCCGGTCAGGGATCTGAACTCAGTACCTTTGGCTTTCGCGGGCAAGTGGAAAGTAGTAGAGGGGAAATGGCGGGAGTAAAGCTGTGAGAACTTGTGAGTCGTGCTTCAGTAGTTAACACGGTAGAGCGCAAGCTCGTTAAAGGCAGAGGTCTGGAGTTCGAGTCTCGGTCCAGCACACACATTTCAGACACTTCGCACAACTTCATATTAATTCAGCGAAACACACATAGTTATGTCAATGATTGTCATTCACTATACTTGTGGAAGACAGACAGAAATTTTAGAATAAGTTACTCTGAACACCTAAAGCGCTTAAAGTGGAAACAAATAAACCACATTTGCGAACCACCTAATATAACAGAATCACCGCCCAACAGATATAAAAAAGCAAGTAAGCAGTAATTATAATTTGTACACATATAACGCTCACATATTACTACTCATAAAAGATCCACCACATCAACAGTAAGGGTACGATACACCGCTCTTTTCACTTGAACAAACTATTTTTTGACGACATAATGTACCCCGAAGATTTCCGATAAAGATTTTGCTAACATGCGGTTTCCAGTAAGTTGTGATTTCAATCGACAGACTCCAATGTATACCGATTATGATGTTATATATCACCAGGATGCCACAAAATCCTTCTTTCTTTGGCTAAACTTATCGGTTTCGCAGAGGATATATGTTTTTAATACACGGAAATACTAATAATGTTTGAGAAACTGACATTGCCCTATTGTAAACAAACACAGCCACATAACGCTTTTTTGCCTGTGCGTGTGTGTTTCCAACAGCTGCCTCCAGTTGTTGTTTTGGGCATTTTACATTGAAACATACAATTGCAGATCATTGAAGATGACGAAAAATGTGGTGTGCATGTATGATGCCCGTATTTCATGGCTTTGCAGTAACCCAAGGCCATAAATGCTGAATCGCCAGTCAACTGTCCGCCCCGATAGCTGAACAGCCAGAGTGCCGGACTGCCGTCCTAGCGGGCCCGGGTTTGATTCCCGGCTGTGTCGGGGATTTTCTCCGCTGAGGGACTGGCTGTTGTGTTGCCTTCATCATCATTTCATCCCCATCCTGTGCGCAGGTCGCCCAATGTGGCGTCGAATGTAATAAGACCCGCACCAAGGCGGCCGGACCTGCCCCGTAAGGGGCCTCCCGGCCAATGACGCCAAACGCTCATTTCCATTTTTACCAGAGTCAACTAGCAACACTGCCTATCTGACAACCAGTGAGTGCTTGACGATGTCTTTCGGTTTTCGTGTTTAACGATTATCATTGTGCAACATGTAAACTCTTGCTACAAAGGGGAATGGGCTGAGGATAAGTTCCTTTCGATTTAAAAAAAATTATCTGTACTCCTTCTGCCATTCTGCATAAGTAAGAATACACAAAAGTTGGCTGGTGTAAAAGTACAGCTTTCAGACAATCGGGAGCAAGAGAAGGTTATAAACTAAGCACTGTCTACCTGCAGTTTTAATAATTTGCCTGTAAACTATGTGAATATGTATGTTACAATTCAGATGCCATTGACTTGCTGGAGTACTAGGTATTCCTTGTAAGCAAATTGCGTATCAAAATCAGGAAGGGCGTATAAGTTGTAGTTTTAATGGAATATTTTGTTAATGGTGGTAGGTAGTATTACACGGCAATACTTTACTAAACATGGGGACTGACAGGCGTATTTTAGATTATCTCTTGGTGGAAAACTGTGTTTCACATACGATTACATTGCTCTCCCGGAGTCTGACTTTTCTTCAAAAGCAAATTGCATTTCAAAATCTGTAGGGGGTGTACACGCTATAGAAGGCTGCAGCTTTTAGATGGAAAATTCGGCATAGATGGGATGTAGTATCAGGCAGCAATAATCTACCAATAAAGGAGGACTGACAGTCATACATAATACTACTTGAAGGAGCTGACAGATGTAATGTAAACAATATTTTTAACACACACTCTGACGGACATAAAGGTAGATATTATACGTACATGCTATAGTAAAACAGGGAAAACATATTTCTCCTAATCCAGGACCTTATTAAAGTCACATAGCATACATCGGAGTTCTGTACTGAGATGAATAATACTGAAAGGAAACAGTTGTTTAGCAGATTTAAACCATTTCCTATTAATGATTTGGTTCCACAATTTGTCTACCGGTTGTAACGCCGGAAATGCATATCCTCCTATTTCCATCTATTGTACTATAATTTTTTTTCCTTGTTTTGTTACCTCAAGATATGACATTTCTGTCTCTTTATATATTGTAATTGTTTTACTGTTTGTATATATATATATATATATATATATATATATATATATATATATATATATATATATATATATGTCGATTTATAATTGGTTTGTTGTGTAAAGATTATTTGTATTTATACGCTGGGTCTGACCTAGGGAAAACTATACTATCGAACGAATACATCGATAGGTCGTGTGGAGAACGAAAGTGTTTAGGATCTTTGGTAGTGTTAACTCTGCCGCGTGGAGCGCGGGCAGAGCAGCGGGAGTCTGGCAGGGGTGGTGCAGTGGAGCAGGTGTGTTGTGTGAAGCTCCCGCGAGTTGCCGCGCTTTCGGGGTTTGGCAGCATGTAATTGCGCTCGACTTGCGATGATAGTTTCTGACATGGTGTCGCGGACGGGAAGCATTAGCTGGCGCACATCAAGAGCCCGTTTCGTCTGGTGACCGTGTCGAGAAGAAGGCGCGCCGACATTCAGCTTCTGCAACAGTGACGGCCGACAATGAGTGACTGTCGCCACCTCCTCGATCGACGGCTTCAAACCTTCAATCAGCCAACAAGGAAGACTGGAAGCACGTAAAGTTTTAGAACTGTATGGCAGACCTCAGCTTTTCAAACTTTTAAAATTGTTGCATCACAAAATTACAGCAACTTAGCATGAACCTTTGTTGCTCATTGTCCCAATTGCATTGCCAAGCAGGGTCCCTTCCATTTCCGAAATGAGCCCGAGTGTCGTTGAAATTCAAACGCCAGCATCATTCGATTTCACTGCTTTAATTTCAGAGTTCAGTTAAGGTATTCATAGCTGGCTACATTATTTAGATTGCACAAGCACAAATTAAGAGTGGGAGTTTTGTTACTGTATTTTAGTTACCTGTGACTGCAGCTCATCTTGGTACGTACTAAATTTTACTATTGTTAATTGTTCAGAATCATTTAATTCAAGTTCAAAGTTAAATCTCTTATTTCTAAATTGCGTAGATTCAAGTAGCTTTTGAAATGATTGTTGAGGTAGTCCAAGACTAACCGTATTTTACTGAATTTCGATGTACCTCAGAAAGAAAGCTCACTATTAACTTCAGTCACTAAATTAACTTTCGATTTTCCGGTTTTATTAATTCTTTTGCTAAATTAAGTCAGAGTGTAGCGAAATTTATTACTTCTGACAAACCTTCAGATTTCACACTACACGTGTCAACCTTCAGTTGTCGCGCTTCTAGTGCTAATTATATGTGTAATAACCTTTCTTTTTCAGTTACTATAGTAATTGTCCTTAGGACTGGCGACCGTAATTTCCCCCAAATCTCAAATATCTAATTATCGCTGGTTAATTGTTAACGTAACGGCCGCACATTTACTTTCTCTATTAACTTTACCCCTTTTAAAAATTAATTTCCACCAATTTCATTTGCATTTTTCCTTTCATTTAGATGTAACCCTTTCCTCCCTCTTTACCGACAGATTAACTTCGGTGACGATTGCTTTCCCAAATTTCCATTAGGTACACGCGGTTTAATTTTTCACTGTCATTAAGGTCGATAAGTGAGGGGGAGGTTACACGGTATGGCAATAAGGGCACATGAAAGTTGACTGATGTAGAAGCGCACCTTCCAGACGATCAAGACTGAGAAAAGGTCATAAACTATTCTCTGTCTATCTATAGTTTTAACTATATGGCTACACATAAACTAGAAAGATATTGTTAACATTGATAATATATGTATTACATATAAGCGGAATATTTTACCTGGGTAAACGTTTTCTTCCTCAATCCGAGACCTTATTAAAGTGATACAGCACCCATCAAAAATTCTATATCGGGACAGATAATACTTAAACTGTGTTTGAAGGGCGACAGATTCAAAAGGCGCAGCACTCTTCTGTGGTCCACTACAAAACGTGATAGGAGGACTGAACGTGAAAGATGTGGCTCAGTGACGTACTATCATGCGAGCTTAGTACACGTTTGTTTCGGCATTAGCAGCATCAAAACTTGTTAGAATCTGTTCCGTAAGTGGAATTTACACACAAAATTACGCCGTTATTCCTGTCAGCTTATGTGACATCCAGGCAAGTTAGAGTTTGATGATCGTTACCAGTCATGGGTCAACTGAAAGCGTTTCTTTCACTATGCAGTTGATTGGTGGGAAAATCTCGTGAAAACTCTTGCCTAGAAACCAAATAAAAAATGTTATCTTGAGGCTAAATGATACAAGAGCTAGAACTACTAACTCACGAACAGCAAGCAAAAGTGTACAATGTGGAAGACTAAGCAAGCAGTTTAAAGAAATAAAAGATTCAAAAACAAAATTTTGGTGCTTATTTATTTACTTATCGTATGATGATACACAGCCTGGATCAAATACATAATTTTAAGAATATATATAATACTTTGAACATTTGATTCTGTACATGTATTTTGCTTGTCATTTTGGTGCTGCACAACTATCTGATGACACAAAGATTGTATGTAAATTAATGGTGAGGAAATATTACTGAAGAAATAGAAGACATAAAAGCAATCGTGTGAAAACACAGGAACCCCAGAGCAGACGATACTTCCAATGAATTTCATAAGACTTTCTGAATGGTTCAAATGGCTCTGAGCACTATGGGACTCAACTGCTGTGGTCATCAGTCCCCTAGAACTTAGAACTACTTAAACCTAACTAACCTAAGGACATCACACACATCCATGCCCGAGGCAGGATTCGAACCTGCGACCGTAGCAGTCGCACATAAGACTTTCTGACTAATCATCAATAAATAGTTCAAGGAGGTAGGGAGGGGGAAATTACAGCGCGGACACCTCTACCCTGGAAAAGGCCCGGAATAGTCGTACTCGTTCCCAAAGCAAATAAACTACAAATAATAACTGACAACGTTGATATGCACAGAGACCGAAAGTTCTATCCAATGTCCAGGACCGGTTGAGGAAAATTTTTCCACACAAGCAACGTATCATTTGTCGCTTCCGCTTGCCCCTTTTCCCTTGTACAGTTTTACCCGTGTCAATTTTCGGAACTAACTGTTTTATGTCCTGCGTGGAAATCTTACAGTTGTGGCACCTCTGGTGACGTACTATCATACGAGCTTACTACACGTTTGTGGCCGCTTGCGGCGCTCGTGCGATCCTGCCGATGTCATATCGGCAACATTAAAAAAAGCCTTTCCAGACTTCCTCAAATCGGCACAGATTTGTAGCCACCTACAAAAGCATCATGTATGGAATTAGTTCCTTAAGAGATACATCATCCATCTTATGACAGCACCAGGCAGAAATATTAGGACTACTGAACATGGATTTAGAGAAAATCTTTCGATAAACTCAGCCATTAGTACCTGAGGACCATGTTACAGCATTCCAGATTCACACAAGCAACAACAGATTTACTGCTGCCAAACCAATACCCAATATATCTTGTAAAAGCATTCCCAATCCACATTGTGTTAGACGAACTGCGCTTTATCGATGATGCTGTTCGTCATATTTTCAAAATCTTTGTCCATACCCTCAGCACGAGTATACGTTGGTGAACGATGGTTCACCATTAATGCCTTGGCTGATGATGTTATCATCATTTACAGAACCCCAAGTGTTATGAAAATCTCGGATGTATTTATTTATTAAGGGACGTTGACCAGCAAGTAGCAGTGGGAAAGAGGGGGGGGGGGGGGGGAAGGGGCGGCAACTATGACCAATAATGAAACACAGTACTATGAACAATAATGAAGCACAGCTATTGTGGCTCAGTGAAGGTGCACGTCACACACTTCACTCCTTTGCCGAATATGTTGAAATAGAAGTGTTATGTGTGTAACTGAGAAAGAAACATATATCTCCTGATTGATGTCAATTCTAAAGATATGGGAGATAAAATAAAAGGTGCTCTGATAGTGAATAGCAGAAGGAAATTGAGTATCATTCAGAGGACTGAAACCATCAACACGTTGGCCCTGTCCAAAATGCAGTATATTTCACTAGTCATAACCGCTGACAGCTAACATGTGGCACAAATAAAAAATGCGTAGGTTGGTTCATTTGGAAAGATATATTGTTCCAAGTATCCAGGGATTAACTGACGAAATCATTTATAGAAGGACATCTACGTTTAACAGATTGTGAGACATTTTCAGCCATTGTCGTGAAAAGAAAATCTAACGAATACACTGAATCTACCTGCAAGTCGATCGATTTACTAACGCCTACACGTAGTATCGCAGCACAAAAAAACATAGGTTGCAGACAGATGCAAGCAACTGTGTCTCTGGACTTATAAGTTGCAACGTTTGTATTGCAGAAGAATCCTAATGAAAGATATGCAACAGGACAGTAGTAGGATACATTCAGATGAAACTCCATGCCAGATTAATCACAAAGACTGAAATTGGAAGACGGTATGGGCGAATCCGTCAGCTCAAACATACGCTCGGCGGCATATATGTTTGTAAATGATTTAAAGCCGACAACATCACGTCATCAAAAAATAAAAAACTGCCCATCCATATCGCCACCACTGCAGTATGACTACCACACCCATACACCTAACAGTAGGATGATAAAAATTGCAGGTCTGTGGAAATAAATAAAGTTTAAGTCAACAAGAGTGTCAAAAAAGTAAACACTAAGATATTAATGAATACAATAACGCTAAAACGTTTCGAGCACTGAAGACAAGAATACATGCGTGGTTTGTATATTAGTCTTCAACAAGGAGGAGAATCTATTATAGCATGTGGAATTCATAAGAACAGATCAATTGCGTAGCTGTAGAATGAGTTTTAAGAAAATAAAGAGGCCATAGTACTCTGATAAATGATTATCCACTTGTAATGTGATGATTTTTGATAATGACTCATCACTGGAAGTATTCTTGTGTAAAACACTGAAGAAACGGTTACACATGCCTAATATCGGGCAGGGCCCCCACGAGCACGCAGAAGTGCCGCAATACGACGTGGCATGGACTCGACTAATGTCTCAAGTAGTGCTGGAGGGAATTGACAGCATGAATCCTGCTGCGCTGTTCGTAAGTCCCTAAGAGTACGATGGGTGGAGGTCTCTTCTGAACAGAACGTTACAAGCCATCGCAGATATGCTCAATAAGGTTCATGTCTGGGGAGTCTGGTGGTCGGTGGAAGTGTTTACACACAGAAGAATGTTCCTGGAACCACTCTGTAGCTGTTCTGAACGTATGGGCTATCGCATTGTCCTTCTGGAATTGCCCAAGTCCGTTGGAATGCACAATGGACATGAATGGATGCAGGTGATCAGACAGGATGCTTACGTGCGGTCACCTGCCAGAGTCGCATCTATAGTCCGTGAGACGAGTGATTGGTACTGACAGTTCCGGCGGGCAGACGGCGCTGTTGCCGAACGTGGCTCACAGCACGCGGCGCCCTGTCTGCTACACGCATTCTCTAGCAGCAGAAATAAAAGCGAGACAAAATACAAGTCGTATTGGTACGCGTGAATTTATTTAAAGTTGATGCTTGAAATATATTAACTTGAAAACTGATAAGAGCTATTCAGTACAAGTATCTAAAATGCTGAAACATAATAAAGTTATTTGTTAAACTTCACAACTGAAATGAAAACTATTTTCGCAAGTTGTTGAACATTAGCAGTTTTGGTTTCCATTGTTAAGTATTAGCATTATTAATTTGTTCTACTACAAGCTACAGAATAATTGGTCAGTGTATTAAGAGTTATAATCTGAAGAAAGTACTCACAATATGATGATCTGGTTGTAGATCGATAGCAAACTCCCTCCTTACATTCCTCAATACGTTGTAGTTACTGTAATGGAAAAACACCACTCACATCACTGTCAGAATCTGATTTGACATTGTCTTCCTCAGCACTACTCGAACTATCACTGCTCTCTCCCAGATGTATAATTAAATTTTCGATGCATTCTTCCACAACCCCTTCGGTTTTGGCCGCCTCTCTGATGGCACTTGCAGTGCTGTTTACAATTTTAGCCCACGTCTCGCTTGTCACTTTATTGATAGCTGCTGTAAGGAGAGTTTCCACTTCAGAGATCGTGAATTTTTTATTGTTTGCAGCAATGTAACTTTTTATCTGCGCGCACACTCCTTCAATTGCATTGAAGTGACAGTGGTATGGAGGAAGCCGAACGATTTCACGCCCGTGCCTTTTATCAATCTCGTCAATTACATATGTTGGAAATTGGGGTTTCTTTTGTGCCACAATTTCGAGCAGTTCCGCCTTCCTTAAATCTTCTCTGAAATCTACTTTTCGCCGTTTCAACCACTGAATGATATCGTCTTTTTTTTGTTGCCAAGGTTGGTGCCTTATCGTGAACAACGGAATGATAAGGCGCATTGTCCATAACAATCACTGATGGACTTGTCAGATTCGTCATAAGCGATGTCTCGAACCATTCTTGAAATACTACACTGTTCATTTCTTCATGGTAATCTCCCGTCTTTTTTGACCGAAACATTTTCAAGCAGTTTGGCACAAAACCTTTCCATGTTCCCGCATGTAAGACAATAATACGCCCTCCTTTGCCAACAGGCACTGCCATTGTCCCCTCGGGCGTTCCATCATTCCAGCCTCTACGTAAAGAATGGCTGGCATTGACCCAAGTTTCATGTAACCACACTATACTTTCGAATTCCACACCCATGATCCTGCGCAGAAATCTGCACCGCCATGCAACTACATCTGTCCTTTCCATTAATATTTTGTGTCCGTTTAACAGTGAATAGCTGAAGCCTTTGTATTTCAACACTGTATGCAATGAAAATTTGCTCCCTTTAAAAAGATCGTCTTTCTGAAGCGACACCTGTAATTTAGATAGAGTGGGATGTTCCCTTCTCTTATAATAGCTGTATATACGACGACGAATAGCGTCTTTCTGAAAATCGTCCAAAGCTGTCACCTGCTTATTTCTCGGTCGCTTCTTTCCTGGTGTGTGCAGCTTTGTTGTGCCACTCTCGTCACAATCTACACTATACTGTTCTTTCCCTATCTTTACAACAGTGTTCTTACTTATTTTCAATGCTGCTGCAGTTCTCTTCACAACCTAAACAACAGGAATTAAGGGCCCACCTTTGTCCTTTTCTTTCTCAAAGTAATCCCTCACAGAGCACACGAATTCACGGGCCTGGGTGTGTAGCACACTTTTCTTCCTCCGTTTCACTTCTTGTGTTGGGCTGGTACTACCCGCCGCACTAGACATTGTTTACAACGAAACATAAACAAAGAAACACTAAAAACAACAAAAACGAAATAAACTGCGAATTCAACTTCAGACAAACGACGAACGACCGCACCGCCTGCACGCGAGACACTGGTAAGTTTCATAAGCGCGCGCGACCGGGTTTCAGAGCGGCAACGTGGCCCTTGCTACCCGCTCAAAGTCAGGCCGTCATTGGCTGCCTGCCTGCGGTCGCTGGGCAACGGAAAGACGCTACCGAGCTGTCAATACCAAAGACTCGTCTCCCAGACTATAGACGTATCAGGAGTCCCGTATCATTTCAATTGCACACGGCACACACCATTACCGAGCCTCCACCAGCTTGAACAATACACTACAG
The DNA here is from genome assembly GCF_023898315.1 of Schistocerca nitens. Classification (NCBI taxonomy): domain Eukaryota; kingdom Metazoa; phylum Arthropoda; class Insecta; order Orthoptera; family Acrididae; genus Schistocerca; species Schistocerca nitens. The sequence continues at coordinate 95,482,069 of NC_064622.1, forward strand.
ACAGGCGGGGTCGATGGATACATTACGTTGTCTCCGTGCCCGTACTCGCCCACCCGCTAGATACAATTTGAAACGAGACTTGTTCGACCAGGCAACGTGTTTCCAGTCATCAACAGTCCAATGTCGGTGTTGACGGTCCCAGGCGACGCGTATAGCTTTGAGTCGTGCAGTCATCAAGAGGTACACGAGTGGGCCTTCGGTTCCGAAAGCCCATATCTATGATGTTTCGTTGAGTGGTTCGCATGCTGACACTTACTGATGGCCCAGCACTGAAATCTGTAGTGACTGGATGAAGGATTGCTCTTCTGTCACGTTGAACGATTCCCTTCAGTCGTCGCTGGCCCCGTTCTTGCAGGATCTTTTTCCGTCCGCAGCGATGTCGGAGATTTGGTGTTTTACCGGATTCCTCATAGTCGTGGTACACCCATGAAATGGTCGTAGTGGAAAATCGCTACCTCGGAGATGCTGTGTCCCATCCCTCGTGCGGCGACTGTAACACCACGTTCAAACTCATTTAAATCTTGTTAACCTGCCATTGTGTCAGCAGTAACCGACCAAACAACTGCGCCAGACACTTGGTGTCTTAATAGGCGTTGCTGACCGCAGCGCCATATTCTGCCTGTTTCCATATCTCTGTACTTGAATACGCATGCCTATACCAGTTTCTTTGGTGCTTCAGTGTAAAAGTATTGTGGGTCGTTTTTTAAGGCTTGCTGCCTTCTGTGTTCGCTGGCTGCTTCACCCAACGCTGGCCATAGGATGCGACCTGTAGGCCTTATCGCAGCTGGAGGTAGCAGTAATCTGGGCAGTTGGCAGTCTCAGGTGCACAAAGGGAGCAACTATTCCCCTTCTCCCGCCCCTCCTCACTCTTTCTCTCGTACTCTCTGTCCCTCTCTCTCTCTCTGTATCTCGTTTATGATTGGGATGTTTCCGGCAGTTGCTGGCGGTTAAGGCGTGTTTGGTCTGTCGGTTGCAAATACCGGGTGATCAAAAAGTCAATGTAAATTTGAAAACTGAATGAATCACGGAATAATGTAGATAGAGAGGCACAAATTGACACACATGCTTGGAATGAAATGGGGTTGTGTTAGAACCAAAAAAACACAAAAGTTCAAAAAATGTCCGACAGATGGCGCTTCATCTGATCTGAATAGCAATAATTAGCATAACAAAGTAAGACAAAGCAAAGATGATGTTCTTTATAGGAAATGCTCAATATGCTCACCATCATTCCTCAACAATAGCTGTAGTCGAGGAATAATGTTGTGAACAGCACTGTAAAGCATCTCCGGAGTTATGGTCAGGCATTGGCGTCGGATGCTGTCTTTCAGCAACCCTAGGGATGTCGGTCGATCACGATACACTTGCGACTTCAGGTAACCCAAAAGCCAATAATCGCACAGTCTGGGGTCTGGGGACCAGGGACGCCAAGCATGACGAAAGTGGCGGCTGAGCACACGATCATCACCAATCGACGCGCGCAAGAGATCTTTCACACCTCTAGCAATATGGCGTGGAACGCCATCCTGCATAAACATCGTACGTTCCAGCAGCTGTTTATCAGCCAGGCTGGGGATGATGCGATTCTGTAACATATCGGCGTCCCTCTCACCCGCCACGGTAGCAGTTACAAAACCAGAATCACTCATTTCTTCGAAGAAAAAAGGCCCGATAACGGTAAATGTGGTAAATCCAACCCATACCGTGACTTTCTTGTCGTGCAGTGGAGTTTCCACAATAGTTCTAGGATTTTCGGTAGCCCAAATTCTGCAGTTGTGGGTGTTGACAGACTCTCGGAGCTTGAAATGAGCTTCGTCGGTCCACAACACGTTACTCAACCAATGGTCATCTTCCGCCATCTTTTGAAACGCCCACACCGCAAATGCCCTCCGCTTCACTAAATCTCCAGGTAACGGTTCATGATGCCGATGGATTTTGTACGGATAGCACCGGAGGGTACGCCTAAGTGCCAACCAAACAGTAGTGTATGGAATGCAGGTGCGACGTGCGACTCCACGGGTGCTGACTTCCCCGTGCATAGACGAACCCGCTAGTCTCCATATCTTCCTGAACTGTCTCAGCAGCATTACGCCTTGTGCTCGGTCGGCCACTACGGGGTCCATCGTCTAAACAACCCGTGGCTTCGAACTTCGAAATAATTCTCGCCGCAGCTGCATTTGTCAACGGACCTTTACCCGTTCGAATCCCTATCCTATGGCGATAGGATCGTAACGCTGAACTAGCACATTCCCCATTCTGATAATACAGTTTCACTAAAAGCGCCTTTTCAGGTAACGTCAATATGCTGCGACTGCTGGCGCATCTGATTCTCTCTCTCAGTACAGCTCCTTTTATACACGATTGTCATGCGCAGTCACTGACGGTTTGCTGTCCAGCGCCCTCAGTCGGACATTTTGTGAACTTTGTTTTTTTTTTCTAATAAAACCCCATGTCATTCCAAGCATGTGTGTCAATTTTTAAGTGCTTATCTATCCTATTCCCACGCATTGTGGGTGGTTGTGGTGATATTATTTACAACGCAAAATTTAGCGATGTGTCTTACAAATATATCTACATCTACCTGTACGTCTATACGACAACTCTGCAAATCCCACTTAAGTGCCTGGCAGAGAGTTCTTCGACCCACCTTCGTACTGTAGTATTTCTCTACCATTCCACTCTCTAACAATGCGTGACAAAAATGAAAGCTTAGATCTCACCGTACGAGCTCCGAATTCTTTTGTTTTGTTATGATGACCATTTATTCTTGTGTAGGTTAGTGATAAAATGTTTTCGCATTGAGAAGAGAAAGTTGGTGACTGAAATTTCGTAAAAAGATCTCTCCACAATGAAAAAAACAGCCTTTGCTGTAATGGTTGACAGCCAACTTTCTTATCATGCCCGTGACACTCTCTCCCCTGTTTGGTGATAATAAAAATCAAACTGCCTTTGGGCTTTTTTGATGTCCCCCGTCAATTTTATCTGGTATGGATCCCATACCGCACAGCAACACTGTAGCAGAGAACGGACAAGTGCAGTGTAGGCAGCCTCTTTAGTAGACCTGTTGCATCTTTTAAATGCTCTGCAGTAAAACCCAGTCTTTGATTTGCCTTCCCCACAATATTATCTATGTGATCGTTCCTATTTATGCTGTTTGTAACTGTAATCCCTAAATATTTACCAGAACTCACAGTCTTTAGATTTGTGTGATTTATCGTGCAACCGAAATTAAACTGATTTCTTGTAGTACACATGTGAATGACGTCAGACTTTTCCACATTCAGAGGCAGTTACCACTATTCGCACCATACAGATGTCGCGTGTAAGTCGTTATGCAACTGGTTTTGATCTTCTGATGACTACTATGGCGGAGATTAAGATGATCGCAGGCACTTCCATTCTCGGATTCCCCACTGTTATTTACCGGTCTGCTATGGGCAGTGTTATAGTGACGTTAGTGTTTTAACACACTATGATGTCATTTTTTAAACACCGGTGGCGGTAATTGCTTACATTGTACGTTTAGTGATATGTTGTGAATGTACACAATCGAAAACTCCCGCCGCGCGGGATTAGCCGAGCGGTCTTAGGCGCTGCAGTCATGGACTGTGCGGCTGGTCCCGGCAGAGGTTCGAGTCCTCCTTCGGGCATGGGTGTGTGCGTTCGTCCTTAGGATAATTTAGGTTAAGTAGTGTGTAACCTTAGGGACTGATGACCTTAGCAGATAAGTCCCATAAGATTTCACACACACTTGAACATTTTTGAAAACTCCCGTCGTTAATGACGAGTGTACTAGAGGCAGTCTTTAGTGACGTCAAACCCTTATAATCTAGGGAAATGTATGCTTAGTACGTATCTGCTCTGGCGTGCTATTTGTTTAATGTGGGATATTAATATATTTCTTCAAATATCATGTTGTACTAATTATTTAACATGGGATATCAATGCATATGTTTAAATATTATTTGTATTTGCTTAGTCTCGCGTTGAAAAGTATGAGAATCGACAACATTGTAGCCAATTGTATATCTTAATGCAAGGATCCTCCTCCCATGAACCGTGGACCTTGCCGTTAGTGGGGAGGCTTGCGTGCCTCAACGATACAGATAGCCGTATCGTAGGTGCAACCACAACGGAGGGGTATCTGTTGAGAGGCCAGACAAACGTGTGGTTCCTGAAGAGGGGCAGCAGCCTTTTCAGTTGTTGCAGGGGCAACAGTCTGGATGATTGACTGATCTGGCCCTGTAACACTAACCAAAACGGCCTTGCTGTTGTGGTACTGCGAACGGCTGAAAGCAAGGGGAAACTATAGCCGTAATTTTTCCCGAGGGCATGCAGCTTTACTGTATGATTAAATGATGATGGCGTCCTCTTGGGTAAAATATTCCGGAGGTAAAATAGACCCCCATTCGGATGTCCGGGCGGGGACTACTCAAGAGGACGTCGTTATCAAGAGGAAGAAAACTAGCGTTCTACGGATCGTAGCGTGGAATGTCAGAACCCTTAATCGGGAAGGTAGGTTAGAAAATTTAAAAAGGGAAATGGATAGGTTAAATTTAGATATAGTGGGAATTAGTGAAGTTCGCTGGCAGGAGGAACAAGACTTTTGGTCAGGTGAATACAGGGTTATAAACACAAAATCAAATAGGGGTAACGCAGGAGTAGGTTTAATAATGAATAAAAAAATAGGAGTGCGGCTAAGCTACTACAAACAGCATAGTGAACGTATTATTGTGGCCAAGATAGACACGAAGCCCATGCCTACTGCAGTAGTACTAGTTTATATGCCAACTAGCTCTGCAGATGATGAAGAAATTGATGAAATGTATGATGAGATAAAAGAAATTATTCAGGTAGTGAAGGGAGACGAAAATTTAATAGTCATGGGTGACTGGAATTCGACAGTAGGAAAAGGAAGAGAAGGAAACGTAGTAGGTGAATATGGATTGGGGCTAAGAAATGAAAGAGGAAGCCGCCTGGTAGAATTTTGCACAAAGCATAACTTAATGATAGCTAACACTTGGTTCAAGAATAATGAAAGAAGGTTGTATACATGGAAGAACCCTGGAGATACTAAAAGGTTTCAGATAGATTATATAATGGTAAGACAGATATTTAGGAACCAGATTTTAAATTGTAAGACATTTCCAGGGGCAGATGTGAACTCTGACCGCAATCTATTGGTTATGAACTGTAGATTAAAACTGAAGAAACTGCAAAAAAGTGGGAATTTAAGGAGATGGGACCTGGATAAACTGAAAGAATCAGAGGTTGTACAGAGTTTCAGGGAGAGCATAAGGGAACAATTGACAGGAATGGGGGAAAGAAGTAGAAGAAGAATGGGTTACCTTGAGGAATGAAATAGTGAAGGCAGCAGAGGATCGAGTAGGTAAAAAGACGAGCGCTAGTAGAAATCCTGGGGTAACAGAAGAGATACTGAATTTAATTGATGAAAGGAGAAAATACAAAAATGCAGTAAATGAAGCAGGCAAAAAGGAATACAAACCTCTCAAAAATGAGATCGACAGGAAGTGCAAAATGGCTAAGCAGGAATGGCTAGAGGACAAATGTAAGGATGTAGAGGCTTATCTCACTAGGGGTAAGATAGATACTGCCTACAGGAAAATTAAAGAGACCTTTGGAGAAAAGAGAACCACTTGCATGAATATTAAGAGCTCAGATGGAAACCCAGTTCTAAGCAAAGAAGGGAAAGCAGAAAGGTGGATGGAGTATATAGAGAGTCTATACAGGGGCGATGTTCTTGAGGACAATGTTATGGAAATGGAAGAGGAGGCAGATGAAGATGAAATGGGAGATATGATAGTGCATGAAGAGTTTGACAGAGCACTGAAAGACCTAAGTCGAAACAAGGCCCCGCGAGTAGACAACATTCCATTAGAACTACTGACAGCCTTGGGAGAGCCAGGCCTAACAAAACTCTACCATCTGGTGAGCAAGATTTATGAGACAGACGAAATTCCCTCAGACTTCAAGAAGAATATAGTAATTCCAATCCCAAAGAAAGCAGGTGTTGACAGATGTGAAAATTACCGAACTATCAGTTTAATAAGTCACAGCTGCAAAATACTAACGCGAATTCTTTACAGAATGGAAAAACTGGTAGAAGCTGACCTCGGGGAAGATCAGTTTGGATTCCGTAGAAATGTTGGAACACGTGAGGCAATACTGACCCTACGACTTATCTTAGAACAAAGATTAAGGAAAGGCAAACCTACGTTTCTTGCATTTGTAGACTTAGAGAAAAATTTTGACAATGTTGACTGGAATACTCTCTTTCAAATTCTGAAGGTGGCAGGGGTAAAATAGAGGGAGCGAAAGGCTATTTACAATTTGTACAGAAACCAGATGGCAGTTATAAGAGTCGAGGGACATGAAAGGGACGCAGTGGTTGGGAAGGGAGTGAGACAGGGTTGTAGCCTCTCCCCGATGCTATTCAATCTGTATATTGAGCAAGCAGTAAAGGAAACAAAAGAAAAATTCGGAGTAGGTATTAAAATCCATGGAGAAGATATAAAAACTTTGAGGTTTGCCGATGACATTGTAATTCTGTCAGAGACAGCAAAGGACTTGGAAGAGCAGTTGAACGGAATGGATAGTGTCTTGAAAGGAGGGTATAAGGTGAACATCAACAAAAGCAAAACGAGGATAATGGAATGTAGTCGAATTAAATCGGGTGATGCGGAGGGAATTAGATTACGAAATGAGACACTTAAAGTAGTAAAGGAGTTTTGCTATTTGGGGAGCAAAATAACTGATGATGGTCGAAATAGAGAGGATATAAAATGTAGACTGGCAAAGGCAAGGAAAGCTTTTCTGAAGATGAGAAATTTGTTAACATCGAGTATTGATTTAAGTTTCAGGAAGTCATTTCTGAAAGTATTTGTATGGAGTGTAGCCGTGTATGAAGTGAAACATGGACGATAAATAGTTTAGACAAACAGAGAATAGAAGCTTTCGAAAAGTGGTGCTACAGAAGAATGCTGAAGATTAGATGGGTAGATCACATAACAAATGAGGAGGTATTGAACAGAATTGGGGAGAAGAGGAGTTTGTGGCACAACTTGACTAGAAGAAGGGATCGGTTGGTAGGACATGTTCTGAGGCATCAAGGGATTACCAATTTGGTACTGGAGGGCAGCCTGGAGGGTAAAAATCGCAGAGAGAGACCAAGAGATGAATACACTAAGCAGATTCAGAAGGATGTTGGCTGCAGTAGGTACTGGGAGATGAAGAAGCTTGCACAGGATAGAGTAGCATGGAGAGCTGCATCAAACCATTCTCAGGACTGAAGACCACTACAACAAGAATGCAAGGATGCAGTCACACTTTGGTATGACTGCAGAAAATGTCATGATGCCATTTATTTAGTAATTCAGCCACACTACAGTCACACACTGTAATGTCAAAGTGTCTTGCGTCAAATTTTTTCTATTATGTACTGCCTTTTTAAGTATAATGATTCTGCTTCTGATGATTATCACACTAAAGCCAATAGAGCACAGATGATTAGGCTCATGCAATTGCTCTAATAATAAAATGGGGCGGGGGGGGGGGGATTTACCGGCTTTTGCAAGTCTTTCTATTTGTCTTCAGAGAGAAGGGAGGGGGAGGAAGAGGGGAAGTGCTGGGTGACTTGGATCATAATCTGGGATAGAAGCAACACAGTGGGCAGGTGACTTATATTTTTACATTTTTTAGTCACACAATTACCCAAGATGCATTGTTGAAGTGTCAGGTTATACGTGGGTTGGAACTTAAATAGTGACAACAATGCTGTGGAGATACTATGCAATGGAATCTACTATTGTCGCCGATAGCACACGTTGTTGATATACCTACCTTATGTCCGATCAAATGGACTCGCCCGTCCCACGTCACCGGCGTGCGCACAATCGAGGGAAACACATTCATTTGTGTCAGAGCGGTCTAACGTAACGGTGTCACTATGTTTTAGAAACAGGAACACGGCAGACCGTCAATGCACAGCATTACTGTTCGTTTGTGGAGCATCATCTGCGACTAGCTTTACGAAAGAAGCGGCGACACTTCCTGCGCAAACCACCGATCATTTTGCACGACAATGCGCGGGCGCATACAGCGCAAGCTGTGGCTGCTCTGTTCTGTCGACGGACTGGGAAGTACTGTACCATCCACCGTACTTCCCGGACTTAAGTCCTTGTGACTTTGATTTGATTCCGAAGATAAAGGAACCACTTCAGAACTGTTCCAGAGATTCGACAGGCAGTAGACCATTCCATTCGCACCATCAACAGAACAGGCTCTGCTAACGGTATACTACGCCTTCCACATCGCTGGAGCCGTGGTGGTCTCGCGGTTCTAGGCGCGCAGTCCGGTACCGCGCGACTGCTACGGTCGCAGGTTCGAATCCTGCCTCGGGCATGGATGTGTATGATGTCCTTAGGTTAGTTAGGTTTAACTAGTTCTAAGTTCTAGGGGACTGATGACCTAAGATGTTAAGTCTCATAGTGCTCAGAGCCATTTTTTGAACATCGCCGGAAACGGGTTCTACACAGCGCTGATGACTACTTTGAAGGACAGTAACAGGTGCAAACATGTAACTCTTTTGTATCGTTTGTGAATAAATAGTTGCCACTATTTAAGCTCCAACCCTCGTATACTGAAATTGAACGTACCACACACAAATGCCTTAGTGCGGCATGAGACTTGTGAACAAATTACATCCTGATCTTGAATCTACAGGGTGTCAAAAATTAAAGTTCCAGTCCCATAAAGCTGTAGGAAGAGAAAAACCTCTCGGAATGACGTCAAATATGAACAACATATTATTGACAAATAGTGAAACGTCATGAAAAAAACGAAAATTTTACCAATGGATGGACCTGTAAGCGTCGATGGGGTCGGCTGCTAATGGCAGATGAATCGCTATGGTTTCCGTTGCACTTAACACCGTCCGTACTGTTCAATGTGAATGACTACACAAGTTCGGCAATCAATAATTGAGACACTGTTAGTTAGGTCAGTCCATCCACCACGGCTAGTTCGTACCACATAGGATGGGTTTTTCACTGTCGTGGGACTAAGAACCACATCAAAAGCAAAATGACATCAGTTTCTAGTTGCCTTGAGAATGGCGCAAGACATGTTTCAATATGATGTCCACCGTTTTTTTCCACAAGTTGAGAAAAGAGCATGTTTCACAACAGATTGGAGCGTCTTGGGGGTACCGTTCAGAATGCGTTGCACCCTACATGCCCCCAATTCAGCTGCTTTCATAATTGAAGCAGTGAATACAACATCTTTCAAATGACCTCACAGCCAGAAGTCACACACATTAAGATCAGAAGATCTGGATGACCAGCTGTAGGGAAATGAAGCTTACAATTCTGCTGTTGTTGTTGTGGTCTTCAGTCCGGGGACTGGTTTGATGCAGCTCTCCATGCTACTCTATCCTGTGCAAACTTCTTCATCTCCCAGCACCTACTGCAACCTACATCCTTCTGAATCTGCTTAGTGTGTTCATCTCTTGGTCTCCCTCTACGATTTTTACTCTCCACGCTGCCCTCCAATACTAAATTGGTGATCCCTTGATGCCTCAGAACATGTCCTACCAACCGATCCCTTCTTCTAGTCGAGTTGTGCCACAAACTTCCCCTTCTCCCCAATCCTATTCAGTACCTCCTCATTAGTTATGTGATATACCCATCTAATCTTCAGCATTCTTCTGCAGCACCACATTTTGAAACCTTCTATTCTCTTCTTGTCCAAACTATTTATCGTCCATGTTTCACTTCCATACATGACTTCACTCCATACAAATACTTTCAGAAACGACTTCCTGACACTTAAATCAATACTCGATGTTAACAAATTTCTCTTCTTCAGAAACGCTTTCCTTGCTATTGCTAGTCTACATTTCATATCCTCTCTACTTCGACCATGATCAGTTATTTTGCTCCCCAAATAGCAAAACTCCTTTACTACTTTAAGTGTCTCATTTCCTAATCTAATTCCCTCAGCATCACCCGACTTAATTCGACTACATTCCATTATCCTCGTTTTGCTTTTGTTGATATTCATCTTATATTCTCCTTTGAAGACACTGTCCATTCCGTTCAACCGCTCTTCCATGTCCTTTGCTGTCTCTGACAGAATGAAAATGTCATCGCGCGAACCTCAAAGTTTTTATTTCTTCTCCATGGATTTTAATACCTACTCCGAATTTTTCTTTTGTTTCCTTTACTGCTTGCTCAGTATACAGATTGAATAGCATCGGGGAGAGGCTACAATCCTGTCTCACTCCCTTCCCAACCACTGCTTCCCTTTCATGAACCTCGACTCTTATAGCTGCCATCTGGTTTCTGTACAAATTGTAAATAGCCCTTCGCTCCCTGTATTTTATCCCTGCAACCTTCAGAATTTGAAAGAGAGTATTCCAGTCAACATTGTCAAAACCTTTCTCTAAGTCTAAAATGCTAGAAACGTAGGTTTGCTTTTCCTTAATCTATTTTCTAAGATACTTACTATTCTAGCGTTTCCGAAACATCTCTGCAACAGCCGTTTCACTAGCAATGCGTGGAGGCGCCATCCAACATAAAAATGATCCTACCCACACTTCCACATTGTTGAACGATTCGAATGACGTTGGTGCGTAGCAGAGTCTCACAGCGTACAGGTAACAGTATCTGCAGGACTGATTTCCCCGAAAAAAATGCGGTCCTACGATAAACGATGACGTCAGCCTGCGGCACGCAATCACCTTTCAGAATGAAGTAGTACCAGTTGATATCCAAGCGGAATTTTCGTTACCCAAATTCTGCAGTCCTGTGTATCGACATGTCATTAGAGATGGAAACGGGCTTCGTCTGTCCACAGAGTGTTCAACGGTCATTCATTGTCCACTCCCATGTGCAAGAAATTCCAAAAACAACGCGTGTTTTGCTGGCAGGTCAACAGGAAGCAACTCCAGAACATGGGTGATTTTGTATGGATAGCAATGCACCGTGTTCCCAGGGATATCATAAGCTCGGGCAATTCCCCGTACATTGCATGTTTACACACCACCGCTCGATCCCTCCTGCAACGCTGTGGCCACATTTTCGACAGACGTCGGATCAGTTTCTTTTCTCCCTCTGCCACATTTCACTTCAAGGGAACGTGTCCTTTCGAATTTTGTAATCATTTTCTCCAGACCCCTAACAGACATCGGACCAATGTCTTTCTTCATACCCTTTGCAAGCTACTGGTGCACAGCCACCGTTCTTGCGAAAGAGTTTTACCAGCAGTGCGTGATCCTTCATGGAGACATCTCAGCATAAACAGAGGAACAACTGTGTGCCGCGCGTCGAATGCTGTGCATATCCTGATGCTTATAGCGCTATCTATTGATAAAATTTTCGTTAATTTTTTATGTTCTTCTAGCTGACCCGGCGAACTTTGTTCCGCGTTAAAGCCAATAAATAATCAGATTTTGGATGTTAAGTTCAATGTTTTATTATGAAATACAAATAAAAAATTAAGTATTTTAATGATTCTTTCTTCTTTATGTTTTTTGGTGCATAGATTCCACTCTTCATTTAGTACCTTGTGATACACATTTTTTGTTTTATTATTAGGCGCAAGAACAAACAACGCAGATGGTCTTCCGACCCGTGTACATGCCACGTATAATTGACCATGCAAAAAACATGGATATTCCAGATTTAAACCACAAACTTTCAAGGATTGGCCTTGTGATTTGTTAACAGTCATAGCGAATGCAAGACGGATCAGAAATTGAAGTATTTTCAACTCAAACGGCATATCGGTTGGAATCATCGGGATCCTCGGAATGAGAACTTCCTCACCTCCGAATTTTCCTTTGAGTAGCGTCGCGTAAATAACTTTGTTCATCAATTTACTTACCACCATACGCGTACCGTTGCACAGTTTTGGTTGGTTTATTTTTCGAAGCATGGTTACTACGGAACCAACTTTTAGGCGTAAATTGTACGGTGGTAAGCCAGGCACATCCAAGGAGTTTAAAAATTCAATTGGATAGTTGGTGGCTTCATCTTCATTTGTTACACAGTCGATAGATTTGAACGAATGCATTTTACCAATGATCTCATTCTGAATTATGTAGTTTAGGTCATCTACGTCTTTATTCTTAGCCGCTAAAATTGTTCGCTCACTCAGCCATTCATTACTTTTGTAGTTAGTAATGATGTTTGGGAATACTTTGTTGATAAGTTCATCTTTCGATGAGACAAAGTTACAGAAATTATGAGGAAATGAAATCAATCCGCTCGATTCTTCGACAGGTACTCGACCATTACCGATAGTCAGCAATTGCTCAGAGAAATCTTCAGCAGATGTATCATTAAGCAATGCAACTCTCGTGTTTGTTGTCAGCTGAAGTTTCTTCACATTTCTTTACATTTTTAATTAATGATGCATACTGATACTTAACCATAGACGTTTAGCTGTCATTTGCATTTTGTTATTCCCTGTCAGATTCGTTTTTGTTATACCATGTTTTATAGTGACGTTTAGCTGACATTTACGTTTTGTTATTCCACGCCAGATGCGTTTTTGTTATACCACGTTTTATAGAGGTCGAACGGGATAAAAAGTATCCTACGTCCGTCTCCTGGTTCTAAGCTACCTCTCCACCAATTTTCAGCCAAATCAGTCCAGCAGCCGTTCTTGAGATATAAATAGTGTAACTAACAAGACTTTCTTATATATATATATATATATATATATATATATATATATATATATATATATATATTCCTGGAAATGGAAAAAAGAACACATTGACACCGCTGTGTAAGACCCACCATACTTGCTCCGGACACTGCGAGAGGGCTGTACAAGCAATGATCACACGCACGGCACAGCGGACACACCAGGAACCGCGGTGTTGGCCGTCGAATGGCGCTAGCTGCACAGCATTTGTGCACCGCCGCCGTCAGTGTCAGCCAGTTTGCCGTGGCATACGGAGCTCCATCGCAGTCTTTAACACTGGTAGCATGCCGCGACAGCGTGGACGTGAACCGTATGTGCAGTTGACGGACTTTGAGCGAGGGCGTATAGTGGGCATGCGGGAGGCCGGGTGGACGTACCGCCGAATTGCTCAACACGTGGGGCGTGAGGTCTCCACAGTACATCGATGTTGTCGCCAGTGGTCGGCGGAAGGTGCACGTGCCCGTCGACCTGGGACCGGACCGCAGCGACGCACGGATGCACGCCAAGACCGTAGGATCCTACGCAGTGCCGTAGGGGACCGCACCGCCACTTCCCAGCAAATTAGGGACACTGTTGCTCCTGGGGTATCGGCGAGGACCATTCGCAACCGTCTCCATGAAGCTGGGCTACGGTCCCGCACACCGTTAGGCCGTCTTCCGCTCACGCCCCAACATCGTGCAGCCCGCCTCCAGTGGTGTCGCGACAGGCGTGAATGGAGGGACGAATGGAGACGTGTCGTCTTCAGCGATGAGAGTCGCTTCTGCCTTGGTGCCAATGATGGTCGTATGCGTGTTTGGCGCCGTGCAGGTGAGCGCCACAATCAGGACTGCATACAACCGAGGCACACAGGGCCAACACCCGGCATCATGGTGTGGGGAGCGATCTCCTACACTGGCCGTACACCACTGGTGATCGTCGAGGGGACACTGAATAGTGCACGGTACATCCAAACCGTCATCGAACCCATCGTTCTACCATTCCTAGACCGGCAAGGGAACTTGCTGTTCCAACAGGACAATGCACGTCCGCATGTATCCCGTGCCACCCAACGTGCTCTAGAAGGTGTAAGTCAACTACCATGGCCAGCAAGATCTCCGGATCTGTCCCCCATTGAGCATGTTTGGGACTGGATGAAGCGTCGTCTCACGCGGTCTGCACGTCCAGCACGAACGCTGGTCCAACTGAGGCGCCAGGTGGAAATGGCATGGCAAGCCGTTCCACAGGACTACATCCAGCATCTCTACGATCGTCTCCATGGGAGAATAGCAGCCTGCATTGCTGCGAAAGGTGGATATACACTGTACTAGTGCCGACATTGTGCATGCTCTGTTGCCTGTGTCTATGTGCCTGTGGTTCTGTCAGTGTGATCATGTGATGTATCTGACCCCAGGAATGTGTCAATAAAGTTTCCCCTTCCTGGGACAATGAATTCACGGTGTTCTTATTTCAATTTCCAGGAGTATATATATATATATATATATATATATATATATATATATATATCCCTGCGTCAATAATATGCTGCTCACATTTGACTTCATTCTGAGCAATGGTTCTCTTTCTACAATGTTTTGAAAGTGGAACTTTAATTATGGACACCCTGAACTTCACACAATTACCCGTGATGTGTGTCAGAAGGGGGAGATTCTCCAGATGTGTACATGTGACTCTGGGGGTGGAAGCGGCCGTGCTATACTACCCTGAGCCCTCTTAGTGGTACCTGAGAGAAGGAGGCTATGTGGCGACACCCGGTTTCACCCTCTGTCTCTCCTACGTTACTGACAACACAAACACAATACTACACTGTAGAAGTACTCATCACTGCCATGCACACAACAGAGATACACATCTGAGACGTCACAGATTATCGTAAGAAGGCAATGGCAAACTCCTCTTACTAGGCCCTTGCCCAAGATGATAATGTGGGTTTCCTGCATCCTAAGCATAGGACTGTCTTTCACTTAATCGAGTGTAACGTGGATAACAACTTTTGGTATACCTCAAACGAGCAGGCTCCAGGAGTGAAAATATTTATCATATTAACGGACGCACTTGAATGAACCAGAGTAAGTGGGTGCATGAGCACATTCACCCCTTTCTCTCGCTGTCACCCATTATGTACAGCAACCACTGTTAAGTGAAAGCCTTTTCCACAGTTTTCTATGCATCATGCTCTTCAGCTATTGACTTTTTTCCGCTCCTGCATGTTTTGCAATGTTGTGTATCCGACTTTAGCTCCTTCGGTCCGTCTACCATCCGATGTCCTGGCCACATGTCCAACCCATCTGTATTTCATTTCTATTACGCTCACAGTTGTGTCTTCCATTCCGATTTGTTGCCTAATCCATTTCGTTGTCTTCTGTTCCTCTTATAGATTTCCAACCTGTATCTCTGCATTCGACGCATACCAACCATAATTTCTGAAATTGTTTTTTTTAAATTAAAAGTGGGTGTTGATTGCCTTAAGTCAAACATGGTACACTTCGCTTTTCAAACATTTAGGAACTTGGTTTTAAAAACCCTCTGTAGTTAGACCCTTATGACGCTTCTGTTTATTTCTTTTCCTATGTAACCAATCATTGCTTTCAACTATCCAAAAAATGAGGTCCAATTCATTTGTTATTATACAAAAATTT
The DNA here is from genome assembly GCF_023898315.1 of Schistocerca nitens. Lineage (NCBI taxonomy): Eukaryota > Metazoa > Arthropoda > Insecta > Orthoptera > Acrididae > Schistocerca > Schistocerca nitens. The sequence goes on from NC_064622.1 coordinate 95,497,437, forward strand.
ACGATATGTTGACTACATAAGAGTTTCTTGTGTTTGTGACTGTTCTTATGCCTTCTTCTGTACTTACTCCATTATATTCTTCCAATAAATATTTTTGTAAGGTGGTGCTCCGAAACAATAACATGTGTAACGGAAGACATGTTTACATGCATCGTCAGCTGCTGTATAAACTTCATTGAAATGTTCTATTGGTTTCGATCTATGTGGTCCATCTTCCGACAAAATAACTTTCTAGAGTCTTACCTTTTGATATGTTAAATAATGCTGCCTGAATATTGACCTAAACAGGCAAACATCAGCCTGTATAGTAATAGCTGACATGCACTACTGGCCATTAAAGTTGCTACACCAAGAACAAATGCAGATGATAAACGGGTATTCATTAGACAAATATATTATACTAGAACCGACTTATTACATTCTCACGCAATTTGGGTGCATAGATCCTGAGAAATCAGCACCCAGAACAACCACCTCTGGCTGTAATAACGGCCTTGATTCGCCAGCGCATTGAGTCAAACAGAGCTTGGAGGGCGTGTACAGGTACAGCTGCCGATGCAGCTTCAACACGATACCACAGTTCATCAAGAGTAGTGACTGGCGTATTGTGACGAGCCAGTTGCTCGGCCACCATTGACAACACGTTTTCAGTTGGTGAGAGATCTGGAGAATGTGCTGGCCAGGGCAGCAGTCGAACATTTTCTGTATCCAGAAAGTCCCGTACAGGACCTGCAACATTCGGTCGTGCATTATCCTGCTGAAATGTAGGGTTTCGCAGGGATCGAATGAAGGGTAGAGCCACGGGTCGTAACAAATCTGAAATGTTACGTCCACTGTTCAAAGTGCAGTCAGTGGCAACAAGAGGTGACCGAAACGTGTAACCAATAGCACCCCATACCATCACGCCGGTGACACGCCAGTATCGCGAAGACGAATACACGCTTCCAATGTGCGTTCACCGCAATGTCGCCAAACACGGATGCGACCATCATGATGCTGTAAACAGAACCTGGATTCATCCGAAAAAATGACGTTTTGCCATTCGTGCACCCAGGTTCGTCGTTGAGTACACCATTGAAGGTGCTCCTGTCTGTGATGCAGCATCAAGGGTAATCGCAGCCATGGTCTCCTAGCTGATAGTCCATGCTGCTTCAAACGTCGTCGAACTGTTCGTGCAGATGGTTGTTGTCTTGCAAACGTCTCCATCTGTTGACTCAGGGATCGAGACGTGGGTGCACGATCCGTTACAGCTATGCGTATAAGATGCCTGTCATCTCGACTGCCAGTGATACGAGGCCATTGGGATCCAGCACGGCATTCCGTATTACCCTCCTGAACCCACCGATTCGATATTCTGCTAACAGTCATTGGATCTCGACCAACGCGAGCAGCAATGTCGCGATACGTTAAACCGCAATCGCGATAGGCTACATAACAATGCGACCTCTATCAAAGTCGGAAACGTGATGGTACGCATTTCTCCTCCTTGCACGAGGCGTCACAGCAACGTTTCACCAGTCAATGCTGGTCAACTGCTGTTTCATCATCATCATCATCATCATTTAAGACTGATTGTGCCTTTCAGCGTTCAGTCTGGAGCATAGCCCCCCTTATAAAATTCCTCCATGATCCCCTATTCAGTGCTAACATTGGTGCCTCTTCTGATGTTAAACCTATTACTTCAAAATCATTCTTAACCGAATCCAGGTACCTTCTCCTTGGTCTGCCCCGACTCCTCCTACCCTCTACTGCTGAACCCATGAGTCTCTTGGGTAACCTTGCTTCTCCCATGCGTGTAACATGACCCCACCATCTAAGCCTGTTCGCCCTGACTGCTACATCTATAGAGTTCATTCCCAGTTTTTCTTTGATTTCCTCATTGTGGACACCCTCCTGCCATTGTTCCCATCTACTAGTACCTGCAATCATCCTAGCTACTTTCATATCCGTAACCTCAACCTTATTGATAAGGTAACCTGAATCCACCCAGCTTTCACTCCCATACAACAAAGTTGGTCGAAAGATTGAACGGTGCACATATAACTTAGTCTTGGTACTGACTTCCTTCTTGCAGAAGAGAGTAGATCGTAGCTGAGCGCTCGCTGCATTAGCCTTGCTACACCTCGCTTCCAGTTCTTTCACTATGTTGCCATCCTGTGAGAATATGCATCCTAAGTACTTGAAACCGTCCACCTGTTCTAACTTTGTTCCTCCTATTTGGCACTCAATCCGTTTATATTTCTTTCCCACTGACATTACTTTCGTTTTGGAGATGCTAATCTTCATACCCTAGTCCTTAAATTTCTGATCTAGCTCTGAAATATTACTCTGCAAACTTTCAATCGAATCTGCCATCACAACTAAGTCATCCGCATATGCAAGACTGCTTATTTTGTGTTCACATATCTTAATCTCACCCAGCCAGTCTATTGTTTTCAACATATGATCCATAAATAATATGAACAACAGTGGAGACAGGTTGCAGCCTCGTCTTACCCCTGAAACTACTCTGAACCATGAACTCAGTTTACCGTCAACTCTAACTGCTGCCTGACTATCCATGTAAAGACCTTTAATTGCTTGCAAAAGTTTGCCTACTATTCCATAATCTCGTAGAACAGACAATAACTTCCTCCTAGGAACCCGGTCATATGCTTTTTCTAGATCTATAAAGCATAGATACAATTCCCTGTTCCACTCATAACACTTCTCTATTATTTGTCTTAAGCTAAAGATCTGGTCCTGACAACCTCTAAGAGGCCTAACCCCACACTGATTTTCATCCAATTGCTCCTCAACCAATACCCGCACTTTCCTTTCAACAATACCTGAGAAGATTTTACCCACAACGCTGATTAAAGAGATACCTCTGTAGTTGTTACAATCTTTTCTGTTTCCATGTTTAAAGATTGGTGTGATTACTGCTTTTGTCCAGTCTGATGGAACCTGTCCCGACTCCCAGGCCATTTCAATTAACCTGTGTAGCCATTTAAGACCTGACATTCCACTGTATTTGATGAGTTCCGACTTAATTTCATCCACCCCAGCTGCTTTATTGCACTGCAATCTATTGACCATTTTCTCCACTTCCTCAAACGTGATCCTATTTCCATCATCATTCCTATCCCATTCTACCTCGAAATCTGAAACATTACTAATCGTATTTTCACCTACATTGAGCAACTCTTCAAAATATTCCCTCCATCTGCCCAAGGCATCCACAGGATTCACCAGCAGTTTTCCTGACCTGTCCAAAATACTTGTCATTTCCTTCTTACCTCCCTTTCGAAGACTGCTAATTACACTCCAGAATGGTTTTCCAGCAGCTTGACCCAATGCCTCCGACCTGTTTCCAAAGTTTTCCCAAGATTTCTTCTTGGATGCTGCAATTATCTGTTTGGCTTTGTTTCTTTCTTCAACATAACTTCCTCTGTCTACCTGAGTTCTAGTATGTAGCCATTTTTTATACGCCTTCTTTTTCCTTTTACAGGCTGCCTTGACTGTGTCATTCCACCAAGCTGTTTGCTTCCTCCTACTTTTACACACTACTGTTCCAAGACATTCTTTAGCCACTTCTAGTACTGTGTCCCTGTACCTTGTCCATTCCTTTTCCAATGACTGTAATTGACTACATTCAACTAACTGGTACCTTTCTGAGATCGCTGTTATGTACTTGTGCCTGATTTCCTTATCCTGAAGTTTCTCCACTCTTATCGTCCTACATATGGACCTGACCTCCTGCACTTTCGGCCTCACAATCCCAATTTCACTACAGATTAAATAATGATCAGTGTCATCAAAGAATCCCCTGAATACACGTGTGTCCCTCACAGCCTTCCTGAATTCCTGATCTGTTATTATATAGTCAACGACAGATCTGGTTCCCCTGCTTTCCCAAGTATACCGGTGAATGTTCTTATGTTTAAAAAAGGAGTTTGTGATTACTAAGCCCATACTGGCACAGAAATCCAAGAGTTGCTTCCCGTTCCTGTTGGCCTCCATATCCTCTCCAAATTTACCCATAACCTTTTCATACCCTTCTGTTCGATTTCCAATCCTGGCGTTAAAATCACCCATGAGCAGAACACAGTCCTTGTCCTTTACTCTAACAACTACATCACTGAGTGCCTCATAAAAACTATCCATCTTATCTTGATCAGTCCCTTCACAATGCGAATATACTGACACAATCCTAATTTTCTTGCTAGACACTGTCAAATCTATCCACATCAGTCGTTCGTTTACATACCTTATTGCAACTACGCTGGGTTCCATTTCTTTCCTGATGTAAAGCCCTACACCCCATTGTGCTATTCCTGCTTTGACTCCTGACAAGTAGACCTTGTATTCTCCCACTTCCTCTTCTTTCTCACCCCTTATCCGAATGTCACTAACAGCTAAAACGTCCAGCCCCATCTTCCTTGCAGCCTCTGCCAGCTCTACCTTCTTCCCAGAGTAGCCCCCATTGATATTAATAGTTCCCCATCTCATTACCATTTGTTTGCCAAGTCGTATCTTAGGAGTCCCTGGTTTGTCAGTTAGAGGTGGGACTCCGTCACCTCCAAAGGTCCGAGGCATTTTGCTCTGATTGTTGCCAGCATCATATTTAAAGTACCAGGGAAGCAGGTTGCTAGCCTTACTTGCCCCGAGTCCCATTGGGTTTTACCCCTAACGGCTGAGGGACTAACCGGTGGATTTGATAGTCTTTGCCGTATGAGCACAAAGGTGACCACGACTCAGAATACGTCCGAGATGCCCAGCCTTATTCCAAAGTAACTGGTATCCCAACTGTCGGGACCACTTACTTGGCCACTCATACGTTGCCCGTGGTTCATGAACTAGGACATGACTACAGGAACCCACACCAGTTTGTGTATGAGAAATCGGTTGGAATCTTTCCTCATGTCAGCACGATGTAGGTGTCGCCACCGGCGCCAACATTGTGTGAATGCTCTGAAAAGCTAATCATTTGCATATCACAGCATCTTCTTCCTGTCGGTTAAATTTCGCGTCTGTAGCACGTCATCTTCTTGGTGTAGCAATTTTAATGGCCAGTAGTGTATAATGTAAATATTAAAGACTGTATATTTTAGTCAGTATTAGGACAACTGTATTTAATATAACAGAAAGCTAGATGCTAAAACGATTTTTTTCGGTGCCAGAATGGTCCACACAGACCGGATGCGGTAGCATATCTCTTGAAAGTTTAAACAGCAGCTGGTAGTGGAGAGAAACATGTCCTCCTATATTATTCCATTATTTAATGACGTTTATATGCACAAACAGACCGGCGACACTGCTGGAATACCACTTCATAAATGTCTTCAACGTTGGAAACGATAATAAAGGATCATTCGTGTAAATAACGTGAAACGATATGAATGGAAGGTCACAACATTGGACATACTGTTCATCAGGTCTTTACAAGTGCTATCCTTCTTTGGAACTGAAACCAATGACGTTCGAGAGGATCGTATTTGGGGACATGACACCGAAGTGGAAGAACATTTTATTGCAGGACAGACAAGTTCGAACACTAAAAGGAAAAGACTTCGTGATACTGTATTTGTGAATATCGTCGCATCGAATGACTCAGTATACCACAGAGCGATGCTAATACAGGTTTCACCCGTATCACTGAGGCTATTGCTATTTTAAATAAGAGAATAATCGAAAATTTCAAAGGTGGCAAAGATTGTCTTTAAATGACAGGTATCTTAAGCTAACAGAATGCATCGTCCTGGAGAAGGGTACGGTACATTAGCTTAGTTAGGTGAGGAACTGCATGAACTCTGCCAGAGAGGCCCTTCTGTTGTCTCTGGAGGAAACCGCGGGCATCCTCAACAAGGGGTCGCGGGCCTTGGCCTTGCGCCGCAGCTGCATTGCTGTACTGCCCCACGTGGATGCTGGCGCGTTACGACAGCGTCCACGGATTGACCACTTGGTTCCGTTGTGAGAAAAACCAGCGGAAGACTGTGGTCTAGGACCACTTCTGCTTTCCGTAATACCTCCGTCCGTAACAGTTCTCCTTTCCGCGTTCGTGACTTGTTTCACAACTGTTCTGGAAAAAATAGGATTAATTTTCCATTTTATAACGACAGAAATTTTTACGAAAAACTTAGGCTACATAAAAAAGAGAAAAGCCCTCAACACTCTTCGCGTAATTTGCTATCCAGCGAATTAAGAAAACCACAGGAAATCTTAATCCAACCAGAAGGAAGTGTGAACATCACACATCTCGTGATAGAGTCCAGTGACTGAAAGAACGTGACACATTTCTAGGTGCTCGATTTTCATGAGGATATCGTGTCTGAAATTCAGCTTTCTCCTCAATGTGTTTCGAGCAAACTGGCTGTCTCAGTTTAGGACGGAGTGGCTCCTTTCTGGCTATACAAGGTGTTACAAAAAGGTACGGCCAAACTTTCAGGAAACATTTCTCACACACAAATAAAGAAAAGATGTTATGTGGACATGTGTCCGGAAACGCTTAATTTCCATGTTAGAGCTCATTTTAGTTTCGTCAGTATGTACTGTACTTCCTCGATTCACCGCCAGTTGGCCCAATTGAAGGAAGGTAATGTTGACTTCGGTGCTTGTGTTGACATGCGACTCATTGCTCTACAGTACTAGCATCAAGCACATCAGTACGTAGCATCAACAGGTTATTGTTCATCACGAACGAGGTTTTGCAGTCAGTGCAATGTTTACAAATGCGGAGTTGGCAGATGCCCATTTGATGTATGGATTAGCACGGGGCAATAGCCGTGGCGCGGTACGTTTCTATCGAGACAGATTTCCAGAACGAAGGTGTCCCGACAGACAGACGTTCGAAGCAATTGATCGGCCTCTTAGGGAGCACGGAACATTCCAGCCTATGACTCGCGACTGGGGAAGACCTAGAACGACGAGGACCCCTGCAATGGACGAGGCAATTCTTCGTGCAGTTGACGATAACCATAATGTCAGCGTCAGAGAAGTTGCTGCTGTACAAGGTAACGTTGACCACGTCACTGTATAGAGAGTGCTACGGGAGAACCAGTTGTTTCCGTACCATGTACAGCGTGTGCGGGCACTATCAGCAGCTGATTGGCCTCCACGGGTACACTTCTGCGAATGGTTCATCCAACAATGTGTCAATCCTCATTTCAGTGTAAATGTTCTCTTTACGGATGAGGCTTCATTCCAACGTGATCACATTGTAAATTTTCACAATCAACATGTGTGGGCTGACGAGAATACGCACGCAATTGTACAATCACGTCATCAACACAGATTTTCTGTGAACGTTTGGGCAGGCATTGTTGGTGATGTCTTGATTGGGCCCCATGTTCTTCCACCTACGCTCAATGGAGCACGTTATCATGATTTCATACGGGATACTCTACCTGTGCTGCTAGAACATGTGCCTTTACAAGTACGACAGAACATATAGATCATGCACGATGGAGCTCCTGCACATTTCAGTCGAAGTGTTCGTACGCTTCTCAACAACAGATTCGGTGACCGATGGGTTGGTAGAGGCGGACCAATTCCATGGCCTCCACGCTCTCCTGACCTCAACCCTCTTGACTTTAATTTATGGGGGCATTTGAAAGCTGTTGTCTACGCAACCCCGATACCAAATGTAGAGACTCTTCGTGCTCGTATTGTGGACGGCTGTGATACAATACGCCATTCTCCAGGGCTGCATCAGCGCATCAGGGATTCCATGCGACGGAGGGTGGATGCATGTATCCTCGCTAACGGAGGACATTTTGAACATTTCCTGTAACAAAGTGTTTGAAGTCACGCTGGTACGCTCTGTTGCTGTGTGTTTCCATTCCATGATAAAACTGATTTGTAGAGAAGTAATAAAATGATCTCCAACATGGAAAGTAAGCGTTTCGGGACACATTTCCACATAACATCTTTTCTTTATTTGTGTGTAAGGAATGTTTCCTGAAAGTTTGGCAGTACCTTATTGTAACACCTTGCATATGCCGACGACCACTGCTCACAGCGAGACTGAATGCCCCCTGGTGACACTCTGGTTACGTGACGCGGTGAGGAAAGGATATCAGCGAACTAGAGACGAATGGAGAATCATTGTTACTGTCCGGCGCCTGGGAAGTAGCTTTTCGGAAATAGCGAAGGCGCTCGGCTGACTGCGTGTCGTTGTCGTGAGCGCCTATGGAAAGTTCTTAAAGAACGGTGGTTGATAAATTCTTGGACGTCCACGTCTCACCACATAACTTGGAGGTCGCAGGCTTTCCTACTCTGTGAAGCGGGACAGGTGACTCTTTGTGGCGGGTCTGTCGACAGAGTGGTGCAGACGCGAGGTATCCATGGGAACTGTTGTCGTAATCGAAGGGACCGTGACAGTTTTGGACCTCGCGAAAATTATTGCGAACTATTTACATGCCTGTATCCTTCCGGCGATGCCCAGCAGGATAATTGTCCGTATCGAAGTGATCTGAGTGGAATGATGGTCTTGGTGACCAACTTCACCTTCTCTGAACACATTGGGATACTATCGGGCGCAATTTCTGCAGCCACAAACCACCAGCCCGTATTTTACGGGAATTACGTGCGCTGTGCGTACACGTTTCAAACATCTGGCACCACATACCTCCGGAAACGTTTTAACATTTTTAAATGTTCGGATAATAAGTTGCCGTCTCTCTATCTAAGAATAGATGATGAATGCAGCTAGCCGCTATCTCTGTGTAATGTCTTGTCTGTATAGACGTGTATCTGTTGCCTTTAAGATCATTTTACCTTCACACATAAATCTATACAGTAAAGTAAGACCCTCCCCGTTTTTGGCTGATCCGTGATAGGACAGGCGAAAAATTAGACTAATGGAGGATTATTAGTATTATCTCTATTTTCATTCGCTCTCTCTTTCTCTCCTTTATCTATGTACAGTTTTTAATATAATATTTCATTACGTGAAATCAGCCAAATAGGATCTTTGATGGAGTCCTTCGTCTTGGTAATCAGCAGCTGGCTTGCTGTAAGAGATCTTTACATTTATTATAACGGTTAAACACTGCAGTCAGTCGGGAGAATCAATCGTTTGGACAATTTGTTCCTTTTACGAAAGATTGCGAATTCCAGATGTGTACGAAGCCTTTTTGGACGATTTAACACAGACTCAGTGATTGCAGGCTCTCTTCGACACAGCTAAAACTTCCCCACTAATTACAGGGCCAACGTGATCATCAAATGATTCAGAAAAAACTCATTCGTTCATTCACTCCAGAGCAAAAAAGTCACAAACCTTATTTATGGAGGAAATTGTGTATTAAATCCATCTCCATTACATGTCGAGATCTCCGGTGATTCCACGCCATAATTATTTTCCGTTTACAGTCTCTTTCACTTCAAACAAACCGCTAGCGGCACAAATGTTAATTGGCTCGCTTTAGCGAGAAGAAAAGCAGAATATGTATCTCTCAGAAACACATCAATCCCTCAACAGATACTCCAGTAGCTGTCCTAGTTACCACTCTTAACAACCATGGAGAATACATATATGCATCTCTGTTATTTCAAAGAATAAACGCACTAGAAAATACTTTAGCGTCGTCGAGCTGTCGCCGCATATATTACGAGAAAATCAGATCAGATAACTTTTCCAAAGTGAATGAATGTGGATGGTTTGATTGAAAATGATTAATTGGTGCGTGGTAGAGGGTATTTTCTGTGGGGACATTACAACGTGCCAGGGATTTGCGGAGTACGTGCCAAACAAAATCTGTGGTGTGCTGGATTCGAAAGTTGACCAGCAGGCTATAAAGGAAGTGGTCATTATGTTTGACTCATCAGTGTATGTAAATTGAATTGTCTTATTGAAATAATACCAGGAATAGCTGAATTAAAACCTTTATAGCAAGGATACGTGAGACACGTACACCAGATGTCAACGTTGATCGGACGGGAATATTGAGAAAGCCCATCGTCCAAAAAACTAAATTTTTCAGGATATGTCATCAACAGTCTAGAAAACAATTTGGTGATACTACGTAACGAAGCCAATGGTAAGACCCTAAGTGTGTTCGAACAACTGGAGATATACCTCCACAAAATCAAAAAACCAGAATCTATGTTAAATGAACAAATAGATTTCACAGGCCACAGTTATTTCAGTAATTTAAAAGACATATTCTACAGTTATTTCTTGCATATGTCAATTGTTTAATAGTTATATCTTTAGCACTACGAATAAATTCATCTTTGACCACACCATGTACAAAAACATCTGTGAAGTGTCTATAAACATGTGTGTGCAAATGTACATCTTGAATGAAGTGACATGTACTAAAACGACGGAGGAAAGAATGTTTGCCGGTACAAAACGTTAAAAATGTTTTCCTTGGATGATGTGGTAAGTTTACACTGTTCATTTTCCACTATTTTGCACATATATTCCGCGTTCGACTTGAGAAATTCATAACCCATCATTAAACCTTTTCATGACAGGAATATGCATTTCACTTCATTCAGGAGAAGAGATAAAACGTGTATTAAGACAAACTACATCTGACGATGGACCCACAGTGTCCGAAATGTAACGTGTAGTTAATAAAATACGAAAAAGTTGTGACTGAAGGCGTTGTTTAATTCATACCTCCAAGAAAAATAGTCCTGTAAATATCGGCTCTAAAACGCTTAACTTAAGAGCTTTGGCCATTTGCTCGCTAGGACAGATGTGTTTCAGAAGTCACGAAGATGGCGAAGTGCTCATAGATCTTAAAGTACGCATTTTAGAGTTCATGTTTTCTGGATATTTTCTTTTTGTTTGAGTCTTTACTGTCACATTTGCAAGTTGTTTACCATACAATCGCAGCAACAACAGTACCTGTTGATATAATCCACTGTCAGAGGTATCAACGATTTTCGCTTATACTTTTCGACATCGTCGTTTCCAGAGCAGTATCCCTTACCTGAAATTTATACATTTACCGTAGCGGTTCCAGACTGTAGCGCCTAGAACCGCTCGGCCACATCGGCCGGCAGTTTGTAACACCATCACGGAATCACCCTGTGTACACAATTTCTAACTTGAATACTTATTGAGCCAAAAATCTATAAGGTAAGGTTATACCGCCTAATCAGTAGATTATGACAGCGTGTAAAACTTTAAAATTCGATCAGTAAGTATATGAAATTCTGAAAATCGTATTTTCGTTGCCCCTGGATGCCAATAGTTAGCCAAACTGCAACCGTTTGGTAATATAGGTATTTAATTTCTGGTAAAAGCATAATTTTTCTTGAATACAGAAATAATACTGGAACTCGTGGAATAGCCCTTACGTTTTGCAAACAATTTTAAATGATTTTGCGTGCAACCAACGATCTTCGCAGTGTAGACAGTCCGACCTGGTTCCCGTTTTTTTTTTTTTTTTGAAACGCTTTTCCACGTCATCTTTCGAGCTGATTGTAGCTCTTGTGAACCTTCTATCGTGTTCGTTCAATAATTTCCCGTGGGAGGTCAGATATAGCGACTGATTCAGTGTCTGAATAATTTGGCACAGTTCTAGAGCAGGCATTCTCTCTTCGGGCCAATATCTTGGAAGAATTTGCATACAGATCAAATCTCCACCTTTCATGCAGTCCTGTGCAGATTTTTCTTCAGAATGATGAAGTGACGGTCATTGTTTAGTGTGATGGCAATAAAAGTTATTTCTCCCACATCGAATGCCGCAATACATACCCTTAAGACAATCTTTCCAACGTATACTACATAAGTTTGCAAATATTTAGTCAGCGGCTCTTCATTCAGCTTTCGCCACGCTACGGTTCCTCTGTCTCGAAAATACGTTGTATTTGCTCTCAAGAGCAAATAACATAATCACTCTTGCCATTTTTAACGAGGTAGCTTGAGAACTTAATTTTTGTCTCATTTTTCTTGCCCGTCTTCCGCTTACCCTTCTCCTCTAAAAGTATTGCAGTACAACTAGTGTTGGGCAGGAAACGACCGATTAGGCATGGAGCGGCCATGAAACATAAGGTACGCTATAGGTCAATCCCCAACCATAACCGACTCGATCGATTTCATTCGAACGCCGTTCCGTACTCATTTTAGCGACTCATCTACATCTACATCTACATCCATACTCCGCAAGCCACCTGACGGTGTGTGGCGGAGGGTACTTTGTCTACCTCTATCGGTTCTCCCTTCTATTCCAGTCTCGTTCGTGGAACGAAAGATTGTCGGTATGCCTCTGTGTGGGCTCTAATCCCTCTAATTTTATCGTCATGGTATCTTCGCGAGATTTACGTAGGAGGGAGCAACATACAGCTTGACTCCTCGGTAAAAGTATGTTCTCGAAACTTCAACAAAAGACCGTACCGAGCTACTGAGCGTCTCTCTTGCAGAGTCTTCCACTGGAGTTTATCTATCATCTCCTTAACGCTTTCGCGATTACTAAGTGATCCTGTAACGAAGCGCGCTGCTCTCCGTTGGATCTTCTCTATCTCTTCTATCAACCCTGTCTGGTACGGATCCCACACCGGTGAGCAGTATTCAAGCAGTGGGAGAACAAGTGTACTGAAACCTACTTCCTTTGTTTTCGAATTGCATTTCCTTAGTATCCTTCCAATGGATCTCAGTCTGCCATCTGCTTTACCGACGATTGATTTTATATGGCAATTCCATTTTAAATCACTCCTAATGCCTACTCCCAGATAATTTATAGAATTAACTTCTTCCAGTTGCTGACGTGCTAAATTGTATCTAAATGATAAAGGATCTTTCTTCTCTATGTATTCGGAGAACATTACTCTCAGTTGATTCATTTATTTATGCTTGTAGTAGCATTAGGTGCACTTGATGTTTCTTACGATTAATTTTTTATCTTTCGTTCAGCTTCCTTGGCTTTCCTCTCCGAGGAATACATTCCATGTGATGCTCTTTCTCAAATCGTCTTATTTCCAACCGTATATCAGGCGTGTATTCATCAAAGTAGGAATGTCTTTTTGAGTTGGATCCTTCGCACAGTGGGAGATGACAGTTTGTTGCAGATCGAAGGCCGTGTTTGTTTTTTCGCGTCCAACTGCGACATTGTACACCGCGCGGCAAGAAGGCACAGTAACGACTGAGTGGATAGGAAGAAACGTGCCGCATCATACCGCACACAGCACGCATTTGTAGAAGACAACTCAAGTCATGCTATTACGTGACGGGTTATTAAAGATTCATTCTTTTACTAGCCTTCCACATTAGTTACTTTCAATAATAGGTTTATCAACACTCTACAGTAACTGAATGTCACTTCATTATTTGACAGCTTTCTCACTACAGGTGCGGAGCATTTTTGTGCAATACGTCATCATACGACAGGCACTGAAAAATATTAAAAGTAGTGCCTGACTGAATACTAAAAGCAGTATCTGTATATTCTAGCGTGTCCTTGTATCATTTATGACACGCACAGAGCGAGGTGGTGCAGTGCTTAGGCAATGAAATAGCATACGGGAGGACGACGGTTCAAATTCCCGACCGGTCATCAAAATTTAACGAATGCGTGGTTTCCCTGAATCGGTTAAGGCAAATGCCGGGATGGTTCCATTGAAAAGGACGCCAACGATTCGCTTTCCCACCGTTCTCCAATGTGGGCTGAATGTATGTCCCTAATAACCTCGTCTTGACAAGACGTTAAAGTCTAAGCGTTCCTTTTCCCAGAGAAAAGACAATGTCCTTGGTTTCTCAACTAGGCGTTCACGAGGAAAGAAACTGTTACTTTTGAGAGACTGAAAGTGGGTCATACGAATATTAATAAAACGAGACATTAGTCAAAATTAATAGCTTGTCCAAGCTGTGATTCGTGCCTCATTGGAGTTACGTATACTAACAAAGAGTGATAAATATAATCATTCAAGAACAATTACAGTCTGCAGTATTTTAAAAATTAAGAACTTTTTCTGACATTTTCTCTCAGTTACATGAACAGTTGTGCTGCCAAAGCTGTTTTTCTTTTAATCGATCTTTGTAAAATGTAACTTTAAAATTTGAGGAGCTTTTCTCTCATTACGTATACTTCCGTATATATTAAATTTTTGTACATTTACTGTAATGGAGTAGTAAGACTAATGTATTTTGTAGGCTGATTACCTAAGACAATGTTTCTTATACTTTTATACATTTTTTGGTTATGTAATACATACGTGATACATTATGGTTTCTATTTTGTTATGAGATCGGAAAAATCTACTGTTCGTATCATCATCACGTGACATAGCTGCATATGGGGAAACGGTCTTTGCGTGTAACTAACATCGAAGCCATTCCCCATATTATAACATCGTCAAAGAAAATTAAGAAATTGAGGAAGAGGGAGGGGGGGGGGTGAAGGAGGAGAAGATCAGAAGAGAAAATCAGTCTAGCCACTACCATCAGGAGCCATGTCCTCTGCACATGCTAGAAACGGCTAGGGGAAAAAAAAGAACAGAGCGAGGTGCAGGGGACCGATAGTAACTCTTCTGGGATTTTAGATCTTCCGAAAGTAAGGTAGTCTATTGTTTTACTTCTGCAAGAAACTATTTTAAGAATTTTGATACTTCGTAGAATATTATTGATTTGTATTGTGTACTTGTAATTCATGTACACACGGATCAAAAAGGCAATGCATTTTGGCAGAACTGCCATTTGTACTTCGGAGACTCGTGTGAAAAGGTGATTATGACCGCTCGACGGGAATTGACAGGCTTTGAACGCGGAACGGTAGCTGGAGCTACAGGTATGGGACATTCCATTTCAGAAATCGTTAGGAAATTCGGAGTTCAAAGATCCACAGTGTCCAGAGTGTGCCGAGAATATCAAACTTGAGGCATTATTTCTCAGCACAGACGACACAGTGACCGGCGGCCTTCAGTTAACGACCGAGGGCAGTGACATTTTGAAGAGTGGTCAGTGCTAACAGACAAGCAGCACTTCGTGAAATAACTGGAGAAATCAGCGTATCCGTTAGGACATTGCGGCAAAATCTGACGTTAATTAGAGATGGGCAAAACTGTTCTTTTCAGAGATTGGATCAGAACTGTTCACTCCCTGAAATGAATTAGCTCTTTTTCATGACTCACCACTCATTTACAATAGAAAATAAATGGAAGGCACATTGCCCTTTAAACTCGGTTTATTCCAGTACTATACCTGTATTTTGATCTTATTTGATCCTATTTTGAAGTAACACAGATAATGAGTAAGAATTTTGTATTGTTTATTGAAATTTCCACGATATGACAAAGTTTTTGATTATTGATTTATTTTGCACTATCGTGGTTTTTTGGGTGATCGGAAAATGTTGTAACTTGAGATTTACATTAACAATATATTTGGCTATAATGTATTAAAATTTCATTAACCTCATACAAATACATCGCAAGCCATATATTTTTAAAGTGAACGTTTCCTTCCGAAGACGCCTAAAATCGCAAAATCCGTACCAGAATAAGAAAAAAAAATATAAATTTGACTGTAAAACGAAAGTGCTGCATATAGCCTTACGCAGAATAAAACAAGGAAAATATTGGTGTATCACATTTTGCGATACGTTTATCGGTTCGCTCGTAATTAAAGTGTAAATTCGAGTGCCCATAATAAAAATCCTATGGTAAGAGGAGTCATCAGGAACCTTTAAACAAATAAAAATAAAATAAAAACGATTGATGTATACATAACATAATAATGTAATATACATAGCGGTATTACTACGAAGAACAATATCCAGTGGGGACGAACTCCGATGCCGAGGCGCTGAGTCGAGCAGGTCGAGCCGCGAGCTGTATTACTGCATGAGCTAAGACCGCAGAGACCAGAGTGACACCTGAGTCGCTTTGCTCAGCGCTCTGGCTAGAGTCGAGACGGTGGGGTGAGCGTTGAGCGGGCGAGTTCCGAGGGTGGGGGGAGCGCTGAGCGGCCACCAGTCACCCGCTCGGAGACAAATCGTCCGCTCTCTTGCGAGCAGGTTTTTGCAAGTAGTTCCAATGTTATCCGCTAGGTGGCTCTCTGTCCTGTTGCTCGCATCAACTGCCCAGAGGGCAGGACGTGCGACTGAAACGATCGCCGACAGAGTGCGATGCGAAGTTAAGCTGCGCCAGACACTGCACACGGCAGACGACGCACAGAGAGACGGCACGGCATATGTGAAACACAAAATCCAATGGGGCACTGCACAATGCAGGCAGCCAAGGTAGAAGCAGGGCAGAGGCCGGCGCTGGCTGTGTTGTGTGGCGTGCACTGTGCTCTGACCAGCAGAGGCGCTGCTGATATGCTCCATCTCTCTCTCTCTCTCTCTCTCTCTCTCTCTCTCTCTCTGCCGTGGGAAACGCGTTTGGAGCTACCGTTCTTTTTTTCTGAATCACTGATTGTTCACTCCTTTGAAAGATTCAACTCTATGAATTAGTTCAAGAGCGGATCCCCCATCTCTAACGTTAATGGGCAATGGCAGCAGACGACCGACGCGAGTGCCTTTGCTAACAGCACGACATCGCCTGTAGCGGCTCTCTTGGGTTCGTGACTATGTCGGTTGGATCCTAGACGACTGGAAAAACGTCTCCTGGTCAGATGGGTCCCGATTTCAGTTGGTAAGAGCCGATGGTCGGGTTCGAGTGTGGCGCAGACCACACGGAGCCATGGACCGAAGTTGTAAACAAGGCACTGTGCAAGCTGATGGTGACTCCATAACGATGTGGGCTCTGTTTCCATGGAATGAACGGGGTCCTCTGGTCCAGCTGACCCGATCATTTACTGGAAATGGGTGTGTTCGGCTACTTGGAGACGATTTTCAGCCATTCACGGACATCATGTGCTCAAACGACGATGGAATTTTTATTGACGGCAATTCGCCATGCCACTGGGCCACAGTAGTTTGCGATTGGTTTGTAGAACATTCTGTACAATTCGAGGAAATGATTTTGCCACCCAGGTCGCCCGACAGGAATCCCGTCGAACATTTAAGGGATATAATCGAGATGTCAGTTCGTGCACAACCCTTTCGCAATTATAGACGGATATAGTGGCAGCGTGGCTCAATATCTCTGCATGGTATTTCCGACGACTTGTTGAGCCCATGGCTCGTCAAGTTGCTGTACTATGCAGGGTAAATGGAGGTTCGACACTACATCAAAAAGGTATCCAATGAGTTTTGTGCCTCAGTGTACACATTAAGAATATTTACACTCCTGGAAATTGAAATAAGAACACCGTGAATTCATTGTCCCAGGAAGGGGAAACTTTATTGACACATTCCTGGGGTCAGATACATCACATGATCACACTGACAGAACCACAGGCACATAGACACAGGCAACAGAGCATGCACAATGTCGGCACTAGTACAGTGTATATCCACCTTTCGCAGCAATGCAGGCTGCTATTCTCCCATGGAGACGATCGTAGAGATGCTGGATGTAGTCCTGTGGAACGGCTTGCCATGCCATTTCCACCTGGCGCCTCAGTTGGACCAGCGTTCGTGCTGGACGTGCAGACCGCGTGAGACGACGCTTCATCCAGTCCCAAACATGCTCAATGGGGGACAGATCCGGAGATCTTGCTGGCCAGGGTAGTTGACTTACACCTTCTAGAGCACGTTGGGTGGCACGGGATACATGCGGACGTGCATTGTCCTGTTGGAACAGCAAGTTCCCTTGCCGGTCTAGGAATGGTAGAACGATGGGTTCGATGACGGTTTGGATGTACCGTGCACTATTCAGTGTCCCCTCGACGATCACCAGTGGTGTACGGCCAGTGTAGGAGATCGCTCCCCACACCATGATGCCGGGTGTTGGCCCTGTGTGCCTCGGTCGTATGCAGTCCTGACTGTGGCGCTCACCTGCACGGCGCCAAACACGCATACGACCATCATTGGCACCAAGGCAGAAGCGACTCTCATCGCTGAAGACGACACGTCTCCATTCGTCCCTCCATTCACGCCTGTCGCGACACCACTGGAGGCGGGCTGCACGATGTTGGGGCGTGAGCGGAAGACGGCCTAACGGTGTGCGGGACCGTAGCCCAGCTTCATGGAGACGGTTGCGAATGGTCCTCGCCGATACCCCAGGAGCAACAGTGTCCCTAATTTGCTGGGACGTGGCAGTGCGGTCCCCTACGGCACTGCGTAGGATCCTACGGTCTTGGCGTGCATCCGTGCGTCGCTGCGGTCCGGTCCCAGGTCGACGGGCACGTGCACCTTCCGCCGACCACTGGCGACAACATCGATGTACTGTGGAGACCTCACGCCCCACGTGTTGAGCAATTCGGCGGTACGTCCACCCGGCCTCCCGCATGCCCACTATACGCCCTCGCTCAAAGTCCGTCAACTGCACATACGGTTCACGTCCACGCTGTCGCGGCATGCTACCAGTGTTAAAGACTGCGATGGAGCTCCGTATGCCACGGCAAACTGGCTGACACTGACGGCGGCGGTGCACAAATGCTGCGCAGCTACCGCCATTCGACGGCCAACACCGCGGTTCCTGGTGTGTCCGCTGTGCCGTGCGTGTGATCATTGCTTGTACAGCCCTCTCGCAGTGTCCGGAGCAAGTATGATGGGTCTGACACACCGGTGTCAATGTGTTCTTTTTTCCATTTCCAGGAGTGTATACATCGAGGTACTTAGGTGAATAAAGTAATAATTACCAGAATGAGATTTTCACTCTGCAGCGGAGTGTGCGCTGATATGAAACTTCCTGGCAGATTAAAACTGTGTGCTTGGGTAGCTCAGGTCAGTCTGCTTTCGGCTGCGGTGGGGCGAGGACGTCCGCTGCGCCCCGCCGTGAGCGCTTGCTTGTGTTTACCTTCTCGCGGCGCGAGATGTATTTGTTCCAAATTCAGTGCGACTATGGCACACACATGGCGCCACGATACGATCAAAACTACTTTCCAACCATATCACGCGCGTCCTCGAGCCTATAAAATAGAACAGTTCATACGCGACGATCTACGTTTAGATCCGGCGCCTGTCGCCGGAATACATTTTTCTATAACGGCGAGCGTGGTTTATGTTAAAATGACCAGTGCAGAGGTCTGCGCGACAGTGGTGTCTAAATACTCTAACTCACTCAGATTCAAACATCCTGACGGGCATATCGGTGCAGTGACGGTGGGTCATGCAGGCATGGGCCTAAGGACCGTAAGGGCTTTTGAGCTCCCCTTCGAGGCCCCAGAGGAAGTTGTCAAGGGCGCCTTCCGACCATATGGCAATGTTATCAGCCACGTTGCAGAAAAGTGGCAAACTTTCTCGACGTATAAGGTCTACAATGGTGTGCGCCAAATTTAACTTGAGCTCAAGAAACATGTGCCGTCCTATGTGAACATCGGTGGCTGTCGTGCAATCATCATGTACGACGGTCAACCGCGTACCTGTTCCGGATGTGGGCAGGAAGGCCATGTTCGATCGAGCTGCTTACAACGTAGAATTACGCAGATACCAGTGGGAGACTCCGTTTCCCCGACGGGGACGACAATCCTGCCCCTCACGTACGCTCAGACGACAATGTGCACCATAGATGAGGACGAAACGGACGATCAGACACATCCATCGACGTCAGAAGTATCAAGGGAGGAAGAGGAAGGACCCCCGCTGCCATCCCATCGCATATGTCGCCCCCTCCACAGCAACAACAGCAGCAACAGTCCTACGGAATCCAGACGCAACATAACATTCAGAACGCGATGGACGTGGACGCGAACATTGTCCCGACCGCGGCTTTCCTAGGGGAAGGTGATACAACGCTGGATTGCCTCCCACATTCGGATACGGATGTCCACGTTCGAAAGCAACGTTCGCCTCGACGACGCAAGCGACGTCGGCGGACCCCTTCTGACGATTGCCTCCTACACACGGCCAGTCAAGAAGGTGACATTTCATCAGACGGCATGGATGCTGAGCCTGCTGCGGATCTAACTGCTGTGGACGGTTCACTTGCCCATACTACGAGTGCCCAGTTACTTCTTGCACCACAGATGCAGCAGGTCGCGTCGATGGATGGCGCTCCGTCTACCTCTACCAAAGACGACGCGCGTGAGAGAGATTTAGGTGCCGATCAGCTACACAGCATCGTGTTGCACCCACTGTGGTCGGACTATGTTGAGGAACTTCCTACAGAGGGCACGGGTGACAGGGGAGGGGGTGGCATTGGGGATGCCAATCCCTGCCTGAAAGACTCATAATTTGTAACGGGTTCGGTGGGTCCGGCATCTCTTGCGGTTATCTTCGAGTGCCATGGCGTCTTCCCTAGGTGAAGAGGCTAGGCAGCACACCTTTCGCCTTTCCACAATCAATATCAACGCGGTAAGGGCACCACACAAACTGAGAATGCTACAACGCATGCTTGATGCGGCGGACACCGACGTGGCCCTCTTACAGGAAGTATGTGTCGCTAGTTTCCCTGACTTCTACGGATATACGGCCCACATCTACCACGCCTCTTCTACCGATTGTGGTGTGGCTGTCCTGCTACGGGACGGCTTGGTGGCTACGGACGTACTGTACTTACCGAGTGCAAGAGCCATGGCAGTAACTGCGAACGGTGTACGACTCATCAATGTATTTGCCCCTTCAGGATCAGGGAGACGGAGAGATCGGGCCCGCTTTTTTCGGAAGATATTACGCGTCTATTTATGGGCCGCATAGACGATATGGTGATCGGAGGAGATTTTAACTGTACATTATCTCCGTCTGATCAGCAGACACATCACGTCCCGTGTGTGGAATTGGAAATGCTAGTGCGTGACCTCCACCTGATCGACACGTGGCGCCACATCCATGGCCCAGCTCCTGGTTACACCTATTATACAAGTCGTTCATCAAGTCGGTTAGACAGGATTTACGTCACAAGCGCCCTTTCGACGGCGACGAGAGGAGCAGAGCTCTGGCCAACTGCATTCACCGACCACACAGCCTATATTTGCACCATTGCCCTCCAACATGCACGTGTGTGGCGCAGTAGGCCCCCCTGGAAACTGAACGTCGCCCATTTGGAGGAGCCGGCATGTAAAGGTGCTATCGAAGAGTCGTGGAACGCGTCCTTACAGCGTCGTGGTCGTTACTGATCGATCCTCATTTGGTGGATTGAATGTGCGAAGCCTGCTCTTAGGCGCACCTTCATGGCTTACGGCCGGGAAGCGGCGGCATGGAGGAGGTTAAAAAATGGTTCAAATGGCTCTGAGCACTCTGCGACTTGAATTCTGAGGTCATCAGTCGCCTAGAACGTAGAACTAATCAAACCTAACTAACCCAAGGACATCACACACATCCATGCCCGAGGCAGGATTCAAACCTGCGACCGTAGCGGTCGCTCGGTTCCAGACTGTAGCGCCTAGAACCGCACGGCTACTCCGGCCGGCCATGGAGGAGGAGCACGGAAAACTTTTATTACACTGTCCTACGGGAATGTCTTGCTATGGAGCCCTCACCTGACCGGCAGATCATAGTCAATCGTGCGAAAGCGCAGCTCGTCTCCTTAGCACGCCATCATTTACAGGGCGCTGTTATACGGTCGCGTGCTCCAGACATGATACAATCAGAAAGGCCATCTATGCACCGCGTGCTCCTAGAACGCAGGAGGCGCCGTAGGGCACTGGTAACCGACATGATAACGGACGACGGTCGACACGTGGCAGAACAAGCAGATATAGCAGAAGCCTTCTATGGGCATTACGCTCAACTTTATTCAGCAGTGCTCCCTGATATGGCGACGGTAGACACCATTTCAGCACATGTCCACGGTACAGTTCCACCAGACATGGTACCGACTTTACTGGGAGAAGTGACAGAAGAGGAAGTGCTCGACGCCATTGGTAAAGGCGCTCTCCATAAATCACCAGGAATCGATGGATTACCATTAGAGTTCTATCGAGCATTTAAATAACTGTTGGTACCGTGTTGGGTTGAAATTTGTCAGGAATTGATGTCCCCGGGTATACCGTTGCCTGCACCGTTCTTGGAAGGACTGATTGTACCCATCCATAAGCCGAAGGGACGGAATCATGTCCGCGATTATCGCCCCTTAACGTTATTGAACAGCGACTTCAAGATCTTTTCGAGGCTGCTATGAGAACGTATTCGCGGCACACTATTGCACGTCCTGTCCAGCGATCAGACGTCCTTTGGGAGGGACCCAACAACATCAGAACTGCGTTATGTCGTTACAGAGATCTCATCTCCCTTGCACGGGTGAGACGTTTGCCGGCAGCCCTGGCGTCTATCGACTTTAGCCAGGCTTTTGACCCTGTGGTACCCATCCATAAGCCGAAGGGACGGAATCATGTCCGCGATTATCGCCCCTTAACGTTATTGAACAGCGACTTCAAGATCTTTTCGAGGCTGCTATGAGTACGTATTCGCGGCACACTATTGCACGTCCTGTCCAGCGATCAGACGTCCTTTGGGAGGGACCCAACAACATCAGAACTGCGTTATGTCGTTACAGAGATCTCATCTCCCTTGCACGGGTGAGACGTTTGCCGGCAGCCCTGGCGTCTATCGACTTTAGCCAGGCTTTTGACCCTGTGGGCCACACTTTCCTCACGGCAGTTCTACGGCGCATGGAATACCCCGACCCCTTTATCACAGTGTTGACACGCCTTCTGCATGGGGCTACTTCTCGACTTCTTGTTAATTGAAGACTGACGGCACCCATGCCGATTCGCCGATCAGTACGACAGGGATGTCCATTATCAACATTGTTATTTGCATTGGCCTTAGAACATTTGTTGTGTGGTCTCCGAGACAGGCTCACTGGGATACAGATCGGCGGCTCCATCTATCGCTGCACCGCATATGCGGATGATTTGATGATCGTCATACGAGGAGCTGACGATATGGCCGCGGCTTTGGACTGGATTGCAACCTACGGTACAGCTTCTGGTAGCCAAATCAACGTTGACAAGTATGTCGCCTTGAGCATCGGGATTGGGCTACCGCAGGAACACATTGCCCCCTTACGCTTCAGTGATACTGTACGCTGCTTGGGCTTAGATTTCATGAACGACAGGCGACGCGCGACGACGCTTAATTATCGACGCCTTCTTAACCAAATTAGGGCAGGAATTGCAAATCAGCGCTAGCGATCCCTCAACATCGTTCAGCGGGTGTATTATGCCAATGTATACCCTGCGTCCCGCATACCGCATGTCGCCCAAAGGCTACCCATTCCGAAACCCTTGGCTCGTAGCATTATGGCAGCGCTGGGATACTTGGTCACCGCTGGTATGTTACTGAAGATCAGATACGTATCTCTTACCCTCCCCAAGGAAAAAGGTGGTCTCGGCCTAGTCAGCCTCCATTATAGGGCCATTGCCCTCTATGTTAGCTCACATTTATGTCTGCTGCGCCGTTGTCCTACGAGCCTCACGAGTCTGCTTCTGACGGCGCTACGACCTGCTTCACTAAGAGCGCCGGTGTCACTACAGGACATCCCAGCGCTCCTCTTTTATATAGGACGTTTCTATTTAGAACAAAGTTATTGCAGTGTAGCGCTCACGACACCACTAATGGCCACAACTCGGCGCCTATATCATGAAATGCTGCAACGGCGCCCCCGAAATGTGGTCGAACTAAAATATCCTGACGTACGGTGGCGCGTGGTGTGGAAGACTGTACACGATGCCATGCTTGATTCCGATGTTGTTTCCCAATGGTACGTAGTCGTTAATGGGAAGCTGGTGACGCAAGAACGTCTCTACAATATTCACATGGCAGAATCTCCCAATTTTTATGGTTGTAATACAGTAGATTCTGACGAGCACCGCCTCAGCTGTGTGGAGGCGGAAACGGTTTGGCACCTAGTGCGGCAGATGCTGGCTTATCTCTTGCGAGTTAGGCCGGAGCATATATCTGCACGCACGATATTGTTTCCGGATGAGACATTTTACCCCAAAACTCGAACCAACTCCGTCACCTGGATACGTGGACATGCGGTGCATTACCTCTGTCGTGACGAACACAAGAATTTACTTGACTTCTGGCTCTATTTGCAAGAAAGACATCATGCTATTTCCGGGCATACCAGATATCGATAATGCTTCGCATACTACCTTGAAAGGTCTCTGTTGGATTCCTTTCATGTTTAATTTCTCAAATTTGTTGTCATTTATGGAGTAAATTCCTCTCCTAAATTTACTGTGGCGTTTCTGACTATCTGGGAGGAGACTGAGTAGTGGAACGTGTTACTTTTACACATAAACAAGAACGATGTGTCACACTACTACACTTTAAAGCACAGTTTATACGTAATTCTTATATGTAATTCATGTCACACAGTCTCATACGGAACCTACATCCGCTTTCTGTTATATGCAGTATATGATAAGATACTGTCATCCCCCTTCCCTTCTGTGTGAGAGGATGAATGATCAAATGTGTTTGTAGTTGCATGCTTGAGGGTAGCAGACAAGGCTGTCTGCTAGAGAACAGTAGGACCAACGTCGGAACAGGTAGCTACGGTTCCTAAAAGCAGAGAGGTTTCTATTCTTAGTATGGTCCGGTCCGTCCTTTGTCATGTTGGTATAGGAAGCTGCCCCTCTGGCCCCTTCCGTTTGTTCTTTGTGAGCGACTCGCAGGAGGACGCTGGGTAGTGGTCAGTTGCAGTCCGGTAGTAGGCAGTTGCAGTCTGGCAGTTGGAGTCTGGCGGTAGCGAGCGTCTGAAATGGTAAGATCTCCGGCTAAGCGCGTGTCTGCTGAGTCCGTAGGACAATGGATTTGTTAAGTTCAGCCTAACTGAGGATTTAATCACTTTTATTTCGGGTTTAGCTCTAAGATATCTAAGGTTATCTTAAATTGCAGCGTAGTGTAATTCTCGTGTGAGGTTCATATTATTTTCCGGGAGTTGCTTTGTTACTACTTTGTGAGTAAAGTGGAACCACGTGTTGTCAGTAACTCTAAGTAAGATCAATCTTAAATGCAAATGCTTGTGTGATTATAACGTGTCGTCTTGACAATATTTTGAATATAGCAACTTTTCTTTATGTTCAACCCACGTGGCGTGTACTTTGTGAGACCAGTACCACGTGCTTATATAACTGTGTGACCCATCAGGTTAATAGTAAGACGTTAGTAACCAGTTCAAGGTTTTTCTTTTGTCAATTGCTTTTCAATCGAATATATTTTATTATCAAAATTACTGTGGAGTTATACGCTTTCTGTAAACCAAGTTGACCACGTGAAGCATGTGGTGTAATCATCAAAGTAGCCCTCAGCTATTCTTCTTGGGAAGATTTCACAAAGAGTTAATATGAATTTAGTATACCAGTGTGTGGTAATTACATGACGGACAGGATTGTGCTACGAACTTAAATTCTTTGGGTAAAAATTTGAATCTGTTTGTAGTGATTAACTTTCTCTTGCATGTGTTTGAATGTTCTTTGTGTGTTGTTTTATGAATGCAGTGTTGTATCCAGTCTCCCAATCTTGACTCCATATTTTATGTGTTCAGTAAGATTCCAATCTCACATTTTCACAATCGTAAATAAGGCACCAGCTCAGTTATAACTCACGTATAATATGCTGAAATTTCAATGAACAATCTTTAAAATAAATTTGCAAATATAAACTGAATTCTTTCTTTTTATTTAAATTCTCCCTTTTATAAATATATATTACCGGTTGTTGTATGACTGTAAAAGATTATAATCAATGTTAGTCTGATTGGTAATGTGGTAAACCTAGACAAGATACCCAGTCGTGAAACAGTTGCTTAGTAATGCAAGATTAACTTCTCCCCAGACAGCTCACGGCTTTTAACCCGCTTTCATTATCTATTGGCTAGCAGTAACGCTTCCTTCATACCAAAATTAAAGCTACAATATTACAACCTATGGAGTGCCTTTCACAGCCCGCCGTGTAGCTGGAATGTTCCAGGCAGTGGCAGATGAGGTCAGAACGAACTGCAAACGATCATATATTGAACAATCTTTATCAGTGGGCGCAGTCGCTGGAAAGCCTAACTACGAAGTGGTAGCTTTATTTTCATGTTATTTATGTTTACTATCTTCGATAGTGTCTTCATTCTGTTTTAGTTTTCCAGGCTTGATTAACTATGACTGTTCGCACATTGATATCTAAATAAATAAAAAATAAAAAAATTAAAAAATTAAATTAAAAATTAAAAAAAGACAATAAAAAATACCTTCCGCACCCTTCTAGAAATACCCTTCCCCCCTTCCTCCCCGGGCCGGCCGGAGTGGCCGTGCGGTTCTAGGCGCTACAGTCTGGAGCCGAGCGACCGCTACGCTCGCAGGTTCGAAACCTGCCTCGGGCATGGATGTGTGTGATGTCCTTAGGTTGGTTTGGTTTAATTAGTTCCAATTTCTAGGCGACTGATGACCTCAGAAGTTAAGTCGCATAGTGCTCAGAGCCATTTGAACCATTTGAACCTTCCTTCCCTCGTGTTTTTGTGGGTTGATGCACTGAAGTTAGTCCCGTATAGTGTAGTTTCTTCACATTTTAGATGGGGAGTGGTTATGTATAGTTAGAAAGGCAACGCCTGAAGAGGTAAGAGTTCATTTTTGTTTGGCAGGGACACAAGTGGCGGTGCCAAGTAGGGATGGCTATGATTTTGTTTTATTTCTTTTGTTAGGAAAAAAATAAAAAAAAATAAAAAAAGTTGGTAGAGCATTTGCCAGCGAAAGGTAAAGGTCCCGAGTTCGACTCTCGGTCTAGCACACAGTTTGAATCTGCCAGGAAGTTTCAGAGTAATAATTGTTTTTTTTACCCTTATCTCGCTTTGTCTCTTTGCAACGTGGTGTGTTACAGACGTCGTTCGTAGACTTCAATATTGTTTAAGTTGAGAAAAAATTATTCGCGTATATGTTTACAGGCAATGAAAAGCTCTCTGCTTCAATTTATTTTATAAATTTCGCTTTAGATTTCTAGAGGATTATATCGCTCGTTAAAGAGTGCGGAGTAAATTTGAAATCCGCTTACATAAGAAGGCGCGTCTCGCAGTCTCGGAAAGCTCGCTACAGAAGCAGTCGGTGCGTCCACGAAAATACCCGCCGCTCGGCGAGTAACGGCGCGTCACCGCCGGTAACTCTGAAAATAATTGCACTGCCATCGGGAGGAGGGAGACTGCAGTGGGTCGCCAAAGCAGACGGGGTGGGGGGAGTGTTGTAGGGGGGGGGGGGGAGCAGCGGCGAGTGCGGGCCCTCCGGCCGTCTCGGCGGGTGTCTGCCGCCAAAACATTTTTATCATGAGCTGGCCGGCGTGACTCAGCCCCGTATTTATACGGCAGAGGGGCAGACTGCACGCCGCGCCAGCCTTGCGCAACCTGGCAGAGCGGAGAGCGGCAGCCCCTGCGCGCCGCCACGGCACCTGTCGCGGCCCTCCTCAGCCGTCGCTTAATGACCGCCGCCTCTTAAATGCCTGCCCGACCTGCAGCCTGTAGCAGCGCCACCAACGCGCCCCACCTGCTGCAGACGTCGCGTCGTCAGGTTTAATTGCGTCGGCAGAGGCGGTGCACTACCGGATCAAATTACTAGTCGTATAAACCTGCACGTATACTGTGCAAGCAACTGTATAGTGCGCGGTAGAGCCGTACTTCGTACCAGTACTAGCGAAGCATTTCTGTGGCCCCAGTCTGTGAAGTTGTTGTTGTCATCTTCAGTCCGAAGACTGAAATATAACTCCCTATCACATTTTAATAACAGCAGTTTGGTGATGGCCATTCATCCCAGTGGATAGCTGCTTTGTAGTCATAAATATACAAGATGTAGCAAAAAGAATCTCCTGTCTATATTTCTGAAACTAATGTTGTTGTTGTGGTCTTCAGTCCAGAGACTGGTTTGATGCAACTCTCCATGCTACTCCATCCCGTGCAAGCTTCTTCATCTCCCAGTATCTACTGCAACCTATATCCTTCTGTATCTGTTTATCGTATTCACCTCTTGGTCTCCCTTTACGATTTTTATCCTCCACGCTGCCCTCCAATTGGTGATCCCTTGATGCCTCAGATTATGCCCTACCGAACTATCCCTTCTTCTTGTCAAGTTGTGCCACAAATTTCTCTTCTCTCCAATTCTATTCAATACCTCCTCATTAGTTATGTGATCTAACCTTCATCATTCTTCTGTAGCACCACATTTCGAAAGCTTCTATTCTTATCTTGTCCACACTATTTATCGTCCACGTTTCACTTCCATTCATGGCTACACTCCATACAAATACTTTCAGAAACGACTTCCTGATACTTAAATCTCTATTCGATGTTAACAAATTTCTCTTCTTCAGAAACGCTTTCCTTCCTATATCCAGTCTACATTTTATATCCTCTCTACTTCGACCATCATCAGTTACTTTGCTCCTCAAATAGAAAAACTCATTTACTAATGTCTCATTTCCTAATCTAATTCCCGCAGCATCACCCAACTTAATTCGTCTACATTCCATTATCCTCGTTTTGCTTTCGTTGATGTTCATCTTATATCATCCTTTCAGACACTGTCCATTCCGTTCTGCTCTTCCAGGTCCTTTGCTGTCTCTGACAGAATTACAATGTCATCGGCGAACCTCAAAGATTAAATTTCTTCTCCATGGATTTTAATTCCTACTCCAAATTTTTCTTTTGTTTCCGTTACTGCTTGCTCAAGATGCAGATTGAATAACGTCGGGGTTAGCCTACAACCCTGTCTCATTCCCTTCCCAAGCACTGCTTCCCTTTCATGCCCCTCGACTCTTATAACTGCCATCTGGGTACTGTACAAATTGTAAATAGCCTTTCGATCCCTGTATTTCACCCCTGCCACCTTCAGAATTTGAGAGAGAGTATTCCAGTTAACATTGTCACAAGCTTTCTCTACGTCTATAAATGCTAGAAACGTAGGTTTGTCTTTCCTTAATCTATTTTCTAAGATAAGTCGTTGGGTCAGTATTTCCTTACGTGTTCCAACATTTTTACGGAATCAAAACAGATCTTCCCCGAGGTCGGCTTCTACTACTTTTTCCATTCGTCTGTAAAGAATTCGTGTTAGTATTTTGCAGCCGTGGCTTATTAAACTGATAGTTCGGCAATTTTCACATCTGTCAAACCCTGCTTTCTTCGGGATTGGAATTTTTATATTCTTTTTGAAGTCTCGGGGCATTTCGCCTTGTCATACATCTTCCTCACCAGATGGTAGAGTTTTTTCAGGGCTGGTTCTCCCAAGGCTATCAGTAGTTCCAATGGAATGCTGTCTACTCCCGGGGCCTTGGTTCGACTTACGTCTTTCAGTGCTCTGTCAAACTCTTCACGCAGTATCATATCTCCCATTTTATCTTCATCTACATCCTGTTCCATTTTCATAATATCGTCCTTGTATAGACCCTCTGAAACCCCCTGAAACTAATAAACATAGACATTGAATTTTGGTTTTTGATGAACGGGAAGCTTAAAAAGCTTTTTTCATACCTTGTCGTAGGTGTTCAATACGCCCCTCTTGAGATACACGACATATATTGATGCGGTATTCACATTGTTCACACACTGTAGCGAGCATGTCGTGAGTTACAGCTTCCACAGCTGCTGTTATGTGATGTCTCAGTTCATTCATTGATTAAATATGAACGATCGTGGTATCACGAAAAATCCGAGAAGCCGCCACCATCAGCCACAGGGGGCCTAAAAATTCTGAAGATAAGCCGAAACCGGTTAATAAAGAAATATTATTGCTATCTCGACTGCTCATTTTTAAATATGGAATCAGGTCGCTACGCTCCCTGGTCTATGTTGTCAAAATTTACGTATCATTCATTGTTGTTGGTAACGGAGGCACATAAACAGAGTCTTTTATAAACTCCCGCAAGAAATAATCATGTACAGTCTGGTCCGGTAATGTAAGGCTGAATCATTTGGTCCAGTGCGGCAGATCCACCGTTCAGTAATACTTTGGCTTAAAAATTCCCTCGTTTGCAGATGCCAGTGTGGCGGTGCCCCCTGTTGTTGGTAAATGAAGTCGTTCGAATCAGTGTCCAACTGTGGGAAAAGAAAGTTCTCAGGCATATCGAGATATGTGCTTCCTACAACAGCATTATCAGCAAAAAAAATTGGACGGTACACCTTGGCCGGTGAACCTGCACGCAACACATTAAATTTTGTACAGTCCCTCTAATGTTGTACGACTTCATGTGGTTGTTCCGCACCCCGTATTCTCACATTATGACTGTCCACCTTTCCATTTAAATGGAATGTTGCCAATTCACTACACACTAAGCGAGGAAGAAAACTGGAAGAAAACTGTCATCCTCCATCTTGCCAAGAACGAAATTACAGGACTTCACACGTTGTTGTGTGTCAGCTCCACGAAGAGCGTGTAGAAGCTGACTTTTGTATGGTTCAAAAATGGCTCTGACCACTATGCGACTTAACTTCTGAGGTCATCAGTCGCCTAGAACTTAGAACTAATTAAACCTAACTACCTAAGGACATCACACACATCCATGCCCGCGGCAGGATTCGAACCTGCGACCGTAGCGGTCACGCGGTTCCAGACTGAAGCGCCCAGAACCGCACGGCCACACCGGCCGGCACTTTTGTATGGTTTTATGTGCAAACGTAGATGCAGCACACGCCAGACAGACATCGGGGGTATGTTGAGCTGTCGAGCTACACGGGGAACGGATTTCTGCACAAACAACCTGTTTCTCGGAATTGTTCATGACATCGTCTAATGCTTTGCGCTGTAGGAGGATCCACACAATACCGAGTACGAAAGTCACGCTGAACAGTTATTACTGACCCGTACTGCGCAAAATGCAGAACGCAAAGCGCTTTCTGTTGTCCCGACACCATTTTTACTAGAACTGAGGAAGGCACACACTGCTGCTACCTAGCGGAACCATGTAAACCTCGAGAGTTTCCTCTTTGCAATGGTGAGTTGTTCACTCACAAATATCAGATAAAATAATAATTATGATTTTTTTTAAATCGGATGAATCTTTTTGATACACCCTGTGCAACTCGCTATCACCGCCACTTATTTTAATAATAGCAGTCTGTGTTACTGTGTAAGGCAGTGATTCCCAACATGGGGGCATTAACCCCTCCAGAGGTAAAATGAAATTTTCTTTGGGGTAAGATCAAAAGTGTTCGATTGTGTTTGTGTCACGAAAGTAAATCATTTTTAAAAGATCGTTACTATATCACTATTTAATAAGACTAATGGTGAGTACATCACTTACCAATAACTGATGTTTGAGTCTTGAAAAGGTCTCTGGTACCATACAGTTTCATTTGCAAATAATTACTTTTTTCCCCAAATACTAGCATCAACCCGTCATACAATGTGGTGTAGATTACAGCTAGTGAAACGAATGTATGACCATAATTGTCCCCACACAGACCGTCCACTATACACATACTTTTTACTTTGTATGATGTATCTCTGACAGTAAGACTGAGACACAAACGACACAGATGCTTAAACATCTCACGAAAATGACTTCTCCGTGTTGTAGGTAGTTCCCATAACGGACCAGAAATTTCTCCATTATTCACTTCGCGAGAGATAAGCGAACTGATTGACAGTGTGGCACAACATTAACTATGTAATGACTACACTATTGCTGTTGGCCGTAGACGATATTATTATTGTTGTAATCACTGGAACTGTTCGAACAAAAAGAACATTGGTAACCTACAGTCTTCCAATTTCTGTCAGTTCAGAAGTAAGAAGTTCAACAATCAAGTGTTGCTTGGTTTATTTTAGATGGCGGGGTAGGGGGTGGGGTGGGTGCAGATTATGACTGAAAAAGAGTCGCTAGGGATAGAAGTGTTGAGGAAGCATATTCAGTAACAACTTTCGTCTCCAAATGTCGATAGTCAGCTTTCTGTTGTGAGAAGAAGCGGTAGGGGGCACTCGCGATGCAGCGAGAACTGCTTCAAAATACTAGAAAAAAAAAATGTTGTTAGCAGTACTGACTGTCGCATTGACTCATTAGCTCTTCGTCGTTTAAAAAAAAATGTTCAAAGAAAATTCTTTTTGCATTCAAAGTTTGGGTAGGTGCCAAAGTTCATGATGGGGAGAGGGGGTTACTAGTTAATGTATGGTTACATTAAAGGGTAACGGTCTTAGAAAGGTTGAGAACCACTGGTATAGAGACAAGACGTTATTTAACGTTGCTTCTACGGATCTCGAAAAGTTCCTGACCGCTTTACTTAAGATTTTTAGAAGTTCCTCTAATAAACATTTGGACAGACATAGGGTGTAACAGGTGTGCGTCAGTACAGATATTTCTGTTGGTGTACTAAACAACATTACATCAGTATTTACGTTATTTGCGACTTGTACTAGCTATTACGTGTAGTATGTTTTTGGGTTCATGTCGCATTTCAAAGTTCACGTGGCAAGAGCAATCTCATAGAGCTTATTTTCCCCTGGGTGCTGAAGTGTGGACACATGGACGCCAAATTGTTAGTCAAAAGTGACAGGTGTAGTCCACCTAGTGGTGCAGTTATGAAAGTGTCGAAAACGTCCAGTCATAAAGTTCGTGATGTGTTTGTGGGAAGACTGTTTGAAAGCAAAGAAAAACAATCGGGACACTGATGTGTGTATATATTAGGGTATCACATAAAAATATCTACACTTATACCCATTACATCCTCTATGGCATTAAAAAACAATCCAGTATTTCAGGGGATAATTGTACGCATCAAAACAAGAAAATATGTTTCATAACCATGGGTCTCACAAAGCATACATTCTGATGTATGACCGCTTGTTCAGAGGAGGTGCTCCATGTGATGTCCATTCATTCTGATGTATGATCGCTTCTTTAGAGGAGGTGCTCAAAGTGATGTCCATTCATCTCAATGCATGCCTCTGCCCTTCGGTATGAGGACTCAAACACTCTTTGAAATCGCCCTAGTTGGTTCTGAATGTGTTGAGATGCATGGAAGACACGATTGTGTAGTGCTGGCATATCGTTTATTGGAGTTGCGTAGACCAGTTGCTTTATGTGTCCTCGTAACCAGAAGTCTAATGGATTTAGATCCAGGAACTGAGTACGCCAAGATGTGAGGCCTCTCTGGACAATGCACCAGCTTACAAATGTCCTCGTCAGGTGTTGACGCACAATGCAGAGAAAATGTACTGGTGAGTCATCTTGTATGTACCACATCCATAGTCTGTCCTGACATGGCACATCCTCCAGTGAGGTAGACAGTAATTGCTCCAGAAAGCAATGATAACGAACCCTGGTTAATCTCTGTGGTGGCATGTATGCCCCTAATAATCTATCACCAAGAATGCCTACTGATACATTGATTGAAAATCGATACTGTTTCCTTTTTTCTTGAACAAACTGGGGATTTTCATTGGCCCACACATAATGATTATGGAAATTTGCACAACCATCTCGTGCAAACCCTGCCTCATCAGTAAACAAAATCTTAGAGGCAGATTGTGGACTTGCCGCACACTGCACAAGAACCATTGGTGGAACTGCACTCTGGCAGGATGGTCTTGTGCCCTAAGGTTCTGGAGACGCTGAACATGGTATGGGTACAACAATTACTCATGAATTACCACCCAGATCAGAGGATAAAGAACATCTTCAGCTGCTGCTACTGATCACACACTGGTTCCAGGATTGTTGACTACTGTAC
The DNA here is from genome assembly GCF_023898315.1 of Schistocerca nitens. Classification (NCBI taxonomy): domain Eukaryota; kingdom Metazoa; phylum Arthropoda; class Insecta; order Orthoptera; family Acrididae; genus Schistocerca; species Schistocerca nitens. The sequence goes on from NC_064622.1 coordinate 95,530,998, forward strand.
CTGAACGGCTTCTCCATTTCAGGAGTGTGCAAACTGAACAAGGCGTCCCATTGTCTGCTTTGTTGGGTGCTTTCCCCCAAGAAGCTGGAAGAGTCGGCTGAACTGTTTAACAGGTGGTTCCCTGCATGCTGGCAATCGTTCAGTGTACAGATCAACTCCATCTTCTGTGAAAGGGTACAGTACTGCCCGACATTGAAAATAGGTACAAAATACTTCATTATTTTTGTCAGAACAACACATTTTTTTGGTAAAATAACTCAATTTCAATTAATACAGCGAAGCCGGATACCAGTGTGGGAAAGAATGACAATTTATTTATTTAATTGATCACATGTGCACTCCCACAAAGTAAATCCCTACATCCAGTTTGGTGAGATCTGTGAAATGAATGAATGTATGGTCGTCTGCTAACCGCAGATAGTGAATGTGGATATATGATCATCTTTGAGTCGATCCTTTGGCCACCTTTGGTGGGACGAAAGAGATGAAAGTTACCAGAGCTTTGAGCGCCTGAAATGTGGCTGACCAATACGGTGGCAAGGTGCTTCCCCCACCTCGACAGAGGTGCGAGATGACCTACAGAACGGCCATATTTCAACACTCTGCCGCTGGATCTTGTGCTGTTAAGACCTGTTTTAGTTGTGCTCCGTAATGACGAAAGAGTGGAGACATGGTATGCATGTGGAATATTTAAGAGTAGTTTGAACTAATAATTTCTCTATCTCAGGAACGTTTGTGGGGAGAATTAAATGTCAGGCAGGTAACATTAATGGGATTGTAGTAATCTTCGGAAGTGACCAACGGTCACAATGAAACCACGTGTAGCAATAAGTTGAAATACTTCCGTGTGCTTAAGTTAAGCTGAATTACTAGCGTGTGTACAATAAGTTGAAATATTTAAGAAATAGCGTGTGTACCATAAGCTGAAATATTTAAGAAATGGCGTGTGCAGGACTTGAAATTAGAGACGAGTACTTCCACATGGTGAGTACTGTGTGAGTCTCAATCTGTGTATGAGACAAAGGATAAAGAGAAGTACTCGTCCATGGTATCAGTTGAGGACTCGCGTGTGTGCTTAATATTACTTTGCGTAATAGGATTCCGTGTGACGCTAGATTTAAACTCTGAGAGAGAATCAAGGTGAGTCGGCCGTCTATCCAGCAACGCCACTTGGCTTGCATTGCACAGGAAGACGTGCATATATCTCCAGAGTTCACAGTAGGAAAGTAGAATTGCAAAGTGGGGCAGTGTCGTGCGAAACTGGGATAAATATTAATTGAAGTGGGAAAGCTGAAAGTGATAGTGTTGTGACTATTTAGTGTTGTATTTCATGTTGCAGTGTTATGTATGTCATGTAATTTTGGGTATGTGTGGTTTGCATGGGAGAGTAGCAAGGTAGTTTCAAAAGATTAGCGGGTTAAGCATGTTCTTTCGGTACCGCTCGGTCTGGAGGAAAGTTTCGTGATGATGATTGTGAGAGTCGAAGTGTGAGGTATAATAAAAGATCCACCAGCCTATCCAGAAAGTGCACTGTAGAGTTAAATAAATTACGAGACCATAATATAGAGATTCACTAATGTAAACCCATGTCCACTGGGCGGAATTTCTCATATGTTATTGTTGTAGGTTATAGAATTTGTGTGTTTAGGTTAGAGAATTTATCGGAATAAATAAGATAGTGAAAAGAAAAAGATTGGTGGCCTTTTCCATTGAATTGTATGTTGTCATAATGTCCCGAATTTATAATGTGTGTGCCATTCATATTCAGTGGGATGGCCATGTGTTAATAAAAGCCGTTAAATAAAAGACAAAAAGAAAATGTGGTATTGCCAGTGCGTAGTGTACAGTCAGAGTTCTGTAAATCACTGATAGTCAGATATGCGTTTCCGTTGCGTAGTAATCATATAGGAGGATAACTTGTAACTAAGTGTGAGTACTAGAGTTCATGTTACTCGTCAAATAAGAAAGAATCCACTCGCTTGGCAGACCACTCATCTTGCAGGCCTGACTGCTTGATGCCACAGTATGAGAAAGGCATGTGGGTGCCTCTCAACTGAACCATACCAGTAAATCATGTCCTCCATTTCCCTTTTGGAATAAAAGACTCCATTGCTAAGTTGTGTCAGAGTATCTGCATTAGAGAAGACATATTGTACCATACCACAAACATAATAAAAACGAGTACTGTAAATGTGACCTGTAAGTAGGCCAAACGTGACGGTAGGCACCTGGAGTTGGGGAAATGTACACAAACATGAGCAGGTGTGACAAGACTACAGTACAATCACACAACATAAACAGAACAACCCACTGCAGACACTTAGCCAACTAATGTTTACGTTGATACTGCACGGCAGTATCCCAGTGTACTGTTGACCCTGGCACAACACGGAGGGCCAATGCTCATATCCGCAACGACATGTTCAGGATGCCTCTTTACCTCACAGTATTTCATGCCAGGTGTTGTAATTAACGTCAATTATTGGGTAGCTGTCTGCAGTAGAACAAGTAAAGCACTGCCTTGAATGAAATCACACTGAATATGAACACATGTTACTGTGATGTGTCAGAACATATCCTTTGTAGCACCCATGGTCATAAGACACTTTTGTCTTGTTTAATGCATACAGTCATACCCTGAAATACTGGTTGTTTTTAACACTCTACTTGATGTGATTCACTTGGAAAATGAAATGTATTTTTTTACATCGTCAGGTATGACACTGATCTTATCTTTTCCAAGCAAAACTCAACCAAGTGCTCAGCAAGAAAGTAAGCGTCATACTCGCTAAAATTATGGAAGAATATGAATCTGTGTCAACCATCTTGCGGGTTTGTCCCTGACATATGACTCGAATTTGTTGAGACTAGAATCGTATGAGCATGCAATTTGATACACTGCTGCTTGGGGTACATGTCACTTTGCGAAAGTGGTGTAATAGGTTGTGGGCTAATCTTCACAAAACAGAGAAGGAATTGGCAAGCACTCATTGTCAACATATACAACAAAGGGACAGCATTCCTGGTGGTGTGCGTATTTAAGTTTTAAGAAATCCTTATCCTCAGTGGGTATTTCCACACATACTGCTTCCTGGCTCAAGCACTCAATGAGTTGTCTTTCTAAATACTCATGCTTAGTAAAAGAGTTAAGACATCTATGGCAAAAATGTCTTTTATGCTCATTTTTTCTCAGTTGGGTGGAAAGTTGGCAGGACATGATCTAGATCCAGATATAGTGATGCTTCTAATCTTCAAAGGATAGCAGTAAATCTATGTGTTTATGATGTGGCCAGCTACTTCAGATACGTAGAAGGGTCTGTCTGCTTCATGCTTCATGTGTCCTGGCTTGCTTTGTTTCTTATCTACATCCAGACCATGAAATTCAAATGAATAATTGGGTTACTGCTTCTCGTATTTTGATAGTTCTGGAATTGTGACACAGAATAAGTTGCCAACAAAGATATAGCGCCCACATGCATTATATATATATATATATATATATATATATATATATATATATATATATATATATATATATATATATATATATATATAAGATGGGCATGTTTCGGATAATTTCTATTGCAAGCCAGGAGCTACCATGCAAAGCAATATTTATCATCGCTCTTATCTATATTCTGGACATTAATACATACCTTTTGATTGGCGATATCATCTGGAAGACGGATTAAACTGGACCCCCAATTAACTGGATCAAAAACATGTGAGTACATATCAACCTTGACTTAACATCTGAGCACCTTACCAGACTCTTTTTCCCACATATCAGAAAAATGGCTTGACACTCCCTGTAAAAGTTCCATACCACTTTGCAACTGACTCACCCCATGATATCATGCCATTCTCCCCAAGTGGGGGTGGGGGTGGGTGGGGGGGGGGGAGGATGCATCAGCTCACAGTAGAGAACTGCTCTGCACTTGATCGCAGGATACTGCTGAGTGTTGATGATACCAGGGAGTTCCCTTTCCAACACTCCTCGGCAAGTACGAAGAAAGGGAGCCAGATCTCAATACCCAACATTGATGTTATCAATGCAGTATTGTAAGATCCTGTCCCTGAAAGAACCAGCAACTGCAGAGTAGTCAAATGCAGCTATGTGACTTACCTGGTGTTCATTAATAAGATGGGCTTAGTTACCCCTATTGTTACTAGACTCAGGACGTTTCCATGATGTTTGCAAAGTGAGCACAGTAAATATGTTGCTGTAGATGGGGTGATGTAGTCGCATGTGGTGGTGACCATAGTAAATGTGCCAGAATCAATCTCCCAAACCAGTTTGATGTTCTGTTCTGGGCTGGGTGACAAGACTACTGCATGCAGAGTCACAAGCAGTGACTACAAGTGTGATGACCCAGATCTCAGTGTTCGTGGCCACCAGTTTGATGGGCTAGGGAGTGGTAATGATGATGCACACATCATCAGCCTGGGCTGCAGCGATTGTCTCGTAAATGATGACCCCAGTGAGTGTGAGGACCTGGCTTGTGGTGTTTGTGGCCACCATTTAGAGGGTCCAGGCTGATGACAAGAATATGTACATTGGTGGCATGGTTAGTCCACCCCCAGGTTGCTCTGATACTTACGGAAAGGAAGAAGAGAAATAGATAAGTACCATGCACACAGGCCCACACATGCAACAGAGACTCAATTCCATAATTGATAATTATGTTTGATACGTTACAGTTCACAGATGTCAACATGTGATTTTAATCTCTTCTCATTTCCATCATTCAGGCTGTAAGACATATATTCAGATATTTATTCATGCAATGTAGCCCTGTTGTCATCAAGGGCTTCTAAAAAAAGGAGAAAAGACACATCATAAGCAGTCTATTGAAGTGTAAATTATTATTGGTAGAGGAAGTAGTAATACTCAGGTATATGCTCCTCAATGACCGGTGAAATCACACAGGAGCTCTAATTAGGAAATGGCGTCATGGCCTTCAGTACCTCAGTGGTTACATTGACATCAAGTACATCATAAACATAAGACAAGAAAGCACATCATAAGCACTCCATGCAAACATAAATTGTTATTGGTAGAATAACCAGAATTGATGATCCAACTTCATATCTACACTGAAACATTTAGTACCACATTTGTTTAAAATGTAAGTATGGTTATATAATATTATTTCCACACGAGGTGATGCTGTTTCTACTACAATGGCAGGGCCTCGTCTGTAATGATAACGAATTATTAAATATACAGTATATTACTGACAGAATTTTTCTTATTTGTGATTGACACTAATACTTATATGATGACTGTCTTGCCACTATATGCTTCGATATTTCACTGTTTGAGACTGAACAGTTTGTCAATAGTTCTAAATATACAGGCTTTGGTATAATGAGTAATGTTATTATCTTTGACACTAAATACAGGGTGTTTATAAATGAATATCGGGGTTTTAACGCTTTATAATGTTTATTACAGTAAACTTACAGCTATAAATGATATGTCAAATGAAAGAGCAACACAAACAGTTGTGTTTGGCACCGGTGTGCATGCGCAGCGTGCAGTGTTTCCACCACAATCCGCTAGACAGCGGTAGTAGCGAAGATGGCGACTAGTGAACAGAAAACGTTTTGTGTTTTGCAGTTTGCAAAGACCGCATCTGTAGTTACTGTGCACAGTGCGTTCTGGCTGAAGTTGTGATCCTGCAAGTGACAATAACATTCGTAGATGTTTATAAAGGGAAGAGCACAGAACGACCTAGCGTTAGTGAAGAGACTGTTGAGCGAGTAAGAAAGATGTTTTTCTTTGGGGCTTCATCAAGGATCGCGTGTAAATGCCTCCGCTACCAGAAGACCTCCCTGAATTAAGAAACAGGAATGAAGCAGCTCTTGCTATGATCACTTAAGACACGCTTATCAACATTTGGGAAGAACTCGGATATAGACTTTATGGGTGCCTTGTGACAAATGGTGCTCACATTGAACATTTATAAGATTCTTGGTAAAGCTGTTTGAGTTGCTCTTTCATTTGACATATCATTTATAACTGTAAGTTTAATATAACAAATATCATAAGAAGTTAAAACCCCGATATTCATTTATAAACACCCTGTATAGTGTTGGCTTTTATCTTAACAGTGAGTGTATGCTCAAGTGGTTAAATTGTTTTTTTAGGAAACTATGCAGTTCCACTGATGTTCAGTATGGCTTGTGCTCCCTGTGAAGTGTTGGAGCTGCATACAGACTCATGCGCCCCAGCAGAAAGCACAGGTGTGGAAAAGTATGTCACTTAACAGGAAGCAGTACATGGCTGTCACATGCCCAGAAATAGCCTCTATTTGTCTTAAAAGCAAAGTAGCGAGTAGTGAGCCCACATTGCAACATATTTTCAATGCATAGATGGTGTATGCATGGCATAACTTTGGCATTTATGCTGGCATGAAATGCTAGACTGGCATAAATACACTGCTATAGCATGTTACTCTGGTGTAATACTAATATATACAACGCAATTACGCAAGCTTTGTGTGTGTGTGTGTGTGTGTGTGTGTGTCATGTGTGTGTGCATGCACGCATGTGTGTGTTTCAAAACAAAACATTTTTTGTGGGATATATTTATTTACAACCAGCAGTTACAGTAGTATCTGGTCTTTGTTATGATACCCTAATTGCTCGACTACCCAAATAAACTTGAGGTAAAAGGCTGTTACTGTGAACACTTCCATGTCGCCCATTGGACTGTGGACTATTGTGGCTGTTGTGATGGTTCAGGGTACTGTAGTTCTGCTAGTGCTATAATAATAATAACAAAGTCCTAAGTATATTGGAATGCACACACACACACACACTCAATAATAATATTTTAGAGATGGATGAAATACTTACTGATTGGTATTCCAAGACAGCTCACAACCGCTTCTTGCATAGTGGCAGATGGGTTATACATTTTAAAAAAGGTATGCAATTACAGAGAATGCGACACGTTTTGTTGGCACACGAAAGCAGGTATTGTGTGGTGCATCGCCATTATATGTTGCAAAGAATTCACTCTGTCTGCAATCATACTTTCCTTTGTTATTATTCCTTTGCATTATTGATGTAGAAAACTGTGAACACCTTCTCTGGTGGATGATTAATACAGATAGAGTTATTGAAGTCTTCTTTGTTCCATGCAAGCATCTCATCAATTGAACACATGAGGCATAGATGTATGTGCAGACAGTGAAGAAATAACAGTGCACACACAATCGAACTGTAAAAATTAAAATTGCTCGAAGGATGAGGGGCTGATGCTGCACACCATTGATGCCCTTGGCCCTTTCACATTCTCGCAAAATACAGGTACATAACGCCATTGGGCACAGGGGGAGGAAACTCTGGGAATAATGTCATTTCCCCAACCGCCGGATACTGGCATCAACGATTCTGAGAAAGCCAATGCTGCTGTTATCAGTTCCAGGAATGCTGATGCTGACGTTAGCAATTGCTGGCCAGAGCTGGCAGCACCCCTCTACTATCGTCGCCACACCGTCTTGGAATCCTGTAACGAGGATTTTGAAACAGACTGCTAAACATGGTCAGATTCTCAATTGAAAAAGACATGTGTTACGTGTATGCTCTTTAACAGTAAAATGTTGTCTACTTATAATATTGTCTTAGATTAACAGAACTGTCACCTCAACAGTACTAACGCATATAACTAGTGTTTGCTCCATATCTCTCCTCACAACTTTTGTATTGATTTGTAAAATAGTTGTCACAATTGCTTCCATTCATTCAGTGAATTTGCAACGTTTCGCAGGGTCTGACTGCTCCCATAATAAATAAATAACTTTCAGTAGACGCCAAATTAGCAAAACGCAGTTATAAGGTGCATACGCGAACCAATCCGAGTAGTCAAGAACTGCAGCCCATTCGAGTTTGACTACTTGTATTCTCTCCTGTTCTCGTCTCCTTATCTTCTCTGCACTGTTTAACAGCCCTTACAGGTTCGTGACCCAGTAGAATAAAACATCACTTAACTATCGACCTGCCCTGACTTTACATTGGTAGAATTAACTGTCTATGGCCAGACGTCTTGTCTGGTGTAGCGGTAGTAGATTTCACACACAAACAAACCTTCCTCCTGAATCAGACTATCTGTTAGTGAAAAATGTATCAAAATCCCTAGAGCACCTTCCAAGATTAGCTGCCACATGCAGATAGAAATTCAGTTCATCACAGTACAGCCAAGTTGTGCGAAATGTTTATAAATTACACACACAAAGCTTCCTCGTTAATGTGTCTATTTATAAGCGAACATCGCATCATACTCCCTACAATAATTCCTGAGATTAACCTTCACATACACTCCTGGAAATTGAAATAAGAACACCGTGAATTCATTGTCCCAGGAAGGGGAAACTTTATTGACACATTCCTGGGGTCAGATACATCACATGATCACACTGACAGAACCACAGGCACATAGACACAGGCAACAGAGCATGCACAATGTCGGCACTAGTACAGTGTATATCCACCTTTCGCAGCAATGCAGGCTGTTATTCTCCCATGGAGACGATCGTAGAGATGCTGGATGTAGTCCTGTGGAACGGCTTGCCATGCCATTTCCACCTGGCGCCTCAGTTGGACCAGCGTTCGTGCTGGACGTGCAGACCGCGTGAGACGACGCTTCATCCAGTCCCAAACATGCTCAATGGGGGACAGATCCGGAGATCTTGCTGGCCAGGGTAGTTGACTTACACCTTCTAGAGCACGTTGGGTGGCACGGGATACATGCGGACGTGCATTGTCCTGTTGGAACAGCAAGTTCCCTTGCCGGTCTAGGAATGGTAGAACGATGGGTTCGATGACGGTTTGGATGTACCGTGCACTATTCAGTGTCCTCTCGACGATCACCTGTGGTGTACGGCCAGTGTAGGAGATCGCTCCCCACACCATGATGCCGGGTGTTGGCCCTGTGTGCCTCGGTCGTATGCAGTCCTGATTGTGGCGCTCACCTGCACGGCGCCAAACAGGCATACGACCACCATTGGCACCAAGGCAGAAGCGACTCTCATCGCTGAAGACTACACGTCTCCATTCGTCCCTCCATTCACGCCTGTCGCGACACCACTGGAGGCGGGCTGCACGATGTTGGGGCGTGAGCGGAAGACGGCCTAACGGTGTGCGGGACCGTAGCCCAGCTTCATGGAGACGGTTGCGAATGGTCCTCGCCGATACCCCAGGAGCAACAGTGTCCCTAATTTGCTGGGAAGTGGCGGTGCGGTCCCCTACGGCACTGCGTAGGATCCTACGGTCTTGGCGTGCATCCGTGCGTCGCTGCGGTCCGGTCCCAGGTCGACGGGCACGTGCACCTACCGCCGACCACTGGCGACAACATCGATGTACTGTGGAGACCTCACGCCCTACGTGTTGAGCAATTCGGCGGTACGTCCACCCGGCCTCTCGCATGCCCACTATACGCCCTCGCTCAAAGTCCGTCAACTGCACATACGGTTCACGTCCACGCTGTCGCGGCATGCTACCAGTGTTAAAGACTGCGATGGAGCTCCGTATGCCACGGCAAACTGGCTGACACTGACGGCGGCGGTGCACAAATGCTGCGCAGCTAGCGCCATTCGACGGCCAATACCGCGGTTCCTGGTGTGTCCGCTGTGCCGTGCGTGTGATCATTGCTTGTAGAGCCCTCTCGCAGTGTCCGGAGCAAGTATGGTGGGTCTGACACACCGGTGTCAATGTGTTCTTTTTTCCATTTCCAGGAGTGTATAAGCAGAAAAACGCAGTGGGGTACTTTAATTTATAACATACATATACATATAGATGCAGTAGGCTAAACATAAATAAATGAAAATTGAGTGTTACCTTTAGTCACGTAATCTGCCTGTAGTTTATTATGTCAGCTTTGTGATATTAATGTTCCCTTTTCGAAGGGGACTTCGTTTCCTCTCGATTCTCTGGAGATACTGAGCTATTATTGTATGTAACACTATGTAAAACCAATCAAAGAAATCTAGCAGCCGACATAATCTGGAATAGCACTTAGTTTGTCCACGTTCGAATCTTCTCGACTCCAGGTTTCATGTGCCTTTCCAGGCAAAGGCGACTATGATTCGCACGACGTGAATGCTACTCAGACATCTCTGCTGGTGTTGCACGAGACATAACGTCACTGCCCGACCTGCGACTGCAGATACTAACCGTCTCACACACTGAGCAGAATTGCGAAGAAAAGACTCCCTCTTTAGACTCCTGGGTAACAAAGAGTGTTTCCTCTCATTCCGACGCGCGAACGTCTAATATTTTCCTCTCAACGCGCCAAGAACAACACTGTGCTCGCAGCGACTCTAAGGACAGATGTGCAGATACCCCACTACTTTACTGCTTGTCCTACTTGCACTGGAGGTCCCACCCAAACACTTCTTGCTATTTCTACAGCGCTAATGAGGGTCACAGTCAGACACCTACACGCTGTGTTCTAGTTTGATGAAGACGTCCCTGGAAATTAGTGCCACTCACTTAACCGAAATCTTGTACTACCTGTAGTGTAGCTTTCTGTTTCTCAATCCCTTGAGCAGAGAACTGAGCTAAAACAATAGTTTCCACTGCTCATTTTCTGAAGAAATAAAATTCTGGCGCCTCCATAACGTATTTCCTAAATATTAAAGTAAGCGGGTGATATTGTGTGATAGAGGCACACCCTTTCTAGGAAATCGTATCCTCAACTAGCCAAGCGTCTTTCAGCCGCTGTGGAGAATCATAGCTTACAGTGGTATTTTTACCTTTTATTCCAAGTATACACACATAAATAGAATGCAGGTAAGATGCTGTATATAGAGATTTATCGTTCACACCTTTTCTCACCAATTAAGTGATGCAGAGAGTGGTCAAAGTAATTAATGCCTCTGGAGAATACCGTGATGCTGGGACAAAGTACTTAGTTAATTTTACGTACCTCCGTAGAGCTACTACATATCTGTCTTGATACCACTGTAGCTGAAAATAATACAGAGGAACAATCACACCGTCCTCTGGAATCAATAGGAAGGTGGAAAATAGAACACTACATCGCCCCGTCTCATGATTTAATTTTGTGTATGGCCCAGCGCTTCCTTTACGTCTTTATTCAGTCGGCCGCTGTGACCGAGCGGTTCTATGCGCTTCAGTCCGGAATAGCTCTGCTGCTACGGTCGCAGGTTAGAATCCTGCCTCGGGCGTGGATGTTTGTGATGTCCTTAGGTTAGTTAGGTTTAAGTAGTTCTAAGTCTAGGGGACTGATGACCTCAATGGTTCAAATGGCTCTGAGCACTATGGGACTTAACTTCTGAGGTCATCAGTCCCCTAGAACTTAGAACTACTTAAACCTAACTAACCTAAGGACAGCACACACACTCATGCACGAGGCAGGATTCGAACCTGCGACCGTAGCAGCAGAGCTGTTCCGGACTGAAGCGCCTAGAACCGCTCGGTCACAGAGGCCGGCAAACAGTTTGTAGGCGATAAGTTGGTCGATGACCATGATGAGGCGCAGTAGGGGGGACACGAGATGGGGAATGTTTTCTCGCTTTCGTTTCAGTGTCGACAACGCCAGCGACGCACGCCTCCATCCGACCAGCAGGTACAAATTACACGTGAGAATGACAAGGATTTGTGAAAGAGCGTTATAGAGACGTTCATGGTCAGACGTAGTACTAATTTGCAGTAAGGAATACGCACGTAAATTAAATCAGTTTCGTAAAGCTCAATGAGTAGACGGTAAATGACGTTTAAGACGTTCAGTTGTCTGGCGGGCTGGGCGGCGTGGCGGTGTCGGCGATTGCCCTTTGTCGGCTGCTCCTCATTGTCGATGGCTTCTCAGTGTGTAAGTAAGGAAGTATCGAAAATACAGGGTGTTCCAAAACTGTCTTGACAACTTTGATTGCATGTATTTCAGAAATCGGGACAGGTAGAAAAGCGCGGTTTGCGGCATAACGTTCATACATACCTAAGGTTCTAGTAGCCGCTTAACAGAGTTCAGAGCCAAACTCAACACGTTAAAAATTTTGATATTGCAGAGAAAGTCTTAATTGAATGTAATAAATGCAAACTACCAGCTTACATTGTTACAAATGAAACCTTTCCGTCTCCTCTATATCTGTTTTGTTACGCAACCTTCCCTTCTACAATAAGCTATGAAACCTTCCCTTAGGATTTCTATCTCTTGCTTAATAATAACAAATGAAATCTTCCCTTTGAAATTTATTCCCTTTCTCAATCTTCGAACGCAAATTTAATTACTGCTTATTAAAAGTGATTTTCTGATTATTTCGACGAAACATAGAATGTGTCGTCGTCATGGCCCTCAGTCGTTATCTGCAATAACCCAAAACTGTTCCTTACCTTTTTTGCTGTTACTGGATTGCCATATGACTGCTACATCGAAATGCGACATGAATATACTTACTCTGTTTTACTATACTTTATTACCTGCTGGTGGGATGTCATAATAAGTGACTATTAATTATGAAAGCTGGCGTCTAATAGCAAAGCTGACGATATTCTTTAATTAATTTGACTGACGTTACGTAATTCATAGCTAAACTTTTTCTTGACAACAATAAAATTTTGCAAAGTTTTACGTGTATGGTTTTTGGGATGGATTATAATCAGTAATGCAATATTGCTGGCAAAAATTAATTATATTCTGAATGAAATGATTTTACAAACGTTCGAATGGGACTTACTTTTTACAATAATCTTACAACTAGCATTGCGCAAACGTACCTTCAGTAGTCTTGAGTTTCTAAAAAAAAAAAAAAAAAAAAAAAAAAAAATAATAATAATAATTCAATAATATTAGTTCCTCTTATGATAATAGTTAGCTGTACATCCGTTTATAATCTCTTGTAAATCATAGCTGGTGGTTGGCAGGCACACCGCTCCTCTCAACCTCTCGCTTCAGACCTGCTACCGACTCGCTTCACTTCTCGCTTACTACTGACTTCCTGCGAATGCTTAAGTCCGGTCTCTCCCGCCAACAATGCTTTCTGGTGCAGGCAATCCCTGCTACCATTACAAAATGTATCAATGCGCGGTCCTTCCCGCTCTTTTCTTAAAATGTATCCATTCGCGGTCTCTCCCGCTCTTTTTAAAATTATATCAACGTGTGGTCTCTCCTGCCAACAATACTTTGGTGCAGACATTCCCTGCTACCACAGTTATTTCCAACATGACAAATATTAGTTATTCCTACTTAATCCTATTAATAAAGTATAAACATCTTTCATAAATTGTGGTTTGACAATAGACAATAGAAATATACACGCCTTACACAAAGAGTACATTAATTTATATTTCATTAACACGTTCTTAGATGGAGTGCCAGCAGACATATAGTATTCATCAGTGCCGTTAATTTTCTTCAGTATGTCTGCATTCTTCTACAGCATTATGAAAACATTCAACACAAGTCTTATCATAATTCACTCTAGTCATTAACATTGTTCTCGTAGTTTCTACAACAGAATGTTTTTTATTACTGCTCCATACGTTACTCATCTGGGAAAGTACCCTTTCAGTAACAGCATACCGATACAACTGAAATGAACATATAATTCCGGATAAATCGTTTCATAATTGTTAAATCAAGGACAAATAGGTGTCCCGCATTACTGTCAAAAAAATTCGGGACAGAGCTAGGAAAATTGTGACTGTCACGAAAAAAGAGGGGACGGAGGGACGGATGGTCACCTGAAATGTGTGCGTCTTCTGTAGTGCACAGGCTATCTATGCGATATTCCAGTTCATGGTCCGCCCTAGAGTATCCTCACTAAAGTGTGCCGTTGCTGCTCTGATGCGAGCTCACAGGTCCTGCAAATCCCGCCCGAAGAAAAAAGAATGTAATGGGGTTCCGCAAAACGTGCATGTCAGATCTGATCTGTACCAGTCATTCCACACATTGTGTCAACTGCCGGAGAGTCGCCAGTCACTAACTAACATGAGAAAATAGGAAAAAAATTCTGCGTTTGGCGTGTGTGAACACAATGCCGTAAACCACACGTTTCTACCTATTCCCATTTCTAAGATACACGTGATCAAATTTGAAAAGATCATTTTGCAACATACTGTATGTGAATAGGAGAGCATCTAAGCGTGCTTATAAGAAAACTGGAGAGACTACCTATGGTTCGGTCCTCCTTTAATGAATTTTAACTAAGGTTTATTATAGTCTATTTCCAATCAATCGCACTTCCTCAGACACGAAAAAAGGTCCAGGTTCATCCTGGACAGTTGTATAAAAATCCCTCCAGCACGCCTCCGGACGCCTTCAAAATTAGGACCAATCCGGGAAAATCCGGAGGTATTGCAGTCCTGAAGATAAAAAGATGAGCGCAATGGTTCCCTTAATCAACTATGACGGAGAAATGAATCTTGCCTCGTTTTAGCAACAGTTTGCATTCTGTTTTATGGCCGATGTGTGATGATGTCCACGAACACAAAATCATTTGAATATTCAGCCATTTATTTGTGTGGAAGGTAAATATTTTGTACAGAAAATTACGTCTCCAGCTACATATGTGCCCCCAATATTTTCAGTTTTTCAGATGGAATCATAGCTATTAAAAATTCATAAGCACAAATTTTCAGGATTCTCTGTATGATGTTAGGAATCCACAGGGTGGTCCACTGATCATGACTGGGCCAAATATCTCACGAAATAAGCATCAAATCAAAAAACTGCAAAGAACGAAACTCGTCTAGCTTGAAGGGGGAAACCAGATGGCGCTATGGTTGGCCCGCTAGATGGTGCTGCCATAGGTCAAAAGGATATCAACTGTGATTTTTAAATAGGAACTCCCATTTTTATTACATATTCGTGTAGTACGTAAAGTAATATGAATATTTTAGTTGGACCACCTTTTTCGCTTTGTGATAAATGGCGCTGTAATAGTCACAAACGTATAAGTACGTGGTATCAAGTAACATTCCTCCAGTGCGTTTAAAAAAAACGCAGTTGATATCCGTTTGACCTATGGCAGAACCATCTAGCAGGCCAACCATAGCGCCATCTGGTTTCCCCCTTCAAGCTAGATGAGTTCCGTTCTTTGTAGTTTTTTCGTTTGATGCTTATTTCGTGCGATATTTGGCCCGGTCACTATCAATGGACCACCCTGTAGATTGCATGCCTCTTCTTTAACAAGTGCGTGCGAGTGATTCCATACTCATCTGTGCTGACACTGGACGCCTCAACTTCGGTGCAGTGCAAGCTACTGCCGCACGGCGGCTAGCCGTAAGACGCACAGGTGTGGACTTGCACCTTTACAGTGTCCAGCACGACAGTCTGCTGTTTTCTTACTAGTAGGATCCAGCAGTGCCACATGACCTCACGTTTATCGGTTTCCAGAGTCAACAAGTAGCGTCCGCGACTGTAGCGAGGACCTCGTGGAGAGCCATTAGCAGTCGGCACAAGACGGCGAGGAGGTGCTGCGGCCTGGAGGCTGGATGACGTGCCATTATACCCCATTATGCGCCTCATTGCTACACTGCTGGCCATTAAAATTGCTACACCAAGAAGAAACGCAGATGATAAACGGGTATTCATTGGACAAATATATTACACTAGAACTGACATGGGATTACATTTTCACGCAATTTGGGTGCATAGATCCTGAGAAATCAGTACCCAGAACAACCACCTCTGGCCGTAATAACGGCCTTGATACGCCTGGGCATTGAATCAAACAGAGCTTGGATGGCGTGTACAGGTACATCTGCACATGCAGCTTCAACACGATACCAAAGTTTATCAAGAGTAGTGACTGGAGCATTGTAACGAGCCAGTTGCTCGGCCACCATTGACCATGGCTCTGAGCACTATGGGACTTAACATCTGAGGTCATCAGTCCCCTAGACTTAGAACTACTTAAACCTAACTAACCTAAGGACATCACACACATCCATGCCCGAGGCAGGATTCCAACCTGCGACCGTAGCGCTCGCGCGGTTCCAGACTGTAGCGCCTAGAACCGCTCGGCCACCCAGGCCGGCATGAAGGGTAGAGCCACGGGTCGTAACACAACTGAAATATAACGTGACCGAGACGTATAACCAATGGCACCCCATACCATCACGCCGGCTGATACGTCAGTAAGGCAATGACGAATAAACGCTTCCAATGTGCGTTCACCGCGATGTCGTCAAACACGGATGCGACCATCAGGGTGCTGTAAACAGAACCTGGATTCATCCGAAGAAAATGACGTTTTGCCATTCCTGCACCCAGATTCGTCATTGAGTACACCATCGCAGGCGCTCCTGTCTGTGACGCAGCGTCAAGGGTATCCGCAGCCACGGTCTCCGAGCTGATAGTCCATGCTGTTGCAAATGTCGTCGAACTGTTCGTGCAGATGGTTGTTGTCTTGCAAACGTCCCCATCTGTTGACTCAGGGATCGAGACGTGGCTGCTCGATTCGTGAGAGCCATGGAGATAAGATTCCTGTCACCTGGACTGCTAGTGATACGAGGCCGTTGGGATCCAGCACGGCGTTCCGTGTTACCCTCCTGAACCTACTGATTCCATATTCTGCTAACAGTCATTGGATCTCGACCAACGCGAGCAGCAATGTGGCGATACGATAAACCGCAATTGCAATAGGCTACAATCCGACCATTATCAAAGTCGGAAACGTGATGGTACGCATTTCTCCTCCTTACACGAGCTATGATAATAACGTTTCACCAGGCAACGCCGGTCAACTGCCGTTTGTGTATGTGAAATCGGTTGGAAACTTTCCTCATGTCAGCAAGTTGTAGGTGTCGCCACCGGCGCCAACCATATGTGAATGCTCTGAAAAGCTAATCATTTGCGTATCACAGCATCTTCTTCCTGTCGGTTAAATTTCGCGTCTGTAACACGTCTTTGTGGTGTAGCAATTTTAATGGCCAGTAGTGTAGTATTTCTCTCTCTCGCTCGCCTCAACCGTAGAGGCTCTGCATTGATTACAGTTTTGTAACCTTTATTTAAGTGATGCCTGGTAACATGTGTTACTGGTATTGAACACTAGTGCACTTTTCCTCCAGATTTCAATGCTTAATATTCGTTTTCTGTTGCCTCGTAAGTCTTAAATGTAGACTAACACAATTAAGAAGTCGAATTTGTGCTTGTCTCATTGTGGGAATTAGTGAAGTTCGGTGGCAGGAGGAACAAGACTTTTGGTCAGGTGATTACAGGGTTATAAATACAAAATCAAATAGGGGTAATGCAGGAGTAGGTTTAATAATGAATAAAAAAATAGGAGTGCGGGTTAGCTACTACAAACAGCATAGTGAACGCATTATTGTGGCCAAAATAGAGACAAAGCCCATGCCTACTACAGTAGTACAAGTTTATATGCAACTAGCTCTACAGATGACGAAGAAATTGATGAAATGTATGACGAGATAAAAGAAATTATTCAGGTAGTGAAGGGAGACGAAAATTTAATAGTCATGGGTGACTGGAATTCGTCAGTAGGAAAAGGGAGAGAAGAAAACATAGTAGGTGAATATGGATTGGGGGGAAGAAATGAAACAATAAGCCGCCTTGTAGAATTTTGCACAGAGCATAACTTAATCATAGCTAACACTTGGTTCAAGAATCATAAAAGAAGGTTGTATACCTGGAAGAATCCTGGAGATACTAATAGGTATCAGATAGATTATATAATGGTAAGACAGAGATTTAGGAACCAGGTTTTAAACTGAAGACATTTCCAGGGGCAGATGTGGATTCTGACCACAATCTATTGGTTATGAACTGCAGATTGAAACTGAAGGAACTGCAAAAAGGTGGGAATTTAAGGAGATGGGACCTGGATAAACTGAAAGAACCAGAGGTTGTAGAGAGTTTCAGGGAGAGCATAAGGGAACAATTGACGGGAATGGGGGAGAGAAATACAGTAGAAGAAGAATGGGTAGCTCTGAGGGATGAAGTAGTGAAGGCAGCAGAGGATCAAGTAGGTAAAAAGACGAGGGCTAATAGAAATCCTTGGGTAACAGAAGAAATATTGAATTTAATTGATGAAAGGAGAAAATATAAAAATGCAGTAAATGAAGCAGGCAAAAAGGAATACAAACCTCTCAAAAATGAGATTGACAGGAAGTGCAAAATGGCTAAGCAGGGATGGCTAGAGGATAAATGTAAGGATGTAGAGGCTTGTCTCACTAGGGGTAAGATAGATACTGCCTACAGGAAAATTAAAGAGACCTTTGGACAGAAGAGAACCACTTGTATGAATATCAAGAGCTCAGATGGAAACCCAGTTCCAAGCAAAGAAGGGAAGGCAGAAAGGTGGAAGGACTATATAGAGGGTTTATACAAGGGCGATGTACTTGAGGACAATATTATGGAAATGGAAGAAGATGTACATGAAGATGAAATGGGAGATAAGATACTGCGTGCAGAGTTTGACAGAGCACTGAAACACCTGAGTCGAAACAAGGCCCCGGGAGTAGACAACATTCCATTAGAACTACTGATGGCCTTGGGAGAGCCAGTCATGACAAAACTCTACCATCTGGTGAGCAAGATGTATGAGACAGGCGAAATACCCACAGACTTCAAGAAGAATATAATGATTCCAATCCCAAAGAAAGCAGGTGCTGACACATGTGAAAATTACCGAACTATCAGTTTAATAAGTCACAGCTGCAAAATACTAACGCGAATTCTTTACAGACATATGGAAAAACTGGTAGAAGCGGACCTCGGGGAAGATCAGTTTGGATTCCGTAGAAATGTTGGAACACGTGAGGCAATACTAACCTTACGACTTATCTTAGAAGAAAGATTAAGAAAAGGCAAACCTACGTTTCTAGCATTTGTAGACTTAGAGAAAGCTTTTGACAACGTTAACTGGAATACTCTCTTTCAAATTCTGAAGGTGGCAGGGGTAAAATACAAGGAGCGAAAGGCTATTTACAATTTGTACAGAAACCAGATGGCAGTTATAAGAGTCGAGGGGCATGAAAGGGAAGCAGTGGTTGGGAAAGGAGTGAGACAGGGTTGTAGCCTCTCCCCTATGTTATTCCATCTGTATATTGAGCAAGCAGTAAAGGAAATAAAAGAAAAATTCGGAGTAGGAATTAAAATTCATGGAGAAGAAGTAAAAACTTTGAGGTTCGCCGATGACATTGTAATTCTGTCAGAGACAGCAAAGGACTTGGAAGAGCAGTTGAACGGAATGGACAGTGTCTTGAAAGGAGGATATAAGATGAACATCAATGAAAGCAAAAAGAGGATAATGCAATGTAGTCGAATTAAATCGGGTGATGCTGAGGGAATTAGATTAGGAAATGAGACACTTAAAGTAGTAAAGGAGTTTTGCTATTTAGGGAGTAAAATAACTGATGATGGTCGAAGTAGAGAGGATATAAAATGTAGACTGGCAATGGCAAGGAAATCGTTTCTGAAGAAGAGAAAGTTGTTAACATCGAGTATAGATTTAAGTGTCAGGAAGTCGTTTCTGAAAGTACTTGTATTGAGTGTTGCCATGTATGGAAGTGAAACATGGACGGTAAATAGTTTGGACAAGAAGAGAATAGAAGCCTTTGAAATGTGTTGCTACAGAAGAATGCTGAAGATAAGGTGGGTAGATCACGTAACTAACGAGGAGGTATTGAATAGGATTGGGGAGAAGAGAAGTTTGTGGCACAACTTGACTAGAAGAAGGGATCGGTTGGTAGGACATGTTTTGAGGCATCAAGGGATCAAAAATTTAGCATTGGAGGGCAGCGTGGAGGGTAAAAATCGTAGAGGGAGACCAAGAGATCAATACACTAAGCAGATTCAGAAGGATGTAGGTTGCAGTAGGTACTGGGAGATGAAGAAGCTTGCACAGGATAGAGTAGCATGGAGAGCTGCATCAAACCAGTCTCAGGACTGAAGACCACAACAACAACAACAACTCATTATTACGACTGAGCAGACTTTGTATTCAGGACAGCCACAGTCTGGATGTATCACTTTGAAGGTAAAATCGCTTGATCTGTAATTAATTTATTGATAAGCATGACCAGTTACGCAGCATTTCAGCTACATCGTCAGGGGCAATAAAATCAAAACATGTTCTCATAAAAACAGACAATGGGATGGCCCAGAGTTCTTAGCAAGGATGACCTGATTTTATTGCACATGGCGATGCAGCTGTAACGCCGAGTAACCGGTCGTGATTGTAAATAAAGTACTTACAGCTGAAGCGATTTTATCTTCAAAATTTTATGACTGAGGTAGTGTCCATCGTGTTCACCTACAGCCCCATGAATAACATTGATTAATCTGTGTCCAAAGTGACTGCTTGAATCCCGTCTGCCATCCGGGGTGGCCGAGCGGTTATAGGCGCTACAGTCTGGAACCGCGCGACCGCTACGGTCGCAGGTTCGAATCCTGCCTCGGGCATGGATGTGTGTGATGTCAATAGGTTAGTTAGGTTTAAGCAGTTCTAAGTTCTAGGGGACTGATGACCTTAGAAGGTAAGTCCCATAGTGCTCTGAGCCATTTGAACCATTTTTTTGAATCACGTTTGCAAATAGGGTCGAGCCAGATGCGGTACGGCGTCGCCTCCATTGGGTGCCATTTGTAGCAGAAGCTGCGGGCAGGCGAGGTGTAACACCGCAACTTTATACTTCATTGCCTTCGAGCACTGGTTCTCTTCGGACTGATCAGTCAGGACGAGTGTTAGATGTGCTAACGGCGTTGATCATACCGTTTTACGTTTTTTGCTTAGTCCTGTACCGTGCCGGCCGTTGTGACCGAGCGGTTCTAGGCGCTTCAGTCCGGAACTGTGCTGGTGCTACGGTCGCAAGTGCGAATCCTGCCTCGGGTATGAATGTTTGTGATGTCCTTAGGTTAGTTAGGTTTAAGTAGTTCTAAGTCAAGGGGACTGATGACCTCAGATGTTAACTCCCATAGTGCTCAGAGCCATTTGAACCATCATGTACCGTTTCTCTTCCATTTGATGGTGGCGGTTTGGCATTTTAGTATGCTGTTGTTTTATTTCGTGATTCTCTTGGTCGTGGTGAAGCTGTCTTTTCGGTTCCCTCCCTACATTGGGTAATTGTTTTGAATTTTTGTCAAAGTGGAAGTAGTGGTTGCTTTGCAACTATACTTGCAATATATTCGTGCTTACTCTGCTGGTCTGCGTCTGCGTGCATATGATTACATTGACGACTGATTTCGTAATCACTAACGCAATATAAGTTGTGAATGGGTGCAGTTGCATCGACTTGGGAATTTTTTGGCCTCGGCATAAGGTACTCTTCTGTTTATTTTAGCCCTCTGCGCTTTCGTTTCTTTCGAATTTTTTGCAGCTTTGATTCCATGCTGAATGATCATTACTGTAAATGATATAGAAGGGAGGAAGTGACTCTTGCTTCATGGGCTACTTTGCCATATCTGCCACACAAAGCCTGCCACTGCCTACAAGAGCTGCGTGGGTGCATAGCCGACAATTAAGACGCCGCTGGTATTTTGGGATTTATAGCCACATTTTCAGTTGGACGAATTGTACCTTAAAATACGTCGTCTCGTTTGACGAGTCAAAAATTATAACAAATATATCAGTAAATAATCTTGATCGTTGTATGAGTTCACAGGTGAATACTGTAAATGTTAAGTAAACCACCACAGCTGTATTTAAGTACGTTTATTACGGCACAACAGGTTTCATTCTAACCTAACATCTTCAGCTGACATCGAAAATTCATCAAAACTTCATTACTAATTCTCAGTACATTACCAGGGATCTGTAGTTGTCAAGATATTATTTCTAATCGCCATACATAAAGCTCGAACATATTCTCAGTTCGAATATAACGAATTTCCTTGAGACAGAGAAGTTGCTGTCCACGCATCAGCACGACTAGAAAGCATCGCTCCTGCGAAACGCCACTCGCCCTTTTTTCACGTGATATGTTGCGAACCATGGACGAAGGGTATCAGACGGATGCCATATTCCTTGACTTCCGGAAAGCGTTTGACTCCGTGCCCCACTGCAGACTCCTAACTAAGGTACAAGCATATGGGATTGGTTCCCAAGTATGTGAGTGGCTCGAAGACTTCTTAAGTAATAGAACCCAGTACGTTGTCCTCGATGGTGAGTGTTCATCGGAGGTGACGGTATCATCTGGAGTGCCGCAGGGAAGTGTGGTACGTCCGCTGTTGTTTTCTATGTACATAAATGATATTTTGGATAGGGTGTATAGCAATGTGCGGCTGTTTGCTGATGATGCTGTGGTGTACGGGATGGTGTCGTCGTTGAGTGACTGTAGGAGGATAGAAGATGACTTGGACAGGATTTGTGATTGGTGTAAAGAATGGCAGCTAACTCTAAATATAGATAAATGTAAATTAATGCAGATAAATAGGAAAAAGAATCCCGTTATGTTTGGATACTCCATTAGTAGTGTAGCGCTTGACACAGTCACGTCGATTAAATATTTGGGCGTAACATTGCAGAGCGATATGAAGTGGGACAAGCATGTAATGGCAGTTGTGGGGAAGGCGGATAGTCGTCTTTGGTTCATTGGTAGAATTTTGGGAAGATGTGGTTCATCTGTAAAGGAGACCGCTTATAAAACACTAATACGACCTATTCTTGAGTACTGCTCGAGCGTTTGGGATCCCTATCAGGTCGGATTGAGGGAGGACATAGAAGCAATTCAGAGGCGGGCTGCTAGATTTGTTACTGGTAGGTTTGATCATCACGCGAGTGTTACGGAAATGCTTTAGGAACTCGGGTGGGAGTCTCTGGAGGAAAGGAGGCGTTCTTTTCGTGAATCGCAGCTGCGGAAATTTAGAGAACCAGCATTTGAGGCTGACTGCAGTACAGTTTTTCTGCCACCAACTTATATTTCGCGGAAAGACCACAAAGATAAGATAAGAGAGATTAGGGCTAGTACAGAGGCATATAGGCAGTGATTTTTCCCTCATTCTGTTTGGGAGTGGAACAGGGAGACAAGATACTAGTTGAGGTACGAGGTACCCTCCGCCACGCACCGTATGGTGGATTGCGGAGTATGTATGTAGATGTAGAAGTTGATGTAGATAAAGCTAACTGGCATATTGTAGAACATGATGGGCACACTGAAATACTTTACCATCCCCCTGAGAGAAGTACAGTTACCAAACCATGCAGGGAACATAACGACGTGCTACGCTGTGGTTTTGCAGACATTCCTCTCCGCTTGCCACTGAATCTGCAATAGTAAACTACGTACAGCAGAATCCTGATGTTAGTGCAGCAGGTAGACTGCTCAATGGAGCAGATAGGCAGCAGCTTGACAGCACATTGCTGCAGGTAGACAGCATTTGGGCTGCACAGTACAGAATGTAGACAGCAGTGGGACTGCACAGAACAGAATGTAGACAGCATTTGGACTGCACAGGACAGAATGTAAACAGCATTTGGGCTGCACAGTACAGAATGTAGACAGCAGTGGGACTGCACAGTACAGAATGTAGACAGCATTTGGACTGCACAGGACAGAATGTAAACAGCATTTGGGCTGCACAGTACAGAATGTAGACAAAAGTGGGACTGCACAGTACAGAATGTAGGCAACATTTGGACTGCACAGTACAGAATGTAGACAGCATTTGGGCTGCACAGTACAGAATGTAGACAGCAGTGGGACTGCACAGTACAGAATGTAGACAGCATTTCGACCGCACAGTGCAGAATGTAGACAGCAGTGGGACTGCACAGTACTGAATGTAGACAGCAGTGGGACTGCCCAGAACAGAATGTAGACAGCATTTGGACTGCACAGTACAGAATGTAAACAGCACTTGGACTCCACAGGACAGAATGTAGACAGAATTTGGACTGCACAGTACAGAATGTAGACAGCATTTGGGCTGCACAGTACAGAATGTAGACAGCAGTGGGACTGCACAGTACAGAATGCAAACAGCAGTTGGACAACAAAGTGCAGCAGTAGAGGGCTGGTGGACTGCACATCGGAGCAGGTGGATGACAGTGCAGCAACCAAGTGGCAGGTGTTCTGTACCGTACAGCAGAGAAATGCCAGTGGACAGCACAGTGCAGCATACAAGTGGTAGCTGGTTCGTACAGTGCAGCAGATATACAACAGGAGGACCGCTCAGTGCAACAGATATGTGGCAGGTGAACTGCTCAGGGCAGCAGACGCATGGCAGATAGACTGCACAGTGCAGCGGCTAGATGGCATGCCAGCAGCAGACAGCGCTAATCCCTCCTGCCCGTGCCTGGCTGGCTTTCTACGCGAGTCCGCAGGTGCGCTCTGAGTCACAGAGCAGGCCGGGTTCCTATTTGCAGGCGAGTCGCAGACGACGGTTCTTGGCGAAGCGACGCGCGCACCTGCCGCAGACGCGCCTGCCACTCGATACACCGCTACGCGCTGCCAATGCCGTCGGCCGCGACCGCGCTGCAAAATGCGGTAACCTCTCACGGAAAATGGCGCAGGCGGCGAGACGCAACACCAGTCGCTGAAGTGGCCCAAACGCTCGAGTTACACTGCTGCGCATATCACCGATGCGGTACACTTCGGCACCTTCATTTGTACTCCGCGAGACACCTTTTCGCGTCGGTGCCGGTAAGACGGTTGTGAAAGAACACCGGCTGATGTGGTAGGGGTGTGCAATAGACAGTCAGCAATGACAGATGATGATGTGAATTTCTTGCAGAATAAAACAGTACCTACGGTACTAAGAGAAGAATTGCTATGTAACAAAATTGAAGGAAAGTGGTGGTGGAGACGGCTGCACCAGAAACTGAGGAAGGCGCCTTCCAGCAACACCACAAGCGAGCCGAAAAATGAAGCAAAATACGATATCGCTACGGAGGTGACGTAACAAGAGGGGAACACGAAGAGGACGCTACGTGACCTTCGGGGACACGGCGCTTCTGACCAGCTGCAGCGATGGCGTCCCACGGAGCTGCGGATCCAGAGGCCCTGAGCGATCTTCATAGATACGGTCGTGGAGCCTTGGCCTGGAGTGCTGAGTACAAAAACTCCAGCAAGAGAAGTCCGCACCAGCTGCATCAGTTATGCGGTGAAGGACATTAGCCCATCTAGGCTCAGCTGTTTTTCTTCTGGATTCTACAAGCCGTCTGCTAGAGATGAATACACACTGTAGGGAAGGTCACAATGGCAGAAGAAACATGGGGAGATCGATGGTGCCCTGTGCAGCGTCTGGGCTCGGTTCCTGGAGCTGCCGAGGACCTTCTTCCTGGTGTGAGTACTGGAACATGTGCACTCAGTCCCCTGATGTCATTTGAGGAGCGACTAAAATAAGAAGTAGAGACTCCACGGGCTGGAAATACGGCGAAACGGCCGACGTAACGACATGCCGCTCCTGTCACATCCACATAACATCACGGCGGCCGGTCAAAATCTCTCGGACCTTTAGCGCCACGACAGTGAGGTCGCTATCTTACGTATATTAAGTATCAGAACTACTCCACATGCTGAGCGACATCTAAAGTCTCTGGACGTTGGAGGCTTTCTTCTGGAGAACCAGGGAGTAAGACGACTGAATAACAGCCGCAGTTAACAGACTACATACAGAAAGTCATATTTTATTATTTGATTAGAAAAATACAGTCTACCATAGGTTGTAGACTGCAAACCAATCCAAGGGAAATACTGTTAAGTATGCTTTATAAAGAATGTTATTGGTTAAATAATAATAAAAATTAAGAAGTTTAAAACAACCACTGTCGTACCTTCCTTTCCGGTTTCCTGATTGTGTGTAGGAAGAGCGACTGGCGGCGACGGTCTATGTGATCGGTAATTTCTTTCCAGAATGAGATTTTCACTCTGCAGTGGTGTGCGCTGATATGAAACTTCCCGCCAGATTAAGACTGTGTGCCGGACCGACACTTTCACTCGGGACCTTTACCTTTCGCGGGCAATTGTTCTACCACCTGAGCTACCCAAGCACGACTCACGCCCCGTCCTCCTGCGAAGGAGAGCTTCTGTAAAGTTTGGAAGGTAGGAGACGAGGTACTGGCGGAAGTAAAGCTGTGAGTACCGGGCGTGAGTCGTGCTTCGGTAGCTCAGATGGTAGAGCACTTGCCCGCGAAAGGAAAAGGTCCCGAGTTCTAGAGTCGGTCGGGCACACAGTTTTAATCTGCCAGGAAGTTTCATATCAGCGCACACTCCGCTGCAGAGTGAACACCTCATTCTGGAAACAACCCCCAGGCTGTGGCTAAGCCATGTCTCCGCAATATCCTTTCTTTCAGGAGTGCTAGTTCTGCAAGGTTCGCAGGAGAGCTTCTGTAAAGTTTGGAAAGTAGGAGACGAGGTACTGGCGGAAGTAAAGCTGTGAGTACCGGGCGTGAGTCGTGCTTCGGTAGCTCAGATGGTAGAGCACTTGCCCGCGGAAGGCAAAGGTCCCGAGTTCGAGTCTCGGTCGGGCACACAGTTTTAATCTGCCAGGAAGTTTCATATCAGCGCACACTCCGCTGCAGAGTGAACATCTCATAATGGAAACAACCCCCAGGCTGTGGCTAAGCCATGTCTCCGCAATATCCTTTCTTTCAGGAGTGCTAGTTCTGCAAGGTTCGCAGGATAGCTTCTGTAAAGTTTGGAAGGTAGGAGACGAGGTACTGGCGGAAGTAAAGCTGTGAGTACCGGGCGTGAGTCGTGCTTCGGTAGCTCAGATGGTAGAGCACTTGCCCGCGTAAGGCAAAGGTCCCGATTTCGAGTCTCGGTCGGGCACACAGTTTTAATCTGCCAGGAAGTTTCATATCAGCGCACACTCCGCTGCAGAGTGAAAATCTCATTCTGGAAACAACCCCCAGGCTGTGGCTAAGCCATGTCTCCGCAATATCCTTTCTTTCAGGAGTGCTAGTTCTGCAAGGTTCGCAGGAGAGCTTCAGTAAAGTTTGGAAGGTAGGAGACGAGGTACTGGCGGAAGTAAAGCTGTGAGTACCGGGCGTGAGTCGTGCTTCGGTAGCTCAGATGGTAGAGCACTTGCCCGCGAAAGGAAAAGGTCCCGAGTTCTAGAGTCGGTCGGGCACACAGTTTTAATCTGCCAGGAAGTTTCATATCAGCGCACACTCCGCTGCAGAGTGAACACCTCATTCTGGAAACAACCCCCAGGCTGTGGCTAAGCTATGTCTCCGCAATATCCTTTCCTTCAGGAGTGCTAGTTCTGCAAGGTTCGCAGGAGAGCTTCTGTAAAGTTTGGAAGGTAGGAGACGAGGCACTGGCGGAAGTAAAGCTGTGAGTACCGGGCGTGAGTCGTGCTTCGGTAGCTCAGATGGTAGAGCACTTGCCCGCGAAAGGCAAAGGTCCCGAGTTCGAGTCTCGGTCGGGCACACAGTTTTAATCTGCCAGGAAGTTTCATATCAGCGCACACTCCGCTGCAGAGTGAAAATCTGATTCCGGAAACAACCCCCAGGCTTTGGCAAAGCCATGTCTCCGCAATATTCTTTCTATCAGGAGTGCTAGTTCTGCAAGGTTCGCAGGAGAGCTTCTGTAAAGTTTGGAAGGTAGGAGACGAGGTACTGGCGGAAGTAAAGCTGTGAGTACCGGGCGTGAGTCGCGCTACGGTAGCTCAGATGGTGTCAGTCTGCTTTCGGTCGGTGAGCGGCGAGGACGTCTTGTTTACGTCCCGTCCGCAGAGTCACGAGCGCGCGTAGTGTGTTTACTTCCTCGCCGCAGCTAATACTCGCGTCCGTTAACACTGAGTCGCCATGGCTCATTCGTACAGAAAAGCTACCATCAAGATCAGCGTCCAGCCCGACTACGCACGACCACGAGCCTTTGAAGTAGAACGATTCATCCGTGACGAAGTTCAGATACCAACACAGCACATCATCGGTATCCACCTATCCATCACAAGTAGCGTCGTTTACGTCAAGATGATCGATGACGAGTTATGTCACGCAGTTGTGAACAGATGCGCGAACACTCTCAAGTTCAAACACTCCTATGGTCACATCGGAGAGGTTACTGTTGACCATGCTGGACTAGGATTACGCACACTAAGAGTCTTCGAACTCCCTTTCGAAGTACCACCGGACGTCGTCACCTCAGCTTTCCGCCCTTATGGGACGGTAATTAGCCAAGTGGCCGAAAAATGGAACACCTTCGAGACGTACCAAGTCCTCAACGGCGTCCGACAAGTGAAAATTGAATTAAAGAAACATGTGCCGTCCTACTTAGTCATAGGTGGCTGTCGAGCAATAATAATGTACGACGGCCAACCTCGTACTTGTTCTGGTTGCGGCCAGGAGGGTCATGTACGCTCGGCGTGTATTCAACGTCGGGTTACACAACTTCCATTGCATGACACGACACCACCTCCTACGCTCACGGCCCTCCCCCTCAATTACGCAGAGGTGACACGATCGACCGTCGTGACAGACGACCACCTCCCCGGCGGACAGGAAGCGTTAGAATGCACACCTGTCGCCGGTCCTGGATTGACCAACACCATTACGGTGTCTGCAAGGGTTGAAGAACGCCGGCCATCGACTCCACATGAAGATTCGGACGAGAGAATGGAACTCGACGCTAGGGTTGTACCGACCTCTGCCTTTCTCCCTGAGGGGGATGCTATACGGGAACCACAAACTCTTTCGGACACAGAAACCCACGTCCGCAAACAAAGGTCGCCGAGAAAACATAAAAAGCGACGTCGCACACCCTCAGACGATTGCCTCCAGCGGACGTCTTCTCCAGTTGACGACCGGACGGCCGACGAAACGACGAGGAAAATGGATGACACGAGATCGCCCTCACCTGTCACTTTGTCTGAGTCCGATCTCTCGGACAAACGGATGGCCAGCACAGCGCCCGCCGTTGGCACACAACCGGAAACAACTGCGGATTTACCCTTAGTCACTCAGTCCACAAGTGTTCTACCGCAGTCACCGTTAACTTACGGACCCTGGCCGGATGACATTGAAGACGATTCTACGGCCGCTGTGGTGGATGAGGAGAGGGGTCTCTCCTCCCACACCTCGGCCCCTCCCGAGTAGCAACAGATGACGGCGCGGACGCGGCCAGCAGATCACGGGCCCCACCTTTAACGGCGACACTGACGGCAGCCCCCACCGCAGGAGACGATCTACAAACCTATCGCTTGACGACCATCAACATTAACACCATTCGGACACGTACGAAGTTGTCGCTGCTCCAAGACATGCTCAATGCAGCAGACGTTGACATTGTCTTTCTCCAAGAAGTCTTCGTCGCCGATTTCCCGGGTATGTATGGTTATACGGCTCATGTGTCCCACGCCTCGCCAACTAACAGTGGAGTCGCCATCCTCCTCAGAGAGGGCCTCGAGGCAGACGAAGTCCGATATCTCCCCGACGCTAGAGGAATGGCCGTAACGGTGCAAGGCGTCCGGTTTATCAATGTGTACGCCCCTTCCGGAACGAATCGCCGTCGTGACCGATCGCTCTTTTTCGCAGAAGGAATATCACCGCTTTTTCAGGGCAGGCACGATGACTTGATATTAGAGGGCGATTTCAATTGCACCCAAGCACCTAAAGATCAGCTGCCACGCCATTCACCGTGCCCCGAACTTGGGACACTCATCGGCGATCTCCAGCTAATAGATACATGGGAACATGTCCGAGGAAATAGACCGGGATACACCCATTTCACGAGTCACTCGTCTAGTCGCCTCGATAGGATTTACGTCTCCCGTTCTCTCGCGGCAACGGTGAGTGACGCGGAGGTGTGGCCAGTAGCCTTTTCTGATCACGAGGCCTATATATGTGCCGTCACCCTTCGTCGCCAACGGGTGTGGCGCAGCCGACATCCCTGGAAATTAAACCTTGCTCATCTCGCTTCTCCGGATTGTCGACGCGCCATCGAAGACACGTGGAGTTTGTGCGTCCGCCGCCTCCCAACGTATCCTACGTCGATTAGTTGGTGGTTAACCTGCGCCAAGCCGGCCCTACGGCGAACCTTTCTTACGTATGGTCGTGAGACTGCTGCTTGGAGGCGGCAGACCCTTGATTTTTATTTCACCGTCCTTCGCGAATGCGCCTCCTTGCCACCCACACCGGAACGACAGCTGACAGTTCAGCGTGCGAAAGCACAGATCGTAGCCCATATGCGCCGACACCTCGAAGGGACGATCGTCCGAGCGCGGACACAAGACAGACTCGCAACGGAACGACCCACCATGTACCACGTCATCCGAGAACGTACACTGCGAAGACGGGCGCTGATACATGCCATCACCAATGAGGACGGCCGTCATCACACCACACAACGCGATATTGCTGCAGCCTTCTTCGACCATTACGCACGACTTTATTCTGCTCAATGTTCCGACCCGACGACGGTGACAGCAGTCTCACAACTGGTTTACGGCATTGTCCCACAGGATTTACAAACTGAATTATTGAACGACATTACGCTCCCTGCGACCTTCGTAGAAGGAATAAGTATACCGGTTCACAAGCCTAAAGGTGGGGCTCGAATACAATATTACCGCCCGCTAACACTCGTCAACTGCGACATGAAGATATTCACCAGACTATTAGCAAACCGTCTACGACCGACCCTACCTTACGTCATCTCGTCAGATCAGACTTCCCTAGGGGGTATCAACAACATCCACACAGCTCTGTGTCGATACCGTGACTTAATAGCCCTAGCGAGGGCACGCCGCATCCCGGGAGCGCTGGCATCACTAGATTTTAGCCAAGCTTTTGATCGAGTGGATCACGCGTACCTAACGTCCGTTCTCCAGCACATGCAGTACCCACAGCCATTCACAGACGTCGTGATGCGCCTACTCCGAGGGGCGACTTCCAAAGTGCTCGTTAACGGGCGTCTCTCGCAGTCCCTCCCGATTTTCCGCTCCGTCCGTCAAGGCTGCCCCTTGTCGACGTTACTATATGCTCTGGCACTGGAACCGCTCCTCTGTGGTCTCCGTCAACGCCTCACCGGTCTTACCCTACGTGACGTCACATTTCGCTGTACAGCATATGCAGACGACCTGGTTCTCGTGTTCCGCAATCGCGACGATGTCAACAGAGCACTAGAATGGATTACCACGTACGGCGTGGCTTCCGGCAGCTGTCTCAACATCCCCAAATCGGTCGCCATGGCAATAGGATACCGGTTGACCCCAGCGTGTGTCGAACCCCTACAGCTTCGTGGCACTATCAAATGTCTCGGAATAGAGTTTCACGACGACATACGGCGCACCGCGGCTCTTAACTACCGCCGCTTATTACAACAAATTCGGATCCAGATCTTCAACCTTCGTCTGCGGACCCTCGACATTCTCCAAAGGACACACTTCGTCAATGTTTACCTCGCATCGCGCCTTCCACACATAGCGCGTGTTCTCCCAATACCGTTACTGATGGCTCGACGTCTATTAGCGGCATTCGGAGCCTACGTCAGTACAGGCATGCTCTTCAAAGTCAGTTATGAGTCACTGACCCTTCCCCCAGAAAGGGGAGGTCTTGGTCTAGTCCATGTCCACGACAGAGCTGTGGCCCTGTATGTCAGCTCACACATCAAGCTGTGGCGCCACCACCCGGAAAGTTTGACAGGTTTGCTGTTGGAGTCCTTAGCTCCGCCCTCCCTTATGCCCCCACTGACGACGCAAGACATACCCCCACCCTTCTACTATTTCGGGAACTTTTACATTGAACACAGCTATGTCCGTATCGCAGTACCACCGACGAAACAGCAGAGGCGCCCACCAAACATCGTGGAGACCAAAAGCCCTCAGGTTAATTGGAAGGTGGTGTGGAAGACGATTCACGCGATTCCACTGGACACAGCCGTCCGATCAACATGGTACATCACCGTCAATGGTAAACAGATCACCCGATCACGCCTCCACAAGATAAACATGGCGGAATCGCCTCTCTGCGTAGACTGCGGGATACCAGAAACGGACGAACACCGGCTCACATGTGGCGCGGCAGAAGACGTATGGCGCTTGGTGCGTCAAATTTTGTCGTATTTTCTACGAGTGACTCCGGAACACATTACACCTCGGTTTCTACTATTTCCGGATCAACGATATTTCCCGCGCGCCAAGACCAACGCTGTCACGTGGATCGGTGCGCATGCGGTACACTACTTATTTCACGATGGACCTAAAGATGTATTAGACTTTTGGAACAACCTACAAGAACGTCATTGCAAGATCGTACGGAACCCAAAATACAGACAGTATTTTGCTAATTACTTAGGGAGTGCCCTACGCGACCCTCCACGCAGCTGGATCATCAACAGGTAGGAGAAGATACCCATTGAGTGAGGTGACATGACTAAGTTCGATTCTCGGTGGAACAACATGATATACGTGAAGACGTACCTGGATGATGAAGCGTAAGGAGAGTAGCGACACACTCTTCTGCATCCTGTAGGAAGCACTTTTTTTTTTTTCTTCGTTTTCCCCATATACATTACCTCGGTGTAGGAACGTGCCGAGATATTGGTTTCTTTTTTTCAGAGCACGATGCGGTGCTAGATACATTTATTTTTGTTGTGGTATAAAATAAAACCACATTAAGAACGTATTAAAACAGTAAATAAAAATAAATAAATAAATAATGATTCCCACAAAAGATTTCCCCTTTCCATTCCTGATTCCTTGACGGACGAGGGGGACACTGCGACCAGGCCTCGGGTTACGACCCCTGATCGCTCTGCCCTCCCCGCCCTCCCCCACCTCCCTTTAAAAAAAAAAAAAAAAGGTGGCGCAAAAAAAAAAGGTCCTTTGTTCAATTCTTCCCTCCAGTGAGAATTTTACTCTCTTTATTTTTACATTGTTATTATCTGTCCGTTCGTTCATTGACGAAAAAAAAAAAAAAAAAAGATGGTAGAGCACTTGCCCGCGAAAGGCAAAGGTCCTGAGTTCGAGTCTCGGTCGGGCACACAGTTTCAATCTGCCAGGAAAATTCACATCAGCGCACACTCCGCTGCAGAGTGAAAATCTCATTCTGGAAACAACCCCCAGGCTGTGGCTAAGCCATGTCTCCGCAATATCCTTTCCTTCAGGAGTGCTAGTTCTGCAAGGTTCGCAGGAGAGCTTCTGTAAAGTTTGGAAGGTAGGAGACGAGGCACTGGCGGAAGTAAAGCTGTGAGTACCGGGCGTGAGTCGTGCTTCGGTAGCTCAGATGGTAGAGCACTTGCCCGCGAAAGGCAAAGGTCCCGAGCTCGAGTCTCGGTCGGGGACACAGTTTTAATCTGCCAGGAAGATTCACATCAGCGCACACTCCGCTGCAGAGTGAACATCTCATTCTGGAAACAACCCCCAGGCTGTGGCTAAGCCATGTCTCCGCAATATCCTTTCTTTCAGGAGTGCTAGTTCTGCAAGGTTCGCAGGAGAGCTTCTGTAAAGTTTGGAAGGTAGGAGACGAGGTACTGGCGGAAGTAAAGCTGTGAGTACCGGGCGTGAGTCGTGCTTCGGTAGCTCAGATGGTAGAGCACTTGCCCGCGAAAGGCAAAGGTCCCGAGTTCGAGTCTCGGTCGGGCACACAGTTTTAATCTGCCAGGAAGTTTCATATCAGCGCACACTCCGCTGCAGGGTGAAAATCTCATTCTGGAAACAACCCCAAGGCTGTGGCTAAGCCATGTCTCCGTAATATCCATTCTTTCAGGAGTGCCAGTTCTGCAAGGTTCGCAGGAGAGCTTCTGTAAAGTTTGGAAGGTAGGAGACGAGGTACTGGCGGAAGTAAAGCTGTGAGTACCGGGCGTGAGTCGTGCTACGGTAGCTCAGATGGTAGAGCACTTGCCCGCGAAAGGCAAAGGTCCCGAGTTCGAGTCTCGGTCGGGCACACAGTTTTAATCTGCCAGGAAGTTTCATATCAGCGCACACTCCGCTGCAGAGTGAACATCTCATTCTGGAAACAACCCCCAGGCTGTGGCTAAGCCATGTCTCCGCAATATCCTTTCTTTCAGGAGTGCTAGTTCTGCAAGGTTCGCAGGAGAGCTTCTGTAAAGTTTGGAAGGTAGGAGACGAGGTACTGGCGGAAGTAAAGCTGTGAGTACCGGGCGTGAGTCGTGCTTCGGTAGCTCAGATGGTAGAGCACTTGCCCGCGAAAGGAAAAGGTCCCGAGTTCTAGAGTCGGTCGGGCACACAGTTTTAATCTGCCAGGAAGTTTCATATCAGCGCACACTCCGCTGCAGAGTGAACACCTCATTCTGGAAACAACCCCCAGGCTGTGGCTAAGCTACGTCTCCGCAATATCCTTTCCTTCAGGAGTGCTAGTTCTGCAAGGTTCGCAGGAGAGCTTCTGTAAAGTTTGGAAGGTAGGAGACGAGGCACTGGCGGAAGTAAAGCTGTGAGTACCGGGCGTGAGTCGTGCTTCGGTAGCTCAGATGGTAGAGCACTTGCCCGCGAAAGGTAAAGGTCCCGAGCTCGAGTCTCGGTCGGGAACACAGTTTTAATCTGCCAGGAAGATTCACATCAGCGCACACTCCGCTGCAGAGTGAACATCTCATTCTGGAAACAACCCCCAGGCTGTGGCTAAGCCATGTCTCCGCAATATCCTTTCTTTCAGGAGTGCTAATTCTGCAAGGTTCGCAGGAGAGCTTCTGTAAAGTTTGGAAGGTAGGAGACGAGGTACTGGCGGAAGTAAAGCTGTGAGTACCGGGCGTGAGTCGTGCTTCGGTAGCTCAGATGGTAGAGCACTTGCCCGCGAAAGGCAAAGGTCCCGAGTTCGAGTCTCGGTCGGGCACACAGTTTTAATCTGCCAGGAAGTTTCATATCAGCGCACACTCCGCTGCAGGGTGAAAATCTCATTCTGGAAACAACCCCAAGGCTGTGGCTAAGCCATGTCTCCGTAATATCCATTCTTTCAGGAGTGCCAGTTCTGCAAGGTTCGCAGGAGAGCCTCTGTAAAGTTTGGAAGGTAGGAGACGAGGTACTGGCGGAAGTAAAGCTGTGAGTACCGGGCGTGAGTCGTGCTACGGTAGCTCAGATGGTAGAGCACTTGCCCGCGAAAGGCAAAGGTCCCGAGTTCGAGTCTCGGTCGGGCACACAGTTTTAATCTGCCAGGAAGTTTCATATCAGCGCACACTCCGCTGCAGAGTGAACATCTCATTCTGGAAACAACCCCCAGGCTGTGGCTAAGCCATGTCTCCGCAATATCCTTTCTTTCAGGAGTGCTAGTTCTGCAAGGTTCGCAGGAGAGCTTCTGTAAAGTTTGGAAGGTAGGAGACGAGGTACTGGCGGAAGTAAAGCTGTGAGTACCGGGCGTGAGTCGTGCTTCGGTAGCTCAGATGGTAGAGCACTTGCCCGCGAAAGGAAAAGGTCCCGAGTTCTAGAGTCGGTCGGGCACACAGTTTTAATCTGCCAGGAAGTTTCATATCAGCGCACACTCCGCTGCAGAGTGAACACCTCATTCTGGAAACATCCCCCAGGCTGTGGCTAAGCCATGTCTCCGCAATACCCTTTCTTTCAGGAGTGCTAGTTCTGCAAGGTTCGCAGGAGAGCTTCTGTAAAGTTTGGAAGGTAGGAGACGAGGTACTGGCGGAAGTAAAGCTGTGAGTACCGGGCGTGAGTCGTGCTTCGGTAGCTCAGATGGTAGAGCACTTGCCCGCGGAAGGCAAAGGTCCCGAGTTCGAGTCTCGGTCGGGCACACAGTTTTAATCTGCCAGGAAGTTTCATATCAGCGCACACTCCGCTGCAGAGTGAACATCTCATTCTGGAAACAACCCCCAGGCTGTGGCTAAGCCATGTCTCCGCAATATCCTTTCTTTCAGGAGTGCTAGTTCTGCAAGGTTCGCAGGAGAGCTTCTGTAAAGTTTGGAAGGTAGGAGACGAGGTACTGGCGGAAGTAAAGCTGTGAGTACCGGGCGTGAGTCGTGCTTCGGTAGCTCAGATGGTAGAGCACTTGCCCGCGAAAGGAAAAGGTCCCGAGTTCTAGAGTCGGTCGGGCACACAGTTTTAATCTGCCAGGAAGTTTCATATCAGCGCACACTCCGCTGCAGAGTGAACACCTCATTCTGGAAACAACCCCCAGGCTGTGGCTAAGCTATGTCTCCGCAATATCCTTTCCTTCAGGAGTGCTAGTTCTGCAAGGTTCGCAGGAGAGCTTCTGTAAAGTTTGGAAGGTAGGAGACGAGGCACTGGCGGAAGTAAAGCTGTGAGTACCGGGCGTGAGTCGTGCTTCGGTAGCTCAGATGGTAGAGCACTTGCCCGCGAAAGGCAAAGGTCCCGAGTTCGAGTCTCGGTCGGGCACACAGTTTTAATCTGCCAGGAAGTTTCATATCAGCGCACACTCCGCTGCAGAGTGAAAATCTGATTCCGGAAACAACCCCCAGGCTTTGGCAAAGCCATGTCTCCGCAATATTCTTTCTATCAGGAGTGCTAGTTCTGCAAGGTTCGCAGGAGAGCTTCTGTAAAGTTTGGAAGGTAGGAGACGAGGTACTGGCGGAAGTAAAGCTGTGAGTACCGGGCGTGAGTCGCGCTACGGTAGCTCAGATGGTGTCAGTCTGCTTTCGGTCGGTGAGCGGCGAGGACGTCTTGTTTACGTCCCGTCCGCAGAGTCACGAGCGCGCGTAGTGTGTTTACTTCCTCGCCGCAGCTAATACTCGCGTCCGTTAACACTGAGTCGCCATGGCTCATTCGTACAGAAAAGCTACCATCAAGATCAGCGTCCAGCCCGACTACGCACGACCACGAGCCTTTGAAGTAGAACGATTCATCCGTGACGAAGTTCAGATACCAACACGGCACATCATCGGTATCCACCTATCCATCACAAGTAGCGTCGTTTACGTCAAGATGATCGATGACGAGTTATGTCACGCAGTTGTGAACAGATGCGCGAACACTCTCAAGTTCAAACACTCCGATGGTCACATCGGAGAGGTTACTGTTGACCATGCTGGACTAGGATTACGCACACTAAGAGTCTTCGAACTCCCTTTCGAAGTCCCACCGGACGTCGTCACCTCAGCTTTCCGCCCTTATGGGACGGTAATTAGCCAAGTGGCCGAAAAATGGAACACCTTCGAGACGTACCAAGTCCTCAACGGCGTCCGACAAGTGAAAATTGAATTAAAGAAACATGTGCCGTCCTACTTAGTCATAGGTGGCTGTCGAGCAATAATAATGTACGACGGCCAACCTCGTACTTGTTCTGGTTGCGGCCAGGAGGGTCATGTACGCTCGGCGTGTATTCAACGTCGGGTTACACAACTTCCATTGCATGACACGACACCACCTCCTACGCTCACGGCCCTCCCCCTCAATTACGCAGAGGTGACACGATCGACCGTCGTGACAGACGACCACCTCCCCGGCGGACAGGAAGCGTTAGAATGCACACCTGTCGCCGGTCCTGGATTGACCAACACCATTACGGTGTCTGCAAGGGTTGAAGAACGCCGGCCATCGACTCCACATGAAGATTCGGACGAGAGAATGGAACTCGACGCTAGGGTTGTACCGACCTCTGCCTTTCTCCCTGAGGGGGATGCTATACGGGAACCACAAACTCTTTCGGACACAGAAACCCACGTCCGCAAACAAAGGTCGCCGAGAAAACATAAAAAGCGACGTCGCACACCCTCAGACGATTGCCTCCAGCGGACGTCTTCTCCAGTTGACGACCGGACGGCCGACGAAACGACGAGGAAAATGGATGACACGAGATCGCCCTCACCTGTCACTTTGTCTGATTCCGCTCTCTCGGACAAACGGATGGCCAGCACAGCGCCCGCCGTTGGTACACAACCGGAAACAACTGCGGATTTACCCTTAGTCACTCAGCCCACAAGTGTTCTACCGCAGTCACCGTTAACTTACGGACCCTGGCCGGATGACATTGAAGACGATTCTACGGCCGCTGTGGTGGATGAGGAGAGGGGTCTCTCCTCCCACACCTCGGCCCCTCCCGAGTAGCAACAGATGACGGCGCGGACGCGGCCAGCAGATCACGGGCCCCACCTTTTAAGGCGACACTGACGGCAGCCCCCACCGCAGGAGACGATCTACAAACCTATCGCTTGACGACCATCAACATTAACACCATTCGGACACGTACGAAGTTGTCGCTGCTCCAAGACATGCTCAATGCAGCAGACGTTGACATTGTCTTTCTCCAAGAAGTCTTCGTCGCCGATTTCCCGGGTATGTATGGTTATACGGCTCATGTGTCCCACGCCTCGCCAACTAACAGTGGAGTCGCCATCCTCCTCAGAGAGGGCCTCGAGGCAGACGAAGTCCGATATCTCCCCGACGCTAGAGGAATGGCCGTAACGGTGCAAGGCGTCCGGTTTATCAATGTGTACGCCCCTTCCGGAACGAATCGCCGTCGTGACCGATCGCTCTTTTTCGCAGAAGGAATATCACCGCTTTTTCAGGGCAGGCACAATGACTTGATATTAGGGGGCGATTTCAATTGCACCCAAGCACCTAAAGATCAGCTGCCACGCCATTCACCGTGCCCCGAACTTGGGACACTCATCGGCGATCTCCAGCTAATAGATACATGGGAACATGTCCGAGGAAATAGACCGGGATACACCCATTTCACGAGTCACTCGTCTAGTCGCCTCGATAGGATTTACGTCTCCCGTTCTCTCGCGGCAACGGTGAGTGACGCGGAGGTGTGGCCAGTAGACTTTTCTGATCACGAGGCCTATATATGTGCCGTCACCCTTCGTCGCCAACGGGTGTGGCGCAGCCGACATCCCTGGAAATTAAACCTTGCTCATCTCGCTTCTCCGGATTGTCGACGCGCCATCGAAGACACGTGGAGTTTGTGCGTCCGCCGCCTCCCAACGTATCCTACGTCGATTAGTTGGTGGTTAACCTGCGCCAAGCCGGCCCTACGGCTGAACCTTTATTACGTATGGTCGTGAGACTGCTGCTTGGAGGCGGCAGACCCTTGATTTTTATTTCACCGTCCTTCGCGAATGCGCCTCGTTGCCACCCACACCGGAACGACAGCTGACAGTTCAGCGTGCGAAAGCACAGATCGTAGCCCATATGCGCCGACACCTCGAAGGGACGATCGTCCGAGCGCGGACACAAGACAGACTCACAACGGAACGACCCACCATGTACCACGTCATCCGAGAACGTACACTGCGAAGACGGGCGCTGATACATGCCATCACCAATGAGGACGGCCGTCATCACACCACACAACGCGATATTGCTGCAGCCTTCTTCGACCATTACGCACGACTTTATTCTGCTCAATGTTCCGACCCGACGACGGTGACAGCAGTCTCACAACTGGTTTACGGCATTGTCCCACAGGATTTACAAACTGAATTATTGAACGACATTACGCTCCCTGCGACCTTCGTAGAAGGAATAAGTATACCGGTTCACAAGCCTAAAGGTGGGGCTCGAAT
This sequence comes from Schistocerca nitens, assembly GCF_023898315.1. Taxonomy (NCBI): domain Eukaryota; kingdom Metazoa; phylum Arthropoda; class Insecta; order Orthoptera; family Acrididae; genus Schistocerca; species Schistocerca nitens. Next base: position 95,570,295 of record NC_064622.1, read on the forward strand.
ACAATATTACCGCCCGCTAACACTCGTCAACTGCGACATGAAGATATTCACCAGACTATTAGCAAACCGTCTACGACCGACCCTACCTTACGTCATCTCGTCAGATCAGACTTCCCTAGGGGGTATCAACAACATCCACACAGCTCTGTGTCGATACCGTGACTTAATAGCCCTAGCGAGGGCACGCCGCATCCCGGGAGCGCTGGCATCACTAGATTTTAGCCAAGCTTTTGATCGAGTGGATCACGCGTACCTAACGTCCGTTCTCCAGCACATGCAGTACCCACAGCCATTCACAGACGTCGTGATGCGCCTACTCCGAGGGGCGACTTCCAAAGTGCTCGTTAACGGGCGTCTCTCGCAGTCCCTCCCGATTTTCCGCTCCGTCCGTCAAGGCTGCCCCTTGTCGACGTTACTATATGCTCTGGCACTGGAACCGCTCCTCTGTGGTCTCCGTCAACGCCTCACCGGTCTTACCCTACGTGACGTCACATTTCGCTGTACAGCATATGCAGACGACCTGGTTCTCGTGTTCCGCAATCGCGACGATGTCAACAGAGCACTAGAATGGATTACCACGTACGGCGTGGCTTCCGGCAGCTGTCTCAACATCCCCAAATCGGTCGCCATGGCAATAGGATACCGGTTGACCCCAGCGTGTGTCGAACCCCTACAGCTTCGTGGCACTATCAAATGTCTCGGAATAGAGTTTCACGACGACATACGGCGCACCGCGGCTCTTAACTACCGCCGCTTATTACAACAAATTCGGATCCAGATCTTCAACCTTCGTCTGCGGACCCTCGACATTCTCCAAAGGACACACTTCGTCAATGTTTACCTCGCATCGCGCCTTCCACACATAGCGCGTGTTCTCCCAATACCGTTACTGATGGCTCGACGTCTATTAGCGGCATTCGGAGCCTACGTCAGTACAGGCATGCTCTTCAAAGTCAGTTATGAGTCACTGACCCTTCCCCCAGAAAGGGGAGGTCTTGGTCTAGTCCATGTCCACGACAGAGCTGTGGCCCTGTATGTCAGCTCACACATCAAGCTGTGGCGCCACCACCCGGAAAGTTTGACAGGTTTGCTGTTGGAGTCCTTAGCTCCGCCCTCCCTTATGCCCCCACTGACGACGCAAGACATACCCCCACCCTTCTACTATTTCGGGAACTTTTACATTGAACACAGCTATGTCCGTATCGCAGTACCACCGACGAAACAGGCGTCGGCGCGGGATATATATCATGTCCTACAGCAGAGGCGCCCACCAAACATCGTGGAGACCAAAAGCCCTCAGGTTAATTGGAAGGTGGTGTGGAAGACGATTCACGCGATTCCACTGGACACAGCCGTCCGATCAACATGGTACATCACCGTCAATGGTAAACAGATCACCCGATCACGCCTCCACAAGATAAACATGGCGGAATCGCCTCTCTGCGTAGACTGCGGGATACCAGACACGGACGAACACCGGCTCACATGTGGCGCGGCAGAAGACGTATGGCGCTTGGTGCGTCAAATTTTGTCGTATTTTCTACGAGTGACTCCGGAACACATTACACCTCGGTTTCTACTATTTCCGGATCAACGATATTTCCCGCGCGCCAAGACCAACGCTGTCACGTGGATCGGTGCGCATGCGGTACACTACTTATTTCACGATGGACCTAAAGATGTATTAGACTTTTGGAACAACCTACAAGAACGTCATTGCAAGATCGTACGGAACCCAAAATACAGACAGTATTTTTCTAATTACTTAGGGAGTGCCCTACGCGACCCTCCACGCAGCTGGATCATCAACAGGTAGGAGAAGATACCCATTGAGTGAGGTGACATGACTAAGTTCGATTCTCGGTGGAACAACATGATATACGTGAAGACGTACCTGGATGATGAAGCGTAAGGAGAGTAGCGACACACCCTACTGCATCCTGTATGAAGCACTTTTTCTTTTTTTCTTCGTTTTCCCCATATACATTACCTCGGTGTAGGAACGTGCCGAGATATTGGTCTCTTTTTTTCAGAGCACGATGCGGTGCTAGATACATTTATTTTTGTTGTGGTATAAAATAAAACCACATTAAGAACGTATTAAAACAGTAAATAAAAATAAATAAATAAATAATGATTCCCACAAAAGATTTCCCCTTTCCATCCCTGATTCCTTGACGGACGAGGGGGACACTGCGACCAGGCCTCGGGTTACGAACCCTGATCGCTCTGCCCTCCCCGCCCTCCACCACCTCCCTAAAAAAAAACAAAAAAAAACGGTGGCGCAAAAAAAAAAAAGGTCCTTTGTTCAATTCTTCCCTCCAGTGAGAATTTTACTCTCTTTATTTTTACATTGTTATTATCTGTCCGTTCGTTCATTGACGAAAAAAAAAAAAAAAAAAGATGGTAGAGCACTTGCCCACGAAAGGCAAAGGTCCTGAGTTCGAGTCTCGGTCGGGCACACAGTTTTAATCTGCCAGGAAAATTCACATCAGCGCACACTCCGCTGCAGAGTGAAAATCTCATTCTGGAAACAACCCCCAGGCTGTGGCTAAGCCATGTCTCCGCAATATCCTTTCCTTCAGGAGTGCTAGTTCTGCAAGGTTCGCAGGAGAGCTTCTGTAAAGTTTGGAAGGTAGGAGACGAGGCACTGGCGGAAGTAAAGCTGTGAGTACCGGGCGTGAGTCGTGCTTCGGTAGCTCAGATGGTAGAGCACTTGCCCGCGAAAGGCAAAGGTCCCGAGCTCGAGTCTCGGTCGGGGACACAGTTTTAATCTGCCAGGAAGATTCACATCAGCGCACACTCCGCTGCAGAGTGAACATCTCATTCTGGAAACAACCCCCAGGCTGTGGCTAAGCCATGTCTCCGCAATATCCTTTCTTTCAGGAGTGCTAGTTCTGCAAGGTTCGCAGGAGAGCTTCTGTAAAGTTTGGAAGGTAGGAGACGAGGTACTGGCGGAAGTAAAGCTGTGAGTACCGGGCGTGAGTCGTGCTTCGGTAGCTCAGATGGTAGAGCACTTGCCCGCGAAAGGCAAAGGTCCCGAGTTCGAGTCTCGGTCGGGCACACAGTTTTAATCTGCCAGGAAGTTTCATATCAGCGCACACTCCGCTGCAGGGTGAAAATCTCATTCTGGAAACAACCCCCAGGCTGTGGCTAAGGCATGTCTCCGTAATATCCATTCTTTCAGGAGTGCCAGTTCTGCAAGGTTCGCAGGAGAGCTTCTGTAAAGTTTGGAAGGTAGGAGACGAGGTACTGGCGGAAGTAAAGCTGTGAGTACCGGGCGTGAGTCGTGCTACGGTAGCTCAGATGGTAGAGCACTTGCCCGCGAAAGGCAAAGGTCCCGAGTTCGAGTCTCGGTCGGGCACACAGTTTTAATCTGCCAGGAAGTTTCATATCAGCGCACACTCCGCTGCAGAGTGAACATCTCATTCTGGAAACAACCCCCAGGCTGTGGCTAAGCCATGTCTCCGCAATATCCTTTCTTTCAGGAGTGCTAGTTCTGCAAGGTTCGCAGGAGAGCTTCTGTAAAGTTTGGAAGGTAGGAGACGAGGTACTGGCGGAAGTAAAGCTGTGAGTACCGGGCGTGAGTCGTGCTTCGGTAGCTCAGATGGTAGAGCACTTGCCCGCGAAAGGAAAAGGTCCCGAGTTCTAGAGTCGGTCGGGCACACAGTTTTAATCTGCCAGGAAGTTTCATATCAGCGCACACTCCGCTGCAGAGTGAACACCTCATTCTGGAAACAACCCCCAGGCTGTGGCTAAGCTACGTCTCCGCAATATCCTTTCCTTCAGGAGTGCTAGTTCTGCAAGGTTCGCAGGAGAACTTCTGTAAAGTTTGGAAGGTAGGAGACGAGGCACTGGCGGAAGTAAAGCTGTGAGTACCGGGCGTGAGTCGTGCTTCGGTAGCTCAGATGGTAGAGCACTTGCCCGCGAAAGGTAAAGGTCCCGAGCTCGAGTCTCGGTCGGGAACACAGTTTTAATCTGCCAGGAAGATTCACATCAGCGCACACTCCGCTGCAGAGTGAACATCTCATTCTGGAAACAACCCCCAGGCTGTGGCTAAGCCATGTCTCCGCAATATCCTTTCTTTCAGGAGTGCTAGTTCTGTAAGGTTCGCAGGAGAGCTTCTGTAAAGTTTGGAAGGTAGGAGACGAGGTACTGGCGGAAGTAAAGCTGTGAGTACCGGGCGTGAGTCGTGCTTCGGTAGCTCAGATGGTAGAGCACTTGCCCGCGAAAGGCAAAGGTCCCGAGTTCGAGTCTCGGTCGGGCACACAGTTTTAATCTGCCAGGAAGTTTCATATCAGCGCACACTCCGCTGCAGGGTGAAAATCTCATTCTGGAAACAACCCCAAGGCTGTGGCTAAGCCATGTCTCCGTAATATCCATTCTTTCAGGAGTGCCAGTTCTGCAAGGTTCGCAGGAGAGCTTCTGTAAAGTTTGGAAGGTAGGAGACGAGGTACTGGCGGAAGTAAAGTTGTGAGTACCGGGCGTGAGTCGTGCTACGGTAGCTCAGATGGTAGAGCACTTGCCCGCGAAAGGCAAAGGTCCCGAGTTCGAGTCTCGGTCGGGCACACAGTTTTAATCTGCCAGGAAGTTTCATATCAGCGCACACTCCGCTGCAGAGTGAACATCTCATTCTGGAAACAACCCCCAGGCTGTGGCTAAGCCATGTCTCCGCAATATCCTTTCTTTCAGGAGTGCTAGTTCTGCAAGGTTCGCAGGAGAGCTTCTGTAAAGTTTGGAAGGTAGGAGACGAGGTACTGGCGGAAGTAAAGCTGTGAGTACCGGGCGTGAGTCGTGCTTCGGTAGCTCAGATGGTAGAGCACTTGCCCGCGAAAGGAAAAGGTCCCGAGTTCTAGAGTCGGTCGGGCACACAGTTTTAATCTGCCAGGAAGTTTCATATCAGCGCACACTCCGCTGCAGAGTGAACACCTCATTCTGGAAACAACCCCCAGGCTGTGGCTAAGCCATGTCTCCGCAATACCCTTTCTTTCAGGAGTGCTAGTTCTGCAAGGTTCACAGGAGAGCTTCTGTAAAGTTTGGAAGGTAGGAGACGAGGTACTGGCGGAAGTAAAGCTGTGAGTACCGGGCGTGAGTCGTGCTTCGGTAGCTCAGATGGTAGAGCACTTGCCCGCGAACGGAAAAGGTCCCGAGTTCTAGAGTCGGTCGGGCACACAGTTTTAATCTGCCAGGAAGTTTCATATCAGCGCACACTCCGCTGCAGAGTGAACACCTCATTCTGGAAACAACCCCCAGGCTGTGGCTAAGCTATGTCTCCGCAATATCCTTTCCTTCAGGAGTGCTAGTTCTGCAAGGTTCGCAGGAGAGCTTCTGTAAAGTTTGGAAGGTAGGAGACGAGGCACTGGCGGAAGTAAAGCTGTGAGTACCGGGCGTGAGTCGTGCTTCGGTAGCTCAGATGGTAGAGCACTTGCCCGCGAAAGGCAAAGGTCCCGAGTTCGAGTCTCGGTCGGGCACACAGTTTTAATCTGCCAGGAAGTTTCATATCAGCGCACACTCCGCTGCAGAGTGAAAATCTGATTCCGGAAACAACCCCCAGGCTTTGGCAAAGCCATGTCTCCGCAATATTCTTTCTATCAGGAGTGCTAGTTCTGCAAGGTTCGCAGGAGAGCTTCTGTAAAGTTTGGAAGGTAGGAGACGAGGTACTGGCGGAAGTAAAGCTGTGAGTACCGGGCGTGAGTCGCGCTACGGTAGCTCAGATGGTGTCAGTCTGCTTTCGGTCGGTGAGCGGCGAGGACGTCTTGTTTACGTCCCGTCCGCAGAGTCACGAGCGCGCGTAGTGTGTTTACTTCCTCGCCGCAGCTAATACTCGCGTCCGTTAACACTGAGTCGCCATGGCTCATTCGTACAGAAAAGCTACCATCAAGATCAGCGTCCAGCCCGACTACGCACGACCACGAGCCTTTGAAGTAGAACGATTCATCCGTGACGAAGTTCAGATACCAACACGGCACATCATCGGTATCCACCTATCCATCACAAGTAGCGTCGTTTACGTCAAGATGATCGATGACGAGTTATGTCACGCAGTTGTGAACAGATGCGCGAACACTCTCAAGTTCAAACACTCCGATGGTCACATCGGAGAGGTTACTGTTGACCATGCTGGACTAGGATTACGCACACTAAGAGTCTTCGAACTCCCTTTCGAAGTCCCACCGGACGTCGTCACCTCAGCTTTCCGCCCTTATGGGACGGTAATTAGCCAAGTGGCCGAAAAATGGAACACCTTCGAGACGTACCAAGTCCTCAACGGCGTCCGACAAGTGAAAATTGAATTAAAGAAACATGTGCCGTCCTACTTAGTCATAGGTGGCTGTCGAGCAATAATAATGTACGACGGCCAACCTCGTACTTGTTCTGGTTGCGGCCAGGAGGGTCATGTACGCTCGGCGTGTATTCAACGTCGGGTTACACAACTTCCATTGCATGACACGACACCACCTCCTACGCTCACGGCCCTCCCCCTCAATTACGCAGAGGTGACACGATCGACCGTCGTGACAGACGACCACCTCCCCGGCGGACAGGAAGCGTTAGAATGCACACCTGTCGCCGGTCCTGGATTGACCAACACCATTACGGTGTCTGCAAGGGTTGAAGAACGCCGGCCATCGACTCCACATGAAGATTCGGACGAGAGAATGGAACTCGACGCTAGGGTTGTACCGACCTCTGCCTTTCTCCCTGAGGGGGATGCTATACGGGAACCACAAACTCTTTCGGACACAGAAACCCACGTCCGCAAACAAAGGTCGCCGAGAAAACATAAAAAGCGACGTCGCACACCCTCAGACGATTGCCTCCAGCGGACGTCTTCTCCAGTTGACGACCGGACGGCCGACGAAACGACGAGGAAAATGGATGACACGAGATCGCCCTCACCTGTCACTTTGTCTGATTCCGCTCTCTCGGACAAACGGATGGCCAGCACAGCGCCCGCCGTTGGTACACAACCGGAAACAACTGCGGATTTACCCTTAGTCACTCAGCCCACAAGTGTTCTACCGCAGTCACCGTTAACTTACGGACCCTGGCCGGATGACATTGAAGACGATTCTACGGCCGCTGTGGTGGATGAGGAGAGGGGTCTCTCCTCCCACACCTCGGCCCCTCCCGAGTAGCAACAGATGACGGCGCGGACGCGGCCAGCAGATCACGGGCCCCACCTTTTAAGGCGACACTGACGGCAGCCCCCACCGCAGGAGACGATCTACAAACCTATCGCTTGACGACCATCAACATTAACACCATTCGGACACGTACGAAGTTGTCGCTGCTCCAAGACATGCTCAATGCAGCAGACGTTGACATTGTCTTTCTCCAAGAAGTCTTCGTCGCCGATTTCCCGGGTATGTATGGTTATACGGCTCATGTGTCCCACGCCTCGCCAACTAACAGTGGAGTCGCCATCCTCCTCAGAGAGGGCCTCGAGGCAGACGAAGTCCGATATCTCCCCGACGCTAGAGGAATGGCCGTAACGGTGCAAGGCGTCCGGTTTATCAATGTGTACGCCCCTTCCGGAACGAATCGCCGTCGTGACCGATCGCTCTTTTTCGCAGAAGGAATATCACCGCTTTTTCAGGGCAGGCACGATGACTTGATATTAGGGGGCGATTTCAATTGCACCCAAGCACCTAAAGATCAGCTGCCACGCCATTCACCGTGCCCCGAACTTGGGACACTCATCGGCGATCTCCAGCTAATAGATACATGGGAACATGTCCGAGGAAATAGACCGGGATACACCCATTTCACGAGTCACTCGTCTAGTCGCCTCGATAGGATTTACGTCTCCCGTTCTCTCGCGGCAACGGTGAGTGACGCGGAGGTGTGGCCAGTAGACTTTTCTGATCACGAGGCCTATATATGTGCCGTCACCCTTCGTCGCCAACGGGTGTGGCGCAGCCGACATCCCTGGAAATTAAACCTTGCTCATCTCGCTTCTCCGGATTGTCGACGCGCCATCGAAGACACGTGGAGTTTGTGCGTCCGCCGCCTCCCAACGTATCCTACGTCGATTAGTTGGTGGTTAACCTGCGCCAAGCCGGCCCTACGGCTGAACCTTTATTACGTATGGTCGTGAGACTGCTGCTTGGAGGCGGCAGACCCTTGATTTTTATTTCACCGTCCTTCGCGAATGCGCCTCGTTGCCACCCACACCGGAACGACAGCTGACAGTTCAGCGTGCGAAAGCACAGATCGTAGCCCATATGCGCCGACACCTCGAAGGGACGATCGTCCGAGCGCGGACACAAGACAGACTCACAACGGAACGACCCACCATGTACCACGTCATCCGAGAACGTACACTGCGAAGACGGGCGCTGATACATGCCATCACCAATGAGGACGGCCGTCATCACACCACACAACGCGATATTGCTGCAGCCTTCTTCGACCATTACGCACGACTTTATTCTGCTCAATGTTCCGACCCGACGACGGTGACAGCAGTCTCACAACTGGTTTACGGCATTGTCCCACAGGATTTACAAACTGAATTATTGAACGACATTACGCTCCCTGCGACCTTCGTAGAAGGAATAAGTATACCGGTTCACAAGCCTAAAGGTGGGGCTCGAATACAATATTACCGCCCGCTAACACTCGTCAACTGCGACATGAAGATATTCACCAGACTATTAGCAAACCGTCTACGACCGACCCTACCTTACGTCATCTCGTCAGATCAGACTTCCCTAGGGGGTATCAACAACATCCACACAGCTCTGTGTCGATACCGTGACTTAATAGCCCTAGCGAGGGCACGCCGCATCCCGGGAGCGCTGGCATCACTAGATTTTAGCCAAGCTTTTGATCGAGTGGATCACGCGTACCTAACGTCCGTTCTCCAGCACATGCAGTACCCACAGCCATTCACAGACGTCGTGATGCGCCTACTCCGAGGGGCGACTTCCAAAGTGCTCGTTAACGGGCGTCTCTCGCAGTCCCTCCCGATTTTCCGCTCCGTCCGTCAAGGCTGCCCCTTGTCGACGTTACTATATGCTCTGGCACTGGAACCGCTCCTCTGTGGTCTCCGTCAACGCCTCACCGGTCTTACCCTACGTAACGTCACATTTCGCTGTACAGCATATGCAGACGACCTGGTTCTCGTGTTCCGCAATCGCGACGATGTCAACAGAGCACTAGAATGGATTACCACGTACGGCGTGGCTTCCGGCAGCTGTCTCAACATCCCCAAATCGGTCGCCATGGCAATAGGATACCGGTTGACCCCAGCGTGTGTCGAACCCCTACAGCTTCGTGGCACTATCAAATGTCTCGGAATAGAGTTTCACGACGACATACGGCGCACCGCGGCTCTTAACTACCGCCGCTTATTACAACAAATTCGGATCCAGATCTTCAACCTTCGTCTGCGGACCCTCGACATTCTCCAAAGGACACACTTCGTCAATGTTTACCTCGCATCGCGCCTTCCACACATAGCGCGTGTTCTCCCAATACCGTTACTGATGGCTCGACGTCTATTAGCGGCATTCGGAGCCTACGTCAGTACAGGCATGCTCTTCAAAGTCAGTTATGAGTCACTGACCCTTCCCCCAGAAAGGGGAGGTCTTGGTCTAGTCCATGTCCACGACAGAGCTGTGGCCCTGTATGTCAGCTCACACATCAAGCTGTGGCGCCACCACCCGGAAAGTTTGACAGGTTTGCTGTTGGAGTCCTTAGCTCCGCCCTCCCTTATGCCCCCACTGACGACGCAAGACATACCCCCACCCTTCTACTATTTCGGGAACTTTTACATTGAACACAGCTATGTCCGTATCGCAGTACCACCGACGAAACAGGCGTCGGCGCGGGATATATATCATGTCCTACAGCAGAGGCGCCCACCAAACATCGTGGAGACCAAAAGCCCTCAGGTTAATTGGAAGGTGGTGTGGAAGACGATTCACGCGATTCCACTGGACACAGCCGTCCGATCAACATGGTACATCACCGTCAATGGTAAACAGATCACCCGATCACGCCTCCACAAGATAAACATGGCGGAATCGCCTCTCTGTGTAGACTGCGGGATACCAGACACGGACGAACACCGGCTCACATGTGGCGCGGCAGAAGACGTATGGCGCTTGGTGCGTCAAATTTTGTCGTATTTTCTACGAGTGACTCCGGAACACATTACACCTCGGTTTCTACTATTTCCGGATCAACGATATTTCCCGCGCGCCAAGACCAACGCTGTCACGTGGATCGGTGCGCATGCGGTACACTACTTATTTCACGATGGACCTAAAGATGTATTAGACTTTTGGAACAACCTACAAGAACGTCATTGCAAGATCGTACGGAACCCAAAATACAGACAGTATTTTTCTAATTACTTAGGGAGTGCCCTACGCGACCCTCCACGCAGCTGGATCATCAACAGGTAGGAGAAGATACCCATTGAGTGAGGTGACATGACTAAGTTCGATTCTCGGTGGAACAACATGATATACGTGAAGACGTACCTGGATGATGAAGCGTAAGGAGAGTAGCGACACACCCTACTGCATCCTGTATGAAGCACTTTTTCTTTTTTTCTTCGTTTTCCCCATATACATTACCTCGGTGTAGGAACGTGCCGAGATATTGGTCTCTTTTTTTCAGAGCACGATGCGGTGCTAGATACATTTATTTTTGTTGTGGTATAAAATAAAACCACATTAAGAACGTATTAAAACAGTAAATAAAAATAAATAAATAAATAATGATTCCCACAAAAGATTTCCCCTTTCCATCCCTGATTCCTTGACGGACGAGGGGGACACTGCGACCAGGCCTCGGGTTACGAACCCTGATCGCTCTGCCCTCCCCGCCCTCCACCACCTCCCTAAAAAAAAACAAAAAAAAACGGTGGCGCAAAAAAAAAAAAGGTCCTTTGTTCAATTCTTCCCTCCAGTGAGAATTTTACTCTCTTTATTTTTACATTGTTATTATCTGTCCGTTCGTTCATTGACGAAAAAAAAAAAAAAAAAGATGGTAGAGCACTTGCCCACGAAAGGCAAAGGTCCTGAGTTCGAGTCTCGGTCGGGCACACAGTTTTAATCTGCCAGGAAAATTCACATCAGCGCACACTCCGCTGCAGAGTGAAAATCTCATTCCGGAAACAACCCCCAGGCTGTGGCTAAGCCATGTCTCCGCAATATCCTTTCCTTCAGGAGTGCTAGTTCTGCAAGGTTCGCAGGAGAGCTTCTGTAAAGTTTGGAAGGTAGGAGACGAGGCACTGGCGGAAGTAAAGCTGTGAGTACCGGGCGTGAGTCGTGCTTCGGTAGCTCAGATGGTAGAGCACTTGCCCGCGAAAAGCAAAGGTCCCGAGCTCGAGTCTCGGTCGGGGACACAGTTTTAATCTGCCAGGAAGATTCACATCAGCGCACACTCCGCTGCAGAGTGAACATCTCATTCTGGAAACAACCCCCAGGCTGTGGCTAAGCCATGTCTCCGCAATATCCTTTCTTTCAGGAGTGCTAGTTCTGCAAGGTTCGCAGGAGAGCTTCTGTAAAGTTTGGAAGGTAGGAGACGAGGTACTGGCGGAAGTAAAGCTGTGAGTACCGGGCGTGAGTCGTGCTTCGGTAGCTCAGATGGTAGAGCACTTGCCCGCGAAAGGCAAAGGTCCCGAGTTCGAGTCTCGGTCGGGCACACAGTTTTAATCTGCCAGGAAGTTTCATATCAGCGCACACTCCGCTGCAGGGTGAAAATCTCATTCTGGAAACAACCCCAAGGCTGTGGCTAAGCCATGTCTCCGTAATATCCATTCTTTCAGGAGTGCCAGTTCTGCAAGGTTCGCAGGAGAGCTTCTGTAAAGTTTGGAAGGTAGGAGACGAGGTACTGGCGGAAGTAAAGCTGTGAGTACCGGGCGTGAGTCGTGCTACGGTAGCTCAGATGGTAGAGCACTTGCCCGCGAAAGGCAAAGGTCCCGAGTTCGAGTCTCGGTCGGGCACACAGTTTTAATCTGCCAGGAAGTTTCATATCAGCGCACACTCCGCTGCAGAGTGAACATCTCATTCTGGAAACAACCCCCAGGCTGTGGCTAAGCCATGTCTCCGCAATATCCTTTCTTTCAGGAGTGCTAGTTCTGCAAGGTTCGCAGGAGAGCTTCTGTAAAGTTTGGAAGGTAGGAGACGAGGTACTGGCGGAAGTAAAGCTGTGAGTACCGGGCGTGAGTCGTGCTTCGGTAGCTCAGATGGTAGAGCACTTGCCCGCGAAAGGAAAAGGTCCCGAGTTCTAGAGTCGGTCGGGCACACAGTTTTAATCTGCCAGGAAGTTTCATATCAGCGCACACTCCGCTGCAGAGTGAACACCTCATTCTGGAAACAACCCCCAGGCTGTGGCTAAGCTACGTCTCCGCAATATCCTTTCCTTCAGGAGTGCTAGTTCTGCAAGGTTCGCAGGAGAACTTCTGTAAAGTTTGGAAGGTAGGAGACGAGGCACTGGCGGAAGTAAAGCTGTGAGTACCGGGCGTGAGTCGTGCTTCGGTAGCTCAGATGGTAGAGCACTTGCCCGCGAAAGGTAAAGGTCCCGAGCTCGAGTCTCGGTCGGGAACACAGTTTTAATCTGCCAGGAAGATTCACATCAGCGCACACTCCGCTGCAGGGTGAAAATCTCATTCTGGAAACAACCCCAAGGCTGTGGCTAAGCCATGTCTCCGTAATATCCATTCTTTCAGGAGTGCCAGTTCTGCAAGGTTCGCAGGAGAGCTTCTGTAAAGTTTGGAAGGTAGGAGACGAGGTACTGGCGGAAGTAAAGTTGTGAGTACCGGGCGTGAGTCGTGCTACGGTAGCTCAGATGGTAGAGCACTTGCCCGCGAAAGGCAAAGGTCCCGAGTTCGAGTCTCGGTCGGGCACACAGTTTTAATCTGCCAGGAAGTTTCATATCAGCGCACACTCCGCTGCAGAGTGAACATCTCATTCTGGAAACAACCCCCAGGCTGTGGCTAAGCCATGTCTCCGCAATATCCTTTCTTTCAGGAGTGCTAGTTCTGCAAGGTTCGCAGGAGAGCTTCTGTAAAGTTTGGAAGGTAGGAGACGAGGTACTGGCGGAAGTAAAGCTGTGAGTACCGGGCGTGAGTCGTGCTTCGGTAGCTCAGATGGTAGAGCAGTTGCCCGCGAAAGGAAAAGGTCCCGAGTTCTAGAGTCGGTCGGGCACACAGTTTTAATCTGCCAGGAAGTTTCATATCAGCGCACACTCCGCTGCAGAGTGAACACCTCATTCTGGAAACAACCCCCAGGCTGTGGCTAAGCCATGTCTCCGCAATACCCTTTCTTTCAGGAGTGCTAGTTCTGCAAGGTTCGCAGGAGAGCTTCTGTAAAGTTTGGAAGGTAGGAGACGAGGTACTGGCGGAAGTAAAGCTGTGAGTACCGGGCGTGAGGCGTGCTTCGGTAGCTCAGATGGTAGAGCACTTGCCCGCGGAAGGCAAAGGTCCCGAGTTCGAGTCTCGGTCGGGCACACAGTTTTAATCTGCCAGGAAGTTTCATATCAGCGCACACTCCGCTGCAGAGTGAACATCTCATTCTGGAAACAACCCCCAGGCTGTGGCTAAGCCATGTCTCCGCAATATCCTTTCTTTCAGGAGTGCTAGTTCTGCAAGGTTCGCAGGAGAGCTTCTGTAAAGTTTGGAAGGTAGGAGACGAGGTACTGGCGGAAGTAAAGCTGTGAGTACCGGGCGTGAGTCGTGCTTCGGTAGCTCAGATGGTAGAGCACTTGCCCGCGAAAGGAAAAGGTCCCGAGTTCTAGAGTCGGTCGGGCACACAGTTTTAATCTGCCAGGAAGTTTCATATCAGCGCACACTCCGCTGCAGAGTGAACACCTCATTCTGGAAACAACCCCCAGGCTGTGGCTAAGCTATGTTCAAAAAAATGGCTCTGAGCACTATGGGACTCAACTGCTGTGGTTATCAGTCCCCTAGAACTTAGAACGACTTAAACCTAACTAACCTAAGGACATCACACACATCCATGCCCGAGGCAGGATTCGAACCTGCGACCGTAGCAGTCGCGGCTAAGCTATGTCTCCGCAATATCCTTTCCTTCAGGTGTGCTAGTTCTGCAAGGTTCGCAGGAGAGCTTCTGTAAAGTTTGGAAGGTAGGAGACGAGGCACTGGCGGAAGTAAAGCTGTGAGTACCGGGCGTGAGTCGTGCTTCGGTAGCTCAGATGGTAGAGCACTTGCCCGCGAAAGGCAAAGGTCCCGAGTTCGAGTCTCGGTCGGGCACACAGTTTTAATCTGCCAGGAAGTTTCATATCAGCGCACACTGCGCTGCAGAGTGAAAATCTGATTCCGGAAACAACCCCCAGGCTTTGGCAAAGCCATGTCTCCGCAATATTCTTTCTATCAGGAGTGCTAGTTCTGCAAGGTTCGCAGGAGAGCTTCTGTAAAGTTTGGAAGGTAGGAGACGAGGTACTGGCGGAAGTAAAGCTGTGAGTACCGGGCGTGAGTCGCGCTACGGTAGCTCAGATGGTGTCAGTCTGCTTTCGGTCGGTGAGCGGCGAGGACGTCTTGTTTACGTCCCGTCCGCAGTCACGATCGCGCGTAGTGTGTTTACTTCCTCGCCGCAGCTAATACTCGCGTCCGTTAACACTGAGTCGCCATGGCTCATTCGTACAGAAAAGCTACCATCAAGATCAGCGTCCAGCCCGACTACGCACGACCACGAGCCTTTGAAGTAGAACGATTCATCCGTGACGAAGTTCAGATACCAACACAGCACATCATCGGTATCCACCTATCCATCACAAGTAGCGTCGTTTACGTCAAGATGATCGATGACGAGTTATGTCACGCAGTTGTGAACAGATGCGCGAACACTCTCAAGTTCAAACACTCCGATGGTCACATCGGAGAGGTTACTGTTGACCATGCTGGACTAGGATTACGCACACTAAGAGTCTTCGAACTCCCTTTCGAAGTACCACCGGACGTCGTCACCTCAGCTTTCCGCCCTTATGGGACGGTAATTAGCCAAGTGGCCGAAAAATGGAACACCTTCGAGACGTACCAAGTCCTCAACGGCGTCCGACAAGTGAAAATTGAATTAAAGAAACATGTGCCGTCCTACTTAGTCATAGGTGGCTGTCGAGCAATAATAATGTACGACGGCCAACCTCGTACTTGTTCTGGTTGCGGCCAGGAGGGTCATGTACGCTCGGCGTGTATTCAACGTCGGGTTACACAACTTCCATTGCATGACACGACACCACCTCCTACGCTCACGGCCCTCCCCCTCAATTACGCAGAGGTGACACGATCGACCGTCGTGACAGACGACCACCTCCCCGGCGGACAGGAAGCGTTAGAATGCACACCTGTCGCCGGTCCTGGATTGACCAACACCATTACGGTGTCTGCAAGGGTTGAAGAACGCCGGCCATCGACTCCACATGAAGATTCGGACGAGAGAATGGAACTCGACGCTAGGGTTGTACCGACCTCTGCCTTTCTCCCTGAGGGGGATGCTATACGGGAACCACAAACTCTTTCGGACACAGAAACCCACGTCCGCAAACAAAGGTCGCCGAGAAAACATAAAAAGCGACGTCGCACACCCTCAGACGATTGCCTCCAGCGGACGTCTTCTCCAGTTGACGACCGGACGGCCGACGAAACGACGAGGAAAATGGATGACACGAGATCGCCCTCACCTGTCACTTTGTCTGATTCCGCTCTCTCGGACAAACGGATGGCCAGCACAGCGCCCGCCGTTGGTACACAACCGGAAACAACTGCGGATTTACCCTTAGTCACTCAGCCCACAAGTGTTCTACCGCAGTCACCGTTAACTTACGGACCCTGGCCGGATGACATTGAAGACGATTCTACGGCCGCTGTGGTGGATGAGGAGAGGGGTCTCTCCTCCCACACCTCGGCCCCTCCCGAGTAGCAACAGATGACGGCGCGGACGCGGCCAGCAGATCACGGGCCCCACCTTTTAAGGCGACACTGACGGCAGCCCCCACCGCAGGAGACGATCTACAAACCTATCGCTTGACGACCATCAACATTAACACCATTCGGACACGTACGAAGTTGTCGCTGCTCCAAGACATGCTCAATGCAGCAGACGTTGACATTGTCTTTCTCCAAGAAGTCTTCGTCGCCGATTTCCCGGGTATGTATGGTTATACGGCTCATGTGTCCCACGCCTCGCCAACTAACAGTGGAGTCGCCATCCTCCTCAGAGAGGGCCTCGAGGCAGACGAAGTCCGATATCTCCCCGACGCTAGAGGAATGGCCGTAACGGTGCAAGGCGTCCGGTTTATCAATGTGTACGCCCCTTCCGGAACGAATCGCCGTCGTGACCGATCGCTCTTTTTCGCAGAAGGAATATCACCGCTTTTTCAGGGCAGGCACGATGACTTGATATTAGGGGGCGATTTCAATTGCACCCAAGCACCTAAAGATCAGCTGCCACGCCATTCACCGTGCCCCGAACTTGGGACACTCATCGGCGATCTCCAGCTAATAGATACATGGGAACATGTCCGAGGAAATAGACCGGGATACACCCATTTCACGAGTCACTCGTCTAGTCGCCTCGATAGGATTTACGTCTCCCGTTCTCTCGCGGCAACGGTGAGTGACGCGGAGGTGTGGCCAGTAGACTTTTCTGATCACGAGGCCTATATATGTGCCGTCACCCTTCGTCGCCAACGGGTGTGGCGCAGCCGACATCCCTGGAAATTAAACCTTGCTCATCTCGCTTCTCCGGATTGTCGACGCGCCATCGAAGACACGTGGAGTTTGTGCGTCCGCCGCCTCCCAACGTATCCTACGTCGATTAGTTGGTGGTTAACCTGCGCCAAGCCGGCCCTACGGCTGAACCTTTATTACGTATGGTCGTGAGACTGCTGCTTGGAGGCGGCAGACCCTTGATTTTTATTTCACCGTCCTTCGCGAATGCGCCTCGTTGCCACCCACACCGGAACGACAGCTGACAGTTCAGCGTGCGAAAGCACAGATCGTAGCCCATATGCGCCGACACCTCGAAGGGACGATCGTCCGAGCGCGGACACAAGACAGACTCGCAACGGAACGACCCACCATGTACCACGTCATCCGAGAACGTACACTGCGAAGACGGGCGCTGATACATGCCATCACCAATGAGGACGGCCGTCATCACACCACACAACGCGATATTGCTGCAGCCTTCTTCGACCATTATGCACGACTTTATTCTGCTCAATGTTCCGACCCGACGACGGTGACAGCAGTCTCACAACTGGTTTACGGCATTGTCCCACAGGATTTACAAACTGAATTATTGAACGACATTACGGAAGACGAAGTTATCGACGCTATCGGTAAAGGAGCGGCGAATAAGTCTCCTGGCCCCGACGGGCTCCCTGTGGAGTTTTATAGAACTTTCCAGTATTTACTGGCTCCCAAGTTAACAGACATCTGTCGGGAACTTATGTCCCCTGCGGTGCCGCTCCCTGCGACCTTCGTAGAAGGAATAATTATACCGGTTCACAAGCCTAAAGGTGTGGCTCGAATACAAGATTACCGCCCGCTAACACTCGTCAACTGCGACATGAAGATATTCACCAGACTATTAGCAAACCGTCTACGACCGACCCTACCTTACGTCATCTCGTCAGATCAGACTTCCCTAGGGGGTATCAACAACATCCACACAGCTCTGTGTCGATACCGTGACTTAATAGTCCTAGCCAGGGCACGCCGCATCCCGGGAGCGCTGGCATCACTAGATTTTAGCCAAGCTTTTGATCGAGTGGATCACGCGTACCTAACGTCCGTTCTCCAGCACATGCAGTACCCACAGCCATTCACAGACGTCGTGATGCGCCTACTCCGAGGGGCGACTTCCAAAGTGCTCGTTAACGGGCGTCTCTCGCAGTCCCTCCCGATTTTCCGCTCCGTCCGTCAAGGCTGCCCCTTGTCGACGTTACTATATGCTCTGGCACTGGAACCGCTCCTCTGTGGTCTCCGTCAACGCCTCACCGGTCTTACCCTACGTGACGTCACATTTCGCTGTACAGCATATGCAGACGACCTGGTTCTCGTGTTCCGCAATCGCGACGATGTCAACAGAGCACTAGAATGGATTACCACGTACGGCGTGGCTTCCGGCAGCTGTCTCAACGTCGCCAAATCGGTCGCCATGGCCATAGGAGACCGGTTGACCCCAGCGTGTGTCGAACCCCTACAGCTTCGTGGCACTATCAAATGTCTCGGAATAGAGTTTCACGACGACATACGGCGCACCGCGGCTCTTAACTACCGCCGCTTATTACAACAAATTCGGATCCAGATCTTCAACCTTCGTCTGCGGACCCTCGACATTCTCCAAAGGACACACTTCGTCAATGTTTACCTCGCATCGCGCCTTCCACACATAGCGCGTGTTCTCCCAATACCGTTACTGATGGCTCGACGTCTATTAGCGGCATTCGGAGCCTACGTCAGTACAGGCATGCTCTTCAAAGTCAGTTATGAGTCACTGACCCTTCCCCCAGAAAGGGGAGGTCTTGGTCTAGTCCATGTCCACGACAGAGCTGTGGCCCTGTATGTCAGCTCACACATCAAGCTGTGGCGCCACCACCCGGAAAGTTTGACAGGTTTGCTGTTGGAGTCCTTAGCTCCGCCCTCCCTTATGCCCCCACTGACGACGCAAGACATACCCCCACCCTTCTACTATTTCGGGAACTTTTACATTGAACACAGCTATGTCCGTATCGCAGTACCACCGACGAAACAGGCGTCGGCGCGGGATATATATCATGTCCTACAGCAGAAGCGCCCACCAAATATCATGGAGACCAAAAGCCCTCAGGTTAATTGGAAGGTGGTGTGGAAGACGATTCACGCGATTCCACTGGACACAGCAGTCCGATCCACATGGTACATCACCGTCAATGGTAAACAGATCACCCGATCACGCCTCCACAAGATAAACATGGCGGAATCGCCTCTCTGCGTAGACTGCGGGATACCAGACACGGACGAACACCGGCTCACATGTGGCGCGGCAGAAGACGTATGGAGCTTGGTGCGTCAAATTTTGTCGTATTTTCTACGAGTGACTCCGGAACACATTACACCTCGGTTTCTACTATTTCCGGATCAACGATATTTCCCGCGCGCCAAGACCAACGCTGTCACGTGGATCGGTGCGCATGCGGTACACTACTTATTTCACGATGGACCTAAAGATGTATTAGACTTTTGGAACAACCTACAAGAACGTCATTGCAAGATCGTACGGAACCCAAAATACAGACAGTATTTTTCTAATTACTTAGGGAGTGCCCTACGCGACCCTCCACGCAGCTGGATCATCAACAGGTAGGAGAAGATACCCATTGAGTGAGGTGACATGACTAAGTTCGATTCTCGGTGGAACAACATGATATACGTGAAGACGTACCTGGATGATGAAGCGTAAGGAGAGTAGCGACACACCCTTCTGCATCCTGTATGAAGCACTTTTTCTTTTTTTCTTCGTTTTCCCCATATACATTACCTCGGTGTAGGAACGTGCCGAGATATTGGTCTCTTTTTTTCAGAGCACGATGCGGTGCTAGATACATTTATTTTTGTTGTGGTATAAAATAAAACCACATTAAGAACGTATTAAAACAGTAAATAAAAGTAAATAAATAATCAATCATTCCCACAAAAGATTTCCCCTTTCCATCCCTGATTCCTTGACGGACGAGGGGGACACTGCGACCAGGCCTCGGGTTACGAACCCTGATCGCTCTGCCCTCCCCGCCCTCCACCACCTCCCTAAAAAAAAAACAAAAAAAACGGTGGCGCAAAAAAAAAAGGTCTTTGTTCAATTCTTCCCTCCAGTGAGAATTTTACTCTCTTTATTTTTACATTGTTATTATCTGTCCGTTCGTTCATTGACGAAAAAAAAAAAAAAGATGGTAGAGCACTTGCCCGCGAAAGGCAAAGGTCCCGAGTTCGGGTCTCGGTCGGGCACACAGTTTTAATCTGCCAGGAAGATTCACATCAGCGCACACTCCGCTGCAGAGTGAAAATCTCATTCTGGAAACAACCCCAAGGCTGTGGCTAAGCCATGTCTCCGCAATATCCTTTCTTTCAGGAGTGCTAGTTCTGCAAGGTTCGCAGGAGAGCTTCTGTAAAGTTTGGAAGGTAGGAGACGAGGTACTGGCGGAAGTAAAGCTGTGAGTACCGGGCGTGAGTCGTGCTTCGGTAGCTCAGATGGTAGAGCACTTGCCCGCGAAAGGCAAAGGTCCCAAGTTCGAGTCTCGGTTGGGCACACAGTTTTAATCTGCCAGGAAGTTTCATATCAGCGCACAGTCCGCTGCAGAGTGAACATCTCATAATGGAAACAACCCCCAGGCTGTGGCTAAGCCATGTCTCCGCAATATCCTTTCTTTCAGGAGTGCTAGTTCTGCAAGGTTCGCAGGAGAGCTTCTGTAAAGTTTGGAAGGTAGGAGACGAGACACTGGCGGAAGTAAAGCTGTGAGTACCGGGCGTGAGTCGTGCTTCGGTAGCTCAGATGGTAGAGCACTTGCCCGCGAAAGGCAAAGGTCCCGAGCTCGAGTCTCGGTCGGGCACACAGTTTTAATCTGACAGGAATATTCACATCAGCGCACACTCCGCTGCAGAGTGAACATCTCATTCTGGAAACAACCCCCAGGCTGTGGCTAAGCCATGTCTCCGCAATATCCTTTCTTTCAGGAGTGCTAGTTCTGCAAGGTTCGCAGGAGAGCTTCTGTAAAGTTTGGAAGGTAGGAGACGAGGTACTGGCGGAAGTAAAGCTGTGAGTACCGGGCGTGAGTCGTGCTTCGGTAGCTCAGATGGTAGAGCACTTGCCCGCGAAAGGCAAAGATCCCGAGTTCGAGTCTCGGTCGGGCACACAGTTTTAATCTGCCAGGAAGTTTCATATCAGCGCACACTCCGCTGCAGAGTGAACATCTCATTCTGGAAACAACCCCCAGGCTGTGGCTAAGCCATGTCTCCGCAATATCCTTTCTTTCAGGAGTGCTAGTTCTGCAAGGTTCGCAGGAGAGCTTCTGTAAAGTTTGGAAGGTAGGAGACGAGGTACTGGCGGAAGTAAAGCTGTGAGTACCGGGCGTGAGTCGTGCTTCGGTAGCTCAGATGGTAGAGCACTTGCCCGCGAAAGGCAAAGGTCGCCAGTTCGAGTCACGGTCGGGCACACAGTTTTAATCTGCCAGGAAGTTTCGTATCAGCGCACACTCCGCTGCAGAGTGAACATCTCATAATGGAAACAACCCCCAGGCTGTGGCTAAGCCATGTCCCCGCAATATCCTTTCTTTCAGGAGTGCTAGTTCTGCAAGGTTCGCAGGAGAGCTTCTGTAAAGTTCGGAAGGTAGGAGACGAGGTACTGGCGGAAGTAAAGCTGTGAGTACCGGGTGTGAGTTGTGCTTCGGTAGCTCAGATGGTAGAGCACTTGCCCGCGAAAGGCAAAGGTCCCGAGTTCGAGTCTCGGTCGGGCACACAGTTTTAATCTTCCAGGAAGTTTCATATCAGCGCACACTCCGCTGCAGAGTGAAAATCTCATTCTGGAAACAACCCCCAGGCTGTGGCTAAGCCATGTCTCCGCAATATCCATTCTTTCAGGAGTGCTAGTTCTGCAAGGTTCGCAGGAGAGCTTCTGTAAAGTTTGGAAGGTAGGAGACGAGGTACTGGCGGAAGTAAAGCTGTGAGTACCGGGCGTGAGTCGTGCTACGGTAGCTCAGATAGTAGAGTACTTGCCCGCGAAAGGCAAAGGTCCCGAGTTCGAGTCTCGGTCGGGCACACAGTTTTAATCTGCCAGGAAGTTTCATATCAGCGCACACTCCGCTGCAGAGTGAAAATCTGATTCCGGAAACAACCCCCAGGCTTTGGCAAAGCCATGTCTCCGCAATATCCTTTCTTTCGGGAGTGCTAGTTCTGCAAGGTTCGCAGGAGAGCTTCTGTAAAGTTTGGAAGGTAGGAGACGAGGTACTGGCGGAAGTAAAGCTGTGAGTACCGGGCGTGTGTCGTGCTTCGGTAGCTCAGATGGTAGAACACTTGCCCGCGACAGGCAAAGGTCCCGAGTTCGAGTCTCGGTCGGGCACACAGTTTTAATCTGCCAGGAAGTTTCATATCAGCGCACACTCCGCTGCAGTGTGAAAATCTCATTCCGGAAACAACCCCCAGGCTGTGGCTAAGCCATGTCTCCGCAATATCCTTTCTTTCAGGAGTGCTAGTTCTGCAAGTTTGGCAGAAGAGCTTCTGTAAAGTTTGGAAGGTAGGAGACGAGGTACTGGCGGAAGTAAAGCTGTGAGTACCGGGCGTGAGTCGTGCTTCGGTAGCTCAGATGGTAGAGCACTTGCCCGCGAAAGGCAAAGGTCGCGAGTTCGAGTCTCGGTCGGGCACACAGTTTTAATCTGCCAGGAAGTTTCGTATCAGCGCACACTCCGCTGCAGAGTGAACATCTCATAATGGAAACAACCCCCAGGCTGTGGCTAAGCCATATCTCCGCAATATCCTTTCTTTCAGGAGTGCTAGTTCTGCAAGGTTCGCAGGAGAGCTTCTGTAAAGTTTGGAAGGTAGGAGACGAGGTACTGGCGGAAGTAAAGCTGTGAGTACCGGGCGTGAGTCGTGCTACGGTAGCTCAGATAGTAGAGTACTTGCCCGCGAAAGGCAAAGGTCCCGAGTTCGAGTCTCGGTCGGGCACACAGTTTTAATCTGACAGGAAGTTTCATATCAGCGCACACTCCGCTGCAGAGTGAAAATCTGATTCCGGAAACAACCCCCAGGCTTTGGCAAAGCCATGTCTCCGCAATATCCTTTCTATCAGGAGTGCTAGTTCTGCAAGGTTCGCAGGAGAGCTTCTGTAAAGTTTGGAAGGTAGGAGACGAGGTACTGGCGGAAGTAAAGCTGTGAGTACCGGGCGTGAGTCGTGCTTCGGTAGCTCAGATGGTAGAGCACTTGCCCGCGAAAGGCAAAGGTCCCGAGTTCGAGTCTCGGTCGGGCACACCGTTTTAATCTGCCAGGAAGTTTCATATCAGCGCACACTCCGCTGCAGAGTGAAAATCTCATTCCGGAAACAACCCCCAGGCTTTGGCAAAGCCATGTCTCCGCAATATCCATTCTTTCAGGAGTGCTAGTTCTGCAAGGTTCGCGGGAGAGCTTCTGTAAAGTTTGGAAGGTAGGAGACGAGGTACTGGCGGAAGTAAAGCTGTGAGTACCGGGCGTGAGTCGTGCTTCGGTAGCTCAGATGGTAGAGCACTTGCCCGCGAAAGGCAAAGGTCCCGAGTTCGAGTCTCGGTCGGGCACACAGTTTTAATCTGCCAGGAAGTTTCATATCAGCGCACACTCCGCTGCAGTGTGAAAATCTCATTCTGGAAACAACCCCCATGCTGTGGGTAAGCCATGTCTCCGCAATATCCATTCTTTCAGGAGTGCTAGTTCTGCAAGGTTCGCAGGAGAGCTTCTGTAAAGTTGGGAAGGTAGGAGACGAGGTACTGGCGGAAGTAAAGCTGTGAGTACCGGGCGTGAGTCGTGCTTCGGTAGCTCAGATGGTAGAGCACTTGCCCGCGAAAGGCAAAGGTCCCGAGTTCGAGTCTCGGTCGGGCACACAGTTTTAATCTGCCAGGAAGTTTCATATCAGCGCACACTCCGCTGCAGAGTGAAAATCTCATTCTGGAAACAACCCCCAGGCTGTGGCTAAGCCATGTCTCTGCAATATCCTTTCTTTCAGGAGTGCTAGTTCTGCAAGGTTCGCAGGAGAGCTTCTGTAAAGTTTGGAAGGTAGGAGACGAGGTACTGGCGGAAGTAAAGCTGTGAGTACCGGGCGTGAGTCGTGCTTCGGTAGCTCAGTTGGTAGAGCACTTGCCCGCGAAAGGCAAAGGTCCCAAGTTCGAGTCTCGGTCGGGCACACAGTTTTAATCTTCCAGGAAGTTTCAAGTATCAGGTGGTTCAGTCACAATAATTAACGCTGGAAACTTCGTAGCTTTATGACAAAGCTTGTTTGGCTAATTATTAGGACTGTACCATCTATTACGCATTGACGCAAAATGTGTGTTATAGTGCGTCTTCTAGGATCTGAAGACAGTCATCGTTGACTGAAATTAATAACCCGATTGATAAACACTTTTAGTCCGTGATTGAATTTATAATAAAAATATATTTCATGGATCACTGGAATACCTTACCGCGACAATGACGCGACTTTTGAATTTCATCTTATGGACACTTTAAACGTTTCTTAACCCTCTTGGCAAATGGAATATTGTTTCTTATTGAGCGAAGTTCACAGTCGAGTGGAAATTTTGACTTTTGGACAACGTGTATCAAGTATAACATCATCAACTTCGATTGTTTATTTAACTTCAGACGTCATAATTGCAATTCCGACCTCGTGGTTACTTTAAACAATTCCTTTAATGCATAGTTGCAAGAAAGATTAATTATTTTTCGACCGTGGATCACAGACATGTAGCACTGTTTGTTGTCTGTTCGATTTCAGTTCACACAATTGCAATGTAGACCAAGTAGTTACTTTCTCGAGTTTTAACAGTGACGGTTCAAATTAAATGGGCAGTCAAAGACGATAATATTATATATGAAAAAGTGACCAGTAATTATGGACCATTACGTGTTACACTAGTCGTACACCAAAAGTACAGACGGAGAGAGTACAATCATAGAAAGTAGGCTTTCATGGCGTGCGTTTCTTTCAGTTAAAACTTCCGAGCTGAGAGACCGTGGTCGATGTATAAAACAGTTTCCTCACGTTTCGTCTCCAACTCGGAGACATATTCTAAGGAAAACGGTACTGAAATTAATGCTTGAGGAGCTCTCTCATTTACAGAGCACATAGAGGGCACCACCATACACCACGTAATGCTGATTCTGTGACCTTTTTGGATGGCGTCATCATTCCCGATTAAAAATAATCGATTGTCGCCACAAACCCGACATCCATATTTTACCTAACTTCAAATTTTCTTCTTTTTCATTAAAATTATAATCGTGCTTAAGAATCTCTGTTGCTTCATTTTACATGCGCTGTGGAGATTTGTGGAAAACTGCAGAGCGGCCTTCACCACGCCGCCGGCTCCGAAAAATAATCTTATGAAACACTGAAACCGGTCGCCAAACGAACTGTATGACGTACATCCGATGGAGGCTGTTTTGTTGATATAATTTTAATATTACTGCACATTCAATGCTTCGCATCGAAGGATGCAAAAACATTGACAAATTTAAATCTTGAACAAGAGTTAATAAGCAATGGAGAAATTTTAAAACCTTAGGGAGTAAATACACATGAGAATTTAAATTTAAAAAAATAACCTTTTTCAGCCAGTTTTGCAGTTCATGTTATTGCAGTTGATGGAATCAAACAAAATAGAAACGAGTACAATTGCTTATTTTCAGTCACCCACATGCCATGCTCATACTGTGGCATCAAGCAGTCAGGCCTGCAAGATGAGTGGTCTGCCAAGCGAGTGGATTCATTCTTAATTTATCGAGTAACATGAACTCTCGTATCTTACTATTTAGTTACAAATTATCCTCCTGTATGAACAATACGCAACGGAAACACGCATCTGACTATCAGTAATTTACAGAACTCTGACTGTACACTACGCACTGGCAATACCACATTTCCTTTTTGTCTTTTATTTAACGGCTTTTATCAACACGTGGCCACCACACTGAATATGAATGGCGCACACATTATAAATTCGGGACATTATGACAACATACAATTCGAAGGAAAAGGCCACCAATCTTTTTCTTTTCACTATCTTATTTATTCCGATAAATTCTCTAACCTAAACACACAAATTCTATAACCTACAACAATATCACATGAGAAATTCCGCCCAGTGGGCATGGCTTTACATTAGTGAATCTCTATATTATGGTCTCGTAATTATTTAACGCTACAGTGCACTTTCTGGATAGGATGGTGGATCTTTTATTATTTCTCACACTTCGACTCTCACAATCATCATCACGAAACTTTCCTCCAGACCGAGCGGTACAGGAGGAACAAGCATAACCCATTAATCTTTTGAAACTACCTTGCTACTCTCCCATGCAAACCACACATACCCAAATTACATGACATACACCACACAACAATATGAAATACTACACAGAGAATGGTTACAACATTATCACTTTCAGCTTTCCCACTTCAATTAATATTTATCCCAGTTTCACACGACACTGCCCCACTTTGTAATTCTACTTTCCTACTATGAACTCTGGAGATATATGCACGTCTTCCTGTGCAATGCAAGCCAAGTGGCGTTGCTGGATAGACGGCCGACTCACCTTGATTCTCTCTCAGAGTTTGAATCTAGCGTCGCACGGAATAATATTAAGAACATATTCATCACACACGCGAGTCCTCAACTGATACCATGGACGAGTACTTCTCTTTATCCTTTGTCTCATATACAGATTGAGACTCACACAGTACTCACCAAGTGGAAGTACTCGTCTCTAATTTCAAGTCCTGCACACGCCATTTCTTAAATATTTCAGCTTATGGTACACACGCTATTTCTTAAATATTTCAACTTATTGTACACACGCTAGTAATTCAGCTTAACTTAAGCACACGGAAGTATTTCAACTTATAGCTACATGTGGTTTCATTGTGACCGTTGGTCACTTCCGAAGATTACTACAATCCCCTTAATATTACCTGCCTGACATTTAATTCTCCCCACAAAAGTTCCTGAGATAGAGAAATTATTATTTCAAACTACTCTTAAATATTCCACATGCATACCATGTCTCCACTCTTTCGTCATTACGGAGCACAACCAAAACAGGTCTTAACAGCACAAGATCCAGCGGCAGAGTGCTGAAACATGGCCATATTCAGGTTCTCTCGCACCTCTGTCGAAGTGGGAGAAGCACCTTGCTACCTTATTGGTCAGCCACACTTCAGGCGCTCAAAGCTCAGGTAAATTTCATCTCTTTGGACCCACCAAAGGTGGCCAAAGGATCGACTCAAAGATGATCATATATTCACATTCACTATCTGCGGTTAGCAGACGACCATACATTCATTCATTTCACAGATCTCACCAAACTGGATGTAGGGATTTACTTTGTGGGAGTGCACATGTGATCAATTAAATAAATAAATTGTCATTCTTTCCCACACTGGTATCCGGCTTCGCTGTATTAATTGAAATTGAGTTATTTTTACACAAAAAATGTGTTGTTCTGACAAGAATAAAGAAGTATTTCGTACCTATTTTCAATGTCGGGCGGTACTGTACCCTTTCACCACTGGCTACCCATGCAGAAAAAAAATGGCACGGTACTATCCTTGCAATGCGAGGGTAGTTCCGAACATTTTTTTACGAAAACTGTTTTAGAACAAACGTAGCAAGTCATCAAAATAACCAGGAGGAGACCTTAGCCCCTGGTGACCTCAAATTGACGACCAAATGTTGTTACTTTACCAAATTATTGACACAGTTGTTGCATTATTGTACTCTCCACAATGCGGAGTTACACATACAAATTTACAACAATCCACATGACAAATAAATCATCACATCATAGAAATAAAAAATAATGGCGAGATAAAAAATTGCTTAGTTACCGGGATCTCCATTATTTTTATGAGTAATCCAAACTTCACTAATTCTATGACAAATGAAAAAAATACTTACTCATGAAATTTTAAATAGCTCACCGTCCAAACACAGAGCAAGTAATCTGACATTCATAAATTGCGTTGTAATAATCTTTACACGGCAATGTCTAAATACAAAACAAAATCAACAAAAGAAAAAAAATTGCGTACACTAGTTACACGTAGAAGTCAGGCTCCATATCAATACACGCAATAAATAGTTAGCAATAAGTGCTTGAATCCACCAGTAGCTCTCGTATCTTACTCTACTGCTCATTTCTCTGTTGTCACACATTTAGACGACAAGAACTTGCATTTCGACTAGCCTTCGTGACACTTTAATGTGAAATATCACCACTGTGATAATGAAAATAAGTGGCTTCAGTCAACACACCAACAAGATCATTACTGTCCACGACATCAAAATGCATCAATTAATTCCGATATTTGTTGTGCAATGCAAACTCTTGTCCCCTGTGACAACCTTACTGACCAATGCAACAAGAGCCGCTATGTTAGTATTACGCCACTGGCTAATAATTAAAGCATCATTGTACCAAATATTCTAATAAACATGCAACGTGAACTTGATAACCCAGAACAAACAAAAAACAAACACTAACTATTCTAAACACAAATGTTAATGAAATACAATTACACTTGCTGTCCCTT
Source organism: Schistocerca nitens (assembly GCF_023898315.1). Classification (NCBI taxonomy): domain Eukaryota; kingdom Metazoa; phylum Arthropoda; class Insecta; order Orthoptera; family Acrididae; genus Schistocerca; species Schistocerca nitens. The sequence goes on from NC_064622.1 coordinate 95,598,587, forward strand.
CAGGAATGAAACATATAAAAAAAATTTACACAATTACAAATACATTATTCCCTATCTTGCGAGTCACACAGAAACATTTCATCCTGTGATTTTCTTGGGGTCAAAAAGTTGCTGATAGTTTTCCTAGAAACACTGTCTCGGTGTCAAAGCTCTCCCATGGTTTCCCGGACGAAAGTCTTTAAGTCACTCAAATCGGCATTTAGAACACGCACTGAACTGTAAACTGTATCTCACATTAAACACAAATGTCATAGTCACTCTCAGAGTACCATCCACACGAATCTGGTCGTCCAGAAATGGCCCTACAACTACTATTACCCACGGTTCTGTCCTTTCAGTTCATGGTGTAATTAAAAGTCGTAAGTTCCAACAAACAGCACTTATTCCCGCACCAATTCAAGAAATGTCTCCTACTACAAGTGCAAATGTCAATGTCCCACTCTAGTTTCTTGTGTTCATACAATAATTAGTCACCAAACGACAACTGTCCTCTTTAAGTATACCAAGTGTCCCACATGCAATTCACAAAGCACACTTAACAAGTCACTGCCAAAAGTTTATGGATCCCACCATTCAGTGGTCGAGACAAAACAAAACGATCGTCCTCTCTGCTAAAGACAAAATCTTTTCCACCATTCACAACGTGGAAACACCAGTCCTTCACTTTCCACCTTATGGAGACGTAACGAGCAGTCATCTTGTTTCACAGCTCCACAGTCCAGTACTAGTTAATAGTTGCTGGTAACAAATGCCCGCCGGACTCTGCCGCACGTCGTCCATTCTGCTGTGGCGCCGCTGCGCGCGCCGTTGAGCAGAAGAAACCACCCGCTGTTGCCTCCGCGGGATACTTTCCCCAGTCGTAAGGGTGGCGGAACTTATGAATGGCCAGTGGTACGTGCGTGTCGCCCCAGGCCGTTGACCTGCTGTAGCGGGCGCGTGGAGTGTACCCCGACCGGCAGTGGAGTGGGGAGTGCCGCAGCTCTGTCGCCCGTCGCCATGGCGACGTCAGCTCGGCCCGCTAGCGGTACGGGCATTACGACACCCAATCAGTCAGACCCTTCCGTGCATCTCGCAACATTACATACAAAAGGATATTCTTACATTATTTAAATACTCATTGATTACATGTATGATCTATTAGATACATTGGTAATAAAAGAATCTTTGTTCTAAAAAACATAAAATTATACACCCTAGTTTTCTTACACATACAACATCAACATTTATCTCTTTTCTATATACAGCCCACACTCGTGCTATTCATTGTACCTGTCGTCCCTCATACAAAACATGAAAGTGTAAAAAAAACAAAAGGAGTAATAAGCAATCTATACTGCTCATAATTACAATATCAAATAGTAGGCTACTCTAATATTCTATCACAGTGAAAATATTAGAAACTGTTTATTCTAAAACTACAATATACAATGAACCTTTGGGCTTGCGACAGACTGAAATTAATACCCCTTGAAAGTGTTCTAACAAAAAAATAAGAAATAATCTACACAGCTCACAATTATCTACCACATGTTATTAAATAGTAAACTACTTTAACATCCTAACACAATAAACATTTTAGAAACTGGTGACTCTAAATCTACAACATACAATGCACCTTTGTGCTTGTCACAGACTGAAATCAGTGTCTCTTTACATATTTTACATTTTATTATATATAACAACATTTCTAGGACACGTATGAACCATCCACATGATGTCAGATCCTGACCTGCCATCGAGGTTCATCCAAATCAAACAATACATAATAATGTTTTAGTTACAGATCGGTAGCATCCCCTTTACAGGAGTGTGCGCATTGATCACACTACTCTACAACTCTCACTCACCAGACATCACATTTTCCTTCTCATTCAGTCCATTAATACACTAACAGAATAGGTCTAGAAGTCAGCTAACCTTAACACCACCACACTCACGACAACATACCATACCTTTGTTCCCTTATACTAAACCACATAACACATGAAGCTGTTTCGGAGATAGCATTCCAGTCTCCGAATTCGTCCTTTCACTTTGGCACCTCTCTCCATCGGCTTACCTCTGCATTCACTTTACTGATCAATACTCCTGCTAAATATCACTTTAGAATTGCGACATTTTATCTAAGAACAAAAAACACACAAATTATTCAACCTGCAAAATAACTGTACACATTCTTGGTACCGTTTTGATTAGTTATACTGGTACCAGGCTTCAACAGCAACAAAAAATATTATTTTTGCCAAATCGCAAATGTTATGCTAAGAATTAGACCTACACTTATATTACATCTTACGTCAGTATTCCACAACGTTCACCATCTGGGTCTCATACTCCCTTTATGTCCTTTCACATTGTGCAGTTGTCCTCATCTCTTCATTCGTATTTCGGCTCTCCGTCCGTCCATTACTCCATCATTCCCTGGTCTTCCTTCGCCATTGGCATCAATCTCTATTGCAGCATACACAGGCCTCTCTGTAACATTCATCTAAGACATCTCCACATTATTAATTCCACTCACCTTTATTTACCACTGTTTCATCACGTTGAATCTCTCTTTATTAATCACACTGCTTTCCGTCGATTCTTTCCTTAAATATCACCTTGATCCACTACTATTTATCACGTCGCTTCTCTATCTACCATCTTTATTCACTCATTAATGATCACGTCGTTTCTGCTTGATCCTTATTCATATGACAAAAAATACGTACATACACCACTCTGTCGACTCCTGTTCATGACTCATTTGACCAGTCTATTCCGTCATACTTCCTGACATCCCGCCTGAAAATTCTTATGTTCGATTTGACCCTGCACAACGTTACACACCACAAATAAATACACTGACTATCTACCATAAATTGCCTACTTTCGATCTATCCTTAACTTTTCCATAATTTGATGTTAGAAATGTGATGAAGCCCACGAGATTGTTTTCCCTTGATCGTCTCAATCAGTACAGCATTTTCATGGACAATCCGCCTCACTCTGAATGGTCCACCATACACAGTAAAGAATTTTCTAGTTAGGAATCTAAGTTTACATGAAAATTAAATGTGTGCAGAGAATATACAAGCTGGGAGAAATGGGCAGCCCAAGTGTCAGAAACTTAGGTGCTAGTGGCCTCTTTCCCTAACGCCAGATTCCGAACAACCATACACAGCACTTCATTATAACTGTCACCACGACAATGACATACTATATATCAGATAGCGTCTGATTTTAATACTTCGATCACATTACTGATGTTACCTGTAACAGCAGTATATACGTACCCTATTCCATACAGATCACAACGTTTACTTTTTACATTACGTGTTAAGTACCTGCAATAGTCAAATCACACTAATTAAACCGGACTCATTGCCATTATTAAATAAAATTTTTAGCAAAATTTGCAAATTTAGGCCTGAGAGACCAGCCTAACAGATGCCATTACTGGTGTTTTATTCTCTGATCAGAAGTATGGTATTTGCGTTCCTACATATCAGTAGGGTATGCCTGCTACAGAGACAATTTTCAGTGCCAGCTGCATGTGTTTTAAGGCAAGATGCTAAGGGCTGATATGTTGGGTTAGTTTCTCCTATCCATCAATCTATTACGACAAGAAAGAAATGCCAGAATTCCATGCTCTCCTGTCATTCTGATAGCTTCTGCCGTTCCTATCCTCGACACTATCTGACCTATGAATCGTGTCTCCGTTCACGATATTGCTCTCATTACCCAATCCTTGTAACAAGTGCTAAATGACGCAGAATCGTCTACGCCTCTGCCTGTTATCGCTACATCTCTGCGCAATCTCACTGGCAACTTCGTTATACAGATCCTAGTGAACTCCCCAGGTTCGTATGGCACATCCAAATACCGATTTCGTCTCAGCATTTCCTGATACCACGCCACTGGATCTCTTATGCCACCATCGTTACAATTTGACATCATCAGTATGCTTTGCGTAACCTGGTCCTGCTTACTTTTCGACCAGAATTCATTTAAATAGCTACTACAGTCTTTAATGTCTTCCTGCATTTTCGCTCTAGCCTCGTCCCTCAAATAGTTATACACAAACTTCGTTTTGAGGAGCAGTCCCCACGATGAAGGTAATGAATCTTGAAATTGAGACAGCCTTGGACTATACCCAGTTGGGTTTGCCACCTGTTTTATCCGACACAGCCGTTCTTCCAACTCTCTGAGTTCGTCTTCCTCTTTCTGCCTATTTTCGTTTTTTGAATTTATCTCACTCTCCCTCTGCAGTCTACCTGGTGGTGTTTCACCTTCGCTTCTGCACGCTAATTGCAACTGTGCTAGTTCTTCCCTATGTTTCCTATTTGTTTCTAATTGTGCCTCTTTAAACTGTAATAGTGATTGTATCTCCTCCTGGTCGGCATAAACCTCTCACTGCGTACTGTCAGAGCCCGTTTCGCCTCTTATACTGATCTTTTCTTCATCTGCGCTAATCGTATTCATTCTGGCCACTACCTCCGCAACTTCGTCCCTGTGTTTATTTAGCGCCATTTCCTGCCGTGTGACTTGAGCTTCCACGCTGTCTAATGCCCCTTGTTTATCTGCAAGTAAGTCCTCCACTATCTCTTTGATTCGCTCATCTGGCCACACGCCGCTATGTTCTGTAATATCGCTCTCTATTGCACTTATTCGTACCTCCAAATTATTGGTTTTTTCTTTCACGGCATCACATACTTGCTTCACCGCACCCAGATTCTTCTCCCCCTCATCTAACCGATTATTAACTGCGGACAGACGCTCATCGATCACTGTGTGTAGCTTCCTCATTGCCTCTTTATTTCCCTTATCCATTGCCTCCAATCTTTCCTTATTTGCTTCCAATCTTTCCTTAGTATCTCTACTTATCGCTTCTAATCTTTCCTTATTATCTTTATCCATCCTCTGTAAAAACTGCAGTAGCACACTGTCATTTGCTACTTTCGGTGTGCTCACCTCGTTCGCCTGAGAAACCGTAGCTTCACTAAGGGTAGCTGCACTTTCACTGCATACCTGACCTAGTCCCGGCTCGCCCGCGTCGTCGGGAAAAGCCCCCGATTGTGAACAAAGCCCGCCGCATAAAGGATCACCTAACAGCAGTCCACTGAACAATTCAGCCTCTTCCGAGTGTTTGTCTTTCTCGCTCATTAACCCATGGTCAACAGCTACTTCCTGCTGCACTGCTACGTTCATGCCAGAATCGCTATTCTCCATGGTGACTACACTTTTCGACTGCGACCTAGTTACTACGGACATTACGCAAAAAAAATTATACAACGATCTTCCAGCCTTGGACGATATAGCAATTAATTACATAAAAAAATAAAAGATCCTCACCAATCCAGAAAGAAATTGCAAACAGAAAAAATTTTACTTCTTAGCGCTATCACAATATATTCCATCAAAAAAAAAAATCTTAACAGCAAACCTTAACAGCAAAATATCCTGGCAAAATATATCCTGGCCAAATTATCCTGGCAACAAAATATCCTGGCAAAAAATATCCTGACAAAGGAATCCTGGCAGGGTCGAAATTATGAGAGGCACCCACATGCCATGCTCATACTGTGGCATCAAGCAGTCAGGCCTGCAAGATGAGTGGTCTGCCAAGCGAGTGGATTCATTCTTAATTTATCAAGTAACATGAACTCTCGTATCTTACTATTTAGTTACAAATTATCCTCCTGTATGAACAATACACAACGGAAACACGCATCTGACTATCAGTAATTTACAGAACTCTGACTGTACACTACGCACTGGCAATACCACATTTCCTTTTTGTCTTTTATTTAACGGCTTTTATCAACACGCGGCCACCACACTGAATATGAATGGCGCACACATTATAAATTCGGGACATTATGACAACATACAATTCGAAGGAAAAGGCCACCAATCTTTTTCTTTTCACTATCTTATTTATTCCGATAAATTCTCTAACCTAAACACACAAATTCTATAACCTACAACAATATCACATGAGAAATTCCGCCCAGTGGGCATGGCTTTACATTAGTGAATCTCTATATTATGGTCTCGTAATTATTTAACGCTACAGTGCACTTTCTGGATAGGATGGTGGATCTTTTATTATTTCTCACACTTCGACTCTCACAATCATCATCACGAAACTTTCCTCCAGACCGAGCGGTACAGGAGGAACAAGCATAACCCATTAATCTTTTGAAACTACCTTGCTACTCTCCCATGCAAACCACACATACCCAAATTACATGACATACACCACACAACAATATGAAATACTACACAGAGAATGGTTACAACATTATCACTTTCAGCTTTCCCACTTCAATTAATATTTATCCCAGTTTCACACGACACTGCCCCACTTTGTAATTCTACTTTCCTACTATGAACTCTGGAGATATATGCACGTCTTCCTGTGCAATGCAAGCCAAGTGGCGTTGCTGGATAGACGGCCGACTCACCTTGATTCTCTCTCAGAGTTTGAATCTAGCGTCGCACGGAATAATATTAAGAACATATTCATCACACACGCGAGTCCTCAACTGATACCATGGACGAGTACTTCTCTTTATCCTTTGTCTCATATACAGATTGAGACTCACACAGTACTCACCACGTGGAAGTACTCGTCTCTAATTTCAAGTCCTGCACACGCCATTTCTTAAATATTTCAGCTTATGGTACACACGCTATTTCTTAAATATTTCAACTTATTGTACACACGCTAGTAATTCAGCTTAACTTAAGCATACGGAAGTATTTCAACTTATAGCTACATGTGGTTTCATTGTGACCGTTGGTCACTTCCGAAGATTACTACAATCCCCTTAATATTACCTGCCTGACATTTAATTCTCCCCACAAAAGTTCCTGAGATAGAGAAATTATTATTTCAAACTACTCTTAAATATTCCACATGCATACCATGTCTCCACTCTTTCGTCATTACGGAGCACAACCAAAACAGGTCTTAACAGCACAAGATCCAGCGGCAGAGTGCTGAAATATGGCCATATTCAGGTTCTCTCGCACCTCTGTCGAAGTGGGAGAAGCACCTTGCTACCTTATTGGTCAGCCACACTTCAGGCGCTCAAAGCTCAGGTAAATTTCATCTCTTTGGACCCACCAAAGGTGGCCAAAGGATCGACTCAAAGATGATCATATATTCACATTCACTATCTGCGGTTAGCAGACGACCATACATTCATTCATTTCACAGATCTCACCAAACTGGATGTAGGGATTTACTTTGTGGGAGTGCACATGTGATCAATTAAATAAATAAATTGTCATTCTTTCCCACACTGGTATCCGGCTTCGCTGTATTAATTGAAATTGAGTTATTTTTACACAAAAAATGTGTTGTTCTGACAAGAATAAAGAAGTATTTCGTACCTATTTTCAATGTCGGGCGGTACTGTACCCTTTCAAGTAATGATATATGAAGTTGTATACTAGGGTATTTCGTATTTCAGAAACAAAGTTTTCATTGCACACAACCGTGCCAAAAGAGTAATGTATGATGCTCACCCTCGATTATCTTGTAAACAAACATATTTTAAATATAGCATCAGAGTACATATTTTTCTCAAGAAATTTGTTATACGTAATCCATTATGCAGGGTGGTCCAAAAGTCCAGAAACACCCTGATAAAAAGCAAATGGAGTAGCAAACAAGGAAACAGAGTCCCTACACACTAGGAACGGGAAGGGGGAAACTTTATAGGCTATGCCACTAACATGGCGGCCATCTTGAAAGCCGCTATCTTGGACTCAACTCCAAAATTTCAAATGGGAATGTGGTCATGTGACATATCAAACAGGTAGAGAATTTGAGCAGAAAACAATGCCTTTGTTATTTTAAACATAGCTTTATTTATTCTCGGTTTATAGGCAGTTACATGCAGTGGTGGGACGCTCGGCAGCATGTGTGGTATGTGCCGAAGAGGCATTACGCCGATGTTACACAGTCCCGAGAGATCACCAACAGTCATAGGAATGGCTCGATATGTTGTCCATTATGTTGGATTGTTAATGCTATCCTCCGAACCCAGTCCTGATGAACTTTGATCAACACATCTGGCTGAATTTGACTACACGCATCAACAATGCGCTGCTTTAGATGATGAAAATCCTGTATTTTGACAGAATAAACCAGTGCTTTGACATGAGCCCAAAGATAAAAATTAAAAGGAGTCAAATCTGGTGAACGTGGTGGCCACTCCACTTTTGAGGGAACTGCAGATCGAGGTATGCTCGCACATTGTGCCCATAATGTGGTGGGGCTCCATCATGCTGGAAGAATTGCGGAAATGTCCAGTCCCCTGTTAACAACGAGGGAAACACTTCTTCATCCAATAACCTCAGATAACCGTTGGCTGTTAACGTACCACCAATAAAAAAAGGTCCAACGACTTTGGTACCCCACACACCACACCACACCATCACTTTTTGTGAGTCGACCGTTTTGGAAGCATCAATCCAGTGCTGATTTGTGTCGAACCAGTATCTGTGATTCTGCTTGTTCACTTCACCATTGATAAAGAAATTGGCTTCATCACTGAACAGCACCTGATAGGGGAAACGTGGGTTTATCTGCAGCTGCTGTTCAACCCATTCTGCGCACTGTACCCGACGGTCTGAGTAATCCTCGTTCAGGTGTTGGAGCAGCTGAATTTTGTACAGGTGCCATTTGTGCTGCGATAAAATTCGCACTACGGAGGTACGGCTAACCCCACATTCCTGTGACAGGTGACGGGTACTCCGTTGCGGACTCTTGCTAAATGATGCCAACACGCTCACTGTTGTTGCTTCATTGGTGGCGGATTTTGGTCTTCCAGCCTTAGGTTTATCTGCGACAGAACCTGTTGCTCGGAATTTGGCCAAAAGCTTGGCAACTGCGCTGTGAGTGATGGGCTGTGTGGTTGGGTGACCACAGTTGAAATCCTCAGCAATGACCCGTGTGCTTCTTTCTCCTGATATCAAGATGATTTCAATGAGTTCTTCATGTGCTAAGGACATTTTGTAACCTGTAAATAAGGAAACAATGATTAAAACGTTAGCATGAGTAAATCATACCTAACAGTTAAACACATGTAACATATCACGCATGGGATAGTCACTTTGCACCGTTTCAGACTCCATTTTATGACTTCTCAGTACGTAATACTCACGCTGCCGAGCGTCCCACTGCTGCCGCAAGTAATTGGCTATAAACCGAGAATGAATAAAGCTATGTTTAAAATAACAACGGCATTGTTTTTCTGGTGAAATTCTCTATCTGTTTTACATGTCACATGACCACATTCCCATTTGAAATTTTGGAGTTGAATCCAAGATGGCGGGTTTCAAGATGGCCGCCATGTTAGTGGCATAGCCTATAATGTTTCCCCACTCCCGTTCCTCGTGTGTAGGGACTCTGTTTCCTTGTTTGCTACTGCATTTGGATTTTATCAGGGTGTTTCCGAACTTTTGGACCACACTGTAGGTCATGAGAAATAATGACATCTATAACACTAGAAGAAAAAATGACCGTCATTGCGATCTCTCGAGTTCTCTCGGCGTGGTTGATTAATAGTGAAGTTTCGGGTGTTGAGCCGTGCAGAAAATAGAACTACAACTCTGCAGTGAACAGCGGCGTGGGACCGACGACATCCCGCAGTGTGGTTGTAGTCCAGGCAGCGAGTGCCCAGAACGGCAAAGCTCGTGGCACCTGAAGTGGACGCCTCGGAGGCTCGCTATAATTTCTTGCAGATCGGAGCTTACGTTGAGAACCCTACGACAAAGGACAGCCATCAAGTAGGTGTTATGACGAGTCAGCTAAGAATCGGGAACCAACGGATGCGATTCACCAGGTGCCCCTGCACCCTGTTGTTGAAAGTGGCAGACAGGAACCCCACCCGGCATCCCAGTGGACACAAGGTACTTGCAAACTCAAATGCCATGAACATTACGCTTTCTGTGCATCGCGCATAGATCACTTTTTCAACGAGCAATCTCTAAGGACCCAGCCGACACTCAGTCCCACCGATCCCGCAGTGTCTTTAAATAGATATCCAACGATACCGTTCAGCCGAGAGTACGTAGAAGCTGGCTGGCCAACAGGCCTGCCCTCTGCAGGCGGCGGACCACTGCGGCCAGAGAGGCTACACCGAGCGGGAACTGTCGATATCAAACACGTGTCCCCACGGTACAGCCTCGTTTCTTAAACATCTCCAGATAGCTCACGATTCTACGCTCCTCCGTGTAGCCAGTTCGTATACGGTAGCTGTGCGCCCACTAAAGTGCAACAGGGGCCTAGAAAACAGGCAAATGGCCAAGCCCGTCCCCACGCCCAATCATGTGGACGCCCTTACCAACTCTTTCGAAGCTCTTGACTGAGACGAAACAGCTATACTGATTCCAAGCTATCACTAGCTATCGACGTGGTACACGCGACCCTCTTTTAAAACATCAGCTTTGCCCCACATGGCCCGCACCTCTTTGTCCCCCTCTCAATGGATGTCAGATCGCTTCTGATTTCGCGAGTTCCAAACCAGCTTCGAGAAATTGTTTTATAAGTAGGCGGTTTAGGTTTTTATGTTGGTGACACCACGTAACGCTCTGTATGAAAGTGGCTGACTGCGCTGTGTGCAGTTTGTGGCTGGTTGGACTCATTAGCCGGCCGAAGTGGTCGTGTGGTTCTAGGCGCTGCAGTCTGGAACCGCGAGACCGCTACGGTCGCACGTTCGAATCCTGCCTCGGGCATGGATGTGTGTGATGTCCTTAGGTTAGGTTTAACTAGTTCTAAGTTCTAGGGGACAAATGACCTCAGAAGTTGAGTCCCATAGTGCTAGGAGACATTTTTTTTGGAATATTCGCTAGTGTAGTGTTGCGCAGTTGGGTGTGAACAGCGCGTAGCGTTGGGCAGTTGGAGGTGAGCCGCCAGCAATGGATATATATATATATAATGACTTTTGAACACTATTAAGGTAAATACATTGTTTGTCCTCTACCAAAATCTTTCATTTGCTAACTATGCCTATCAGTAGTTCATGCCTTGAATGTTGTTGTTGTTGTGGTATTCAGTCCTGAGACTGGTTTGATGCAGCTCTCCATGCTACTCTATCCTGTGCAAGCTTCTTCATCTCCCAGTACCTACTGCAACCTACGTCCTTCTGAATCTGCTTAGCGTATTCATCTCTTGGTCTCCCTCTACGATTTTTACCCTCCACGCTGCCCTCCAATGCTAAATCTGTGATCCCTTGATGCCTCAAAACATGTCCTACCAACCGATCCCTTCTTCTAGTCAAGTTGTGCCACAAACTTCTCTTCTCCCCAATCCTATTCAATACCTCCTCATTAGTTACGTGATCTACCCACCTTATCTTCAGCATTCTTCTGTAGCACCACATTTCGAAAGCTTCTATTCTCTTCTTGTCCGAACTGGTTATCGTCCATGTTTCACTTCCATGCATGGCTACACTCCATGCAAATACTTTCAGAAACGACTTCCTGACACTTAAATCTATACTCGATGTTAACAAATTTCTCTTCTTCAGAAACGATTTCCTTGCCATTGCCAGTCTACATTTTATATCCTCTCTACTTCGACCATCATCAGTTATTTTACTCCCTAAATAGCAAAACTCCTTTACTACTTTAAGTGTCTCATTTCCTAATCTAATCCCCTCAGCATCACCCGATTTAATTTGACTACATTCCATTATCCTCGTTTTGCTTTTGTTGATGTTCATCTTATATCCTCCTTTCAAGACACGGTCCATTCCGTTCAACTGCTCTTCCAAGTCCTTTGCTGTCTCTGACAGAATTACAATGTCATCGGCGAACCTTAAATTTTTTATTTCTTCTCCATGGATTTTAATACCTACTCCGAATTTTTCTTTTGTTTCCTTTACTGCTTGCTCAATATACAGATTGAATAACATCGCGGAGAGGCTACAACCCTGTCTAAAAATGGTTCAAATGGCTCTGAGCACTATGGGACTCAACATCTTAGGTCATAAGTCCCCTAGAACTTAGAACTACTTAAACCTAACTAACCTAAGGACATCACACACACCCATGCCCGAGGCAGGATTCGAACCTGCGACCGTAGCAGCCCCGCGGTTCCGGACTGCAGCGCCAGAACCGCACGGCCACCACGGCCGGCTACAACCCTGTCTCACTCCTTTCCCAACCACTGCTTCCCTTTCATGTCCGTCGACTCTTATAACTGCTATCTGGTTTCTGTACAAATTGTAAATAGCCTTTCGCTCCCTGTATTTTACCCCTGCCACCTTCAGAATTTGAAAGAGAGTATTCCAGTTAACGTTGTCAAAAGCTTCCTCTAAGTCTACAAATGCTAGAAACATAGGTTTGCCTTTTCTTAATCTTTCTTCTAAGATAAGTCGTAAGGTTAGTATTGCCTCGCGTGTTCCAACATTTCTACGGAATGCCTTGAATATAAAAAAAAATGTATGTGAAATCTTATGGGACATAACTGCTAAGGTCATCAGTCCCTACATAACCTAAATTATCCTAAGGACAAACACACACACCCATGCCCGAGGGAGGACCCGAACCTCCGCTGGGATATGCCTTCAATAGAGTATTTATTTACCTGGCGGTATTGGCGCTCGCTGTATTGCAGTAGTTCGAGTAACGAAGATTTTTGTGAGGTAATTGATTCATGAAAGGTGTAAGTTATTGTTAGTCAGGGCTATTCATTTGTAGGGATTATTGAAAGTCAGATTGCTTTGAGCGAAAATATTGTGTATCAGTTTTGTGATGATCGGAATAAGTAAAGAGAAAACTGTCTGAGTGCTTTGTGTTTTGCTCAGCTGTTTCAGTGTCAAATAATGTAGAAGTTTACCAGCACAGCCTTTCTTTACATTCAAAGGGAAAGTTTCAGTTTTAACATTTATACCCTCCAGTTAGACAACCACAGGAGTGCAAGCATTTTTTGGCCATTTCATGCCCCCATTAAAGTTCCGCCTTTTCATAGTGCTACATGGTGCAAAGATTTTTCGAAAGGCGCTTTCCAAGAGGTGTTAAAAGGTCGCGGAAAGTCACAGCCCTTCAGCGAGTTGGCAGGCTCAGAGCACCGGGTATTTAGCCGTGTTGTAGAAAAGCCTGTCCATCACGTCCAGGCTGTAGGATAGCTGGCACTCCCCAAGTATCAGCTGCCGGTTCCGGCATCCTCTTTAGCAAACAGAACTAGTCCAACCAAGCAGCCTGAAACGATACGTTACCTGACGCCAGTGCGTTCCTCTCCCAAAAAGATCGCGGTAGGATACAACAATTAGTTGTATATAAGTAGGCTACAGCTCAAAAACCTTGAACCTCAACAATGTTACAGAAGCACAGAAAAAAGTAGCTCTATGAGACGTAACTCCAGTTACTTACTGACGACAAAGCTATCCTGCCTCTTTTCTGTCTACTACCGAAGCATCTCTGAGAAACTAGTGGACGTGACGCATCTTAGGTGATAGTGTAACCACAGTGTCAGGTCAAGAAGGACTTCACCAGAATTTCCACGACGCGTCAGCACGCTGATACCACTACCAGTTAGCATTACGTACAGATGAAGAGGAGGCAACTGACGTTGGAGATCAGTTGAGGGGACAGTTTTCAGTACTATTCACCGTGTTAATGCAAGTCATTACGGTAATGTGAATCGATCATACAGAGAAGTTAGTTAAATTCCGGTAATGGTGAAATGTGTATGCTTGTGTATATATGTGTGTGTGTGTGTAAGTGCCGGCCGGGGTGGCCGAGCGGTTCTAGGCGCTACAGTTTGGAACCGCGCGACCGCCACGGTCGCAGGTTTGAATCCTGCCTCGGGCATGGATGTGTGTGATGTCCTTAGGTTAGTTAGGTTTAAGTAGTTCTAAGTTCTAGGGGACTGATGACCTTAGAAGTTAAGTCCCATAGTGCTCAGAGCCATTTTTGTGTATAAGTATGTGTGTGTGTGTATGTTGTCTAGTAGTAGCTGCTGTAGTTGGATGGCAGTACTAATAAGCTATTTTTATGCCTGTAAAAGTAATGTTGTTTGTTATTGTAGCATACGCTATTATAATAGCACTGCTACCACTACCTGATAAAGATAACTGTTAAATTAGTGAAAACAGATTGAAACAACGAAAACCTTGCCCTTTTCTCTGTCACAGTAAAGGGAAAACCGGACTGAGAGTAGAAAAAAAATGTCGTACGATATCTACATGTCGAGTGGCTTGCAGGGAGCCATCTAAATGTCAGAGCGGTGGTACCAAGAACGAACAGGGATAAGGAAAACAGTGTGATCGACACTATACAGTTCAGAGTAGAGAAAAAGAAAAAGAAGAAGAAGAAATAGATTATCATGAAGACTCACATGAATGTAATTTTATATGTAATGGTTCACTGTTGTCATGGAGAAAGCGCATTACGAAAATAAATAAAAAATCATTGACCGAAATGCCGCAGTGGAAATTCTGCTGTCATTATGTCCTATGCCCAAGCAATACAATAGTGCAAGGGGTACCACTATCAATAGTACGAGGGCAGTTCAATAAATAATGCAACACATTTTTTTTCTGAAACAGGGGTTGTTTTATTCAGCATTGAAATACACCAGGTTATTCCCCAATCTTTTAGCTACACAACACTATTTTTCAACGTAATCTCCATTCAATGCTACGGCCTTACGCCACCTTGAAATGAGGGCCTGTATGCCTGCACGGTACCATTCCACTGGTCGATGTCGGAGCCAACGTCGTACTGCATCAAAAACCTCTTCATCATCCGCGTAGTGCGTCCCACGGATTGCATCCTTCATTGGGCCAAACATATGGAAATCCGACGGTGCGAGATCGGGGCTGTAGGGTGCATGAGGAAGAACAGTCCACTGAAGTTTTGTGAGCTCCTCTCGGGTGCGAAGACTTGTGTGAGGTCTTGCGTTGTCATGAAGAAGAAGAAGTTCGTTCTGATTTTTGTGCCTACGAACACCTTGAAGTCGTTTCTTTAATTTCTGAAGAGTAGCACAATACACTTCAGAGTTGATCGTTTGACCATGGGGAAGGACATCGAACAGAATAACCCCTTCAGCGTCCCAGAAGACTGTAACCATGACTTTACCGGCTGAGGGTATGGCTTTAAACTTTTTCTTGGTAGGGGAGTGGGTGTGGCGCCACTCCATTGATTGCCGTTTTGTTTCAGGTTCGAAGTGATGAACCCATGTTTCATCGCCTGTAACAATCTTTGACAAGAAATTGTCACCCTCAGCCACATGACGAGCAAGCAATTCCGCACTGATGGTTCTCCTTTGCTCTTTATGGTGTTCGGTTAGACAATGAGGGACCCAGCGGGAACAAACCTTTGAATATCCCAACTGGTGAACAATTGTGGCAGCACTACCAACAGAGATGTCAAGTTGAGCACTGAGTTGTTTGATGGTGATCCGTCGATCATCTCGAACGAGTGTGTTCGCACGCTCCGCCATTGCAGGAGTCACAGCTGTGCACGGCCGGCCCGCACGCTGGAGATCAGACAGTCTTGCTTGACCTTGCGGCGATGATGACACACGCTTTGCCCAACGACTCACCATGCTTTTGTCCACTGCCAGATCACCGTAGACATTCTGCAAGCGCCTATGAATATCTGAGATGCCCTGGTTTTCCGCCAAAAGAAACTCGATCACTGCCCGTTGTTTGCAACGCACATCCGTTACAGACGCCATTTTAACAGCTCCGTACAGCGCTGCCACCTGTCGGAAGTCAATGAAACTATACGAGACGAAGCGGGAATGTTTGAAAATATTCCACAAGAAATTTCCGGTTTTTTCAACCAAAATTGGCCGAGAAAAAAAATGTGTTGCATTACTTATTGAACTGCCCTCGTAGTATGACGCAGTAAATCACATACCTTACCCATCGCCGGTTCTCCGGATCTTTGGAGGCAGCGCGCCTTCTGCCCAGCTGGGGCAATGTGTTGCTGTTTCACGGTCAACAACGTCCAAGCGCTAAGGAACACGCGCCAGAACGTGAGGAGGGAGTAGTCGTTCAGGTTGGACTGGCAAGGGTCGCGTGTAGCTGCGTTGCATCAAAATTATTTGATGGTACGTCGGGAGGCGTGCTAGCGTAGTCCGTGCGTTGGCGTGGACCACTATGTCCGGATGGCGCAGTGGTCAGCGCATCTGCGTAGTAAGCAAGGGACCAGGGTTCGAGTCTCGGTCGAGCTAAAATTTTCAAATTTCTTCACTGATTTACATCTACATCTACATGGTTACTCTACAATTCACACTTAAGTGTCTGACAGAGGGTTCATCGAACCATTTTCATACTACTTCTCTACCATTCTACTCTCGAATGGCGCGTGGGAAAAAGGAACACCTAAATCTTTCCGTTCGAGCTCTGATTTCTCTTATTTTATTATGATGATTATTTCTCCCTACGTAGGTGGGTCTCAACAAAATATTTTCGCATTCGGAAGGGAAAATTGCTGATTGAAATTTCGCAAATAGATCTCGCAGCAAGGAAAACTGCCTTTGTTTCAGTGACTGCCACTCCAACTCGCGTATCGTACCAGTGACACTCTCACTCCTATTGCGCGATAACACGAAACGGGCTGCCCTTCTTTGCACTTTTTCGATGTCCTCCGTCAATCCTACCTGGTAAGGATCCCACACCGCGCAGCAATACTCCAGCAGAGGACGGATAAGTGAAATGTAGGCTTTCTCTTTAGCGAGTTTATCGCATCTTCTAAGTGCTCTGCCAACAAAGCGCAGACTTTGTTTCGGCTTCCCCACAATATTATCTATGTGGTCTTTCCAATTTAAGTTTCTTGTAATTGTAATTCCTAGGTATTTAGTCGAATTGACAGCCCTTAGATTTGTGCGATTTATCGTATACCTAAAATTTATCTGATTTCTTTTAGTACCCATGTGGATGACCTCGCACTTTTCTTTATTTAGTGCCAATTGCCACTTTTCGCACCATACTGAAATTCTCTCCAGATCATTTTGTAATTGGAATTGATCGTCTGATGATTTTATTAGACGGTAAATTACAGCATCATCTGCAAACAATCTAAGGGGGCTGTTCATCACCTAGATCATTTATGTAAATCAAGAACAGCAGAGGGCCTATAACACTACCTTGCAGAACGCCAGATATCACTTCTGTCCTGCTTGATGATTTACCGTCTACCACTACGAAATGTGACCTCTCTGATAGGAAATCACGAATCCAGTCACACAAACTGAGACGATACTCCTTATGCACGCAATCTGATTAATAGTCGGTTGTGAGGAACGGTATCAAAAGCCTTCTGGAAATCTAGAAATATGGAATCGATCTGAGATCCCTTGTCGACAGCACTCACTACTTCGTGGGAATAAAGAGCTAGTTGTGTTGCACAAGAACGATATTTTCTGAATCCGTGTTGGTTATTTATTTTCTTCAAGGTGATTTCTAATGTTCGAGTACATTATATGCTCCAAAATCCTACTGAAAATTGAGGTCAGTAATATGGGTCTCTAATTCAATGGGTTACTCCTATTTCATTTCCTGAATATTGGTGTGACCTGTGCTACTTTCCAGTCCTTAGGAACAGACCTTACGTCAAGTGAGCGGTTGTATATGATTGCTAAGAAAGGAACCTGATTGGTATACCATCTGGACCGGAAGACTTGCCTTTCTTAAATCAATTCTTCTGTGTCTTAAAATTTTTTGAACATTTTGATAAAGTATGAATTATGGATTTGGAAGTGTAATGTCGACTGGTAGCATAACAGTGAGTAATGATTCTTTGGAGAAGAAGCGCTTAGTTACATACGAAATCACTGGACGAAAGATTAATTCAGAAAAGCAATGCAGCAAACGTCAGTGTGAAAGTGAAATAAATTTAACTGTTAATAAAATCATAGATGGGTCTAGGTACTGTTACTTGCAAAAAGTCGATAAACTGAGTGTAATAATAAGTCGATAAACTGACTGTAATAATCCGTCAGTTTCATCTTTCAAAGCAACCGTTTCCCGCTAGAAACTGAAGAACTTTAATATTCGTTAAATAAGTCACTAGTTTCACCAATTCTTGGACATTTCTTGTCATTTGCGACACTTATCGATTGGATTATTAGCAAAAATTTAGAAGATCCAGAAGGATATTTCGTCACACGAGACTGTTGTGGAGTTTCCTGGAGTTTCCCCACGAACTGCAGCAGCAGACGTCACAAGAGAGGCGTTGTGTACCACGGAATGGTTTACTATTGAAATTCCGAGCGCATACCTTCGAAGAAGTGATGGGGAACTCCTACATACATATTGCGAAATGCCCATGTCGAGAATATCACAGAATTTAGAGCTCATGCGACATTTGTCAACAGCTGTTACTCTCACGCAACATTCGCGAATGGGAGGTGGAAGGACGGAAATGACATTGGTACCATAAGTACCCTCCGCCCGACACCGAAGAGTGGCGTGCTTAGTATAGATGTGGCTGTAGCAGCGTCGAAGACTCGCTGCGAATTGCTACAGTGAGAAACTATAAAACACTGTATTGCGATTTCATGTCACAAAGTATTCATTTGCACAGTGCTATTTGATAACTGGGTAACGGGCCATTGGTAGATTCGTAGTGATAGAAAGTAGCTTTGCCTTTCTTTTTCTGTATTTTTTTTATCTTTTTGTAATATCAGGGATGGCTAGAGGATAAATGTAAGGATGTAGAGGCTTATATCACTAGGGGTAATATAGATACTGCCTACAGAAAAATTAAAGAGACCTTTGGAGAAAAGAGAACCACTCGTTTGAATATCAAGAGCTCGGATGGAAACCCAGTTCTAAGCAAAGCAAGGAAAGCAGAAATGTGGAAGGAGTATATAGGGGGTCTATACAAGGGCGATGTACTTGAGAACAATATTATGGAAATGGAAGAGGATGTAGATGAAGGTGAAATGGGAGATGCGATACTGCGTGAAGGGTTTGACAGAGCACTGAAAGAACTAAGTCGAAAAAGGACCCCGGGAGTAGACAACATTCCATTAGAACTACTGACAGATTTGGAAGAGCCAGTCCTGACAAAACTCTACCATCTTGCGAGCAAAATGTATGAGACATGCGAAATATCCTCAGACTTCAATGCGAATGTAGTAATTCCAATTAGAAAGAAAGCAGGTGTTGACAGATGTGAAAATTACCGAACTATCAGTTTAATAAGTCGTGACTGCAAAATACTGACGCGAATTGTTTACAGAGGAATGGAAAAACTGGTAGAGGCCGACCTCGGGGAAGATCAGTTTGGATTCCGTAGAAATACTGGAACGCGTGAGACAATACTGACCCCACGGTTTCTCTTAGAAGCTAGATTAAGAAAAGGCAAACCTACGTTTCTAGCATTCGTATACTTAGAGAAAGCTTTTGACAATGTTGATTGGAATACTCTCTCAAATTCTCAAGGTGGCAGGGGTAAATACAGGGAGCGAAAGGCTATCTACAATTTGTACAGAGACCAGATGGGACTTACAAGAGTCGAGGGGCATGAAAGGGAAGCAGTAGTTTTGAAGGGAGTGAGACAGTGTTGTAGCCTCTCTCCGATGTTATTCAATCTGTATATTGAGCAAGCAGTGAAGGAAACAAAAGAAAAATTCGGAGTAGGTATTTAAATCCATGGAGAAGAAATAAAAAATTTAAGGTTCGCCGATGACATTGTAATTCTGTCAGAGACAGCAAAGGACTTGGAAGAGCAGTTGAACGGAATGGACCGTGTCTTGAAAGAAGGGTATAAGATGAACATCAACAAAAGCAAAACAATGATAATGGAATGTAGTCCAATTAAGTCGGGTGATGCTGAGGGAATTAGATTAGGAAACGAGACACTTAAAGTAGTAAAGGAGTTTTGCTATTTGGGGAGCAAAATAACTGATGATGGTCGAAGTAGAGAGGAAACAAAATGTAGACTGGCAATGGCAAGGAAAGCGTTTCCGAAGTAGAGAAATTTGTTAACATCGAGTATAGATTTAAGTGTTAGGAAGTCGTTTCTGAAAGTATTTGTATAGAGTGTAGCCATGTATGGAAGTGAAACATGTACGATAAGTAGTTTTGACAAGAAGAGAAGAGAAGCTTTCAAAGTGTGGTGCTACAGAAAAATGCTGAAGATTAGATGGGTACATCACATAACTAATGAGGAGGTACTGCAAACAATTGGGGAGAAGTGGAGTTTGTGGCAGAACTTGACTAAAAGAAGGGATCGGTTTGTCGGACATGTTCTGAGGAATCAAGGGATCACCAATTTAGTATTGGAGGGCAGCGTGGAGGGTAAAAATCGTAGAGGGAGACCAAGAGATGAATACACTAAGCAGATTCAGAAGGATGTAGGCTGCAGTACGTACTGGGAGATGAAGCAGCTTGCACAGGATAGAGTAGCATGGAGAGCTGCATCAAACCAGTCTCAGGACTGAAGACCACAACAACAATAACCAGCAATAAGTATTATAGGCACTTTTTATGAGAGTTCAAGTAACTTACGGAAATGCAGCCGGGTGAGGTCGTTGATAACCGCCGATATTTCGACACAGAGCACACCCTGCCATTTTCAAGGAGTAACTGCATTAAGTAGCTACTGCAATAAGCGCTGTGCAAGGGAACTTAAGAGCTCCGTTTGCAGAGAAACTTCAGAAAGATGACGCAGACACACACTATAGACACAGCGCCATCACAAACCAAAGATGATCGACGTCAAACGTTATCGATGAAGAGATTATTATCAAAGGTTGTGGTAACATTAACTCTGCCTCACTGTTTTTTCGACAATGGAATTTAAACAAACAATATCCTCTATATTTATAAGGTTACTTACTAACTTAATTTCAACAGCTTCCTTAACCATACTATACTAGTAGCTGGAACTGCGTGCCAGAGTCTCCGTGTTCTTATATTCTATAGGATGTGAGGTGGCAAGACAACGTTCTGCCATACACGATTTGCTCGGCTCTTGCAAGTGTGTGTGACGCTAGTGCTCACTAGACCGGTCCTCCACAGTCCCGATACTCTGGCCAATATATGACGGGCCACTACTTCAAGAAACGCGGCACGCACCCGCCTTATGCAAACCAAAGTCATCCTTTACGAGGACGTTGATCTTAGACGGTCGTAGACAAACTCATTTCACATCATACACTACTGGCCATTAAAATTGCTACAACAAGAAGATGACGTGCTACAGACGCGAAATTTAACCGACAGAAAGAAGGTACTGGGATATGCAGACGATTAGCTTTTCAGAGCATTCACACAGGGTTGGCGCCGGTGGCGACACCTACAACGTGCTGACATGAGAAAAGATTCCAACCGATTTCTCAAACACAAACAGCAGTTGATCGGCGTTGCCTGGTGAAACATTGTTGTGATGCCTCGTGTAAGGTGGAAAAATGCGTACCATCACGTTTCCGACTTTGATAAAGGTCGGATTGTAGCCTATCGCGTTTGTGGTTTATCGTATCGCGACATTGCTGCTCGCATTGTTCGAGACCCAATGACTGTTAGCAGAATATGGAATCAGTAGGTTCAGGAGGATAACACGGAACGCCGTGCTGGATCCCAACGGCCTCTTATCACTAGCAGTCCAGGTGACAGGAATCTTATCTCCATGGCTCTCACGAATCGAGCAGCCACGTCTCGATCCCTGAGTCAACAGATGGGGACGTTTGCAAGACAACAACCATCTGCACGAACAGTTCGACGACATTTGCAACAGCATGGACTATCAGCTCGGACACCATGGCTGCGGTTACCCTTGACGCTGCATCACAGACAGGAGCGCCTGCGATGGTGTACTCGACGATTAACCTGGGTGCACAAAAGGCAAAACGTCATTTTTTCGGATGAATCCAGGTTCTGTTTACAGCATCATGATGGTCGGCATCCGTGTTTGGCGACATCGCGGTGAACGCACATTGGAAGCGTGTATTCGTCGTCGCCATACTGGCGTATCAGCCGGCATGGGGTGGCATTGGTTACACGTCTTGGTCACCTCTTGTTCGCATTGACGTCACTTTGAACAGTGGACGTTCATTCGATCCCTACGTAACCCTACATTTCAGCACGATAATGCACGACCGCATGTTGCAGGTCCTGTACGGGCCTTTTTGGATACAGAAAATGTTCGACTGCTGCCCTGGCCAGCACTTTCTCCAGATATCTTACCAATTGAAAACGTCTGTTCAGTGGTGGCCGAGCAACTGGCTCGTCACAATACGCCTGTCACTACTCTTGAAGAATTGTGGTATCGTGTTGAAGCTGCATGGACAGGTGTACCTGTACACGCCATCCAAGCTCTGTTTGACTCGATGCCCAGGCGTATCAAGGCCGTTATTATGGCCAGAGGTGGTTGTTCTGGGTACTGATTTATCGGGATCTATGCACCCAAATTGCGTGAAAACGTAATCACATGTCAGTTCTAGTATAATATATTTGTCCTGTGAATACCCGTTTATCATCTACATTTGTTCTCGGTGTAGCAATTTTAATGGCCACTGGTGTATTTCGGCAAAGTAACGACAATTCCTGGTCGAAATGCTCCCTGCATAACGCGTAAAGCACCGTTCTTAATTGCTGCAGTTAATGTCTTGAAAATGGCAGAGTAGGCTCCTGTAGAAACACCGGTGGTTGTCGACGACATCACACGTGTACATTCCCGTACGTTATCCGAGATTGTGTACTGCGGGAGAAAGTCAACATGTGACTTGTATTCTATATTTTAGCTATCCACATTCTAGGGTGTAAATATAAAAAATAAATAAGTAAATAGAATCTCTTCTATCTGGGCAGCTCGTTGTCGAACAAGACAGAAAAATGTTTAAAGATATGAACCCTTTTTTTCGATCGATATCAATATGAGTTCCACTAGAAGCCAGTACAAAAACAATGCCAATAGATGGTCTCGGCCCCGTGTAGACCCCTGTGCATATCCTGACAAAGGAGAGGTAGTTTGTTCCGCTCCGTGTGAGGTTTTTTTTTTCTTCTTCTTTATTGTCATTTTTAATCTCATACAAGGTAGGCCGGCAGCGGCAAAACTACGCCGCTCTTCGGCCACAGATAATACATTCAGTACAAGTGGAGACATTGAAAAACGAAACAACACGATGGATAGACAACAGGAGACACACAAATTTAAAATACATGAAGTCGTCACAGGTGCCCGCTCCGTGTGAGGAAATGTACGACGCTTTAAATGAGTTTTGATCGCTCTCCCCCGAAGATCAGATTAAACGGCAAGGCGCCTGCAATCTGCACAAAGCACTCGCCGGACCCGCAGAGGATGGCAACGTTACGTCTCTCCTGTGTTGACGCCGCTCTACTAATTTCTACCGAACAAGGAAAACAACGCACGACGGTAACTAGCTACAATTTGGGACACTGCGAAACTTCTAGAGCGCCAACTGCGGAGTATGATCGTTACTACTGGCCATCGATAGGCAAAGATTTGGAGCTGACGGTTAGCAGCTACCCAAGCTGTGAGGCCCAGTACACCTCAAACGCGGCCAGTACTGCCGTCGCAATGACTATGCGTGCCCATTGCTCAAGCCATGCTGAGTATTTTTGTTAACCCATAGGGAAGGTCGCCGTTTTTGTATCGGATCCCTCAAGAGGGCGTGAGTTTCATGTGAATGGACATTATTGAAAGAAATTATGAAGCGGTTGCAGCTCAATAAGGGCACAGACGTGGTTGCTGCCTCTCGTCTCAGTGTACCGGAGCGCTATCTGTTTATTTCCGACCAGCACCAAAATGCCAAGTTTCACACTCCCATCCAACACGACGCCTCCCCACGTCAGGACTCCACCGTCACCAAAGTGTGTCTGACACCATTTCCGAGACTCTTGGGCGATGTTACTGTACGCTGCTGCTAGAAGAGGAGCAAGTTCTGTTGGTTACTCTACGTAGAGTCGCATTGGTGTCCCAGAGGTCCTGTGGCCTTCTCTCCGTTGGGCTATTTCAGTTCGTTTTCAATCCCGTGGTTACTTATTGCGATATCTGTCATTCTGACGTACATGCGGCAATTTAAGGGAGGAATCATAGTGCGAAACAGTTTGGAAACTGGCGTTTGGTATTTTGGTCTTCTTTCTTTTCTTTTCCGTTTCGACGGCATTATGGTCATACATTGTGTGGACAGATAGCTTCGATCTGTTTGCTGATCTGTTAACTGATTCAGCACATCCTGGGGTTTTCGTTCAAGTCGGTTCACAGAAGTTTACTTTCGAATTCTCTGAACCCTTCACGAATGGCTCCTCTAACGCTAATTTTATCTTCGTTCCGTTTTTCTTTGCCAGTGAGGCTTTGGCTAAGTTTAAATTTTCAGTGACGCCCTCTTTGCTTTAGGTTTGTATTTCTAAAACGTCTGCGGAACTGAAGCGGGTCTCTGCCATCGGTCACAATTTTACTCGGCACATATCTCTCTGGGGTTTATCGTACAATACCCGACTTTGCCCATCGACGCTCAACTTTTTCGTGTCTACCGCTCAAGTTATGTGAAATCCGTTTTCTTTTCGCTCTTGCTAAGGTTTCTTCGCATTTTAATTCACAGCCGTATTCAGTGACGCTGTAACGGCCGTATGGTCATTAATTCCCCGCTCTACGTTGATTCCAAAAGTTCGGGCTTCTTGACGATCATGGCATCAAATATTTCCCTTCACGAGTCGGTTCATTGATAAATTGTTCAAGGTATTTTCAGATAAGGTACTTAGAACAATTTCACAGGATTCTCTGTGTCTACTACTCACCGTAAGCACTTGAGTGTCCCAGTCTATGGCTGGTAAGTTAAAATTTCACCTAATAATATTGAAACATCCCCTTAGAAAAGTTAATGAATTACTGTGCTGATACACCTCCTACGTTATTTGATTTCCAAACAGCTGAGCAGAACTGAACGTACTCAGACATTTCTCTCTTTACTTATTCTGATCAACACTAAACTGACATACAATATTTTTAGCGCAACGCAGTCTGACTTTCAATAATCTCTACAAAAGAATGGCCCTGACTAACAATGAATCACTTACCTCACAAAAATCTTCATTACTCGAACTACTGCAATACAGCGAGCGCCAATACTGCCAGCTAAATAAAAGATTCTAACTACTGAAGACACTAACTACTGATAGGCATAGTTAGCAAATGAAAGATTTTGGTAGACAACAAACAATGTACATACCTCAATAAAGTCATAATATATATATCAGTTCATGACATCCATTCTTACAAATTTCCTTTTTCTGATGGACACACGTCCAGATCGTCCGCTCTCAAAATTCTGCCATCTCTCTCCCCACATCCACCACTGCTGGTGGCTCACCTCCAACTGCGCAACGCTACGCGCTGTTCACATCGAAATGCCCAACACTACAATAGCAAATATTCCAACAATGCAAATCAGCCACAGACTGCACACAGCACAATCAGTGATTTTCATACAGAGTGCTACGTGGCGTTACCAACATAAAAACCTAAACAGCTACTTACATGCTGATTCCAAAAGTTCGGGCTTGTTGACTATCATGGCATCAAATATTTCCCTTCACGAGTCGGTTCATTGATAAATTGTTCAAGGTATTTTCAGATAAGGTACTTAGAACAATTTCACAGGATTCTCTGTCTTTACTATTCACCGTATTCACTTGAGTCTCACAGTCTATGGCTGGTAAGTTAAAATGTCACCTTATACTATAACATGACCAGGAAATTTACGCGAAATTTCCTTGTTTTCCCTCAAATACTGCCGGCCGGGGTGGCCGAGCGGTTCTAGGCGCTACAGCCTGGAACCGCACGACCGCTACGGTCGAAGGTTCGAATCCTGCCTCGGGCATGGATGTGTGTAAGTCCCATAGTGCTCAGAGCCATTTGAACCTCAAATATTACTTCTCCTGAGGCCGGGGGTTAAACATCCTACGACTGTATTTGGTCCTCCTTTAACATTTATCTTTACTCAAATTATTTCGCTTTCGGAATCTGTACTAACCTAATTAGAAGTACAATTTCTTTTTTTTTTTTTTTTTTTTTTTTTTTTTGCATCTATAAACACGGCTTCACCACCGGCGTTCAAGTTATCTTTCCTACGTGGCCGAACTCGTTGTCGGACCTCCTTCTGTTAACTAACACTATATTGACACTTTCTTTCTCCGACCTGCCAAGCCAAATGCTACTCTCTTTGAGTAATGGGGACAGTATCCTTCCCTCGTGAAATTAGAACGTATCGTAAGGGACTCCTGTATCCTAAAAAAAGCCACTTGTGCACGCCACAGGTGCTCCGTTACCGTAGTATTCCATACCTGCTTGTAATGCTCTAGTGACTTATTACGGAGGTCCTACAATTCTTAACCCCCACAGAGAAAGTCTAGAAATCAGCATCTAAGATCTTCTACATCTAAATCTACATGATTACTGGGCATTTCACATCGAACCACATTGAAACTATTTGTTTACCGTTCTTCTAGATCTACATCTACATGGATAATCTGCAAATCACGTTTCATGCCTGGCAGAGGGTTCATCGAACCACCTTTACAATTACCTATTATTCGAATATCGTATTGCGCGCGGAAAGAATGAATACCTATATCTTTCCGTAAGAGCTCTGATTTACCTTATTTTATCGTGGTGATCGTTTCTCCCTATGTAGGTCAGTGTCAACAAAATATTTTCGCATTCGGAGGAGAAAGTTTGTGATTGTAATTTCGTGAGAAGATTCCGTCGCAACGAAAAACGCCTTTCTGTTAATGATGCCCAGCCCAAATTCTGTATCATCCCTGTGACACCCTCCCATATTTCGCGATAATACAAAACGTGGTGCCTTTTTTTGACGTTTTTCGATGAACTCCGTCAGTCCTATCTGGTAAGGATCCCCTACCGCGCAGCAGTATTCTAAAAGAGGACAGACAAGCGTAGTGTAAGCAGTTTTAGTTATTTAGGGTCAACTGCCAGTTTTCACACCATTTAGATATCTTTCCTAAATCGTTTTGCAGTTTGTTTTGATCTTCTGATAACTTAATTAGTCGATAAACTACAGCGTCAAATATTTCCCTTCACGAGTCGGTTCTTTCATGAGCTGTTCAAGGTATTTTCAGATAAGGTAATCAGAACAATTTCACAGGATTCTCTGTCTTTACTATTCACCGTATTCACTTGAGTCTCACAGTCTATGGCTGGTAAGTTAAAATATTTACATCGTCTTCCTTTGTGAAGGCATTTCGGAAGGCTGTGTTTAGCAACTATGCTTTGGTAGCACTGTCTTCGATAGTATCTCCATTGTTATCGAGCAGAGAAGGCATTGATTGTTTTTTGCCGCTAACACCACCATGCGGAACGCCAGAAATTACTTCTGTTTTACTCGATGACTTTCCATCGATTACTACGAACTGTGACCTCTCTGACAGGAAATCACAAATCCAGTCACATAAATGAGACGACATTCCATAAGCACCCAATTTCACTACGAGCCGCCTGTGTGGTACAGTGTCAAAAGCCTTCCGAAAATCCAAAAATACGGAATAGATCTGAAATCCCTTGTCAATAGCACTCAACACTTCATGTGAATAGCCAGCTAGTTGTGTTTCACAGCAGGAACGATGTTTTCTAAACCCATGTTGACAATGTATTAAAAAAAAAAAAGGTTCAAATGGCTCGAGCACTATGGGACTTAACTACTGAGGTCATCAGTCTCCTAGAACTTAGAACTACTTAAACCTAAGTAACCTAAGGACATCACACACATCCATGCCCGAGGCAGGATTCGAACCTGCGACCGTAGCGGTCGCGCGGTTTCAGACTGTAGGGCCTAGAACCGCTCGACCACCCCGGCCGGTGACGGTATGTCAATAGACCGTTTTCTTCGAGGTAATTCATGATGTTCGAACACAATATATGTTCTAAAATCCTGCTCCATATCGACATTAACGATATGGGCCTGTGATTTAGTGGATTACTCCTACTACCTCTCTTGAATGTTGGTGTGACTTGTGCAACTTTCCAGCCTTTGGGTACGATCTTTCGTCGAGCGAACGGTTGTATGTGATTGTTAATGGAGCTAATGCATCAGCATACTCCGAAAGGAACCTAATTGGTATACAGTCTGGACCAGAGACTTGCTTTTATTGATTAATGTTGCTTCACCACTCCGAGGATATTTACTTCTACGTTACTCATTTTGGCAGTTGTTCTCGATTCGAATTCTGGAATATTTACTTCGTCTTCCTTTGTGAAGGCATTTCGGAAGGCTGTGTTTAGCAACTATGCTTTGGTAGCACTGTCTTCGATAGTATCTCCATTGTTATCGAGCAGAGAAGGCTTTTTTTTTTTTTTTTTTGCCGCTAACATACTTCACATACGACCAGAATTTCTTTGGATTTTCTGCCAGGTTTCGAGACAAAGTTTCGTTGTGGAAACTGTTATAAGCATCTCGGATTGAAGTCCGCTCTAAATTTTGAGCTTCTGTGAAAGATCGCCAAACTTGGTAATTTTGCGTCTGTTCAAATTTGGCATGTTTGTTTCGTTGTTTCTGTAACAGTGTTCTAACCCGTTTTGTGTACCAAGGAGGATCAGCTCCATCGTTTGTTAATTTATTTCGAATAAATCTCTCCATAGCTGCCGATACCATTTCTTTGAATTTAAGCCACATCGGGTCTACACCTGTATTATTAATGTGGAATGAGTGGAGATTGTCTCTCAGGAAGGCGTCAAGTGAATTTTTATCTGCTTTTTTGAATACGTATATTTTTCGTTTAGTTTCGAGGATTTGGGGATTACAATATTCAATCTCGCTAGGACAACCCTGTGTTCACTAATTCCTGTATCAGTTTTGATGCTCGTTATTAGCTCAGGATTCCACTGTCGAACA
The DNA here is from genome assembly GCF_023898315.1 of Schistocerca nitens. Classification (NCBI taxonomy): domain Eukaryota; kingdom Metazoa; phylum Arthropoda; class Insecta; order Orthoptera; family Acrididae; genus Schistocerca; species Schistocerca nitens. The sequence goes on from NC_064622.1 coordinate 95,627,421, forward strand.
GCATACGGGAAAAAGTGATCACTAAAATCGTTCCACGCGAGCTCGGATTTCTCTTGTTTCATTATGATGATTATTTCTCCCTATGTAGGTGGGCGACAGTAAAATATTTTCACACTCTGAGGGCAAAGTAGGTGGCTGAAATTTCATGACAAGATCCTCCTGCAATGGAAGACGCCTTTGTTTTAATGACTGCCTCTTCAATTCGCGTATTACATACGTGGCATCCTCGCCCCTATTTCGCGATGATACAAAATGAGCTGCCCTTCTTTGAACTTTTTGGATGTCCTCCGTCAGCCCTATCAGATGCGGATCCCACGCGGCACAACAACAGTTCAGAAGAGGTCCGACAAGCGTATTGTAAGCAGTCTTTATAATAGACCTGTTGCATTTTCTGTGGGTTCTGCCAATGAAAATGCCTTGGTTTGCTTTTCCCGCAACATTATCTACGTCGTAGTTACATTTTAAGTTGTTCGATAGTTTTAATCATTAAGTATTGAGTTAAATTTCCAGCCTTTAGATTTATGTTATTTATCGTGTAACCGAAATTTACTGGATTTATTTTAGTATTGTTGTGGATAACTTCAAATTTTTCATTATTTAGAGTCGATTTCCACTTTCCGCGCAATACTTTTATCTTGTCTTAATCTTTGCAGTTAGTTTTGATCATCAGATGATCTTATAAATCGGTAAATGGCAGAATCACGTGCAAAGAATCAAAGAGGACTGCGCAACGTGTCTCCTAAATCGTTTATGTAGATCGGGAACAGCAGAGGGCTTGCCAAACTTTCTTGGGGAACGCCGGATATCACTTCTGTTTTACGTAACACAGTCGTCTGAGCCTCCACTCGGGCTAAGCGAGAAGACCACTATCGGTTCAGCGAACGACGCTGCGATACGCTAGCTCTGCTTCAATCTCGTGCACGAGGGTAGCTGTCTTCAGCAAAGCAGCCAGCCCCCTCTAGGAACCAATACTAGCGTCTGCCAACATGAGCTACGATTTGCAGCCAGTTGTACCCCGGTGCTTTCAGTCAGTGTGTAACACCTCCGTTTTTATCCCGACCTGATCTGATCGAATAGCAGCCCAATATTTATTATTAACATGACCGTGAACCTAATGGGGCTGGTAATCGGAATTGACTGCTACGGAAGTTGTTACTTTCCAGTTCGTCCTGTTCAATACTATAATACTGAATATATGGTAATAAGGAACACCAGCACAGTTTTACTAATTACGAACTTATATTCTTCTCAAAACACAAAAAGGAGACAACCACTGCTTTCGTCATACATATCTAATTACGGCTAATCTCAGCACAGGCTTTCTTCGTTTGCCATTATCGTCACACGCTAATCCGTCACTGCGTCCAGCACTGCAATCCAAGGTTAGGCCGGCGCGGTAGACGCGAAACTAATTATCGGCACTAGTAACGTCACTGATCACTTTTATAAAGATACTTCATCACTTTCCCGGTATTTATTTATTATTTAGGGGTCTAACCACGGTGATGGTGACACCCTTCTCGGTTAAAAACCCTGTATTCCAATAATGGCCTCCACACACAAACCATTCCCGCCAACCACTCTGGCGCATCTCGACACTCGCTCTCGCAACACGTCACAATCGATTGTTCGCCCTATCGACCAGTGCCGAGTGTAAAGTTATAGTAAGAGCCTACGGACCCCTTACAAGAACCTGCACAGCCTCGTCCGCATCTCGAATGTAGACCCCCAGCCCCGTTCAACAAGCAAACGCTACACGCTAGTCAGCACAGTAAAATTCACAGACGTAATCCACTTCTTCAGAGAAGTACGTGAGAACAAAAATGAAACTAAGTCTACATCTACATCTAAATCTACATTTATACTCCGCAAACCACCCAACGATGTGTGGCGGAGGGCACTTTACGTGCCACTGTCATTACCTCCCTTTCCTGTTCCAGTCGCGTATGGTTCGCGGGAAGAACGACTGTCTGAAAGCCTCCGTGCGCGCTCTAATCTCTCTAATTTTACATTAGTGATCCCCTCGGGAGGTATAAGTAGGGGGAAGCAATATATTCGATACCTCATCCAGAAACGCACCCTCTCGAAACCTGGACAGCAAGCTACACCGCGATGCAGAGCGCCTCTCTTGCAGAGTCTGCCACTTGAGTTTATTAAACATCTCCGTAACGCCATCACGGTTACCAAATAACCCTGTGACGAAACGCGCCGCTCTTCTTTGGATCTTCTCTATCTCCTCCGTCAACCCGATCTGGTACGGATCCCACACTGATGAGCAATACTCAAGTATAGGTCGAACGAGTGTTTTGTAAGCCACCTCGTTTGCTGATGGAATACATTTTCTAAGCACTCTCCCAATGAATCTCAACCTGGTACCCGCCTTACCACCAATTAATTTTATATGATCATTCCACTTCAAATCGTTCCGCACGCATACTCCCAGATATTTTACAGAAGTAACTGCTACCAGTGTTTGTTCCGCTATCATATAATCATACAGTAAAGGATCCTTCCTTCTATGTATTCGCAATACATTACATTTGTCTATGTTAAGGGACAGTTGCCACTCCCTGCACCAAGTTCCTATCCGCTGCAGATCTTCCTGCATTTCGCTACAGTTTTCTAATGCTGCAACTTCTCTGTATACTACAGCATCATCCGCGAAAAGCCGCATGGAACTTCCGACGCTATCTATTAGGTCATTTATATATATTGTGAAAAGCAATGGTCCCATAACACTCCCCTGTGGCACGCCAGAGGTTACTTTAACGTCTGTAGGCGTCTCTCCATTGATAACAACATGCTGTGTTCTGTTGGCTAAAAACTCTTCAATCCAGCCACACAGCTGGTCTGATATTCCGTAGGCTCTTACTTTGTTCATCAGGCGACAGTGCAGAACTGTATCGAACGCCTTCCGGAAGTCAAGAAAAATAGCATCTACCTGGGAGCCTGTATCTAATATTTTCTGGGTCTCATGAACAAATAAAGCGAGTTGGGTCTCACACGATCGCTGTTTCCGGAATCGATGTTGATTCCTACATAGCAGATTCTGGGTTTCCAAAAACGACATGATACTCGAGCAAAAAACATGTTCCAAAATTCTACAACAGATCGACGTCAGAGATATAGGTCTATAGTTTTGCGCATCTGCTCGACGACCCTTCTTAAAGACTGGGACTACCTGTGCTCTTTTCCAATCATTTGGAACCCTCCGTTCCTCTAGAGGCTTGCGGTACACGGCTGTTAGAAGGGGGGCAAGTTCTTTCGCGTACTGTGTGTAGAATCGAATTGGTATCCCGTCAGGTCCAGTGGACTTTCCTCTGTTGAGTGATTCCAGTTGCTTTTCTATTCCTTGGACACTTATTTCGATGTCAGCCATTTTTTCGTTTGTGCGAGGATTTAGAGAAGGAACTGCAGTGCGGTCTTCCTCTGTGAAACAGCTTTGGACAAAAATGTGTCTAGTATTTCAGCTTTACACGTGTCATCCTGTGTTTCAATGCCATCATCATCCCGGAGTGTCTGGATGTGCTGTTTCGAGCCACTTACTGATTGAACGTAAGACCAGAACTTCCTAGGATTTTCTGTCAAGTCGGTACATAGAATTTTACTTTCGAATTCACTGAACGCTTCACACATAGCCCTCCTTACGCTAACTTTGACATCATTTAGCTCCTGTTTGTCTGAGAGGTTTTGGCTGCGTTTAAACTTGGAGTGAAGCTCTCTTTGCTTTCGCAGTAGTTTCCTAACTTTGTTGTTGTACCACGGTGGGTATTTCCCGTCCCTCACAGTTTTACTCGGCACGTACCTGTCTAAAACGCATTTTACGATTGCCTTGAACTTTTTCCATAAACACTCAACATTGTCAGTGTCGGAACAGAAATTTTCGTTTTGATCTGTTAGGTAGTCTGAAATCTGCCTTCTATTACTCTTGCTAAACAGATAAACCTTCCTCCCTTTTTTTATATTCCTATTAACTTCCATATTCAGGGATGCTGCAACGGCCTTATGATCACTGATTCCCTGTTCTGCACATACAGAGTCGAAAAGCTCGGGTCTGTTTGTTATCAGTAGGTCCAAGATGTTATCTCCACGAGTCGGTTCTCTGTTTAATTGCTCGAGGTAATTTTTGGATAGTGCACTCAGTATAATGTCACTCGATGCTCTGTCCCTACCACCCGTCCTAAACATCTGAGTGTCCCAGTCTATATCTGGTAAATTGAAATCTCCACCTAAGACTATAACATGCTGATTTATGTGAAATGTATTCCAAATTTTCTCTCAGTTGTTCTGCCACTAATGCTGCTGAGTCGGGAGGTCGGTAAAAGGAGCCAATTAATAACCTAGCTCGGTTGTTGAGTGTAACCTCCACCCATAATAATTCACAGGAACTATCCACTTCTACTTCGCTACAGGATAAACTACTACTAACAGCGACGAACACTCCACCACCGGTTGCATGCACCGGTTGCATACACCGTCTGTACCTTTGTAAAAGTTTCGGCAGAATTTGGCTTCAGCCAGCTTTCTGTACCTATAACGATTTCAGCTTCGCTGCTTTCTATCAGCGCTTGAAGTTCCGGTACTTTACCAACGCAGCTTCGACAGTTGACAATTACAATACCGGTTGCTGCTTGGTCCCCGCATGTCCTGACTTTGCCCCGCACCCGTTGAGGCTGTTGCCCTTTCTGTACTTGCCCAAGGCCATCTAACCTAAAAAACCGCCCAGCCCACGCCACACAACCCCTGCTACCCGTGTAGCCGCTTGTTGCGTGTAGTGGACTCCTGACCTATCCAGCGGAACCCGAAACCCCACCACCCTATGGCGCAAGTCGAGGAATCTGCAGCCCACATGGTCGCAGAACCGTCTCAGCCTCTGATTCAGACCCTCCACTCGGCTCTGTACCAAAGGTCCGCAGTCAGTCCTGTCGACGATGCTGCAGATGGTGAGCTCTGCTTTCATCCCGCTAGCGAGACTGGCAGTCTTCACCAAATCAGATAGCCGCCGGAAGCCAGAGAGGATTTCCTCCGATCCATAGCGACACACATCATTGGTGCCGACATGAGCGACCACCTGCAGATGGGTGCACCCTGTACCCTTCATGGCATCCGGAAGGACCATCTGGAATGACTCCCCCCGGTATGCACACGGAGTGCACATTGGTTTTCTTCCCCTCTCTTGCTGCCATTTCCCTAAGGGGCCCCGTTACGTGCCTGACGTTGGAGCTCCCAACTACCAGTAAGCCCACCCTCTGCGACCGCCCGGATCTTGCAGACTGAGGGGCAACCTCTGGAACAGGACAAGCAGCCATGTCAGGCCGAAGATCAGTATCAGCCAGAGACAGAGGCTGAAACCGGTTCGTCAGACAAACTGGAGAGGCCTTCCGTTCCGCCCTCCGGAATGTCTTTCGCCCCCTGCCACACCTTGAGACGACCTCCCACTCTACCACAGGTGAGGGATCAGCCTCAATGCGGGCAGTATCCCGGACAACCACAGTCGTAGTCCGATCGGGGGATGCGTGGGACGAGCTGGCCATCCCCGACAAACCCCCATCCGGACCCCCACAGTGATGCCCATTGGCAACAGCCTCAAGCTGTGTGACCGAAGCCAACACTGCCTGAAGCTGGGAGCGAAGGGATGCCAACTCAGCCTGCATCCGAACACAGCAGTTGCAGTCCCTATCCATGCTAAAAACTGTTGTGCAAATAACGTCTGAACTAATCTACAGAGAGCGCAAAGAAATCGACAAAATTTAAACGGTTATTAAAATACAAGATTGCCTAGTAAATGCAGTAACGCTGCTACTTGCGCACTGCTGACACACTGCTCGGCGGCGGAAGGAGACTACGCAATTTTACACTATTCAGGTACTAAAACGCGATGCTACAATTCTCAAATACTATAATACGCCAAATATTTATGAATTAAACAATGCAAGTACCAAAAACACGCAAAGAAATTAAGAATTAAACTGTGTAACAAATGAGCGAGCTAGGAGTATACGACTTGCTGCTGTAGCTGCTTATCCAACGGCGGCAGGGAGCACACTGACTGTGACCAACCGACACTGGCCGTTCAAAACAAAAACAGAAGACAAACGACTACGCGAATTTACACTATTCAGGTACTAAAACGCGATGCTACAACTCTCAAATACTATGTACAAGCAGGGACTCGTGCTGTTCCTGGCGCATCAGCTCGGTTCCTATGTTGCAGATGAGTCCGATGTTTGTGCCTCACTGGCACACCATGTGTTTCTCCCGCCTAGTCACATTATCTCCTCGTATTTGCTCGTACTGTTACATGTTGCTAGGAATCCGTACTCCTGGGTGCCGTTAGCTTCGTTGAAACGGTAGAGAGCTACGCAACAAAGCCATAAAGTGAACGGCGCGCGTGAGCGGACTGCGTTCGCCAGGTAGGCGACGTCCAGCCCCTCCCAGCCGTTTCTTGTAATATTGTAGCCAAAAACATCGCGAGTCGAGCCCTCGCTGGCCTGTTATGAACTGTGTGGCAGCGAACAGGACGACGCCTACTGTCTTATCAAGATTCTGCTTCCACTTTTCCCAGATGACATTCCTGCGGGGATCAACCTTAGCCTAAGACAGGATAAGACGAGGGACAGCATAAAACCGACCAAAGGTTGATGACTGCATCTACATCTAAAAACTGAACTCCGTCCGAACAGGCCACGGAAGGACCAATGATACCGACCGACCGCCGTGTCATCCTTAGCCGATATGAGTCACTGGATGGCGCATGTGGTCAGCACACTGCTCTCCCGGCAGTTGTCAGTTTTCGTGACTAGAGCCGCTATTTCGCCGTCAAGTAACTCCTCAATTGGCCTCACGAGGGCTGAGTGCACTCCGCTTGCCAACAGCACTCAGCAGACCAGGACGCCACCCATCCAACTTCTAACCAAGCACGAAAGTGCTGAACCAATATCCTTAACATTGGTTTGTTGCAGGATTATCGAAAATATTCTCAGTTCGAATATAATGTAGTTCCTTGAGACAGAGAAGTTGCTGTCCATGCATCAGCACGGCTTTAGAAAGCATCGCTACTGCGAAACGCATCTCGCCCTTTTTTCACATGATATCTTGCGAACCATGGATGAAGGGTATCAGACTGATGCCATATTCCTTGACTTCCGAAAATCGTTTCACTCGGTGCCCCACTGCAGACTCCTAACTAAGGTACGAGCATATGGGATTGCTTCCCAAGTATGTGAGTGGCTCGAAGACTTCTTAAGTAATAGAACCCAGTACGTTGTCCTCGATGGTGAGTGTTCATCGGAGGTGAGGGTATCATCTGGAGTGCCCCCGGAAAGTGTGGTAGGTCCGCTGTTGTTTTCTATCTACATAAATGATATTTTGGATAGGGTGGGTAGCAATGTGCGGCTGTTTGCTGATGATGCTGTGGTGTACGGGAAGGTGTCGTCGTTGAGTGACTGTAGGCGGATACAAGCTGACTTGGACCGGATTTGTGATTATTGTAAAGAATGGCACCAACTCTAAATATACACTCCTGGAAATGGAAAAAATAACACATTGACACCGGTGTGTCAGACCCACCATACTTGCTCCGGACACTGCGAGAGGGCTGTACAAGCAATGATCACACACACGGCACAGCGGACACACCAGGAACCGCGGTGTTGGCCGTCGAATGGCGCTAGCTGCGCAGCATTTGTGCACCGCCGCCGTCAGTGTCAGCCAGTTTGCCGTGGCATACGGAGCTCCATCGCAGTCTTTAACACTGGTAGCATGCCGCGACAGCGTGGACGTGAACCGTATGTGCAGTTGACGGACTTTGAGCGAGGGCGTATAGTGGACATGCGGGAGGCCGGGTGGACGTACCGCCGAATTGCTCAACACGTGGGGCGTGAGGTCTCCACAGTACATCGATGTTGTCGCCAGTGGTCGGCGGAAGGTGCACGTGCCCGTCGACCTGGGACCGGACCGCAGCGACGCACGGATGCACGCCAAGACCGTAGGATCCTACGCAGTGCCGTAGGGGACCGCACCGCCACTTCCCAGCAAATTAGGGACACTGTTGCTCCTGGGGTATCGGCGAGGACCATTCGCAACCGTCTCCATGAAGCTGGGCTACGGTCCCGCACACCGTTAGGCCGTCTTCCGCTCACGCCCCAACATCGTGCAGCCCGCCTCCAGTGGTGTCGCGACAGGCGTGAATGGAGGGACGAATGGAGACGTGTCGTCTTCAGCGATGAGAGTCGCTTCTCCCTTGGTGCCAATGATGGTCGTATGCGTGTTTGGCGCCGTGCAGGTGAGCGCCACAATCAGGACTGCATACGACCGAGGCACACAGGGCCAACACCCGGCATCATGGTGTGGGGAGCGATCTCCTACACTGGCCGTACACCACTGGTGATCGTCGAGGGGACACTGAATAGTGCACGGTACATCCAAACCGTCATCGAACCCATCGTTCTACCATTCCTAGACCGGCAAGGGAACTTGCTGTTCCAACAGGACAATGCACGTCCGCATGTATCCCGTGCCACCCAACGTGCTCTAGAAGGTGTAAGTCAACTACCCAGCAAGATCTCCGGATCTGTCCCCCATTGAGCATGTTTGGGACTGGATGAAGCGTCGTCTCACGCGGTCTGCACGTCCAGCACGAACGCTGGTCCAACTGAGGCGCCAGGTGGAAATGGCATAGCAAGCCGTTCCACAGGACTACATCCAGCATCTCTACGATCGTCTCCATGGGAGAATAGCAGCCTGCATTGCTGCGAAAGGTGGATATACACTGTACTAGTGCCGACATTGTGCATGCTCTGTTGCCTGTGTCTATGTGCCTGTGGTTCTGTCGGTGTGATCATGTGATGTATCTGACCCCAGGAATGTGTCAATAAAGTTTCCCCTTCCTGGGACAATTTCCAGGAGTGTAGATAAATGTAAATTAATGCAGATGAATAGGAAAAAGAATCCCGTAACGTTTGATTACTCCATTAGTAGTGTAGTGTTTGACACAATCACGTCGATTAAATATTTGGGTCTAACGTTGCAGAACGATATGAAGTGGGATAAGCATGTAATGGCAGTTGTGGGGAAGGCGGGTAGTCGTCTTCGGTTCATTGATAGAATTTTGGGAAGATGTGGTTCATCTGTAAAGCAGACCGCTTATAAAACACTAATCCGACCTATTCTTGAGTACCGCTCGAGTGTTTGGGATCCCTATCAGGTCGGATTGAGGGAGGACATAGAAGCAATTCAGAGGCGGGCTGCTAGATTTGTTACTGGTAGGTTTGATCATCACCATCGAGTGTTACGGAAATGCTTCAGGAACTCGGGTGGTAGTCTCTAGAGGAAAGGAGGCGTTCTTTTCGTGAATCGCTACTGAGGAAATTTAGGGAACCAGTATTTGAGGCTGACTGCAGTACATTTTTACTGCCACCAACTTACATTTCGCGGAAAGACCACAAAGATAAGATATGAGAGATTAGGACTCGTACAGAGGCATATAGGCAGTCATTTTTCCCTCGTTCTGTTTGGGAGTGGAACAGGGAGAGAAGATGCTAGTTGTGGTATGAGGTACCCTCCGCCAAGCACCGTATGGTGGATGGCGGAGCATGTATGGAGATGTAAATGTAGATTTGACAGGAACTGATGTTACCACTGCGGCAACGCCGTGGGCTCCTCTTCGTCTACATCTGCATATGTACACCGAAAGCCACTCTATAGCTGACGTCAAAGAGTTGAAAGGTGGCTACACTGAGCCACAGCGCCAGAGATCGCGCTAGAGAGTATTGTTCCGCCGCCTCCACTGGCAGTGATTATTGAGATGTCGTAGTGGGCAGTGCTTGGGGAGAGCTCGTGGTAGTCAGTGCTTGTTAAGAACTCGTAGCAGAGAGTGTTTGTTGAGATGTGCTAGTAGGGAGTGCTTGCTGAGATGTGATACTGAAAAGTTCTTGTTGAGATGTGGTAATAGCGAGTCGGTGTGGAGATATATTGTAATGATTGGAGTGATTTTGGTCAATATATGAAGGTAACGAAACTTGATTTAGTTTTCATTATTTAATGCCGTAAATAATGCGTCATTACAGGTTCAGTCAACAAAGCATCTGGCTTGTGTTCTTGCATTAGAGTGTAATTCTGGTTTTCTTGAGTAATTATGGTATTTCTATTTTCTTTAATTAATTCAGTATAAATGATATTTAAAATTTCTTGTGTTGTTGAAGAAGAACCGTGCCAGATGCGTACGTTGAGTCATACTTCCACACACAGAACAGTTACACTTGTGCTTTGGTTTCGTAGGTTTTATAGTTGCTGGGGACTTAATTAATTAATTGTGTTAATGAAAATTTCCATTTCATTCTTTGTTGTTGTTCTATGCAGTCAGATTGCGTAATAATACTAGTCAGGGCCAACCGTTTACGAGACTTCGTAACCGAACATACAGCTACTAAAGCAAAAAATTAAAATTATTTGCATTATATAATAATTAAGCCCCCATGCACGTGGCGACCGCTGCTTCGGATCGTCCCTTGGAATTCTTCTGATTGTAGAAATAGTAGACAGTAGGATTGTTGTAGTAATTTGTAGTTTAGTAATTGTAGTCTATATTGCATGTGTAGATTTGGTAATTGTCATTCTTCTAATGGTATTTTTTTTTTGCAAAATTTCATTTCTGTTGTCTTGTCTATGGGTTTGACAATTTAGTGCAATTATTTCAATTGTTCGATGATCGTGATTGAGGGAAGCATTTCGTGTGAATGATATTGTTGGAGATATAGTGTCATTGTGTGTAATTTTTTATAGTGACGAGTTTTCTATATTTTGTAAATGATCATGCGATCAATGAAAAAGGCAAAAATGATGGATAGTGAGAATGACGAGATTGTTAACATGGCGAACTCGCCAACAGAGGAAAACAGTGTGATGAATAATGAAGTGGAAAACAATGTAATAAGTCGGGGAAATAGTCCGGAACCATTTCAAAATTTTTCTCAAGCAGAAAATTTACAGAATACGAGATTAACGATAGAAGATTCTGAAATAGTATCGAACACAGATAGCTTTATGGCTATGCAGAAGGAAGTTAGTTTTGTGGGAAATGTTAGGGGCGAAAAGAATTTCGAACCGGCTTATATGGAGCAATTGATGAGTGCAATATTAAATTTGGGATCACAGTTACGATCTGAATTAAAAACAGATAGGGAAACAATGGAAACACGGTTAGACTCACTGGGATCACAGATGGGAACTTTGGCAACACGATTAGAAACTGATATGGGAACAATGGGATCACAGTTGGGATCTGAATTAAAAACAGTGGGATCACAGTTACGATCTGAAATTAAAACAGAGATGGAAACAATGGAAACACGGTTAGATTCACGAATAGGGACATGTTTCAAAAACATGAAAGATGAATTAAAAAAAGAAATTAGAGAAGAAGTACAACCGATTTTGAATTCTCACAATAATAGATTAATTGCAGTAGAGATTAGACAAAGGGAACAGGATAGAGAACAGGAAGAAAGAGATCGCGTGATAGTACAAAAATTTTCAGAGTTGAATTTACAACGTGTACACGATAAGGAAGAAATATTTGAGAAAATCGAGGAATCCGTACCAAATGACAGATTAAATAACCTAACACAACAGTATGAACAGTTAACTACTAAAGGTGTTAATACTGAAACCCGAGTCGCGACACTTACGGAAGACGTAAATAAACAGAAAGAAAAAATAGGTGACTTATCGGAAAGAGTTGAGGAGATTTCAGATAAATTGACAAATCTTAGTTTACATGGGGACAGAGATTCGGATGATACAGCTCCATTACCATTTGCAGAAACTGAAGAGTACCAGAACATAAATAAACATGTTGAAAATCAGGGAAAATTTAATGAACGCGTTAAAAGGGAAGTCGAGGCATTACGAAAGCAAGTCAAACAAATTGAAGGCGAAATTGTAGGAAAAGACACCAAAAGAAATTTGGAATCACAGATAGCAGAGGGGTTTCAAGAAAATAATTTGTTTCATTTACGGGATGCAACAAGAGAGCGCCAGGCGCGCGAACTTGACAATAATCGACATTCAAACTGGGACAGACGCGGTAGGTCTTTGTCGCCACGAGGCGAAAACTTTGACTATAAACACTTTTTGACTGTTCGGAAATTTAAGATCTTCCGCAATTCTAAGAATGACATACATCCATGTGCATGGTTAGATCAATTTATGTATGCACTCCCACCAAATTGGCCACTAAGTCACAAACTGGAATTTATGTGTGGATATTTAGAAAACGAACCGGCGACGCGGATGCGTGCACTCATTAGAGATTGTAATAATCTGAATGATTTTTATCATGCATTTCTATCGGCATATTGGTCCGAAAACACACAAGACAGAGTCAAACATAGTCTGATTATGCAGCGTAATTTTAAACAGTCTGAGTTCCGCACACCGGCAGAATACTTTGAAGACATGATTCGAAAGAATCAGTTCCTGTCCAACCCTTATAGCCCGACTGAATTAATTCGCATTTGTTTAACTAAGCTGCCACAAACCATAAGACAAATTGCTTTAGCTGGAAGATGTAAAGACGACATTGAGACTTTTAAGACTTTGTTACAAGAACTTGAGTATGACAACGACGACGGGACTTCTTGTAACTTTTTCAGTAACAGTAATTACGATAGATTTTCAGAGAAAAGGGATAGTGATCGGAACGGGCGCTATATGGGTAATTTTGAGAATGACAGACGTAACAGACAGGACAATAGATACCAGCCTTATGACAATAACAGACGTTCTAACAGAAATTACACAGACAATTATAATAACGCTAATTCTTACCGGAATGATCAATCATACGGAAACAGTAATCGGTATCATCAAGACAGAAATTATTCATACAATAATAGAAACTCTTACCACAGAAATAACCAGGGTAGTAGGTCTAACAATAATTTCAGAAGTGACAGTCGAAATTATACAAGAAGTGGTTATGCAGACAGACAGGAAAACAGAAATTTTAATAACAGACACAACCAAGAATTTGCATCTAACAGACAGGAAGGACCTAATTGGCATCCTCCGCGTGACAGAAATTCAGAGAGACAAGTGGAAATAGTAGAAATTGATCCGCGAAATGACGGGAATAATCAAAGACGTGACGCAAACAATCGACCATGACTTGCAGCTTCGGCTTCTGGCAGCAATATAGACGGTTCAGAAAGTAATGACACTACAACTTTACACTACGTACGCCTAGAAGATATGAGAGACATTTTGCTAGGCGAAAAGGAAAATAATGTAGACGCATTTTTACATCCTGTTATTGAAGTATGTGTAGGTAAGAATAAGTTCACTGCAGTTTTAGATTCTGGGAGCCCATTGAATGTCATTAGTGAATAAGTTTTTCGTATATGTGAAAGAACTATTGCCTGTCCTGTGTTACCTATTTCTAAAACTACAATTCGAGGAGCGATTTCTGGAAAAGGTGTGGAAGTTAAACAACAGACCAACCTAAATTTCATTTGTCAAGGATACGAATTGTCTGCTAATTTTATTATTGTTCCATTTCTCAGTACACAGATTATATTAGGTATGGAGTTTCTTAACACACATAAGGCAATTTTGAACTTTAAAGAAGGAAGTGTGAATTTGACTGTTGCCGGAATGCCGAAATGTTTGAAATTTTTCGAGTGTTTAGCAAGATCTGAATCAGATACAAAATGTTTAAGGTTTCTTACTTCTGATGTTTTCGTTGAGCATTATGACGACAGTGTGTTTATTCATGACAATGACAATAGATACAGAGACGCGATGGAGGATGTAATTAGTAGCGAAGAATTAATTAATGAAAAGGTTAAGAAAGCTGAAGTGCCAGATGACGTTGCAAGAGAAGAGCTGCACCATATTTTGACTTCACATGCTACAGTGTTTAGTCATCACACAGGAACTATACAAGGCTTACAATATTTATTTAAAGTAAAAGAACACACACCATTTCGCGGAAAAACGTACGCTATTCCTTTGGCTTACAGAGACAAGGTTAAGAATGAACTTTAATACATGTTAGATCAGGGCATTATTGAGCCAGCAGTCAGCCCTTATACCAGCCCATTACACGTTGTTCTTAAAAAGGATGGGTCAATTCGTTCGGTTCTGGACTCCAGACAGATAAATAATATTATTATTCCTGAAACTGACCGTCCACAAAATTTAGATGAACTTCTTCAACATTTCCATGGAATTAAAGTTTTATCCACGATTGATATGCGCGCAAGTTTTTGGCAAATAGAACTCCACCCTGATTGTAGAAAATATACTGCCTTTTTAGCCTTTGGTAACTGTTACCAGTTTCGGAAATTACCGTTTGGACTTACTGTATCTTCTGCAGCATTCATTCGTAGCTTAAATGAAATTTTACCTGTTTATCTTCGTGACAATATTACTTCATATGTTGATGATATTCTTATTGCTAAACATTCTTGGAGTGAGCACAACAAAATTTTGGATTCATTATTAAGTATTTTTGCAAGAGTTGGCATTACTGTGAACTTGGAGAAATCTGAATTTGGTCGTTCTCAGGTGAAATTTCTCGGTCACATTATTTCTACAGAAGGTATTCTTCCTGATCCAGAGAAATTAGACGCTATTCGTAATTATGCTGTACCTACCACAAAACGTGATGTTGGTAGTTTCCTTGGTGTCTGTAATTTTCTTAGACGCTTTGTTAGATTGGACAATTTGGCCACACCTCGTTTATGTGAACTATCTGGAAAGAATTCTAATTGGTGTTGGGATGAGGAAGCTCAATCAGAATTTGAACAACTTCGTGACGCTTTAGTTGCTGCTCCACTTCTTTCACATCCGGATTTATCTAAAGATTTTTGTTTGGCGACGGACTCATCATACAAAGGCCTAGGTGCACATTTATTTCAAGAGATGGAAGAAAACGGCGTTGTAGTACAGAAGACTATTGCATTTGGAAGTCGTGTTCTCTCTAAATCCGAAAAGAATTATTCGATTACGGAACTTGAAGCTTTGGCTGTTGTTTGGGCTTTCACAAAATTTCGCACATTTTTGTTTGGTAGACATACTAAGGTTTACACTGATCATCGAGCTTTGGAATTTCTTATGTCGACAAAATTAACTCATGGCAGATTGTCACGATGGGCGCTGTATCTACAGGAATTTGATTTTAGTATTGTTTACATACAGGGATCTTCAAATATTGTTGCTGATGCTTTATCACGTGCACCTATGGGTTTGAAACAAAGTGCTGAAGAGGACTGCAAAGAAAACCATTATTGTTTGATGTACATTCAAGGTGTTGCGTTTGAGAACTTTATTTCATCTTCGCTCCAGGACATCGCTAAGGAGCAAAATAAGGATCCAATCTGGAAGGACATTAAGGAGAAGTGGAGGAGAAAGGAAAGCGTAGCGATCAGACAGTATTATTTAGTTCGCAATGATATTCTTTTCAAACGAAAATCGGTCGACAACTCTGTTTGGTTAGTTTGTATTCCTGATGAGTGGGTCAATAAATTGATTTGGTACACACATTTTAGTTATGCGCACTTTAGTCCCAGAAAATGCTTTCATAAATTACGAGAAAATTGCTACTTCAGTAATATGGAAAAACGTATTCGATCTGTTCTTGCCAAATGCAAATTATGTCAAAAGGCTAAGCCGCCAACAATTTCTCACAGAGCACCGTTGTTTCCTATCATTCCAGCGAAATTAAAGGAGATGGCTGCAGTTGATTTGTTCGGTCCAGTGGTTCGATCTAGTAATGGTTTTGCGTACATTTTTGTAGCAGTGGAATTGACATCAAAATATGTGTGTTTTACACCGTTACGCAAAGCAACAGCTCGTTCAGTATCTAATGCTTTCATCAAACATTTTCTTAAAGAAGTGGGTCATGTTGATAAGGTTATATCAGATAATGGATCACAGTTTCGCTCTAAAATTTGGCTTCGTACTCTACGGCGTCGTAAAATTAAACCAATCTTCATTTCACTTTTTCACCCTCAATCTAACGCTTCAGAAAGATGGATGAAGGAAATCAATAAATTGTGCCGTCTTTATTGTCATCAGAATCACAGAACTTGGGACCAGTATCTTAATATTTTTCAAAACATTCTGAATGAACTTCCTAATGACTGAACTTCTTTACCGCCTCTATTGATATTAAAAAATAATGTACCAACAAATCGCATTTCTGAAATCGTTCCATTTCCGCCTTCACGGAAACTGCGGCATTCTGAAGTTGTCAACCTGGCTCTACAAAATATTGCATCTGCGGCTGCTAGAAGAGAGAAATCAGCGAAACGTCCTGGTCGTTTAAAAATTTTGTCAGTTGGTCAAAAGGTGTTAATTAAGTCTCACCGTTTGTCTCATAAAGGAAAAGGCTTGTGTCGCAAATTTTTTCTGCTTTATAACGGTCCATATAGAATTCGCAAAATTATTCATGATAACACTATTGAAGTAGAAACTCTTAAATCTCGACGCTCTAAGGGAATACATCATATATCGAACGTAAAAATTTTTGTGGAATGACATACTTTAGAGAAACTAACAGCTACATGTAAACATGCAGAGAATACAAGGATACCGCGCTGTGTTTTGGCGGCGGCACATACTCAAAGCAACAGTCAGTCTGCGCGCCGCACAAGGCAGTCGTTGACCGCAAACAATCACTTCGTACGTCACGCGCCGACAGCTGATCGAGCGCTCAGTGCGAATGCACTGACAGCCGTAAACAAATACACAGTCTAATTTCTCGGATTAAATTCTGTATAAAGCTATGGTGACTTTATAAATTATGTTATTAACGTTCAGTATTTTTCAGGATACGGTTGTGTAAAATATTTAAGACCTTTAGGTAAATTCTGTGCGTGTCCGACGTTAAGACGACTTGCTATTGAGAAAATTTCAGGAAGAATGTCATTTCGAAGAAGAAAGTAATAAACAAAAAAGGTAACGATTAATTGAGTTTATTTTTCAGGTAACATATTTCCACTTAGGTACGTACTTTAGACGTAATTTGCTGATTGCGATTACGTGACTCATACTTTGTGCTAAATTTCGTGTTCTATGAATTTACTTGCTTGTGTACATTTGCTGATTTTGACAATTATTGATTAATGAACAGTGTTATTACTTGTGTATATTATGCATCGCTTGGCTGCACTGCTTTTTCACTGATGTTATATTTTTTTTATTATGTGCCTGCTGTGCTTATTTATTTAAATTGTAATTGTCAACTGATTAATTGTGCTGACTGTGGTTATGTATGTAAGATATACTTTGTGATTTATCTGCTTGCGCCTTCATGTTTACTTATTAAGATTACGTATGAACATTTATTTGCTTATGCTGATATGATGATAATGACCTGTTTATTATGTAAGATACATATTTGCTGCTTTGCGTATGGATTGCATATTTACACACTTCTGTTTTGTTGTCATAACTACTCTTCAATTTAGAATATAGAAATGCTGATATACTGTGTACGAACATAGAGTTTAGGTTACACTGTGGTATTAATTATAGATTGTTTGCTTGGCAGAGCCTCGTTGTAGGGATTGTGCTGCATCCACTTGTTGACATTCTGTTCTCTACTGGTATATTTACTCGCTATTGCATGTTTTGCTTACGCTCAGTGCCTTATATTTTTAAGATAAGAAAATGAACTGCTATAATTCTACGAACGACATTAGTACAAGAAACTTCATAGAAGTCACATGAGCTGGTGGTTTTATGGAAGCTGTATAAATTTATGCTAATAGGAAGGAAGCTAACGACATGACATACCAACACTAGGTTAGACCATTGACAGTTATTACACTGCATTTTTCGTGAGTAATTGAAATAGGAAGTGACACTTGACACAAGAAATACTCCACATGTTTGCTTCTGTTTGCCATAATTCTTGAAGTGGTGTACACACTGTGAAATATTATGATCATTAACACATCGTAATCGTACTTACTTACTGAAAGTTATTCAAACTAAAGGCTGTTAGAGGTCATGTATGCATTTCTTTTATTTAATGATGGACAAGGAACCAAAATGCATCTTATAATTTATAATGAGTAGAAAATTTGTGTCAGATGGATTACACAGAGGTTGTGTGTGGACACTGTCTCTTCGGATTGTATGGGATGCTGAATTGAAGTTGCACTAGGATTTTGTCTGTACTTGTTCGAGGAGACTGACTAGAGGAAAGAGTTGTTATGGAAGTGAAATGATATTGGTGCTGAGGTTTATATGTATCGACGTATTATTGAGGTATTGAGATTATGTGAAGTTGATGATTATTGGAGTTTCGTGGACAAGATGTAAGGTAAATGAGGTATTATTGAAGTATTGAGTGTGATGCTGATGATTATTGGAGTTTTGGTGGATAAGAGGTGAAGTAAGTGAGGAGCATATTTTTTTTGTTGGTCTATATGGAACAAGGAGGATAAAGATGGCAGACTAGAACACTCAAGTAGAAGGAAGATTGTCTACACACACACTTTGTTAAATCACTAAGCAGTATATACTTTTTTTGAAGAGAGGAAGTATTTACATATCTTGGCTCACTGACAGTTGTTCAGCAACCGTACATTTTGATCTGGCTTGGCAAACATTGGTCTTGACATGATGACTATGACGTTGACTAACTATTATTGACTGTTATACGTTGATGCCACTACTACTTGATACACATGATGAACATAAAATTTTGACAGAATTGCATTTACACAGTTAACACTATTCAATTACACAGTAGCACTAATGTGGATGAAAGATGAGTGAGTGTGTTTTGTGTGTTTTCCTTTTATAATCCCAGAGAAGTGATCCCAACCTATCTCCTAAATATTATTTTACTTGTTTGTTGTGGCTTGCACTGACTCCCATAAATATTATACGTTTACTGGTATTTGTGTATTGTAATAGTTAATAGGACAATTATCTGATATCATTTGTGTGTTTGTTATGATTTGTATGTTTAGTGTAAAAGCATTGTATGTGTATTCAAACTATTGTTCATGCCTGAACTGTCTGATTAGTGATGGTGCTGCACTTTTCAACATGGTGGATGCCACCTGGACATGTTTAATTTCTGCTGATGAACAGTGTGATCAGTGATAGTGAATTTTATGGACTGCGGTCAGCACCTGCTCAACATTGCTGGGTGCCACTGATGGACTGCTTCTACTGAAATGGTGTTACTTGTTGGTGTCTGCACCTGCTCAACATTGCTGGTGCCACTAATGGAACTGCTTATACTGAAATGGTGTTACTTGTTGATGTCTGCACCGGCTCAACATTGCTGGGTGCCACTGATGGACTGCTTCTACTGAA
Source organism: Schistocerca nitens (assembly GCF_023898315.1). Taxonomy (NCBI): domain Eukaryota; kingdom Metazoa; phylum Arthropoda; class Insecta; order Orthoptera; family Acrididae; genus Schistocerca; species Schistocerca nitens. The sequence goes on from NC_064622.1 coordinate 95,646,762, forward strand.
ATGGTGTTACTTGTTGGTGTCTGCACCTGCTCAACATTGCTGGTGCCACTAATGGAACTGCTTATACTGAAATGGTGTTACTTGTTGATGTCTGCACCTGCTCAACATTGCTGGGTGCCACTGATGGACTGCTTCTACTGAAAAGATGTCACCTGTTGATGTCTGCACCTGCTCAACATTGCTGGGTGCCACTGATGGACTGCTTCTACTGAAAAGATGTCACCTGTTGGTGTCTGCACCTGCTCAACATTGCTGGGTGCCACGGATGGACTGCTTCTACTGAAAAGATGTCACCTGTTGGTGTCTGCACTTGCTCAACATTGCTGGGTGCCACTGATGGACTGCTTCTACTGAAAAGATGTCACCTGTTGGTGTCTGCACCTGCTCAACATTGCTGGGTGCCACTGATGGACTGCTTCTACTGAAAAGATGTCACCTGTTGGTGTCTGCACCTGCTCAACATTGCTGGGTGCCACTGATGGACTGCTTCTACCGAAATGGTGTTACTTGTTGGTGTCTGCACCTATTCAACATTGCTGGGTGCCACTGATGGACTGCTTCTACTGAAAAGATGTCACCTGTTGCTGTGTGCACCTGCTCAACATTGCTGGTGCCACTAATGGAACTGCTTATACTGAAATGGTGTTAGTTGTTGGTGTCTGCACCTATTCAACATTACTGTGTGCCACTGATGGACTGTTCCTACTGAAAAAATGTCACTTGTTGGTATTTGCACCTGTTGACCATTGCTGGGTGCTACTGCTGGAACTGTCAACTGCTTATTCTTGAGCTATGGAAAGCGTTTATGTGAATATTTGTATAAACTGATTTTTTGTGTATTACTGTTTGTGAAAAGATATGAGACTCTTACCTGCACATATTCGTCATTGCTGACGCTATTGATTGAACTGTTTAACCACATAATACTTGTGTAAACTATTATGTAAAGTCACATGTATGAAAGAATTTGTATTGCTTACTGTATTTTATATATTAGGTTATTGAAAGGTCAGTGCAAAGCCAAAATTTTATCTAGTTATATGATATTTACGCATTAATATTATCTTTTATTTTTGTCTGTATTTTTTTTGACGAATTTGGTGGTATTTTCACCACCAATGCTGGCAAAAATACCATCAAATTCTAGCCTGTGGAGGAAGGGCATATGAAAGGTGGCTACACTGAGCCACAGCGCCAGAGATCGCGCTAGAGAGTATTGTTCCGCCGCCTCCACTGGCAGTGATTATTGAGATGTCGTAGTGGGCAGTGCTTGGGGAGAGCTCGTGGTAGTCAGTGCTTGTTAAGAACTCGTAGCAGAGAGTGTTTGTTGAGATGTGCTAGTAGGGAGTGCTTGCTGAGATGTGATACTGAAAAGTTCTTGTTGAGATGTGGTAATAGCGAGTCGGTGTGGAGATATATTGTAATGATTTGAGTGATTTTGGTCAATATATGAAGGTAACGAAACTTGATTTATTTTTCATTATTTAATGTCGTAAATAATGCGTCATTACAGGTTCAGTCAACAAAGCATCTGGCTTGTGTTCTTGTATTAGAGTGTAATTCTGGTTTTCTTGAGTAATTATGGTATTTCTATTTCCTTTAATTAATTCAGTATAAATGATATTTAAAATTTCTTGTGTTGTTGAAGAAGAACCGTGCCAGATGCGTACGTTGAGTCATACTTCCACACACAGAACAGTTACACTTGTGCTTTGGTTTCGTAGGTTTTATAGTTGCTGGGGACTTAATTAATTAATTGTGTTAATGAAAATTTCCATTTCATTCTTTGTTGTTGTTCTATGCAGTCAGATTGCGTAATAATACTAGTCAGGGCCAACCGTTTACGAGACTTCGTAACCGAACATACAGCTACTAAAGCAAAAAATTAAAATTATTTGCATTATATAATAATTAAGCCCCCATGCAGAGTATATAGATTTTATTATCGGTTTATTCTTATCGACTTTCCAGTATTATCGATTTTCTTCCCTAGTCCAATCGCTTCCTGAAAGAGAAAAATGGCTGTCCATAGGCCTTTGTACCTACCCTGATCTCTCTTATATGTCCCTCATGATCCCTACCCGAGACGTACGTTTGTCGCACTGTAATAGTTGCACATTCTTGTTGTAACATAGGTTATGCAAATATGTAGGATTTTGAAAATAACTGTGTTATCGTTCTTCCAAGAATTCGCTTATAAGTTCGGCGAGCACTTGTGTTACAGTTTCGTATGGGCCGTATGGATATGTTACAATACTAGCACTGCAATTCTGAGTTTGTTCCATGCCTTGTGTCTCGCCGACTTGATAAGGGCTCAGATCACTGGAACAGTACATTAGAACTGTTAGTCCTACAGTCTTGCATGCAGTTTCCATTACAGATGCACCGCATTTTTCTAGAACCCTTCCAACAAATCTATGTCTTGGTATTCGCGTCCCCTAATGCTGATCTGTTTTGTATTGCTTCTTAGAATTATCCGTAAATACTTATACGACTTTCCATCCTCAATACGTTCGCCACTAAACTTGAAATCAGACACTTTTGTGATTTCTCTCTGTTGCAGACAGTATAGTAGATTTATATATACTTAAAGGGAGTTACGAAAAAATCCTTAAGAGTTTTTTCCCCGCAGGAAATTTGTTACGGAGTTCAGTATTATCCAAAACAGCTAAGTTTCCGTGCAATGGTGATTTTTTTCTTAGATTTAGGACATACCTGTAAGCAACATGGTGCTATTTACAGTAGAATCTCCAAAGGGAATTGTGTTCGACTGACTTCTTACTGTGTTACAGAGGGCTAGAAAAATGAGTAAATTTGGTCTGTGTAAGGGAGAGGCGTGCAGTATCGGCCGGATTAAGTTCTTCAACTTTACTGTGTATCTGATGTGGTTAATCGGAATATTAATATACTATTTTCTTACCTCAAGATGTTTTCTATGAATAGCACAGTGTAATGATAATTTGTTTATAGTAACTAATTGCATGGAAAGTAAAAGGCTTGCAGAAAGTGTCTTGCAGTATCGACCATTGTCTCTTCTGGGAAAATTTCGGTTGTTATACGTAGTGAACAATAACACAAAACATGGGAACGTAATGTTACAGTTTAAGCTCGGTTCACCATTGTGTGGCTCATTGTATACAGAGATCGTGAATAAAATACACGATATTCTCTTGATTTACACATCCGGCGGGTGCCCAACCTCTACTCTTGGTACACAGCAGCCAGTCTTCATCAAATTACTCCCAAAACGTAATGCACTTGTCAGTTTCTTCCGTTGACCCATTACTTCCAGTAAATTCCAGTTTTGTTCGACGCTTTGTAATTGGGTTTTCATGGCCACCATTTGCGTGTTTATTTTATTTTGGAACACCAGACTTAAACTCAATTTTTTTGCTTTGAATCATTTCTCTTCCGTGGCGATCTTTTTTTGCTTTTAATCACTTCTCTTCGGCGGCGATCTTTTTCTTTTCTAATTGTTGAAAACGCTTCAGCTGTCTAGCGACCATTTTCTTGGACATCACTTTTCTCACAGTCACTTTCGTGCACTCCTCATTCAATGTGCCTCTCACTTTTTTCTCATTTTCCGCCATTTCAATCTGAAAAGAAGTAAGAAGACGGAAGTATAATTTAAAAATAAAAATTATTTTTGGCCGATGCTGGAAGACAGTTCCGTGGTGCGTACTGCGCGTCAAACAGGCAGTAGAATGTAGTCGTGTTGCACGGGAGATTATCATGACACATTTGGGAGTTGTCATTCCTTACATAACACAGATAACCGAAATTTAGCAACGAAATTCATCACTTATCTTAAAACGGGTACGAAAGGCCTCAGAGTATCTACATCTACATCTACATTTATACTCCGCAAGCCACCCAACGGTGTGTGGCGGAGGGCACTTTACGTGCCACTGTCATTACCTCCCTTTCCTGTTCCAGTCGCGTATGGTTCGCGGGAAGAACGACTGTCTGAAAGCCTCCGTGCGCGCTCTAATCTCTCTAATTTTACATTCGTGATCCCCTCGGGAGGTATAAGTAGGGGGAAGCAATATATTCGATACCTCATCCAGAAACGCACCCTCTCGAAACCTGGACAGCAAGCTACACCGCGATGCAGAGCGCCTCTCTTGCAGAGTCTGCCACTTGAGTTTATTAAACATCTCCGTAACGTTATCACGGTTACCAAATAACCCTGTGATGAAACGCGCCGCTCTTCTTTGGATCTTCTCTATCTCCTCCGTCAACCCGATCTGGTACGGATCCCACACTGATGAGCAATACTCAAGTATAGGTCGAACGAGTGTTTTGTAAGCCACCTCCTTTGTTGATGGACTACATTTTCTAAGCACTCTCCCAATGAATCTCAACCTGTTACCCGCCTTACCAACAATTAATTTTATATGATCATTCCACTTCAAATCGTTCCGCACGCATACTCCCAGATATTTTACAGAAGTAACTGCTACCAGTGTTTGTTCCGCTATCATATAATCATACAATAAAGGATCCTTCTTTCTATGTATTCGCAATACATTACATTTGTCTATGTTAAGGGACAGTTGCCACTCCCTGCACCAAGTGCCTATCCGCTGCAGATCTTCCTGCATTTCACTACAATTTTCTAATGCTGCAACTTCTCTGTATACTACAGCATCATCCGCGAAAAGCCGCATGGAACTTCCGACACTATCTACTAGGTCATTTATATTTATTGTGAAAAGCAATGGTCCCATAACACTCCCCTGTGGCACGCCTGAGGTTACTTTAACGTCTGTAGGCGTCTCTCCATTGATAACAACATGCTGTGTTCTGTTGGCTAAAAACTCTTCAATCCAGCCACACAGCTGGTCTGATATTCCGTAGGCTCTTACTTTGTTTATCAGGCGACATTGCGGAACTGTATCGAACGCCTTCCGGAAGTCAAGAAAAATAGCATCTACCTGGGAGCCTGTATCTAATATTTTCTGGGTCTCATGAACAAATAACGCGAGTTGGGTCTCACACGATCGCTGTTTCCGGAATCCATGTTGATTCCTACATAGCAGATTCTGGGTTTCCAAAAACGACATGATACTCGAGCAAAAAACATGTTCCAAAATTCTACAACAGATCGACGCCAGAGATATAGGTCTATAGTTTCGCGCATCTGCTCGACGACCCTTCTTAAAGACTGGGACTACCTGTGCTCTTTTCCAATCATTTGGAACCCTCCGTTCCTCTAGAGACTTGCGGTACACGGCTGTTAGAAGGGGGGCAAGTTCTTTCGGTGCGATATGAGCTACAGCAACACCACCTAGAGCTCAGAGCAGAGGAAACGCTGAAGACAAGAAGAATATATCCTACCCCAGTGCACATGGGTACGCAAGCTTTCCCCTGCTTACTGTGCACTTTTGACGTCTGAAGACGGAAACAGAAGTCACAGTAGTGACCGGCGCTGTGAGAGGGCCGATAGTACAGGACTTACACCTGTAGTTTTACTGTTTGTATAGCCTGTACATGTGTGCCATCCCCCCCCCCCCCCCCCCAAAGTGTGGTAGTGTGGTATAAGGGTCCTCGTTGGAATTTCATGATGTGAATATTTTTTTGACGGGGGTGGGGTGGGAGGGGGGAAGGTTCTTGATACAGTGAGATTATGAGAGTATGGGGCGAAATATTTGTTTTCTTATAAAATCCAACCGATTTTCTCCGAACTGTTGGGTTGATTGGTGGTTGACCTAAGCTTTGCCTAACGTTGAATGTTGAGACTGTAGCGGCAGGTTTCTTGTTTTCAAGGGTCTGCAGTTGCTTCAGGCGAGTATCGGTGGCCATTAACCGCACAGCCGAACCATAAATAGTGGCCGGAAGTATATGGGCTGAACGTCAGTTATGCGTCGCCTGATAGTCAGTCACTTTTAAAGACCGGTTACAATTGATAAAATAAACCGCTACCCTGGTTCACTGCACTGGTTAGGCGCCATTTCCAAGTGAATCGCTTGTTTGGACTGTGAGTTGCACCAAATCAAGTCCTTGAGAACAGTTGTAAGTTGGCGTGATCTTGGTAGTGAACAGAACTGCTTCGTTCTTGTTAAGGTTCATTTTCACCTTCCCGATAGTGCATTATTCAGTAGGGCTGTTACACACTGTATGCATTCGTTTCTGAGTAACAAGTATTCCACGAGACCCGAAACACAGTTTTGTTACTGCACGAAACTTTTCTTTCTTCTCAAGTTTTCTTCCCCATACGCAGTTCGGGTCGCATTTTCAACGCAGTAAGTTTTTATTGACAGGAAGTACGGAATATATTTTTTGATTTGGCATATTTTCTATCTTCGTATTTATAAACAGCATTCGAATGAAAACGAAAGAGATGCAACAATGTAAGTAAATTGTTTATTATTAAGTGTTAATGAAACGCCCGCAGGACAGGACAGGTAGCTGGAATTGTGGAAAGGGGCCAAAACGAGCGGCTGTCAGTTACACTAAAACACATATAACTTTATTTATTTGACCAAACATTACGGTACAAATTCTTGAACTTAGTTATCGACTGAATACGCCACACTATCTTATGCCTTAAGGGCACAATCACTTTAATTAAAAAAAAAAAAAAAAAACCGGCTAACAGCCATTAACTCAAAATTCAGACGCCAAAGAGAATATTTAGAAGGCAGAAGGCCTCACGTTAAGTAAGTTCTATAATTTGGCTGAAGGCCCAAAAATCTAACACTTGAAGAGCAACAACTTTAATTTAAAGACGGCTGAAGGCCCATGGTTTAAGACTCAAGGTAAAATTAAATAAAAAAACACAAGGCAGAAGGCCTTATCTTCAATTAGGCTGAAGGCCCCAAACAGTCTGATGCTCGAAAGACAAAGATCCTTAATTTAAAAACAGCTGAAGGCCCCATCACTTAAAACTCAAGGTGAAATAAATTTAATACAACAAAAGCTTTATCTTAAATTAGACTGAAGGCCCCAAACAATCTAACGCTTGATAAGCAAGGAACTCTAATTTTAAAACGGCTGGAGGCACATGACTTAAAACACAACCAAAATAATTTTTAATAGGCAGTAGGCCCAAGGCTTTACCTTTAATCAATATATTAATCAGGCTGAATGCCCAAACAATCTAACATTTAAAAAGCAAGGAACTATAATTTTAAGGCAGCTGAAGGCCCATGAGTTAAAACGCCACTAAAAACAATTCAACCTTAATTCAAAACCATCGGCAATGAGTCATGCATGTATACACAACAGAAAGTAAGAAAAGGCAGTGCAGCTAGTGGAGCTCAGAAGTTTCGGGTGTCGGCTAGCACTTGAAATACTGACGATCAGTTAAGTGAGACAGGCAGTCGGCCCAGCCATTCTCGATCCGACGACAACCCAAGCAACAGACAGTCAACGAACCAACCGACAAGGTAACGTGCGCTCCACTCGACTAGCACACAACTGGGAGTTCAATGCAAACGTAAAAGACGTGGACGCCCACAACCAAGCATACATTAGGCTGTCGAACTACACACCGTGCTAGACAGTGACAACACGATGAGGAAAGGACACTGCCTAAATTTACGTCAACGGCCAGGGCAGGTAACCGGAACGTTAACGGCAACAAGTCAGAAAATTCCGCTGGTGCACTTCAATTGCAAATAACCTAATACAATTAGACTCCACCGGACGGTGGCTAAACCTTCGACAACTCGACCACAAACGTTGTTGCTCGCGGGAATGTCCCAACAGCCAACAATGAGAACCAAACGGCACAATGTGAACAGTCTTGACTTGCTGGTAAATTAAATCCAAACTGAAGTTTCCAGGATCGGTGAGCCACGGACCTTGTAATATGGGAACAGCCCCACACATTCCGACACTGCGTAGAGACCGCCAGCGGGCTCGGCCAACTACGCCCCGTGGAGATTTCCTCGCTGCTCCACGCCAACCGACCGACTTCTCGCACACCAGCACGGAGACAGCACTAAAATAACTGAGCAGTCGACATCACCAGCTACACACAGTTTCACACACACTAGGACGAAGAACGCAACCAATGCTAAAAGCAGTGACCGAGCAATGGCACAGCCGAACCACGAGTTGAGACACACACTGGCAACCCATAAGCGACTGGCCAGCAAATACACGTCGTCCGGTAAGACGTTCCCAGTTCAAGTCATGTGTGCCGGCAACAGTCGTGCGATTCATGGCTATCCAAGCCTCACTACTGCTCCAACCCGACCGACTTCCGCCGCGTCCCATGTCTACGACAGCCAGGTCTGAACTCCACTACAGGCGTGTTCCAACTCACTGCACGACAGACGTCAACCGGGAAGTAATAGCAGTCGGCAAAGATAATACGGCAGGGCTATAACGATAAGCGCTGCTGCTGCCGCTCACGGGCAGGCAAAGCAGCAACACAGTGACAACAGAAATTGAAACTAACGTTACGAGGTGCCTGTATGGAAAAAAAAAGAAATAAAAAAAAGGTGTAAAATAAGAGATGTCACGAACACGAGCCACAGACGGCTCAGTTAATACACTACTGGCCATTAAAATTGCTACACCAACAACAAACGCAGGTGATAAACGGGTATTCATTGGACAAATATATTATACTAGAACTGACATGTGATTACATTTTCACGCAGTTTGGGTGCATAGATCCTGAGAAATCAGTACCCAGAACAACCACTTCTCGCCGTAATAACGGCCTTGATACGCCTGGGCATTGAGTCAAACAGAGCTTGGATGGCGTGTACAGGTACAACTGCCCATATAGCTTCAACACTATACCACAGTTCATCAAGACTAGTGACTGGCGTATTGTGACGAGCCAGTTGCTCGGCCACCATTGACCAGACGTTTTCAATTGGTGAGAGATCTGGAGAATATGCTGGCCAGGACAGCAGTCGAACATTTTCTGTATCCAAAACGGCCCTTACAGGACATGCAACATGCGGTCGTGAATTCCTGCTGAAATGTAGGGTTTCGCAGGGATCGAATGAAGGGTAGAGCCACGGGTCGTAACACATCTGAAATGTAACGTCCACTTTTCAAAGTGCCATCAATGCGAACAAGAGGTGACCGAGACGTGTAACCAATGGCACCCATACCATCACGCCGGGTGATACGCCAGTATGGCGATGACGCATACACGCTTCCAATGTGCGTTCACCGCGATGTCACCCAACACGGATGCCACCATCATAATGCTGTAAACAGAGCCTGGATTCATCCGAAAAAATGACTTTTTGCCAATCGTGCACCCCGGTTCGTCGTTGAGCACACCATCGCAGTCGCTCCTGTCTGCGATGCAGTGTCAAGGGTAACCGCAGCAATGGTCTCCATGCTGCTGCAAACGTCGAACTGTTCGTGCAGATGGTTGTTGTCTTGCAAACGTCCCCATCTGTTGACTCAGGGATCGAGACGTGGCTGCACGATCCGTTACACCCATGCGGATAAGATGCCTGTAATCTCGACTGCTAATGATACGAGGCCGTTGGGATCCAGCACGGCGTTCCGTATTACCCTCCTGAACCTACCGATTCTATATGCTGCTAACAGTCATTGGATCTCGACCAACGCGAGCAGCATTGTCGCGATACGATAAACCGCAATCGCGATAGACTACAATCCGACCTTTATCAAAGTCGGAAACGTGATGATACGCATTTCTCCTCCTTACACGAGGCATCACAACAAAGTTTCACCAGGCAATGCCGGTCAACTGCTGTTTGTGTATGAGAAGTCGGTTGGAAACTTTGCTCATGTCAGCACGTTGTAGGTGGCGCCAACCTTGTGTGAATGCTCTGGAAAGCTAATCATTTGCATATGACAGCATCTTCTTCCTGTCGGTTAAATTTCGCGTCTGTAGCACGTCATCTTCGTAGTGTAGCAATTTTAATGGCCAGAACTGCATGTTGGGAGTTACACTCCTGGAAATTGAAATTAGAACACCGTGAATTCATTGTCCCAGGAAGGGGAAACTTTATTGACACATTCCTGGGGTCAGATACACCACATGATCACACTGACAGAACCACAGGCACATAGACACAGGCAACAGAGCATGCACAATGTCAGCACTAGTACAGTGTATATCCACCTTTCGCAGCAATGCAGGCTGCTATTCTCCCATGGAGACGATCGTAGAGATGCTGGATGTAGTCCTGTGGAACGGCTTGCCATGCCATTTCCACCTGGCACCTCAGTTGGACCAGCGTTCGTGCTGGACGTGCAGACCGCGTGAGACGACGCTTCATCCAGTCCCAAACATGCTCAATGGGGGACAGATCCGGAGATCTTGCTGGCCAGGGTAGTTGACTTACACCTTCTAGAGCACGTTGTGTGGCACGAGATACATGCGGACGTGCATTGTCCTGTTGGAACAGCAAGTTCCCTTGCCGGTCTAGGAATGGTAGAACGATGGGTTCGATGACGGTTTGGATGTACCGTGCACTATTCAGTGTCCCCTCGACGATCACCAGTGGTGTACGGCCAGTGTAGGAGATCGCTCCCCACACCATGATGCCGGGTGTTGGCCCTGTGTGCCTCGGTCGTATGCAGTCCTGATTGTGGCGCTCACCTACACGGCGCCAAACACGCATACGACCATCATTGGCACCAAGGCAGAAGCGACTCTCATCGCTGAAGACGACACGTCTCCATTCGTCCCTCCATTCACGCCTGTCGCGACACCACTGGAGGCGGGCTGCACGATGTTGGGGCGTGAGCGGAAGACGGCCTAACGGTGTGCGGGACCGTAGCCCAGCTTCATGGAGACGGTTGCGAATGGTCCTCGCCGATACCCCAGGAGCAACAGTGTCCCTAATTTGCTGGGAAGTGGCGGTGCGGTCCCCTACGGCACTGCGTAGGATCCTACGGTCTTGGCGTGCATCCGTGCGTCGCTGCGGTCCGGTCCCAGGTCGACGGGCACGTGCACCTTCCGCCGACCACTGGCGACAACATCGATGTACTGTGGAGACCTCACGCCCCACGTGTTGAGCAATTCGGCGGTACGTCCACCCGGCCTCCCGCATGCCCACTATACGCCCTCACTCAAAGTCCGTCAACTGCACATACGGTTCACGTCCACGCTGTCGCGGCATGCTACCAGTGTTAAAGACTGCGATGGAGCTCCGTATGCCACGGCAAACTGGCTGACACTGACGGCGGCGGTGCACAAATGCTGCGCAGCTAGCGCCATTCGACGGCCAGCACCGCGATTCCTGGTGTGTCCGCTGTGCCGTGCGTGTGATCATTGCTTGTACAGCCCTCTCGCAGTGTCCGGAGCAAGTATGGTGGGTCTGACACACCGGTGTCAATGTGTTCTTTTTTCCATTTCCAGGAGTGTATATTGGAGACGCAGATTCCGACAGTAATGATATATCACAGTGTCCTCCAACGCTGGAATCAGGCTAACGACATTGTACGACTATACCCCACGGTCGACTGGACGCGGGTTTGCGAGGGTTTGGGGAGCCATCCACGCACCCTTGCTCCCTTCCTATCCACTCTTGTTCGTTCGTCGTGGTATATGGTCACTAACGAGAAATTTCCGACCCGACGAAGCCTCCATTCACATAACTGACGGTCCCATGTGCCAGCGTTGAGCGATGATCCGGACGAACACAGATCGAACTGTGGCCCCACACGCGAGTGCTGGAAACTGATCCACCATGTCTGGCTCTCCTCGTAAGCCGCCCCTTTGTTTCGCTTGTGCCCCTGGATCTCTTTCATCCCGACGCCGTCTGTTTCCCGATGACCAGGATGAATGCGATCAACTGGGTAAAGGGAACGACGATACGATACATGTACCGCGTCGGCGAAGAGAAAATCCTCGATTAGTGGCAACACACGATGAACGAGTTCATGGTCTTAAAATACAGAACGCAATACCGGAACCTTTTTGCTAACTGTTTGGGGTCGTCGTTCATGGATCCACCTTCCAGCTGATGTGTGCCGAGTTTGAGAAGAAGTGATGTTTCCACGATCCGCATACGGTAACAGAACCTGTCTCTGACTGTGTGCAATGGCCCCGGACATTCCGACGGTTGACGCCAGCGCTCCTACACAAATGTTTACTCTCTGGCAACAGGACTGCTTTTTCTAACGTTACCTAGCGGCATAAATCCAGAATAAATATGTCATAATAAAAATGATTTATACAGGTTACTTCTAATTAAACATAGTATGTAAAGATTTGCAGAATAAAACGAGTACATCATATTGACAACAAGCGTAATTGGCAAAAAAGACTTAGGTAGCACATCTGTATTACAGTGTCACATGTGGCCCATATTCCATAATATATCCTGAGACGGACAGACTCAGCGAATGTCGCAAGGATAAAATACAAAAACGGTAATGTAGATGCGCAGAAAACATTTCGTAGGATAGCTACACCAGTACGATGGCAACAAAGTGTCATTATCTTTCAAATAACTCAGTGTAACAGTACCTAAACCAAATAAACATAAATTATACTTACCAAAAAAGATGATTTCACTTTGCATTTGGCTGTTAACCTTGTAACATTTTCATGACAGCGTTACAAAGGCAGACATCGGTAGTATTTCAACGAGTAGTATTTGTTTGTGCTGACTCGATAGAGACGTTAAAAATACTGAATTGCAAACATGTGCCGAAACACCCGACAGCAACGAACTCAGCTGGGGCATCCACCAAATCGGTTTTACCCATAATTTGTCATGTTAGTAAGAAGGTTTTTATGTGCAATGTCTACTTCATTAATGGCGACCAGCAACGGAAATAATGGGTTGGGTTGGGTTGTTTGGGGGAAGAGACCAAACAGCGGGGTCATCGGTCTCATCGGATTAGGGAAGGATGGGGAAGGAAGCCGGCCGTACCCTTCCAAAGGAACCATCCGGGCATTTGCCTGGAGCGATTTAGGAAAATCACGGAAATAATGAGTAATACCGAATAGTCTGTAATGAGTTTGACAATACCGAAAGCCTACAGTGCAAAATTAAGTCTCCACTTCAAAAGCCCTCCTCTGGGTGACCGAGCGAGGTGGCGCAGCGGTTAGCACACTGGACTCGCATTCGGGAGGACGACGGTTCAAACCCACGTCCTGTCATCCTGATTTAGGTTTTCCGTGATTTTCCTAAATCGAGTCAGGCAAGTGTCGGGATGGTTCCTTTGAAAGGGAACGGCCGACTTCCTTCCCCATACCTAACCTGATGGCGCCGATGACCACGCTGTTTGGTCCTCTTCTCCAAATCAACCAACCAACCAACTTGCCACTGGGTGATATAGCACGTATCCTACGAACATACCAGACTAAAGGCTTTCGGTGAGTCGCAGTTTTATTCGGAGGCTCATCGGTTAGAAGGCGCCGATAACTCCCTATCGGAAAATGAATTTGTAAGGAGTGGCCTGCCACGAACGAGACGAACCGGCGCGGAGACACCTGCGGCGGTACGATGGTCCCAGACGTCTTGCCTCAGGGTCTGTGTGCGCTGCTGCCTGGCCTGGTGGTGTAGGCCACAGTTTTACGGCTGCCTTCGCCCGCGGCGTCGGAAATCGCCGAGTGGCGCAAGTGCGGCTCACGTGACCTTCCGCCTGCCGTCAACTGTTTTATTACGATGTCCGTGAACAACGATACTCCAGCACGCGAGTAACAGCAACCAGAGGCAGCGTCTGCCAGCCGCGATAAACAGAGCGCAACCTGGCTGCTTTCGTTTGGGGCTTGCTCATCTGAGCAGTCCACGTTTACCAGACGTCCGAAATATCTCTAACGTGCTCTTTCCATCCAACATCCGATACAACCCACTGAAAAATATGTGAGGTTTTTTTTTTTTAACTCTCATATATACATCTACAACCATACTCCACAAGCCACTTGACGGTGTGTGGCGGTAGGGTACCTTGAGTACCTCTGTCGTTTCTCCCTTTTATTCCAGTCTCGTATTGTTCGTGGAAAGAAGGATTGTCGGTATGCTTCTGAGTGGGCTCTAATCTCTCTGATTTTATCCTCATGGTCTCTTCGCGAGATATACGTAGGAGCAATATATTGCTTAACTCTTCGGTGAAGGTATGTTCTCGAAACTTTAACAAAAGCCCATACCGAGCTGCTGAACGTCTCTCCTGCAGAGTCTTCCACTGGAGTTTATCTGTCATCTCCGTAACGCTTTCGATATTACTAAATGATCCTGTAACGAAGTGCGCTGCTCTCCGTTGGATCTTCTCTATCTCTTCTATCAACTTATCTGGTACGGATCCCACACTGCTGAGCAGTATTCAAGCAGTGGGCGAACAAGCGTACTGTAACCTACTTCCTTTGTTTTTGGATTGCATTTCCTTAGGATTCTTCCAATGAATCTCAGTCTGGCATCTGCTTTACCGACGATCAACTTTATATGATCATTCCATTTTAAATCACTCCTAATGCGTACTCCCAGATAATTTATGGAATTAACTGCTTCCAGTTGCTGACCTGCTATTTTGTAGCTCAATGATAAGGGATCTATCTTTCTATGTGTTCGCAGCACATTACTAGTCTACATTGAGATTCAATTGCCATTCCCTGCACCATACGTCAATTCGCTGCAGATCCTCTTGCATTTCAGTACAATTTTCCATTGTTACAACCTCTCGATACACCACAGCATCATCTGCAAAAAGCCTCAGTGAACTTCCGATGTCATCCACAAGGTCATTTATATATATTGTGAATAGCAACGGTCCTATGACACTCCCCTGTGGCACACCTGAAATCACTCTTACTTCGGAAGACTTCTCTCCATTGAGAATAACATGCTGGGTTCTGTTATCTAGGAACTCTTCAATCCAATCACACAGTTGGTCTGATAGTCCATATGCTCTTACTTTGTTCATTAAACGACTGTGGGGAACTGTATCGAACACCTTGCGAAAGTCAAGAAACACGGCATCTACCTGTGAACCCGTGTCTATGGCCCTCTGAGTCTCGTGGACGAATAGCTCGAGCTGGGTTTCACACGACCGTCTTTTTCGAAACCCATGCTGATTCCTACATAGTAGATTTCTAGTCTCCAGAAAAGTCATTATACTCGAAAATAATACGTGTTCCAAAATTCTACAACTGATCGACGTTAGAGATATAGGTTTATAGTTCTGCACATCTGTTCGACATCCCTTCTTGAAAACGGGGATGACCTGTGCCCTTTTCCAATCCTTTGGAACGCTACGCTCTTCTAGAGACCTACGGTACACCGCTGCAAGAAGGGGGGCAAGTTCCTTCGCGTACTGTGTGTAAAATATAAAATATAATGGTACTTTGCGGGCAGCCGTGTCAATTAGCATCATATTAATTAAAATGGGGCATAAATAGACTTTATTTTGGAAGAATTAAAAAGGGGGAAAATAATACGAAACTTTAATAACTGCACAGTATTACTAAGAAGCAATATAATGAAAAGTAATAAAAAGCAAAGTAGCAAAGACCAAGCGGGACAGAAAGATATAGGGGCGCGTTTGTCTTTTAATACATATAAAAGAACATGTAACACATTATTGAGCTCTCTACCTTCAGTTATCGCGGTAGGGCTAGTCAATGAAATAGTGGTACGCGAATGCGAAATTCGTTAAGGAGTTTATTTAAAGACTCTTCAAGCACGTTTAAAATGCATTACGTGTGACGAAGTGATCAGAGACGTTTATAGTCGGGTGGAGTTAAAATGTATCCGACAACATAATTCGAACTTTGTGTTAGCTGGGAAAGATACTCTTGGGAAAGTATTATGGTTGTGGAACCCTCGAAAGTTGTGCGCAACGGAAAGCTATAGTTTACGTAATTCTGCATTTTATAAAATGGTGAAACGCATGTGCGCGGAACATTAATAGAATCTTATCCTTGGATGGTTGCGGGGGTAACTGATACAAACAACGCGCCAGCATAAAAAATAGTTCGCTTATTAACTACCAGATATTAATTAACGGCGACCTAAAATACTAAAAAAGAAGGATAGGATCATCACCTCCAATCCCGATTCATATTTCACATTTAATTAGTGAAAAGAGAAGTGTTAATAAACAAACTACATTTCAATGTTATCCACGATTTTGGCTTCATTACGTAGTCTTGATTACATGATAAACAATATATGTGGAAGTTGTATGCAACGTATCGTCATAATACTTAGCCAACCAATATTGTGGGACACCAAAAAATGTAAATGCATGAAATTGTTCTTACAGCGGAT
Organism: Schistocerca nitens; assembly: GCF_023898315.1. Taxonomy (NCBI): domain Eukaryota; kingdom Metazoa; phylum Arthropoda; class Insecta; order Orthoptera; family Acrididae; genus Schistocerca; species Schistocerca nitens. Next base: position 95,662,934 of record NC_064622.1, read on the forward strand.
GTATAATGTGTGAGTGCGACGAACTATATTGAGAAACTGAGCATCCATTACGTACTTACATGTTTATCTGCGAAAATGGTCCTTGTCGGTACATCGGCATAGAGTTCGAATAGAATCGCTGGAACATTGCAAACCATTCAGATTAATCGAACATCTAAATACGCATAATGCTGGTGCCACCAGGATGTGTTCTTTCTCCTCACCCCCGTGGCAGTAACTGAATTAAGAGTCAGCCGGGAAACACATTTAAATCAACTGACGACCATTGAGATAGCGTCACGAATTTTCAAACGTCCACTGCCATGTATGAAGGCGAGTGACACCACGAGTGTTAACGTCGATCGAGGGGTGTAGTCGTTATCGCATTGAATGACATTGAGCGGTTACAAGGATTAGAGACACTCTTTATTTATTTCATTGCAAGGGCAGATGGGCATAGCACTTGCTGGGTTCAAAAATGGCTCTGAGCACTATGGGACTTAACATCTTAGGTCATCAGTCCCCTAGAACTTAGAACTACTTAAACCAACTAACCTAAAGACATCACACACACATCCATGCCAGAGGCAGGATTCGAACCTGCGACCGTAGCGGTCGCGCGGTTCCAGACTGTAGCGCCTAGAACCGCTCGGCCACCCCGGCCGGCGCACTTGCTGCGCAGAAGAGGAGTTAGTCTCGGCATTTGCATTACAGCCCTGTGGGAAACCTCTGCAAAAAAACCTAGGCTGGCACTGAAAAATGCACAAAGAGCTATGTTGACGTCTTAACTGCGGCTACTATTCTGTTCAGGAGTCTAGTCTCGAGTTGATGGACAAGACTCCTGACCACAACATCGGCGAGGGCCTCGATCTTCACCAGCATCTCCACCCCAGGATCCACAGCTGCTGGTCTTGCCCTGCCTTCAGCGACTGCAGCGACTTTTCTATCTCGACGTCTCGGCCCCGCACAATGAGAGTGGTCGATAGCAGGGATTCCGGCTGGTCACCGAGTTCAGGGGCCGCTGCTGGGCCACTTCTCATCTTCACGGGAGATGATATCCCTCAGTTCACGCGGCTTCTTCTCCTCCTCTTCTTAGTGACTTCCTTCGACTTCGCTTGCTTCTTGTCTCCAACGCTACAGCACGCCAGCTCGCAATGCTTGATCCTCCACAGCGGGCACACATAGGGTTATCTTTGCACTTCTGCGTGAGGTTGCGGCTGTCATGACGGCCGGCACACTCAATGCATTTCACTCGGCTGTTACAGTATTTTACTCTTGATATTTATACCACTGTGGTTTAATGTAAAATCTGGCTTCGAAGCCAACCGTCACCTTGAAAATGCCTTCTATCCTCTTGAAAATAGCCTCGTAAGTCGACGGATCTACTGCCAAAGTAAACAAGTTTTTTCTTATTGGTTCGATTGTGAAGTTTGACCGTGGCATCCCATCCACGGTTCAGTAGCGCCTGACGCACTGTTTTCACGTCGGACCTCCACGTTAGCCCTCTTACCAGAACTATGAAGTGTGGTGTCGTCTTCTGAAGGACTGTCCCGACTGGTTCTTCGATAAAACAGTCCTTCATCACCTCCCTCACTTTGTCCTGGTGACTCAGTCAGTAAGTCCGGATTTCAGGTGAGTTGTCATCATCCATCGGTGTGATTTTACTTAGATAACGATCTTCAGTCGGATCCTCACGAGTCTCAGTCCAGTTGCCCCCAGTGTATCGGACAAACACCACGTATCCTTCGGCTCAGTACCTGTCGTCATATAGGACTACTTTTTCTTGATTCTGTTATTGTCTTATCTGCAGCCCTGATTTCACGATGGTCGACGTTTCTGGCCGAACAGTCGTCCTCTTCGTGCTTGTTGCGGCTACCCACGCTGTGTGCTAACTTAACACTGACAATTTGCTTTGCTTTAAGAACAGCTCTGAGTTACTAAAATAAGATGAAATTAATGTGTTTCAAATGTCTAAAAATATTTAAAAGTAGTACAAGACACGTGCACCCCCATATTCACTACCACATATTATTTAAGACACCGTAGATTTGGTCAGATATTCTTGGACTTTCTGTTACGATACTTATAATACAAGAAGGAGGGTTGTTGTTGTTGTGGTCTTCAGTCCTGAGACTGGTTTGATGCAGCTCTCCATGCTACTCTATCCTGTGCAAGCTGCTTCATCTCCCAGTACCTACTGCAACCTACATCCTTCTGAATCTGCTTAGTGTATGCATCTCTTGGTCTCCCCCTACGATTTTTACCCTCCACGCTGCCCTCCAACACTAAATTGGTGATCCCTTGATGCCTCAGAACATGTCCTACCAACCGATCCCTTCTTCTGGTCAAGTTGTGCCACAAACTCCTCTTCTCCCCAATCCTGTTCAGTACCTCCTCATTAGTTATGTGATCTACCCATCTAATCTTCAGCATTCTTCTGTAGCACCACATTTCGAAAGCTTCTATTCTCTTCTTGTCCAAACTATTTATCGTCCATGTTTCACTTCCATACATGGCTACACTCCATACAAATACTTTCAGAAAAGACTTCCTGACACTTAAATCTATACTCGATGTTAACAAATTTCTCTTCTTCAGAAACGCTTTCCTTGCCATTGCCAGTCTACATTTTATATCCTCTCTACTTCGACCATCATCAGTTATTTTGCTCCCCAAATAGCAAAACTCCTTTACTACTTTAAGTGTCTCATTTCCTAATCTAATCCCCTCAGCATCACCCGATTTAATTTGACCACATTCCATTATCCTCGTTTTGCTTTTGTTGATGTTCATCTTATATCCTCCCTTCAAGACACCATCCATTCCATTCAACTGCTCTTCCAAGTCCTTTGCTGTCTCTGACAGAATTACAATGTCATCGGCGAACCTCAAAGTTTCTATTTCTTCTCCATGGATTTTGATACCTACTCCGAATTTTTCTTTTGTTTCCTTTACTGCTTGCTCAATATACAGATTGAATAACATCGGGGAGAGACTACAACCCTGTCTTACTCCCTTCCCAACCACTGCTTCCCTTTCATGTCCCTCGATTCTTATAACTGCCATCTGGTTTCTGTACAAATTGTAAATAGCCTTTCGCTCCCTGTATTTTACCCCTGCCACCTTTAGAATTTGAAAGAGAGTATTCCAGTCAACATTGTCAAAAGCTTTCTCTAAGTCTACAAATGCTAGAAACGTAGGTTTGCCTTTCCTTAATCTTTCTTCTAAGATAAGTCGTAAGGTCAGTATTGCCTCACGTGTCCCAGTATTTCTACGGAATCCAAACTGATCTTCCCCGAGGTCGGCTTCTACCAGTTTTTCCATTCGTCTGTAAAGAATTCGTGTTAGTATTTTGCAGCTGTGGCTTATTAAACTGATTGTTCGGTAATTTTCACATCTGTCAACACCTGCTTTCTTTGGGATTGGAATTATTATATTCTTCTTGAAGTCTGAGGGTATTTCGCCTGTTTCATACATCTTGCTCACCAGATGGTAGAGTTTTGTCAGGACTGGCTCTCCCAAGGCCGTCAGTAGTTCCAATGGAATGTTGTCTACTCCGGGGGCCTTGTTTCGACTCAGGTCTTTCAGTGCTCTGTCAAACTCTTCACGCAGTATCGTATCTCCCATTTCATCTTCATCTACATCCTCTTCCATTTCCATAATATTGTCCTCAAGTACATCGCCCTTGTATAGACCCTCTATATACTCCTTCCACCTTTCTGCTTTCCCTTCTTTGCTTAGAACTGGGTTTCCATCTGAGCTCTTGATGTTCATACAAGTGGTTCTCTTATCTCCAAAGGTCTCTTTAATTTTCCTGTAGGCAGTATCTATCTTACCCCTAGTAAAATAAGCCTCTACATCCTTACATTTGTCCTCTAGCCATCCCTGCTTAGCCATTTTGCACTTCCTGTCGATCTCATTTTTGAGACGTTTGTATTCCTTTTTGCCTGCTTCATTTACTGCATTTTTATATTTTCTCCTTTCATCAATTAAATTCAATATTTCTTCTGTTACCCAAGGATTTCTACTAGCCCTCGTCTTTTTACCTACTTGATACTCTGCTGCCTTCACTACTTCATCCCTCAAAGCTACCCATTCTTCTTCTACTGTATTTCTTTCCCCCATTCCTGTCAATTGTTCCCTTATGCTTTCCCTGAAACTCTGTACAACCTCTGGTTCTTTCAGTTTATCCAGGTCCCATCTCCTTAAATTCCCACCTTTTTGCAGTTTCTTCAGTTTTAATCTACAGGTCATAACCAATAGATTGTGGTCAGAGTCCACATCTGCCCCTGGAAATGTCTTACAATTTAAAACCTGGTTCCTAAATCTCTGTCTTACCATTATATAATCAATCTGATACCTTTTAGTATCTCCAGGGTTCTTCCATGTATACAACCTTCTATCATGATTCTTAAACCAAGTGTTAGCTATGATTAAATTGTGCTCTGTGCAAAATTCTACCAGGCGGCTTCCTCTTTCATTTCTTAGCCCCAATCCATATTCACCTACTATGTTTCCTTCTCTCCTTTTTCCTACACTGGAATTCCAGTCACCCATAACTATTAAATTTTCGTCTCCCTTCACAATCTGAATAATTTCTTTTATTTCATCATACATTTCTTCAATTTCTTCGTCATCTGCAGAGCTAGTTGGCATATAAACTTGTACTACTGTAGTAGGTGTGGGCTTCGTATCTATCTTGGCCACAATAATGCGTTCACTAAGCTGTTTGTAGTAGCTTACCCGCGTTCCTATTTTCCTATTCATTATTAAACCTACTCCTGCATTACCCCTATTTGACTTTGTGTTTATAACCCTGTAGTCACCTGACCAGAAGTCTTGTTCCTCCTGCCACCGAACTTCACTAATTCCCACTATATCTAACTTTAACCTATCCATTTCCCTTTTCAAATTTTCTAACCTACCTGCCCGATTAAGGGACCTGACATTCCACGCTCCGATCCGTAGAACGCCAGTTTTCTTTCTCCTGATAACGACATCCTCTTGAGTAGTCCCTGCCCGGAGATCCGAATGGGGGACTATTTTACCTCCGGAATATTTTACCCAAGAGGACGCCATCATCATTTAATCATACAGTAAAGCTGCATGCCCTCGGGAAAAATTACGGCCGTAGTTTCCCCTTGCTTTCAGCCGTTCGCAGTACCAGCACAGCAAGGCCGTTTTGGTTATTGTTACAAGGCCAGATCAGTCAATCATCCAGACTGTTGCCCTTGCAGCTACTGAAAAGGCTGCTGCCCCTCTTCAGGAACCACACGTTTGTCTGGCCTCTCAACAGATACCCCTCCGTTGTGGTTGTACCTACGGTACGGCTATCTGCATCGATGAGGCACGCAAGCCTCCCCACCAACGGCAAGGTCCATGGTTCATGGGGGGGGGGGGGGGGGGTACGATAATAAAACATGGATATGGGGGGGGTACGATAATAAAACATGGATATGTGGTTGTATGATCACTTATCGAAGAACAAGGTTGAGCAAGCCACTATTGTAATAACACGTTAAAAGCTCCTCAAATAGGAAGTAAGAATCTTGAAAATTGTAGCACATTGGTCTCCTCCTCAGCTGAAACAGAGTCCAAATCTCCTGGTTAATTATTTGCTGTTCTCTTGTGTGAGTATGAAACGCAGTCAAATAAAATGTTGCGCACCGTGATCTGTACGCCACAAGCGCCTCACATTCCAGGGTCTTATATCTGGAGGAAAAAGCCATACGTCGCACCGCTGTAGCCCAGGAGAAGGCGAGGGAGAAACATATGTCGTCTGTGTGACTGAAAGGAGATAGACCACACCCGCATTGTTGACTTAACTAGCCACTGTTGATTGAACATTACTTCCAACCACACTTCTTCCCGTCTAATCTTGACTCTGTTCTTTCGCAAGAGCCACAATTAAAAGAAAACAGCCCTCACTCACTAATTTTTAACGAATTAACCGTGTTTCAACACTGCTTGGAGTGTCTTCCTCAGAATTTAAACAAAAGAATGGTCTATAACATGGTCACAGAATTATGACTAAAAACGTATGATACAAAATATAAGTACGGAATTATCGTGAAAGACTGGCAGTACTTATATGTCATTTATAAAATAATAAATATGCCAAAATGGCATTAGTCACAAAGATATTTAATATAAAAAAACTGTGATGGCGAGCCACTAAGGGCTCCTCGTTACTTGCGTGGTGCAGGTTGTAAAAGGACTGAGGTGCCCGCGTTAACAAATGCGGCCAGGTGAATATGGCACTGCAATGAGCGCGCCATCTAGTAGCCGTAGATACAATTAGGCTACTTCACATTGAAATACGCGCAGAAATGATTGTAAATAAACAGTATTTGGTACATAATGGAGAGAAATATTTGTTTGATAGTAGCATACAACATAAGCTTTTGTCTACATCAAAGCTTATAACAGTAAGGTAAAACTTGAAAGTATCATTATGAAAATGTAGATAGGACTGAATGACAACTTTTAGAAAGCAATATTGACGTGAAATACAGCCAAGAAACATTTGATAATTAGAAAACATAGGACTACCTTAGAAGGAAAAGAATATTTCGGCAACCTGCAGAAGGAGACCCGAATTCAGATATCGAGTAACGGTTTTATACCGTTGAAAAATTTTTTGTTACTTAGCTGTAGCTGTTCGTTAAGGATGAGGCTATCCTTTCGAGCTAGATGCTTTAAAATCTCTAATTCTTCTAGAATGTCTAGTCTACGCCCTTTCTTTTCGGTGTGCAAACTTTTGCTACCACAGATGGTTTTAGGTGAATGACCTGTAATTAGAGCCGGCCAGAGTGGCCGAGCGGTTCTAGGCGCTACAGTCTGGAACCGCGCGACCGCTACGGTCGCAGGTTCGAATCCTGCCTCGGGCATGGATGTGTGTGATGTGTAACCTCTCCACACGAAAATTTTGTAAAATCAATAATAGTGAAATTGTCCCAAATGTTGTCTTCCCACAAAATATCGTTAAGGAACGCAGATTCATCATAAACCCACAATAATATTAATTAACTAATGAACCATGTAGGAAATGTAACTTCCTAACAGAAATAATAATATCTGGTAAATTTTATAAGGGCAGCAGCGCTGACCTTCGGCCCTGTGAAATAATTAAACCTGATAAATTTTATAAGGACAGCAGCGCTGACATCCGGCCCTGTATTCTGAATAAAGAAGCAAAAATTCTTACCTCAGTAAAACTGCATCTATATCTGCTCTTACTTATCGACACAGCTTCGTGCAATGCTGGCATATATTTAATTTTGCTTCTTGGAGGAAATGCATAGGAAATATTCTTTAAATTGAAATGATTGTTTTTCTTTAAATGAGTTACTTTATGAAAGAAATTATTATTGGGGCATTTTGTGAACAAATTAATTTCAATTAACATACATTATTAAATATGCGCAATGCTGCTTCTTTACCTTCTACAAAAATACTCATCGTCCTGAATCCTGACCAGAATCGCGGGCAGAGCACACCGCGGACGCAAGCTGGCTCCCGCTCAGTACAACCGTCCACTCGCTACTACTGTCGACTGACTACTACTACGGACAGAGTACAACTCACTACTGCCGACAGAGTGCAACTCACTACTGCAGACAGACTGCAACCGTTCCTGCCGACTCGCTACACGCAACTGCTGTCGTCTCGCGCGGTCAAGCGCAGACTAGCAACGATAAATAACTCTCTGGTCAGAGATTCTGTCATGCCTCGCCATCGCTGGTAATGAATACATATGTGTTTCAGATGTCCTTAGGTTAGTTAGGTTTAAGTAGTTCTAAGTCTAGGGGACTGATGACCTCAGAAGTTAAGTCCCATAGTGCTCAGACCCTTTTGAACCATTTTTGCAGGTTCTATAAGCTTCCTTAAAGGCGTTTCGCGCGAAGATGGTCTTCTTCCATCTCATGCGTCCGACCTGAGCTCACGCAGCATTACTGTGAAGTCGGGTACTAACCGGAGCGTATCGTAACAAATGTACGATCACGCGTCTGAATTCAATGTCCTCCCTTTCGCGACCTGATGGGTGTCCTCAAGAAAAGGTCGGACAAGCGTTCTGAACGCTTTTTCCAGAAGATTATAGTGGTGGTAAGTCCCTATGGGACCAAACTGCTGAGGTCATCGGTCCCTAAGCTTACACACTACTTAATATAACTTAAACAAACTTACGCTAAGGACAACACACATACACACCTATGCCTGAGGGAGGACTCGACGGGGGGAGCCACACGAACCGTGGCAGCCCCCCCCCCCCCCCCCCCCGCCTGCGCGGCCAGGACTATAGTGGAAGAAATACCACACCACACGGGTGGCAGAGATACACGCTACCGTGATGCCGTCTGCAAGGGACATTGCGTCACAAATTATGGCCGACAGTGGGCAGTATCATTTTCTGTGACATATGACTACTATCAGTTCCAGGTCCCACACTTTATCATGGTTGAAATAATCATCATGATAGCTTCTGTAGAGCCGGTCGTTGTGGCCGAGCGGTTCTAGGCGCTTCAGTCTGCAACCGCGCGACCGCTACGGTCGCAGGTTCGAATCATGACACTGGCATGGATGTGTGTGATGTCCTTAGGTTAGTTAGGTTTAAGTAGTTCTAAGTTCTAGGGGACTGATGGCCTCAGATGTTGTCCCATAGTGCTCAGAGCCATTTGAAACAGTTTGATAGCTTCTGTAAAAGTCGAATACCATATGGATGATACAGATGTTTAAAGTTGGACGTTTTCGTACTCCATAATGTGGGCTATCCGAATACAGTGCTCGGCAACTGCACTGCAGATATATCAAACTGTGGCAGGCGTGTATAGCGTCATGCTCCATTTAACGCTCTTGAACTATGCGTAAAGTATACCTCGCATACAAAACACCACACTGACTAATAATATCATAGACGTTTACCTTCCGTAGAACCAGGTCACCATTCACAGAGCTATTTTCCGGCGCTGTTTTCCGTGAAGGCAGGAAAATAACATTGACTTTATGTTCAGAGAGGACATGACCTATTTTAGAAGACATATTCCCTGCCGAAGCATGCCCTTTAGCTTCCGTAAGAAATACACTGAGGTGTCGAAAGTCATGAAATACTGTAAGTAGGCTGTTTATGTTTTCTTATTGGCAACGGTACGTAGCGCTCTGTATGAAAATCACTGGCTGTGCTGTGTGCAGTCTGTGGCTAGTTTGCATTGTTGTCTGCCATTGTAGTGTTGGGCAGCGGCAGCTGGATGTGAACAGCGCGTACCGTTGCGCAGTTGGAGGTGAGCCGCCAGCAGTGGTGGATGTGGGGAGAGAAATGGCGGAGTTTTGAAATTTGTAAGACTGGATCTCATGAACTGCTATGTATATTATGATTTTTCAACACTATTAAGGTAAATACATTGTTTGTTCGCTATTAAAATCTTTCATTTGCTAACTACGCCTATCAGTAGTTAGTGCCTTCCATAGTTTGAATCTTTTATTTAGCTGGCAGTAGTGTCGCTCGCTGTATTGCAGTAGCTTGAGTAACGAAGATTTTTGTGAGGTAAGTGATTTGTGAAAGGTATAGGTTAATGTTAGTCAGGGCCATTCTTTTGTAGGGATTTCTGAAAGTCAGATTGCGTTGCGCTAAAAAAATATTGTGTGTCAGTTTAAGCACAGTCATGTACAATTTTTCAAAGAGGACGTTTCATATGTCGAATCTTAGCCTAGGATACCTCACTGGAATCTTCTGATTTTTTCTTGTAGTTTGTGTAATTATCCTCAGGGGGGTACACGCTTACTTTGTGTACCATGTGTTTGGCAAGCACAAGGAGCCCTAGCTAATATGGTATTTGCTTATACAACTTTACACTTCGGTACCATATTTCTCTAACACATAAATTACACAGCTATCTGATCATTTAACTGAGAGACAAACATTTTTTTACTACATCAGTGACACATGTTTACGCAATTACACAGTTGGATAATTTCATACTTATGAAATTGTTTTTTGTCTGTACTTTGTGAACTGTTCATATTTTTTCGGAACCATTGTGATACTATGAGAGCTTTGAATGATGTATTTGGTATGGGATAATGATTTTTAAAGTACGTTTAAGGTAGATGACACTATTGAAATGAGCAGAGAATTTTTTTTAGGTTTTGAAATTATTGGAGGAAGCTACGACGATTTTGAGATTTGACTGAGGTGTTATGACGTTATTTTTACGACGACGATGTGTATTATGCTGCTGAGGTATGTTTATGATCAATAAGCTGATGCTATATGAGGAATTTGATTATGCTACGTATTTCTTATGATAAGCTTTTGACAACGTTAACTGGAATACTCTCTTTCAAATTCTGAAGGTGGCAGGGGTAAAATACAGGGAGCGAAAGGCTATTTACAATTTGTACAGAAACCAGATGGCAGTTATAAGAGTCGAGGGGCATGAAACGGAAGCAGTGGTTGGGAAAGGAGTGAGACAGGGTTGTAGCCTATCCCCGATGTTATTCAATCTGTATATTGAGCAAGCAGTAAAGGAAACAAAAGAAAAATTCGGAGTAGGTATTAAAATTCATGGAGAAGAAGTAAAAACTTTGAGGTTCGCCGATGACATTGTAATTCTGTCAGAGACAGCAAAGGACTTGGAAGAGCAGTTGAACGCAATGGACAGTGTCTTGAAAGGAGGATATAAGATGAACATCAACAAAAGCAAAACGAGGATAATGGAATGTATTCAAATTAAATCGGGTGATGCTGAGGGGATTAGATTAGGAAATGAGACACTTAAAGTAGTAAAGGAGTTTTGCTATTTGGGGAGCAAAATAACTGATGATGGTCGAAGTAGAGAGGATATAAAATGTAGACTGGCAATGGCAAGGATATCGTTTCTGATAAAGAGAAATTTGTTAACATCGAGTATAGATTTAAGTGTCAGGAAGTCGTTTCTGAAAGTATTTGTATGGAGTGTAGCCATGTATGGAAGTGAAACATGGACGATAACCAGTTTGGACAAGAAGAGAATAGAAGCTTTCGAAATGTGGTGCTACAGAAGAGTGCTGAAGATAAGGTGGGTAGATCACGTAACTAATGAGGAGGTATTGAATAGGATTGGGGAGAAGAGAAGTTTGTGGCACAACTTGACTAGAACAGGGGATCAGTTGGTAGGACATGTTTTGAGGCATCAAGGGATCACAAATTTAGCATTGGAGGGCAGCGTGGAGGGTAAAAATCGTAGAGGGAGACCAAGAGATGAATACACTAAGCAGATTCAGAAGGATGTAGGTTGCAGTAGGTACTGGGAGATGAAGAAGCTTGCGCAGGATAGAGTAGCATGGAGAGCTGCATCAAACCAGTCTCAGGACTGAAGACCACAACAACAACAACAACATTTCTTATGATGAAATATTGAAGAAGTGTCGACGAATATTTATATGTGTAATAAAGTAAGGAGTAATGAACAGTAGTTATTGTCTCTGATATGTGAAAAACGATGTTGGAAACCAGGAATCGTACTTTAAGAATTATGAAATGTGTGTACATGCGTGAATGTATTACAATGCTGTCAAAAATTTTTTGGACACTGTTATATTTATAGGATTTTGTTTCTACAGTTTTCTACTGTAATTTCTCGACTTGTGAAATTTCATTTGTATATGAGACTGTCACTGTAGTGCAAACTGGTGTCGTAAATATTTCAGTAAGAAAGTTAAGTGACCACCTGCACGTAATGCGTCGTGGGCACCCAGCTGCGCGACAATCGCCTGGAAAAAACCCATTTGTGTGTGCCTTTCAAAGGCACAGGTGAAAAAAAAGGGGCCATTATTCTCGCTATTGACATTCCTTTGTAGAAAGCATCGCAAATACGACACGCTCAAACTTGAAAACATATGATAACACTGTGGAGCTCTTAATTTATTATATTTACTGAAATGTCTAATGAAATGACGAGAAATATTTTATGTCTATACACCTGATTATGAATACTGTCTTTCTATTTGAGAGATTTTTTTTACTACCTTCTGAAATGCCACATGGCTAATGAATGATGTTTTATGCCTTCCTTTTATACATATTTGCTCATTTTCTTTAATATCTAGTATCTAGCTGCACTGCAGCATTGGTTATTATAAAATTTAATAGGTGTAGTAATATCACTATTTTCTGTCTACAGACCCAGTAAACAATACGTTTCTCATATACTTTCTTAGAAAAGAGAGCACAAATAGACATTTCCCTTCACAAGAATTGCATAAATAATTTTTTTAATGTCTTGGTAACTTTCTTGCAGAGTAAGTTTTTGTGATGCATCACTCTAGTGTTAAGATGTGACATAGGTATTAGACATGGCCATTTTTAGTGTAATATTTTTTCTGCTTGAGCTATGTCATGTTTAGATATAAGTTATTGCATTTGCTGCTGCTGTTTGCCAGGCATAGTGCTACTAAATTTCACTTTACATTACTCTGTTAAGCCAGTTTTACTACGAATTTATTTTTCTTGTTTGCTGCGCATTGCCTTATATTAGTTGTAATATTGCATTTGCTTTGCTAATTTATGCTGCTTGCTTTGCCATTTGTATTTTTTATCATTGCTGTTTGTGTTAATTGTTTTGTGCTGCTGCATTGCCTCGTTCCTTAGTTTAGCATCTGAGCTCAGTAGATTTAAGTTAGCTTAAGATGGGGTAGGCTATATGAGAGAACGAGTTGTGATGAATTGGAAGAAATGCATTGAGAAGCTATAAGAAAATGGTTTGGCCTAAAAAAGTATTTTGAAAGAGGATATGAGCAAAAAAGTAGGGTTTAGGGACAACAGGTTTAGGTAGGATTTTCTTGGAAATAAATGATGAGGTAAGATAATGGAAAATAAATAATGAGGTAAGAAATATGTGAACATATAAATACAGAAAGCATGCTTGGATAGGATTTTTTTGGAGGAAACAAATGTTGAAATAAGAGGAAAGGTATATGGAATGATGTTTTGGGGTGGACTGCAGTACCAAATGTCACGCTGAAAACAAACCCTGTCCTGTATTTTTGTGTTATTATACTATGTGAATTTGTGTTTTTTCTGTCTTAATGTGTTTAGCTAATAAGAGTTATGTTGTAGAATTTTTCTGATATGTTATTTTCTTTGTAAAGATTTTTAGACATTATTTATTCCGTTCCGATTTAATGCTCATGTGTGAAGTTGATGTTTCGAAAGTTATTCTGATCTTTTATGTATGTACTCATGTCATAATTCCTGTAACATTGATGTATATGTTATTTCGATTCTTTTGTAAAGCCTGTACTACAAATGTTATCTGTATTGTTATGTTCTTTAATGATGTATTTTGTACCTTTGTAATTGTATTCTTATGTTATAAAATTGTAATTGACACCAGTTCATCATATTATTAACTTGTAAGTTCCATTTCACTGCACACGTTTCTGTTGGTCATAGTATATGGACAATATGTGAGAAGTAGGGACTGTTTGCATGTGTGTTAATAATTCAGCAAGGGGCTGGATAACAGCATTGCTGGTTCTAAGGACAATTCCAAAAACTTTGTGAGTGCACAAGTGGTGGTTATGGACTTGCTATATTGTCCGCAAGACTCTTCGATGGTGATTGTGCACCTGCATATTCGCAACAGATGGCCCACCAGTACTATTATCTCTGCAAGGACTACAGTTGGTCAACACCTTTAATGACTCATCAATACCATTATTTCTACAAGGACTACAGTGGCTTTGCATCTTTTATGGCCCACCAATACCATTATTTCTACAAGGACTGCAGTGGGTCTGCACCTCTGGTGGCCCACCAGTACCGTAATCTCTACCAGGAGTACAGTGGGTCTATGCTGTGATGACCTACCTACCAATATTCTTCAAAACGTCGACTGACTCTGCTGTGGATTTGCTCTGTTGTGGCCCATTACCTGTCTGCATGTCAAGAGTCAGCTTTGTCTTTCCGTTAGAAGGACAACACTACTTCTTCAAGGTTAGATTAGGTTTTAGGTTAGGTTTACTTTCATTCCAATTGATCCGTAGTGAGGAGGTCCTCCAGGATGTGGAACATGTCAGAAAAACAACAATACATGACAAATATTTACAATTAAAACAAATAAGCTAATGTACCATTCCACAGGTCCCAAGTGGAATGATCGTCATTTTTTAATGAACACTAAGAGTAATTTTACAAATACTAATGCACTGAATTTAAAATAAAAAAGTTTTTTATTTATTTATAAGGTAATACAACTACTGTAATACTTATTTACAATGAACACATTACTGCACTGAAATGGTGCAGAAGTTAGATTATACTAACACACACACACACACACACACACACACACACACACACACACAAATTTTCAATGAACACATTACTGCACTGAAATTGTGCAGAAGTTATGTTGTACTTATATACAAATCAGTTGGTTTTACTAAGAAATTCATCAATGGAGTAGAAGGAGTTGGCCACCAATAAATCCTTTAGGCTTCTCTTAAACTGAATTTCATTGGTTGTTAAGATTTTTATGGCTGCTGGCAAGTTATTGAAAATGTGTGTTCCTGAATAATGCACACCTTTTTGTACAAGACTAAGTGACTTTAAATCCTTGTGAAGATTATTCTTATTTCTAGTATTGATTCCATGAATTGAGCTGTTGGTTTGAAAAAGTGATATATTTTTAATGACAAATTTCTTAAGGAATAAATATATTGGGAAGCAGTAGTTAGTATCCCTAGTACCCTAAACAGGCTTCTGCAGGATGTTCTTGAGTTCACACCACATATAACTCTCACTGCACGTTTTTGTGCCCGGAAAACTTTAGCTTGGCTTGATGAATTACCCCAAAAAATAATCCCATATGACATTATGGAATGAAAGTAAGCATAGTATGCCAGCTTTTTCATTTTTATATCCCCTATGTCTGACAAAATTCGCATTGCAAACAGAGATTTGTTAAGACGCTTCAGCAGTTCTGTGGTGTGCTCCTCCCAGTTGAATTTATTATCAAGCTGTAATCCCAAGAATTTAACACTGTCCACTTCTTCTATCTTCTTGTCATCGTATGTTAGACATATACTCTTGGGACACCCCTTACAAGTTCTGAACTGCATGTAGTGTGTTTTTTCAAAGTTTAGTGACAAAGAATTGGCTAGGAACCAGTGATTAATGTCCACAAATATTTTATTGGCTGATCTTTCTAAGACTACATTTGACTTGCTATTTATTGCAATGTTTGTGTCATCGGCAAACAAAACAAACTTGGCATCTGGTAATGTTACTGATGAAAGGTCATTGATATACACAAGAAATAGTAAGGGCCCCAAAATGGAACCTTGTGGGACCCCACATGTAATTAGTTCCAAGTTGGATGAGGCCTGATAGCTTGATACATGTCTCTTTCCTAATAACACCCTTTGTTTCCTGCCAGAGATATAAGATTTGAACCATTTTGCAGCATTTCCTGTTATACTATAATATTCTAGTTTACTTAAAAGGATATTGTGATTTACACAGTCAAATGCCTTTGACAGATCACAAAATATACCAGTTACCTGCAATTTTTTGTCTAATGAATTAAGCACATTTTCACTGTAAGTGTAGATAGCCTTCTCAATATCAGAACCTTTTAGAAATCCAAACTGTGACTTTGACAGTATGTTATTTGAGATAAGATGGTTATAAAGACGACTGTACATTACTTTTTCGAAAATTTTTGAGAATGCTGGCAACAGTGAAATTGGACGGAAATTTGATGCTATTTCTTTATCTCCCTTCTTAAACAGTGGCTTAACTTCAGCATATTTCAGCCATTCAGGAAATATTCCACTAATAAACGACTGGTTACACAGATAGCTTAATATGTTACTTAGCTCAGAATCACATTCTTTAATTAAC
This sequence comes from Schistocerca nitens, assembly GCF_023898315.1. Classification (NCBI taxonomy): domain Eukaryota; kingdom Metazoa; phylum Arthropoda; class Insecta; order Orthoptera; family Acrididae; genus Schistocerca; species Schistocerca nitens. Next base: position 95,678,796 of record NC_064622.1, read on the forward strand.
TTTGTTGATATTTCATCATACCCACTAGATGTTTTTGATTTTAAAGATTTTATGATGGACATTATTTCTGTTGGGGTAGTGAGGGTCAAATTCATATTAAGGAAGTTACTTGAAATGTCTGGTCTAAGGTAATCCATAGCAGCATCTACCGAACCTGACAACCCCATCTTGTCAGTAACAGTTATAAAATGTTTGTTAAAAAGTTCTGCAACACTATACACATCTGTCACCAATGTATCATTTACTCTTAATGCTATTTGTTCCTCTTCATGCCTGGTTCTACCGGTCTCCTCCTTCACTATATCCCATATTGTCTTTATTTTGTTATCTGATATGACTATCTTTTCCTTGTAATATATTTGCTTTGACATCCGTATTACAGTCTTTAATATTTTGCAGTATTTCTTATAATGTGCTATAGCATCAACATTGGAAATGTTTCGGAGTGACAGATACAGTTTTCTTTTTGTTTTACAAGATACCCCTATTCCTCGAGTAATCCATGGCTTCTTTGTAGACTTTGCTCTAACCTTGGTAAGTTTTGGGGGAAAGCAGTGTTCGAATAAGGTAAGCACTTTATCAGCAAAAATGTTATATTTTTCATTCATGCCATGAACGCTGTAAACATCAGTCCAGTGAATGTCTCTGAGGAGTGTCCTAAAATAATCAATTTTTGGCTTACTGATTACCCTTTTGAGCTCAGATTTAACAGATTTTATATCCTGTTCAGTATTAACATTTAACAGAAGGAACTGCATGTCATGGTCTGAGAGGCCATTGACTATTGGTTTTGTAATATAATTTTGTTCATTGGACTTTTCTATAGAGATATTATCAATGGCTGTTTGTGAGCAAGTGGCTATCCTAGTGGGGAACTTTACTGTGGGAATTAAGTTGAATGATAGTGTTACTAACTCAAACAAGTTCTTATTGGGAGAGTCTTTAAGGAAATCTACATTTAAATCACCAGCAACCACTATTTCTTTGTTTTTGGTTGTTAAATGGGCCAGTACAGCTTCAAGGTGGTTGACAAACAGATTAAAGTTACCTGCAGGTGCTCGATATACACTTAATATTATGAAGGATTTTTTGTGAAATTCTAATTCTGTTGCACATGCTTCCATATGCTGTTCTAGGCAAAATTTATGAATGTCTATGTTCTTAAATTTATGACAGTTCCTGATGAATGTGGCAACTCCTCCTTTCTCCATTTCTGATCTACAAAAGTGAGATGCTAACCTAAACCCTGTAACACTTAAAAGTTCTATACCAGTGGTCACATGATGTTCAGAGAGGCAGATTATGTCAGCTGGGTTTGAAGACTCTAATTCATCTATGCAGATAGTTAATTCATTAATTTTATTTCTCAGTCCTCGAATATTTTGATGCAATAAATATAGCTGACATTTCTCATTGACTGAGTTAAGATTGGGTGGAGTTAAAATATCTGCTGACAGTTGAAAATTCTTAACCAATGGCTGTTTATGCTGATGTAATAAGCTGGAATTATGTTTTTTGATTTCTTTCTCAAACTGAAGATTTGTCTCAGTTCTAACCTCTCTTAAAATTTGCTTTCTTTCTGTCCTCCCTACCCTAAAAAAGGGTCTTTTCTGAATCCTATAACCACTGGTATTTTACCACTCATGATAGTGCCTCCCCCCTTTAACTTTCCTGCTATTTCCCCAGCCAATTTACCCTTCCCCTTCCTGTTGAGGTGAAGGCCATGCCTAGTATAATCCCACCTACTGAGAGAATCAACAGGAACCACACCAATGTGTGACCCTGCACCCGACATGAGCAGCCGTTCCAGCTCCAAATTAACTCTCTTGACAGAAGAGTTCAAATGAGGTCGGTCATGGCGCCCAAGAACAGATACAAACTCAACACTAGTAAGCTTCGATGCTGACGCAATCTTCGCCAGGTCACACTCTATACTGTACCCAAGATCTCTGTCAATACTGTCAAGACTGCATGGAAATCCACTACTTCCGTGTGCATTTTCTTTTACTGCTCAGACTTTGAAAAACACACTGCAATTTTACTGTGATGATTGATCAGGACTGTCTTTATGGACTGTGAGAAAATTTTAGCTTTTGACCAACATTGTATCAATAAGTGTGTGCATTTGATTTCTTTGTTATTGTAATTATGAAAAATTTTATCAAATCATTATTGGCCACTGCCGAAAACAATTTGTAAAATTTTTTGTGTGGAGCATGGGGGCTATGTAAGTAGGCTGTTTATGTTTTCTTATTGGCAACGTTACGTAGCGCTCTGTATGAAAATCACTGGCTGTGCTGTGTGCAGTCTGTGGCTAGTTTGCATTGTTGTCTGCCATTGTAGTGTTTGGCAGCGGCAGCTGGATGTGAACAGCGCGTACCGTTGCGCAGTTGGAGGTGAGCCGCCAGCAGTGGTGGATGTGGGGAGAGAAATGGCGGAGTTTTGAAATTTGTAAGACTGGATGTCATGAACTGCCATGTATATTATGATTTTTCAACACTATTAAGGTAAATACATTGTTTGTTCGCTATTAAAATCTTTCATTTGCTAACTATGCCTATCAGTAGTTAGTGCCTTCCATAGTTTGAATCTTTTATTTAGCTGGCAGTAGTGTTGCTCGCTGTATTGCAGTAGCTTGAGTAACGAAGATTTTTGTGAGGTAAGTGATTTGTGAAAGGTATAGGTTAATGTTAGTCAGGGCCATTCTTTTGTAGGGATTTCTGAAAGTCAGATTGCGTTGCGCTAAAAAAATATTGTGTGTCAGTTTAAGCACAGTCATGTATAATTTTTCAAAGGGGACGTTTCAATACCACCTATAGCCGTCCATAAATGTAAATGTCGTGTGACTAGGGCCTCCCATCGGTTAGACCGTTCGCCGGGTGCAAGTCTTTCGATTTGACGCCACTTCGGCGACTTGCGCGTGGATGGGGGTGACATGATGATGATTAGGACAAGACAACACCCACTCCCTAAGCGGGGAAAATCTCCGACCCAGCTGGTAATCGAACCTGAGCCCTTAGGATTGTCATTTTGTGGCGCTGAGCACTCAGCTAACCGGGGCTAATAGTCGTCCATAATTGCGAAAGTGTTTCCGGTGCAGGAATTTGTGCACATACTGAGCTCACGATTATGTCCCATAAATGTGCGATGGGATTCATACAAGGCGGTCTTGGTGACATCATTCGTTCGCAATGTCCAGAATGTTCTTCAAACCAATCGCGAACAACTGTGGTCTGGTGACAAGGCGCAATGTCACCCATAAAAACTGCACCGTTGTTTGGCAACATAAACCTCATGAATAGCTGACAGTCTCCATGTAGCCGAACATAACCATTTCCTTACAATGATCGTTTTAATTGGAGCAGAGTGCACAGTGTATTGGATGTAAACACAGACCATTATGGATCCACAGCGTATTGTTAACAACTTGGGTCCATGGCTTCGTGTGATCCTCGCCATCAGTTTTGACTAACTGAAAGGTCCAACCGATATGGCCACGAACCCAGGAGGGGAGCTGCCAAGCCCATTAACGCCTCATTTCGCCGCGCTGACGTAACTGATACATTCACCGTAAGTCCGACATTAATTTCTGCGGTTATTCCAGATAGTGTTTCCAGTCAGTCAGCGCTGAGAACTCTAAGCAAACGCTACTGCTCTAGGCTGTTAAGTAAAGGCCGTCTGCCACTACGTAGTCTTTGATGACAGGTAAGCCTGTACACTCTTGACACTGTGCATCTCGGAATATTGAATTCCGTAACTATTTCCGAAATGGAATATCCCGTGCGCCTAGCTCCAACTACCATTCCGTGTTCAAAGTTTATTAATTCCCGTCGATCGGCAATAATCGCATCGGAAACCTTTTCACATCAATCATGTAAGTACAAATGACAGCTTAGCTACACTACTGGCCATTAAAATAGCTGCCGGCCGCGGTGGTCTCGCGGTTCTAGGCGCGCAGTCCGGATCCGTGCGACTGCTACGGTCGCAGGTTCGAATCCTGCCTCGGGCATGGATGTGTGTGATGTCCTTAGGTTAGTTAGGTTTAAGTAGTTCTAAGTTCTAGGGGACTAATGACCACAGCAGTTGAGTCCCATAGTGCTCAGAACTATTTGAACCATTAAAATAGCTACATCAAGAAGAAATGCAGATGACAAATGGGTATTCATTGGACAAATATATTACACTAGAACTGACATGTGATTACATTTTCACGCAATTTGGGTGCATAGATCCTAAGAAATCAGTACCCAGAACAACCACCTCTAGCCGTAATAACGGCCTGGATACGCCTGGGCATTGAGTCAAATAGAGCTTGTGTACAAGTACAGCTGCCCATGCAGCTTCAACACGGTACCACAGTTCATCAAGAGTAGTGACTGGCGTATTGTGACTAGCCAGTAGCTCGGCCACCATTCACCAGACGTTTTCAGTTAATGAGAGATCTGGAGAATGTGCTGTCCTGGGCAGCAGTCGCACATTTTCTGTATCCAGAAAGGCCCATACATGACCTGCAACATGCAGCCGTGCATTATCCTTCTGAAATGTAGGGTTTCGCAGGGATCGAATGAAGGGTAGAGGCACGGGTCGTAACACATCTGAAGTGTAACGTCTACTGTTCAAAGTGCCGTCATTGCGAACAAGAGGTGACCGAGACGTGTAACCAATGGCACCCCATACTATCACGCCGGGTGATACGCCAGTATGGCGATAACGAATACACGCTTTCAATGTGCGTTCACCGCGATGTCGCGAAACACGGATGCGACCATCATGATGCTGTAAGCAGAACCTGGATTCACCCGAAAAAATGACGTTTTGCCATTCGTGCACTCAGGTTCGTCGTTGAGTATGTTGTGGCGTAACAAGCTTGTCACGCCACACCGAGGAGGAAACCGAAAGGCACGCGTACACACACGCCGACTGGCGTCAAGTCTGGAACAGGATAAGTTATGACTGCTATAAAGAAAATACGTAGCTTTGGAATATACTTAACTTTTAATGCCTCCTTTGGTACATCTCTCTTGACTGTACAAATGAGGCTCGTAAGATACATGCACTGATACAATTGGCGCCTTGCTAAGTCGTAGCCATTAACTTAGCTGAAGGCTATTCTAACTGTCTCTCGGCAAATGAGAGCAAAGGCTTCGTCCGTGTAGTCGCTAGCAACGTCGTCGTACAACTGGGGCGAGTTCTCTTACGTCTCTCGAGACCTGCCGTGTGGTGGCGCTCGGTCTGCGATCACACAGTGGCGACACGCGGGTCCGACATGTACTAATGGACCGCGGCCGATTTAAGCTACCACCTAGCAAGTGTGGTGTCTGGCAGTGACACCACAGAGTACACCATCGCAGGCGCTCCTTTCTGTGATGCAGCATCAAGGGTAACCGTAGCCATGGTGTCCGAGCTGATAGTCCATGCTGTTGCAAACGTCGCCGAACTGTTCGTGCAGATGGTTGTTGTCTTGCAAACGTCCCCATCTATTGACTCAGGGATCGAGACGTGGCTGCACGATCCGTTACAGCCATGCGGATAAGATGCCTGTCATCTCGACTGCTAGTGATACGAGGCCGTTGGGATCCCCAGCACGGCGTTCCGTATTACGCTCCTGAACCCACCGATTCCATATTCTGCGAACAGTCATTGGATCTCGACCAACGCGAGCAGCAATGTCGCGATACGATAAACCGCAATCGCGATAGGCTACAATGCGACCTTTATCAAAGTCGGAAACGAGATGGTACGCATTTCTCCCTCTTACACGAGGCATCACAACAACGTTTCACCAGGCAACGCCGGTGAACTGCTGTCTGTGTATAAGAAATCGGTTGGAGACTTTCCTCATGTCAGCACGTTGTGGGTGTCGCCATCGGTTCTAACCTCGTGTGAATGCTGTGGAAAGCTAATCATTTGTGTGGTGTCACCGCCAGACACCACACTTGCTAGGTGGTAGCCTTTAAATCGGCCGCGGTCCGTTAGTATTCGTAGGACCCGCGTGTCGCCACTATCAGTGATTGCAGACCGAGCGCCGCCGAACGGCAGGTCTAGTCTAGAGAGACTCCCTAGCACTCGCCCAGTCGTACAGCCGACTTTGCTAGGGATGGTTCACTGTCTGCAATCGCTCTCATTTGCAGAGATGACAGTTTAGCATAGCCTTCAGCTACGTCATTTGCTACGACCTAGCAAGGCGCCCTATTCAGCTACTATAAGTACTATATTCAAGAATGTATTCTGAAACGATAATATTATGAATCATGTACTGTCAAGAGCGACGTTTATCATTAATGGATTAAAGTTAAGTATCAAACTAATTAAGTCCGCTTTCTGAATTCTCATTCCTTGTCATGTTCTAGACCTCACGTAAGTATAGTTCTTCCCTTCTCACTCCAGCCTGCGTGAGCTAAAACGCGTGAATTTCGGCCTCCACTCGTAACAGGGTGTTGGCTCTTCAGCAAACACAAAAATTTGCATATTACAGCATCTTCTTCCTGTCGGTTAAATTTCGCGTCTGTAGCACTTCATCTTCGTGGTGTAGCAGTTTTAATGGCCGGTAGTGTAATTCATTACCGTTTTACGCCTTGTGTGCGCGATACTACCTGCAATTGTATATGTACATATTGCTATCCCATGACTTTTGTCACCTCAGACCATTGTTATATTAGAATCATAGTGTCGTGCGTCCGTCACAACGCCACTGTTTCATTGTCAGTCTTTGCGGCTCGCTCCGAAGAAGGTTGAAGCGTTTACAGCCAAAGTAGTAGGAGAAGAGAACGTTTGGTTACTGCTGAATTCCTGCCGTTTTATGGATTAGTCAGTACGCCTCGGGAACGTGAAGTTTCATAGTTTCTGACTGCTCATGAAATACGTCAGTAACGTCAGGTTCGTATATTGTGGCCTCTCGAGTGGATTGCGTCGTACAAATCCACTATAAGCTGTTTCGGTTCACGCAAGTTACAGAAGGTTCCATTTACTAGTGGTACCCGGAGATTTGGTTGGGCGATCGGCCGGTACGCGGGCCAAGTGGAGCAAGCCAGTGCGGCACGTGCCGGGCACGTGTGAGCTCGGTGGGCGTTGCTTACGTTTGCCGACACGTGTTCTGCGAGAGAACACAGGAGAACACACTGGCCCCGCCTTGTGCTAGGCTGCGGCGGCGCGGCGGCCCGACGGCGCTGCGGCTCGCCGTGTCTGAGGCCGGAGCGGCGTGGCGCTTCGCGGAACAGCCAGCACCGAGCGGGGCCCGGCGGGCAGTCCCCTCACAGCGACGCCACGAGGAACGCACTGCAGGCCGAAAAGGCGTTATAAACTGAAACTGCCGGCTGGGGTGGCCGAGCGGTTCTAGGCGCTACAGTCTGGAAGCGCGCGATAGCTACGGCCGCAGGGCATGGATGTGTGTGATGTCCTTAGGTTAGTTAGGTTAAAGTAGTTCTAAGTTCTAGGGGACTGATGACCTCAGCAGTTAAGTCCCATAGTGCTCAGAGCCATTTGAACCAAATTGAAACTAAGGTAATAGAAAGTGGTCGAATTAGATTAGGAAATGAGACGTTAAATATTTATTTTATTTATTTATGCATTTATTTTACCAGGCAAGATTTTGGACTTGAGGCCCTCTCTTACACCTAACCAGGCATACTCAAACTGAACGAATTTCAGTTTGTATAGAACATTAAGGACATATAACGTGTTATACAGTATTAATGTTAAAGAAGAAAAAAATAGAGATTATAACAGTAGTAGAATGATAATTATAACAATAAAAAATTATAACAATCAATAATAATAGTAGTAATGACTATGTATATGAAAGTAAGCATATTTTTCTTTTATGAATGTCAGTCCTATTGCTAGTTGGGAATTTTCTCGTTATGTTCTTGCAGCTTGTGAGTTATTCTCATCGAGCAGAGACATAAGACGATAGAATGGGGTGAAAGATACAGAAGATGTAGCTAGGTTAGAGGAAGAGAAATAGAATGGTAAAATTCGAAGCTATGATGGAGAGGAGAAAGAAAGAGATGAGAGGGGCACAGCAATGGTGGCTATACCGTCCCTAATATGTAAGTTTTGAGTTCCCTCTTGAATGTTGAGTGGTTCTGGATTAGACGCAGATCACAGGGGAGCGCGTTCCATAGTCGTATGGCTGAGATGGAGAATGACACGGATAAAGATTTTGTGTTACGTAAAGGTACAGCCAAGATGCTAGACGTATCCCATCTGGTATTGCGGTTGTGGAATGATGATAGGTGTTTAATGTGAGAAGATAAGTATTGGGGGCACCAGTGGCTAAGAAATCGATGAAGTAAGCACATCGTGTGGAGATCGCGTGCCTTATGTGGGCGTATCCAACCTAGCTGGGAGTATGAAAGTATGAAGGACTGATATGATCATACAACCGTATATTGCAGACGTATCTATCGCAAGCATTCATCACTAGCTCGAGGCAACCCGAATTTTCACTATTTGTGCCGTGTTGAACTACATCACAGTAGTAAAGATTAGGCAAGACTAGTGTTAGGACAAATTTTTGTTTAACATGGGTTGGAAATATTTTTCTATATTTTTGGATTGCATGTAGGGAGGAGAGCGATTTCCGGCAAGCTGTGACTGTTTCTTCTTCCCAGTTTAGGTGTTCATCCAAGATTATTCCAAAGTCTTTTACTGTGGTTTGGTATGGTAGTTGGGTACCATTGAGGAGTATTTGAGGGACTGTTTCGCGAAAGTACCGGCTGATTAATTTTGGATGAGATATAAGAATGACCTGGGATTTCTTGGGGTTTAGTTTCAGACCTAGGTTCTGTGCCCATCGAGAAACAGAGTAAAGATCTGCGTTCAAATATAGTGAATGAAGCTGCTAAGGAATTTCGGTGTCTGTCCCAAATTAATAAAAATGACAATCTCAGCTCTAAAGCAAGAGGTGAATTATTTGAGCTACAGGGTGGCGCACGAAATATGTTACCAATTGTTTCTTTCTCAATTTACAACGCACAGTAGATATCCCGCTGGGATCTCTACAGCAGTACCAGCAGAGCTTGGAAAAACAAATGAGTTACGAAATTGTAAGACGTGTGTATTTCTATTGTCTATTGTCAAATCACAATTTATGAAAGATGTTTATATTTTATTAATAGGATTAAGTAGGAATAATTGTGGTAGCAGGGAATATCTGCACCAAAGTATTGTTGATATAGCTTCAAAAAGGGCGGGAGAAACCGCGTACGGATACATTTTAAGAACAGAGCGGGAAAGACCTCGCATTGAAACATTTTGTAATGGTAGCAGGGATTGTCTGCACCAGAAAACATTGTTGGCAGGAGAGACCGCACTTTAGCGTTCGAAGGATGTCAGTAGTAAGTGAGATGTGAAGCGAGTCGGTAGCAGGTCTGAAGCGAGAGGTTGAGAGGAGCGGTGTGCCTGCCAGCCACTAGCTATGATTTACGAGAGATTATAAACGGATGTACAGAGACATCAGCTAACTATTATAATAAGAGGAACTAATATTATTGAACTAATTTTTTGAGAAACTCAAGACTACTGAAGCTATGTTTGCGCATTGCTAGTTGTAAGATTATTGTAAAAAGTAAGTCCCATTTGAACGTTTGTAAAATCATTTCATTCAGAATATAAGTAACTTTTCCCAGAAATATTGCATTTCTAATTATAATCCATCTCACAAACCATCAACGTAAAACTTTGCAAAATTTTATTGTTGTCAAGAAAAAGTTTAACTATGAATTACGTAACTTCACTCAAATTAATTAAAGAATAACGCCGGCTTTGCTACTAAAGAATAACGTCAGCTTTGCTATTAAAGAACAACGTCAGCTTTGGTAATAAATACAGCCACTTATTATGAAAGCCCACCAGCAGCTAATAGAGTACAGTAAAACAGAGTAAGTATATTCATGTTGCAGTTCGATGTAGCAGTCAGATGGCGATCGAGTAACAGTAAAAAAGGTAAGGAACAGTTTTGGGTTATTGCAGATAACGACTGAGGGCCACGACGACGACACATTCTATATTTCGTCGAAATAATCAGCAAATCACTTTTAATAAGCAACATTTAAATTTGTATGCGAAGATTGAGTAAGAGAATTAATTTCGAAGGGAAGATTTCGTTTGTTATTATAAGCAAGAGATAGAAATCCTAAGGGAAGGTTACATAGGTAACAAAAGAGGTATAGAGGAGACGGGTATTGCGTAATAACAAAAGAGGTATAGAGGAGACGGGAAGGTTTCAAAATGACGTGTAATTGACTATACTGCCGGTAGGAGACTAGTAAGCACCAATGGCTGACAATGGAAGACTGACGACACAGTAACGATCGGCATTTGTGTTACTTTTTCATGAAACGAAAAGCCTTGTTGTGACTCAGAGGCGTTTTCGACAACAGTTTAACACATGATGGGTCCCTTGCAAGAAGACCATCCACAGGTTCTACGATAAATTTGTACAGGAAGGAACAGTACTGGAAGCGAAGCGACCTCGGCCTCAACCTATTTGTTCGCCTGAGAATATTGAAGCGGTACGAGTTGCTGTACAGAGAAGTCCCGGGAAATCGTGTAGAAAGGCAGCAGTGCAACTGGGAATATCCAGACGTTCCGTTCAGCGCACTCTTAAAAGTGACCTCCATATGTACCCATACAAGATGACCTGTGCACAGAAGCTCACTGAAGAACACAAGCAGCAGAGACTACTGTTTGCTCAGTGGGCGGAGGATAGGGAAGAAACTCTCAACAACGTTTGGTTTTCAGACGAGGCGCATTTTCATTTAGACGGTGTCGTTAACAAAGAAAATGTACGCTTTTGGGCACAACACTGTGTTCGAGTTTTTAAATGGTTCAAATGACTCTGAGCACTATGGGACTCAACTTCTCAGGTCATCAGTCTCCTAGAACTTAGAACTACTTAAACCTAACTTACCTAAGGACATCACACACATCCATGCCCGAGGCAGGATTCGAACCTGCGACCGTAGCGGTCTCGCGGTTCCAGACAGTAGCGCCTAGAACCGCACGGCCACTCCGGCCGGCTTGTAGTATTTACACGAGCATTTCGACATGCGGATCATTTCACTCAGGTTTCCAGGTCGCTTCAATGACGGACAAAATTGGTCCCCTAATAGAGTCCAGACCTCAATCCATGTGACTCTTTTCTTTGGGGGTACCTAAAGGAAAAAATTTTCGCGAAACGTCCACGTGATTTAATGGAGCTCTATTCTTGAAGCTTGCAGTGAAATTACGGAAGACGTGTGCCGTAGGGTGATCATTAACTTCAGTGTTCGTTTGAACGAAGTTAGGAAACGAAATGCTGGACATATTGAGCATGTGTTGAGTTAGAACAAATATCCGTGGACGGCTCTTCTTTGTAGTATATGTTCTTTTCAGATTGTATTGACAATAAAGTTTATATTCAAAAACAAAATGGTAACACATTTCGTGCGCCACCCTGTATTTGGGATTAAAACTGGGTTATGAAAGGGAGATGGTTTATCGCCAATACTTTCCAAATGTGCTCTAGAGTCCGTGATCAGGGAATCTCCGTCCGAACATGTTTTGGAAGGCCCAACGGTACCGACCGGCCCCCGTGTCAGTCTCAGCCTGAAAGCTGTTTATAAGCTATGGTAAAACATCCAAAAAATACTATAAACCAAAATACGTGTATATTCCAGGCCAATGAAGATGGCGTGCAAACGATAAAGGTGAAACATGGATGACACAAAAGTGTGTTTTATTCAGTTGTGATTAGTCGGTCTTAGACTAATAAATATCAACATATCGTAGTATTGTACGCAACTTTGGACTACAGGACCAGTTCAAGATGTTACCATTTCATTTTATCAGAATTAACATACAACTGCAGTCGGAGGCTATGACCGTAATTAGACTGAGTGACTGTAAGCATGCTTTGTACACAAGTAGATGTAGGGTTTTCCTTTCCTGTTGTTATTCTTTTTCTGTTCTTTTTTACTTCTGTATTATACTTAAAAACTAAGCACAAGAATAATACTTGAGCTGTGGATGGGTGTGAGCATACCGTAGTGATTTCCACATTTAAAGTAAATCAGTGTCTGTTGTAACTGAAAGCTGAAATATTTCAACCAGTGGGTAGTATATCAAACCTATTCTTGACAATGAAACAGGTAACCACTGAGTAATCTCAGTGATTGCAACGTCTGTGGCCACTGAGTAGTGAGACAAATGCAATCTACGTCATGTGTGTTATAGCTAGGAAAATGTTTAAAGTTGATAATGTTGGTTGTACCAGTGTAATAATCAGTCAGCAGTAGATGTGACACATGATTTGAACATTGTTCATGATTTTTATAAATATGACGTAAATGTTAGGACTATGACCTGAGATTCAGTAGCGTTGTGATTCCCAATAAGCCGGCCGGAGTGGCCGAGCGGTTCTAGGCGCTAATCCTGCCTCGGGCATGGTTGTGTGTGGTGTTCTTATGTTACTTTGGTTTAAGTAGCTCTAAGTTCTAGGGGACTGATGACCTCAGAAGTTAAGTCCCATAGTGCTCAGAGCCATTTGAACCATTTTTTTGATTCCCATCAAAAGAAAAAGGCAACAAAATCCCTCGCCATCCCCGGTGTGAAATTCGGTGCCGCCGAGTAGACGGTGGGACGCTTACAAACTGACATTTGACTCACGCGACGCGATTACAAGCGACACCATAAGAAAAAGCCGAACCTCCACTTAAAGTTTGACCATTTCGTGAAACGCTGAAGGAAATAGCATTAAATACCACTACTGACAAGCAAGTATGTATTTAAATATAAATGATTTTTGAGTAAAGCTAATAGCCATCGGTGAAAATTTTCTCCTTCAAAAAATTTTGTTTGATTCTAAACCGGGGGTGGACAAGATTTCGGCTAACAGGCCATGAGAGGGCACGAGTGCCAAAGCGCTCAGCCTCTGTAAGTTAGCAAGTTATTACGAATGACATTCGTTGCGGTAAGGCAAGCAGCCGTTTGGTACGGTAGCTGCATGATGGCTATGCTTTCTTCGCTTTGTTCACAGCGCAGCTGACGTTGCCTGCCGTGAGAACTGCATAGCGTTAACAGTCAGCGTTAAGATTCATACCCTCTACGAATCTAAATAATCCGTATTAGTTATTATCCGATTTTGGTCAAACTTCGTACACAACCTTTTGTTATTAATAGAATGATGCTATCAAAATTTCAGAATTTTATTTATTATTGTGCCGGAGATAAAAAAATTATCTAAAAGTCGTAAAACCGCTGCTTGTTTTTTAAAACCAAGTTAGGAACAAGTACAGATTGACTTGCATTATCATTTGAAGCCATTACAAAGTTAGCAGTGCATAAAAATCAATGAATTAGAATTTTATTTTTTAACACTGTAGTCACTGTGCATTACGTAACTCAAAAATTGGTCAGAATTATTATTTGATTATATTTTGCTGTGAGAGTTATTGAGAGAGTGTATGTGGGACATACGTTAAAACTTAATATGTCAATTGTTCAAATGTGTGTGAAATCTTATGGGACTTAACTGCTAAGGTCATCAGGCCCTAAGCTTACACACTACTTAACCTAAATTATCCTAACAACAAACACACACACCCACGCCCGAGGGAGGACTCGAACCTCCGACGGTACCAGCCGCACAGTCCATGACAGCAGCGCCTCAGACCACTCAGCTAATCCCACGCTGCCTTAATATGTCATTTTTCAGAAGACCTTGTACAAATAGACCGTGGGAAAGTTATGGTGCAACCATGATTCAGATGACGTATGGCGGTGTGAGCTGCTTTTGTATAAAAGCAGCCAGAATGAAAGTTAGAGACAGAATTAGTTTATTTATCAATTTGGAGAATAATTCGCACTTCGCTTATTTTGATTAAACAATACACTAGAAATTAATTACCGTCAGATTATTGATTGGATAAGGCAAGTTTTGCCGCGAGAATGATCTGAAACGAACATTCTAATTGGTCGTTTGGATCAGCAGCCACTCAGAATTAAGCTGCTCCCGCGCGAATATAGAGGAGAGGGCAGTGAGTAGGATAGTTCAAGATAGTTACTTGCTAACCGGCCCACGGATAACACCATGTTAGATAGCTCCGTATAATTTTTCTGAAAATGAAGAAATAGTGAGTTAATTGCGGTTCGAATACCTCGTAACTCAAGCGAGTGGAGATATGAACATTTTAATGAAAGTTCGGTGTTTCTAAATTAAATAGTTTGAAAGTTATGAGCCTCTGAACATTCCGGTCGTAGTAACAATTCCGTGTGGCATGTTTCGTGCTCTGTAGGGCAGGGGTCTCCAAACGTTTTGGTCCGCGGGCCACATTGACTCCTCCACGAAGTCATAAGGGCCAAGATCTACCTAGTAGGATTAAAGCACCCTAGCACTCCACGATCACCGTAATGTAAGGCTAAAGGAAAGACGGAATCGCAAAAATCTAAGGTTGTGGGAATAGCTAGCACTGAAACGAACTACGATTTTTATTTAATTACATAATTTTGATTGGTGGATGTACCTGACCAAAATTCTGGCGTATTTTATTCTGGCGAATTACACCGACAAAAAAGTATGTCACTGCACATTCTTCACGAAAGCGTCCTGCAAAGTTAACGAAATCTCAAAATCATTGTTAGCAACACTATTAATGCAAGACGTAACAGAGGTAGAGTATGTCAACGTATAAGTTTCGTTATGTAGTCTTGTAGCGAGTAGCAGAGCCAATGTCGCGGTGTATTGGTCGCGATAGGCCTCGAAACTCAATTGTTGGCAGTATAGGTACCACCTCATATATTCTGCGGGCCGGATACCGAGGATGTCCGGCCAACTAACGCGGGCCGGTTTCGGCCCGCGGGCCGTAGTTTGGAGACCCATGCTGTAGGGAATACTTTGACGAACACTTCTTTCGAAGAAGACCACTGAAACGACTGAATGTTTAACTCGCGAATAGTTCTGGGTCGGTACCTGGCACAACGTGAACATTAGTCGGGTCGGACATTCAAAAACTCTGGCTGCTTTTCGAGTGAAACTACACCCCTGGAAATTGAAATAAGAACACCGTGAATTCATTGTCCCAGGAAGGGGAAACTTTATTGACACATTCCTGGGGTCAGATACATCACATGATCACACTGACAGAACCACAGGCACATAGACACAGGCAACAGAGCATGCACAATGTCGGCACTAGTACAGTGTATATCCACCTTTCGCAGCAATGCAGGCTGCTATTCTCCCACGGAGACGATCGTAGAGATGCTGGATGTAGTCCTGTGGAACGGCTTGCCATGCCATTTCCACCTGGCGCCTCAGTTGGACCAGCGTTCGTGCTGGACGTGCAGACCGCGTGAGACGACGCTTCATCCAGTCCCAAACATGCTCAATGGGGGACAGATCCGGAGATCTTGCTGGCCAGGGTAGTTGACTTACACCTTCTAGAGCACGTTGGGTGGCACGGGATACATGCGGACGTGCATTGTCCTGTTGGAACAGCAAGTTCCCTTGCCGGTCTAGGAATGGTAGAACGATGGGTTCGATGACGGTTTGGATGTACCGTGCACTATTCAGTGTCCCCTCGACGATCACCAGTGGTGTACGGCCAGTGTAGGAGATCGCTCCCCACACCATGATGCCGGGTGTTGGCCCTGTGTGCCTCGGTCGTATGCAGTCCTGATTGTGGCGCTCACCTGCACGGCGCCAAACACGCATACGACCATCATTGGCACCAAGGCAGAAGCGACTCTTATCGCTGAAGACGACACGTCTCCATTCGTCCCTCCATTCACGCCTGTCGCGACACCACTGGAGGCGGGCTGCACGATGTTGGGGCGTGAGCGGAAGACGGCCTAACGGTGTGCGGGACCGTAGCCCAGCTTCATGGAGACGGTTGCGAATGGTCCTCGCCGATACCCCAGGAACAACAGTGTCCCTAATTTGTTGGGAACTGGCGGTGCGGTCCCCTACGGCACTGCGTAGGATCCTACGGTCTTGGCGTGCATCCGTGCGTCGCTGCGGTCCGGTCCCAGGTCGACGGGTACGTGCACCTTCCGCCGACCACTGGCGACAACATCGATGTACTGTGGAGACCTCACGCCCCACGTGTTGAGCAATTCGGCGGTACGTCCACCCGGCCTCCCGCATGCCCACTATACGCCCTCGCTCAAAGTCCGTCAACTGCACATACGGTTCACGTCCACGCTGTCGCGGCATGCTACCAGTGTTAAAGACTGCGATGGAGCTCCGTATGCCACGGCAAACTGGCTGACACTGACGGCGGCGGTGCACAAATGCTGCGCAGCTAGCGCCATTCGACGGCCAACACCGCGGTTCCTGGTGTGTCCGCTGTGCCGTGCGTGTGATCATTGCTTGTACAGCCCTCTCGCAGTGTCCGGAGCAAGTATGGTGGGTCTGACACACCGGTGTCAATGTGTTCTTTTTTCCATTTCCAGGAGTGTATGTTGTACAGACAGAGAACTTTGAATAATAGAGCATTACCATATTAAATACGGACTTCATAGCCACTTCATGTGTTTCCATATGAATGAAAAGCAGACTCAATCTAATTTTAAAGGCTTTCTGCTTTCTGCATCCTCCGAACGCCCGATTTTTAAAAAATGAACTTTCAGGAACAGACTTTCAACTCGAGTTACACGGCCTCTGTGTGGTAGGTATTAGGTAGTGGTTCATCAACGCTGCCTTACGCTTCCTAGCACGTACCTGCTACTACAGAGTGAAGGGACGTCGGAAAGAAGCAGATCGAGGTAGGTGGACTTTCGAAGAGTGAAAGAGAGAATGCAGACGACCAACCCCGCCCCGCCGCACCTCGCTTCACGTTTCCCCCACCGCTGCGCCGCACTGTTTGAGCGTGAGGAGGGGGCATAGGGGAATACTGCGAATGCGCCGCATTTAAACGGCAGTTCAGTCGTACTTGCTTTCTATATTTCACATTTATGAACAACATAGGCCGCATACAAAACAAATTTTTAGTATTATTTAATTTTGTTTCTGGCGCGCTGAAGACATGAAATGATTATTGGTTGGGTTGGGTTGTTTGGGGAAAGAGACCAAACAGCGAGGTAATCGGTCTCATCGGATTAGGGAAGGAAGTCGGCCGTGCCCTTTCAAAGGAATCATCCCGGCATTTGCCTGGAGCGATTTAGGGAAGTCACGGAAAACCTAAATCAGGATGGCCCGACGTACGGATAGACTCATACAATTTTACAGAGTTCCACTCTCAAGTTACCACGTAATCGTGATTTATTTAGTTTCATACTAAAGGTCTTTTACACATATATCGATCGACATATTGTAGCACTTTTACAATCGCATTATGGAGACATGGAAACTCTACCTGAGGATAGCAATGCTGAAGTCCTGGATGGTTTTAACAGAAAAATATTTGAATCGCTCCATGCAGAAGGGGCCTCAGTCCTTTATACGTAGTTTCGAGAAAACTAGAAAAACAATATAGACGCTAGAGTATGAGATCAAAGCTAAGTGAAAAAATATATATTGCTTATCGACCGAGTATCAAGGTCCTTACAGAGTTTACAGGCATTTAAAGTGTTTAATTTAAAAAAAAGTATTTTGGTGATGTACTGAAGTCCTTTCTGCATGGACCAAAATACATTTTCACGCTTTTGGTAGTTTCTTGAGGAAAATATAATGATACCTTTATTACTTTGAGGATATGATTATAGTTTAGGAATGTGAAAGGATCATGAGCATTAGATAAACAAAAGAACTGGTTTTCAATCAATATTTATTAAGAAAACAACTGAGAAGTTTAACAATTCAATACATCATTTTGAGATTCTTTAGTCATCTCGCTCTTCACTATTAACAACGTCACTTGTGGGCCAATGTGTCGGTTCCTGGTAGAATTCTTCATGCTCGTTCGGTATATAAAATAGTAATCTAGTAATGTCCTTTATTTTTGCTGCTTTTATTGGAACTTTCCCCATGGGATATGCACAGTTGGGTGGAAAAGTAGAATGTGACATATGGCCAGGTTGAGACAGACGGAATCTGTGTTTCACAATACCATCAATAGACTGGGATGTTATTATACATCCACAGAGCTGGCTACTGTATGAAAAGTGCATCATCGTACTGATTCCGAAATGTACTTTCTGGTCTCGGGGTACTGACTTCTGTATAGTTTCTTCTGAATGCAGTTTCTTTTATAAAGAATTGGCCACCAGTTCTTGAAATCCAAGATATCCTCCGTTTTCACTTCACATGCTTCAAATTTCACAGATTTGCTCCTTTCTATGATCAGTTTGGTTATTTCATGCACACAGTATAGCCGATCATGCCTTCTAAGGGCGCGTTTGATTGTAGCAAAATCCCTGTCAGGGCAGAAAAGAATGACCTCTGACTAGAAAGAATTGCTCGATTTGTTTAGATCGGCCAGTGTCTGATAAAAATAGAAGCAGCCTTACTAATGTATGGTTCTTATTCTGCCCTCCACAATTATCGGAATACAAATGTAGATCTGTAATTTCAGCAGGAATGTCCTGCAGGTAATTATACAAGAAAGAACATACCTCATTACATCCTTTCCTGGCAATTCCCTCGTGATTAATGTATATTTTAGCTTTATTTTTCTCGATATCATGAATGCAAAACACATTAGTAGTCAGCTGGTGATTGTAAAAAGTTTCCTGGACAGGGATCACTGGTAACTGAAGGTTCTGCATAAAATCTATTGCCAGAGATAATACATGGTGTCTATCTTTCATTTCAGTTTTCGCTGCAAGTTTATTATATAATTTTTTAGCTCGTCTCTTGTGCACCATCAACTCAGCCACTGCACACCATTATGACGCATCATCAATATGGGGATTTCGAATCTTAACTTTTAATTCTTCACACAAGCAGCACGCATCTACCTGAGGTCGCCCAAATGACAGGGAGTAGTTTTCATTGAAAAACAAAGCAAATGTCTGGTAGCTACATTTAACGTTAGTATGTTTCTCCCTGAACATTTTATATATCAACTTAATACTGAGTCTTGCATCTAAACATTTAGTTTTTCTCCCACTGTAGAGGCTTTCTCTTACTGGGTAGCTATTAATGTGACAAACTGCCTATTGGCTTCTGTCTCGGGTTCTTCGGCCGACGTTCATCTAATGATTTTTCTGACGTTTCGCCAGCACGAGTGGCTGGCATTGTCAAAGCTTCACCCTCCATTGCCGGTGGTGAACTGGAGCCGAGCTCGCGGGCGCAGACTATATGTACCTGCCGCGCCAACGTCCGAGGGCTTCTCCGCGGTCATTTCCGGTGCGGTTCTCCTCTTGCTACCTGCGACGGTCGTTCGCTGCAGTACGGGAAGCCAGGATCCGTTGACCTTAAGGCTTTCCTCTTTCTTGTTCAAACTGTTCGCGTGTTTTTGTATTTCTACAGCTTCTCTGAACAAGCGCGTGTGATAGTGCTTCTCTACAGCCAGAACTTCCGTGTCGGCGAATTTTATTACATGGTCGGTCTCATTCAGTGCGTGCTCTGCCACGGCCGATTTCTCCACCTGCCCCAACCTGCAATGTCGCTTATGCTCTTTGATCCTGGTGTTAATGGATCGTCCAGTCATTCCGACATAAACTTTTCCGCATGTGCATGGTATGCGGTATATTCCCGACATTGCAAGTGGGTCTCTTTTCTCCTTCGCCGATCTAAGACACTCTTTGATCTTCCTTGTCGGTTTGAAAATCGTCTTTACGCCATGTTTGCGCAATATACGGCCGATTCTGTCCGTCACTCTGGGAATGTATGGCAGAAAGGCCGTACCCGACAATTCTTTTTCCGGTTCCTTACTTCGCCGAGGGTTGGGCTCTGTTACACTTCTAATATAATTTGTGGAGTAACCATTGCTCCTCAGGACAGTTTCCAGGTGTTGCATTTCTCGTTTGAGGTGTTGCGGCTCACATATTCGTCCTGCTCTCGTTACGAGCGTACTGATCATGCCTCTTTTCTGGCTCGGGTGGTGGTTTGACAGTTTGTGCAGGTATCGGTCCGTGTGCGTCGGTTTTCGATACACGCTGTGTCTTCTCTGCCGGTGGACATACAGAGAAACCTGCGCAACACAGAAGCCCTACCACCTCGGCTGTATGGATTACCCAAGATCCATAAGAACAACGTTCCACTGAGACCGATCGTTAGCGCTCCTGGATCACCGACATATAAACTGGCAAAACACTTGGCCTCTCTGCTCCAGCCACACGTGGGGAAGACCGACACATACATTAAGGACTCAGGACATTTCATTGAGAAGCTGAAGAAACTGAAACTTGCACCAAACGACATCCTGGTCAGCTTTGATGTTGTTTCGTTATTTACGAAAGTGCCACTCAGTGACGCTCTGGAGCACATCGGTTCCATTTTTCCGCTAGACATCAGAAAGCTCTTCCATGCATGTCTCACCACGAGCTATTTCACGTGGAATGGCGATTTCTACGAACAGCTGGAAGGCGTCGCCATGGGTAGTCCTCTCAGTCCAGTGGTGGCCAACTTCTTCATGGAACAATTCGAAGCACAGGCACTGGACTCGGCGACTTGCAAACCTAAGGTGTGGTACAGGTACGTCGATGATACTTTCGTGGTGTGGAGCCATGGTGAAGAACAGCTCAGTGACTTCCTAAGACACTTGAACAGCCTCCATGCCAACATAACATTTACCATGGAAGTAGAAAAGGACAAGAAACTGCCATTTCTAGATGTTCTGGTCACAAGGGACGGCGAAGATCTGGGACACAGCGTGTATCGAAAACCGACGCACACGGACCGATACCTGCACAAACTGTCAAACCACCACCCGAGCCAGAAAAGAGGCATGATTAGTACGCTCGTAACGAGAGCAGGACGAATATGTGAGCCGCAACACCTCAAACGAGAAATGCAACACCTGGAAACTGTCCTGAGGAGCAATGGTTACTCCACAAATTATATTAGAAGTGTAACAGAGCCCAACCCTCGGCGAAGTAAGGAACCGGAAAAAGAATTGTCGGGTACGGCCTTTCTGCCATACATTCCCAGAGTGACGGACAGAATCGGCCGTATATTGCGCAAACATGGCGTAAAGACGATTTTCAAACCGACAAGGAAGATCAAAGAGTGTCTTAGATCGGCGAAGGAGAAAAGAGACCCACTTGCAATGTCGGGAATATACCGCATACCATGCACATGCGGAAAAGTTTATGTCGGAATGACTGGACGATCCATTAACACCAGGATCAAAGAGCATAAGCGACATTGCAGGTTGGGGCAGGTGGAGAAATCGGCCGTGGCAGAGCACGCACTGAATGAGACCGACCATGTAATAAAATTCGCCGACACGGAAGTTCTGGCTGTAGAGAAGCACTATCACACGCGCTTGTTCAGAGAAGCTGTAGAAATACAAAAACACGCGAACAGTTTGAACAAGAAAGAGGAAAGCCTTAAGGTCAACGGATCCTGGCTTCCCGTACTGCAGCGAACGACCGTCGCAGGTAGCAAGAGGAGAACCGCACCGGAAATGACCGCGGAGAAGCCCTCGGACGTTGGCGCGGCAGGTACATATAGTCTGCGCCCGCGAGCTCGGCTCCAGTTCACCACCGGCAATGGAGGGTGAAGCTTTGACAATGCCAGCCACTCGTGCTGGCGAAACGTCAGAAAAATCATTAGATGAACGTCGGCCGAAGAACCCGAGACAGAAGCCAATAGGCAGTTTGTCAACAAGTGGCCACGAAAGCCTCAACAATTTTGTAGCTATTAATGTGTTCTCTCATGAGTTGTCTGAGTTCGGCTGACAAAGCGTTTATACTGGGAGTTTTCCCTCTTTAATCATGTGGAATCTGATCTGATATAGACAGCTTTCTCAGTCGTTTCACTCTCTTGTCACTTAAAGCTAGAAGAGCCAGAAATGCTTTCTAACATACCTTCCTTTTGGTGTTACCCACAATTACATGGTAAGTAAATAATTTGTCGACTTGTGAATTGAATCGTCTTTTCTAGGTCGACGTCGCTGGACGTTATGTATGTCTGTAAGTGACTGAATGTAAACATCTTGTTCCTCTTAGAAGGCAAGTTATGAAGCCGTACTAAAATAGATTCCTTTTCATCTGCTCTGATGTCTTGAAAGCACTTGAACCTCTTGCACCTGAAAACATAAAAGAATCCTATATAGAATCATACTCTCAATTGACTGCCATACTAGCAGAGGCGATACCAAACTGCGCGCGGTGAACAAGAGCAGCGTCATGGATGATCCTTAATAAAGTTTAGTCCAAACACTAGTTACAGTGTTCAAAAAACTGTCAGTAAGATCCAATATAATTAAAATTACCTGCAGTCACATCCAGTAATTGTAGACGATACGCGTTGTCCTTTATAGTTAATATATTCTTGTCCTTTTAGCTTTGCTGTTTTTGAAATATTCCTCTTCCATGTTGAAGGATTCCTTTTCCTTTTCTTCCCTTGCCTACTTTCTTCCTGTCGTGATACAGTGGCACCTTCCATCGCTTTCGGAAATAAAACTGGAAATATTGTCAACAAACGAATGTGTAGGTTAACAACGTACACTTTCAGCTGTTTCCCTCCACTGAATAAGTTGTGCAGGTTAGCCAACATGCTCTGCACATTGAAGTTAACATTTCCGTGTGAAGTGTCCAACTTCGTGGCTGAAATGCAGTTTCTTAGCAAGATGGGCTTCAGTCATGGACTGAATTCCTTTCTGCATATAAATCAAAACAAGAAGCTTCAGTTTGTGTATTTCCAAGCACGGGACGGAATATATTTTTGCTCAGAATGATGGGAACAGCCATAAAGATACGATTTCCATCATAATCTCATTTTCACAATTTTGTGACTGAAGCCCTTTCTGCATGGAACGATTCATTTGTTATTAAAACTGGAATCATCTCGCAGCTCAGTCAGTTACAGGTGCACATGGGCAGGGGCGCGCTTCAACCGAAACGGCGAACGATGTCGAAAACAGCCTGGAAACAGATCTAAGACTGACAGCATCCTCAAAATCTTTATAAAAGTATCATTGTAAATCTTTCAAGGCCACAATGAATTCTTCAGACTTTGTATTTTCTTCAACACCATTGAGCTTCGGGAATTGGACTGTCTTTGTCAAAATGTGTCCCTTCTGTAACGCAGTTTGTTAAAATGCATCCCTATTAAATCAGAAAGAATTTATCTTGCAATGTCTTACTGTCGGCAGTGTGCACCCAAGTCCATTTAATATGTGAAGTCTGCAATCCATTCCGGATGTTCGCCTTCTCGTTCCTGCACTGCCTTTTCCATCATAAATTCTACAGTAGCGAGTTTTAAATTGAGAAGTCGTTCCAGGCATGCTCCTTGAGTTAAGCAATGTATTTTGCAGTAATATATGAAGCCTCCAAACACTTCGTACAGTTCTAGTGAAAACTGTTTGCAACCGAGAATGAAATAAAACGTGCCACTTTAGTAATTTTACTATTCGTACCACCGATTCCTTCACGTCACCCAGGCCTGCAAATTTAGCGCAAAGTGCGTTTCGATGTACAGACCAATGAATCCCATCTTACGATCGGAATTTTTTACTCTTTCTTTGTCAACTAAATCTTCTTTCTGCGTGGTATTGCAATGTCGTTTCATAGCAAGTATGCAGTAGCTATAGCGTATGCGAATTTAGAATTCTTATCCCTTCGTAATTCCCATCAGTTTTAAAGGATTGCGATGATAGACAGCTAGAATGCCTCTTTTTGTACAAACAGCCACTGGACCCGTGAACATCCCTCACACCACGAACAATTTGGGAGGGTTAAAAAGCGATCACAGTACGATTCTGCCGAACTCAGAGAGCTGTGCCGACCGAAAAATGCAGCAATACACTGCTAAATGAAATGTCGCACTGTTCCCTGTACTTCATAGAAGAACCGAGCAAAGGCAAGCGACAGACCAGGCCTTGATGTATGGCATGCCGTGGCCGGTCCTGCTACAAACCCAGCACAGTATTTAAGAATGAGATTTTCACTTTGCAGCGGAGTGTGCGCTGATATGAAACTTCCTGGCAGATTAAAACTGTGTGGCGGACCGAAACTCGAACGCGGGACCTTAGCCTTTCGCGGGGAAGTGCTCTACCGTCTGGGCTACCCAAGCATGACTCACGCCCCGTCCTCACAGCTTTACTTCCGCCAGGTCCCGCGTTCGAGTCTCGGTCCTGCACACAGTTCTAATCTGCCAGGAAGTCACAGTATTTTAGTTGGTTATTCGAATAACCATTTATCAAGTCGGTTTGCAAGTGATCATTTCACATAATATTTCACATAAAATAAAATATTAACGAGTTACTTGCTTTTAGTCGCTTTGGAAACAAGATAGTAACATTCAGATGAATCCAAGGAGAAAAGTAAGAATTAAGAGCATCTTAAACGACATAAGTCTTAATAAACAGGCTGTAATTGTGGTCACAAGAATAAATTACAACGGTAAAATCTCTGTTGGAGATACTCGCAGTACCAACAGTTCTCAGTAGATCGCGGAACTGAATAGTTACTGAGGATTATTATTTATTTATTATTTGCTGTTTCTATACCGTAGAAGATATTGCAGTCCGTGTTTCACAGTTATTATCTGTAGTGTAGTAATAACCCTAACATATGTCGTGGAGATAATACCAGCAGATGTATGCAAATTGCAGGGCTACTGAAAGCTCGATCAGCGAAAACGACGACTGCTCGTGCCGTTCGAGCCACTCACGCACAACACTCTCCCATACACATCCTCGTTTTTAAATGCGCACGACAGTCTAACATCGCACAGTAGTGGCGTCCTCTTGTTAGAATGCATTTCTTAATCGGACTGGCCTTCACAATCACGGAAAAACAAAATAAAACACATTTTTTTTATACATGACTATGTTGCTGCACTCTTTTCGTTCATCCAAATACGAGCTGTTAAGCTTAACTTTAACTTTCCTGCATCCCTCTTCAGATTTTCTAATTTCCACGAGGGGCCACGTTTTATGCGCGGCGTCATACGTCGCTGCACAGTGAACGCTTCGTGGGAAACGATGTGGAAGGAAATCAACTATTGTCAACTTAAAGGAACCAACTCATAGTTTGCATTGTGTAACTTGGGAAAACAGCACTTCGGGAAACTCGGAAGACGCGAGCGGCGGGTAGGGCACTCGGTTTATTAGATCGTGTTACTAACTGATTTGCTCCGTTGTGGCCGGCAGACTGTGTAGTATTTCTGGCTTTGCAGCCATCATATTCAGGTACAAGAAGCTCTCCTTAGAGCAATTGATAAGGCAGCAGTTGCAAAACAACGAGACGTGGTGTGAGGAACCGCTGACAGATGGTCTGTTAGGTACGGGAATCGTGGGAAAGACCACCTGAATTGTGGTCCTTCTCCGCGATTGGCTGCTGTATTCGGAAGTTGAGTGCCAAAATGACAATCTTCTGTTATTAACATTAGACAAGCTAAACGGCGTATTTACACTATTAGCCATTAAAATTGCTACACCACGAAGATGACTTGCTACATACGCGAAATTTAACCGACAGGAAGAAGATGCTGTGATATGCAAATGATTATCTTTTCAGAGCATTCACACAAGGTTGGCGCCGGTGCCGACACCTACAACGTGCTTACATGAGGAAAGTTTCCAACCGGTTTCTCATACACAAACAGCAGTTGACCGATGTTGAAGGTGAAACGTTATGATGCCTCGTGTAACGTGGAAAAATGCGTACCATCACGTTTCCGACTTTGATAAAGGTCGGATTGCAGCCTATAGCGATTGCGGTTTATCGTATCGCGACATTGCTGCTCGCGTTGGTCGAGATCCAGTCACTGTTAGCAGAATATGGAATCGGTGGGTGCAGGAGGGTAATACGGAACGCCGTGCTTGATCCCAACGGCCTCGTATCACTAGCAGTCGAGATGACAGGCATCTTATCCGCATGGCTGTAACGGATCGTGCAGCCACGTCTCGATCCCTGGGTCAACAGATGGGGACGTTAGCAAGACAACAACCATCTGCACGAACAGTTCGACGACGTTTGCAGTAGGATGGACTATCATCTCGGAGACCATGGCTGCGGTTACCCTTGACGCTGCATCACAGACAGGAGCGCCTGCGATGGTGTACTCAATGACGAACCTGGGTGCACGAATGGCAAAACGTCATTTTTTCGGATGAATCCAGGTTCTGTTTACAGCATCACGATGGTCGCATCCGTGTTTGGCGACATCGCGGTGAACGCACATTGGAAGCGTGTATTCGTCATCGCCATACTGGCGTATCACCCGGCGTGATGGTATGGAGTGCCATTGGTTACACGTCTCGGTCAGTTCTTGTTCGCATTGACGGCACTTTGAACAGTGGATGTTACATTTCAGATGTGTTACGACCCGTGGCCCATCATTCGATCCCTGCGAAACCCTACATTTTGGCAGGATAATGCACGACCGCACGTTGCAGGTCCTATACGGGCCTTTCTGGATACAGATGTTCGACTGCTGCCCTGGCCTGCACATTCTCCAGATCTCTCACCAATTTAAAACGTCTGGTCAATGGTGGCCGAGCAACTGGCTAGTCACAATATGCCAGTCACTACTCTTGATGAATTGTGGTATCGTGTTGAAGCTGCATAGGCAGCTGTACCTGTACACGCCATCCAAGCTCTGACTCAATGCCTAGGCGTATCGAGGCCGTTATTACGGCCAGAGGTGGTGGTTCTGGGTACTGATTTCTCAGGATCTATGCACACAAATTGCGTGAAAATGTAATCACATGTCAGTTCTAGTATAATATATTTGTCCAATGAATACCCGTTTATGATCTGCATTTCTTCTTGGTGTAGCAATTTCAATGGTCAGTAGTGTACTTGCATGCCATATTTAAAGCATCTCTCAATAGTGTGCTATCATTCCATTATTTCGTATGTATTTATAGCCAGCAGAATAATAAACGTCTGCAGAACGGAAATGCAGACGAAGCACTTCGATGATCTTCGGATCGCGCCTAACGTGGATGGCGGTCGAAGTGGTTCGGCTGCGAGATGAGAGCTGGTTCGTCGGTGTCGGAGGACAGACGCTGTTGCCTGCGGCGAGTGGTCGCTGTCAGGTTGAGACTTTACTAGCGAGTATGGTTATATGGATGTGTAGCTGAGAACAGTGTGATTGTAATTGTAGAAATATGCAGTTCATTAACTTGTTGAAGAACAGAAACTATTTGTTACCCTAAAGTGGAATGTAATTATGCAGTTTCTCGTATTTTGCTAGTAAAAAGCGAGTGGCATTCCATATAAAGAAACTGATTGAAAATTTAATCATTTCTAAAATAAACAGTTCCTTGCTAAGAGTTTCTTACAGTTTCAAGATTACGGATTCGCGACCTACGTGCTGTGTTCTGCGCAGGGGACAACAACTGTAGAAGACTGCAGGTTGGTGAACACTTACTAGAACGTAAGCATTCCACTGAGGATGGTGGAAGGAAATGGGCACCTCGAGTGTACTGCAATCTTAGTACAAATGAGATCACTGACACGTCATCTGTCGTAACACAGTGGAAGTGTGAAGGAGAGAAATATTTTTGAGGGAAAGGGTTTATTATACACACATATATATCACACACATTTAATTCCTACTCTAAATTTTTCTTTTGTTTCCTTTACTGCTTGCTCAATACACAGATAGAATAACATCGGGGAGAGGCTACAACCTTGTCCCACTCCCTTCTCAACCACTGCTTCGCTTTCGGACATTTGAACCGGGCTCCTGCAGGGTGTTAACCATTGTGTCATCTTCTTCAGACAGTACAACTTACCTGTAAAAATGACGGAAATGCATAGTCTTCTTCACTTCATTTAGCTTCGGTAACTGGAGAGAACAACGCCAAACTGTACTGGAACACAGAGATAATTTCCAGTCGTGTTCTAAGCTCAGAAAGACTGCAGATCGCCGCGCGGGATTAGCCGAGCGGTCTTAGGCGCTGCAGTCATGGACTGTGCGGCTGGTCCCGGCGGAGGTTCGAGTCCTCCCTCGGGCATGGGTGTGTGTGTTTGTCCTTAGGATAATTTAGGTTAAGTAGTGTGTAAGCTTAGGTACTGATGATCTTAGCAGTTAAGTCCCAAAAGATTTCACACACATTTGAACATTTTTTTTTTTTTACTGCAGATCAGCAAACGAGTGAAGGATTTAAAAAAACAGAGACCAAGCGATACTCAAAGTTTCCGGAAGGATTCGACAAAAGCGAAGAAAATTAGGTACAGGGAGGGTAGGTTTTAAGAGATGATGTATGGTGATGGAATAGCAGAGAGTAAATTATCGTTGGCAGTTATGCACCACCATAAAGTGCCCTCAGAAGCAAGTGTGGATGTTTGCTTGTTTTGGGAGCCTCTGAATCTTGGAGATTCATCGCCGTGGCGTGTTTGATGGAGCCGCGGCGCGGGTGTGTTGACGAACGTCATCTGTCCACTCTAATGCAAGCCAGAGCAGCACTCCGCTGGCTGGACCAAGAGCTTCCTTACCTTGTGCTGTTTGGAGTATCAAGACTTGCTTCTCCAAGGTAATGCTCCGCGCAATTATAAAAGCGACTACAGTGGCATTATTTTAGCACATAGCGTGACTGTATGAAATAGTATGTGAGTGTTAGGGACGACATAATCGTTGAAAACTTAAGGAGAAATAATACATCATTGCTGAATAGATCTCTTGACATCATAGCAGCAGTACAGTTCAAACCGATTTTGATACAAGAAGGTACGAAAAGATGTTTCCATCTAACTTGTTTGATATCAGGCTGTAGCATAAGTCTACCTTAGAGTCTATACTCGATTTCTTTTAGCGTTCAAGAGCAGTTTTCTCATAATTCGACACGTTTAGTGGCACTTCTGGGCCGGCCAGTGTGGCCGAGCGGTTCTAGGCGCTTCAGTCTGGAACCGTGCGACCGCTACGTTCGCAGATTCGAATCCTTCCTCGGGCATGGATGTGTGTGATGTCCTTAGATTAGTTAGGTTCTAGGGGTACACCCCGCCTGCCCCCATCTTCCTCTAACAAGCTGAGCACAACGACGGTGATGGCATACAACATCGGCTTGGAAGCATCTTACTCGATCTACCTTACACTTAAAAGGCGAGGTCTGCAGTGCAACTGAGTGTTCTAATTGTCGTTCCTGCACTCCCTTTTTCGTCATGAATTCAACAATGCCCGGTTTAAATCGAAAACTCTTCCAGGCATTCTCCTTGGCTTAGCCAACATACTTCGTAATAATATATAAACTCTCCATATATTCTTCATTCAGTTCCGTCGAAATCGGTCTCAGGCGGCAGTGGAATAATGCGTGCGAATTCAGAAACTTTTCTACTCGTACCACCAATTCGTTCACCTGTTCAATGTGTGCAAATTTAGCACAGTGTGTTCTTGATATACAAAACAATGAATCCCATCTGTCGACCGTCGTAATTTTTTGTTCTTTTATTGCCAAATAAATGCTCAAATTCTTTCTGCATGGTGTTGTAATGTCGTTTCATTAGGAAATTTGTGGCGCCTGTCTATCATGCTACCTCGTAATAGATACTGAGA
Organism: Schistocerca nitens; assembly: GCF_023898315.1. NCBI lineage: Eukaryota > Metazoa > Arthropoda > Insecta > Orthoptera > Acrididae > Schistocerca > Schistocerca nitens. The sequence goes on from NC_064622.1 coordinate 95,708,335, forward strand.
TTTCTGATTCCACTCTTCCATCGTCCCCATTCATTTTAAAGGCTTGTGACGATAGATCACTAGGCTGCCTCTTTTTATGCAAACAGCCATTGAATCTGTGGAAGTCCATCAGACCGTGAACAAATAACCAAGAACGAACAGAGCTGGCCTCGTGATGCTGCCGAAGTGAAGAGAGTCGTGGCGGCCGTAAAATGTCGTAACACAGTACAAAATCAAATGTCGCGCTGCACCGGCAGGAGCGAGGATTTCCGATACTGGCCGAGTCCCAATAGACACGCGGTCCACAAATTGGGCTCGTGAGCGGAACGGCACACCGAAGCCAGATCCTCAGTGTAGGCTGTAGCATATCACCGTATTATGCAAGTGGTGGCTGGGAGTTGTCTTTCGACCGCCTGATTTACGAGGTACGCCTCGCAAATGATGATCGCCATTCTCGGCTCTGAAAGACTCCCCCAACTCCACGCTTGCACAACTGCCACCCACATCCTACTGATATGGCAGGATAACAGGACATGGGCTGCAGGAGTGGAAGGACCAAACCCAAGTCGAGTGTAGAGCAAAAATATCATTTTTCGTTTTACCTGCTGATACACAACACACTCGTAGCATGCAGAAAACAATAACGCAAGGTATGATTTTACAAGCGAGCTCAGCAGTCTGAGTAGCACAAAAGACGTCAGACAGACTTTAATTAAAACGGATTTTAATTTGAGGCAATTAACTAAAGTATGGTTTTAGAAACAAGCTCATCAATCTGACTGGTAAAATAGGCCCCAAAAGAAAAGTTCAGAGAAATTTGAATCAAAGCAGAATATGGCTAGAAATCTAAAAAGTCTAAGAGTTTTCCAGTGCAATAAAACAGAAATTTCAGTTACCTAAAAATAAAAATGCCAACAGATTTTGTAGCTTCACTTACAAGATAAGAACAATGTATAATGTAGTGATCGAGCACTGGTCCTCTAGCTGATCCTGGCGTCAGGCTACATGTGGAATAACACGAGCAATGTTACACAAGTAGGTTGAAGTGAACTAAACACACCAAAAGCCAATTAATACATCATACTCTGCTAATCAACAGCCGACCGCTGTGGCCGAACGGTTCTAGGCGCTTCAGTCCGGAACCGCGCTGCGCTGCTGCTACGGCCGCAGGTTCGAATCCTGCCTCGGGAATGGATGTGTGTGATGTCCTTAGGTTAGTTAGGTTTAAGTAGTTCTAAGTTCTAGGGGACTGATGGCCTCAGATGTTAATTCCCATAGTGCTTAAAGCCATTTGAACCATTTTGAATTTTCTAACCAACAAGTGGTCCAGACTTAGCCTTAACACTACCACCAACCACTGTATAAGGAAAACGTTAAACTTTACTTTAAACTAATGCTTACAAAAGACCACAGTTAAAAAACAGCCGCCTTTAAAGGGTGGATCATTTAAATTTAAATTACTATAAACCACCTGTAATGGATGTACTGAAGTAGCAAAAATTTATCCTGAGGTGCCTTTAAAAAAGAATAAAACAATAAAAAAAGGAAAACTTTTTAAACTTTAAGCTGTTTTTCAAGAGAGAAATAAACCTTTGAAGAAATGTTTGCAATTTGAAAAATAGTAAGGTTACAATGAGCCGTCTTTAAAGGGTAATCAAAACCTTTCAGAGCTTGCTTACTTAAAGAAATTCACAATACTAAGGTTAAACTGAGCTACTCTCAAATGGCGAACTCTAACTTTCAGATCCCCCCACGATTCCGAGGCAGGAGTTCCGGAATTACAATAATCAGCAATTAATTAACAAGCCAAAGTTCCGTAGAACGTGGCATACTGGAGCAGACTTAAAATGCTGAGACAACGAATTTAAATAACAACTACGCCGACGTGGTATAGGAACACACAGTACGCGGCAGGCAGGGGAGTTCTAACAGTAACCACTAAAGGGGAGAATCGAAGAACAACGTGAAACCAATAACCTTCAAATAAAGCGGCTCGCCAATAAGTACAGTAGCCTGCATAGCAGCTCATGCGTACTCTGTACCGCAAACATTTCCGCTGAAGAATAAAAATTAATTCCATAAACAATCCCTAACGCTTTAGCTACACCAATTCTCCGCAATATCCTTCCTTCCATGAGCGTTGGTGCCCTAAGGTGTTTAGGAGAACTTCTGTGAAGTTTGGAACGTAGGAAATGTGATACTGGCGGAAGTGAAGTTGTGAGAACAGTTTAGCTCAGTCAATGTAGTGTCCTTGTCACCGCTATAGAAAAAATTAAATGATCGCATGGCATTGTCGGCCGGGAGTCCCCATTCGGGGGAGTTCGGCCGCCGTATTGCAAGTGGCGCCACATCGGCGACTTGACAGTCAATGATGATGAAAATGATGAAGAAGGACACACAAAATCCAGTCCCCTGCCTGGAATCGAACCCTGGCCCCCTGCGTGTTATGCGGTAACGCTACCGCTACTCTTCGGAGGCGGACACCATTGTAGAGTTTTGTACCGTCGGAATCAAGGGAAAGAATTATATTATGGGTGGCCGGTATCCTGTTTCTACAACACAAATGCACACATGGATTAATACATTTGCGTGGTCAGATAGCTGCTACCTAACTTACAAGGGGAGGCCGCCAATTGTGAAATTCAGATTCGATTCATACTGCGCATAATAAAAGCTCATGGCCAGAGGTGTAATGTGGCAAAGCACCAAGAAGCACTTCTCAGCCGTTGTCGAGAAAATCGACAGTTAAACAAACCGTTGCGGTGAAATACTCTCTACGATCATCAAATTTCTACAGCGTCGTAGCGCAGCGGTACGCGCTGGGGTTCGTAATCCGAAGGTCGCCGGATCGAATCTCGCGCCATGCAACATTTTTTTTAGTATTAGTTTATTGTAATATATATATATATATATATATATATATATATATATATATAAATTACAATTCATTAATAGTTTATATATATATTAATGAATTGCTTATGCATGTTGGTGAAGGCGGATCGCTCTCCAATTGTACCGCCTCCATTTTTCCGTTTGTTTAACAGGGTGTACCAAAGCTCTCACGTCCGCATTGATTTTCGGCGATGTTATAAGTTGCGCTAGGGACCGCATCTACCTTCTTTCGAAGTTAGCAGGCAACTACGCTGTTATGCGGCGGCTCGTTTCGGCCCATTCAACTTCTGTCCTTCAAGTGTAACGAGCGAGTAAAGGAGTTTATATTTCATACCTGCCACAGCAAATTTGTGTTCGTGGGGTTTCTATTCTAATTCGAACGTTTGACTTACGCTATACGTATTCGTTTCGGAATATCGTTTCTACGTCTTCCGTTAACTATACGTGGTTAACATTATGAAGACAATTAATAACATTTGTGAAATACAACTTTGTTTGCGGAAAACATAATGATGTTCGAAGTCGCCAGTTTTTCCACGACAAACGACTTTCAACAACTTATTATATGCATAATTATTGCGACTGATTGCCGGGAATTGCATATATATATATATATATATATATATATATATATATATATATATATATATATTTGAATTACAAAAAAATACTTAAAAAAAAGTTACATGGCGCGAGATTCGATCCGGTGACTTTCAGATTACGAACCCGAGCGCATACCGCTGCGCCACGACACTAGGAAATTGATGATCGTAGAGAGTATTTCACACTAACGGTTTATTTTAACTGTCGATTTTCTCGACAACGGCTGAGAAGTGCATCTTGGTGCTTTGCCACATTACACCTCTGGCCATGAGCTTTTTTTTATGCGCAGTATGAATTGAATCTGAATTTCACAATTGGCGGCCTCCCCTTGTTAAATAGAGTTCATGTGTTGTGGTACAAGTTCTTCAGAAATAGTTCTCTTGCAGGCAGTATCGGTTGCTATGCGAATGTCCTGACAGACATCAAACTAGACGTGAGTCAGTAACTAAGCTAGTGAGTGACTGGGCTAGTGACTGAGACCCTTCGGTCAGTGGTGTCGATCTAAATACTTGCTGTCGAGAGGGCGTTGGCGGCGTGCTGCTTGCGACTCTGTCTCTGGCCTCTCTCCTGATAGGAACGCTTGGTCCAGCACTTACTGTTGATTTTCGCGCTACGTCTTCGCCGACCGGTGTGCTGGCGACAGCTTATGCCAGCACAGTTAGTATAGTGTAATGCGCCATCGATGAAGTTTTAGGAAAGAAACTTGACAATGGTCTAAGTCCAGAGCGGTGCAATTGTACAAGAAAAAAAAGTCGACAGAACAGTTTTCTGCTTAAGGAAAATGTCGCAGGTTCGAGTTTCGGTCCGGCGCAAAGATTTAATCTGCCAGGAGTTTCACAAGGCATGACTGTTCGTCAGGAACAAAAAATACATGTTCTGAGTGTAGTTAAACAGCAAATGTACAGAAACTCGACCAATACCCTTAATTGGAAATAATTCAATCCTTAGAATCGCAGTCGAGAAATCGAAAAAGCAGGCAAAACCATCGAAGCGCTGCGACACACACATGTGAACTGTTCTAAGTTCACAATGAAGTGTGCGGCCGATTCGCCTCACACTGTACGACACAGGTACCGCTCCAGATAGGTCCTGCTCCAGGCGTTCGACACACACTGAGTCCCCTCTCCAGCATCAAGCCGGCTCTTAAATACATTCGGGCTGGACTTATCTACGATTAGACGGAAAATATGAACCAAAAGAGAATTAAAATTTCTGTAAATTTAATTTTCGTTAGAATCTCATTACACTAGAGGATGTTGCAGTTAGTTGTGAGATCAGGTAATTCGACCACAATTAATGAAAGTATAATAAGGATGACTGCGCAAATTCACTAACTTACTAACAATGCCTAAGATTTATTACTGACAAATTGACACTGTAACGTCCTCTTAGAAAAAATTTATAAATGACTGTGCTGGTAAAACTCTACGTTATTTGATTTTCAAACAGCTGAGCAAAACTCAATGTACTCAAACATTCCTCTCTTTACTTATTCTGATCAACACTAAAATGACACACAATATTTTTAGCGCAACGCAATCTGACTTTCAATAATCCCTACAAAAGAATGGCCCTGACCAACATTAACCTATACCTTTCACAAATCACTTACCTCACAAAAATCTTCGCTACTCAAGCTACTGCAATGCAGCGAGCGCCAATACTGCCAGCTAAATGAAAGATTCTAACTACTGAAGGCAATAACTACTGATAGGCATAGTTAGCAAATGAAAGATTTTGATAGAGAACAAACAATGTATTTACCTTAATAGTGTTCAAAAGTCATATATACGTCAGTTCATGACATCCAGTCAAACAAATTTCCTTTTTCAGATGGACACGCGTCCAGATCGTCCGCTCTCAAAACTCTGCCATCTCTCTCCCCACATTCACCACTGCTGGCGGCTCACCTCCAACTGCCCAACACTACAATAGCGAATATTGCAACAATGCCAAGCAGACACAGATTGCACACAGCACAGTCAGTGATTTTCATACAGAGCTCTACGTGGCGTTACCAACAGAAAAACCTAAACAGAGTACTTACAACACATCATTCTAGCAGTAAATTACTTCCTCTTTCTGCTAGTGCAATCTGTTTTCTTGTAACTTTCATATAATTTTAATTACGAGTCATTTTCATCACTAAAACATTAGCTGTCTGAAAATAAAATAAAAAGAAAGTAAAAAAAATATACGTTACACAGTAATTTACAGTCTATATGGCAGCATACCAGCTTACACCAGTTTTTATTATTTGTAGCTGCCTGTTTTGGTGAAACTAATAAAAAATTTACTTTGCCGAAAAAGATAGGTAAATCAGCAGATGCGTCTCACCAACTCTTCAATCCGACATCTTGATCTCTGGGTAGTTATTAATTTTCCGAAATCGATAGTTATCATTTTCTTCGACGTGGATTAATTTTACATGCTGCCGATACGAATGTGACTCTGGAACGTTCAGAGCGTTGCCCTCAGTAAAAGGACGTGTCCTACTTCTCTGTACCACGTATCGTTGCCGCAGTACAAACCTGAGTAACAAGCTTCGACGACCAGCGTCACACTTGTTCAGATGAGCAGTGTGGCGCACGTTCCGGTAGCGTCCAGATTTGTGGTTACGGAAGGCCGCCTATCGCGGGACCGAGCGATGTGGCGCAGTGGTTGGCACACTGGACTCGCATTCGGGAGGAAGACGGATCAAATCCGTTTCCGGCCATCCCGATTTCCGGCCATTCCGTGATTTCCCTCAAACGTTTCAGCCCGATGCCGGGATGGTTCCTTTGAAAGGGCACGGCCGATTTCCTTCCCCATCCTTCCCTAATCCGAACTTGTGCTCCGTCTCTAATGACCTCGCTGTCGACGGAACGTTAGAAACTAATCTCCTGCTCCGTCTGCCGCCTGTGCTTAGCCAACGCGGGTCTCGTCGGCTCCAGGCGGCCGCGCAACCACCCGCCTGCCACGCCCCCCCCCCCCCCTGCTGCCCAGCGCGCCACGCCCACTCTGCCCGTCACGCCACTGGAAGCATCCAGTGATCGACCGAGTCGCTGAATCGAATCTCGGGGAAGAGCTTTGCGGCAGAACTTGACAGAGAGGAGGGATAGTTTCTGGAAGGACAAATCGTGAGCCATGGCAGAAAGTGTGTGCGGTAAAAATTGAAGAGGGATTACCAAAGCTTGAAGACAGCAAGCAGCTTGAGGTAAATATAAGGAGCGCCGAAACCTGAAAAGGAAAGGCAAGCATTGAGGGCTGCATGAAACCATTCTTCGTACTGAAGACGACTACAAAAAATTCGAAGACGTGTACTGTGAAATCATCGCTCTATATACACTATTGGCCATTAAAATTGCTGCACCACAAAGATGCTCTGTTATAGACGCGAAATTTAACCGACAGGAAGCAGATGCTGTGATATGCAAATGAGTAGCTTTTCAGAGCATTCACACAACGTTGGCGGCGGTGGCGACACCTACAACGTGCTGACATGCGGAAAGTTTCCAACAGATTTCTCATACACAAACAGCAGTTAACCGGCGTTGCCTGGTGAAACGTAGTTGTGATGCCTCGTGTAAGGAGGATAAATGCGTACCATCACGTTTCCGACTTTGATAAAGGTCGGATTGTAGACTATCGAGGTTGCGGTTTATCGTATCGCGACATTGCTGCGCCGGCCGCTGTGGCCATGCGGTTCTAGGCACCAGTCCGGAACCGCGCGACTGCTACGGTCGCAGGTTCGAATCCTGCCTCGGGCATGGATGTGAGTGATGTCCTTAGGTTAGTTAGGTTTAAGTAGTTCTAAGTTCCAGGGGACTGATGACCTCAGATGTTAAGTCCCATAGTGCTCAGAGCCATTTGAACCATTTGACATTGCTGCTCCCGTTGGTCGAGATCCAATGACTGTTAGCAGAATATGGAATCGGTGGGTTCAGGAGGGTAATACGGAACGCCGTGCTGGATTCCAACGGCCTCGTATCATTAGCAGTCGAGATGACAGGCATCTTATCCGCATGGCTGTAACGGATCGTGCAGCCCCGTCTCGATCCCTGAGTCAACAGATGGGGACGTGTGCAAGACAACAACCATCTGCCCGAACAGTTCGTCGACGTTTGCAGCATCATGGACTATCAGCTCGGAGACCATGGCTGCGGTTACCCTGACGCTGCATCACATACAGGAGCGCCTGCGATGGTGTACTCAACGACGAACCTGGGTGCACGAATGGCAAAACGTCATTTTTTCGGATGAATCCAGGTTGTGTTTACAGCATCATGATGGTCGCATCCGTGTTCGGCGACATCGCGGTGAACGCACATTGGAAGCGTGTATTCGTCATCGCCATACTGGCGTATCACCCGGCGTGATGGTATGGGGTGCCATTGGTTACACGTCTCGGTCACTTCTTGTTCGTATTAACGGCACTTTGAACAGTGGACGTTACATTTCAGATGTGTTACGACCCGTGGCTCTACTCTTCATTCGAAACTTGCGAAACCCTACATTTCAGCAGGATAATGCACGACCGCATGTTGCAGGTCCTGTACGGGCCTTTCTGGATACAGAAAATGTTCGACTGCTGCCCTGGCCAGCATATTCTCCAGATCTCTCACCAATTGAAAACGTCTGGTGTAGGTTTGCGCAAACCAATTGGATGGTTCTAAATGGTTCAAATGGCTCTGAGCACTATGGGACTTAACTGCTGAGGTCATCAGTCCCCTAGAACTTAGAACTACTTAAACATAACTAACCTAAGGACATCACACACATCCATGCCCGAGGCAGGATTCGAACCTGCGACCGTAGCGGTCGCGCGGTTCCAGACTGTAGCGCCTAGAACCGCTCGGCCACCCCAGCCGGCAACCAATTGGACTGAGTGACGTAATTCTGCGCATACGACTCAAATGATGATGTTTTGATTACAGTTTCGTTCAAGAACCATTCAGCGACAACTTTAAAAAGAGTTTAAATAATTTTGAAGTGTTTTGTAACTGACGTTGGTGACGAAGTCTGCACATGGTCATATGTCAAAAGAAAATCATTTATACAAAACTTACGTCGTTACACTACACCGTGGCGACCTTATAAACAGGACTCGTGTGCAACTAAGACACACAGGTTCGAAACAAAACATCAAGAATCCTTCGGAAGTCAACGCGATTCTTCGTGGAGCCTTCACCAGCCAGCGCCGACTGCGCGGGTGTGGGCATCTGACGGAGCGCAGCCAAGCAGTACGGTCACGCAGTTATTCCACGAGAATGCGCGTCTGTTGGGCAGCAGCTGAACGCTGCAAACCCCGACTACCTTTTTCTCCCTAAACTAACAGGCCAAGTACGTCAGCTGGGGGGCGTTCCTCCGGCTGGTATTAGAGGTGTTGCTGAGGGCTTCGCCTGTCTACGGTGCGGCCGGCGTGATTGCAGCCAGTGACGTCTCCGGTGTTCGACTCAGCGTCCTGCCGGTTGCAAAAGCGGGGTCGCAGCATCTCAGCGGCTGCATCGACGGCTGTTACATCTGCAGCCCATAGCAGCACACTGATCACCGAGAACTACAAACTACAATATTAGTGTCCGGTGAGTTTGTTTTAAGTTGGAAGTGGAGTGTTGTACATAGGGAGTGTGCTTTTAATAGGATTGTTGATTACAAGTCTGCGTGGGTAACTAGTTAATATTTTACAATAATGTCGGGAAGTGAAATGTCAGACGAAGAGCAATCTGTGTCCGATAGGAGCATGAGATCCCTTTTAGGGCGATCGCTAAATTAAAACAATCTAACGGGGATTTTTTAGCTGAATTAAAACAATCTAACGAAGAATCTACTGATATATTAAAAGAGGAAATAAAACAGGAATTTAAACAGTCTAACGAAGAATCTACTGCTAGATTAAAAGAGGAATTAAAACAGGAATTAAAACAATCTAACGAAGAATCTACGGCTAGATTAAAAGAGGAACTTGAGCTAACAAAATCTACAGACCGGTTACAGGAACATCTTAATGAAACCAGTCGAGAATTAAATCATAAAATAGAGGCTTCTAAAGTTGAAATGGAGGAAAAACTAGTAGGACTTAGTAATAAGATTGCTGATAATTGTAAAAGGTTAGAAGAACATATCCAGGAATCGCGTGAGGAAAAAGCTCGCATGCGAAATGATATTACTGACTTAACCAAGAGACTAGATAAGGTCAATGTCTTAGTTGTAAATGAAATAGAGAAAAATAACGATAAGTTACGAGATGAATTTTCTATGCAAACAGAAACTGTTCGTAGAGAATTATTAGAATCTATTAAAGAGGTTTCTACCAAACCTGTAGAGATTTCTTCAATAGATAATGTAGAATTAGAGACATTAACTCATCGAGTAGAAAAAGATCATACTGAAATAGAAAACATGAAATTTTTAATTACCGAAATATGCAGTAAGCTTGAGACTTCCAAAGATAATAACATTGACGAAGGTACAGAGCGTTCACATCGTGAACACGGTGAAGAATCGTTATTAGCTAACCGTGTATCCAATACAGAAATGCGAATACAGGAAATTACTAAACGGTTATCGGAATTAGATAATAATGAAAACATTTCAAGTAGTAGAAGTAATAACGTAATCAGAGACAACAGTCGCATCGTGTTTGCTAGCTCGGACGACAACAATACAAATAAAGAAATCACGGCAAGCAAATCCGACACAACTCCGTCTCTGCAATCTAAAGAAAATCCAACTATGTCTCTCGCAGAATGTTGGGATGATATAATGACAAATTCAAATGTAGCAAGATGATTTCCTGTATTCAAACCAGGAGGAGAACTTCACCCTATAATCTTTATAAAAGCTTTTGAAACTTCATTATCTCCTAAATGGAGTAATGAAAAATGGATTCAATTTGTAATAGGAAATTTAGAAGCAGAAGCTGCGGAATGGGCAGTACTGCATAGAACTGAATTTAGGGACTGGGATGATTTTGTTAAGGAGTTTAAACAAAATTATTGGTCAAGAGGAAAACAACAACACTTAAATTTAGAGTTGTTATACTTCCCTCCTTATTCTAAACGGTGGGGAGGTTATAGGAATTATTTCGAATGACATTTAAACCGTGCTAAATTAATTGAAGAACGAATTATTGAAATTCATCTAAGAATGATAGAAAGGGAATGGTCACAACCTTGCGAATTATTAGGATATTTAGAACAGTTAGATATACTTAATAGAGAGCGGGAAGACGAGAAATTTAGATTTGGTAGAAATGAAAATTCTCGAAATAATAATAATTCAGAACCACGAAAATTTAACAACAACAATCATAGCCGGTTTTGTTATATAAAACGTCAATCTAAAGATAAAGAGAGCCAACAAAATCGGGGTAATAACTCTAAAATGCGGAAATTACACAACAACGATAATGAGATAAATCATCCTCAAGTAATTAATGAAGGTCAAATTGTAGGTGACGTTATCATAGAAAGCTCGGAAAACTAGTAAAGTCCTCTAGTACGAGTCGACTAAAGGGGACTGTTAGTCAAAATTGTACAAGACCTAATTGCAATTTATCATTAAGCTGCCAAAAGAACATGCTATAGAATCCTTATTTCAGGTAGGAGACCTTGTATTAGTACGATCTCATCCTAAAAGTTCGAAGATCAATGAGGAATGTAGAAAATTCTTCTTTATCTTTGAAGGTCCATATGTTGTTCATAAGATTGTACATCCCAAAGTGTTACTTCTTATGGAACCTTCATCAGGTGTAATTAAAGGATTATATAGTATCGATCAAATTAAACCCTTCATTCCTAAATAAGTTAATATTTAGTATGTGTTACATATGGACGAGCGTTCATAGTTTATTCATGCGAAGTTTTTCGTAATAGTTACGTGTTATTTTAAAGAAATGACGGGAAGTTTAAACAAGTGTTCTACAATAATCTACCGGTACTTCAAAAAGGGAAAGATAACCAAAAGGGGATTTATATGGAAGAAATTTTTGTTATTAGGTCAGAAAGAATTTTGTATATTTTATATTTACTCGGATAGTAGTAACCAAAGGGGATGGTTAATCATTTTAGGGACCATGGGCGTCCAGAGCTGAATGGCTCACGAGAGCATAGCAGAGTGCCTTCAATAGAGATTTGTAATAGTGTTAATATAGGACACCCCAAACGGGGCTCTCTCGCTTGTTTCTCCTGAATAAATGGCCACTACCCAACAAAGTGTCCGAAGGTAAAGAAAGCCGTGCCGAGATTCTAAAGAAAGTTTTGCTTGATTTCTTCTTGACCTCAAGCATAAATAAAGCATTATGGAAAAGAACGACGTAAAGTAAATAGTACTACTAGTTATTGTGAGAAACTTATTAGTAATATATATCTTGGAAAGAATAACTCTAGTAAATGAATAAAACTGAAACTAACCTATCACAATTTGAACGGTCTGTCCAAATGTAACAACGTTAAAGAACGTACTAAATTATTATTTACTAGCAACTATTAAATGAAAGTTTAATTAGTGTTTTGTTTATGTATTTTGTAATATTTGTAATGGTTGTAAATTATATAAAGTTTTGTATTTATTTTTATGTTTCATGTACGGAGAGGGCGGCGCAACAAACGAAGACAGCATCTTCACTGCCGGGACCAGAGAGAAAATTGCTGGCCACTATACGTCGCGGGTCGACAGCCAAAGAGCAACAGAAGATCCTGAAAGCGAGTTGTTGCGTCGTGCTTCTAAAAACTGAAAAAATAAGAATTTGTAATGTTTCTACAACAATGACGTCATAGAAAAGTTTAATCATGTTGTAAATGTTCAGTCCTATCTTGTCAAGGCTCTGGTTCACGTCTATATGTAGTATATATGAAGATAATATACTAGTGTATACTACAAAAGTTTAAATACGTGTTCCGAGAATTTATTTATGAAGAATTATGTTAAGGAAGAAGTATTACTAATTTATTTGACAAGATTATTAATTTTTGACAACGTTCATCGCGAGTTTGAGTCTTAAAAGTTTATTCAATGTGGTTTTAATATTTATTAAAGCAGATAACTTGCATTAATATAATTTCTGAGAAGAAACATACGACATCTAAATTGAAAAAAGTTTGCGCAATCCAATTGGACTGAGTGACGTAATTCTGCGCATACGACTCAAATGATGATGTTATAATTACAGTTTCGTTCAAGAACCATTCAGCGACAACTTTAAAAAGAGTTTAAATAATTTTGAAGTGTTTTGTAACTGACGTTGGTGACGAAGTCTGCACATGGTCATATGTCAAAAGAAAATCATTTATACAAAACTTACGTCGTTACACTACACCGGGCAATGGTGGCCGAGCAACTGGCTCGTCACAATATGCCAGTCACTACTCTTGATGAACTGTGGCATCGTGTTGAAGCTGCATGGGCAGCTGTACCTGTACAGCCATCCATGCTGTGTTTGACTCAATGCCCAGGCGTATCACGGCCGTTATTACGGCCAGAGGGGGTTGTTCTGAGTACTGATTTCTCAGGATCTATGCACCCAAATTGCGTGAAAATGTAATCACACGTCAGTTCTAGTATAATATATTTGTCCAATGAATACCCGTTTACCATCTGCATTTCTTCTTGGTGCAAGTAGTGTAAGCTACCTGCTCCAAAAATCTCCAGCCGCTCGTGCTTTCCAGCAGCGACTTCACATGAGGTACGCTCGTGCTGTGCAGACAATAGGGAATCAAAACCTCTTCGAAACGCAGTTCACAATGAGGAAACGAGAGTGCATCCAATTTTGATGCTCATCTCAAACAATTCTGTATCACCGTCTGTGAAGAGAACCAGCGTCCCAATAGTCGGAAAATTCTCATAGCGGGAGACGTACCCGGTGTCTTTACTTGCCAGGAGAACTGAGCAGGGCCGCGCGGAGTGGCCGTGTGGTAAGAGGTGCCAGGTCTGGGATTGCGCAGCCCCTCCCGACGGATGTTCGAGTCCTCCCTCGGCCATGGATGTGTGTGTTGTTCGTTGCATAAGTTAGTTTAAGTAGTGTGTAAGTCCAGCGACCGATGACCTCAGAAGTTTAGAGCCTTGGAATACACACACAGAACACAGCAAGTGTCATCACCCAATTTCCCGGGAATTTGAGTCAGTGGAAGAGGAATCAGAACGAGAGAACACGCATCTCGGCTTATCTGTAGATACTCGATCGTTTCTGAAAAAAAAAGACGATCAAAGTTTTCGAGGTACTTAGTGTGCCTTTTACTGCGTAATACTGTGAGACGAAATAGTGACGCAGTGGTTGGCATCGCGGTTTCTTACTTTTGCACCGTGTTCAAAATTGATTATTACTTCATTTTTTGTTTTTCATTTATGTACGTATATCTTTAGAAGATTGCTTCACTAATCTTTTTCAGTGTATATTGATATAAAGTTACTCTTATTCGTCTACTAACTGTATGTCAGGTGAACGAATTGAAAAAAAAAAGTAATGAGAAAATCATTTGAAATTGTTTTTCGTGAAATTCCTGTAACGTATCTCGATTCGTAATCAGTTGCAAGCGCTAGTTGTCGGAAAGGTGATCCTTTGTGCAAGGTTTGTCGTGAAATTATTGTCAACGGATATCTTCACCAGTGTTAACGATATTTCTTTCCCAAGTGACATTCATACGAAGAAATGTCGCTGTGACAAACCTGCATTCGCGCGATGCTCATGGTTTTCAGAATATCTGTGTTACGATTGTTTCTACATCTGTGTTATCCAAGGAAATGCGCTAAATCTCACTGAAGAATCTAAATCGAGTTAATATAACAATTGATATGAGAATAGGATATCTGCATATGAGAATTTAATAAGATTGTAGGCCCTCGACGTATCATACACATCAAAAATGTTTGGCATTACCTTGGTTCCGGGGGTTCAGCAACCTGTACAGAAAATTGCAACAGAGATCAACATAAAAATCATTTCCGCCCTTTTTATTGCTCATGAAAACCACATATTGCTTGTTGTACCACCACACAGCGAGACCTTCAGAGCTGGTGGTCCAGACTGCTGTACACATAGGTACCTCTAATACCCAGTAGCATGTCATGTTGTGTTGATGCATGCCTATATTCGTCGTGGCATACTATTCACAAGTTCATCAAGGCACTGTTGGTCCAGATTGCCCCACTTCTCAAAGGCGATTCGGGGTAGATCCCTCAGAGTGGTTGGTGGGTCACGTCGTCCATAAACAGCCCTTTTCAATCTATCCCATACATGCTCGATAGGGTTCATTTCTGGAGAAAATGCTGGCCACTCTAGTCGAGCGATGTCGTTATCATGAAGAAAGTCATTCATAAGGTGTGCACGATGGGGGCGCGAACTGTCGTCCGTAAACGCGAATGCCTCAACAATATGCTGCCGATATAGTTGCACTATCGGTCTGAGGATGGCATTCACGGATCGTACAGCCGTTACAGCGCCTTCCATGTCCACCGGCGAAGTGCGTCGGCCACACATAATGCCATCCCAAAACTGCAGGGAACCTCCACCCAGCTGCACTCGTTGGACAGTGTGTCTAAGGCGTTCAGCTTGACCGGTTCGCCTCCAAACAGGTCTCTGACGATTGTGTGATTGAAGGAATATGCGATACTCATCGGTGAAGAGAACGTGACACCAATCCTGAGCGTTCCATTCGGCATTTTGTTCGGACAATCTGTACCGCGCTGCAAGGTGTCGTGGTTCCAAAGATAAACCTCGCCATGGACGTCGGGATTGAAATTGCTCATCATGCAGCCGATTACGCACAGTTTGAGTCGTAACACGACGTCCTGTGGCTGCAGGAAAAGCATTATTCAACATGGCGGCGTTGCTGTCTTCCTTCGAGCCATAATCCGTAGGTAGCGGGTCATCCTCTGCAGTAGTTGCCCCTGGGCGGCCTGAGCGAGACATGTCATCGACAGTTCCTGTCTGTCTGTATCTCCTCCATGTCCGAACAACAACGCTTTGGTTCACTCCGAGGCACCTGGAAATTTCCCTGGTCGAAATCCCTCCCTGGCACAAAGTAACAATGCAGACGCGATCGAACCGCGGTGTTCACCGTCTAGATATGGTTGAGCTACAGACGACACGAGCCGTCTACCTCCTTCCTGGTGGAATGCCTGGAAGTGATCAGCTGTCGGACCCCCTCCGTCTAATAGGCGGTGCTTATGCATGGTTGTTTACATCTTTGGGCGTTCTTAGTGACATCTAATGGTTGAAACGGCTCTAAGGACTATGGGACTTAACATCTGAGGTCATCAGTCCCCTAGATTTAGAACTACTTAAACCTAACTAACCTAAGGACATCACGCACATCCTTGCGCACGGCTGGATTCGAACTTGTGACCGTAGCAGCCGCGTGGTTCCGGACTGAAGCGCCTAGAACCGGTCGACCACAGCGAACGGCTTTAGTAACATCTCTGAACCGTCAAAGGGACTCTGCCTGTGATACAAAATCCACAGTCAACATCCGTCTTCAGGAGTTCTGGGAACCAGGGTGATGCAAAACTTTTTTGATGAGTGTGTATTATAGGGTTATTCTAAACGATGGTCCCATTTTCAAAGATTCTTATGTATTCAAGCACAAATCCAAAATAAACAATCTTTATACGAATTAAGGTGTCCGCAGCTCGTGGTCGTGCGGTAGCGTTCTCGCTTCCCGCGCCCGGCTTCGCGGGTTCGATTCCCTGTGGGGTCAGGGATTTTTCTCTGCCTCGTGATGACTGGGTGTTGTGTGATGTCCTTAGGTTAGTTAGGTTTAAGTAATTCTAAGTTCTAGGGGACTGATGACCATAGATTTAAGTCCCATAGTGCTCAGAGCCATTTGAACGAATGAAGAGGAAGTTTCGAAGTTTTTGACTGGCGACGGGGGACGGGCTGTGATGGTTTCAGAAGGGCCCGGTAGGGTTCGCGCGGCAGTAGGGCCGTCATTCAGTATCTTTGTCAGCTGTGAGTGAGATGGCGACTGTGGAGCACAAGGTTTTCTGCGTTCTTGAGTTCGCGAAATGTGGGTTGCAAATCGTAGTGCAGCGGACGTTTCGTACTACATTCGGTATTCAACCACCAAATTGCAAAATTATTGGCCGTTGGTTGAAGCAGTTTAAACAGACTGGGAATGTGTGCAACAGGCCGACCGCGTGTGTCAGAGAAGCATGTTCGACGGATGCAAGAAAGTTTTGTGCGCAGTCCCAGTAAGTCTACCAATAGGGCCAACTGAGAACTTGGAATACCCCATCCAACTGCATGGAAAATTCTGAGACGGCGTTTGCTGTACAAGCCCTACCGATTAAAACTTGTGCAGGCTCTCAACCCCAATGACAGAAGCGTCTCGTATCTTGTGATTATGTGCTGGCACAGATGTAGGATGACGCGTTTCTACAGCGTGTAGTTTTGAGTAATGAAACGGCGTTCCGCCTTAGTGCAAAAGTGAACAGATACAACGTTTGCATATGACGTTTGGAAAATCCATATTCACCATTGAAACACGGAAGATACTTACCGAAGATCTACGTGTTGTGTGCCGTATCTCATACAAAGGCTTATGGATCATTTTTTCTTTGCGGAAAGGGCTGTAACGGGAATCACCTACCCGGACATGTTGGAACAATGGCTGTTCTCTCAAGTTGTGGGAGATTCGCAAGGCTTCATTTTCCAACAGGATTGAGCTCCACCACATTGGCACCGTGAGGCTTTTTGAATGACTCCCTCCGCCGGCCGGAGTGCTCGAGCGGTTCTAGGCGCTACAGTCTGGAACAGTGAGACCGCTACGGTCGCAGGTTCGAATCCTGCCTCGGGCATGGATGTGCGTGATGTCCTTAGGTTGGTTAGGTTTAAGTAGTTCTAAGTTCTAGGGGACTGATGACCTCAGATGTTAAGTCCCATAGTGCTCAGAGCCATTTGACTCCCTCCCTCAACGCTGGATCGGTTGCAGTGGATTTGAGGACCTGGCTCTGCACTTCTGGCCACCGAAATCTCCTGATCTCACACCCTGTGACTATCTCTTATGGGATTATGGGAAGGAAACTGTTTACGTTCCGCCTCTGCCAACCGCTCTGAACGATCTGTGGAACCGGATCACAGCTGCCGTGCACTCAGTAACAGCAGACACGCTTTCGCGTGTGTAGGACGAGTTTGGCTGCAGCGTCGATTTTTGCCGTGCAGCCAGCAGTGGCCACATTGAACATTTATAACATTTATCACATTTATAATTACTAAATAATTATTAAAAACTAATTAATTAAAAATTATTACATTTATTACATTAATATCAATCATTATGGGAAAAAAACTTTGAGAGTTCCTCTTTTCATTGGTATAAAGCTTGTTCATTTTGGATTTTGTACTTGAATAAATGCCAAGTTTTCAAAATGGGTCCATCATTTAGAATAACTCTGTATATAATAGATGTATGTCACTTATTCTGAAATCCAATAGTATTTTTACGCTAAATATAACGCCCATGTATTTCCTAATCTGATGAGAAGCATTCGTGTAGTAATCTCTTACAGACGTGGGTAGACAAATGGAAACAAAATAAAATAAAACAAATAAATACAATAATCAGGTTTAGAACACGCGGCGCAAAATTACGAAGCCGCAACGCTGACCACTATGCTACGATTCGTCTGAGGGTATAACGCGGTAAAACCCACGTAAACTACCTCGAAAACTTTGACCGTCTTTTTTGCAGAAACGGTCGAATGTCTACAGATAATCTGAGACACGCGTTCTCTGTTTTCGCCTCCTCTTCCACTAAGTGAAGTTCTTGGGAAATAGAGTTTACCAGACGGAATATTAGCCATCCCTGGTCGCGTAGGAGCACCATGGGTCGTGCAGGCCTGGTACACAACCGCCGTGCGACACGCCGCTGCTGACATAATATGCGGCAGTGAAGTGGTAAACGGTATTATGGACTCAGCACATGACGTGAGTCGACGTCGAGACGCGTGGGAACAGTAGAAAGTAGCCATCGTTTTTGGACGTGCCCATCACCACATCATCAATGATGATGACCGATTTATTAGTTTATGAATGTGGAATGTACAAAGTGTCTACAGGGAACAGGTTACCACTCACAGTCATGACAGTCGGTTTCAAACTCGGCAGACATTGCTGCAGTCGTTGAATGCAGGTCCGTGGAACCAGTTAATGAGCGATCATTACGGAGGAACTGAATGTATTTTATACTCAGTCAGGTACCTCAAAAAAGGCCATCGTTCGCAGCGGCACATAAGGCACCGTGTCTTCCGTGGGACAAACGACACAGTAACTGCCTGGATACGTGTAGTGTGCTCCGGACAATCGCTTTTTTGTCTCTTTTCAAATAATGCAAGGCGTTGAGTGCAGCAACGGCTAAAGAAGAGACGCTCAACCAGCAGTGTTCTGAGGGCGTAACTGAAGATGGAGCTGCTTCAGTGATGCCTTGTGGGTGCTTTTTGGCACCATGACTTGGGTTCACCCGTTTGGGTTATCGTCTATATGAACCAGGGCATTTATTTCAACATGTAAATATTTGTCATGTATTGTTGTTTTTTCTGACATGTTCCACATCCTGGAGGACCTCCTCACTACGGATCAATTGGAATGAAAGTAAATCTAATCTAATCTAATCTAATTCTCGGTTGAGCCGCGCTGGCCCCGGCTTATGCGTTGGTTTAAACCTTGACTCTTACTCTGCGTTTGGTTTCCCGCAGTTATTGCGGTTAAGCCGTGGTTCTTCCTCTTTCTACGTGTGGCAGCACCTTGTACTATCTTTGGTCTGGTGCTGATAGTTTCCGGCTAGTTGGTGGGCGGCAGTCGGTCGGTTAGGGTGGATCATCCAGGAAATCTCCACGCAGCGCAGTGGGCCGGGTCCGCTGGCGGTCTCTACGCAGTGTCGGAGTGTGTGGGAGCTGCTCCGATTGCTACGAGGTTCGTGGCTCACCGACCCAGGACATCAAAGTTGAGAGGTGATTTAATTACCGAAGCCAGACTGTCACATTGTACAGCTGGTTTTCATGGTTGGCTGTTGGGGGTATTGCCGTGAGCAACAGCGAGTGTTAGAGTTGGCGAAAGTTTGGCCACCATCCGGTGGAGTTTAACTGTATTTTTGTTATTTAAAGTCCAAGTGCACCAGCGGAATTTTCTGCCTTGTTGCCGTTAGCGTTCAGGTTACCTGCCCCGGCCGCTGACGTAAAATTCAGGCAGTGCCCTTTCCTCTCCGTGTTGTCGCTGTCCAACACGTGTGTGTAGTTTTGACAGTTTATGCGTATTTGGTTTGGGTGGCTACGCCTTTTACGTTTTGGCTTTGGAGTTCATTGTGTACTGGTCGGGTGGAAAGCAAGTCGTCTTGTCGGTGGGTCCGTTGACTCTCTGGGTTGGGTTGCCGACGGATCGGATATAGTTGGGCCGACTATCTGTCTCCCCTAAGCGAAAGTTAATATTTCAAGTGCAGACCGCCCCCCGGAAACTTCTGAGCGCCGCTGGCTGTACTGCCTTTTCTTATTGGTGTTTGATTGTGTATATTTTAATGGTCATAGTCGATGGTTTGAATTTGTATACTTTTAGTTGGGTTTTAAATAATGGGCCTTAAGCCGTTTTAAAATTGGAAATTCCTTACTTGTCAAGTCTTGCATTGTTTGGGCCTTCAGCCTCATTTAAAATATTTTTTTTTTTTTTTGGATAAAGCTATGGGCCTGCTGCCTTTTGAAAATTCATTGTTATTGTGTTTTTCAATCGTGGGCTTTCATCCATCTGAAAATTCCTTACTTGTTAAGCCTTAGATTAATTGGGCCTTCAGCCTCATTTAAAATATTTTTGGATAAAGCTTTGGGCCTTCTGCCTTTGAAAATTTATTGTAGTTGTGTTTTTCAATCATGGGCCTTCAGCCGTCTCAAAATTTAAATTCCTTGCTTATTAAATCTTAGATTGTCTGGGCCTTCAGTCACATTTAAAATATTTTTTTCTGGATAAATCAGTGGGCCTTCTGACTTTTGAAAATTTATTCTAGTTGTGTTTTCCAATCATGGGCCTTCAGCCGTCTTAAAATTTAAATTCCTTACTTGTTAAATCTTAGATTGCTTGGGCCTTCAGACTCATTTAAAAAAATTATTTAAGGATAAAGCCTTGGGCTTTCTGCCTTGTCAAAATTTATTGGAGTTGTGTTTTGAATCATGGGCCTTCAGCCGTTTTAAAGGTAAAATTCCTTGTTGTTAAGTCTTAGATTGTTTAGGCCTTCAGCCTCCTTTTTTAAAAATTATTTGAGGATAAAGCTTTGGGCCTTCTGCCATTCAAAATTTATTGTAGTTGTGTTTTTAAATCATGGGCCTTCAGCCGTCTTAAAATTAAAATTCCTTACTTTCCAAGTCTTAGATTGTTTGGGCCTTCAGCCTCATTTGAAATATTATTTAAGGATAAAATCTTGCGCTTTCTGTCTTTTGAAAATTTATTGTAGTTGTGTTTTAAACCATGGGCCTTCAGCCGTTTTCAAAATTAAAGTGTTTGTGTCCTTAGGCCATACGATTGTGTGACATATTCAGTCGAGAGTTAAGCTCGGAAATTTGTGCTGTAATGTTTGGGCAACTAAATAAAGTTATACGTGTTCGAGTGTAACTGACAGCCACTCATTTTTGGCCCCTTCCCACAATTCCAACTGCCTGTTCTATCCTGGCGATTTAACCAGGCGTTTCATCGGTGAATAAATATTGTGTTTTCTTCTACATCTTCGTACCAAGATGACATCTGCTGTGTCCTTAGTGCAGCACGTGATGTTCCTGGTTTGACGAACACTCAGACAGCGTTCCGAACCTTGATAGGGCCGATACATCAACCTACGTTAACCTCATGGAAAACTTCTGGTATTAACTCGAACATAGTAATTAATACGCCCGCCGTTTGGCAGGGGGGGGGGAGTATTATGGGCCGGAAGGTGAGCTTTCAACGTCTCATGCGTTTTGTATTGATTTCGGGAAGAACGTGTGGCAGTCAGCGGTGGGTATGTTCAGGTAATTGGCTCTCGAGGGCGACTGGGCCGCACGTGTGAGAGGCCGAGATTTTTGTTGGGACTTAACGTGATTTAGGTTATAGAATTCGATTAACTGTTAAGATATACATATATGGGGATAGCTTTGAACTTATTTCTGTCAGTGATTACAGTGACTGGTTTTAGAGGGTGGTATAGATACAAAGAACTTTCACGAGTGCCAGTCGGATCTTAAATGTTGTGCATTTCTCACGATCTACAACGTCGGCGGAAGATAATCCTAGAGACTTTACATTTCGTAAAAATTAACTTACTTCAGACCTTTTTAACTGCATTTCATTGTTTAAGGCCACTATTTACAAAATATTTTCCAGTTAGTTTAAGCAACTTATTGTTTTCGTTTGGACTACTTCACTGATCCTCTAAAATATTTACTATTCGTTCTTTCATAATTATCATACTTATATAACTTCACAGTTCTGCCATACTTTGATGTTTGACAGTAAGATCACTTATTATTATTATTCACGTATGGGCGCAATTGGACCAGGCGAGGTACAATCAATCAATGTCGCTTTTGATGGTCGGCCTTCCTTTGTGTCCAAATTTGTTTCATATTTTCAGAATGAAGTCTCTTTCCTTCATCAGAACACGGTGTTCCAGTCCATTTTCCAGTTTCTCTCTGACCAAATTTTCAGTCAAGTATCTTTTGTCTGAATGTTTTTTCTATCTGTAACGTCTGCCTGAGTTATACCAGCTACTTTAAGATCCTTCTTAAACGCAGCGGTTCGTTTAATTGGCTCAGTTTTGGCCTTACTTGTTTTCGTAGAATTCTGCTACTTGTTTTGTCAGCCTAGTAAGCGCCATTCTCTTGGTATGACCATAAAATTAAAGTCCTTGTTTTCTCATGTCACCATGTATGTCTGCGTATTCTTCGGTTTTCTTATTCCTTCTCTGCTTATAAGTTTTTCCATCAATAATTTTGGGGCCTAATATTTTCTTAATAATCATTCTTTCTTTCTTTTGAATTTCTTCAATATCGCTCTTTCTATTTCAATTTAAAGCATCTGCTCTTTAAGACATTTATGTTTAATTACAGTGCTGTAATGGCTAAGTTTACAGAATTTAGAAAGTGATTTTTGCTATAAATATATTGTGTCACTCTGAATGCAGTTGCTATTCTTTGACAGCAAACTTAGTTCGCAGCTTTTTCCAGACCGTTTTCTTGTTTCATTTCCTCAAAGTATATTTCGTGTCCAAAAACTTTGGTGCTTGTTTGTTGCAAGTCATATATTCCGTTTCTTCGAGTGATATTTATAGTCCATTTATTTAAGAATTTCAGTTTGTTTTTGAACTGCTGTAATATCCCTAGTTAAAGTTGCCAGATCATCTTCAAAGGTGAGGCGATCTACTCTAATACAACTTATAGAAAATGTTCAAATGTGTGCGAAATCTTATGGGACTTAACTGCTAAGGTCATCAGTGCCTAAGCTTACACACTACTTAACCTAAATTATCCTTAGGACAAACACACACACCCATGCCCGTGGGAGGACTCGAACCTCCGCCGGGACCAGCCTCACAGTCCATGATTGCAGCGCCTAAGACCGCTCGGCTAATCCCGCGCAGCCACTACTTATACCTAACTTGATTGATTGATCTGTATTTTGACTCGACTTTTTCTCTCGCCATTCTGCAATTACCTTCTCCAAAACACAGTTTTATTACCTAGCCCGTGTTCCTTTAAAATTTGGAAAAGAGGTTCACGATTAACTGAGTCGTAGATCTTTTTAAAATACACAAATGTGCATAAAATTTTGATACTAGAAATCCTTTAGCGCATAAGGATTAGTTTTAAATTAAGAATTTGTTTCGGGCAGGCTCTGTTTGGTCTAAAACCTGCGTGGTATTCACCAATTTTCTATCCCATTTTTTATGCAATGGATGAATTAGTGCAGTTTTTCAGCCCTCAGGTATTTTCTCAGTCTGCCAGATATGTTCTATTAGTTGAGCGAGCTCTTCTACAGTGTTAGGGCCGGCTGATTTTACTAGCTTCCCCTAAAGCTTTATTGTCTTTAAGTGTCATAATTTTTTTTAGTTATTTCGAATTCGTCGGGTTATTCAGAGTTAGGACTGATGTTAGCATTTTGCTGCGGTTGTGATTTATTCGTTGGTTCTGGATAGTTTAACTGTTTTTCAAAATATTTAGCAAGTACCTTACAATTTTCCTGGTTGTTAAGAGACAAACGGCCGCAAGGATTTTAAGATTGGCAACCGATTAGTTTTATTTTGAATGTTTTATAAAAGTTTCTTGCATTGTTCATTTGGAAGTATTTTTAGATTTCTAAAAGTTGGACATTTTGGTAGTTTCTTGTAGTCTGTCGGATTAATTTAGATGTTCTCTTCTTACAGTTAGAAAGGTATTGTACTTATTGTCAGTTTTTTTACTACTCCAATTTTTGAATGCTTGAATATTTATGAAGTGCAGATAGTTTTTCACCAAGGCGTGGATGATACCTATGTTTGGCCAACCCCTCAAATCAAGAGTGAACTAACATAATTACTTAAGGTCGTACATTTGGTCAGAATTACGTTTATTAATTTATTCAACTAAAAGAAAGAGAAGAAAGCTCTCATAACTCGTGTTAAAGGTTCATAACTTCCACTTCGATCTATTTACAACTACACGTATGATGGATAATGTTTCGAAAAGATTCATCCGATTTCAGAAGGGTGACGATGGAAATTAGGGACAAATGTCAATTTACGTACTGAAAGTAAAGTTTACCTTGGCGCCAGTTGTAAATTTGCATTTCATGCTACTCGTGGCAGGTATCTCCCTGGAGCAGCTAGCTCGCTCGCTCGTTCGGCTGGTTTCTTTTCTACAGTTGAGAAAACTGACAAAAATAAACATTTTTTAACAGGACGCAGCGTTATCGCGGTGTCACATCCATGTAACAGCAATAATTAACTGTTGAGTTGCCTCGGCAACGTAGGGGCATACACATTCCGCACCGCACCAGAGGTCTCGAGCATTGCTTCATCTCACGGAATGTGCAAAATTACATACCAATATCGTTAGCATCAGTCTGCTGCAGAATTCTTGAATATATGCTCATTTAGAATATAATAAAGTTGCTTGAGACTGAGAAGCCAAGGTCCAAGATGGTTCAAATGGCTCTGAGCACTATGGGACTTAACATCTTAGGTCATCAGTCCCCTATAACTTAGAACTACTTAAACCTAACTAACCTAAGGACATCACACACATCCATGCCCGAGGCAGGATTCGAACCTGCGACCGTAGCAGTCCCGCGGTTCCGGACTGCAGCGCCTAGAACCGCACGGCCACCGCGGCCGGCCAAGGTCCAAGAAACAGTATGGTTTTAGATAGCATCACTCGTGCGAAACTCAGCCTTCCCTTGTCTCACATGGTATACTGCGAACTAAGGATGAAGGCCAACAGGCATCTACATCAACATGGATACTCAGCAAATCACATTTAAGTGCCTGGCAGAGGGTTAATCGAACCACCTTCACAATTCTCTATCATTCCAATCTCGTATAGCGCGCGGAAAGGACCAACATCTATATCTTTCCGTGCGAGCTCTGATTTCCCTTATTTTATCATAGTGATCGTTTCTCCATATGTAGGCCGGCGTCAACAAAATATTTTCGCATTCGGAGGAGAAAGTTGGTGATTGGACTTTTGTGAGAAGGGATTCTGTCGCAAAGAAAAACGCCTATCTTTCAACGATGTTCAGACCGAATCCTGTATCATTTCAGTGACACTCTCTCCCCTATTTCACGGTAATATAAAACGTGCTGCCCTTCTTTGTACTTTTTCGATGTACTCCGTCAATCATATCTGCTATGTATCCCACACCGCGCAGTAGTATTCTAAAAGAGGACGGACAATTGCAATGATGGCAGCATTTTTAGTAGGTCTGCTACATTTTCTAAGTCTCCTTCCAGTTAAACGCACTCTTGGGTTAGCCTTCCCCAGAACATTTTCTATGTGTTCCTTCCGCGTTCCTTCCAATTTAAGTTGTTCCTAATTGTAATTCCGAGGTATTTAGTTGAATTTCGGTCTTTAGATTTGGCTCATTTATCGTGTAACCGAAGTTTAACGGATTCCTGTTAGCACAAATCTGGATGACGTCACACTTTTCGTTATTTAGGGTCAATTGCTCCGATGTCCATAGTATTCTGGTCCCTTCAATCCCACAAACCAACCAATTAATTGAGAATTTTCGCACCATACAGATATCTTTTCTAAATCGATTTGCAATTTGTTTTGACCTTCTAATGACTTTACTAGTCGATAAACGACAGCGTCCTCTGCAAACAGCATATGACGGTTGCTCAGATTATCCCGAAAAACGTCTACATTGACAAGGAACAGGAAAGGGAAAGGGCCTATGACACTACCTTGGGGAACGCTAGAAATCACTTCTGTTTTACTCGACGACTTTCCGTCAATTATTACGAAGGGTGACCCCTCTGACAGGAAATCACCAATCCAGTCACATAATTGAGACGATATTCCACAAGCACGCAATTTCACTACAAGCCACTTGTGTGGTACAGTGTCAAAAGCCTTCCAGATATCGAGAAATACGGAATGAATTTGAAATACCTTGTCAGTAGCACTCTGTACTTCGTGTGGGTGAAGAGCTAGTTGTGTTTCACATGAACGATGTTTTCTAAATCCGTATTGACTGTGTGTCAATAGTCCGTTTTCTTCGAGGTAATTCATGATGTTCGAAAACAATATATGTTCCAAAATCCTGCTGCTTAGGGGCCTGTAATTTAGTGGATTACTCCTACTACCTTTCTTGAATACTGGTGCGACCTGAGCAACTTTCCAGTCTTTGGGTACGGATCTTTCGTTGAGCGAACGGTTGTATATGATTGTTAAGTATAGAGCTATTCAATCAGCATAATCTCAAAGGAACCTAATTGGTATACAGTATGGACGAGAAGACTTATTAATTGATTAAGATTACTTCACTACTGGTAGCGTTCTCGCTTCCCACGCCCGGGTTCCCGGGTTCGATTCCCGGCGGGGTCAGGGATTTTCTCTGCCTCGTGATGGCTGGGTGTTGTGTGCTGTCCTTAAGTTAGTTAGGTTTAAGTAGTTCTAAGTTCTAGGCGACTGATGACCATAGATGTTAAGTCCCATAGTGCTCAGAGCCATTTGAACTTCACTACTCCAGTGTTACCTACTTCAATGTTACTCATGTTGGCAGTTGTTCTTGATTCGAATTCTGGAATATTTACTTGGTCTTCGTTGGTGAAGGAATTTCAAAAGGCTGTGCTCAGTAACTCTATTTTGGCAGCAGTGTCTTCGATAGTATCTCCATTGCCGCTAACATACTTCACATACGACCAGAATCTCTTTGGACTTTTTGCCAGATTTCGATACAACGTTTCGTTGTGGAAACTATTATAAGGAACTCGGAGGAAATTTCCATATTCCTACGTTTCCGAAAAGACTGTTAACGAAGGTACGAGCATGCGGAGTAGGTTCTCATATATGTGAGTGTCTCGAAGACTTCTAAAGTAACAGGACTCAGCACATTGTCCTTGACGGCTAGTATTCATCAGAGACAAGGAAATCACCAGGAGTTCCCCGGGGAATTGTGATATGACCGCCAGGAAAATGTGGTTCACCTGTAAAAGACACAGCATATAGGAAGCTGGTGAAACCTGTTATTGATTACTGCTCGAGTGTTTGGGATCCCTACCAGGTCTGATGAAAGGTTGAAGCAATTCAGAGGCGGTCTGATAAATTTATTACCGGTTTAGAGAACCGGCATTTGAAGCTGACTGCAGAACGGTTCTACTGCCACCAACATACACACACCAAAAAGAGTTTTGCATCACTCCGGTTCCCAGAACTCCTGAAGATAAACATTGAGTGTGGATTTTCTATCACAGACACACTCCGTTTAACTGTTCAGAGATGTCACTAAACCCGCCCAAAGATGTAAAAAAACATTCATGATCAGCCCCTATTAGACGGAAGGGGTCCGACAGCCGATGAGTTCCAGTCATTCCACCAGGAAGGAGGTACACGGCTCGTGTTGTCTGTAGCTCAGCCATACCTAGACAGTCAACATCGCGGTTCGATCGCGTCCGCATTGTTACTTTGTGCCAGAAAGGGCTCTCAACAAGGGAACTGTCCAGGTGTCTCAAAGTCAACCAAACCGTTGTTGTTCGGACATGGAGGAGATACAGAGGGACAGGAACTTTCGACGACATGCCTCGCTCAGGCCGCCTAGGGCAACTGCTGCAGCGGATGACCGCTACGTACGAATTATGGTTCGAAGTAAACCTGACAGCAACGCCACCATGTTGAATAATGCTTTTCGTGCAGCCTCAGGACGTCGTGTTACGATCAAACTGTGCGCAATAGGCTCAATGATGTGCAACTCTACTCCCGACAACCATGGCGATGTCTATCCTTGCAACCACGACACCATGCAGCGCGGTACAGTTGGGCCCAACAACATGTCGAATGGACCGCTCAGGATTGGCATCACGTTCTCTTCACCGACGAGTATCGCATATGCCGTCAACCAGACAGCCGTCGGAGACGTGTTTGGAGGCAATCCGGTCAAGCTGAACGCCTTACACACACTGTCCAGCGAGTGCAGCAAGGTGGAAGTTCCCTGCTGTTTTAGGGGGGCATTATGTGTGACATTATGTGTGACCGACGTACGCCGTTGGTGGTAACGGCATTTATACCTGAAATTCCAGACATCTTATCCGCATGGCTGTAACGGATCGTGCAGCCATGTCTCGATCCCTGAGTCAACAGATTGGGACGTCTGCAAGACATCTGCACGAACAGTTCTACAACGTTTGCAGCAGCATGGACTGTCAGCTCGGAGACCATGGCTGCGGTTACCCTTGACGCTGCATCACAGACAGGAGCGCCTGCGATGGTGTACTCAACGACGAACCTGGGTGCACGAATGACAAAAGGTCGTTTTTTCGGATGAATCCAGGTTCTGTGTACAGCATCATGATGGTCGCATCCGTGTTTGGCGACATCGCGGTGAACGCACTGTAGGGAAGCAGCCTACTCTCACCATAATAAATTCACATCAGTCTTTCCATTGTGTGCCAGCCAGTCCGCTGTAACTAGCTCTGACGTCATAAATGTTGCGCAATACTTTAAAAATCAAGCAAATAACCTAAAACATTTCTAGCATGTCAGGAGTAATACTAAATTAATGTGTGTTGAATATCAGTTCGATAACTTTAGCCATTTTCGAAATTTGGACGTTTTTCTGTAAAAATCATTGGCGCAACAGAAAAGAGCTACAGAAGTAAAAATTCATATTTAGATTCCTCTTTCATAATAATTTAATAAAAACAGTACTTTGGATTTCACAAATTAAAATTTTAGTGGAAATTCATGATTTTCTGGTTTTCGTCTTAAAACTTAAGGAAGCAGGATAGATTAAGTAGGCTAATAAATAAGGCTAGGATGTTTATATTTAAGTAGAATGGAAATCCGCTATCACCATAAGGATGTGAGAAGTTTCATTTCAATACCTATAAAACTATAGCGATAGCGTATCTCCAAAGGGCTAGTTCAGAGCTCGTCTACTGCGTGCAGAGTAATTAAATTAATTCTCTCGCCCAAAATATTTAACTTAGCCACATCAAAATTTTATTATGATTACTTACCTGTGTGCTGAATGCACATTTAAATTGAGAGCTTCATCGGCCACCAGCAAAAGAAGCTATAATTTATTCAATAACTTAATGTGGTGCATTACTAGCCCAGCGGCTAGTCGGGAGAGCCGATTTGATCAGGCGTTCCCTTAGCCGTCCGCACCGCGGCTTTATATATAAGAACGCTGCGCGAGGAAAAAAGGCCCCAGTTCTCTCCAGACGCTGAATAGCACGTCATCTGTGTCGGGAGTCGCGTCGCGTCGCGTCGGTATCATTGCTACAAACAGCCTCGGATGCCGTATTAAGTTACTCGGAATACGCGTAACCATGAAATCATTTTCGAGTGAAGCGTTAATTCTGGGTTGACTTTAACTATCGATCTTCAGTTTGCGTATTGTCGTATTTTCACGTGCCGCCGCGGGACAGACATTCTACCAATTATTTAGCGTGGCGTTTGATGAACCTAATCATCAAATTATGGCGAGCATTCATTTAAACATTTAATTTGGACATTTATAGTTGCATCAGCGCATTAGACTCTGAACTGCTCTGTTAGTTAGATTGTATGGATTCTTCTGTTTTCATCTGTGACTTTCAGAATACAGAACGTTTTTTTTAGAAAATCGTTTTTGATTATAAATCCCGGACAATCTTCTAATTCCTCAGAGCTATAAGCTGTAACTATAAGTGTATTCTCAGATGAAGTGGGCACTAGTAATTCTAATTACAGGCTTCACGTTTTGCTAATCACTTTCTGGTAGCCAATATTGTAGTTAGAGAGCCAGTGTTGAGAACGGCGAAAGACAGCATAAACAACAGCATAAATAATAGGAACATTTTTAACAACAATAATTCCACCCGCCGCCCCACAGCACATTGGAAGCGTGTATTCGTCATCGTCATACTGGCCTATCACCCGGCGTGATGGTATGGGGTGCCATTGGTTACACGTCTCGGTCACCTCTTGTTCACAATGACGGCACTTTGAACAGTGCACGCTACATTTCAGATGTGTTACGACCCGTGGCTCTACCCTTCATTCGATTCCTGCGAGACCGTATATTTCAGCAGGATAATACACGACCACATGTTGCAGGTCCTGTACGGGCCTTTCTGGATACAAAAAATGTTCGACTGCTGCCCTGGCCAGCACATTCTCCAGATCTCTCACCAATTGAAAACGTCTGATCAATGGTCGCTGAGCAACTAGCTCGTACAATACACCAGTCACTACTCTTGATGAACAGTGGTATCGTGTTGAAGCTGCATGGGCAGCTGTACCTGTACACACCATCCAAGCTCTGTTTGGCTCGATGCCCAGGCGTGTAACGGCCGTTATTACGGCCAGAGGTGATTGTTCTGGGTACTGATTTCTCAGGCAGGATCTATGCACCTAAATTGTGTGAAAATGTAATCATCTGTCAGTTCTAGTATAATATATTTGTCCAAGGAATACCCGTTTATCGTCTGCATTGGTGTAGCAATTTTAATGGCCAGTAGTGTATAATTTACAGTCAGATACTAAATTTTAAACTAACAATGATATTGAAAATCTGATTACACCATTACAATCGTCGTGCAAATAATGCTAATGTACATGTTTCTTTTTGAGGTCTCATTCATCTGGCTACCATTAATTTCTATACAAACTGTGAAATGTCTGCTATTATGGTTTCACAAAGTCCGCCATCTTTGGCACTCCCGGCATAGACATCTCCTTCATCGACACAAAACACCGTCCTGGTCCAAGCGTCAACATAGAATTCCTGGCCACGAGATCGGGCTGGACCCCTCTTGCTTCGGCCAACGTCCGGCCGAGTGGCCCGTACGACCATGCCAAATCAGAACCTAGAATACTTTCAGGGCTCCACAACTCGCCCGTTACCTCACAGTGCTACCGAAATTCGGGTTTCACACAATGGATTGATAGTAAGAGGCTCGTGTTGTTAGCCAATCAACAGCTTGTAATAATAGAAAGTGTACTTTTTGTGCAAACATATACTTTTTAAATGGAACAATGCCTATTGATATTAATAAATTAAAATTAGTTTAAATTTGAATGTCATTGATGTTAGTTACAGAATGCTAGTGCGAGTCGTTTACGAGATGATGTATTTCGGAAAATTCAATGCCGACACTTGTACAATACCTGTGGTAGCATACACTAAAGAACAACGCAAGTGCATACACTAGTTGTGTGGGTTCTGAGTAGTGACGAGACAACTGACTATCACAGTGTAACCTCCCCACAGAAAAGTTATTAAATGAATAATGTTAAATGGAGCCAAGCGCAAACTCCCCACACAAAAATTAACGAATGAAAATCGACCATGAACCACACAATAATATTGATTAAATAATGAACCATGAACCAAATGTAACCTCCTAACACAAATAATAATATCTGGTAAATTTTATAAGGACAGCAGCGCTGACCTTCAGCCCTGTATTCTGAATAAAAAAAGCAAAAAATTCTTACCTCAATAAAACTGCAATCATATCTGCTCTTAATTATACATTCTCATCCTCCAGAGTCCTGACCAGAGTCGCGACCAGAGCACACAGCCGACGCATGCCAACTCCCGCAGACTGCTACTGTCCACTCGCTAGTAAAGCCGACCGACTACTACTGTATCCGACTGACTACTACTGTCGACTCGCGCAGACTAGCGCAGACTCGCGACAAGCAACAACTAACAATAAACTACTCTCTGGTCAGAGTTTCTGTCATGCCTCGCCCATCGCCGGCGAAGCATACACTTTAAATAACCCTCCAATGGGGGGGAGGGGGGGGGGGCAAAAATTTGGCAGCGATGGTTGAGTCAATTGGACTTGCCATGAGCAACAAATTTTTCTTAATTAACTAACTTTACAATTACAGAATATATACATATATATAGGTGCAGAACATGAAATAAAATATAGTGCACACGCACTGAGTACAGAACATATCAAGCAAAGACAAAATGTATACACAATGAGTACAAAACATATTAACAAATGGCAAAAGTGCACACGCAGTGTAGTTCAGAACATATCAGCAAATCACAAAACGTATAAGCAATGAATACAAATCATGTTAACAAAATGACGAAAGTGCACACGCACTGTAATACAGAACATATCTGGGAATCACAAAAAAAAAAAAAAGTATACGTAATGAGTACAAATGGCATAAAGTGCACACGCACTGTAAAACTCTCTAGCATTTTTTTACAACAAATAAACATATCAAGGAGTGAAATAAAGTGCACATGCACTATAGAAGTCTTTAGTATTTTTAGGACAACTGATCTTGTTAACAAATGAAATGAAGTGCACACGCACTGTATATGTCTTTATCATTTTACAAGAATTAGGAAAGGAATGGGAAGGATTGCGTCATGGTTGTAGCACTTTAGTTTGCACGCAGCTGCACTGAAAGTCCATATCTTTCTACAGAAGCACAACACCAAGTGAGACAATCTGAAGCTCTTTTCCTTGAAGTATTAACCAGTGTAGCCAAGACTCTGAAATGTCGTAATAATATTTCATGCTATCATTTTGGTAGTACACTAGGTACACCAAACAGTGGGAGCATAATAACAACTCCATCGCTCAAGGTGGTGGACAGCATGTCGTGTCAACACCATGTTCTTGTAAAGTAGACCAACGTAGAATTAGTGCATAAACCAAATATAGTGCTCCATGATCATGAGGATAGACAGGACAAACGGATATTGCAGTAATTTCTGGTAATTAGGTCAGAAGGTGAAGGACATTAAGACACATAGTAGTCTTCATTGAGAATTACACTAGTCTAACAACTGATTTGAGTAATTGGTGGCACTCATCGCCCAGTTACTGAACATTTCTGTACCGTGTATGCAGTATTACAGAATAATTTTCATAAATAATCTGAATATAGTAATTATTGGCACTCATTGCCCAGTTACAAACCATCAGAAGTCATCATTCAAAACAGAAGCTAATGAAAGGCATAGTATTAACATAATTTACTTAATTA
This sequence comes from Schistocerca nitens, assembly GCF_023898315.1. Classification (NCBI taxonomy): domain Eukaryota; kingdom Metazoa; phylum Arthropoda; class Insecta; order Orthoptera; family Acrididae; genus Schistocerca; species Schistocerca nitens. The sequence continues at coordinate 95,741,443 of NC_064622.1, forward strand.
TAGTAATCATTGGCATCATAGCTCATCTTATTACAGTAATCAGTGGCATTCATTGGCCAGCTACAAAGCATCATAATTCAAAACAGAAGCTAATGAATGGCATAGTATTAATATAATTCACTTAATTATTAATTATGAACCATGGACCTTGCCGTTGGTGGGGAGGCTTGCGTGCCTCAGCGATACAGATGGCCGTACCGTAGGTGCAACCACAACGGAGGGGTATCTGTTGAGAGGCCAGACAAACATGTGGTTCCTGAAGAGGGGCAGCAGCCTTTTCAGTAGTTGCAGGGGCAACAGTCTGGATGATTGACTGATCTGGCCTTGTAACATTAACCAAAACGGTCTTGCTGTGCTGGTACTGCAAACGGCTGAAAGCAAGGGGAAACTACAGCCGTAATTTTTCCCGAGGACATGCAGCTTTACTGTATGATTAAATGATGATGGCGTCCTCTTGGGTAAAATATTCCGGAGGTAAAATAGTCCCCCATTCGGATCTCTGGGTGGGGACTACTCAAGAGGACGTCGTTATCAGGAGAAAGAAAACTGGCATTCTACGGATCGGAGCGTGGAATGTCAGATCCCTTAATCGGGCAGGTAGGTTAGAAAATTTAAAAAGGGAAATGGATAGGTTAAAGTTAGATATACCGGGAATTAGTGAAGTTCGGTGGCAGGAGGAACAAGATTTTTGGTCAGGTGATTACCGGGTTATAAATACAAAATCAAATAGGGGTAATGCAGGAGTAGGTTTAATAATGAATAAAAAAATAGGAGTGCGGGTTAGCAACTACAAACAGCATAGTGAACGCATTGTTGTGGCCAAGATAGACACAAAGCCCATGCCTACTACAGTAGTACATGTTTATATGCCAACTAGCTCTGCAGATGATGAAGAAATTGATGAAATGTATGACGAGATAAAAGAAATTATTCAGGTAGTGAAGGGAGACGAAAATTTAATAGTCATGGGTGACTGGAATTCGTCAGTAGGAAAAGGGAGAGAAGGAAACATAGTAGGTGAATATGGATTGGGGGGAAGAAATGAAAGAGGAAGCCGCCTTGTAGAATTTTGCACAGAGCATAACTTAATCATAGCTAACACTTGGTTCAAGAATCATAAAAGAAGGTTGTATACCTGGAAGAATCCTGGAGATACTAATAGGTATCAGATAGATTATATAATGGTAAGACAGAGATTTAGGAACCAGGTTTTAAATTGTAAGACATTTCCAGGGGCAGATGTGGTGTCTGACCACAATCTATTGGTTATGAACTGCAGATTGAAACTGAAGAAACTTCAAAAAGGTGGGAATTTAAGGAGATGGGACCTGGATAAACTGAAAGAACCAGAGGTTGTAGAGAGTTTGAGGGAGAGCATAAGGGAACAATTGACAGGAATGGGGGGAAAGAAATACAGTAGAAGAAGAATGGGTAGCTCTGAGGGATGAAGTAGTGAAGGCAGCAGAGGATCAAGTAGGTAAAAAGACGACGGCTAATAGAAATCCTTGGGTAACAGAAGAAATATTGAATTTAATTGATGAAAGGAGAAAATATAAAAATGCAGTAAATGAAGCAGGCAAAAGGGAATACAAACGTCTCAAAAATGAGATCGACAGGAAGTGCAAAATGGCTAAGCAGGGATGGCTAGAGGACAAATGTAAGGATGTAGAGGCTTGTCTCACTAGGGGTAAGATAGATACTACCTACAGGAAAATTAAAGAGACCTTTGGAGAGAAGACAACCACTTGTATGAATATCAAGAGCTCAGATGGCAACCCAGTTCTAAGCAAAGAAGGGAAGGCAGAAAGGTGGAAGGAGTATATAGAGGGTTTATACAAGGGCGATGTACTTGAGGACAGTATTATGGAAATGGAAGAGGATGTAGATGAAGATGAAATGGGAGATAAGATACTGCGTGAAGAGTTTGACAGAGCACTGAAAGACCTGAGTCGAAACAAGGCCCCGGGAGTAGACAACATTCCATTAGAACTACTGATGGCCTTGGGAGAGCCAGTCATGACAAAACTCTACCATCTGGTGAGCAAGATGTATGAGACAGGCGAAATACCCACAGACTTCAAGAAGAATATAATAATTCCAATACCAAAGACAGCAGATGTTGACAGATGTGAAAATTACCGAACTATCAGTTTAATAAGTCACTGATGCAAAATACTATCGCGAATTCTTTACAGACGAATGGAAAAACTGGTAGAAGCGGACCTCGGGGAAGATCAGTTTGGATTCCGTAGAAATGTTGGAACACATGAGGCAATACTAACCTTACGACTTATCTTAGAAGAAAGATTAAGAAAAGGCAAACCTACGTTTCTAGCATTTGTAGACTTAGAGAAAGCTTTTGACAACGTTAACTGGAATACTCTCTTTCAAATTCTGAAGGTGGCAGGGGTAAAATATAGGGAGCGAAAGGCTATTTACAATTTGTACAGAAACCAGGTGGCAGTTATAAGAGGGGCATGAAAGGGAAGCAGTGGTTGGGAAAGGAGTGAGACAGGGTTGTAGCCTCTCCCCGATGTTATTCAATCTGTATATTGAGCAAGCAGTAAAGGAAACAAAAGAAAAATTCGGAGTAGGTATTAAAATTCATGGAGAAGAAGTAAAAACTTTGAGGTTCTCCGATGACATTGTAATTCTGTCAGAGACAGCAAAGGACTTGGAAGAGCAGTTGAACGGAATGGACAGTGTCTTGAAAGGAGGATATAAGATGAACATCAACAAAAGCAAAACGAGGATAATGGAATGTAGTCAAATTAAATGGGGTGATGCTGAGGGGATTAGATTAGGAAATGAGACACTTAAAGTAGTAAAGGAGTTTTGCTATTTAGGGAGTAAAATAACTGATGATGGTCGAAGTAGAGAGGATATAAAATGTAGACTGGCAATGGCAAGGAAATCGTTTCTGAAGAAGAGAAATTTGTTAACATCGAGTATAGATTTAAGTGTCAGGAAGTCGTTTCTGAAAGTATTTGTATGGAGTGTAGCCATGTATGGAAGTGAAACATGGACGATAACCAGTTTGGACAAGAAGAGAATAGAAGCTTTCGAAATGTGGTGCTACAGAAGAATGCTGAAGATAAGGTGGGTAGATCACGTAACTAATGAGGAGGTATTGAATAGGATTGGGGAGAAGAGAAGTTTGTGGCACAACTTGACTAGAAGAAGGGATCGGTTGGTTGGACATGTTTTGAGGCATCAAGGGATCACAAATTTAGCATTGGAGGGCAGCGTGGAGGGTAAAAATCGTAGAGGGAGACCAAGAGATGAATACACTAAGCAGATTCAGAAGGATGTAGGTTGCAGTAGGTACTGGTAGATGAAGAAGCTTGCACAGGATAGAGTAGCATGGAGAGCTGCATCAAACCAGTCTCAGGACTGAAGACCACAGCAACAACAATAATTATAGTAATCATTGGCATCATAGGTCATCTTATTACAGTAATCGGTGGCATTCATTGGGCAGCTACAAAGCATTTTTTTTTATTATTCAGAAGTCATTATTCAAAATGGGTTAATTATTGGCATAGCATTTATACATAATTAATCTAAATATAGTAATCATTGGCATCATAGGTCATCTTAATACAATAAAGAGTGGCATTCATTGGCCAGCTACAAAGTATTTTTTTTTGTATTATTCAGAAGTCATTACTCAAAATGAGTTAATTATTGGCATACCATTTATACATAATTAATCTAATTATAGTAATCATTGGCATCATAGGTCATCTTATTACAGTAATCAGTGGCATTCATTGGCCAGTTACAAAGCATTTTTTTTGGATTATTCAGAAGTCATTATTGAAGTGACATACTATGAATAGCTGATCAGTATTACTCAGAACTCTCTTAAACTAGTAGCATTATTTGGGACTGGTAATTCCTTTGTTTGTTTTTGAGTTATTGCTGCAAATGAAGATGTGTAACGTCATTCGTCATGAGTCAGCTGTAGCAAGGTTATGAAACAAGTAGAGTATATGTGATCACATTCATAAACGACATAGGTTTAATAAACAACTATTTATACCATATTAATTTCATGAATAATTTTTCCTGCAAAATATACAAAATGGATTATGAAACTGAAAGAAGAAACGCATATTATGCTGAAAAGTAGTGAACTTCGAATTAACAGGTAGTGAAATGTGTAAAAAAATATATATGTTCTCTAGCTGTCCTTTCCAAAACCTTCAGTCAACATACCATGCGATATAAGACATACTGTCAAAACGAACTGCAACAAATACTTAAATAACTACATAGCATCTCTTAACTAACAGCAAATATATAAACTTCATCATTATTTTCATCTGCATAGAAAAACTTCATTATCCGTATCACCATAAATCCATTATTATCATCACCTGTAAAGAAAAACTTCATTATCCATAGTAGCATATTCTTCATCATTATTCATCATCATGTATTATCATCTGCAAAAAAGTCACTTTATTATTCATTATACAACTATTCCTTATTTCTAGCATATTTCATCACTAAAACTAAGATGTGTAGTTCTGACAGCCTGCATCAATCGCCTCGTATTCTGAAAGAAAAAATTAGTTAAGACTGCTATTCTACGATGTGTATAGTATATTCTTGTTAATGCTTGTTAATTCTGATCCATTTACTCTTTGACATGAGGTATTGTATCTTCTTTCGTTCATTCCGAAGGTGAAATTCCCATTTCTGTTTAATTTATTTCGTTTACACATTATTTCTTTCTGAAAATGATGAACAAAGATTAATGTCTTGCATTCAATTCATATACCCATTAGATAAAAACTGGTTTATAGTAACATAATTGAGCATACAGCATAGCATGACAGAAAATGTAATATGTCAAAAACATCGACAGTGTTCAGAAGCAAAAAATGTACACAGTGTATCACAATGTAGCAGCAAAAAAAAGTAAAGTAGTCACGATGTTGAGATATCATAAGGCAAAATGTTAAAGTCAACTGGTGTTTGTTAAATCTTAAATATTTCATAGTGCATACAAACAAAACAGGAAAACAATCATACATACATAAAAAATGGAAAATATGCACGGTCTGATGTGTAACGACAACAAAAGCGACCTGCTAACCTTACCTTGCCGGGCACTTGCCAAGAAAAAATACGACAATCATCAGTAAGTAGTCACATAAATACAATTGCATAAGTGGTCATAAAAAATGTGTAAGTTCATCTGGAAAAATATGCACGGTCTGATGTGTAACGACAAGAAGAGCGACATACTAACCTTACCTTGCCGGGCACTTGCCAAGAAAAAATTACGATGATCATCAGTAGGTGTTCATGTGAATATAATTGCATAAGCGGTCATAAAAAATTAGGAAATGGCATTACAGTGTGATAAATCATAAAGTATCATCATTCAATAAAAGGTTTGACGTTCGACACGTGGTGGTTCCCTTTGGTTTTTCTGGTTCTCAAAGTTTCGACGTGTACTACATTGGGGTGAGGAATGCTGCGAATCCGATATGGACCTGCGTATAGAAGTTCAAATTTACTGCACCTACCTTTTCTTTTTTTGGATAAATAGTGTGTACGTACTAATATCTTCTGTCCAATGTGAAAGTCACGGCGTGTACAAACCTGTTTTTACTGTCTTCTCCGGCGCTCTGCGGCACGTTTGATGTTGTTCAGCGCAATGTCAATTATTTCATGGTGTCGAAGTCGACGAGACTTAGGAAAGGTTACTAGTTCTTTAATTTTGTTAGGTGGTTCAACATTTTTCAGTATAACAGACGGAGATAGCATAGTACATTCATTCGGTATGGAATTAATTACATCCTGGAATGAGAATATGTGTGTGTCCTAATCAATATGTTTTTTATAACAGTAAATTCTACACAGTTTACCAATTTCTTTCATTAATCGTTCACAAGGGTTCGAAGAAGCATGGTACCTATATATATATATATATATATATATATATATATATATATATATATATATATATATATATATATATATATCGGAGAAATGTTTCTAGCTCGTAACATACGTGTCCATATAGCAGATCGAAACTGTGATCCATTGTCGGATTACTTTCAACATGCCCTACATGAAATAGAAAATGTTTTACAAATGCTTTCGAAACAGTTTCAGCAGTAGCTTTGCGTAACGGAGTGAAGGTAACAAATTTTGAAGTGAGTTCAACAGCGACAAAGATGTAGCAAAAACCTCTATTAGTTCTGGGAATCGGACCAAAAATGTCTACAGCGGCCCTGTGTCTTAATTTAACAGGTACAATGGGATGTAATGGAGGAATATGTGAAGTCGTATCTGATTTAGCTTTCTGGCAGATTTTACGTGACGCTAAAACTCGTCGAATACGTTTCTCCATGTTGGTAAAATAACAGTTCTGTCTCAGTATAAGAAAACATTTTCTGGCTCCATAATATGCGTAACTTAAATGAGTATACCAAATTAATTTGTTAACAAGTTCGTCAGGAATGCATAATAACCAATTGTTGCTGTCAGGATGAGAGCGGCGAAACAGAATGTCATTGCGTACAGTGTAATGGTTTCTAATGGTAACATTATTCCTATCTTGCCAAAGGTGTTTGATTTCTTTCCATACGTTGTATTTACTCTGCTCTTGTGCTATATCTTGTAATGACGACGAAATGAAATTTTCAAATGCAACTTGTTGAATGTACATGACGCTGAAATTTGCTTTGCAGAAGTTGGTTGCGATGTCTTGCTGATTGTTGCTGAGAGAACGGGATAGTGCATCTGCTACAATATTTTGTGTGCCGGGAATGTGAACAATTGTAAAATTAAATTCCTGTAAATAAAGTTTCAATCTACTTAATCTGTCGTGTGTAAATTTAGCCGAAAGTAAAAATTGTATCGCTCTATGGTCTGTGTAAACGGTGGTATGTCTTCCATAAAGAAATTGCCGAAATCTGGTAAAAGCCCATACAACACATAATGTTTCAAGTTCTGTAACAGAATAATTTCGTTCAGCAGGTGACAGAATGCGACTTGCAAAAGCGATGTTTTTAATTACTGTACAACCATCTTCTTCAATTTCCTGAAAAATATCTACGCCTAAAGCGGTGTTAGAACTGTCGGTGGCAATGGAAAAATTTCTGGTAAGATCTGGGTGCGATAAAAGTGGTGCATTCAACAAAGCATGTTTCAAATAACATTCTCGTGAACAAGATTCTGCGTGTCAAAAGTATTGCTTGCGTTACTGGAATATGCAACCTGTAGTGTATCTAGTCAAATTCCATCTGACGTGTTATTATTTTCGGGAGGATGCTGTGGCATTTCCACTATTTGTACTGTTCTGTTATTTCTTCCTGACATATTACGTTCTGGATGATACCTACTGTCTGGTTCATTCATGATAATATGTTGTTGCTGATGTTCTTGCTGCTGATAAGACCGACTGTTATTAAATGTACGCTGAAAATTGTGCTCATTATTTTTACGTCTGTCATGATAGTCATTTCTATACGGTGCACTGCGATAGGAATTGAAATAGTGTGTTTTCTGTACGTACTGATTTCCTTGTTGCTGTGCGTTACTATTTGTTGGGGCCGACGCTATGCGCGTACGCGGCGAAACATTAAAGCCTGGTTGACCTTGTACATTACATTGTTGGTTAGGTATGCTAACCGGCTGGTTTTGTTGCTATTGCGGAGAAAAACCTCTATTGCTACCAAAATGTGTTCGCTATTGCTGATAATTTTACACATACTGATGATTAAAGTTTTCTCTGATATTAAAATTCTCGTGGTTGTCATTTCTTGAGCGTCTAATAAAAAATTGTCACTTTCGGTAAAACTTGTCGTATCAGGTTTTCTTTACTCATTTCTTAATCCTAGGTAGAGCAGAAGTTGAAGAGCTGTTTTGATAGATATAAAGGATAGTAGAAGAGAAGGCAGCAGTGCAGAAAACTAAAGATGAAACAGCACTACTACGGCTCGGGGCCCTGTGCACGCTACGGCACATACTCATTAAAGCGTAATGAATCCCCTGAGGTCAATTACGCGCTGTAAATAAATTTTGGCTTTTGCGTTTCAGGCAATGCTGGTGAAAATTCAAAAACAAATTGCTGTATCCATGCTAATTGTAGTTTCTGCATTGCAGGCAATGCTATTGAAAGTACAAAAATAAATTGTCGTATACGGTTCAAAGCGTGTACCTGTGCTCTGTCATTATTAAATTCCTTAGATTTTCTTACGGATAAAAATTGCTCGTAATCAACGTTATCGTCTCAGACTTTGTGAACAGGTTCAGCATTGCATGAGAATCTACGAGGGGCGTTCAGAAAGTAAGCTCCGATCGGTCGCGAAATGGAAACGACTATGAAAATCCGATAAAGCTTTGCACAGATGTGTTGGGTAGTGTCTCTAGTATAACCCCAGTTAGCATCACGTCGCTCTTCCCATTTCTGAGCTCGCAGTGAGTGCGTAAAGATGTCTAGAAAATAGTGTCTGCCGCCAAGTACGAGGGCCTGGTGAGAAATTTCGCCTGAAGCTATGCAGCTAACATTACATAACTGTCGTGCTGTTTCTTCTTGAAGACAGTTCTCAGCCGCATTCTGCAGTGGCAATGAAGATGCTCCTGCATCGTTTTCAAATGGAAATGTTAGATTACCCACAATACAGTCCGCAATTGTCTCCCCCTGAGTTTCATCTCTGGTCACATGAACCGCTGTCTTTGAAGACAACATTTTGACACAGACAACGAGGTGTAGGCCAGCGTGGAGATTTGGCGGAAAGCACTGGCGGCTGCCTTCTATGATGAGGCTATTGAAAAGTTGGTACAACGCTATGACAAAAGTCTAAGTCAGAACGGCGACTACGTAGAGAAGTAGCTGAAAGGTGTAGCTAATTGTTACAAGTAAAACATTTCTGATGTTCACTGTGGTTTCAATTTGGCAATCAATCGGAGCTTACTTTCTGAACAGGCCTCGTATTTGTCTGTGTCTTTTCGGATTTTAAGTCACGTAGTTTCCGTAAATTACTTAAGTTATACTGGCTATACGAGTGTGAGAAATGATCGGAATGTGCCGTACGCTGTGACGTGTTAGTGACTGAAACATTTTTCATTTCTGTCACCTTAAAACATTCCTCAATTTGGCTAATCTGTTGTTCAAATTTCTTATCGACTTCCGTATCCAGAGTGTGTGAAAGTTCTGGTGACTTTAAATTAAACTCGTCGCGTATCTGTGTTGCGTTTTCTGAACATTGTTCAGTGACTGCATTAATTTCATCTCTAAATGATTCTGTTGTGCCTGCATGTCTATTACCAGATTCTTGTGCAACAGATCTAGTTTCTTCACTATTGTTCGTAGCACAAGTCTTAGTATCCTCATGTAATTGTTCTTTAGTATCATCACGTTGCACGGTAACGGCTGTAATCTGTTCACTAAGTTGTTTATTCTGTTCGTTAAGGTTGTCGCGTTTTTCATTTGACTGTTTGAAACTTTCACGAATTAGTTTGATCGACCTATCATATTTTTCATTGAGTTGTTTGTACGATTCATTAAGTTGTTTGAAATGGTTATCTAGCATTTCATTGTTTTCATTAATTTGTTGTTTGAGATTTTCGTTAAGTTGTAGCATTAATGCTATGACTCGATCCATGCCAAAATTAGCTACTGTATTCTGTGTGCTGTGTGATAGTGTATCTGTTTTTGTCGAGTTTTCTGTAACCATTTGGTCATTCTGTAATTCTTGCTTGCCAATCGGATGTCCACTGTTAGTCACTACCTCGGAATTAAATAAATCTGTCGTACTCTGAGTATACTGTTCATTTTCGTTGAAAACAATTATCTGTTCGTTACGCAAATTTTGCAAATCGGGCGTGTCGAACTGGGCAGCGTTCATTGTAACAGAACGTCCCGCGTCATCAATTGTCGTTCAATTAACAGAGGACACAATTGAATTCGTCTGTTCATCACTAGGATCAAAATCAACATTAGTGGTCAGTACACACTGATTGTCTGTAAATAGAGGACTGTCATTAAGACACTGAGTGTCGCAAATACTATCGGTGAAGTTATTCGAGTCGGCTATTTCACTCATTATACATCGCGATGTACTATTAACAGATTTCGCGGCATTTTTCACAAAAAAAAAAAATTATTCACAAATGAAACAAAGACAATCCAAAATGCAACAAACACAATTATAACAAAGAGCAAAAATTGCCGATGATCTGTGAAAGAAAGAGTGACAAATTAGTAAATGCGTTGCGCCAGATGCAAACTACGTTTAAGTAAATAAGAGCAGATATATGTCTACTTATCGGAAGATTCACAAAGAAATACGATCCAGGCCGGATGTCGCCAAGTCTAACCTCCCCACAGAAAAGTTATTAAATGAATAATGTTAAATGGAGCCAAGCGTAAACTCCCCACACAAAAATTAATGAATGAAAATCGACCATGAACCACACAATAATATTGATTAAATAATGAACCATGAACCAAATGTAACCTCCTAACAGAAATAATAATATCTGGTAAATTTTATAAGGACAGCAGCGCTGACCTTCGGCCCTGTGTTCTGAATAAAAAAAGCAAAAAATTCTTACCTCAATGAAACTGCAATCATATCTGCTCTTAATTATACATTCTTCGACACAGCTTCGTGCAATGCTGGCGTATATATATTTTTTGTTTCTTGGAAGCAATGATAATGCATTGGAGATTGAAATGAATGCTTTTCTTTAAAAGAGTTACTTTATATTATAAAAATTATTATTGGGGCATTTTTTTCTGAACAAAATTAATTGCAATTAACATACATTACCAAATATGCGCAAGTCTGCTTCTTTACCTTCTACAACAATACTCATCCTCCAGAGTCCTGACCAGAGTCGCGACCAGAGCACACAGCCGACGCATGCCGACTCCCGCAGACTGCTACTGTCCACTCGCTACTAAAGCCGACCGACTACTACTGTATCCGACTGACTACTACTGTCGACTCGCGCAGACTAGCGCAGACTCGCGACAAGCAACAGCTAACAATAAACTACTCTCTGGTCAGAGATTCTGTCATGCCTCACCCATCGCCGGCGAAGCATACACCTTACAACAGTTTGTGTTCAAAATGACAACCAGTATCAGCAATACAAGCTTCCAGTCTGGTATGGTATGACTGCTGCGCACTTGGTAGCATTTCAGCTGATATGACCAAGCTAGCTGCGGCAATACGTCATTGCGTATCATCGAGTCTGGTTGGTATATCCTTGTGGACAGAGTCTTTCAGCTTTCCCTACAGAATAAAATTCCACAGGCGTCAAATCTGGGGAACGGGCCGACGAAGGTACATGACTTGTGAAACTTCCTGGCAGATAAAAACTGTGTGCCGGACCGAGACTCGAACTCGGGACCTTTGCTTTTCGCGGGCAAGTGCGCTACCATCTGAGCTACCCAAGCATGTCTCACGCCCCGTCCTCACAGCTTTACTTCTGCCAGTACCTCGTCTCCTACCTTCCAAACTTTACATTAGCTCTCCTACGGACCTTGCAGAACTAGCACTCCTGGAAGAAAGTATATTGCGGAGACATATCTTAGCCACAGCTGGGAGAAGTTTCCAGAATGAGATTTTCACTCTGCAGCGGAGTGTGCGCCGATATGAAACTTCCTGGTAGATTATAACTGTAAATTTTGGAAGGTAGGAGACAAGCTACTGGCAGAAGTAAATCTGTGAGGAGGGGGTGTGAGTCGTGCTTGAGTAGCTCAGATGGTAGAGCACTTGCCCTCGAAAGGCAAAGGTCCCGAGCTGGAGCCTCGGTCCGGCCACAGTTCTAATCTGCCCGGAAGTTTCGTATCAGCGCGCACTCCGCTGCAGAGTGAAAATCTCATTCTGGATACATGACCTGTGCCTCCAGTCCAGTGATTTGGAAACAATTCGTGAAGACATGCTGTAGTAATTTGTGCACTCTGGGCTGGCAGCCATCATGTTGATGTCACAGGTCCCTTCTAATCAGCAGAGGAACGTCTTTTAGCATCCGTGAAAGATAGTTTGTTAGGAGGCTGCGATACTTGTGCGCGTTCAGCGTTCCATCTACGAAACCCGAGCCTATGACCTGATGGTTCATTAGCCGCACCACACGTTTACACTCCATAGACACTGACTAATAGTGCATGTTTCGGCGGTTTATCTGGCCATTACTGGTGGTAGGGTTCCTGCACTTAACTTAAGATCCACTTAGCAACTAATAAATACACGAAACCCCTCCGTTGCCAAATGTACCTTTATTGTAATTGTAATTAACGTGGAAGCCATAAATACACCAAACATGGAGGCAAAATGTACGCATCTAAAAGCTACTTAAGAAAGGAATAAAACAACTTTAATTTGTTTCCACAAGAGGAGAATACGTCACATTTCGGACCTCGCTAACACTTACATTTTACTGGCATTAAATATAACAAGATAAATAATCATACATGTGACGAGAACCAATGAATAACACTATCAATCTTTACAGATCAGAATACGACTATATCAACGAAGGTTCACATCCTGGCATATAAGGTGGTTACAGTAAGCCCTAATTCCACTCGACAAACGTAGTAACGATATAAGCGAGACAAATATACTGAAGGAGGATAGCCGGATGTGCCGTAGTAAAAAGGAAAGGGCCACTATCAACCCCGTCTGGACGGGACCCTCGTGAAGACGTCAGTTTCAGCTACCTGCAGCATACACAGAGTCATTTGTAGCTTCTTAAAAACAATTAACATGAAAAGGCACAACGCGTAACACACTAATAAAATATAAACGAGTACTTCACAGAACTAGCTCCTCTTTAGACAAAGCCAACAGCAGAATATTAATAACACGTAAAACTAACCTATAACAAACTAAGGTGCCACGTAATAGAATATAGCCTTCAGCTCATAGAATACTCAGTTTGACTTGCCTGTTTATAGGTCTTACAACTCAACAGAGTCGGCTTAAGCAAACCGCGAATACAATACTCGAAATATGACAGGAATAATGATTGAAGCCACTATCAACCCCGTCTGGACGGGGACAATAGTAACTTACAGCGGCACACAACTAATCTTACATCTCCAATTTAGTATAATCAGAATAAACAATTTTGTGTATAATAATTACTTACAGTACCATGACAACCTCCGAATAACACTTATTACCCAAGGTAGGTGCTGGTATGGAAAGGCACCTTTAGTAATACAGAGTTTGAAACGTCCCCTTTTTAAAGAATTATACACGACTGTCCTTAAACTGACACACAATATTTTTTTTTTTTGCGCAACGCAATCTGACTTTCAAAAATCCCTACAAAAGAATGGCCCTGACTAACATTAAACTATACGTTTCACAAATCACTTACCTCACAAAAATCTTGGTTTCTCCCACTACTGCAATACAGCAAGCGCCACTACTGCCAGCTAAATAAAAGATTCAAACTATGGAAGGCACTAACTACTGATAGGGATAGTTAGCAAATGAAAGATATTAATAGAGAACAAACAATATATTTACCTTGATATATATATATATATATATATATATATATATATATATATATATATATAGCAGTTCATGACAAATTTAAAAACTCCGCCATCTCTCTCCCCACATCCACCACTGCTGGCGGCTCACCTCCAACTGCGCAACGCTACGCGCTGTTCACATCCAGCTGCCGCTGCCCAACACTACAATGGCAGACAACAATGCAAACTAGACACAGACTGCACACAGCACAGCCAGTGATTTTTATACAGAGGTAGCGTTACCAAAAAAAACCTAAACAGCCTACTTACATAGCCCCCATGCTCCCCACAAAAAATTTTACAAATTGGTTTGGGCAGTGGCCAATACAGATTTGAAAAAATTTTTCATAATTACAATAACAAAGAAATCAAATGCACACACTTATTGATACAATGTTGGTCAAAAGCTAAACTTTCTCACAGTCCATAAAGACAGTCCTAATCATTCATCACGGTAAAATAGTAGTGTTTTTCTCAAAGTCTGAGCAGTAAAAGAAAATGCACACGGAAGTAGTGGATTTCCATGCAGTCTTGAAGAAGTAGCGTTGTCCTTCCAACAGAAAGACAGTGCTGACTCTTGACATGCTGACAGGTAATGGGCCACAACAGAGCAAACCCACAGCGAAGTCAATCGAAGTTTTGAAGAATATCGTTTGGTAGGTCATCACAGAGCAGACCCACTGTAGTCCTGGTAGAGATTACGGTATTGGTGGGCCACCAGAGGTGCAGACCCACAGCAGTCCTTGTAGAAATAATGGTACTGGTGAGTCATCAAAGGTGTAGACCCACTGTAGTCCTTGTAGAAATAATTGTATTGGTGGGTCATCAAAGATGCAGACCCACTGTAGTCCTTGTAAAAATAATGGTATTGGTGGGTCATCAAAGGTGCAGACCAACTGTAGTCCTTGTAGAGATGGCCAGCAGCCATCTGTTGTGACTGTGCAGGTGCACAATCACCACTGAAGAGTCTTGCGGATAATATAGCAAGTCCATAAACCACCACTCGTGCACTCACAAATTTTTTTTTTTGAAATGTCCTTAGAACCAGCAATGCTGTTATCCAGTCCCTTGCTGAATTATTAACACACGTGCAAAAACTAACAGTCCCTACTTCTCACATATTGTCCATATACTATGACCAACAAAAACGTGTGCAGTAAAATGATACTTAATTTGAAGAACTGGTGTCTATACAATTATATAACATAAGAATACAATTACAAAGGTACGCAATACATCATTAAAGAACATAACAATACAGAGAACATTTGTAATACAGGCTTTACAAAAGAATCGAAATAACATATACGTCAGTGTTACAGGAATTATGACATGAGTACATACATAAAAGATCAGAATAACTTTTGAAACATCAACTTTACACATGAGCATTAAAACAAAACAGAATAAATAATGTCTAAACATCTTTACAAAGAAAATAACATATTATTAATGCAAATTATATTTGAGGATAACAGTATTCCTCATCATAGTGAATGTAGCTTAGTATTAGAAGAGAAAAAAAATTCTATGAAACAGTACACAGAGACAGGAAGAAAACAAATACACAAGGGTGCACAAACACATAGGGGGATAACACAATGGAAAGGACAGGGTTCGTTTTCAGTGTAACTTTTGGTACTGCAGTATTTTGCGAACAAAACCTTTTTTGTTCTTGGAGATCTCCCTTCGTTCATCATTATTCCCAAAAAGTCCTATCTGTACCTCTTTTCTGTATTCTAACCATATTTCTTTCAAAATAAATATGGCTCATTGTACAATACTCATTTAGGCCCAAATCGTTTTCATATAACTTTCACAGCATTCTTTCCCTATTGTCCATAGTCAGTTTCTTATGTAGTCTACCCCCTCTTAAGCTAACTTAAATCTACTGAGCTCAGATGCTAAACTAAGGGACGAGGCAATGCAGCAGCACATAACAAATTAACACAAACAGCAATGACAAAAAAATGGAAGATTGCAAAGCAAGCTACAGTAAATCTAAATAAACAGATAAAATGTAAAATTACAACTAATATAAGGCACTGTGCAGCAACAAGAAAAATAAATCAGTAGTAAAACTAGCTTAACAGAGTAACACAAATTAAAATTCAGTAGCACTATGCCTGGCAAACAGCAGAAGCAATAAATTATATCTAAACATGACAAAGCGCAAGCTAGTACACTAAAGACAACAATGCAGATAAGGGAAATGTCTATTCACATCTTAATGACTATGTAATTAAAGTGGTGCACCACAACAACTTATTGTAAAAAAAATATTACCATGTACTTGAAAAGAAAATTATGTGTGCAGTTACTGTTACTAGTCCCTTCTTATTGTTCTTTCCTTTCCAAGTGCTCCTTTTTTTTCTTTTTTAACGAATGTGGATCATAAAGTAATTATTTAATAGATCTGTTGACAGAAAGTGTTCACATTAGCAAATGCATTTAATTTTATTTTATAAAACGAATGCTGCAACACAGCTGGAAAACAGATGTCAAATGAAATAAGCAATTACGCAAACCAAAGCATAAAAACATCATTCAATAGCTATGTGGCATTTCGTAAGTCAGTAGCTCTCAGCTCTCGTAGAAAGACACTTGTCATTATCAGGTTTGCAGATGTAAGAATATTTCTCGTCATTTCATTAGGCATTTCTGTAAATATGATAAATTAAGAGCTCCACAGTGTCAACATATGTTTTCAAGTTCGACCGTGTCGTTTTTGCGATGTTCTCTACAAAGAAACGTCAATTGCGAGGATAATGGCCTCCCTTTTTTTTCTACCTGTGCCGTTGAAAAGGGCTCGCAATAATGGCTTTTTCTCCAGGCGTCTGACACACCTGGCCGCTCAGCTGGGTGCCCACGATGCATTACGTGCAGGTGGTCACTGAACTTTCTTACCGAAATATTTATGACACCAGTTTCCGCTACAGTGACAGTCTCATATAAATATATTTCATAGGTCAAGAATTTGGATTACAAATCTGTAGAAACAAAATCCTATAAATATAACAGCGTCCAAAAAATTTTCTCCAGCATTGTGATACATTCATGCATATACACACATTTCATAACTCTTAAAGTACGATTCTTGGTTTCCAACAACCTTTTCCACAAAGCAGAGTCCCTAATTCATTACTCCTTACCTTATTACACATATACATATTCGTCGACACTTCTTCAATATTTCCTCATAACAGACATGTAGCATAATCAAATTCCTCATATAGCATCAGCTTCTTGACCATAAACATACCTCAGCAGCATAATACACATCGTCGTCGTAAAAATAACATCATAACACCTCAGTCAACTCTCAAAATCGTCGTAGCTTCCTCCAATAATTTCAAAACCTAAAAAAAATTCTCTGCTCATGTCAAAAGTGTCATCTACCTCAAATGTACTTTAAAATCATGCTCCCTTACCAAATACATCATTCAAAGCTCTCATAGTATCACAATGGTTCCGAAAAAATATGAACAGTTCACAAAGTACAGACAAAATGCAATTTCATAAGTGTGAAGTTATTCAACTGTGTAATTGCGTAAACATCTGTCACTAATGCAGTAAAAAAATGTTTATCTCTCAGTTAAATGATCAAATAGCTGCGTAATTTGTGTGTTAGAGAAATATGGTACCGATGTGTAAAGTTGTATAAGCAAATACCATATTAGCTAGGGCTCCTTGTGCGTGCCAAACACATGGTACACAAAGTAGGCGTGTACCCCCCTGAGGATAAATGAATAGTACCCTCAGGTGTTACAGATTACAGCAATGGAATGAAATGTATCACGAAAAACTTTCTTTTTAATTCAAAAATCTTTAAAAATAAATGGCATAAGTACAAAATTAATCTCTCAAATGCGTGTCCTGTAGCGCTAAATGTGCGTCTTGCTGTAAGATAATTCTGTGGAAGTGTCGTAGTTATCGTCCTCCGAAAGCTAAGTTCTGCAGAAGTCAATGTACTTACCTCATGATAAACAAAAGTGAAATGCTTTGTGTATAGATATCGTAGTTATTACGCTTATTGGCGTGATGAAGAAAGTACTGTACAGTAACGTATTGTTGTGCCACGAAAAAGGCTGTCTCATTGTTGCTATACCACAAAAGTTACTACTAAAACATGTTTTACTTTCCAGAACAATACAGAAAAACTGTGCAGATATAAAACAGAAACACTGCAACAGCAACATTGTAAACTGTCACTCATTAGTAGCGTCGTGATAAAAATCGTGTAGCTGTCACATAAACTAACCACTGTGTCATCTGGTGTCTCACAGAAAGTACTTTAAATCCAGAATGTATTTTCAAGTGAACCAAAATGTTGCATTAAATCTCAAGTTAAAAAAGCACATTATCTCTCAATAATCAGTTTTACGTGTGAAATGTGGTGCAGAATGCGGTATAAGTCGGTAAAGAATGCTGGAATTTTTCTCAAGGTTAGCGTCTATGTTATTTTTTTCTCGGAGCCAGCGGGCGCACGCGGCTGCCTGCTGTGCGAGTCATTGTCTGTCTCTTTGTTGGCGCGCGCCGTTATTGGGATTAGGAGACCTAACTTCTACAAATTCACTCTGACGAGAAGGCCCTGCCCTGTTTGAATCCCGCCAGTTCTGATGCAATTCAGGTCTCTCGTTACGAATATATCGTCTGTCGTCATGTCGGTAGATTCCGTAGTTTCTTCCTTGTCCGTCACGTGGTGGAGAATTTCTCCCTGAATCGTAACTGCGCGCTGGACCGTTGCGTCTAAAGTTATTCTGTCTCCCTTGATAATAATTATTTTGGTTCGCAAATTGTCTGTTTCTCTGATTGTTTCTGTGATAGTCATTACTTCGGAAATGCGATCTTTCTCTGTAACTATTACTACCCTGCCAACGGTTGTCATACGGGTGGTGTCTGTTTTGGTCACGATTTGTGTTGTGAGAATAGCCTTGTCGTGTCCAGTTCTTGTTTCTGTCGTCACGGAATTGTGACGTATGTGACCTGTAGTGATTGTTTTCCTGTTTTCGCATCCGGCGACTGTCAGTGTCAATTTCTAATTCTTGTAAGAGTCCCTGAAATGCTTCAATGTCGTCTTTGCAACGTCCTGCCAAAATAATGTGTCGTATATGTTCAGGTAATTTCATTAAGCAAATGCGGATGAGTTCTGAGGGGCTGTATGGGTTTGAAAGATGCTGATTCTTATGCAACATGTCTTCAAAATATTTCATAATACTGGAAAATTCAGATTGTTCGAAACGTTTCATCATTATGATGCTATGTTTTACTCGGTCTTGTGTGGCTTGAGACCTATATGCTGAGAGGAAGGCATGGTAAAATTCTCCTTCACTGTGGCAATCGTGAATGACCGATCGCATTCTTACAGCTGGTTCATTCTCTAAGTAGCCACACATAAATTCTAATCTGTGTTCTAATGACCAGTTGGGAGGAAAACAATGAGAGAATTGATGGAGCCATGCTTGTGGATGAATGTCGTTGCCAGAATTCTTAAATGTTTTGAATTTACGTGTAGTAATGAACAGCTTATAGTCAAAATCATCATGTCGGTGAGTCGCATATCGGTCATTGTAAGGTGGTGTCCGCCATTCCATCTCAAAATTCGGTGCACATTGCCAATTTCTTTCATAACTTCCGAAATGCCCTGTGTTATTATTTTGCGGCTTTTCCGTATTTCTAAGTCCCTCATCCCGTATTGGGGCGCGAGTGTCCTCTGAAATACGTAATTCTTGTATTACCTGTGTCAGCTGATCTTGTACTTCCCGGATTTCTCTTTGGTGTTGATTCAGATTTTGTTTCAGTTTCCTAATTTGTTCGCTCTCTTCTGTGTCATTAAAGACTACCGGTTTTGTGTCATTCAGATTATCATCTACCTTCGTAGATAAATTAGTGAACTGATCCGAAAGTTCGGCTACTTTCTCCGATAGTGTACTTATTTCCTCAGTGTGTTTTTCTGAACCAAGTTTCAGAGTATCTACTGTGTCCTTTAAGTTTTCCTGAGATTTTGCAAGTTGCGTAACCGAATCGGTAGATGCAACTGAGTCAAATTTAGCTTGCAAGGTCTCATGATTTTCATGAACAATAGTTTGCAGTTCTTTTATGGCTGCTTCGTGATTCTGTAATGCATTTTCATGCCGCGAAAAAATAGGTTGAAAATGCTCACAAATTTGTGTTTTTACGTCGTTACAGACTTTTTGACATTTCGATTCGATTTTATGTAACTCAGTAGTTAAATCTTCACGTGTTTGTTCAAGAGTTTGTTCCAATGAGTCTAACTTTTGAAGCTGTTGCTGTGTTTGTCTCTGATTTTGTTCCACTGTGTCTAACTTTCGAAGATTTTGTCCCATTTGTTGCATTAATTGCAATAATAATGTATTAGTGTCTGGAATCTGTTTCTCTATGCTTTTTGCAGTGCATTTTCACCGTCAACATTCACATTTTGACAAGCAGAAAATGTGTCTTGACTCATTTGAGAAAACGGTGAGGACCCAAAACCTGAGTCTACAATATTTGAAAAATTGTGTCCTGTCATTCCCGATTCCTGAGGCGAGCTGTTGCCGACCGATCGATCGATAATGCTTCCCTCTTCACTAATTGTTTCACTGTCCACGCCATTGTTTGCCGCCCGCTCCATTTCCCTATGCACAATTACCAAATTACCACTTTGAACATCAGTTGATTCATTACTCGGTGGCGCTAACACACTGCTTTCGTTTTCACTGTCATTTCTCAGTTTACTTTGCAGCCTAGTATTACGTTTTTCACACGCCATTATTGTCACAATATTTCACACGACAACACAGAAAAACACAATTTGAAGAGCAAAAATAGGGGAACACATTAACATAGCACTGAAAATAATATCTAGTTAATTGCAAGCGCAGCTGCGAAATACTTGCTGCAAATCTACATGCATGCCACAACTGCTTTACTGTACAACAATGAAAGACTGCAACTACAAAGGAGATTCTCTCTACAATTACGCGCTAGCAATAAACAAAATCTACACTAATTACACAAACTACAAGAAAAAAAATCAGAAGATTCCAGTGAGGTATCCTAGGCTAAGGGTCGACATATGAAACGTCCCCTTTTTAAACAATTATACACGACTGTCCTTAAACTGACACACAATATTTTTTTTTTTGCGCAACGCAATCTGACTTTCAAAAATCCCTACAAAAGAATGGCCCTGACTAACATTAAACTATACGTTTCACAAATCACTTACCTCACAAAAATCTTGGTTTCTCCCACTACTGCAATACAGCAAGCGCCACTACTGCCAGCTAAATTAAAGATTCAAACTATGGATGGCACTAACTACTGATAGGGATAGTTAGCAAATGAAAGATATTAATAGAGAACAAACAATGTATTTACCTTGATATCATAATATATATATATATATATATATATAGCAGTTCATGACAAATTTAAAAACTCCGCCATCTCTCTCCCCACATCCACCACTGCTGGCGGCTCACCTCCAACTGCGCAACGCTACGCGCTGTTCACATCCAGCTGCCGCTGCCCAACACTACAATGGCAGACAACAATGCAAACTAGACACAGACTGCACTCAGCACAGCCAGTGATTTTTATACAGAGGTGGCGTTACCAAAAAAAACCTAAACAGCCTACTTACAAGTTCGAGTGTATTCACTTATTGGAAGGGTTTCAACTTTACATTCCTTTCCACGTAGCTCTCTGTTTAAACACTTCTATAACTTCTGCAACTAAAGAAGGGCATATAAATGCACATATAACTGACACAGATTTAAGCAGAATGAAACGGTACCTTAGTACGGCGCAAATTGCTTCATTTGCTTTACACGTGGGATGTCTTTACCGTTCAGTAATTCCGAAATATATTCAACAACGCGTGAGAGTAAGACGTCGCCGTGGTATCAGTTATTTACTTCACATAATTTCCTGCACAGACACAAGGCAGACGAAGCGTTTTCACATGCAACAGCGGCGAGCATCACACATTTCCTCCGCCACGCCATAAACACATCTCGATTTCAATGGCCAGTAACAAGAACCTATACATGCCCTCGCAGCAGAAAAGCCCCAAAACACAACAGTGCACCACCGCGATACCAAACCCGAGGTGCCATCAAGTCACTGCCGGGATCTCTCGCTGACCCTGCCCATGGCGTACAGGCGTCGAACCACAGGCCTCACGGTAAACGTCAATAAGCCACCTCCGACCCCCGCGAATCTCCACCTCGCTGTCCCTTTTCTCTCTCCGTTAACCACCCGAATCGCGGAAGGGAAAAATGGTGACCCTGTAATCGATGGCAGCGATGCCATTGTAAGTGCGAGAACACTGGCGCCAGCCGCGCCACGGCTAAACTGGCAAACGTGGCTTCACCACTAAACAGGATACATCTGGAGTATCCTGTGTCAATGCCCATACACAGAAATTAACACGATGCTCATAATCGGTTCCATGCAGCTCTCTACGGAGAGAGATGTGACAGGGGTGGAACCTGTGAGGATAGAGGCCGGCCGGTGTGACCGTGCGGTCTAGGCGCTTCAGTCTGGAACCGCGTGACCGCTCCGGTCGCAGGTTCGAATCCTGCCAGGGGCATGGATGTGTGTGATGTCCTTAGGTTAGTTAGGTTTAGGTAGTTCTAAGTTCTAGGGGACTGATGACCACAGATGTTAAGTCCCATAGTGCTCAGAGCCATTTGAACCATTTTTTGTGAGGATAGAGGATGTGTAGGAGACTCGACGGACTCGTGCCACTTCCTCGTGCGACTGCGCGTGAGCTGACGCGCTGACCAACTGCACCAATAGCGAGAACATTAATTCCCCCCCCCCTTCCCCTCCCCCCGTTCTGTCATCACTCTTTGCCCTGTGCTACGTTGTCTAGGTGCTACACTGTCACTTTCACGTAACTGTTTCAAGAGGTTGACAGATAACTGTGCCGTGCGGTTAAAGGCGCTGCAGTCTGGAGCCGCAAGACCGCTACGGTCGCAGGTTCGAATCCTGCCTCGGGCATGGATGTTTGTGATGTCCTTAGGTTAGTTAGGTTTAACTAGTTCTAAGTTCTAGGGGACTAATGACCTCAGCAGTTGAGTCCCATAGTGCTCAGAGCCATTTGAACCATTTTTGAACAGATAACTGTCGGTATGGTTGACGTCTATTGGGGTATCTTGCTGCATACACCGTACAAGAACGAACTACATTCTTCCTACACTGTCCATACACCATGAGCATGTCGGAGTTTCATGTATTGGTTAATCCCATCCTCCACTCACGACCTACTGCTTGGACTGTTACACGCTGACTGACTAACAAGTCGCAGCGCACTCAAGGAACATACATGCACACTGCAAACAAACATAAAAACATCGTACTGTATCTACCAATAACGAAGGTTGGAAGGCACAAACATGTGTTGGTGTGCCAACGTTGGACAGTATGATGTTTCGTAAACGACTGGCACTAGACTCCTGCTACAAACACCACTGACATTCTAATTAACACTATTTTTAGCTTGTTAATGTCAACAGTAACTATTACATTTAAAAACGTGTATATTTGCACAAAAAATATACTTTCTAAATATTTTTACAATCTTTGTATTGGATGGCAGCAGGAGCCCCTGATTACCGACCCATCCTCTGAAAACCACACATCTACAACATCTTCCATTTTCATTGCAAGTTTAAGGTCATTCACTCTGTGTAGTCCCGTAAATACCACTGAATTTTCCAGGCTTTTTTCGATGTGACGTTCTCATTTGGGGAAGAGATAGTATTTCCCAAGAAGTGGGATTCATTCGCTAACTCTAATTTCTGGCCGTTTATTACAATTTATTTGAGGCCAGGTCTTGCCCTTTAAAAGTCTGGAGGTTTTTGAGTAAAGCTCTTGGCAGTAATATTTAAATTATAAATGGTTTTTGAGGCGTATCTTCGCTATCAACTTTAACAAAGTGATCGTCAGCAAACAGGGTTGACATTACATAATAGTGTCCGTTAATTTTAGGGTATAAAACTATTTCCTTTAGGCATTATCTGTGGCTGCCACGGTGGCCGACTGGTTCTAGGTGCTTCAGTCCGGAACGGCGAGACTGCTACGGTCACAGGTTCGAATCCTGCCTCGGGCATGGATGTGTGTGATGTACTTAGGTTAGTTAGGTTTAAGTAGTTCTAAGTTGTAGGGGACCGATGACCTCAGATGTTAAACCCATTGTGCTCAGAGCCATTTGAACGATGTAGGCATTACTTCAACATATCACGATCATAGATGTCACCTTGTCCTAATCACAATCAAGTCCAAATCCTAAAGCAGAATCGCCAATGGGGTAGTAAATGCAGCAGTGCTTCTTACTGACACCAATGTACAGACAGAACAGAATTGAACTCCTGGACGGAGAGAGCCGCAAGTTATACAGACATCGAATACCCCAGTATATTCAAACGATACACACATAAGTAATTTTAAGTATCTTCAAGGAATGATAAACAGTAAACAAGAAATATCTGCTGGTTGTCTAGTTCTATTTCGCGACGGGCTGCGGCACGCCAGCCAACGACACGAACCGCTTCTCCCTGCCGCCGTTGGATAAGCAGCTGCAGCAGCAAGTCGTATACTCCTAGCTCACTCATTTCTTACATAGTTTAATTCTTAATTTCTTTGCGTGTTTTTGGTACTTGCATTGTTTGATACATAAATTTCGGGCGTATTATAGTATTTGAGAGTTGTAGCATCGCGTTTTAGTACCTGAATAGTGTAAATTCGCGTAGTCGTTTGTCTTCTGTTTTTGTTTTGAACGGCCAGTGTCGGTTGGTCACAGTCAGTGTGCTCCCTGCAGCCGTTGGATAAGCAGCTGCAGCAGCAAGTCGTATACTCCTAGCTCGCTCATTTCTTACATAGTTTAATTCTTAATTTCTTTGCGTGTTTTTGGTACTTGCATTGTTTGATACATAAATTTCGGGCGTATTATAGTATTTGAGAGTTGTAGCATCGCGTTTTAGTACCTGAATAGTGTTAAATCGCGTAGTCTCCTTCCGCTGTCGAGCAGTGTCAGCAGTACGCAAGTAGCAGGATTACTGCATTTACTAGGCAATCTTGTATTTTAATAACCGTTTAAATTTTGTCGATTTGTTTGCGCTCTCTGTAGATTAGTTCAGACGTTCTTTGCAAAACAGTTTTTAGCATGGATAGGGACTGCAACTGCTGTGTTCGGATGCAGGCTGAGTTGGCATCCCTTCGCTCCCAGCTTCAGGCAATGTTGGCTTCGGTCACACAGCTTGAGGCTGTTGCCAATGGGCATCATTGTGGGGGTCCGGATGGGGGTTTGTCGGGGACAGCCAGCTCGTCCCACGCATCCCCCGATCGGACTACGACTGTGGTTGCCCGGGATACTGCCCGCATTGAGGCTGATCCCTCACCTGTGGTACAGTGGGAGGTCGTCTCAAGGTGTGGCAGGGGGCGAAAGACATTCCGGAGGGCTGAACGGAAGGCCTCTCCAGTTTGTCTGACGAACCGGTTTCAGGCTCTGTCTCAGGCTGATACTGATCTTCGGCATGACATGGCTGTTTGTCCTGTTCCAGAGGTTGCCCCTCAGTCTGCAAGATCCGGGCGGTCGCAGAGGGTGGGCTTACTGGTAGTTGGGAGCTCCAACGTCAGGCGCGTAATGGGGCCCCTTAGGGAAATGGCAGCAAGAGAGGGGAAGAAAACCAATGTGCACTCCGTGTGCATACCGGGGAGAGTCATTCCAGATGTGGAAAGGGTCCTTCAAAAAAAATGGTTCAAAATGGTTCAAATGGCTCTGAGCACTATGGGACTTAACATCTGTGGTCATTAGTCCCCTAGAACTTAGAACTACTTAAACCTACCTAACCTAAGGACATCACACACATCCATGCCCGAGGCAGGATTCGAACCTGCGACCGTAGCGGTCGCGCGGAAGGGTCCTTCCGGATGCCATGAAGGGTACAGGGTGCACCCATCTGCAGGTGGTCGCTCATGTCGGCACCAATGATGTTTGTCGCTATAGATAGGAGGAAATCCTCTCTGGCTTCCGGCGGCTATCTGATTTGGTGAAGACTGCCAGTCTCGCTAGCGGGATGAAAGCAGAGCTCACCATCTGCAGCATCGTCGACAGGACTGACTGCGGACCTTTGGTACAGAGCCGAGTGGAGGGTCTGAATCAGAGGCTGAGACGGTTCTGCGACCATGTGGGCTGCAGATTCCTTGACTTGCGCAATAGGGTGGTGGGGTTTCGGGTTCCGCTGGATAGGTCAGGAGCCCACTACACGCAACAAGCGGCTACACAGGTAGCAGGGGTTGTGTGGCGTCGGCTGGGCGGTTTTTTAGGTTAGATGGCCTTGGGCAAGTACAGAAAGGGCAAAAGCCTCAACGGGTGCGGGGCAAAGTCAGGGCATGCGGGGAACAAGCAGCAATCGGTATTGTAATTGTCAACTGTCGAAGCTGCGTTGGTAAAGTACCGGAACTTCATGCGCTGATAGAAAGCACCGAAGCTGAAATCGTTATAGGTACAGAAAGCTGGCTTAAGCCAGAGATAAATTCTGCCGAAATTTTTACAAAGTTACAGACGGTGTTTAGGAAGGATAGATTGCATGCAACCGGTGGTGGAGTGTTCGTCGCTGTTAATAGTAGTTTACCCTGTAGTGAAGTAGAATTGGATAGTTCCTGTGAATTATTATGGGTGGAGGTTACACTCAACAACCGAGCTAGGTTAATAATTGGCTCCTTTTACCGACCTCCCGACTCAGCAGCGTTAGTGGCAGAACAACTGAGAGAAAATTTGGAATACATTTCACATAAATTTCCTCAGCATGTTATAGTCTTAGGTGGAGATTTCAATTTACCAGATATAGACTGGGACACTCAGATGTTTAGGACGGGTGGTAGGGACAGAGAATCGAGTGACATTATACTGAGTGCACTGTCCGAAAATTACCTCGAGCAATTAAACAGAGAACCGACTCGTGGAGATAACATCTTGGACCTACTGATAACAAACAGACCCGAACTTTTCGACTCTGTATGTGCAGAACAGGGAATCAGTGATCATAAGGCCGTTGCAGCATCCCTGAATATGGAAGTTAATAGGAATATAAAAAAAGGGAGGAAGGTTTATCTGTTTAGTAAGAGTAATAGAAGGCAGATTTCAGACTACCTAACAGATCAAAACGAAAATTTCTGTTCCGACACTGACAATGTTGAGTGTTTATGGAAAAAGTTCAAGGCAATCGTAAAATGCGTTTTAGACAGGCACGTGCCGAGTAAAACTGTGAGGGACGGGAAAAACTCACCGTGGTACAACAACGAAGTTAGGAAACTACTGCGAAAGCAAAGAGAGCTTCACTCCAAGTTTAAACGCAGCCAAAACCTCTCAGACAAACAGAAGCTAAGCGATGTCAAAGTTAGCGTAAGGAGGGCTATGCGAGAAGCGTTCAGTGAATTCGAAAGTAAAATCCTATGTACCGACTTGACAGAAAATCCTAGGAAGTTCTGGTCTTACGTTAAATCAGTAAGTTGCTCGAAACAGCATATCCAGACACTCCGGGATGATGATGGCATTGAAACAGAGGATGACACGCGTAAAGCTGAAATACTAAACACCTTTTTCCAAAGCTGTTTCACAGAGGAAGACCGCACTGCAGTTCCTTCTCTAAATCCTCGCACAAACGAAAAAATGGCTGACATCGAAATAAGTGTCCAAGGAATAGAAAAGCAACTGGAATCACTCAACAGAGGAAAGTCCACTGGACCTGACGGGATACCAATTCGATTCTACACAGAGTACGCGAAAGAACTTGCCCCCCTTCTAACAGCCGTGTACCGCAAGTCTCTAGAGGAACGGAGGGTTCCAAATGATTGGAAAAGAGCACAGGTAGTCCCAGTCTTCAATAAGGGTCGTCGAGCAGATGCGCAAAACTATAGACCTATATCTCTGACGTCGATCTGTTGTAGAATTTTAGAACATGTTTTTTGCTCGAGTATCATGTCGTTTTTGGAAACCCAGAATCTACTATGTAGGAATCAACATGGATTCCGGAAACAGCGATCGTGTGAGACCCAACTCGCGTTATTTGTTCATGAGACCCAGAAAATATTAGATACAGGCTCCCACGTAGATGCTATTTTTCTTGACTTCCGGAAGGCGTTCGATACAGTTCCGCACTGTCGCCTGATAAACAAAGTAAGAGCCTACGGAATATCAGACCAGCTGTGTGGCTGGATTGAAGAGTTTTTAGCAAACAGAACACAGCATGTTGTTATCAATGGAGAGACGTCTACAGACGTTAAAGTAACCTCTGGCGTGCCACAGGGGAGTGTTATGGGACCATTGCATTTCACAATATATATAAATGACCTAGTAGATAGTGTCGGAAGTTCCATGCGGCTTTTCGCGGATGATGCTGTAGTATACAGAGAAGTTGCAGCATTAGAAAACTGTAGCGAAATGCAGGAAGATCTGCAGCGGATAGGCACTTGGTGCAGGGAGTGGCCACTGTCCCTTAACATAGACAAATGTAATGTATTGCGAATACATAGAAGGAAGGATCCTTTATTGTATGATTATATGATAGCGGAACAAACACTGGTAGCAGTTACTTCTGTAAAATATCTGGGAGCATGCTTGCGGAACGATTTGAAGTGGAATGATCATATAAAATTAATTGTTGGTAAGGCGGGTACCAGGTTGAGATTCATTGGGAGAGTGCTTAGAAAATGTAGTCCATCAACAAAGGAGGTGGCTTACAAAACACTCGTTCGACCTATACTTGAGTATTGCTCATCAGTGTGGGATCCGTACCAGATCGGGTTGACGGAGGAGATAGAGAAGATCCAAAGAAGAGCGGCGCGTTTCATCACAGGGTTATTTGGTAACCGTGATAGCGTTACGGAGATGTTTAATAAACTCAAGTGGCAGACTCTGCAAGAGAGGCGCTCTGCATCGCGGTGTAGCTTGCTCGCCAGGTTTCGAGAGGGTGCGTTTCTGGATGAGGTATCGAATATATTGCTTCCCCCTACTTATACCTCCCGAGGAGATCACGAATGTAAAATTAGGGAGATTAGAGCGCGCACGGAGGCTTTCAGACAGTCGTTCTTCCCGCGAACCATACGCGACTGGAACAGGAAAGGGAGGTAATGACAGTGGCACGTAAAGTGCCCTCCGCCACACACCATTGGGTGGCTCTCTGAGTATAAATGTAGATGTAGATGTAGATGTAACATACCACATAGTTCGTGGGAACTTCGTAAAGTGCCTTACATAGAAGGCATCCTTCTCGTAAGACTAAATTTGTTGTTCCTGTTTTCGGGCAATATCAGTTTTGGAGTACTGATATACACTCCTGGAAATGGAAAAAAGAACACATTGACACCGGTGTGTCAGACCCACCATACTTGCTCCGGACACTGCGAGAGGGCTGTACAAGCAATGATCACACGCACGGCACAGCGGACACACCAGGAACGGCGGTGTTGGCCGTCGAATGGCGCTAGCTGCGCAGCATTTGTGCACCGCCGCCGTCAGTGTCAGCCAGTTTGCCGTGGCATACGGAGCTCCATCGCAGTCTTTAACACTGGTAGCATGCCGCGACAGCGTGGACGTGAACCGTATGTGCAGTTGACGGACTTTGAGCGAGGGCGTATAGTGGGCATGCGGGAGGCCGGGTGGACGTACCGCCGAATTGCTCAACACGTGGGGCGTGAGGTCTCCACAGTATATCGATGTTGTCGCCAGTGGTCGGCGGAAGGTGCACGTGCCCGTCGACGTGGGACCGGACCGCAGCGACGCACGGATGCACGCCAAGACCGTAGGATCCTACGCAGTGCCGTAGGGGACCGCACCGCCACTTCCCAGCAAATTAGGGACACTGTTGCTCCTGGGGTATCGGCGAGGACCATTCGCAACCGTCTCCATGAAGCTGGGCTACGGTCCCGCACACCGTTAGGCCGTCTTCCGCTCACGCCCCAACATCGTGCAGCCCGCCTCCAGTGGTGTCGCGACAGGCGTGAATGGAGGGACGAATGGAGACGTGTCGTCTTCAGCGATGAGAGTCGCTTCTGCCTTGGTGCCAATGATGGTCGTATGCGTGTTTGGCGCCGTGCAGGTGAGCGCCACAATCAGGACTGCATACGACCGAGGCACACAGG
Source organism: Schistocerca nitens (assembly GCF_023898315.1). Lineage (NCBI taxonomy): Eukaryota > Metazoa > Arthropoda > Insecta > Orthoptera > Acrididae > Schistocerca > Schistocerca nitens. The sequence continues at coordinate 95,771,126 of NC_064622.1, forward strand.
GCCAACACCCGGCATCATGGTGTGGGGAGCGATCTCCTACACTGGCCGTACACCACTGGTGATCGTCGAGGGGACACTGAATAGTGCACGGTACATCCAAACCGTCATCGAACCCATCGTTCTACCATTCCTAGACCGGCAAGGGAACTTGCTGTTCCAACAGGACAATGCACGTCCGCATGTATCCCGTGCCACCCAACGTGCTCTAGAAGGTGTAAGTCAACTACCCTGGCCAGCAAGATCTCCGGATCTGTCCCCCATTGAGCATGTTTGGGACTGGATGAAGCGTCGTCTCACGCGGTCTGCACGTCCAGCACGAACGCTGGTCCAACTGAGGCGCCAGGTGGAAATGGCATGGCAAGCCGTTCCACAGGACTACATCCAGCATCTCTACGATCGTCTCCATGGGAGAATAGCAGCCTGCATTGCTGCGAAAGGTGGATATACACTGTACTAGTGCCGACATTGTGCATGCTCTGTTGCCTGTGTCTATGTGCCTGTGGTTCTGTCAGTGTGATCTTGTGATGTATCTGACCCCAGGAATGTGTCAATAAAGTTTCCCCTTCCTGGGACAATGAATTCACGGTGTTCTTATTTCAATTTCCAGGAGTGTATTTCTTAGATTACTCGGAGTAAGTCATGCGCTACGTCTCTCCTACCTGATACTTCCCATAACATTCTCCTATCTACAGGGTGGACCATTGATCGTGACCGGGCCAAATATCTGACGAAATAAGCGTCAAACGCAAAAACTACAAACAACGAAATTTGTCTAGCTTGAAGGAGAAACCAGATGGCGCTACGGTTGGCCCGCTAGATGGCGCTGCCATAGGTCAAACGGATATCAACTGCGTTTTTTTAAATTGGATCCCCAATTTTTTATTGCATATTCGTGTAGTACGTAAAGAAACATGAATGTTTTAGTTGGACCACATTTTTCGCTTTGTGGTAGATGGCGCTGTAATAGTCACAAACATATGGGTCACAATTTTAGACGAACAGTTGGTAACAGGTAGGATTTTTAAATTAAAATACAGAACGTAGGTACGTTTGAACATTTTATTTCGGTTCTTCCAATGTGATACATGTACCTTTGTGAACTTATTTTTTCTGAGAACGCATGCTGTTACAGCGTGATTACCTGTAAATACCACATTAATGCAATAAATACTCAAAATGATGTCCGTCAACCTTAATGTATTTGGCAATATGGGTAACGACATTCCTCTCAACAGCGAGTAGTTCGCCTTCCGTAATGTTCGCACACACATTGACAACGCGCTGACGCATGTTGTCAGGCGTTGTCGGTGGATCACGATAGCAAATATCCTTCAACTTTCCCCACAGAAAGACATTCGGGGACGTCAGATACGGTGAACGACCAATCCACCTGTCATGAAATACCGCTGCAACCGCACGCGAGCTATGTGCCGGACGTCCATCATGTTGGAAGTACATCGCTACATCGCCGTTCTGTCGTGCAGTGAAACATCTTGTAGTAACGTCGGTAGAACATTACGTAGGAAATCAGCATACACTGCACCATTTAGATTGCCATCGATAAAACGAGGGCCAATTATCCTTCCTCCCATAATACCGCACCATGCGTTAACCCGCCAAGGTCGCTGATGTTCCACTTCTCGCAACCATCGTGGATTTTCCGTTGCCCACTATAGCATATTACGCCGGTTTACGTTATCGCTGTTGGTGAATGACGCTGCGTCGCCAAATAAAACGCGTGCAAAATATCTGTCATCGTCCCGTAATCTCTCTTGTGCCCAATGTCAGAACTGTACAGGACGTTCAAAGTCGTCGCCACGCAATTCCTGGTGCATAGAAATATGGTACGGGTGCAATCGATGTTGATGTAGCATTCTCAACACCGACGTTTTTGAGATTCCCGATTCTCACCCAATTTGTCTGCTACTGATGTGCGGAATAGCCGCGACAGCAGCTGAAACACCTACTTGGGCATCATCATTTGTTGCATGTTGTGGTTGACGTTTCAAAGGGGCTGAACACTTCCTGTTTCCTTAAATGACGTAACTATCCGCCGAACGGTCTGGACACTTGGATGGTGTCTTGCAGGATACCGAGCAGCATACATAGCACACGTCCGTTGGGCATTTTGATCACAATATCCATACATGAACACGATATCGACCTTTTCCGCAGTTGGTAAACGGTCCATTTTAACACGGGTAATGTATCACGAAGCAAATACCGTGCGCACTGGCGGAATGTTACATGATACCACGTACTTATACGTTTGTGACTATTACAGCGCCAAAGCGAAAACAGTGGTCCAACTAAAACATTCATATTTCTTTACGCACTACACGAATATGTATTAAAAAATGGGGGTTCCTGTTTAGAAAAACACAGTTGATATATCCGTTTGACCTATGGCAGCGCCATCTAGCAGGCCAACCATAGCGCCATCTGGCTTCCCCCTTCAAGCTATACAAATTTTGTTCTTTGTATTTTTTTTTCGTTTGACGCTTATTTCGTGAGATATTTGGCCCGGTCACGATCAGTGGACCACGCTGTATATTATCAAAGGTCTTCACGTTGCCAGTAAGTAACAGGTATGTGTCTATATTAAATTATTACCACAAAATTTTAATCATTCTCTTGCAAATGCCAAAATACACTCTGGGTCGTCTGTAGGCACGACTTCGGCCTGGAATCTCATGGACTGGAGTACAGTTGACTTCAGTGATGAGTCCCGCTTCCAACTGAGCCCCGATGACCAGCAAAGAGGAGTCTGGAGGCGCTCCGCACAGCGGTGGGACAGCAGACTGAATGTCGCCCGCCGTGCGGTCCGACAACGGGCAGTGTTGGTCTAGGGTGGCATTTCCATTTCATAGCAGGACCCCTTTGGTTGGCATCCGCGCGCTATTCCAGCACAGCGGTAGGTCGTCAATATTCTACGCCCAGTTTTGTTACCCTTCGTGCAAGTCATTCTCGGCTTCCATTTCAGCACGATAACGCGGGCCCCGCACACGGCGAGAATTTCTACTGCTTGTCTTCGTTCTTTCCAAACCCTACCTTGGACAGTGAGGTCGGCGGATCTCTTCCCCGTTGACAACCTTTGGAGCATTATGAGCAGGACCCTTCGACCAATTCCGAATTTTGACGGTCTAATGTCTCAATTAGACAGAATGAGCACGATAACCCTCAGGAGGACATCAAGCAACTCTATCAATCAATACCGACCCGAATAACTGCTAGCACAAGGGCCAGAGGTCTAGCCGGCCGGAGTGGCCGAGTTGTTCTAGGCGCTTCAGTCTGGAACCGCGCGACCGCTACGGTCGCAGTTTCGAATCCTGCCCCGGGCATTGATGCGTGTGATGTCCATAGGTTAGTTAGGTTTAAGTAGTTCTAAGTTCTAGGGGACTGATGACCTCAGATGTTAAGTCCCGTAGTGCTCAGAGCCATTTGAACCATTTTGAACCAGAGGTGGACCAGGACGTTGTTGTTCAGCTTGTGAAGCTCTTTCTCCGAGTAAAACATCCAGTTTTTTTGAAATTCTAAACACTTGTTTTTCTGCACATGTATGTCACACCTGCTGATTTCCGTACCATTCGGATAATTCCTTCGTGGTGCACCTCTTATAGCGTATTTTGACATCAACAAAAGGGAAACGAGGGTAATGGAATGTAGTCGAATTAAATCAGCTGATGCCGAGGGAATCAGATTAGGAAATGAGACATTTAAAGTAGTGTATGAGTTTTGCTATTTGGGGAGCAAAATAACTGATGATGGTCGAAGTAGAGAGGATATAAAATGTAGACTGGTTATGGCAAGGAAAGCGTTTCTGAAGAAAATTTGTTAACATCGTTTATATATTTAAGTGTCAGGAAGTCTTTTCTGAAAGTATTTGTATGGAGTGCAGCCATGTATGGAAGTGAAACATGGGCGATAAACAGTTTAGACAAGAAGAGACTAGAAGCTTTCGAGTGGCTCTGAGCACTGTGGGAGTTAACATCTGAGGTCATCAGTCCCCCTAGAACTTAGAACTACTTAAACCTAACTAACCTAAGGACATCACACATATCCATGCTCGAGGCAGGATTCGAACCTGCGACCGCAGCGGTCGCGCGGTTCTAGACTGAAGCGCCTAGAACCGCTCAGCCCGACCGACCAGCTAGAAGCCTTCGAAATATATGTGACGCCGCTTCCTTTGGACGCAAAATTGAAAATATAAAATAGTACCCGAAACCCAATAAAAGTCCCAGAATCCAAAATCCAAATTTCAAGTCCCACTGGAATAGCATCACTTGAATACCAGCAAGTACATACAAAAGAAGTCTAGTATAAACTGAATTAATGTTTTGAAAAGGGAAAGAAAAGAAATAGAATCCATTAGTTTCAAATTAAAATAATAGTAGATCGCAAAGTAGTGTACTTATATATCACGGAATAGAACGAGTGAACTTAAAGAATACGCTTTGTGAGTACTCTTTGAGGACACTGCGTAATACAGCAGAAAAAAGTCATACATTGTTAATGTGCTGCTAGCGCTTACTGCATCAGGTCGTGTCTCAACGCATGCTCTTGTACGTAGGGGCGAGGAGATTGCTTTTGTGCATCTTTGGAAATTTTGCGATCTGCTAGGAATCATTAAACTTGAAACAGGAAGATCAGTAACCTTTAATATAACATTACGTAAAGCCAAGGGGGGAGGGGGGGAAGATCCGAACTTGTCTTAAACTGATTATCATAAAGGGAAGACTGAACTTTACCCCAAAGTAATAGACCGTCAGCAATTTACCGGCTTAGGAAGTGAACATCCGTATAAAAGTCACTTCCTTAATACAAAAATAGGACGTGAATAGTATAGAATAAACCAGCATAAAGTGAATTTACCCTGTGACATTTCTTTCAACGCATTTAATGTTGTGTATTTATGAAATATTTATTTGTGCGACGACACAGATTATCTAGCGGTTCTAGGCGCTCAGTCCGGAACCGCGCGACTGCTGCGGTCGCAGGTTCGAATCCTGCCTCGGGCATGGATGTGTGTGATGTCCTTAGGTTAGTTAGGTTTAAGTAGTTCTAAGTTCTAGGGGACTGATGACCACAGAAGTTAAGTCCCATAGTGCTCAGAGCCATTTGAACCATTTGACATTAATAACAGAGCGCAGCATGCATAAATATTCTTTGCCGCGTTAGAAAGTTACTGTACCAATTCGAACTATTAAATTTACGTAAACTGAAAACTTTAGGGGAGAAACTATTGCCGTACATGGACTGTAGCCATAATCAGTACAAGGATAGCCATTGGTGTGCAACTACGTGTAGCTGTGCTCTTACGCGTCGGGGAGCATATAATCATCTGAATTGATCACTGATACGCAGTCGGCGTGAATACAGTGCAGCAGGATAGATTTTCTTTATGTAATGTTCCTCATAAGACAGTATTACCGCTAGTTAGTCGGAGCACGAATTTCATCAACGAACATTTCCAATGTATCTTAAGAGGAGCACTTGCAAGTGCTACAGAAGAATGCTGAAGATTAGAGGGGTAGATCACGTAACTAATGGAAACGTACCGAATAGAACTAGGGAGAAGTGGAATTTGTGGGAGAACTTGACTAGAAGAAGGGATCCGTTGGTAGGACACGTTCTGAGGCATCAAGGGATCACCAATTTAGTATTGGAGGGCAGCGAGGAGGCTAAAAGTCGTAGACGGAGACCAAGAGATGAATACACCAAGCAGACTCAGTAGGATGTAGGTTGCAATAGTTATTCGGAGATGAAGAGGCTTGCACTGGATAGAGTAGCATGGAGAGCTGCATCAAACCAGTCTCTGCACTGAAGACCACGACAACAACAGTGAATTTTGCTTAGCTCCACCTACACAGCGAGAACTGATCATCGTAATAAAACAGGAGAAATCAGTCGCACGGAAAGATGTAACCATCCATTTTTGCACGTCCTGTTCGAGTGAAATTGTCGAGATACGGTCTGAAGATGATTCTGTTGTAACGCCACAACGACCACCTTAAAGTCAATTAAGAAAGAACATGAAGTAGGGAAAGTTACGACATCCTTGCTGATAAGCTAACACGAAATAGTTTTGTCAACAACTACATTGTACACCACTGAGCATATTTGTTAGCGAAAGAGAAAGAAGAAGCATCGTATTTCAGCAATGGACAAATATCCATGTAACAAATGTGAAATTAATATCTCAAAAGTTAAGTCCAAAGTAATGTCATCAGAGATAACTTTTATGTGGAAGAGAGTTGTAAGCGCAACGAAGAAATTCAATACGCCTACAATGCTCTTCCACAGAAGAAGTCGCTTGCTAGAACTCATCCAGTGCAAACGTACGAGAGCAGTTCTGATCTGAATTATTGAGATTGCGAATCATAACTATGAACTCAGTCTCCGACTCGCCTTGAAGATAGCTGAGAGGTTTCTAGCCGAAATATCGCAAGAAGAATTGTCGCTGTCCCGAGTGCACGCCCGAAAGATGATGGAACAACATGACGAGATTGTTTTCGAGTTTAGAAGCGTTTGTTGCGTGACGGGATTCACGGCTAAAGAAACTGATTTTATGAACTGAGACAGAAACAGATGGATTCATTAAACCGTGCACTACGGGTTAATTGAAATCTAATAACAGAATTAGTGAACATTGGACTTGACTTTAAATTAGTTGGACCTCTAGGAGAAGTGAACATTCTATGAAAGAATACACGCCATTACTCTTGAGTAGGACGCAAGTAGACGACATCATGAAGATAAAACAATTACACTAAAGTGTTGAGTTGTGGTAATTGCCAAGAAACTATAACTCAATCGGACTGACTTAACTAAACTATTCCGTGTGCGTATGGTGCGGGACTTATAATTATTTAGTGACAGAATAACAATAAACTGTTCGTTACCAGTTAAATACCCGGTGTGGACTACATCATTAGATAGTTTGATAAATGACTAAATCAACGACTACTCATGAAAGACTATGTGGCAGTGATATTTTTCATGTATGATGCAAAGTGATATCAAAAGTGCGCGAGAGTTTTTTTTTTTTGGTCATGTGTTGTTTTTTATCTTTGCCTTAAGACTATAGGATCTCCTAGTTTTTGTTACTTCTCTGTAGTTTTTCTAGTTTCTTCTCATTGTGAGTTTTCACGAATAAATATGTTTCGTTAACTCATGATAGCGACTGCTACGGTCGCAGGTTCGAATCTTGCCTCGGGCATGGATGTGTGTGATGTCCTTAGGTTAGTTAGGTTTAAGTAGTTCTAAGTTCTAGGGGACTTATGACCACAGCAGTTGAGTCCCATAGTGCTCAGAACCATTTGAACCATTTTGAACTCATGATACCGGACGGCTATGCAATTATTTGTTGTAGGCAAGTCGCCTACAACTATTTCATTGAAGTGCAAATATTCATGTCATTAGTTGAGAAGTGAACTTTGAAATAATTTCGTATTACGACGCAATCTTACAAAGACTGAATCAAAGAGTATCTCTAGATCTCTCTGCATACCAGCACAGCAATTCCATGGCAACGAGACAACAGCGTAAGAAAAAACTGTTAACTAAAATATTTCCTCGCAATCAGTGGTGTGTGCTATGCGAACGAGAGGAGAATTAATAACGACTTCAAATCCGGGCAATTAACAATACAATATTAATAATAAAAAGCATTAATTATACGAGTTCGCATAAGTGGAAACGCTGCGGACTTGTAGTTGAGACACAACGACTACGCGAGGAACGCCTTTTCGGAAGTTTTTCAGGTTTTTTTTTCTCCCGTTAATCTACTGGGACTGACGCTATATCGCATCGTGTCTCTAGTCTGCCGCGAGAGCTGTGGCAGTAGCAGCTCTACGGCGTCGACTAGATCAGCACGCGGTTGGAGTCCGGGGGCACGCGCCACACTGTGCACCGTCTGCACAGTAATCACGAAGATGCAGATGTAGATGTAAATGTAGACGAGAGCCTTTCATCTTGGGAGATCTTGCGACGCCTCCAGTGGAGGTAATATCCAACAAAGTGGCGGGGTCCTTAAGTGCCAGCAGCCCTGCGGTCGCTTCGGCCGAGGTATCAATCAGTGGTGGCTCCTGCGACGGCTTTGATCTGAATTTGTACACACGGCGGCCGGCGCCTGGATGGAGTGGACGAGTGACGGCTGCGCGGTCCCCACCAGCAGTCTGTCATCCCGCGCACAGAGGCGCGCCGCCGCAGCGGCCGTTACCCGCCTCGGAGCCGCATGCTGCGTCACTCAGCAGCGGCGCGGGGGATCGGCAATAAACACGGGCCAGACTGGCGCCGAGCAAAATGGCACATGCGAGCATCTTATTTTCCTTTTCCCGTGTGAGCTTCTGCTGTCCCATCAGCGGGGATGCTGGGCAGGTGGGCCCATCAACGTGTCGACACTGCTGACACTGAACAGGGGCCGCCGTCAATTATGCGCCTCCACCCACTAATATTTCTCCCTCTCCTCATTAATGTGACAGCGGGAAGATTACTTGAGTATCAGCTGGTAACCGAACGCAGGTACAACGGTGACTACCACACCTAAGTGTAGACTACGGTAGTAGCTTTTCTCAGTTAAGGTCGCGCCCGTAATACTTGTGCATTGGATGTATTGTATATCATCGGGCGTTACCTGTTCACGATCGCTTTCTTTAAATACGTGATCAGCGTCTTACTAGATTCCTCAAAATCCCGGAAGTTGTTAACCATCTAAGACACTGATTGAACACGTATAAAGGGCCGGAAAATCTACGGAGGCCGGCCGGGGTTGCCGTGCGATTCTAGGCGCAGCGACCGCTACGGTCGCAGGTTCGAATCCTGCCTCGGGCATGGATGTGTTTGATGTCCTTAGGTCAGAAAGGTTCTAAGTTCTAGGCTCTAGGCGACTGATGACCTCAGAATTTAAAAAAAAAAATGTTCTACATTATATCCTCCTGTCTGTTAGATAAGAATAAACTTTATTTACAGCAAAGCTGAAACTATGTATGTTCGGGTCAGGTTTTATTTGAAAATTGTTGATTTATAACGTGAAACAGACGGATGTTGTAATAAAAACGCAATTTACTCAAAAAAGGGTAAAATATTTTTCAAAAACGAAACAAAAATACGTATCTAACATACCACATATAACTTTTGTAACATATATTTCTGTTATTTACAGGCGCTCGGGATTAGCCGGGCGGTCTAAAGCGCTGCAGTCGTGGACTGTGCGGCTGTTCCCGGCGGAGGTTCGAGTCCACCCTCGGGCATGGGTGTGTGTGTTTCTCCTTAGGGCAATGTAGGTTAAGTAGTGTGTCAGCTTAGGGACTGATGACATTAACAGTTTAGTCCCCTAAGATTTAACACACATCTTTTTCAGTTATTCATAAACAACCTTCGCATTTATCAATATGCACAGGAATCTGTCCCCTTAGATCATGATGGAGAACGTTCTATAGTATAAAAAATAAGTATTTATATATATTACGGGCCACTGTAGACGGTTGATAAATGGTTCAAATGGCTCTGAGTACTATGGGACTCAACTGCTGTGGTCATAAGTCCCCTAGAACTTATAACTACTTAAACCTAACTAACCTAAGGACATCACACACATCCATGCCCGAGGCAGGATTCGAACCTGCGACCGTAGCGGTCGCACGGTTCCGGACTGCGCGCCTAGAACCGCGAGACCACCGCGGCCGGCGGTTGATAAATAAAAGAAGGGAAACTCGTATGACAAAAAACAAACTGCCTTTCATTTAGTTGCGTAGATGGGACCTGTGCCCATTATCCGTAAAGAAAAACGAAACTACTACTAACAGAAACTAGAAGAGACAGAAGCAGGCTTCACAAGGAACAACACGAGGAATTTATACAGGGCGTTCTGAGAAAACATGATGAAATACCAAGAACCGAACCTCTGCTTTAGGAGACCGGACGGCACACTAGAGACCAATACCAGGAACAACTGTAACCTCCTAGCGAAGTACTTCGAGAAACTCCTAAACGCAGAAATTGGACGCAGAGGAACCACTACCAAGCCCAGATAGCGAACCGCCATTGATAGAAGAAGTAAGAGAAATTATCAAAAAAAATGGTTCATATGGCTCTGAGCACTATGGGACTCAACTGCTGTGGTCATAAGTCCCCTAGAACTTAGAACTACTTAAACCTAACTAACCTAAGGACAGCACACAACACCCAGCCATCACGAGGCAGAGAAAATCCCTGACCCCGCCGGGAAGAAAGAAATTATCAAGAACCTTAAGAACAATAGAGCACCAGAAGAGGATGGAGCTATCGCGGAATTCTAGAAGATACAAGACCCGGATCTCACAGGAGACATACACAACATCATGAAACAGATATGGGAAACAGAACAGATACCGAAAGAATGGCGCACAGCGCTGATACACCCTTTTTGCAAGAAAGGGGGTAAGTCGGACCCAAACAACTATAGGGGCATGTCACTGTTACCCGTCAGATATAAGATACCTTCGAAAGCCCTGAGAAATAGATTAGACAAGCAAACAGACCACCTGATTGCCGTATACCAGGCTGAGTTTCGTAAACACAGGTCATGCGCTGAACAGCTATAGAACCTTAATATGTCAACCGTGAAAGCTAAACATACATTCTCGCTGACTTCTAGTTGGATCTGCTTGACCTCATCAACCTGGCACTACGTAACTAAATGTAGCTCTTATACAGGGCTAAATATCTCACGAAATAAGAGTCAAACGAAAACTACGAAGAACAAAAGTCGTCTATGTTCTAGGGGGAAACCAGATGGCGCTATGGTTGGCCCGGTAGATGGCACTACCATAGGTCAAACGGATATCAACTGCGTTCTTCTAAACAGGAACCCCCATTTTCATTACATATTCGCGTAGTACTTTTTTCGCTTTGTTATAGATGGCACTGTAATAGTCAGAAACATATGGCTCACAATTTTAGACGAACAGGTTTCTTAAACGAACAGGTTTTTTAAATTAAAATACAGAACGTAGGTACGTTTGAACATTTTATTTCGGTTGTTCCAATGTGATACTTTTGTGAACTTACCATTTCTGAGAACGCATGCTGTTAAGCGTGATTACCTGTAAATACCAATTTTATGCAACAAATGCTCAAAATAATGAGCGTCAACCTCAATGCATTTGGCAATACGTGTAATGAAATTCCTCTCAAGAGGGAGTAGTTCGCCTTCCGTAATGTTCGCACATGTATCGACAATGCGCTGACGCATGTTGTCAGGCGTTGTCGGTGGATCACGATAGCAAATATCCTTCAACTTTCCCCGCAGAAAGACATCCGAGGACGTCAGACCCGGTGAACGTGCGGGCCATGGTATGGTGCTTCGACGACCAATCCACCTGTCATGAAATATGCTATTCAATACCGCTTCAACCGCACGCGAGCTATGTGCCGGACAGCCATCACGTTGGAAGTACTTCGCCATTCTGTCATGCAGTGAAACATCTTTAAAACCCCTACTTGGGCATCATCATTTGTTGCAGGTCGTGGTTGAAGTTTCACATGTGGTTGAACACTTCCTGTTTCCTTAAATAACGTAACTATCCGGTGAACGGTCCGGACACTTGGATGATGTCGTGCAGGATAGCGAGCAGCATACATAGCACATGCCCGTTGGGCATTTTGATCGTAACAGCCATACATCAACACGATATCGACCTTTTCCGCAACTAAATGGTTCAAATGGCTCTGAGCACTATGGGACTTAACTTCTGAGGTCATCAGTCCCCTAGAACGTAGAACTACTGAAGCCTAACTAACCTAAGGACATCACACACATCCATGCCCGACGCAGGATTCTAACCTGCGACCGTAGTTGTCGCGTGGTTCCAGACTGTAGCGCCTAGAACCGCTCGGCTTGCCGCAACTGGTAAACGGTCCATTTTAACACGGGTAATGTATCACGAAACAAATACCGTCCACACTGGCGAATGTTACGTGATACCACATACTTATACGTTTGTGCCTATTGCAGCTCCATCTATCACAAAGCGAAGAAAGTGATCCAACTAAAACATTCATATTTCTTTAATCACTACACGAATACGTAATAAAAAATTGGGGTTCCTATTTTAAAAAACGCAGTTGATATCAGTCTGACCTATGGCAGCGCCATCTAGAGGGCCAACCATAGCGCCATCTGGTTTCCCCCTTCAAGCTAGACGAGTTTCGTTCTTTGCAGTTTTTTCGTTTGATGCTTATTTCGTGAGATATTGGGCCAGGTCACTATCAATGGACCACCCTGTATATTACGTAGCGTATATCAAGAGGAAACATTTCTACTTAATTTAGCTGATGAGATTTGAACGGGTGAATAGGCTTACATGGAACATTGCTAAGAACCATCCTGATTAAAATAGCTTTCAAATAAAGGAAACTGCATTAAAATCGTATCTTTCCTGTTGGAGCTACGATACCATAGACAGATACACAGACACACCTGTTAGACTTGTAACTGCCCTCTGTTTGCGTCGGGGTTAAAAACGGATAAAAAGGTCACCGGCTTCAGTTGGAAACTGCGTATCTAACGGCCGCTAGTATATACAAAAATTTTCTTTTCACAATTTCACATAAATACTGATAGAATTTGAAAATTACAATGCTGTCATAATGCACTCATCAAGAGGTATAATCTTCCGTTAAATGTTGAACGCAATACTGGAAGTATTAAGTTCTAAGCAATGTACGAATCTTGATGCAGAGTAAGTTACAGCAGCGCAAAGTACCAACACTATGATCATAAAGTATTTGGGAATGAGAGCAGTTAGCGATTTCCAACAAACTTTAAACGTAATTTGAAAACTTTTTCTCGTCTGCAGCCCTACATAACGAAGAAAGTAAAACAGTTTGTCGCTTAGTAATTGTTCGTCGTTCACGCGGCATCATCAAACACTACGTTGTAGTTTATCATTTCTTTACTACCGACATTATTCGCTACCCATTTTGTAGACAACATACTCCAACGAAGATACACGTACTCCAATGAAGATACCTACAAAACATTTTATATATGGGAGTTCGATTGTTTGAACAATCGTCGGGATTGTGGGTATTTATGGTTACAAATTGAAAAACCATTTTTGGCAGGAACTTCTTAATACAAAGGTGTACCAGGAGAAATGGTTAATATTCAAGGATGTGACAGGAAGGTCATTTGAAGCAAAGTAATTCATATGAACGTATGCCCTTTCCCAAATGGTTTCCCAGCTAGAACACAATGAACATTCGGTTTTCGACTAGTTTCGTACAGGTGTGAGTCTTACCCACGTAAACTCTTTGACGTCTTATAATGGCCCAACCTACTTCGTTGTTCTCATCCTTTTTTGCCCGGGATGTCTTCCTCTCATGAAATATCTGTTGAACGCGAAGCTGTCCACGGTGTGTTTTGAGTGAAGTAGTCCGAGGGATTGAGATTGCCTGAAAGAAGGATCGGTTAACTGTGTTTGTACACGCGCCGGCTGAAATGCCACGCATCTACACTAATGAAGAATATGCAGGTATGATGTATGTTTACAGCTTCTGCAATTGTACTGCTTTTGGTGCTGTCGTCAAAGAATACCTTAGTGTCCGCATTTTCTGACACGTCGAATGTTTGTTCGTAGACTGTTTACCAGAGTTTTCAGCACACTGCGTGACACAGGTATTCTTCCATGTTCCCATTTTTTTCTTCTGAACCTCTAGTTCAACACATGTTCGGGAACAGCAACACTTTGTTGAGATGATGTGGCGGGTCCTACTACCAGCTCACGATGACGTGTACGATAAAGCTTAAAGGAGAATGTGTTGAAAATCCATATTATCCAATTTATACTTCGTAAAATGCAGTTAGTAATGTTTACTGAATGTTGTAGATGTGTACATTTGGAGACCGACAAAGTATTGAATAATGCAGAAACTATATAACTCTGTGCATTAAATATGTTCTATCACGGGAACATTCGGAATAGGCAATGTGTCCATATGAAGTTTTTTGCTTCAAATGATCGTTCCTGTCATATCGCTGAATACTGTCCACTCCTGCCGGCCGGTGTGTCTGAGCGGTTCTGGGCGCTACAGTCTGGAACCGCGTGACCGCTTCGGTCGCAGGTTCGAATCCTGTCTCGGGCATGGATGTGTGTGATGTCCTTAGGTTAGTTAGGTTTAAGCAGTTCTAAGTTCTAGGGGACTGATGACCTCAGCAGTTAAGTCCCATAGTGCTCAGAGCCATTTGAACCATTTTGTCCACTCCTCCTGGTACACTGTGCACCTGGATAGTATTTAATGGTACTTAAGGAGCTGTTCTGCTACGAGGGACTGATGTTCATGTTGATAGTTAATAACATTCTTGATACACTGGAACAAGGTTGTGGATAGAAATATCAGCGTATAAGTACGGGCGCCCACTTTTCCAGCAGCAGATACACTACAGCACCAAAGAAACTACTTTAGGCATGTGTATTCAAACATAGGGATATATAAACAGGCAGAATACGGCGCTGCGATCGGAAACGCCTATATAAGGCAATGAGTGCGTGGTGCAGGTGTTAGATCGGTTACAGCTGCTACAATGGCAGATTATCAATATTTAAGTGAGTTTATCAAGATTTAAGTAAGTTTGAACGTGGTGTTACAGTCGTCGCACGAGCGATGGGACACTTCATCTCCGAGGTAGCGATGAAGTGGGGATTTTCCCACGAATATCAGGAATCCGGTAAAATATCAAATCTCCGACATCGCTGCGGCCGGAAAAAGATCCTGCGAGATTGGGACCAACAACGGCTGAGGAGAATCGTTCAACGTGACAGAAGTGCAACGCTGCCGCAAATTGCTGCTGATTTCAGTGGTGGGCCATCAACAAGTGTCACCGTGCGAACCATTCAACGAATCATTATCGATATTAGCTTTCGGAGCCAAAGGTCCGCTCGTGTCCCTTGATGACTACACCACAAAAAGCTTTACCCCTCGCCTGGGCCACTCATCACCGACATTGGACTGTTGATGACTGCCAAGATGTTGCCTCGTCGGACGAGTTTCGTTTCAAATTGTGTCGAGTGGACGGACGTGCACGGATATGGAGACGACCTCATGAATCCATGGACCCTGCATATCAGCAGGGGACACTTCAAGCTGGTTGAGGTTCGGTAATGGTGTGGGGCGTGTGCAGTTGGAGTGATATGGGTCCACTGATACGTCTAGATACGACTCTGACAGGTGACACGTAGGTAAGCATCCTGTCTGTTCACCTGCATCCATTCACGTCCATTGTGCATTCCGACGGGCTTGGGCAATTCGAGCAGGATAATGCGACACCCCACGCGTCCAGAATTGCTACAGAATGGCTCCAAGAACACTTTTCTGTGTTTAAACACTTCCGCTGCCCGCCAAACTCCCCAGACATGAACATTACGGAGCACATCTGGCGTGCCTTGGAACGTGCTGTTCAGAGGAGATCTCCCCTTCTCGTAGATTTATGGACAGCCCTGCATGATTCATGGTGTCAGTTCCCTTCAGCACGAATTCAGACATTAGTCGAGTCCATGCCACGTCGCATTTCTGCATGCTCGCGGGGGCCCTAGGTAGGTGTACCAGTTTCTTTGGCTCTTGAGTGTAAAACGCCTTGGTGGAAGACCGCTTGCTGCAGCGTCCGTGGCGTTTGCCTGAATGACAACATGAGGACGCGGTCATATACTCGATAAAGGTTTAATTGACAACGACGTAACAGACACCAGAAACCTGCGCATTTTTTATTCTCTCAGTAACTGAGTTCCTGCTTCTTCACATAAGGAGGCCTTAACCTCTTACCTTTGGGATGCATCTGTACTCGAGACCTCCAGAAACGGGGAATGTTTCTGTGCCACTTAGGAAGATTATAAGCTCGCTTACGTTCGCAGTCCTTCCAAGGAAAAGTGGAAGGGGCGTACTCTTGTGTCTCGCGCAACACGTGAGAAACACGAGTGCCTCCGGACGCTTCCGCCCCTGGAACAATCCGGCAGACCTCTGCGGAGAGAACCAAGCGGCTGCTCACTATCGCCGTAAACGCCTCGCGGGACGGGACGGCGCGCCGCCCGTGTCATCTCCAGCCCGTCGGGCGGCCTCTCCTCAAAAAACTCTCGTTCCTCCTCAAAGAGCGCCGGCCCGCCGTCCGATTAAGCGGCCATTATGTCCGCCTAATGCCCGTCGTCAGCGTATGAGAAACGGAATGAGAGAGGAAACACCTGGCAGCGAGTTATAACCAGCTCCTGCCAGCTGAGTGAGGGGGGCGTGTCCCAGGCTGCTCTCACTACCGGATGGACACGTTTCTCTCTCAACTTATTTACGCCAGCATCAACAGCTACTGTGATATTGTCTTCTGACTGGTTTGATGTGGCCCGTCACAAATCCTCTCTCGTTTCAACCTCTTCATCTCAGAGGCTCTACCAACTTGCAACCTATGTCCTCAATTACTTACTGGATATATTCCAATTTCTGTTTGTTCTTGCAACTTCTACCCTCAACAGATTTCTCTAGTACAAGGTGACACACGGGAAACGGACGGTTTTTAATGAAATAATACTCAGCCAGCTTTAAAATTAATGCACGTTTATTTACACAGAATCAAAGCTCATTATTTGCCATTTTAGTTAACAAAGTTATCTGTGAACAATAATGTCGTCAAGCAGCTGTCCATCATTTCGAATGCAGGACTCAAGTCTCTTCTCAAAATCCTCCATCACGCGGACTAAAATATCTGCAGGGATGGGAGCAATTTCTTGAATGAAACTTCCTGGCAGATTAAAGCTGTGTACCGGACCGAGACTGGAACTCGGGGCCTTTGCCTTTCGTGGGCAAGTGCTCTACCAACTGAGATACCCAAGCACGACTCACGGCCCGTCCTCACAGTTTTACTTCTGCCATTATCTCGTCTCCTACCTTCCAAACTTTACAAAAGCTCTCCTGCGAACCTGCAGAACTAGCACTCCTGAAAGAAAGGATACTGTGGAGACATGGCTTAGCCACAGCCTGGAGGATGTTTCCAGAATGAGATTTTCACACTGCAGCGGAGTGTGCGCTGATATGAAACTTCCTGGCAGATTAATACTGTGTGCTGGACCGAGACTCGAACTCGATCCTTTGCCTTTCGCGGGCAAGTGCTCTACCAGCTCAGCTACCCAAGCACGACTCACGCCCCGTCCTCACAGCTTTACTTCTGCCAGTATCTCGTCTCCTACCTTCCAAACTTTACAGAAGCTCTCCTGCGAACCTTGCAGAACTAGCACTCCTCAAAGAAAGGATATTGCGGAGATATGGCTTAGCCACAGCCTGGAGGATGTTTCCAGAATGAGATTTTCACTCTGCAGCGGAGTGTGCGCTCATATGAAACTTCCTGGCAAATTAAAACTGTGTGCCGGACCGAGACTAGAACTCGGGACGTTTGCCTTTCGCGGGCAAGTGCTCTACCAACTGAGCTACCCAAGCATGACTCAAGCCCAGTCCTGACAGGTCTAGGTCCGGCACACAGTTTTAATCTGCCAGGAAGTTTTATAGCAGCGCACACTCCGCTGCAGAGTGAAAATCTCATTCTGGAATTTCTTGAATGTTTGCATTCTTCAACGCGTCCATATTTCGTGGTTTGTGGTTATAGACACAGTTCTTAAGGTACCCCGACGGAAAAAAGTCACATACTGACAAGTCTGGAGACCTGCTAGGCCAAGGAACATTGCCAAAACGTGAGATAATTCGGCCAGGAAACATGCGTCTAAGAAGTCATTGAAGTGTTTGCTGTGTGCGATGTTGCCCCATCCTACTGGAACCAAACGCGTTGTAAAGGGATTCGTCGTAACGAACCGAATTAACGGTATATGTGGCCCCGTTCTCTTCAAAAAATAAGGTCCAATAATGCCAACAGAGCCAAGAGCACACCACACTGTTACTTTTTCTGAGTGTAGAGGACGGTGGTGGATAAGGTGTGGATGCTCTGGAGCCCAGTGACGTAGGTTTTGCTTATTCATGGTCCCGTTTAAATGAAAATGAGCTTTATCGCTCATCAATAAAATTTCGTTTTCATTCGATCCCAAAATCACTTCCATTCTGTAAGCGAAGTCTTCTCCTACAGCAAAATCAGTTTCCTCAAGTTGTTGGACAATGAGCATTTTGTAGGGATGGAATTGTAATTCTTTATGCAAAATTCGTCTAACTGATTCACGGCTGATTCGTAACTCACTAGCATGACGTCTAGCTGACCGTCCTTGGGTTCTGACTTCCGCTTGCCTTACGCTTTCAACATTTTCTGGTGTCGTTACTCTGCGTCTCGGGCCAGGATGCTTCTTATCCAGTGTGTTTCCAGTTGATCTGAAGTTTTCCACCCATCCGAGGATTGCGTTACGGCTCGGAACAGCTCCATATCGACCGACGTTCAACCGCGCACGAAACAATCGCTGCGTAGCAATAACAGACTCACCACTTTTCACGAAACTGTCATAGACAAACACTCGATGTTGCAAGTCCCACTGCTCCATGGTGACTGAGTGAATGAAATGGCGTCTTGTGTGGATCAGAACTATCACCACCACGACCAGCTCCCACCACCGTGGCCTCAGTACTACGCAATTAATAAACCGTCCGTCTCCCGTGTGTCACCCTGTATTATTGAAACTGTTATGATTGGAATAAAGAAGACCGCTGCGACTGTTAGAATTCTTTATTGAGAACACGATCGGTTTAGCAAATTAAATTTTCATCTGCAGGTGCTTCACTGTATACGAAGAGAGAAAGGAACTTATCATATAGCAAGCATAGAAACTGAAAAAATAAAAGCGATAAGTTCTGTGTCTACCTACAGTCAAAAGATTAAACGTTCGGTTTAAACCGGATAAAGCCATTCCTAACATTTAAATCGAAGTGTCTGAAACTTCTTACTCACGAATGTGCGAGCGTTTGTGATAAAATGTTTTGGGGCCGAGGCCATCCCGAACCTAAAAACGAACCCAGTAGAAACATTGTAATTCTGTCAGAGACAGCAAAGGACTTGGAAGAGCAGTTGAACGGAATGGACAGTGTCTTGAAAGTAGGGTACAAGATGAAAATCAACAAAAGCAAAACGAGGATAATGGAATGTAGTCGAATTAAGTCGGGTGATGCTGAGGGAATTAGATTAGGAAATGAGACACTTAAAGTAGTAAAGGAGTTTTGCTATTTGGGGAGTAAAATAACTGATGATGGTCGAAGTAGAGAGGATATAAAATGTAGACTGGCAATGGCAAGGAAAGCGTTTCTGAAGAAGAGAAATTTGTTAACATCGAGTACAGATTTAAGTGTCAGGAAGTCGTTTCTGAAAGTATTTGTGTGGAGTGTAGCCATGTATGGAAGTGAAACATGGACAATAAATAGTTTAGACAAGAAGAGAATAGAAGCTTTCGAAATGTAGTGCTACAGAAGAATGCTGAAGATTAGGTGGGTAGATCACATAACTAATGAGGAAGTATTGAATAGGATTGGGGAGAAGAGAAGTTTGTGGCACAACTTGACTAGAAGAAGGGATCGGTTGGTAGGACATGTCCTGAGGCATCAAGAGATCACTAATTTAGCATTGGAGAGCAGCGTGGAGGGTAAAAATCGTAGAGGGAGACCAAGAGATGAATACACTAAGCAGATTCAGAAGGATGTAGGTTGCAGTAGGTACTGGGAGATGAAGGAGCTTGCACAGGATAGATTAGCATGGAGAGCTGCATCAAACCAGTCTCAGGACTGAAGACCACAACAACAACAGAAACGTGAAAGTGTAATAAAAATAATTTAAGTACTCAGCAAAAACGCCACGATTGTAAACACTAAAAGAGAAACAGTTGTCAGCGCTTCCTCCCAGGCCGTTTACAATGGAGTTAAAGTGTGACAATATTGACAACTGTTTCTCTTTTAATGTTACAAACGCTGCCTGTTTCCTAAGTATTTAAGTTTTCTATTATAAATTATTTTAATAGATGTATGTAGTTACGTATGTATGTATTGAACTGGGGACCTAGAAACGACGGAGAGGCTTCGTCCCAGCCGTAGCCCTACGTGGTACACAACCCCACAACAGGCTACAGCAGTCCACCCACCCCACCGCCGCCCCACACCGAACCCAGGGTTATTGTGCGGTTCGGCCCCAAGTGCACCGCCTCCCCCCCCCCCCCGTACCTCCTTCCCCCACCCCCCACTCCCCGCGGGAACGTCTCATTCCAGACGAGTGTAACCTCAATGTTTCCGTGGTACAGTAATTATCGTGTACGCGTACGTGGAGACAGTGTTTGTGCAGCAATCGCTGACATAGGTTAACTGAGGCGGAATAAGGGAAACCAGCCTGCATTAGCTGAGACAGATGGAAAACCGCCTTAAAAACCATCCACTGGCTGCCCGGCACACAGGACCTCGACACTAATCCGCCGGGTGGATTCGTGCTGATGACAGGCACACCTTCCCGCTCAGGATGCAGTGCTAGCCGGGCGGGCCTTTTAATAGATACTACTGTACGTTCTTACACTGACGTTTCTACTGGGTTCTTTTTTAGGTTGGGGATGACCTCAGCCCTCAGTACATTTTATCACAGAAGCTAGCACATTCGTGAGTCAGAGGTTTTAAATACCTGGATATAAATGTTGGGAATGGCTTTATCCGCTTTTAAATAGAACCTTTAATTCTTTGCCTGTAAGTAGACACAGACCTTACCGCGTTCATTTGTCCGTTTCTTGGTAAGGCCAAATTTCTGGTAAGTTGTTTTATCCCTTTGTATAAAGTGAAGCACCTGAAGATGCAAATTCAATTTGCGAAACCGATCGTCTTCTCCAATAAAGAATGCTAACAGTCGCAGCCGTCTTCTTAATTCAGAGCATGGAATATTTCGGCTGTTCTTATAAAGCAGTTACTTCGTGATGTCGTAACAGATATCCTATCACCCTGTCCCTTGTAGTTGTCAGAGTTTTCCACTTACTCCTTTCGTCTCCGATTCTGTGCAGAACCTCCTCTTCTCTTACCTTATCAGTCCACCTAATTTTGAACATTCGCACGTAGCATCACATCTCAAATGCTTCGATTTTCTTCTGTTCATTTTTCCCACTGTACATGTTTCACTACCATACAATGCTGTGCTCCAAACGCACATTCTCAGAAATTTCTTCCTCAAATTAGGGTCTATGTTCGAAACTAGTAGACATCTCTTGCTCAGGAATGCCCTTTTTGCCAGTGCTAGTCTGCTTTTCATGTTCTCCTTGCTGCCTGCATCAAAGGTTACTTTGCTGCCTAGATCGCAGAATTCCTTAACTTCATCTACTTCGTGACAATCAACTTTGATGTTGTAACATCCACTAGATAAATTTTAGCTACTGTGCCACGAGAGGAAATTATGCATCTAACAGTTGTAAGCATCGTCTATCCGACATATGAAAAAACAGTTAAATAAAACGATGATAAATATTAATTATTTATATAATATTTTATGATGTAATTGGATATAACGATGTGTATCATACAATGACAATGATAATTGTAAATTCCTTTTATGATCTGCGTTTGTCTTCCTTTGTTTTTACCTTTTGTTGGTTGGTTTTTGTAGGTTGCGGACGCAAGACGTATATCAAACTGTGGTCTGTTAAGAAATTGTAATTATTTCTTAATTATTACTTGAAAGCAGAGTTCATTATTATTATAAATATGAGTGAATAATTATTTGTAACTTTAATTCCTCTCTCAATAAGCATTATCTAAGTTAATTATTTCTTTCCGCTGCAACGAGCGCAGCCCTTGATGATAGCGATTTCTATCGCGTTTTTATCTGTGTTTCTTACGAAAGTATCAAAGGTTTGCTTGATGAAAATTAGTCTAAATAGTGCACAATATGAAAGCAAAGTTTAATAAGCATTTCAAATACTTATCCTGTTAAAAGGAAATTTGCTCTAACAATAGAAAGTTTCTATCAATTGTCTGCCGCCATCTTAACAATTGTCTCAGCGGCAAATTCAAATTACGCAACTCTGCAGACATAAATGCCGAAGGTAATAAAAATGTGTAAAAATAAATGTGCATCGGTGGTCCCGAACTCATTTTAATGAAAATAATTCGAATCAGGTTGGTTCTTTGAAAACAGTGCTTATAGCACGATCCATATAACAAACTTTTCTTGCTGATGTGTGGAGCCGAAATTAATTACGCACGAATTGCGAAGAATATTGTTTCAGGTAACATACGTCAGTGTTGTGCGCGGCTGATATTCGGTGGTTTTAATGATCATTTTGGTGAAGATAACTGTTTCCATCATAATCAGTAGTTGTATGGAATCTGTTCAATGAACTATGATTTAGTGACACACAACTTACAGACAACACTTTAACACAACGTTAACTTGGAGTTCTTTAGCAACTTGACCAAATCATTAGCCGGGAGAAAATTTATTTAGTAATTACTCACTGTAATGCAATTTTCATTTACAAATTAGTTAAATACCAAACCACTGAATAACACAACGAACGCCACAATGTTTTCTCGCTGTTCTCATTTCTGCTACTGCTCATTACTATCGTCTTTCTTCGATTTACTCTCAATCCATATTCAGTACTCATTAGACTGTTTACTCCGTTCAGTAGGTCCTGTAATTAACCTTCATTTTCACTGAGGATAGCAACACTATCAGCGAAGCTCATCACTGATATCCTTGCACCTCGAATTTTATTTCCGCTGTTGAACCTTTCTTCCGTCATTGCAGAATCATGCATACGAGGAAGAATCGTAGGGGCAGACCACATTCAATGTCTTGCAGCACAATAAATATCTTTCCAGCCAATTTACCACCCAAATTAAAAGTCGGCATAATTGTATACGATTGATGTTAGTTGATCTTGGCACAACTCTCTTGGTACTTGTAATATCCAGGATTCCTTTCATATGCATTTCTTCTTCAAGTATCGATCAGTCGGAGCGGAAAATACTTTCCGTCATCAACGGTGGGATAAGTTTGTTTACATCATCTACAAATTTTCTGGCCGATTCCGCAGTTTGCTGTGCATCGTCTAGTTGACGTTTTCTTTGAAATTACGTTATCTTACGTCTTCCAATTCTGCAGCACTGTTTGAAGTTATGCAAATCATCCTGTGCTTCCTTTGACATCACTGTAATCTATGTCGCACTGAATTTGATGTGCATAACGTAGTAGTTCACTATCATGCACATCCTGTAAATGGTATCGAGCATTTCTAAAAAGCACAAACACTAGTTTTTGTAAGAAGTGCGCCTTATACTCCCTTGAATAACCGTAGTTTTTCTTATGCACTACACGGTCATATTGCGGAGAATTTATTCGTAATCCATTCATAATTGTTTTTACTATGATGTGGGTCATGTTCCACGTTGTAATGTCATTCAGTACCCGCTCCTTGGACAACGATTGCCCTTTACCACGTTACACTGGAGATGGGATTTGTGGCTCCCTGTCCAACAAGGATGATGAATTACATGGTTAGACTCCTGTTGCAATATCACGTTCACTTGTTAAGCATGTACCGTCATGATTGTACTCGTCATGTACAGTGTCCGCACAGTCCAGCTTACGCTACACCACACATTCCACTGACTCACCTTGCAGAAAGGCTAATATTTCATCTGCCACTTCTTTCTCACACTGCGAAATTCCTTGGGTTCCTTTCTGAGGAAATGTCAACTTCGGCAACTGTTGCAGTAGATATAGTGGACTGTTTGATTTGTTTACTGTCGCCATTGCTCCGCTGTGTATCAACACCACTAGCGCTCTAGCACAGTCGTGGGTTACTCGTCGACTAAACACTTCATCTACGCTCCATAGCCTCATGCTGTGCTCATCACTGGATACCTTCAGTCCCGCCCCCTGTTACCATTAGTAGCCAAAATGGTGGTTGCACGGTAGACAACATGTGGGGCGTCGAATGCCGTGAACATCATTGGCCTCTTGCAACCTCTTACTCATGGTATTCCTTGTAAGTCGGAGAGGCGATTGTGTAGAAAGTAGCTGGAAGTTGGAGCTAACTGTTGCAAATAAAACATATTTGCGGTTTCCATTTCGTGACCGATCGGGCCTTCCTTTTCGAATAGCCTTCCTTCATATTTATTTATGTATCAATACAACCTAGAAAAAGTTAGAAGGTGTGAATCCCTGGGGTGAAATGTCATTCGAATAATGTAAAATCACATTGAGTGATAAAATTCAACATCGTTTCACAAAATTATTGTTTTGAATGAAGATTAGATGGGTAGATCATATAACTAATGAGAAGGTATTGAATATGATTGGGGAGAAGAGAGTTTTGTGGCACAACTTGACTAGAAGAAGGGATCGGTTGGTAGGACATGTTCTGAGGCATCAAGGGATCACCAATTTAGTATTGGAGGGCAGCGTGGTGGGTAGAAATCGTAGAGGGAGACCAAGACATGAATACACTAAGCAGATACGGAAGGATGTAGGTTGCAGTAGGTACTGGGAGATGAAGAAGCTTGCATAGGATAGAGTAGCATGGAGAGCTGCATCAAACCAGTCTCAGGACTGAAGACCACAACAACATTGTCTTGAATAAAAACACTCGCCAATTTTCGGTGTTTTTTCCTCTTTCTTATAGAAATTAAATAAACAGTCCATTAATTCGTAATGAATGAAGAAAGTAACAGCAGTTACCGCTAGAGTACTTATTCTGTACTATAACCATTATCAATGTTCTGACCTGACATTTTGAAAAGTTTTTGGTCAAACTATAAATCGGCTCCATGTTTGCGAACGGTCTGTAGCGTGTAAGTTACACCTGGAGCATACCTAGCAATGATCGAGCAGTAGTTCGCCCAAACAGTACGAGTCCTCTGCCGTGACACATTTTCTCCAGGAACGGTTCCGCAGTTTGTACGAAAGAGGTCTGAGTGAGAACTAAGGAAGAGTATTTTTAGATACGTGTAACAGCCATCACAAGAAAACAGCTGAGCCACAAGCTCTTTGTAATTTTATGTCTGCTTATTTGCTAAGAAATTGAAAGGAATATTTTTAAAACTCTTCCAGAGAGCCTTCTGATCACCATGCGACATTTCATCAAATTGCTTGTCTCTGAAAAGCTCTCGAATCCGTGCACCAAAGAAGATAAATTTTTTTGACGTTCGTATTAGTGATGAGAATTTTTCCCTCTAGTGATAATAGGTTCCTCCTTCGTGGTTCACATTCTTTACAACATTAATCATGAGACGTAACTTTACAGATGAAGATAAGCAACGACTTTGTGGGTGAATCATGTAGGATATTCTTATCTATCTGTATCTAACTTCTTAACGGCGACTCAGTTTTGGTATAGTGAGACGCAAAAGCCATACATTCCATTCGCGAATGAAACAGCAGTCTCTTGTGTTACCTAACTGTACGTCTAGTAAAAAGTGGAGTAAGTGCAACGTCGCCACAAATCCGCCACTGACTTTCATTGACCTTGATGACTTCAAGTAAGCATTTGATACCACTTTATACTGTTTCATCATTGTCATATGTGATAACTAGCTGTACCGGGCCACACTTTTCTGTGGCTCAGTCTGCTTAAATGTAAAAGAAAGAAATGAGAAAGCACTCCTTTGTAATACGTATGGGAATTGAGTATATGTCCTAATCTCCGTCTCTCCCCTGTCTCTGTCCATGTGCTCTCCCCTCTGCGTGTTCATCTTCTCCTCCTGCCCTCCCCCTCTCTCATCCTCCTCCGCCCCATCTCTCGCCCCTCTCTCAGTCCATTATCTCCTGCCCCCTTTCTCTGTACATCTTCTGCTCCGCCCCCCCCCCCTCTATCAAAAATGGTTCAAATGCCTCTGAGCACTATGGGACTTAACATCTGAGGTCATCAGTCCCCTAGAACTTAGAAGTACTTAAACCTAACTAACCTAAGGACATCACACACATCCATGCCCGAGGCAGGATTCGAACCTGCAACAGTAGAGGTGGCGCGGTTCCAGACTGAAGCGCCTAGAACCGCTCGGCCACACCGGCCGGCTCCCTCCTCTCTCTATCTCTCTGCATCCCCTCCTGCCTCCTCTCTATGTCCATTTCCTCCGTTCTCTATGTACATTTCCTCACCCCTCTGCCTATTTCCTCTTCCCTCTTTGACCTTGGCCTCGTTAGTTCTTTTTGCAAATTCAGATTCTGTAGTAGTATTCTAATCATAAACCAGTAAATCATAGAAACGAGTTTCCTGTTTGCTTACAGCATTTCACTGTTGTTTATATTATATATTAAAAAGTGTATAGCCTATATGTGCCTAAATGTTTATTACAATACAGTGTAAAAACCTGATGTAAATCGGAAAGGTGAAACGTTCACTTAGAAAAATTTATGAATGACTGTGCTGATAAACCACTTACATTATTTGATTTTCAAACAGCTGAGCGGAACTGAAAGTACTCAGACATTTCGCTCTTTACTTATTCTGATCAACACTAAACTGACACACAATATTTTTAGCGCAATGCAGTCTGACTTTCAATAATCCCTACAAAAGAATGGCCCTGACTAACATTAACCTATACCTTTCATGAATCACTTACCGCACAAAAATCTTTGTTACTCGAACTACTGCAATACAGCAAGCCGGCCGCGGTGGCCGTGCGGTTCTAGGCGCTCCAGTCCGGAGCCGCGCTGCTGCTACGGTCGCAGGTTCGAATCCTGCCTCGGGCATGGGTGTGTGTGATGTCCTTAGGTTAGTTAGGTTTAAGTAGTTCTAAGTTCTAGGGGACTAATGACCACAGCAGTTGAGTCCCATAGTGCTCAGAGCCATTTGAACCATTTGAACCAATACAGCAAGCGCCACTACTGCCAGCTAAATAAAAGATTCTAACTACTGAAGGCACTAACTACTGATAGGCATACTAAGCAAAAGAAAGAGTTTGATAGAGAACAAACAATGTATTTACCTTAATAGCGTTCAAAAGTCATTATATATATATATATATATATATATATATATATATATATATATATATATATATATGGCGGCTCACCTACAACTGCGCAACGCTACGCGCTGTTAACAGCCAACTGCCCAACACTACAATAGCAAATTCCAACAATGCAAACCAGCCACAGACTGCAAACAGCACAGTCAGTGATTTTAGTATGGAGCGCTACATGGCGTTACCAACATAAAAACCTAAACAGCCTACTTACAAAGGTACATTTTCAGGTTTTTGGTAACAATATTTTCCCTTTATACAGGGTACCCCATTTATCTTGGCCACCAAAAATAGCAGTTTTTCCAGACGCAAACTACAAAATGTTTCAAGCAAATGTCCTTTAGCTGTCAGGGGGACATCAATCAGCATGATTCCCTTCGTTGTAGTTTTTTTACAAAGATATGAACAGTGGTGTGACATTTTTAAATGGCAGCCTGTATTTTTTATTCGGCATTTCATTTCATCTCCTGAAGACCTATTCAAAACTGTATCACAGTGTACCATTCACTGAAACACAACGTTATTAATAACGTAACACAACACTGACGTTGACGCTCCCAGCGCTTAGTGCAGGCACTAGGGGTAATGGAACACATCCACGTGCTGACGCTGACAGAGGACAAATGTAAACATAGGTATAAAGCACACCCGACATTCCGTCAACCACCGTCAGTTGTTGTGTGAGTAGAACGTGCACCAACGAAGAGAAGGTAGAAATGCTACTCATCTATGGGGAATGTAAGTTAGCAGAACAGTAATTGCACTACTGTTTTCTTATGTACAGGTACATTTAGTACAGTAGTTTAGTCGTTTTAAATACTGTTGTTTAGAGTAGGCATTCAGTAAAGGCTGTCCTTCCTACAAACTGCATCGGCATAACGTTCCTTTTATTGTTGTTGTTGGAGATAGGCGAAATGCTACGCAGGCAGCGGAACTGTACAGAGAGCGATATCCTGACAAGAACCCACCTTCCCGACGGATGTTTTCTCGTCTTGTTGCGACGCTTCTGGAAACGGGAAGTTTCAACCCACGACAACGCAATCGTCGTAGCACTCGCAATGACGAACCTGCCGAAGTTACTGTTCTCGCTTCCGTTGCAGTGAATCCACATATGAGCACACGACAGCTTGAACACGAGACTGGAATTCCTAAGACCAGTATACATCGTATTCTTACACGTCACCGGTTCCATCCATACCCTGTACACCTACATCAAGAATTGCGTGGGAATGATTTCCAGAATCGTGTACAGTTCTGTCAATGGGCACAGCAGAGAATCGTCGCTGACTCGAACTTCTTCTCCAATGTTCTATTTACTGATGAATGTTTCTTCTCGAACAAAGGTCAGGTAAATAGAAGGTCCAGCAATAACTCACGAAAGCTTAGACAGGTGGAACATCAGCGTCAGTGGAGAGTTAACGTCTGGTGTGGGATGCTTGGTACTATAATTATTGGCCCTTATTTCATCAATGGTAGTCTAAACGGCACAGCGTATGCCAACTTCCTGAGACGAATTCTTCCTCCTCTTCTGGATGAAGCGCCGCTAAGAATCAGAATACTTATAGGGTATCAACACGATGGATGTCCAACACATAATGCCTTGCGCGCACGTCGTGTTCTGAAGCGAATGTATCCTGCCAGATGGATTGGTCGTGGAGACCTAGCAGGCCTCCTGATTTAAATCTTCTGGACTTTTTTCTTTGGAAATGCATTAAAGACTTGAGTGCAGGCTTTCTCGGCGAATTTCATATATGAAGTCTTCACGGGTTGTCATCTTCGCCTGAAGAAGATGGAGACGCATTACATCGACACGTTGCTACGAGACGACGACGCTACTCGGCTGACAACGCGTGAAGAATTCATATATGCATTAAAGACGTTGTCTAACGATATTCCAACAACTCCAGAGGACATGCAGGAACGCATCGTGCTTGCTTGTAATTCTCTTCAGCAGGCAACAATGGAAGCAGTAAATAATCCTTTCAAAGAGTGCACCAGTGTATCGGTGTCCAGGGTCACCATTTTGAGCACCTTTGAATGTTCTACTCCTGGGCAATGTTACAGGAGAGTCAAAGTCAATTTTTGTTATGTTTTTACTTGATTTTCATTTGTTTTCTGAAAACTCCAGCAAGTGGACGAGTTTGTACACCCGAGCTCAAAGTCAGTGTTGTGTTATGTAATCAATAACGTTGTGTTTCAGTGAATGGTACACTGTGATACATTTTTAATAGGTCTTTAGGAGAGGAAATGAATTACCGAATAAAAATACAGGGTGCCATTTAAAAAGTCATACCGCTGTTCATATCTTCGTAAAAAAACAAAGCTACAACGAAGGCAATCATGGTGATTGATGTCCCCCTGACGACTAAAGAACATCTGCTTGAAACATTTTGTAATTTGCATCTGTACAAACAGTTATTTGGCGTGGTCAAAATAAATGGGACACCCTGTATATTTCATATGTATTACATGTACTAAAATGTACTTATGTTAAAGATATTGGTACCTTATAACACACCTGTATTAGAATGCGACGTTGTGTCAAAATTTGAAAGCAATCGGTCATGAACTTTCGGAGATTAACGATTTGAATAAACGAACATTACATTTTTGTTTGTGTAGATTACACGTACGTTTGCAATAAATTTGTGCTATTTTCTTTTACGAATTAAAATCTTTGTAAAACGAAAATAAGAACTATATTTCAGTTTTCTCTGCGATATTTGTTTCCAGCACAATGTAAACGATAAGAATTAGCTAGTTTCCTGCAGTTCACACTACCACTGTTGTAGGGCTTAACAGTTCGCTCCGTGTATTTCACGGGTGGTAACTTCAGGAAGGGCAGACAGTGTTTGTGATGCGTTACTGGCCCACTGTCACAGCCAGCGCGGTCGACTGCCCTGGAGAACGCGCTGCAGACGTCCTTGTAAGCGTTTCCAGCGCTAGAGGTTTGTCGGCGCGGTGCTACTTCCGACAGGGGGGGGGGGGGGGGTTGAGGACTCGGCGCGGAACGGCTAATAATGCGGCCCGCTGTACTTGCGCGTCGTGTCGCCTGGCGGACGAGGTAGCGGCCGTCGTGGCTGGCGCGTTAGCCGCCTGCCAGCGAGGAAACCAAACCCACTGTGTGCTGTGCTTTCACTAGCCTCGTTACGCACAAGTGTGGTGCAACCATCACCCAGCCACTGGAGGCTCGAACCGAGCGCTGACGACCACCCGCGTTTCTTCAACCAGGAAAAGCTGATTTGTACTGCAGCATTGCAAAAGAATTATGATGTACGTAATATCAAGAGCTCAGATGGAAACCCAGTTCTAAGCAAAGAAGGGAAAGCAGAAAGGTGGAAGGAGTATATAGAGAGTCTATACAAGGGTGATGTACTTGAGGACAATATTATGGAAATTGAAGAGGATGTAGATGAAGGTGAAATGGGAGACACGATACTGCGTGAAGAGTTTGACAGAGCACTGAAAGACCTGAGTCGAAACAAGGCCCCAGGAGTAGACAACATTCCATTGGAACTACTGACGGCCTTGGGAGAGCCAGTCCTGACAAAACTCTACCATCTGGTGAGCAAGATGTATGAGATAGGTAAAATACCCTCAGACTTCAAGAAGAATATAATAATTCCAATCCCAAAGAAAGCAGGTGTTGACAGATGTTAAAATTATCGAACTATCAGTTTAATAAGTCACAGCTGCAAAATACTAACGCGAATTGTTTACAGACGAATGGAAAAACTGGTAGAAGCCGACCTTGGGGAAGATCAGTTTGGATTCCGCAGAAATGTTGGAACACGTGAGGCAATACTGACCCTACGACTTAGGAAATAGATTAAGGAAAGGCAAACCTACGTTTCTAGCATTTGTAGACTTAGAGAAAGCTTTCGACAATGTTGACTGGAATACTCTCTTTCAAATTCTGAAGGTGGCAGGGATAAAATACAGGGAGCGAAAGGCTTATTTACAATTTGTACAGAAACCAGATGGCAGTTATAAGAGTCGAGGGGCATGAAAGGGAAGCAGTGGTTGGGAAGGGAGTGAGACTGGCTTGTAGCCTGTCCCCGATGTTATTCAATCTGTATATTGAGCAAGCAGTAAAGGAAACAAAAGAAAAATTCGGAGTAGGTATTAAAATCCATGGAGGTTCGCCGATGACATTGTAATTCTGTCAGAGGCAGCAAAGGACTTGGAAGAGCAGTTGAACGGAATGGATAGTGGCTTGAAAGGGGGATATAAGATGAACATCAACAAAAGCAAAACGAGAATAATGGAATGTAGTCAAATTAAGTCGGGTGATGCTGAGGGAATTAGATTAGGAGGTGAGACGCTTAAAGTAGTAAAGGAGTTTTGCTATTTGGGGAGCAAAATAACTGATGATCGTCGAAGTAGAGAGGATATCAAATGTAGACTGGCAATGTCAAGGAAAGCGTTTCTGAAGAAGAGAAATTTGTTAACATCGAGTATAGATTTAAGTGTCAGGAAGTCGTTTCTGAAAGTATTTGTATGGAGTGTACCCATGTATGGAAGTGAAACATGGACGATAAATAGTTTGGACAAGAAGAGAATAGAAGCTTTTGAAATGTGGTGCTACAGAAAAATGCTGAAGATTAGATGGGTAGATCACGCAACTAATGAGGAAGTATTGAATAGAATTGGGGAGAAGAGAAGTTTGTGGCACAACTTGACAAGAAGAAGGGATCGGTTGGTAGGACATGTTCTGTGGCATCAAGGGATCACATATTTAGGATTTGACAGCAGCGTGGAGGTTAAAAATCGTAGAGGGAGACCAAGAGATGAATACACTAAGCAGATTCAGAAGGATGTAGGTTGCAGTAGGTACTGGGAGATGAAGAAGCTTGCACAGGCTAGAGTAGCATGGAGAGCTGCATCAAACCAGTCTCAGGACTGAAGACAACAACAACAACTTCGAGCCGGCCTCTTTGGCCGAGCGGTTGTAGGCGCTTCAGTTCGGAACCGCGCGACTGCTACGGTCGCAGGTTCGAATCCTGCCTCGGGCATGGATGTTTGTGCTGTCCTTAGGTTAGTTATTTAAGTAATTCTAAGTTCTAGGGGACTGATGACCTCAGATGTTAAGTCCCATAGTGCTCAGAGCCATTGTAACCATTGAGCCATTGCAATATGTATCAAGAAGCAACAATAAGAATGGAAGATTGAGATCGAAGTGCTTGGCTTAAAACGTGTAACACATTGATGCTGTGTTTCTCCCTCATTGTTCAGTTTATAAGTCAAAGAGGCTCTGTCAGAAATCAAAGACAAATTCAAGGAAGGCAAGAAGGACACAAAAGTCTGATTAGCACATACAAAGTGGGCATCCCTGGCCACGAAAAGTATGCTAGTGGTAAACATCGGCCTTATTCTGAGGAAGAAATTTCTGAGGCTGTAAGTTTGGAGCACAGCATTGTATCATAGTGAATCACTACTGTGACGAAACTGTAGAAAAAGAGATTCGAAGCGTTTGAGCTGTGGATCTATAGAACGGTGTTGAAACTTTGGTGAAATTATCAGACAAGGGATGAGGAGTTTCAGAATGAATTTTTATTCTGGAGCGCAGCGTGCGTGATTTGAAATTTACAGGAAGATAAAAATCGTGTGCTGGGCCAGAACTCGAACCCGGGAACTTTGGAAAGTAGGAAGTCCTGACGGAAGAACACTGAGCTGACGATAGTCATGGCATAGCGATATGCACTTGTACAGATGGTAGTGTCGCATGCATAATGTATGGAAGGGCAGTGCAATGGTGGAGTTGTCACTTGCACTCAGGAGATCCATGTGAAAAAGTTTCCGAACTGATTATGGGCTCACGACGGAAATTAACAGACTTTGAACGCGGAATGGTACTTGGAGCTAGACGCAAGCAACATTCTATTTCGGAAATCGTTAGGGAATTCAATATTCCTCGAGCCAAAGTATCAAGAGTAACCGTAGAATATCATATTTCAGGGATCACCTTTCATCACGGACAATGCAGTGGCCAACGGGCTTCACAGACTAGCGACACTTGGATGGGGATGTTTCTGGGGAAGGTAACCAGACAGAGAGGTCATCGGTCTCATCGGATTAGGGAAGGACGGGGAAGGAAATCGGCCGTACCCTTTCAAAGGAACTATCCCGGCATTTACCTGGAGAGATTTAGGGAAATAACGGAAAACCTAAATCAGGATGGCCGGAATCGGGATTGAACCGTCGTCCTCCCGAATGCGAGTCCAGTGTGCTAGCCACTGCGGCACCTCGCTCGGTTAGCGACACTGCTTGAAATAATCGCAGAAACCACTGCGGGACGTAAACGAATGTATTCGTTAGGAGAGGGCGGCGAAATCTGGCGTCAACGGGCTATGGCACCAGGTGATCGACGCGAGTACCTCTGCTAATAGCACGGCATCGCGTGCAGCGCCTCTCTTGGCGTTGTAACCGTATCGGTTGAACCCTAGACGACTGGGAAACCGTGACCTGGTCAGACCCCACGAAGCCATGGACCCAAGTTGTCAGCAAGGCACTGTGCAAGCCGGTGGTGACTCCTTAATGGTGTGGACTGTGTTGGCACGAAACGGACTGGATCCTCTGGTCGAAATGAACGGATCATTGAAAATGGTTATGTTCGGATACTTGGAGACCATTTGCTGCCATTCACGGACTTCATGTTCCCAAACAACGATAAAATGTTTGTCGATGACAATGCACCATGTCACAGGACCACAGTTGTTCGAGATTGATTTGAAGAGCATTCTGGACGCTTAGAGACTGATTTGGCCACCAATATTGTCCGACGTTTATGGGACATAACCGAGAGATCAGTTCCTGCAGAAAAACCTGCACCGGCAATTCTTTCTCAGTTATGGCTCAATGTTTCTGCAGGGGACTTGCGCCGGCCGAAGTGGCCGTGCGGTTAAAGGCGCTGCAGTCTGGAACCGCAAGACCGCTACGGTCGCAGGTTCGAATCCTGCCTCGGGCATGGATGTTTGTGATGTCCTTAGGTTAGTTAGGTTTAACTAGTTCTAAGTTCTAGGGGACTAATAACCTCAGCAGTTGAGTCCCATAGTGCTCAGAGCCATTTCAACCATTTGGGGACTTGCAACAACTTGTTGAGTACATACCACGTCGAGCAGCTGCACTAGGGCGGGACAAAGGAGGTTCGACACGATATTGGACGGTATTCCAAGACTTTTTGGTCACCTAAGTGTAGGAGAGGATCGTGGGTTGTGCTTGGATAGCTCAGTCAGTGAACACCAGCCTGCGAAAGACAAAAGTCCGTGATTCGATTTCCGGTCCAAAAAACAGTTTTATTCTGCCAGGAAGTTTCAATGGGATTTCCAGAGAGTGGACAAAGGAAGGAAGATGTGGAAAACACTGACAGAAAGAAGGACGGAATGACAGGACATGTGTTAAGACAACCGGTAATAACTTCCATGGTACTCGAGGGAGGTGTAGAGGGTAAAGACCTTAGGGGAAGACAGAGATTGGAATATCTTCTAAGATTAATGGAGGACGAAATCTGCCAGTGCTACCCTAAAATGAAGAGCTCGGCACAACAGAGAAGTTCGTTGCCTGCTGCATCGAACGAGTCAGAAGAGTGATACAATTTTTGTTTTCGGAACTGTTACCAGTGGTTTGCGCCAGTAGCGTAGTAGCACAGTAGTGGATTCCATAGCCTGTTTACGTGCAAAACGTTACATTTATTTACGTCGAAACTCCACTGCGTTCGCTGCACGAGATGTTTATGTGTACTGTTAACATCAACGGGCTTATCACACTTACTTGTGGTGCTCTGAAATTACCTGGCCATCTATCGACTTTGTTCCGATAAGAGTGAGGTGTATTGTTCTAGGCGCTGCTGTCTGGGACCGCGAGACCGCTAAGGTCGCAGGTTCGAATCCTGCCTCGGGCATGGATGTGTGTCATGTCCTTAGGTTAGTTAGGTTTAACTTGTTCTAAATTCTAGGGGACTAATGACCTCAGAAGCCGAGTCTCATAGTGCTCAGAGCCATTTGAACCATTTTGTTTTGTTCTGTCTGAAAGGAAGTCCTGAATCGAGTTCACATTTAGACCGATACTCGGTTAGGTCGCACTTCATTCACTAAACGACAATGCAGAACTGTATCAAATGCGATTTTGAAGCTATATTGACTGTTTGAAATACATGGAAAAGTTTTTTCTAGACCGCTACCAGTTCCAAATTTTTGTTGATTTTCTTAAATTGTGCAGTAAAACAATATTTAGAGGCACAAATCTCATCTTCAGGCCACAACAGCTGTACGAAACCATTTAACCAACTGCAGATGGGTAACAGAGTTGCTCTTGTCAAGTGCTATAGCCATCTTGTGGAGGAAGAGAAGGATAATTTAATGTGAGGGACTATTTACTCCGTTAGTTAAACTGCTGTTCACACAAAAAAGTTTAAAACAATTTGTTTATACGAAATAGGGGGTCACCTGGTCGAGTGTTCAGTCGCATCCATAACTATACTACTGGCCATTAAAATTGCTACACCACGAAGATAACGTGCTACAGACGCGAAATTTAACCGACACTAAGAAGATGCTGTGACATGCAAATGATTAGCTTTTCAGAGCATTCACACAAGGTTGGCGACGGTGGCGACACCTACAACGTGCTGACATGAGAAAAGTTTCCAACTGATTTCTGATACACAAACAGCAGTTCACCGGCGTTCCCTGGTGAAACGTTGTTGTGATGCCTCGTGTAAGGAGGAGAAATGGGTACCATCACGTTTCCGACTTTGATAAAGGTCGGATTGTAGCCTATCGCGATTGCGGTTCATCGTATCGCGACATTGCTGCTCGCGTTGGTCGAGATCCAATTACTGTTAGCAGAATACGGAATCGGTGGGTTCAGGAGGGTAATACGGAACGCCGTGCTGGATCCCAACGGCCTCGTATCACTAGCAGTCGACATGACAGGCAGCTTATCCGCATGGCTGTAACGGATCGTACAGCCACGTCTCGATCCCTGAGTCAACAGAGGGGGACGTTTGCAAGACAACAACCACCTGCACGAACAGTTCGACGACGATTGCAGCAGCATGGACTATCAGCTCGGAGACCATGGCTGCGTTACCCTTGACGCTGCGTCACACACAGGAGCGAATGTGATGGTGTACTCAACGACGGACCTGGCTGCACGAATGGAAAAACGTCATTTTATTCGGATGAATCCAGGTTCTGTTTACAGCATCATGATGGTCGCATCTGTGTTTGGCGACATCGCGGTGAACGCACATTGGAAGCGTGTATTCGTCATCTCCATAGTGGCGTATCACCCGGCGTGATGGTATGGGTTGCCAATGGTTACACGTCTTGGTCCCTTTGCGGTGTGCTCAGTTACAGCCTTTGTTATGGTTCATTCGGTCTTGGATCTACACTACTGACCATTAAAATTGCTGCACCAAGAAGAAATGCAGATGATAAACTGGTATTCATTGGGCAAATATATTATACTGGAACTGACATTGGATTACATTTTCACGCAATTTGGGTGCATAGATCCTGAGAAATCAGTACCCAGAACAACCAACTCTGGCCGTAACAACGGCCTTGATATGCCTGGGCATTGAGTCAAACAGAGCTTGGATGGCGTGTACAGGTTCAGCTGCCCATGCAGCTTCAACACGATACCACAGTTCATCAAGAGTAGTGACTGGCGTATTATGACGAGCCAGTTACTCGGCCACCATTGACCAGACGTTTTCAATTGTTGAGAGATTGGAGAATGTGCTGGCCAGGGCAGCAGTCGGACATTTTCTGTATCCAGAAAGCCCGGTACAGGACCTGCAACGTGCGGTCGTGCATTATCCTGCTGAAATGTAGGGTTACGCAGGGATCGAATGAAGGGTAGAGCCACGGGTCGTAACAAATCTGAAATGTAATGTCCACTGTTCAAAGTGCCGTCAATGCGAACAAGAGGTGACCGAGACGTGTAGCCAATGGCACCCCATATTATCACGCCCGGTGAAACATCAGTATGGCGAGTACACGCTTCCAATGTCCGTTCACTGCGATGTCGCCAAACACGGATGCGACCATCATGATGCTGTAAACAGAACCTGGATTCATCCGAAAAAATGACGTTTTGCCATTCGTGCACCCAGGTTCGTCGTTGAGTACATCATCGCAGGCGCTCCTGTCTGTGATGCAGCGCCAAGGGTAACCGCAGCCATGGTCTCCGAGCTGATAGTCCATGCTGCTGCAAACGTCGACGAACTGTTCGTGCAGATGGCTGTTGTCTTGCAAACGTCCCCATATGTTGACTCAGGGATCGAGACGTGGCTGCACGATCCGTTACAGCCATGCGGATAAGATGCCTGTCATCTCGACTGCTAGTGATACGAGGCCGTTTGCATCCAGCACGGCGTTCCGTATTACCCTCCTGAACCCACCGATTCCATATTCTGCTAACAGTCATTGGATCTCGACCAACGCGAGCAGCAATGTCGCGATACGATAAACCGCAATCGCGATAGGCTACAATCCGACCTTTATCAAAGTCGGAAACGTGATGGTACGCATTTCTCCTCCTTACACGAGGCATCACAACAACGTTTCACCAGGCAACGCCGGTCAGCTGCTGTCTGTGTGTGAGAAATCTGTTGGAAACTTTCCTCATGTCAGCAAGTTGTAGTTGTCGCCACCGGCGCCATCATTGTGTGAATGCTCCGAAAAGCTGATCATTTGCATATCACAGCATCTTATTCCTGTCGGTTAAATTTCGCGTCTGTAGCACGTCATCTTCGTGGTGTAGTAATTTTAATCGCCAGTGGTGTACATAATTCGAGTATATAAACAAAAATTTGTGACTGGCAGCGGTCTCAAGTCGAATGCGGGCCGTTCTCGGGGCCCTGCTGTACTTACTGTATACGTTTGTCACACCGAAAGCCCGCAGAGTGGGGCTCGCGCTTCATGCAGACGAAACATCGATCACTGCGCGCAGTCTCAGCGCCCACACAATGAGGTGTCGTCTGCGAGAAGCATGCGACAACTTGGGCGAAGAAATGGCGACTCAAGATGAATGCCGCTAAAGGCCAAGCCGTGGTCGTCAAAAGAAAAAAGATTCCTGCGGATTTAGTATCACACGTCCCCAAGGTAAGGGGAATCAGCATGGGTTTAGAAAAAGACAATCGTGTGGAACCCAGCCCGCGGTATCCGTCCACGAGACTCAGAGGGTCATGGACACGGGTTCCCAGGTAGATGCCTTGTTTATTGACTTCTGCAAGGCGTTTGATACAGTTCCCCACAGTCGTTTAATGAACAAAGAAAGAGCATATGGACTATCAGACCAATTGAGTGATTGGATTGAAGAGTTCCTAGATAACAGAACGCAGCGTCTCATTCTCAATGGAGAGAAGGCTTCCGAAGTAAGAGTGATTTCAGGTGTGCCGGAGGGGAGTGTCGTAGGACGGTTGCTGCTCACAGTATACGTCAATGACCTTGTGGACGACATCGGAAGTTCACTGAGGCTTTTTGCGGACGATGCTGTAGTATATCGAGAGGTTGTAACAATGGAAAATTGTACTGAAATGCAGGAGGATCTGCAACGAATTGACACATGGTGCAGGGAATGGCAATTGAATCTCAATGTAGACAAGTCGTAATGTGCTGCGAATACAAAGAAAGAAAGCTACAATATAACAGGTCAGCAACTGGAAGCAGTTAATTACATAATTTATCTGGGAAGAGGCATTAGGAGTGATTTAAAATGGATGACCATATAAAATTAATTATCGGTGAAGCAGATGCCAAACTGAGGTTCATTGGAAGAATCCTAAGGAAATGCAATTCGAAAACAAAGGAAGTATGTTATAGTACACTTGTTCGCCCACTGCTTGAATACTACTCACAGGTGTGGGATCCATACCAGATAGGGTTGATAGAAGAGATAGAAAACATCCAACGGTGAGCAGCGCACTTCGTTAGAGGATCATTTAGTAATCGCGAAAGCGTTACGGAGATGATAGATAAACTCCAGTGGAAGACTCTGCAAGAGAGACGCTCAGTAGCTCGGTACGGGCTTTTCATGAAGTTTCGAGGACATACCTTCACCGAGGAGTCAAGCAGTATATTGCTCCCTCCTACGTATATCTTGCGAAGAGACGATGAGGATAAAATCAGAGAGATTAGAGCCCACACAGAGGCGTACCGACGATCTTTCTTTCCACGAACGATACGGGACAGGAATAGAGGGGAGAACCGATAGGGGTACTCAAAGTACCCTCCGCCACACACCGTCAGGTAACTTGCAGAGTATGGACGTAGATGCAGATGTAGATGTAAGAGGAAAAGCGTTGGGTCGCCTAGCACGCTTTATTCAATCTCAAATCCAACCACAGGCTCCACCCACTGTGGATTAACACTATATCTGGCACTTATTAGGCCCGTTATAGAGCACGTTTCTGTGGTATGCGGCAATGCTGCCACCATGCACATAGGAAAAGTACAGAAAGTCCAGAACAAAGCTCTTCGCCATGCTCTGCACCTATCCATACGCTTCCCCGCTAGGGAGCTGCACGAGCAGGCTGGCGCTCCAGTGTTAGAGGACTTCATCAAACAGACCGCTTGCCAATCCTGTAGGGCGGCGCAGCGGTCTAAAAACTACGTTAATCGCCAATCTGGGCAACCAGATACATTGGCGCCCGACCACAAGGTGGCCGGACCTATTGCGTGTATAACGCGCGCAGTAACAGAAATAGGTTATTAAAACAAGAATGAGACCTAGAGTAGACGTACCAGAAAGAGAAAAATAAAAAGCCATACAAACAGACGTGCTAATAGGCAAGAAACTGCAAGTCCCAGAACTACAAAAGCAGATCAAGAGATCTCCAAAAGTCAATTGAGTGAGTGCCAACGGTCTGCGAAAAGATTTTTCACGTACAATGTGCCTTCCTGAAGTCGAGGAACACGGAAACAACACGTGAGCGTGTGGGAACACTGAATAGGACGGCACTGCGGTAAACGTAACATGCCTGCCGTGACGTCGTTGCATCTAGTGTGAACGCAGCGGAGAGCAGCGGTATCGGGTGGGCGAGTCGGGGGCGGGAGGCGATATTCGTGGCCGGCCGCCTCCACCGCCGGCTTTCGTCGGCTACCTGCCGCTGCCGTGTTGCTGTTGCCGGTGGCGTCCGTTCGCACCCGCCTCTGCATGGGCAGCGTGCCGCGCGATGCGCCGCCGACGCGAGCCATCCTCGCCTGATAGCCGCCTCCCCGCCTCTCGCCGGCTAATTGCCACTTTGTACGGCAGCCCTGTGAGCGGGAAAGCTGGCCGCTTCCGGCGATAGCGGAGACGCGCGGTCTCCCCGCGAAACCAGTCGGGCAATTCAGTTCGAGCTGCATGGCCTCTATACTCCACAGCTTTGATTATGTGTAAAGAACGTAGAATGCCCAATGTTTCACGTTCCGTCGATGGAAGACGTGCTCAAAGCTTCAAACGAACATGTTTTTTTTGTTTTTTTGTTTGTTTTTTTTCCCCTCGCGTATAATGTCAATTCTAGAAACTCAGAATCTACTCTGTAGGAATCGATATGGATTCCGGAAACAGCCATCGTGTGAGACCCAACTCGCGTTAATTGTTCATGAGACCCAGAAAATATTAGATACAGACTCCCAGGTAGACGCCATTTTCCTTGACTTCCGGAAGGCGTTCGATACAGTTCCGCACTGTCGCCTGATAAACAAAGTAAGAGCCTACGGAATATGAGACCACCTGTGTGGCTGGATTGAAGAGTTTTTAGCAAACAGAACACAGCATGTTGTTCTCAATGGAGAGACATCTACAGACGTTAAAGTAACCTCTGGCGTACCACAGGGGAGTGTTGTGGGACCATTGTTATATATATATATATATATATATATATATATATATATATATATATATATATATATATATATATATGACCTAGTAGATAGTGTCGGAAGTTCCATGCGGCTTTTCGCGGATGATGATGGAGTATACAGAGAAGTTGCAGCATTAGAAAATTGCAGCGAAATGCAGGAGGACCTGCAGCGGATAGGCATTTGGTGCTGGGAGTGGCAACTGACCATTAACATAGACAAATGCAATGTATTGCGAATACATAGAAAGAAGGGTCCTTTATTGTATGATTATATGATAGCGGAACAAACACTGATGGCAGTTACTTCAGTAAAATATCTGGGAGTATGCGTGCGGAACGATTTGAAGTGGAATGATCATATAAAATTAATTGTTGGTAAGGCGGCTGCCAGGTTGAGATTCATTAGGAGAGTCCTTAGAAAATGTAGTCCATCAACAAAGGAGGTGGCTTACGAAACACTCGTTCGACCTATTATTGAGTATTGCTCATCGATGTGGGATCCGTACCACGTCGCGTTGACATAGAGAAGATCCAAAGAAGAGAGGCGCGTTTCGTCACAGGGTTATTTGGTAAGCGTGATAGCGTTACGGACATGTTTAGCAAACTCAAGTGGCAGACTCTGCAAGAGAGGCGCTCTGCATCGCGGTGTAGCTTGCTGTCCAGGTTTCGAGAGGGTGCGATTCTGGATGAGGTATCGAATATATTGCTTCCCCCAGCTTATACCTCCCGAGGAGATCACGAATGTAAAATTACAGTGATTCGAGCGCGCACGGAGGCTTTCCGGCAGTTGTTCTTCCCGCGAACCATACGCGACTGGAACAGGAAAGGGAGGTAACGACAGTGCCACGTAAAGTGCCCTCCGCCACACACCGTTGGGTGGCTTGCGGAGTATAAACGTAGATGTAGATGTAGATTCATCACTGGCCTTTTCCTTCAGCGATTTACGGAAAGTGTGGACAAACTAATTGTAGATGTCAACCAGGAATATGAACCCAATGTGAGACCGACCAGTGTATTACCATTGTGGAACCTTCCTAAGTACAACATACAGGGTGTTCAAAAAAGATTCTTATGATTTCACAAGACTGTATT
Organism: Schistocerca nitens; assembly: GCF_023898315.1. NCBI lineage: Eukaryota > Metazoa > Arthropoda > Insecta > Orthoptera > Acrididae > Schistocerca > Schistocerca nitens. Next base: position 95,813,010 of record NC_064622.1, read on the forward strand.
TTATACATGAATGAAGATTGGTAATTAGGGACATATTTAATTTAAGCATAGTACTAAAAAGTTTTTATTTTCAAATAAAAAAAATTGAATCTAGAAACCTATATATTACATGCACGTTGTAAACTAGATATGTAGAATTGTAAATGGATCCTAGCTAAGGCTCGACGTAAGTTATGTACCCAGAATAATGGGGATGTAACCCTTGTGCGGAGTTTCTGCTTAAGCCACTTCACAAGACAATCATAAATATTAAAAATTACAGGGTCGCCACCAGCCCAAACCCTTCTTAACAATTAAGAGAAGACCGAACTGGAAATTATCAGTTTAATTAAATTAAGAATTTAATTATAAGAATCCAATTTTTTTAAAGAAACTAATAAGATGAACAGCATTGTATGTCGTATATAAAAAAATCCGGAAATAGAAAATTAATTTGAAAACTGGCATCAATGAGAAAGATAAAGGACGCAGAGTTTATCTTTTACGTAGCACATTTATTTCATTACTGAATTTGATGCACATCCTATGAATATACATGAGTGGTGCCTGAATAATAAAAGTTTAACTAAATAATTCGCAAAAAATTGCAGAATCACGCAATTAAGAAGGAAAAACACACAAAAGGGAAGTGGAACACAATAATTCAATCATTGCATCTACGTACCCACGACTGTCCGAAAGGAACAAAGCAACTTCCACACTTTTAATTTCAACCACCATCATCGCCGACTTTTAACAAAATAATTATGCCATCTTCCGAAAATACATAACTACACACGCTTCAGTTAAGCTGAAGTACTTCAATATGCCATGAATTTAATATAGGGAAGCTCTAATTCGACCTAATTCCTATCAGCAGAAATCCTCTCTAGGACCTACGAACTGTACTCACCAACTGCTACCTGCAGATTGTTCTTTCTCCACCGAGCTTCGCCTAACTACCGGTTCAACGGAAGCTACCCGAGGGGTAGGCTTCCGCCACCAACCTGACAGACAAACCAACCTCAGACTTAAAAGGGATAAACCTCTCTGTCCAGGTACTGGGATGGTAAGTTGGTCATCCTGTGCTACCCTCCAAACGAGAAGCAAACATCACCTGCTCCTAGCACACAACAACCAACTCAGCGTCCCCCACAAAAGAAACCCGAAAAATGTTCAAAGAGCTCTCTCCGGGACCTAATTTCTATGGGGGTGAGCCCATGTAGTAATCAAATTTGCGGTACGGATTTCTATGCGGCACACCTGCCTCCAAGTCAAGCTCAGGTTTTCCTAGATATATTGTGCAGTTTTCCTGAGATGTTGACTGACAGATTAGGCGTTACCAACCGTACTGAATATCTTACTTTGGTGTCTGATCAGATTCCAGTCAGTTACTGTTTCGGTTTTCTCCACCCAAAATGAAGTTGCTGCACCAGTTGGTCAACAAAATGCATTTGGAGGGGGTTATACGGCCATCCACCTCTCTGGATACCTCGCCATGTTTTTGGTCACGAAGAATAATGGAGGATTACGACCGATTGTGGACTACCGCGTACTCAATCAAAAACTCATCTTGGAGTCCCTTCCCGACTTGCATGGCTGTTTTTTAAATTCAAAAATGTTCAAATATTTATGAATTCCTAAGGGACCAAACTACTGAGGTCATCGGTCCATAGACTTACACACTATTTAAACTTATTCTAAGAGCAACACACACACACCCACACCCGAGGGAGAACTCGAACCTCCAGCGAGAGGGGAAGCGCAGTCCGTGACATGGCCCCTCAAACCGCGCGGCCACCTAGATGATTTCGCCATTTATACTGCCACTTTTGAGGATCATTTGGAGCATCTATCTCTTTTGTGGTCTCGCAACGGAGGAGCCTTCCTTCCTTCCTTCCAGAGCCACCTCCTTACTTGGAGCTCGTGTACTTGGTCATCTATCTCTTGTTCTTGAGCCTCTGAGACAACCAGATCTTTAAAAACGTTTAAGGCTACCTGGGACCGGCGTGGGATTCCATTTCTTGGACATATAGTTTCGACAGAAGGGGTTAGTACTGACCAGTCAAGCACCAAGGCTATTTATAGTTTCTGCCCTCTCAAAACCACGAAGGGCGTGGCGCTTTTTATCAGTATATTTTTTTTCATAAATTCGTCCCTAAATTCATTAAACTGGCCAGTCCCTTGGACATTTTGCGAAAGAAGGATGAACCCTTGGTCTGGACTGAGCGCCATGAAGCCACCTTTGTTTCTCTGAAAATCGCACAGAGTAACCCTCAGGTTCTGGTGGTGTCCCATTTTAAACATCCATTTATAGCTCAGACCGATGCCTCGAACTCTGGAATTTTCTTCTTTTTTTTTTTAATATCCTGCTCCTTCAGCAACAAGACAGGAACAGGAGGCCCTTAGCCATGCCTCTAGGTGCCTGTCTTCCAGCGAGAACAAAAAAAAAAAAAAAAAAAAAATGTTCAAATGTGTGTGAAATCTTATGGGACTTAACTACTGCTAAGTTCATCAGCCCTTAAGCTTACACACTACTTAACCTAAACTAAGGACAAACACACACACCCATGCCCGAGGGAGGACTCGAACCTCCGCCGGGACCAGCCGCACAGTCCATGACTGCAGCGCCTTGGACCGCTCGGCTAATCCCGCGCTGCTCCAGCGAGAACAAATACTTCGCTTATCAGATGGAAGCGCTAACGGTTCTCTCCGCTTTGGAGAAGTTCAAGTTTTACTTGGAACGCCGGAAGTTCACCTTGGAAACGGACAATCACACACTTAGTTCGGTTTTAGCCCATACTCACTGAGGTATGTGCGGCTCGCGTTGGTGCCCTTGGTAGGTTGGCATCGTGTAATAGGGATAGTGGCGCCTCGTTTTCTTCTTGTGTTTACTGACGCCACTACGTTTGCTAGCGTTGTCTGTCAGCGTGTGGCAGCAGCAGCGTTGTTCGATATCTAGTACCATGGTACTATGTCTGGAAGGACGTCAGGTGCTTTCGGGGTCGGGTGTGTCATGAGTTCGGTTGGGACAGAGCTGGAGGGAGGTCCAGCAGCGCGAGGACATGCCGGGACTGCTGGCGGCATGCAGGCACTGCCGGATCGGAGGGCTGTAGTTGCGAGGGTCACCACCTCGTTATCCACCGAACCCAGGACGTTGGAGTTGAGTGAACATTAACCCAGTAGTGAAACCTCCACTATTTTGAGATCACGCCGTTTGTTCGTGTATTGCTGCTCGCAGGGTCACTGAGATGAAGAGCAACGAGTAGAGTGTTTGGAGTTGGCGAAATTAATTAACTGTCCTCCACTTCTATTTATTAATCATTGAGTTCCTTGTGTTTATTTATGAAGTTCAACCATCGGTATTTTTCTGCCTATTGGCCGCTAACGCCCCAGTTACCTGCCCTGGAGGTAATGCGTGTAGTTTGACAGCCTCCTTGGTTGTGGTTCGGATATTTTGTTCTTTTGGACTACCTTGGTCGTATTGGTTCCTTCTGCTTCTGGATGTTCTAAACACCGGGTTCTGAAGAGGCAGTGCTGTCCGCCGGATTCGCCTTGCCTGGGTTACTCCATCCTTGTATTGGCTACCAGACGTTAGGTAGATTTTGCAAGAGTGTTGGTCTGCGTTTAAACTGTCACTACTTTAAGTTGCCATCCGGTTAAGTGACTCTTGGCTGCCTGTCTCATCGTTTACGAAGTTGAGCGACTTTCCCAGGTCGATCCTTGGAGCACTGTCTGAGGCCCACTTCTCTCTTGATTTGATCACATTGTGATGATTCTCAATAAGACCTTCAGTCATGAATGTAATTTGTCTTAAGAATTTTTAATTAGATATTGTCTCTTAATATGATTGTCTTCTTTTTTTGTAATATTTTTGTAGGAAATTGCTATCAAGGCCGTCAGCTATCAAATTGTTTCTTGAGATATTACTATTGGGGCCTTCAGCCGACAAATAACTTGAATTTATCATCAATCAGGCCTTCAGCCGTGAATGCAATTTGTCTAAAGAATCTTTAATTAGATATTGTCTTAACAGTCAAATTTGATAATTGTTCCTTATTGTCAACTTTATATGCAATTGGTTCCAAATTTTATTTATTATTTATTTAGCGTATGGCTCATAACATCACAGTAAAAATTATAGAAACAACACGATTAAAAAAAATCACATATGTATAAACAGAGCAATAAATAACAGTTTGTATACAAAGACACCGCCAATTGTAAATTTACACTCACAGAAGAGCAATCACAAGCAGACGTCCAGCTTAGATAATAAATAGTCGATTGCCTCTTGGGTCGCCATTAGGAAATCCTGTGGGTCGCCCTCGTATGCCCTTAGTGGGCATTCCTGCACGATGTGTTTGACCGTCTGTCTCTCAGCGCCACAGTCGCAAGCGGCCGAAGGAAGTTTACCCCATCTGTGTAAGGAGTCGGCGCATCTCCCACAGTTGGTTCTGATGCGATTAAGTGTTGACCAAACTTTGCGAGGGCAATGAAATCCTTTTGGTTTACTAAAGATACATGGCATACTGTGGCAGTTTACTGCTGTTCTGCTCTCCCATTCCTCTTTCCATCGGTCATTTATTTTGAAGTTGGTTTGGTGCAGAGCCTGCGCGGTCTTTAGTGGAGCAAGCCTAGACCGGAGTCGGTTTCCTTGGATGTCGTGAGTATCTTCACGGATTTGTAATTGCGGGTTGGCCATGATTTTTTGAAATTCTCTAACCAGAGCGTGTTCACGGCGTAGGTTAGGAGGGGCTATGTTACTGAGAACGGGCAGCCACACTGTAGCAGTTGGCCTGATTGTGCCTGATATAATATGCATTGTTGCATTAAGTTATGTGTGTGTGTTTGCTGTTGAGCCACACTAGGGCACAGTATTCTGCCACTGGATACACCAAGCCAAGTGCGGATGTTCTTAAGGTAGATGCTGTGGAGCGCCGAGTGGTGCTACAGAGCTTCTGCAATATGTTGTTGCGTGTTTTAAGTTTCGCTGCAGTTTTCGTCAGGTGTTCTTTGAATGTTAGTGTCCTATCTAGGGTAACCCCAAGGTACTTTGGGTGTTTGTTGTGATTTAGTAATTTCCCGTCTAGATAGACTTGTAGTTCTCTGTTGGCCATTTTGTTGTTCAAATGGAAGGCAGATACTTCCGTCTTTGTAGCACTAGGTTGTAGCCTCCATTTTCTAAAGTACTCGCTCAGAATCCCTAGGTCACTCGTAAGTATATCTTCGGCAGTTTCTATATTTCTGTGGGCTGTTGCTAGAGCCCAGTCGTCAGCATAACCAAATTTGCTCGATCTGGTTGCAGGCATGTCAGCGATGTAAAGGCTGAAAAGGAGGGGCGCAAGGACAGAGCCTTGTGGGAGTCCATTATTGAGTTTCATCTGTTTACTTCTCTCATTCCCCATTATTACTTGGAAGGTTCTATTTGACAACATATCATTGTTTCCAAATAAAGTGTATGTTATTTTAGAAAAAACAAACTGAGCAACCAACAGTAACTGAGTAAGGCCCCGTCCACACTGCAGTCCCTAAGTAACCACGTCTCACCCATAAAACAGGTCGTTAGTGTGATGGACTGAGTGTGTATCCGCATTTCGCATCAACAGGAGCCATATCAGGGAATGTGATAACGTTGTTGCTGATAGCCTGAGCCATACATTCGAGGATCAGGAAGAGGGTCACCCCTGAAATTAGGACGACTCAGGAAAGGTTTCTGTCAACGATATCCTTACTAACATTCCCGTGTTCTTTGGCGACCTCGTGCAGCAACAGTACAGGGATCGTGAACTAGGCCCCATTAGGGATCAGCTGTAGTCCGAGAAAGCTGTTCATGGTTATGAGTCGCGGAAGGACACACTGAGCCGCAGAAGTCCATGGGATGAAGAGGCTAGGATTTGCCTACCCACCATTCTTGTTCTGACTGTCTTTAAATATTTTCAGAGCCCTGAGGCCAGGGGCATTTGAGAGTCTGCAAGACGATCCATAAAATACGTGAGTCTGTTACAGTAGCCCTCCTTCCATCAGGATATCATGAGATGGTTAACCAGTGCCGAGAGTGTCAGATGGGCAAAGGTGAAGGGAGCGTCTTTCTATCGACTATGGTGGTTCCCTTCCCCACACTCAGATACACATCGATGTATGTTTGCGCCATCGATGGTTTTCACTCAGTTCAGACAGCTGTTGACTTGTAGTGGCATTACAGCGGGACAAAGTATTAAGCACCTAGATAGAACTTTCTCTTGGTTTGGGCCTTCTTTAGTTATTGACAACGTTCTCTGCTTTGTTTCTAGAGAATTTCACAACTTTTTCTTCCATTATGGTGTTAGATATGTCACCACCATCCCATATTACCCTCAGTCTTCATTTGCGGAGCACATCAATTACAACCGTAGGCCTACCTTAATCGCCATCCTCTCTGAGGCTCAAACCAAGTAGCACGTTACCTTGCCTTCGTTGAACCAGGCTCGTAACACTGCCAACCGTGAGGCACACCGAAACACTCCTACCTCTCTTATGTTGACATATCTCCTCAATTCTTTGCTGGCAAACATTTCGTTCATTCATGACCTCCTACAAAATGAGATTACTCCTCAGGTAATCAAAGATAATTGGCACAGGGCCAAGGCCAACACCCAAAGCGCCCAATGGAGGGACGCAGCAAGGTTTAACCAGGGCCGGCGTCCAGGGTGTGGTGTCACTGTCAGACACCACACTTGCTAGGTGGTAGCTTAAATCGGCCGCGGTCCATTAGTACATGTCGGACCCGCGTGTCGCCACTGTGTGATCGTAGACCTAGCGCCACCACACGGCAGGTCTCGAGAGACGTACGAGAACTCGCCCCAGTTGTACGACGACGTTGCTAGCGACTATACGGACGAAGCCTTTGCTCTCATTTGCCGAGAGACAGAATAGCCTGTAACCTCCCCCTCACTTATCGACCTTAATGACAGTGAAAAATTAAACCGCGTGTACCTAATGGGAAATTTGGGAAAGCAATCGTCACCGAAGTTAATCTGTCGGTAAAGAGGGAGGAAAGGGTTACATCTAAATGAAAGGAAAAATGCAAATGAAACTGGTGGAAATTAATTTTGAAAAGGGGTAAAGTTAATAAAGAAAGTAAATGTGCGGCCGTTACGTCAACAATTAACTAGCGGTAATTAGATATTTGAGATTTGGGGGAAATCACGGTCGCCAGTCCTAAGGACAATCACTATAGTAACTGAAAAAGAAAGGTTATTACGCATTATAATTAGCACTAGAAGCGTGGCAACTGAAGGTTGACACGTGTAGTGTGAAAACTGAAAGTTTGTCAGAAGTAATAAATTTCGCTACACTCTGACTTAATTTAGCAAAAGAATTAATAAATCCGGAAAATCGAAAGTTAATTTAGTGACTGAAGTTAATAGTGAGCTTTCTTTCTGAAGCACATCGAAATCCAGCAGAATACGGTTAGCCTTGGACTACCTCAACAATCATTTCAAAAGCAACTTGACTCTACGCAATTTAGAAACAAGAGATTTAACTTTGAACTTGAATTAAATGATTCTGAATAATTAACAATAGTAAAATTTAGTACGTACCAAGCTGAGCTGCAGTCACAGGTAAGCTAAAATATGCTAACAAAGCTCGCACTCTTAATTTGTGCTTGTGTAATCTAACTATTGTAGCCAGCTATGCTTTAACTGCACTTGGAAACTAAAGTAATGAAATGCAATGATAGTACTTTAATGCTGGCGTCTGAATTCCAACGACACTCGGTTTCATTTCGGAAAAGGAAGGGACCCTGCTTGGTAATGCAATTGGGACAATGAGCAACAAAGGTTCATGCTGAGTTGCTGTAATTTTGCGAGGCAAATGGAACAATTTGAAAAGCTGAGGTCTGCCATACAGTTCTGAAACTTTACGTGCTTTTAGTCTTCCTTGTTGGTTGATTGAAGGTTTGAAGCCGTCGATCGAGGAGGTGGAGACAGTCACTCATTGTCGGCCGTCGCTGTTGCAGAAGCTGGATGTTGGCGGGCCTTCTTCTCGACACGGTCACCAGGCGAAACGGGCTCTTGATGTGCGCCAGCTAATGCTTCCCGTCCGCGACACCATGTCAGAAACTATCATCGCAAGTCGAGCGCAATTACATGCTGCTAAACCCCGAAAGCGCGGCAACTCGCGGGAGCGTCACACCACACACCTGCTCCACTCGCTACTCCAGCCAGACCCCAACTGCTCTGCCCGCGCTCCACGCGGCAGAGTTAACCCTACCAAAGATCCTACACACTTTGATTCTTCACACGACCTATCGATGTAATCGTTCGATAGCAGTTTTCCCTAGGCAAGACCCAGCGTAAAAATACAAATAATATTTACGAAACAAACCAATTATACATCGACATAAATGCATATATATATATATATATATATATATATATATATATATATATATATATATACAAATAGTAAACCAATTACAATATATAAAGGCACAGAAATGTCATATATTCAGGTAACAAATTAAGGAAAAAACTTACAGTACAATAGATGGAAATAGGAGGATATGCATTTCCGGCGCTACAAGCCTTCAGCTAAGTTAATGGCTACGACTTAGCAAGGCGCCATTAGCCTTACATAGTTTGATAGTTATCGTATGAAATGTCTCATCAAGAATGCTGTATTCACAACAAGGATAAATAAAAGTTAAGTATTAGAGGAGCTGCATTCTTTTCTTATTAGAATTCACTACTTATCCTGTTCCAGAATTCACGCCCGTCTGCGTTAGATAGCGTGCATTTCGGCCTCCTCTATCTACAAGGTGTTGGCACATTCACCAACACATCACAGGGAATGTGCAAGCTGGAGATGTTCGTCTTCGTTAAGAACTTTGTGGTTAGGGGTCCTTCAGGCAAAGTTTCCCGTAAATTAGCACCCCGTTTTGTGGGTCCCTATAGGGTGATAGAGTTTCCCACTTCGGTCACGCTCAGGCTTAGGGACGAGAAAAATGATAGAGAATTCTGTGTCCACCTCAGCCACGTTGAGCAGGGCAGTGTAGATTAAGTCTACGGTGTCTCTTACCTGCTGCCCCCACGGTTTTGGGGGGAGGTGGATGTTCTTTCTGTGATACTGTCTAAAGACTTGGCCAGAATGTAGCCAATATACATGATTGCTGACAGTGGTGGTCACGAGAATGTAAAGTCGCAAGAAGATCGGGCTCGAGACAGCCACCTGGCATTACCAAGGGGGAAGCCCATCATGTTCGGTGTATGGCGCTGGCGCATCGTAGTGCATCTGCAGCATCAATTTGAGTAGCAGTTGGCACTAGAGTGACAAAACGACCCGTTACAAATCGGATGCTTCAAGGGCAGCTCTGATCCAGACGCATTCCACTTACTCCAAACCATCACCATCTGCGTCTTGAGTGGTGTTACGCGAGAGACCACTGGAGGGCAGTATGGAGGTGTGCTGTGTTTTCTGATGAAAGCTCGATCTCTTTGGGTGCCAGTGATGGCCGTGTGTTGGTTAGAAGGAGGCCAGTTGAGGGCCTGCAACCAAACTGCCTGCCTCCTAGACACACTTGACCTACATCTAGATCTGTGGTCTGGGATGCGATATCGTGTGACATCAGGAGCACGCTCATGATTACTCCACCTAGACTGCAAGTTTGTACTTCGATCTGGTGATTCGACCTGTTGTGCTACTATTCATGAACGGCATTACAGGGGATGTTTTTCAACAGGGTAACGCTCACCCACATACCGCTGCTGTAACCCAACATGCTCTGCAGAATGTCGAAATGCTGTCTTGGCCTGCTCGTTCACGAACTATGTCTCCAATCGATCATATGTGGGACACCTTCGGACGACAACTCCAGCTTCATCCGCAAACATAATTAACCGCCCCTGTAGTCACCTACAAAGTGCAAGAGGCACGGAACTCCATCCGACGAATCGACATCCGTCACGTGTGCAACAAAATGCACGCACGTTTGCATGCTCGCGTTCAACATTTTGGCGTTTATGTCACTTATTAATGTACCAGCATTTCACATTTGCAATGGTTTATCTCGAGATTACATTAAACTGTGATATTGCACTCCTACCTAGACAAATGTATTCCTGAAATTGCCTTACTTTACAGTAATTATTTTCTGTTGTTGCGTTTTTTTGTCACTGTATTTCAGACTAATCTCCTTGAATTCTTTCTGTTTTTTAATACGTAACTGCAGCACTCAAGTGGAATTTCATATACAGGGTGAGTCGAAAAGGACTTTACAAATTTTGAATGATATAGAAATTTACATCGGTAGATGTATAATTTTGTAATAAATAACCTGAAGTTTCACATGAAAGTGTTAAGTGTTATTTTGGTTCCATGTGACTACTATTGGTGATGCGTCAAACATTCCACGACAATCAGTTTCCTCCCACACTCGTTGCAGCAAATCTGGCGTAACTTGTGCAACGAGAGTGTAGATCGATTTTTCACTTCAGGTACGTTGTTTGGTAGGGGAGGAACATATACACGGTCTTTAATGAAAGCCAATACAAAGAAATGCAGCGGTGTCAAATCTGCGGAATTCCGCACCAGTGAAATAAAATGAAATGATCGCACTGACGCACTACGTAAATCAAACTTGAGGCTGTTTTCTACAAAGTGACAAATCTACCGATTCTGTAAGTTATCTTACTAAATTTCTATATCCTTCCAAAGTTGTAACGTACTTTTTCACTCACCCAGTACATTGCAATGACCTCTAAAATCTCGACTACTGGAGAATTAATGATCTATTGTAAGTATTGGAAAAAAGTTCAGGCATATGGCCTTCAGAGGTCGTTATTAGTACCACAGTACTAAACGAAATTACATGTCGACTGCCTTACTTTAGTGCTGTTTCTGCAATACAGCTCATTATCTTAACAGTATCTTAAGAGTTTAACGCAGTAAGCCTCAGAGAAAATTCGTGTGTAAACTAACCGGCCACGGATAGTAAATTAAGTCTGTCTAGCTTTGATAAATGACAGATAAGGTGAGCAAGCAATTTGCTAATTTTTGCTGTTGACGCTGTAGTTGCCTAGAAGAATGAAGGGTGGCTTCGACAGCTTTTTCGTTTGGTGTGCGGAATGGCAGCTAGCTCTGATTGCAGGAAAATGTAAGTGAATGCAGGTGGGTAGGAAACACAAACCCATAATATTGAATACAGCACTGGTAGTGTGATGCCTGACACACTCTCATCGATTAAATGTCTAGGTCTAACATTACAAAACGATTTGGAATTAAACTAGTCCGTAAGGCTGGTATTAGGAAAGGCGAATGGTCGGCTTCGGTTTATTGGGAGAGTTTTTACGGAAGTGTAGCTCGTCTATAAAGGGGACCGCGTCTACAATAGTAGTGCGACCTAGTCACGAGTACTGCTTAAGTGCTTGGGATCCCCTCCAGGTCGAAGAAATTCAAGGTGTGTCGCTACATTTGGTACTGATGGGCTCGATCAACAGGCGAGTATTGCGGAGGTGAAACTTCCTGGCAGATTAAAACTGTGTGCCGGACCGAGACTCGAACTCGGGACCTTTGTCTTTCGCGGGAAAGTGCTCTACTCCGGTGCAGAGTGAAAATCTCATTCTGGAAACATCCTCCAGGCTGTGGCTAAGCCATGTCTCCGCAATATCCTTTCTTTCAGGAGTGCTAGTTCTGCAAGGTTCGCAGGAGATCTTCTGTAAAGTTTGGAAGGTAGGAGACGAGGTACTGGCAGAAGTAAAGCTGTGAGGACGGGGCGTGAGTCGTGCTTCGGTAACACAGTTGGTAGAGCACTTGCCCGCGAAAGGCAAAGGTCCCGAGTTCGAGTCTCGGTCCGGCACACAGTTTTAATCTGCCAGGAAGTTTCACATCAGCGCGCACTCCGCTGCAGAGTGAAAATCTCATTCTGATTACGGAGGTGCTTCGCGAACTCAAAAGGGAATCCCTGGAGCGAAGATGGCGTTATTTTCGAGAAACACTACGGATAAAAATTAGAGAATCGGCATCTGAAGCTGATTGCCGGATGATTTCTATTGCCGCCAACGTACCACGAAGAGAAATTAGGGCTCATAAGTACGCAAAAATGCAGTCGCTTGTCTGTCGCTCCATGTAGGGATGGATTAACTATAAACTGGGGTAATTTAGTTTAGCTGCACTAGCTGTCGATGTTTCTTTTCCTCAGTTTCACCACGGTACATTTTCGAGATATGGTTATTTGCAAACGTTTTCTCGTTTCGATATCCTCTATCCTGTTATGACTTTACCATTAATATTTTTCTCCGCCCCAGTCACCTTCAGATCTTAGGACGAGTTCACGTGGTGACAATACCATGGCCCACCTAGCCTGCGGAGATAACTGCTGGTCTGGTTATTTACATACCTGCTGACGGCAAGTATACCAGGAGAATTCCATTTAGATTGCCCCACTAGTTTTGAGCATGTAACTTTGTGACTGACTGAATACTCACCTTAAAGGGCATATTCTTGAACAAACTAATATCGCCAACTATAAATCATTCTCAGCTCTGCTGTAGTCACAGCCTGTCCAATATCGCATTTGTTTCAATGTGTAGAGTACAACAATCATTTCTATTGTGAGGATGTTCAGAACAGCAGTGGCAGATGTCGAGTATGAGGCTCTCACGCACGTTGTCTTGCCTTGACTCGTCTTGTCCTGGAGTGGCCTACATTGTGTGGAAGCGTATCTGGGACGCCTGATGTCATAGCGTGAAAGAGTGTTAAAGCAAGCACCTTGTGTAATCCCACTCCTCAGTTCCACACACAAGAGTCTCTGATATTTGCAGGCCACCACACTCTCTGACAAAAGAATCAAAGGATTCGTCCTGTTTTCAGTGAATTTAGAAGCCATGCAGTTGGGCTCGATCCTAATCGATCCTTTCGATTGACGAAATCGATGCGGAAGCGACCTGCGATATTTTCTGTATTTGGCAACCTCACTGGGCGCATGCACTGTAAAAATGCTGTCCAGCTATTGTTTCTAATTGTACCCTCACAATTTTTGTCTGAAAAAAGAAACGTAGGGGAGATAATTATTTACTGTAAATACTTCAGTGATAGGATTCTTATCATCAGAGTCGACAGTAAGCCAGTGCTAAAAGCATAGTTCAGCTATACATGCCGACATTACAACCAGAAGACGAAGAGATAGGGAAAGTATATGAGGATATGAACAAGTAATAAAGTGCGTAAAGGGAGATGGAAATTTAATAATCATGTAGGACTGGAACACTGTATTAGAGGAGGGAATAGAAGAAAAAGTTACGGGACAATATGGGCTTGGTAGTAGGAATGAGAGAGGAGAAGGACTGAATAAGTTTTGCAGTAAATTTCAGCTAGTAATAGAGAGTACATTGTTGAAAAATGACAACAGGAAACGGCCTGGAGACACGGCAGATATCATATGGATTAGATCATGGTGAGATAGAGATTCTGGTAACAAGGCGTATCCAGGAGCAGGTATAGATTCAGACCACTAGTTAGTAATGTTAGAGAGTGGGCTGAGGCTTAAGGGAATCGTCCAAAAGCATCAATGGGGACACTGAACTATTAAGGGACAATGATGTGCGTTTCAATTTCTCTAAGGCTACCACATGCTATACTGAGTACCACATTAGGTGAAGAGGAACGGATATCTTAAAAAAGGCAATCAAAAAGATACTACAACGCAAGTAAGCATTCGAACTACCTCAATTGCGTTCCGCCTAATTTATATTCACCACACTTAACGTAACTTTCTTGCAGGTCCTCTAATCTGTTTTCAGTACAGTCTTTTGACTATACGAAGTGCATACTGCAACAGACCACTAGAGAACATTACTCCATATGGCTATCAACCCAGATGCAAATTAAAGAGATGACACAGTCATATACGCATGTTAAGATACCGGTATTACAATAAATGACGTTTCAAAAGCAGGTTTCCATTTTAAAGTACTTGACAAAAATGTCTGTGCTGGAATGGACTCAGGATTCCTGTTCGCTAACACTTTTCCAGTTAACTAAGCATGAAACATCTTAAATATCGTTTCAGTCAAAAACAGCAATCTGTAAACATGTTCGAAACTGAAGTATCGTGATGTAATGTTTGAGCTGGACGGGGATTCAAACCGAACACATAATCTTAGTGTTAACTATGCACAATCAATATTAGGTATCGAATTTTTCCACTAACAGTGAGATGACCGAAAGTGAAATGAAAAGACGAAAAAGTTTTTCAGGATTCGAATTCTGCACCAATTGCCGTCGTTTTCTTGCCGAGAACAGACGTTAAATATCGGTTCAAGTATTTCACGAACAGTTAGATGTACGCATGTCTGAACTGTAAATAATGTGACAAAGGGTATTCGATCTGACTTGGAGTCGGAACCGGCTCGAAGCTATGTAGCTGTCAACATACGAAGAGATGTTAAAAATCATAATATTTTTTCACCTGGTAGTTTGATGGGCACACGCTACAGCTTGAAATGGAACTGTGGAAATTTTTTCTGCCGGACCAGGATTCTAACGCAGACGTGTATCTTTCATGGATATCTTGAAGAATTCTGAATCTTCAGGAAACAATCAAATAATGGAACTGAATGATTCTGAAGGGGTCAAATCCCGTTAAAGGAGGAGTCTGATTTCGAATCCCAGTCTAGCACCAACATGAGTATCTTCATCTACATCTACATCTACATGGATTGCAAATCACATTTAAGTGCCTGGCAGAGGGTTCATCGAGCCACCTTCACAATTCTCTATTATTCCAATGTCGTATAGCGCGCGGAAAGAACGAACACCTATGTCTTTCCGTACAAGTTCTATTTTCCCATAGTTCATCGTGGTGATCGTTTCTCTCTATGTAGGTCGGTGCCAACAAAATATTTTCTCATTCGGAGGAGAAAGTTGGTGATTGGAAATTCGTGAGAAGATTCCATCCCAACGAAACACGCATTTGTTTTAATGATGTCCAGCCCAAAGCCTGTACCTTTTCAGTGACACACTCTCCCATATTTCGCCATAATACAAAACATGATGCCCTTCTTTGAACTTTTTCGATGTACTCGGTCAGTTCTATCTGGTAAGCATCCCACACCGAGCAGCAGTATTTTAAGAGAGGACGGACAAGCGTAGAGTAGGCAGTCTCCTTAGTAGATCTGTTACATTTTCTATGTGCCCTGCCTATAAAACGCAGTATTTGGTTAGCCTTACCCACAACATCTTCTACGTGCTCCTTTCAATTTAAGTTGTTCGTAATTGTAATTCCTCGGTTTATAGTTGAATTTACGGCCTTTGGATTTGACTGATTTACCGTGTAACCTAAGTTTAACGAATTCTTTTTACCAATCATGTGGATGACCTCACACTTTTTGTTATTTAGGGTCAACTGCCAATTTTCGTACCATTCACATATATTTTCTAAATCGTTTTGGAATTTGTTTTGATCTTTTGATGACTTTACTAGTCGATAAACGGCAGCGTCATCTGCAAACAGTCTAAGACGGTAGCTCAGATTATCTCCCAAATCGTCTGCATTGATAAGGAACAGCAAAGGGACTATAACACTACCTTGGGGAACGCCAGAAATCACTTCTGTTTTACTCGATGACTTTCCGTCAGCTACTACGAACTGTGACCTCTCCGACAGGAAATCACAGATCCAGTCACATAACTGAGACGATATTCCACAAGAACGCAATTTCACTACAAGCCGCTTGTGTGGTACAGTGTCAAAACCCTTCTGGAATCGATCTGAAATCCCTTGTCAATGGCACTCAACAGTTCATGTGAATAAAGAGCTAGTTGTGTTTCACAGGAACGATGTTTTCTAAACTCATGTTGACTGTGTGTCAACAGACAGTTTTCAAAATGATTCAAATGGCTCTGAGCACTATGGGACTTAACATCTGAGGTCATCAGTCCCCTAGAACTTAGAACTACTTAAACCTAACTAACCTAAGGACATCACACACATCCATGCCCGAGGCAGGATTCGAACCTGCGACCGTATCGGTCGCGCGGTCCGGACTGTAACGCCTAGAACCGCTCGGCCACTCTGGCCGGCCAGTTTTCTTCGAGGTAATTCATAATGTTTGAACACAATATATGTTCCATAATTCTGCTGCATATCGACGTTAACGATATGGGCCTGTAATTTAGTGGATTACTTCTACTACCTTTCTTGAATATTGGTGTGACCTGTGCAACTTTCCAGTCTTTGGGTACGGATCTTTCGTCGAGCGAACCGTTGTATGTGATCGTTAAGTATGGAGCTAAAGCATCGGTATACTCCGAAAGGAACCTAATTGGTATACAATCTGGACCAGAAGACTTGCTTTCATTAAATGATTTAAGTTGCTTCACTACTCAGAGGATATTTACTTCTACGCTACTCATGTTGGCAGCTGTTCTCGATTCGAATTCTGGTATATTTACTTCGTATTCTTCTGTGAAGGCATTTCGGAAGGCTGTGTTTAGTCCCTCTAATTTGGCAGCACTGTCTTCGATAGTATCTCCATTGCTATCGCGTGGAGAAGGCATTGATTGTTTCTTGCCGCTAAATACTTCACATACGACCAGAATCTCTTTGGATTTTCTGCCAGGTTTAAAGACAAAGTTTCGTTGTAGAAACTGTTATAAGCATCTCGCATTGAAGTCAGCGCTAAATTTCGAGCTTCTGTAAAAGATCGCCAGTCTTGGTAATTTTGCGTCTGTTTAAATTTGGTATGTTTGTTTCGTTGTTTCTGCAACAGTGTTCTAACCCGTTTTGTGTACCAAGGTGGATCAGCTGCGTCGTTTGCTAATTTATTTGGTATAAATCTGTCAATTGCTGCCGATACTATTTCTTTTAATTCAAACCACATCTGGTCTACACTTATATTATTAATTTGGAATGAGTGCAGATTGTCTCTTAGGAAGGCGTCAAGTGAATTTTTATCTGTTTTTCGAATAGGTGTACTTTTCGCTTATTTTTGTAGGATTTGGGGATTACAATATTAAATCTCACTACGATAACCCTGTGTTCACTAATCCCTGTAGCGGTTTTGATGCTCGTTATTAACTCAGGATTATTTGTTGCTAAAAGTTCAAGTGTGTTTTCACAACTGTTTACTATTCGCGTGGGCTCATGAACTAACTACTCGAAATAATTTCCTGAGAATTCGGTTAGCACAATTTCGAATGATATTTTATGCGTACCTCCGGGATTAAACATGTATTTTCTCCAACGTATTGAGGGTAAATTAAAGTCACCACCAACTATTATGGTATAAGTCGGGTACGTGTTTGAAATCAGACTCAAGTTTTCTTTGAACCTTTCAGCAACTGTATCATCTGAATTGAGAGGTCGGTAAAGGGATCCAATTATTATTTTATTCCGGTTGCTAACACTGACCTCTGCCCACACTAACTCACAGGAAGTATCTACTTCAATTTCGCGGCAAGTTAAAGTACTTGTAACAGCAACAAACACGCCACCGCCAACCATGTTTAGGCTACCCTTTCGGAACACCGTTAGGCTCATCACAAAAATTTCGGCTGAGCTTATATCCGGCTGTAGCCAGCTTTCAGTGCCTATGACGATGTGAGCATCAGTTCTTTCTATTAGCGCTTGGAGCTCTGGTACTTTCCCAACACGGCTATGACAATTTACAACTGTTATACGAATGGTTCTTGTATCCACGTTCTTCCTGTGTTCAGACTGCACCCTTTGTGACTGAAGCCCTTCTTGTGCTTTCCCGAGACCCTCTAACCTAAAAAACCGCCCAGTCCACGTTACACAGCCCCTGCTACCCGTGTTGCCGCTTCCTGCGTATAGTGGACACCTGACCTATTCAGCGGAATCCGAAACCCAACCACCCTTCGGCGCAAGTCGAGGAATCTGCAGCCTACACAGTCGCAGAACCGTCTGAGCCTCTGATTCAGACCCTCCACTCGGCTCTGCACCAGAGGTCCGCAATCGGTCCTGTCGACTATGCTGCAAATGGTCAGCTCTGCTTTCATATTGCAAGCAAGACTGGCAGGCTTTACCTCTTCTGTTAGCCGCTCGAAACCAGAGAGAATCTCTTCTGATCCAAAGTAACACACATCATTGGTACCGACGTGAGCAACCACCTGCAGTTGGCTGCACTCTGTGCTCTTCATGGCATCCGGGAGGACCCTTTCGACATCTGGAATGACTCCACCCGGTATGCACACGGAGTGGACATTGGTTTTGTTTCCCTTCTTCTCAGCCAAGTCCCTACGGGGCCCCATAACGCGCCTAACGTTGGAGCTCCCAACTACCAATAATCCCACCCTCTGCGATTGCCCGGATCTTACAGGTGGTTTCTTCGGAAACAGGTCAGGCGACAGCATCCGGCTCAGCGACAGTGTCAGCCACAGACAGTACCTGGAACCTGTTTGTCATACAAACCGGGGAGACTTTACGTGCGGCGCCTGGAAAGTCTTTCGCCGCCTGCTTCGCTCCGGGGCGACTTCCTACTCGACAACAGGTGGAGGGTCAGCCTCAGTGCGAGCAGTAACTGGGCTGGCCACCGGTGAGGACCGGTCGGAGGACTCGGACGTGCTGGACGTCCGTTGGATCCCCACGGCCGGCCCGCAACAGTGGTGCCGATCCACTGTAACCTCAAGCTGTGCAACGGAAGTCATCATAGCCTGAAGCTGAGAGCGAAGTGTCACCAACTCGCCTCGCATCCGCACACAATAATCGCAGGCTGCTGGTGAAGGAATTGTAATGCAAATAAAATGGGAATCCAGTATACCTTCATTTATTAATCAATTTTTACACGTTTCGGCGTTAGCCATCATCAGAATCCTGTTTCGGATAAGAACCAAAGGATTCCATAATTACGTTGGTTGACTTGCAACGAACGTGCGCAGGTTTGACCATGACAGAAACAGAAGTGGAAGTCACGGCCAAGTAGGAACTCTATCACCAGTATATTCAACGTCTCTACTTCAGATACAATCAGAAATATGTTCTGTATGACTTTATATGACGATTGGTTGACTAACAAAATAAAATTTCCAGTGTAAGGAGGCTTACTGGTGATAGAGTTCTTACTTGGCCGTGACTTCCACTTCCGTTTCTGTCATGGTCAAACCTGCGCACGTTCGTTGCAAGTCAAGCAACGTAATTATGTAATCCTCTGGTTCTTACCCGAATCGGGATTCTGATGGTGCCAAACGCCGAAACTCGTAAAACTTGATTAATAACTGAAGGTATACTGGATTCTAATTTTATCTGCATTACAATTCCTTCACCTGCAATTCGGCCAATTTTAGACTACACATATTATTCACCACAGTCGTCTCTCTCCTGTGTGTTTTTATGGCACACCTTTGTGTCCAACCTACACCATCCCTCCACTTGTTTTAGCGAAGGGACATTATGTTTAATGGGGATTTGGAACTACAATAAAACCCCACGTTGTTCAATTCGTTTTACCAGACGTGAGATAGTCTGTTCATGGTTACTGAAAATGGTTGCCTGATATGTGAATCAGAGCCAGACCTTAAGCAAACAAAGCTAGAATCAGTCCAACAGACTACTAAATTATACATGCAGCTGATACATGATTTTCTAGTAGTGGAGGATGCTCCACAATGAATGAGGATTTTCATTCTCTGGAGGGGGATTAAAGCCTGTTTAAAACATTCATTTTCTAGTTCATCTGAATCATCTTTCCTACCTGCCTCAACCCAATTCGAACTTTCGACTTCAGTTTGCAATCACTGAAATAAAATCACCTATTGGCAATCAGCATGAAATGGAAATAATGTAGGATATGGAGATTTCTGTAGACTCGATTTTGTAATTGCTGAAATAAAATCACATAATGGCCATCTGCGTGAACTGTAAACGCTGTAGGATGTGGAAATTTCTGCGGATAGTGTTGCTTTCTACTTACGCTGCTATGATGCTGTTTGCATGTAAGGTCTAGAGAAAAAGTTGCTGCGTTGTAAAGATGATATCGAAAGCGCTGCTCTCTTTAGAGCTTAAACCGCATTTAGTCTCATATAATCACATAGGCAACAGTGTTGTGGCAATTCTTCGTACAACATATGAGGTGCAGAATACTGAAGAACGTAATTTACCACTGCAGACAAAATTTTTCAGCAAAAAGGAGACTGGTGCGGAAGTTCGTAGCGTTTTGAACCACCATTTGATAACGTAATAAAAAGAAAATAATGGTTGGCCCTAAAAACAAATCTGGACCAAGACCTGTGCGAATGCTCAAAATGTAACGTTTTGCTTCTGGTGGCGTAAAAGTGTTTTGTGTTACGAACTGTATCCTAGGCATGGGCCCACCACATTTGGCATCTCTTGCCAACAATTGAGAAGCCATGCAGTGGCAGTATAAGAAAACCAACTAAGGAGACTGCGTCAAGTGTTGTTACTACGAAAACACTCATCTACTCTCCTTATTTCAGTAAGAACCTCTCTGAGTGGTTGGCTAGTAAGCCATCCGTATCGTACTTATTTTTATGTTGCGCCATCAAACGTTTACCTTCTTTGCTCGTTATCTTCTGTAGCTGAAAAGGCACTTTAAACCTGGACTGACGACGTCATTGTTAAACCAGTGCCTTTCTACAGGCGTGGGATCCGAAAATTGCCTGAGCGTCATCAGTTGTAGTTAATGTGAGAGAATATATCGTTGATGATCAATTTCTCTGTTGTGCTTTTCTGTTATAGTCAAGACTGCAATGAGAACCAATGTAAAAATACGATCCTGCACAAAACATCGTGCATTTATGGTATATTGTGTATTTTTGATCTCGATATTATCTATAACGTGAACTCCTCTGTTCTCCCCAAGAAGGATTTCAGTACTACCGCTAAAGTATGTAAATCTGGTAATGAAAGAAACTCAGTTAAGACCTAATTCAGAGCCGCACATAAACCAATTAAACTGCGTATTCACCAAGAACTAAATATTAAGTAGGTATAAGCAGAAAACTACGAACTTCCCCGAATCAAATAATATATTTTACAAGTCAGTATTATACCTTAAGTTGTACTAATTAAGATTATTTATTGAAAATAAACATGGAAACAGAAAAGATTGTAACAACTACAGGGGTATCTCTTTAATCAGCGTCGTGGGTAAAATCTTCTCAGGTATTGTTGAAAGGAAAGTGCGAGTATTAGTTGAGGACCAATTGGATGAAAATCAGTGTGGGTTTAGGCCTCTTAGAGGTTGTCAGGACCAGATCTTTAGCTTACGGCAAATAATGGAGAAGTGTTACGTGTGGAACAGGGAATTGTATCTATGCTTTATAGATCTAGAAAAGACATATGGCCGGGTTCCTAGGAGGAAGTTATTGTCTGTTCTACGAGATTATGGAATAAGAGGCAAACTTTTGCAAGCAATTAAAGGTCTTTACATAGATAGTCAGGCAGCAGTTAGAGTTGACGGTAAATTGAGTTCATGGTTCAGAATAGTTTAAGGGGTAAGACAAGGCTGCAACCTGTCTCCACTGTTGTTCATATTATTTATGGATCATATGTTGAAAACAATAGACTGGCTTTGTGGGATTAAGATATGTGAACACAAAATAAGCAGTCTTGCATATGCGGAAGACTTAGTTGTGATGGCAGATTCGACTGAAAGTTTGCAAAGTAATATTTCAGAGCTAGATCAGAAATGTAAGGACTATGGTATGAAGATTAGCATCTCCAAAACGAAAGTAATGTCAGTGGGAAAGAGATATAAACGGATTGAATGCCAAATAGGAGGAACAAAGTTAGAACAGGTGGACGGTTTCAAGTACTTAGGATGCATATTCTTACAGGATGGCAACATAGTGAAAGAACTGGAAGCGAGGTGTAGC
The DNA here is from genome assembly GCF_023898315.1 of Schistocerca nitens. Classification (NCBI taxonomy): domain Eukaryota; kingdom Metazoa; phylum Arthropoda; class Insecta; order Orthoptera; family Acrididae; genus Schistocerca; species Schistocerca nitens. The sequence goes on from NC_064622.1 coordinate 95,834,823, forward strand.
AAAGCTAATGCAGTGAGTGCTCAGCTACGATCTACTCTCTTCTGCAAGAAGGAAGTCAGAACCAAGAGGTCGTGCGGTAGCGTTCTCGCTTCCCGCGCCCGGGTTCCCGGGTTTGATTCCCGGCGGGGTCAGGGATTTTCTCTGCCTCGTGATGACTGGGTGTTGTGTGATGTCCTTAGGTTAGTTAGGTTTAAGTAGTTCTAAGTTCTAGGGGACTGATGACCATAGATGTTAAGTCCCATAGTGCTCAGAGCCATTTGAACCATTTCAGTACCAAGACTAAGTTACCTGTGCACCGTTCAATCTTTCGACCAACTTTGTTGTATGGGAGCGAAAGCTGGGTGGATTCAGGTTACCTTATCAATAAGGTTGAGGTTACGGATATGAAAGTAGATAGGATGATTGCAGGTACTAGTAGATGGGAACAATGGCAGGAGGGTGTCCACAATGAGGAAATCAAAGAAAAACTGGGAATGAACTCTATAGATGTAGCAGTCAGGGCGAACACGCGTAGATGGTGGGGTCATGTTACACGCATGGGAGAAGAAAGGTTACCCAAGAGACTTATGGGTTCAGCAGTAGAGGGTAGGAGGAGTCGGGGCAGACCAAGGAGAAGGTACCTGGATTCGGTTAAGAATGATTTTGAAGTAATAGGCTTAACGTCAGAAGAAGCACCAATGTTAGCACTGAATAGGGGATCATGGAGGAATTTTATAAGGGGGACTATGCTCCAGACTGAACGCTGAAAGGCATAATCAGTCTTAAATGATGATGATGGTGATGATGATGATGATTGAAAATATCAAGAAAATATCAGGTGAATTTTGCAGGGTAGTTCTGAACTAGTCCAGCAATTACACTGATGGTCACATCATTGCCAAATGTATTCTGCACTGTTGCGAATTCTCCATCAGTATAGTGCCAAGAAGACATGTTTGCACAGGCAACGTGTTTCTTGAGCTGTATAGCACTGGGAAGGTCGCAATTTGAAGACGCCAGCCAACGTGTTGACTGGGAGCCGAAATACCTAAAGTTGCAGGCCTGTGAGGCTTACTCGCATTTCTGTGAGTGTGATTTGGGTCTAAAGAGAAGTTAGGAATAATATATATACGCACTGCCTGCAGTTCGAACATCATAGAAAATCTACAAGGGGAATTATCTAGGTGGCTGTCTTCTTCAGTAAGTGTTGTAGCTATGTTTGTTTTTCTGTCTTAACCCTTGGCATGTGTTGACGTAATGTATTACTACGGCAGTTGTTGGAGACGGGAATTTGTCAAGGACGTAATATTACGACTCAACAGTTGCGAGGATTGTCCGCGATGTCGGATGTGTTTTTACGGCTCCCGGAGTAATGTGTTAGGTCTGCACTTACGTAGATTACTGTGGCAGTATCACTTCTTTAATTATTGTTTCTTGCTTCGCAGGCGTTAGCTCACGTTCGAGATCTCTCTTTTTCGTGTGTTTTGTGTGCTTCTATGTTGATTTTGTGTTCTAAATCTCCACTGAAGAAAAGCAACGTTTGGAGAAAATGATTTATAAAGTCTACAGATGATGAACAGGGACTATTTGATGACGGTTCAGATTTCACGGTATGTGAAAATTGTAGTAATTTTAGACTTTTTTGAAGATGAGTTGCTGCATACGATTGTCATATTATTTTCACAGATTGTGTTGTTGAAGGATGCTCCTCCAGATACATCAGGAAATCAATGTGAACGTAGTCCAACGAATATAATGTTGGACTGTGATCTAAATGCAAACTGTGACGATTACTGTTAAACTGGAGTTTCATTTACTTATTCCAGATTTAACACTAGCAATAGCAAAATACTTGTATTTGAAGTAGAGCGTCTGATGAACCTGAACTTTTTTTTTTAGTGCTAACTACATATAAGTACACACGTATTATAACTTAAAAAGCAGATATTTTGGCCAGCCCATAGGTAATAACAACTGTCTACGAGACCAGCACTGTATGTGTTGAGCATACTGGATGCCAAGAAGGACGTTCGTCGCAAGTGATTTTTAGTATCACCAGGCGGTACTAACATTATGAGTAAATAGTATTCTTTTTATATTGTACGCTTAAAAACAGGTTGCATTAAGGATGGCTTCATTGGCATCACGCCTGATACGGAGGTGACAGTGGTTTATAACTGATTACTCGTTTATTCTCTCGTCGTGGGCCAATGCGACGCGTAAATGAAAAGACAACAGAACGCTGACTACAAAATACAAACATCCACAAAGAAAATTTCATAATCTGCCGAAAACACTTAGTTTCAAATTAGAAAAGCGGGCAGCGCAAGAAAATCTTGCAGGACGTTCACGAAAGAGGACTCAAAAAGCCGGGAAGAAAATGAAACAATTAAAAGAGTGCAGTGCAAGTTCGATTCCAGCTTGTGGTAAGATGAAAGGAGTAGCATTTGTGATGAGAATATGGAACAAGGAGCACAAAACACTGCCTCAATGGGAGTAGCAGTTGTGATGAGAATATGGAACAAGGAGCACAAAACACTACGTCAATGCCTCAGATGTGACATCCATTTAGTCTGTGAAAACCAGGGAAACGAAAGTATCATCTTATCATAACGATTATGATATAGCTACTGGTGATGCTTCGTCGATGAAAACGAAGAGGGCTTGATGAGAATGAGCTTCTCAATTTTCAGACAGCGTAAGGCAGAGAGGTACTGGAAGAGGTTCACCTAGATGAGCGTGAAACAAAATCTATATTCAACCCCTCACAGCTGGCGAATTTTGCTCTTAGTTTATTTCCTGGTTGTTTCACACTGTCGATGCTTGTAGGCTAACAGAAGATTCGTATGGGAATTACCGAAGAACAGGTGTTAGAACAGACTGCTAAGTTGTATGCTGTGGTAGTTGCTGTCGTATCTGACCAAGTGGACAACGCTAACTGTAATTTTATTTCATCGTGGACGCTATTTAAACGGCTTGATAAGGCTTTCAAAATGACTCCTGCGCACATTAAATTGTTCCCTGACCCTACTCTTTATTGACTCTTACATAACTGAAAAAAAGTGTGCATCACATAACTAGGGCAAAATCAGAATGCGAAGACTTACAGCTCACTCTGTGACATTATTGTTCATTTTTTTTAATTTTTTTTGTAAATATTTTATTGAAACTGTTAAAGCAGAAGTAGAGACATCTTGTTTGAAGCGAAATCGATACTGAAACACTTTGATAAGTTTAAAATGAATGTACATATTAAGAAAAAGGGTGTAATATTTACTTTTAAATATTGTAAAGATATCTATTTGTTATAATTATTAAATGTAAAAAGGTGCTATAATGTAATTATGTATGTAATAGTTACTGGCACTCACTTAGGGCTGTATGAGATATGTGTAGTATAAAAGATGGAGTAGTTCCGTCAGGAACGGAAAGCCGTGTAAGCGTAGGAAAAGATGGGAGCGGAAACGTTTGGCACGCTTTGGCGGACGTGAACAAAGTCAGTCGGTGGCTAGTGATTTTAGAGGCAGCACGTACAGCGCCAGCATAGTGTGGAGTGCGCTATATTGTTGCATCTTGCCTCGGTTGGAAACTGCAGTTTATCACAGCCTGGTATGGAGAGAAAAACGGGCTGTTGATTATAAGAGGGATCATCGCTATGAAGAGGAAATAAGTCCAATATGTATAACTGCTCTTGGCCGTTCTGATATTAATGCAGTTGTTGCCACCAACGCCACCATCGCTGATCACATCTTACAGGGTACGACATTTTAGCCATGTATTATAGTGTGTGCCAGGAAGCTGAAATGTGCTTTAAGAATAATAACCATCATCCAAATTAACAATCGTGTCCACCTGGTAATTTATCCCGCTCATATACCAAGCAGGATCCTAACCTGGTAGATGAATATTCCGAGTGATCTGCATTCAGCCAATACTCTGAAATCTTTACTATGTTGTTTGCAAATCAGTGATTAATCAGTGAAATAATTGATGGAAAGAATAACTGAGAATTTCATAACTAACATTGCTATTATTTTCTGTGTTAAAATCATTATGTAAGCTTATGCCAGATTCAGAGACCACATTAGATAAATTGTTTGCTACTTTCACATTACGCATTAATGAAAGGAAATACTAAGGTGATGATTAATGGTGATAAATAGTAACGTTAAACAATTTATAGTGAATCAATGAAATGTTGAGTACCAAATATGTTGATGTAGAACCCCCACCCCCCTTGTCCAAATTTACTTTTGCTTTCATGAAATCAGTCTGTTTGCTTAAGCAATTGGGTACTATAGTTTTGTTTCGAGCGGCAAAACTTTTCTTGTATGGCTGAACCATCTTTTATCTAAATCTAAAATGAAGTCTGTTAGGTAAGTAGGGAGTTGCAATCTTTTCTGCTGTCCTACTCAGCTTCATTACGTGTGCCTAAATAGACTGGCGAATAATAGTGTACCACCAACCACATATATTGTTATCGATGCAGAATAGTCGTCTAACTACTGACATCTTGGGTTGTCGGGTGTTCTGCCGGATATCAGCGTCGTACTTGCACGATATTTCGGTCACGTAGCTCGTAACCTTCATCAGGTGCGACCTGAGACTGCTCCTCGAGTGGACCTGGTCCAGTATTTACGCCTATGGCCTTCCCCCTCCACCAACGGCTGCAGGCGCTTCCTCTGTGGTCCGCGCCCATTCCCTGCGACCTGCTGGAGCGTTGCTGCTCCAGCCCACATTCTGCTGGCTTCTCCTGGCAGCTCGCCCGTCTTGAGCGTCGGCGCATGTGAGGTCGCCGCGTGAGATCAGTGGGCCGCGCCGTATAGCGAGGGGCAGTAGCTTCGCGGCCGACACGAGAGCAACAGGAGACAACCCACGACATCGGTCTGGCCGGGGCGCGCTGCAGCGCCGTGAGACGGGAGACCGGCGCGCCTTCCTGCGTCCGTTGAAGCGGCTGGCTGCGGACGGTTCGGGAGAGCGTTGGGGGTGCTGCTCCAGGTTTTCGCCAGAAATCGCAGTTTATTACAAGTTAAGTGATTGGAGATATGTTGTTTCGTTTACTTGTTAAATTCTACTCGTTTTCTTAGTTAGTCTCTCATCCCGAGCTTGCTAGTCTGTCTCTCGTCCGCATTTGTTAGGCAGTTAGTGTCTGTCTGTCGGTCTGCCGTACGTTAATAGCTGCCTCTGTCATGTTTGTCGGATTCGGTGTTAACGAATTTATTGCTTGAAATGTAACGACCGAATTCCTGAAATATGTTTTTATCTTGCCTATCATCTTGAGAGGCGGTATATGTGTAATGTAGAGCATGTTGTATATTTTATGTAAGACTGCATTTCATGGGTTTTTATTTAAATGGTCAACGGATCCTGGCTTCCCGTACTGCAGCGAACGACCGTCGCAGGTAGCAAGAGGAGAACCGCACCGGAAATGACCGCGGAGAAGCCCTCGGACGTTGGCGCGCCAGGTACATATAGTCTGCGCCCGCGAGCTCGGCTCCAGTTCACCACCGGCAATGGAGGGTGAAGCTTTGACAATGCCAGCCACTCGTGCGGGCGAAACGTCAGAAAAATCATTAGATGAACGTCGGCCGAAGAACCTGAGACAGAAGCCAATTGGCAGTTTGTCAACAAGTGGCCACGAAAGCCTTAACAATTTTGGGTCATTTTAGTATATAAATTTGCCACCCTTCCACCGTAAGAGTTTTTTTTTAATCAAGTTGCACCTTCGTTGGCAAGTTAATTTTTTTAATGTTTTGTACCATTTCCATCCCCTCTACAGGGTACATAGTTTATGTGTTTGTGTGAGTTGTTAAAATTTTTAGTTTAAAGTAATCTGGTGTGTTGCAGATTTGCACGCGTGTAGTCTTTCAGAGGTCGTTGTGAGCGGTCGTCACTACGGCCGTATCAAAAGGCAGTGGCAAGGTTCTCAGCCCGAAAGCTCATACTGTCAATATTTGTTCTTTCTGCCTCTGAATAAAATTGTAACTTGGTATATTGAGGGTGCTTTCTGATTATAATTTTAAATCTGTTTTTTAAAAAAAAGGGGCTTTTAGGAATAAAATTTCCATTTGTGAAAGAAATTTAATTTGTTTTCATCAGTTACCCACTGGCAACTACTTCCATGCTCACATAGTGTGATTAAATGTGTCAATGTTCTTGATGAATCGTTAATAAATAAAGTAAATTCTTAAGAAAAGGTGTCGAAAGTAAATTCACGGTTCACCTTTGAAATACACTCACATGACTATAGGAAGCACGAGTGTGTGTCCGTGGTACAGTTACCTGCATGCTTCACACGTCTGCAGCACACTGAGTCTTCTGACTGTGAGCGTTCCCTGTTAAATGGTAGACACAGATGGCGCTCTGGTAGCCACGCCTCCAACGCTGTCTGTTGGCGGGCGACGTTGAAACTATTATCAGTACATCTACTATCCCCTAGCTGGCACATGCCTTCATCGGATCAAAACCGGATCATATTCCCAGTTGCACTAATTTTTGTTTCCGGCAGCGTATCTACTAGCTGGTAGGAGAAGGCTTACAAAACACTCGTTTGACCTATACTTGAATATTGCTCATCAGTGTGGGTTGACGGAGGAGATAGAGAAGATCCAAAGAAGAGCGGCGCGTTTCGTCACAGAGTTATTTGGTAAGCGTGATAGCGTTACGGAGATGTTTAGCAAACTCAAGTGGCAGACTCTGCAAGAGAGGCGCTTTGCATCGCGGTTTAGCATGCTATCCAGGTTTCGAGAGGGTGCGTTTCTGGATGAGGTATCGAATATATTGCTTCCCCCTACTTATACGTCCCGAGGAAATCACGAATGTAAAATCAGAGAGATTCGAGCGCGCACGCAGGCTATCCGGCAGTCGTTCTCCCCGCGACTGGAACATGAAAGGGAGGTAATGACAGTGGCACGTAAAGTGCCCTCCGCCACACACCGTTGGGTGCTGGCGGAGTATAAATGTAGATGTAGATGTACTAGCTGCCTGTCCTATGCTGCAGTCGAGTGTGGCGTCGGTGGCGGCGGCGGCGGCACGTGGGCATCAGTTCCGGCCGCCGCTGCCGCCTCCGACGCCGCCGCCGACGCCGCCACAGCAGCAAAAGCCGCGCCGGCGAAAATAAACCGATTCCCAGAAACAAAACACGCGAGGTTTTGAGCAAGTCCGCCGGGCGGCCACTATTAATAAACGGGCCGGTGCCAAACTGTGATGAGAAGGCGGATGGTGGGGGGGGGGGGGGCGGAGGGGAGATGCTGCTGCTACCGTAACATCCCCTCCCCCACCCCCCCCGCCCCCACTCCCACGCAAACAACAGCGCGGCGCAGTAATGAGGACGCCCGGCGCCAGGCAGTTAAGCGGACCTCGACTGGAACGGGCCAATTATCTTTGATGTTTCCCCATGTTACGCTTTCGTCCCTGTTTCTTTTTTTTTTTTTTTTTTTAACTGTTTCTTCGGCCGGGCGGAAGTCGCGGTGCTTTGAGTGAAATGGAAATTTTTTAAAAACGTCCTTGAGGTTCCCTGTCTAGCGGCAGGGAGCGGACGCGAGCGACAAACGGCGGACAAATGCTTATCTCACGTGGTACATCCCCCATTGTTCTCCTACCTCTGCCATTTTTATCCTCCTCTGATACTGCAAAACCGTGTCCTTGCATAAAAAAATTCACTGCTATGATTCTAACAAAACTGTGTGTTTCATCTACACGTAACGCAAACGAATAATAAACGTATACATAGAGAAATAGACATCTGTTGGGTGTCGACTCCATAAAATGCTGTGTGCACAACGACCATTGGATTAATAAAATTAGAGGGAAGGTCAGCGTTGGCCGTAATTCTGATGATTTTTTAACAGCAAAATCGATTTTCGATCACATAAGGATCATCTTCAGTGCTTTGGCGTACAAATTAAAGCTCGTAGGTACTGGTGTCTAGTTATTAGCAGTAACAGAAGCTATGAAACGATCACAGTGCTATTGTGATCGTTTCATAGCTTCTGTTACTGCTAATAACTAGACACCAGTGCCTACGAGCTTTAATTTGTACGCTACAGCACTGAAGATGATCGTTATGTGATCGAAAATCGATTTTGCTGTAAATCTTCAAAAATTACGGCCAACGCTGACCTTCCTTCTAATTTTATAGACATCTGTGTTACTGACCGGCTAAACGCTTGGTGGTTCATGATGCAGCACGCCGGTAGCAGGTTGCCCATCCATCGGCTTCCAGGGGCAGCAGAAATTTGATTTTCGGTATTTCGTATAACCAATGACCGAATTTAAAAATTTAAAAAGCTATCATAATATTCTCATTAAGTGGTATAACGCTGAAGGCTTAACACAGTAGGATAAGTATTACAGTTGCAAACTATTTCTACGATTTGACGAAGCGTAACTCACTGTGGGCATATTATCTACATCTTAGTCGTACACTACTCAAGAACGAGAGCACTCGCTGACTTCCAACAAATTTTACACACATTCTCAAATCTTTTCGAAACTGTTTCTCAGCGACTCCGTCCACAAAATAATGAAAGGAGAAAAATTTGTCGCTTACAACGTTTTCGCTTTTCTGCATCTACATCTACGTGTTACTCTGCTATTCACAATAAAGTGCCTGGCAGAGGGTTCAATGAACCACCTTCATGCTGTCTCTCTCTATCGTTCCACTCTCGAACGGCACATGAGAAAAACGAGCACTTAATTTTTTTTGTGGAAGCCCTGATTTCTCTTATTTTATCGTGATGATCATTTCTCCCTAAGTAGGTGGGTACCAACAGAATGTTTTCGCAACCGGAGGAGAAAACTGGTGATTGAAATTTCATGAGAGGGTCCCGTCGCAACGAAAAACGCCTTTGTTTTAATGATTGCCACTCCAATTGACGTATCATGTCTGTGACACTATCTCCCCTATTTCGCGATAATGCAAAACGAGCTTCCCCTCTTTGTACTTTTTCGACGTCATCCGTCAGTCCCACCTGATGCGGTTCCCACACCGCACAGTAGATGCAGTAAATCTTCATCATTAGGCGTGAGCTTTAATTTGTTACATTTATACTACTAACTCTGTTTACAACAGATTTTGCAAACAGTATCCAGACACACCAATGAATTTACCTATAAAATTATATCGTCGTAGAGCACAGTTCAGGAGATATGACATCATTAACATAGATAATCGTGAAAAACTAGCTATGTTGGAAACTGAGCATAAATTACCAAGGTTATACTTATCCAGAGCTTGACAAAGAGAGCACTTATCTACCTCCAACAAAATTTAAACAGAGTTTCAATCCTTCTCTAAACTTTTTCTCTATTATATGCTTAACGTCAATTATTTAATACAGTAACTATCTTGTAAAGTATTCAGACTTTGCAGAGCTGTTTTCTGCATGGTAGTTGTATACTTGAAAGAATCGGGGGTTTACTGGTAAAATATTAAAGAAAATATAAATCAGTGCCACCTTGATAATCGGTTACCTTCATATGAACAATTAAAAATACCCCCTTACAGTAGATAATTTTTTTTAAAAAAAGGTTGTTTTAAATACCGCGCTATTTTTATTTGCGTGTGAGGTTTTACCAGTTTTCTCTTCCATCGGGCGCCTCCCCAGGTGGCGGACAGGGGAATGCCTCGCAGGTATGGGTGGAACCCAGGAAATGCATTACTCGCTGAGGACCATAAGACCAGCGTGCAATCGGGCAGCAGAGCTTTCAGCGCTCACTATAGGCGAAGAGTCAAAGTCGATACATCTACAGAACAACCTCAGACAGGCCAAATAGTAACCACCAATCCGGCTGTCTGTCTGTGACGTCAAAAGGAAGGAGAAGTTACCACATAGATCATGTCACTTCAGCAAGCCATTTCCGTCAACGAAGTAACCTTCTGGGGCTAAATTTTATGCAGGTAAAGTAGTTCCCCATTCAGATCTCCGGACGGGAACAGTCTCACAGGGGGTTCATAACAGTAACTACGACAAAAATAAAATTAAAGCAAAGAAACTGTATAAAAAGTGGTAACGTGGAATGTTGGATCATTGGGAGTTTGTTGTGAACTTGAGAAGCGGAAGTAGAGGTAGCTGCCATCCAACCATAGAATGTCAACATCTGGACACAGTGACGATGAAATAGAAGTAGTGTTCGAACAGGTCAAGGAAGTTCTGGAGTCTGCAGAACACTGACAGAATCTTATTATTGTGGGAGACTAGAACGCTGTAGGAGGAGACATACAAGAAACTGAGTTGACAAGGAGGTATAGATTGTTGTTATTGTTGTGGTCTTCAGTTCAGAGACTGGTTTGATACAGCTCTCCATGCTATTCTATTATGCGCAAGCTTCTTCATCCCCAAGTACCTACTACAACCTACATCCTTCTGAATCTGCTTAGTGTATTCATCTCTTGGTCTCTCCCTACGATTTTTACCCTCCACGCTGCCCTCCAGCACTAAATTAGTGATCCCCTGATGCCTCAGAACATGTCCTAACAACCGATCCCTTCTTCTAGTCAAGTCGTGCCACAAATTTCTCTTCTCCCCAATTCTATTCAACACCTCCTCATGAGTTATGTGATCTACCCATATAATCTTCAGCATTCTTCTGTAGCACCACATTTCGAAAGCTTTTATTCTCTTCATGTCTAAACTATTTATCGTCCACGTTTCACTTCCGTACATGGCTACACTCCATACAAATACTTTCAGGAACGACTTCCTGGCACTTAAACCTATGCTCGACGTTAACAAATTTCCTTGTCATAGCCAGTTTATATTTTATATCCTCTCTACTTTGACAGTTATCAGCTATTTTGCTTCCCAAATAGCAAAACTCATTTACTACTTTAAGTGTCTCATTTCCTAATCTAATTCCTTCAACATCACCTGATTTAATTCGATTACATTCCATTATCCTCGTTTTGCTTTTGTTGATGTTCATCTTATATCCTCCTTTCAAGACACCGCCCATTCCGTAGGAACTAGAAACCAAAGACAGAATGGTTTTCTGACTTTTGCGCGAAAAAAGACATGCAATCAAAAATATATTATTCCACAACCTGCTAAAAAGGTGTTACACATGGAAAAAGCCAGGGGATACATGGCGTTATCAGACTGACTGCATTATGGTCCGAAATAAACAAAGAAAATGAATGACAGTAAATCTTACCCTGGACCTGATGCATGCAGCACAAGCTACAACTGAAAATAAATAGCAAATACAAAGTAAAACCTGAGAGGTGGGCAGCAGGTAAGTTAAAAACACTGAGTAGCAAAGAAAACTATAGAAATCCATGAAAGTTACATCTGAAAGACAATGTTGGCCAAACAACCGACTACTGTTGGTAAATTCTGAAAAATTCACTAACTGCAGCAAAGAACTAGTAGATTGGCCTCTCGTAAATCGAATCCACAAAACCAGAGGTAGGAAGTCACGTATTAGCATTAGCAGAACAAAAATACAACAGACTAAGAAACTTAGTTAATAATGAACAAAAAAAGCTAAAGAGGAATGTACAGGAAAGGAAACACAGAAAAGACACACAGCCGAATAAGAAAGTATTTTGAAAAACGAAAACAATGCAGCAATTCAATCTCCTCCAAGGAGGAAAGGTTCTTATGTAAAATGAGGATGTAGCTGACAGATGGTAGCAAGATGTTGAGCCACGTTTCTCTTGACAGGGCATCCACAACTGAGAGAGGCTTTCTGGAAGACCTAGGGCTGAAGAAGATATTCTGTGGCATGCCATGCCATGGACCAGTGATGCACTATTTGAACATATTTTAACCTTAGTTATGCATCCTTTGTGGGCTCGCATTTCAGCGTACATATAGGTTTTTGTTTTTTTCTTTTGTTGTTTAAGAATTTCTGTTGGCTCTGTTTAGCTTTGATTATATTAACAGTGTGGACAGATGTTATTATTCGTTTAAAAATTTGCAGACACATCTGAAGATGGGACGCATGTCCTGAAACCGGATAGTGCTTCCCTCTTTATAAATAAACGATTTTTACAGTTGTAGAGAATTTTATCATTGCCAAGATGTTGAGCATTGTATTGCGACTCATAACAATTCTGTAAAATTGAAGACGAAGGAAAATAGAAGAAATGGAAATTGGATGTGACATTACGAAAGAAGAATTCAAAAAAGCATTAAATTAACTAAAAGAACACAAGTCTATTGGCAATGACAACATACCAGGCAGAATACTTCATGCATTAGACCAAAAAAAAAAATCTCATACATATTGAATCAACGATTTATGTAAAACTGGAATTTTCTTAGAAGACTTAAAGAAAGGCATCTCATAATGATTGCAAAAACAGAGGAAACAACTGTATGAGGAGATACCAGGACTTTAGGAATTCTAACTTAGAAAATATTAACAAGGAGAAATATACAGATGCATTAAGAACAAACTGAAGCAAGTTTACCTGGAGACAAATTTAACTTCCGAGAAAAAATAAACACATGCGTTAAGAACAAACTGAAGCCAGTTTATCTGAAGACAAATTTACCTTGCGAGAAAAGGCACAACAAAGGAAGCTATCCTGTGCCTTTAAAGTATAATTGAAGAAAGCTTTAGGCTCAATAGGAAAATTTACGTAGCTTTCGTAAACTTCACGAAAGCAGTCGTCAGTTTCAACTGGAAGAAACTGATGGAAATTCGAAGAGTAATTAAACTAGACCATGGAGACAGAAAAATAATTAAAGAACCATACATAGACAAACAGCGTTAGTAAAGCTAAGAAATATACTGAAAGGAGCTAGATTCGTAAGGCGTTAGACAACGATGCGATCTGTTCCCACCCCCATTCAGCGACTACACAGCACTTGCAAGAAACGAGTGCAAACAAGACCGTACAGGTATTAGAATACATGGAGAATGAATATAGGTGCTAGGGTTTGGGAATGGCACAACTGTGATAACTCCAAAAAAATAAATCTCGAAAGAACTTTAGAATTTATGAATACAGTACAAACAGTGGGTATTAAGGGAAATTAACTAAAAGAAGACAGAAATACTAGTGTGCTCCAACGTAGAAGGAATAACCATTAAATATTACAGGAAATAAAATAAAACAAAAAAGATCAACCAAAGCTTTAGGAAGTAAGATAACTGAAGATGGATGAAGAAAAGAAAATCATAAATAAAGAATTATAAGAGTAAAAGGAATATCCATAAATAAATGAGAAAAGTTTTGTTCAAACAACTGAAGAGAGGAAAAAGTTATTTAAGATTTGCATTTAGAGCGCAACACATTATGTCTAAAAATATGATTTATAGGCAAAAATGAAAAGAAGTCTCGTGAAGCATTTGAGCTATTGTTCCGGAGACATCTGATAATGTGGACAGATAAAACCGCCAAGGATGACATCCTGAAAAGAATTGGCGAAGAAAGGTGAGCTAGGTGACCAACAGAGTGAAGAAGACAGGAATGGATTGATCACATAGAGCGACACGATCAGGTAGACTGTCGAAGACCGAGACTGGTTTTCTTCAGACAAGCTGTCAGACGTCTATAATTACGCAATTTTGAAGAGGTTATCTTGTAATACATACAGATAGAGAGCTGCCACAAAAGATGATGAAGCATTTTTCTCGTGACTTTTCTGGTGTAGACTATCTGAACAGAAGTATCCGGATATCCCTATCTAATGCTGAATTGACCGCTAGATGTCACAAGAGGCAGGCCAGCCTGTAGACAAGTAGGCGAGGAGTACAGTGCTGTGAGTAGTGAAGCAGTAGCAGTGGATTGGCTCAGCCAGGAGAGGTTAGTGGTTTCGAACATTGATTTTACCTGGGTAAAATATGTGTCAGGGACATTTCAATCCTTTTAAAGCTTCCCAAGTCGACTTTTGACTATGTAATTGTGAAGTGGAAACCCGAAACAGGTAAACTAGGCCATGCAGATCTTATGTATGGACGGACAGAGAACGTCGAGCTTTGCTGTTGTAAGAAGTGGCCTGCAGTCAGCGGGAGGGATCGCTCATGAGTTCCAAAGTGCTAGCAGCAGTCTGACTGGCACAGTGACTGCCAGCAGGGAGTTAAAAAGAATAGGGTACAACGGTCGAGCAGGTTACAGCAGTCAATCCAAATTTATGCTTGAGGTGGTGTAAAGAGCGAAGCCACTGGATAGTGGATTACTGGAAACGAGTGATCTGGAGTGATGAATCACGCTGTATCCCGTGGCAACACGATAGAAGGGTTTGGGTTTGGCGAATTCCTGGACAACGTTGCCTGCCATTACGTGTAGTCCAACAATGAAAAGATGGTATCGTGGCATGGGGGTGCTTTTAATGGCTAGAATGTGGTCCCCTTATTGCGCTTAAGAAAACGCTAAATGAGGAAGGATGCGAACACATGTCACATCATTGTGTACTGCATGCAGTGGAAGAAACGTTGGGGGTAGATGATTACTTGTATGACCACGACAATGCACCCTATCTTAAAGCATCATCTGTGAGGCAGTGTTTTGTGATCAGTAACGTTCCGGAAATGGACTGACTTGTCCAGAGTCCTGTTATGGACCCAATGGAACACCCTCGGGTTGAATCAGAACATCGACTTCGCTCCAGCCCTCATTGTCCAACATCACTATCTACTGTTTCGGCTCTTGAGGAAGAATCGGCAGCCATTTCTCCCCAGATATTCAGACACAACATTGAAAGTGTTCCCAGCAAGTTAAAGCTGTCATAAAGATGAAGGATAAACATACTTCATATTAACAACAATATTAGCTTGGAGCTCTTCCATTTGGACCGTGTTTGCATAGAAAAACAGTAATATCTAAAACCGAGACACACACATTCCAAGAACGATTGATTAATTTTACTGACACAACACTCACCAAAGAAGAACAACAGCTACTTGAGAAAGGGACAAAATATAATTTGAACACCCACCTAACACATAAGACCATAGAAAATCTTATTACCGGGACTGAATACATCATAGGACAACATGAAAAAACTAACACTCAAGATTTCAACCCAGGCCAAACAAAGAACTAGTGACAGAGGAAATGAAACAAATTATCAGAAAGAACAAACCATCCATAAACACAGATAAAAAAATATCTGATGAGAAAACCGTAAACAGTGTACACAGAAAACTAAAACAACACAATGCTCTCATCACCAAGGCAGACAAAGGGAATGCTCTAGTCTTAATGACAGAGGCAGAATACATTGAGAAAACAGAAAAATTTCTGGCAGAGAATGAAATAAGCAAGCTAACTAGTGCCCCAACACAAAGATACGAAAGAAATATAAAGGCTCTCTTAAAAAACATGACACACACTTTGACACACAACCAGACAAAAAGAATGACACAAAAGAACACCAAAGCTCCACTCTTAACAAGCCTGCCAAAGGTCCACAAACCCCTCATCCCAGTCAGGCCAGTGGTTGACTTCAGAAAAGCCCCATCTTACTCACTAGGTAGACACATGCACACATTCCTACAGAAGGCATACACATACAGAAACAACAGAAGCCTCAAAAACACAGGAGACATAATAGAGAATATTAGGAATGTCAACATCCCCTCAACAGCAAAACTGGTAACTTTTGACAAAACATCCATGTACACAAGCATACCAACAGAAGAAACTATGAACTTTATAGAACAACAGCTAAAATGCAAGAAATTTCCTGATGTACATTTAAATGAAATCTCATCCATCCTTAGGCTAATCACAGAACAAAACTACTTCACTTTCAACAACAACCTCTACTTGCAACAAGCGGGGCTTCCCATGGGGTCCCCCATCAGTGGAATCTTAGCCAACATTCTCTTGGACCTTACAGAGAACACAATGTTCAATAACATTGTGAAACAAGGAGGTTACAAAATAATCTACTGGTACCGATATGTGGATGACGTAATCTGTCTTGTAGATGAAACACATAGCAGGATTGAAGAGCTTCACAGCAACATCAACACAGTACACCCACAAATCCACTTCAGAATGGAAATGGAAAACAACAAGAAACTAAATTTCTTGGATCTTACAATCACAAGAAACAACCACCAACATAAATTCTCCATCTACAGGAAACCCACATCCACAAGCCCTGTTATCCACAGCTCATCCAACCACCCGACAGTGCATAAATATGCCAGTTTCACACACATGCTCCACAGGATAAACGCAACACCTCTTAAACCAGGAAACTACAAACAGGAACTAAACACAATCAAACAAATTGCTGTTGAAAACGACTACAAAACAGACATCATAAACAAACTCAACAAAAAGCAGCACACACAGACAACACAGCTGACCACACCACTTCAGAAAAATGAGAGAGGTGTTACACACTAACATACAATAACAAAATATCACATAGAATTGGAAACGTTTTGAAAAATCAAGGGATCCCAATAACATTCAGAACAAACAATACAGTTCAGGAAAGACCAGTCAGAAAACCTCAGGCAGCCGGTCGATGTGGCCGAGCGGTTCTAGGCGCTTCAGTCTGGAACCGCGCGACCGCTACGGTCACAGGTTCGAATCCTGCCTCGGGCATGGATGTGTGTGATGTTCTTAGGTTAGTTAGGTTTAAATCGTTCTAAGTTCTAATGACCTAAGATGTTAAGTCCCATAGTGCTCAGAGCCAACCAAACCTCAGACAAATTGAGCAATGCTGGAATATATCAACTCACTTGCAACTCTTGCCAAGCCCACTACATAGTACAAACAAGCAGAAATTTCCGAACGCGGTACACAGAGCACATGAGAGCTCTAAGAAGTAATAGCACACATTCCACTTTTGCACAACATCTAATGAACAAAAACCATAATCCCACTAATATCGAAAACGATCTACGCATTCTGAGAAACAGCAACAGTCTATACCGAAAACTAACAATAGAAGAAAATTACCACATACAAAAGGCTATAGCAGAAGGGAAAAATGTAATAAATGAAAACACAACTCTCTGCAACTACAGACTCTTTACCGCTCTGAGAGAACTGACCAAGGACACGGAACAGAAAGCACACACACGCAAAAGAACCATTTCCCCATCACACACAGAGACATAAATAACGAACAGAAGTCGTCGTAATTCGGGCTGCAGTTTTCCATAGCCCTTCTCGCCACATGCGATACGCCTCTCGCGACACATGCGTACAGCAAGGTGGCGTAATATTCTGGATCAGAAACAAAGTGAGAAAGCTTTGTTGTTTTTCTGTGTATAAAAGCAGCTACATACCATCCAACGAACGTGAGTATACGAATAGCTAAGCAACAGCTCAACACACACCAAAATAACTGGTTTCCACAACACTACCACAACTCCAAGTTTATACTGCTGACATACGAAGTTCACCTTTTAGTATTTGTTTACTAACATCCGCTCACATGGTTGCAGATGACGTGTGTTGGCTAAGTAAAAAGACCGCAACGAAAATGGTTCAAATGGCTCTGAGCACTATGGGACTTAACTTCTGAGGTCATCAGTCCCCTAGAACATAGAACTACTTAAACCTAACTAACCTAAGGACATCACACACATCCATGCCCGAGGCAGGATTCAAACCTGCGACCGTAGCGGTCGCGAGGCTGCAGACTGTCGCGCCTAGAACCGCTCGGCCACCCCGGCCGGCGCAACGGAAAAAAAGAGCACAGAAAATATGTCACAAACAGAGCCAATAATTGCTTAAAACATGCTGTAACATACAATAAATAAGGCAGTATGAAAGTATCAATATAAAACTATATTTCAAATGACGATTTGTAAAAATGTAATAATGTTTCATTGTGTTTGTACAACCATACCATTTTCTGCATGTTTTAGATTAAAAAAACCCCACTGATGATGGGGATATTTGTCGCCGAAACTAGTTTGGGATAATAAAGAAATAAACGAATAACAAGGTGTTTTCCATCCAGGCGGACTCAATTTCTGATATTACTGTATACTTCATATTACACACAAAATACGCTTTCTAAATATTATTGCAATCCGTTTATTGGCTAACCACACGAGCCCCTGACAACCCATCCAATCTGTGAAAACAGCACATCAGTTGCACTTACCATTTCTGCAATATTTGCGATGCATATTTTAGGTGATTCACGCTGTATATTCCGATATTGAGTCTATAGTGCGGTCGTTTTTCGAGTCTTACTTTTAGATGCTTTCATGTTCGCAGCTCGTGGTCGTGCGGTAGCGTTCTCGCTTCCCGCGCCCGGGTTCTGGGGTTCGATTCCCGGCGGGGTCACGGATTTTCTCTGCCTCGTGATGACTGCGTGTTGTGTGATGTCCTTAGGTTAGTTAGGTTTAAGTAGTTCTAAGTTCTAGGGGAGTGATGACCATAGATGTCAAGTCCCATAGTGCTCAGAGCCATTTGAACCATTTTTTGATGCTTTCATCTGTCTGGTCCTCGAAAGAGTTTTTGCAGGCGTAAAGTCAAGAGCCGGGACGCCAGTCCGGAACGAGAGAGTAGAGAGGGCTGTGAAGAAGACGCCAGGCAATTACACGCTGACCGACCTCTCTCCAGGACGACAACGCGACAGCAACGGCCTCTACGCGAAGAGAACATAAGCGCCGCACCCAACTGGCCGCGGACCAATTCTACAATAGCTTCAAGAATGTTCATTTGGCTTGTGCTATGTAGCATTGTCTATACTGAAGAAACTTCTTATTTTTTTCTGTCGCCCTTTTCTTACGACACTTCTATGTATTTGTCAAAGTTAAGTATTGTCATTTACTTTTCGTAATACAACTCATTAATACGATTTGCTTGAATTCTTTGTCTAAGAGCCGACAAAGCAGATTTTCTATTCGACGTCTTGGCACGATTCAACAGTTTTCATTCCTGAATTCTCGCTCACTCACAGCGTCCTTTACAGATGCCTGAAGCTGAATTCCTATGATTCCAAAATCGATTACAGTGTGCTAATAACATCGAAATCAATATCTCAACTGAGAGGAAAATATACCTGTAGTAATAAACATGATGTTCCGAAATATAATTACTCAAAGCCATGGATTTTCTTTTAGTCATTGGATATTTCAAAACATGATTTCATTAAAGCAGAAGGTATGTATCATGTGCTATCATACACAAAAGTATCCGGACGCCCTGAATTGGTTCCTCCTGATTTACAAGACGTGATTGTCTTGCAGGCCTTCTAATCTCTTTGCATTAGAGTCGTTTGTATATGCAAAAAGGATATCGCAAGACATGGTTAGAGAACACTGTGCTTTAAGGTAATCAGTCCAGATGTAAATCAACACCACGACGTTGCAAATACTAGAAAATGAGTCACTGGAGATGAAACAGTCGTTTCTAAACTTAATTTTATTACAGTAAGTGACATTTCAAAATCACTACCACACTCATTTGAATTTGAGTTAACCAACTCCGTCATATAAGTGATTCCAACAATCTTTGGGCAAAATTAAATATTTTTATGACAAAGATATTTTGAGACGGCATCTGCACTCTTAAAGTTCTTTGACAATTCGAAATATTTTTGTTCTTTTACAGGTTTTCCAATACGTCTGAAACGTCGTTCCTGATAATAATGGTTCGGCGTAAACTGGATGTTTAAGTAACCAGTAGAAGCAACGCACTTACAGCGGCAAGCACTCTATGAAAACATCAAAGTTAACATTGTATCACCGGGAATTTCTCTGTACTCGTGATTGAGTGAATGATGCCAAAGGAGAAGCACTTGTTATCACAGAGTGGAGTATGGAACACAAAACACTGACAGCGACGTCTACAACAAATCGTCACTGAGTAAAACTGACATTAATTCCATAAATACTAAAAAACAGATACGTATCACGCTTTGTCAACAAAAGCGAAAAGCGTCCATGTTGAAGAGCTTTGCACGTGCAGTATGCTTGAGACAGAGAGAAACCGACATAAAAACAGTTTCACCCAACCCAGCGTCGTATTAACATTATGTGCGTTGCTTGTGCAGAGTTATTAATTTAGTCCGTAACGTTTTATAGTCACACATCAGTGCATAGTGTATATTAGTTTGCAGAGCAAGATGACATAGGTAGAACTTAATCAGGGACGCTGGTCATAAGAAGCGACAACGCCATCACGCCATCTTAAATGCACAACGACTAACGTCATTCAGAACAGGTAGACATCATGCCACCATCACATTGTCTGAGCACACATACAATTCTGATCATATAGTTGTCACTGTCATCTGCTCGTGGCGTCTACAATATAATTGCTGCTGAATCATTGCTAAGAAAAGCGGAAAGCGCCTTTTGAATGAGACTTTCCATTTTCAATAGGCCTCAAGTTCTTGCTGTTTGATCTTAATTAGTGCCCGATAGTTTCATACACTAATCAATTCCTTCAGCCATCAGAATATTCGTATGGGAATTATTCGAGTTTAATCGCTGGAACATGCGACTACCTCAAGTAAAACTCCATTATGGGATGAATATGACTCCGAAAGCGGCGTTAATCTGATTTTCAGTCCATCTCCTGACGACTTACTGAAAGACGTCTGGAATACTCTGATGATGTTCCCTGCCGCGTAGATTCTGTAAAATACTGTTGCAGTTGTCAGTCAATACTGAATGCAGACATACACGAAGATCCTCACCCCTTATGGTCTGCTCTCCTTTCCTAAGTATTACCCATAGGGTAATTAGTATGTAACATAAGACAGATCTTGCTGCAAAATTTCATGCCCCAAAGTATGTGAATAGCAATCTGTGAGCGGCAGTAATGCATGAAAGAAAGGAGACTGCTGATTTTTGTGACACTTCTGATGGGGACTACGATATGCATCTGGCGTCAATTACGCTTCAAAATCTTAAAATGTTTATTTTATCGCTTCATATTAAAACAAGTGCTATGATATGAGAGGAAGAAATGAACTATATGCTTCTCAGAAAAAGTATTTCCTTGTGTACTACCATCAAGTGCAGAGAAGCGCCTTAATTGTCTTTGTGTATTGCGTGAATTTTGGTGTCACCTCATCTTACTTTGTGAGAAGATTCTTTTTTTCTTGGGGCAGAAGAGAGTGGAAACTATCACTGGTTGATTTTCTGATGACTAATGACATGATACAGGTTCCATTTGCTCCGTCAAATATGTGAATGTATTTCGCTTTGGCTGTTGTACTAGGTCTGTGTTGTGTGTGGGTGAGGGACTAATGGTGTTCATGCTCTTCATCCATGGTTGTGCAGTTTTTTCACACGTATAAATTAAGTAAGGTCTATCATCTTACGTAATGGTAGTTTGACGTTATGATTCAGCAGCAGTTGGTTAGTCTCTGCAAATTTTAGAACCGTCTGCCGATATAGGCAGCCAAAATAGAACTCGATGATAGGACCATTGCGGAAGCCTAGAGGTGTCGTTAATATTAAAGCGTTAGGGGATAAAGTAATAATACTCCGCACAAGCAACGCATAGAACATTAGCACCATACCCAGTTTGGCGAACCTGTTGTTATTTTGGGTTATCTGTGTCCTAAGAATACTGCACGTTGATAAGCTCTTCAACATAGTCTCTTTTCGCTTTTATTAACAAATCATCAGTAGCCAATACATTTTAATGATTACTAATGGATGACACAGAGTGACAATTATTGAAGTATATGAAAAAAAAAACGGACATAACTTCTGAACGGTTTGCATTAGGACTTTCAAACTGCACGGTTGGCCGCGGGGCATAATTGGAATTACAAATTTTTAACATAGTGCAGCTCTTCAGCAACTGTGAATTGTTCAGACATTAAGAAAATCAGCCTTCAGTTGCAACGTAGAATTTTATTAGTTTACCTAGGTTTCTTCCTCAGGACCTATAAATTAACCCATACGAACATATGTTACATATTGAAATACATCATCAATCTAATGATTTAATAATAAAGAAAATCGTGGTACTGAAAGGGTACAGTACAGCCCAACATTGAAAATAGGTACAACATACTTCAATATTTTTGTCAGAACAACCCATTTTTTTTTGTAAAATAACTCAATTTTAATTAATACAGCGAAGCCGGATACCAGTGTGGGAAAGAATGACAATTTATTCATTAAATTGATCACATGTGCACTCCCACAAAATAAATCCCTACATCCAGTTTGGTGAGATCTGTGAAATGAATGAATGTATGGTCGTCTGCTAACCACAGATAGTGAATGTGAATATATGATCGTCTTTGAGACGATTCTTTGGCCATCTTTGGTGGGACCAAAGAGATGAAATTTACCTGAGCTTTGAGCGCCTGAAATGTGGCTGACCAATACGGTAGCAAGGTGCTCCCCCACCTCAGCAGAGGTGCGAGAGGACCTGAAGAACGGCCATGTTTCAGCACTCTGCCGCTGGATCTTGTGCTGTTAAGACCTGTCTTAGGTGTGCTCCGTAATGACAAAAGAGTGGAGACATGGTATGCATGTGGAAAATTTAAGAGTAGTTTGAAATAATAATTTCTCTATTTCAGGAACTTTTGAGGGGAGAATTAAATGTCAGGCAGGCAATATTAATGGGATCGTAGTAATCTTCGGAAGTGACCAACGGTCACAATGAAACCACGTGTAGCAATAAGTTGAGATACTTCCATGTGCTTAAGTTAAGCTGAATTACTAGCGTGTGTACTATAAGTTGAAATATTTAAGGAATGGCGTGTGCGGGACTTGAAATTAGAGACGAGTACTTCCAAATGGTGAGTACTGTGTGAGTCTCAATCTGTGTATGAGACAAATGGTTCAAATGGCTCTGAGCACTATGGGACTCAACTGCTGTGGTCATAAGTCCCCTAGAACTTAGAACTACTTAAACCTAACTAACCTAAGGACATCACACACATCCATGCCCGAGGCAGGATTCGAACCTGCGACCGTAGCGGTCTTGCGGTTCCAGACTGTAGCGCCTTTATCCGCTCGGCCACTCCGGCCGGCGTGTATGAGACAAAGGATAAAGAGAAGTACTCGTCCATGGTATCAGTTGAGGACTCGTGTGTGTGATGAATATGTTCTTAATATTACTTTGCGTGATATGTTTCTGTGTGACGCTTGATTCAAACTATAATACTCTGAGAGAGAAGGAAGGTGAGTCAGCCGTCTATCCAGCAACGCCACGTGGCTTGCATTGCACAGGAAGATGTGCGTGTATCTCCAGAGTTCATAGTAGGAAAGTAGAATTACGAAGTGGGGCAGTGTCGTGTGAAACTGGGATAAATATTAATTGAAGTGGGAAAGCGGAAAGTGATAATGTTGTTACTATTCCCTGTGTTGTATTTCGTGTTGTAGTGTGGTGTATGTCATGTAATTTAAGTATGTGTGGTTTGCATGGGAGAGTAGCAAGGTAGTTTCAGAGGTAGTGGGTTATGCGTGTTCCTTTTGTACTGCTCGGTCTGGAGGAAAGTTTCGTGATGATGGTTGTGAGAGTCGAAGTGTGAGATATAACATCCGATCCAGAAAGTGCACTGTAGCGTTAAATAATTACGAGACCATAAGATAGAGAATCACCAATGTAAAGCCATGCCCACTGGGCGGAATTTCTCATGTGTTATTGTTATAGGTTATAGAATTTGTGTGTTTAGGTTATAGAATTTATCGGAATAAATAAGGTAGTGAAAAGAAAAAGATTGGTGGCCTTTTCCTTCGAATAGTATGTTGTCATGATACCCAGAATTTATAATGTGTGCGCCATTCATATTCAGTGCGATGGCCACGTGTTGTTCAAAGCCGTTGAATGAGAAAGAAAATGTGGTATTGCCAGTGCGTAGTGAACAGTCAGAGTTGTGTTAATTACTAACAGTCAGATGTGCGTTATCCGTTGCGTAATATTCATACAGGAGGATAATTTTTACTTTATTGTGAGTACGAGAGTTCATGTTACTCGATAAATAAGAATGAATCCACTCGCTTGGCAGACCACTCATCTTGCAGGCCTGACTGCTTGATGCCACAGTATGAGCAAGGCATGTGGGTGCCTCACAGTACTTACAAAATTTAAATTATTTTGAGGGTCAGATGTTGGCCATGTCACAGAATAAAATTAAAACAGAATAAACACGCATAGTCGTAAGATTATGTCTGTCAAAACAAAAAGCATTAAGACAAACGTAGACGGAGGTAAGCCGGCCAGGAATAAGGGTCACATGTAAGCAACAGGGAAACTAGGCGTCGCGAGTAGTTCCGTGGCGAGGAGCGGCCAGCGAGACAAACTGTCTCAAAATTACTGACAGCAAACGTAAATTGTAAACAAATTGTGACGGGAAGCAGTCCTAAAAATGGACAACCTACCTATTGGTACAGTACATTAAACAGCTTACCTGAGAGCTAGCTACAAAGTCAGGGCATGAAAATTTACATTAAAATATTACAATAAGTGAGCGAAGCCTCACTACAGTAACTACTAAATTAGGATGTGAAACACAAGCGTGCGAAGCATAAAATGTCTTGAACATAAAACAGGCAAATTAAGAAACACATTAACAACTAGGTGTCATTACCAGTATAATACAAAATACATAGAGAGACAATGTACACTCGCACTACAATAAATGGACAAATCAGACAGAAAACAGCATCGGCGATTCGAAGCAGACTGTGGGTCAACTCCACTGGAGTAAAGGTTGAAATCCTTCGAAATAATTTCTGTTCTTTAGTTGCAGCTGATCATTAAGTAAATTTTCTCTATCAGTAATAAGATGTTTAAAAATTTGCAATTTCTCAAGGGTGTCTAATTTACACCGTTTGACTTCATTATGCAAAAGTTCTGCATCTTTCAGAGGCTTGGGAGCATGGACCATTTGGACAAGATGTTCAGCAAATGTCGATCCTCGTGTTCCATCACCGCTTTTAGTCGGCAGATAGTCTTTAAACCTAACATTGATGATGTATTTCAATGTGTAACATATTTCCGTATGGGTTAATTTATAGGTTCTGAAGAAGATGGCATTATTGGCATCGAAACTAATAAAATTTAACCTTGCAACTGAAGGCAGATTTTCTTAATTTCGGATTGGAATTAGCATGCGCACTGGTTTTTGGGGTTCTGAGAATCCGCATTTCGCGATCGAGAAGTCTCTTCACCCTCAACAGGTGTCTATGTGGTGTGCAACGTCCAGTCACGGAATAATCGGTGCCATATTACTTTATGGCAC
The DNA here is from genome assembly GCF_023898315.1 of Schistocerca nitens. Taxonomy (NCBI): domain Eukaryota; kingdom Metazoa; phylum Arthropoda; class Insecta; order Orthoptera; family Acrididae; genus Schistocerca; species Schistocerca nitens. Next base: position 95,859,902 of record NC_064622.1, read on the forward strand.
GGTGACTACGGAACGGTACGTGCATGTTTTGAAGTTTTGAAAGATGATTTCATCCCCATTATCCAAAGTGGCCATGATTTCGACAAGTTGTGGTTCGTGCAAGACGGAGCTCGACCCCATCGAAGTAGGAGAGTGTTTGATTTCCCGGAGGAGCACTTGGGAACCGCATTTTGGCTCAGGGGTATCCAGAAGCCACTGGCGTGGGCCTCGATTGGCCCCCATATTCTCCGGATCTGAACACATGCGACTCCCTTTCGTGGGGCTCTATTAGAGGTAACGTGTACAGCAATAACACCAAAACCATTGCTAAGCTGGTAACAGCCATTCAGGAGGTCATCGAAAGCACCGATGTTCCGACCCTTCAGCAGGTCATGCATAATTTCGCTGCTCGTCTGCGCCACATCATCGCCAACGATGTCAGGCATATCGAACATGTCATAACCTAAATCTGTTGTGACGTTTACATGTTGAATAAAGTTTGTGCGCACCGTAGTTCGCAACAAATTTTTTTTTTCGTATAGTTCAGTAACTGTCACCCTGTAAATATCTGCTGTATCTTTTAGTATTTGTGGACTGAATCAGAGTTTTACTGAATGATGACTTATTCGAGTCAATACTGTCATCGTTTTGTGTTCCTTGTCCCATCTTGGGCTAATAATTGCTTCCCCTTTCACGTTAGCAGAAGCTGGAAACGCAGTTGCATGCATCTATTCGCTAGTTTAATTTTCGACGGAATTATGAACCTCCATTTTCTGTCATTTCTTGTGACTTCGTGCATAGCAGCCTTCCTTGATTTGAAATTTGATGTTATACGTAGCTTACGAAGTCTTCTTGTGAATGTTATGTTTCGCAATCGATCCTGTGTTGCATCTTCATTTGTGCGCCCATCTTTCATAGATGGTGCTATTGACATCAATCTCAAGAAAGTATTTTCCAAGTTTATAGTTATAGAAAACATTTGTTGCCACTCATAACGTCTACAGTATAACTACTGGAGATGCTCTAAACATGAGAAACGTGTCTGGCGATGAGCTTTTCAGTTTCAACTTGCTTACGACAGACAAACACAAATAGTTTGCGTTGTTTGATTTGCAGTCGACGCATCTCAGTATTATTAGTGGCGCCGCTCTAGTCCCTAAACCAAGTTACAGAAACGCATATAAGACGCATTGACATATACTTTGGATATTTCGGCGCTCAGCCGCAACGTCTTTCAGTCACAAACTGTAGTCGCTTCATAGATGTCTCAAGGTTGATGTTCTTCCTACTAGAAGTATAACTGAAGCTTGGCAACAACGCATGATGTGTTTGACAACCCTGTGACCGATGATTTACTGCCCGGATGACACGGAATTAGCCCGCAAAATTCACTTGATATCTTCGTATCATTTCTATTAAACCAATAAGGTAGAGCACAATGCTGTAGTATTCTGCCAGCTGTGAGGCAATGTGTTCGCTAGTGAACTTGGGGCTGCTTAGGTCCCAGCTCTAGTCTCACTGAAGGGTACATTTTTGCCGTTTCGTGATAGCGCTACAAGCAGTCAGAGCGAAAATCAATAAGGAAATTTTATTATTTTATATATGGTTGGTTCAAATGGCTCTGAGCACTATGGGACTCAACATCTTAGGTCATAAGTCCCCTAGAACTTAGAACTACTTAAACCTAACTAACCTAAGGACATCACAAACACCCATGCCCGAGGCAGGATTCGAACCTGCGACCGTAGCTATTTTATATATGAAATGCCGCATTTCCATACTACTTAACTGTGACACAGAACAGCATGTAAACATAGACGGTTTCAAAGTCCAGAATGAGTAATATCTCACTAATTCGTGCTAATATAGGTGAGCTCGTGTTAGAGGTACTTTATGTTTTATGGGAATAGGTTTTCGTCATAAGGATATCATAGTAATTTGAATTTCATTTGCATTAGGACAGCGAATATTTTAATAACGTTGTCCATTATTTTATTGAACACAACAGTAAACATCATACAGAAGTTAATCATCAACAGTATATTCACTCGCATTATTTAGAACAGTCTGACAATGCTCAGGTAGTTTAGTGAATCCGCAGCTGTAGAAACCTACAGGATCTGAGTTAAAGATGTCATCAAACCATGTTTTAAGTACATTTTCCTCCACAGAGGAATTTGTTTTACTGTTTTTCGATAAGGAGCTTGAAAAGTAAACATATGAGGGCACAAGATCAGAAGAATAGGTGCGTGAGGGATGACTTTTCAATCTCCCTTTGCTCGAGTATATGTCTTTTGTTAGTGCTCAGCCATTAATTCTTCTTAAGAAGATAATATAAAGACATGATAAATAGTCACCGGTAGGAATATTGCACTCGAATTCTCAGTGAACCAACTGAAGACGATTAAGCAAAAACGTCTTAATAGTCACCCCTTTCAGTTTTGTTGGTTACAATTAGAGCATGCAGTAATACAGCTCCCGACATTTGATCCTTGTCTATTGAATCCAAATGTCGCACGACTCTTAAATGGTCGCATGTCATCACGTGTGTTTCTTATTGAGGTTCCTGGGCAAAATCATTCATGGCAGAATGAAGCAGAAACCTTTTTCTGACGTGTTTTGCCCAAAAGTGCTCTCCCCACACACAATTTAAAGGCTCAGAGCTGCCTCTGCTGCCTTCACCACTCTACTAAACCCAGCGTGAACCACATGTCACCAACGTTAGACCTTTTTCCTCTTGCGACTATACTTTATCACACTTGAACAATGTAAGTTCCAGGCATGCGAAATCCAAATCGCAACTGCCAGATAAATACGAGAACATCAGTTAAGAGAGGGGTGTTGAAAAAATACACTCATAACGCAACACCACGTTCACCTGGTCGGAGGCATATGGCTGGTAGCCGGTAGCTGCTGCAGGGCGAGGAAAACCTCGAGCGTAAAATTGTTCTGATCTTGACGCAGCCACAAGCTGTTTGGTGTAAATGTTTCTGGCACTTTTTGCTATTACAGGTGGATTAGAAAGTAAAGAGAATTATGTTTGACGTTCCATCAGACTGATAACTTAAGCAGATATCTGATACACGATTTAAGAAAAAGGGGATGGAGTGGACTCAAACATGCGACTTTACAGAGCACAAAGCTTACCACTTAATCACGAGCATATACAAGGGGCGTTGAAAAGTCCGTGCAAAAATAGAAACTACATACGTGTCTGGGGCAAACCTTTTTTTACTTTTCGATACAGTTTCCTCTTAGACTTATACACTTCGTCCAACGCTGTTCTAATTTGTTGTTCCCTTCCGAATAATAGGAATTGTTCAAGTGCGAAAAATAGCTAATATTTGCTGCAATCACCTCCTTGTTTAAATAAAATCTTTGTCCCTCCAGCCATTTCTTCAAATTGGGGAACAAATAGTAGTACAAGGGAGCCAAATTTGGAGAATTGGGGGGGGATGTAAAACGAGTTGGAATCCTATTTCCATTAATTTTGCGACCACAACTGTTGAGATGTGTGCTGCTGTATTGTCGTGATGGAAAAGGACTTTTTTGCGGTCCAATCGCCGGCGTTTTTCTTGCAGCTCAGTTTTCAAACGGTCCAATAACGATGAATAATATGCACCTGTAATAGTTTTACCCTTTTCCAGGTAGTCGATGAGGATTATCCCTTGCCGGCCGGTGTGGCCGTGCGGTTCAAGGCGCTTCAGTCTGGAACCGCGTGACCACTACGGTCGCAGGTTAGAATCCTGCCTCGGGCATGGATGTGTGTGATGTCCTTAGGTCGGTTAGGTTTACGTAGTTCTACGTTCTACGTGACTGATGACCTGAGACGTTAAGTCCCATAGTGCTCAGAGCCGTTTGAACCATTTTTGAGGATTATCCCTTGCGAATCCCAAAAGACAGTCGCCATAACCTTTCCGGCCGAAGCAATGGTCTTCGCCTTTTTTTGGTGCACATTCTCCCTTGGTAACCCATTGTTTAGATTTTAATTTGGCCTCAGGAGTATAGTAATGTCTCCATGTTACATCCACAGAGACGAAACGACGCTTAAAGTCCTGCGGATTCTTCCCGAACAGCTGCAAACCATTCTGCAACACTTCACACGATTCCGATTTTGGTCAAGCGTGAGCAATCGCGGAACCCATCTTGTGAATAGCTTTCTCATGTCCAAATGATTATGCAAAAATATTATGTACCCGTTCATTCGAGATGCCCACAGCACTAGCAATCTCACGCACCTTAACTCTTCTGTCATAAATCACCGTATCATGGATTTTATCAATGATTTCTGGAGTCGTAACCTCCACAGGGCGTCCAGAACGTTCAGCACCACTTGTGCCCATATGGCCAATCCGAAAATTTTGAAACCACTTATAAACTGTTCTAATCGAAGGTGCAGAGTCGCCGTAATGTTTATCAAGCTTCTCTTTAGTCTCCTGAGGTGTTTTGACTTTCATAAAGTTATGTTTAATCTTTTTCGTTCATTTTTTGACAGTCACTCGACTTCCTTGATTCACATGAATGCCAAACACAAATAAATAGACCAACATGGCTGAAACTTGGTGTGCCTTATGTGAGAGACCCGGACTTGGTTTCTGCGGTGACCGGCATGTGACCGGGTTTCATGTCTAATAGTGTACTTTCTTGTCATCTTGTCGATAAATTATTCTGAATGGTTTACATGTAAGATGTGAAACTGAGAAAGTAAAACTCATCGTTGTAACCCACATTTGACGTTTGGCACTTCATTGTGATTGCCCTCTAGTGTCACGTTTTGAATAGTCTAGATTAGGAAACATGGACCTAATGAAGAAAGGTACACCACAGCAGTGTCATATTGACGTATCGGTAACACGCTCGATTTACAACGCCCTTGATGACATGAAAGCCGATTCGGATCTCGGTAGAGAAATGCTGCGGTTTGGGGGTCTTTTTCTCGTTTTCCCTACTCTATCTGCAAACGGCCAGAACGAAATTCCGTGACTAAATCATAAGACAAGCTCTATCATAACCCATCTCACAGCCTGCATTTAGTACATTGTAGAGGTGAGGGAATCAACACCCGAGACAAACGTTACGAAAGCTATGAATATACTGAGGTAAATCAGGAGCTGAAAAGGTATTGAATAGCAGAATGTATTCTTTTTCAAATCTTTCTTTTCGTGTCTGCATCAGAAGAAACACATTTTCCTTCTAAATATTCATTTTGATTACTGTGTGACATACCCAAATCATTTCGTAACAGTAACTGAAACAAACAGTTTTCTTTCACCGGCTTGGTTCAAATGGCTCTGAGCACTATGGGACTTAACATCTGTGGTCATCAGTCCCCTAGAACTTAGAACTACTTAAACCCAACTAACCTAAGGACATCACACATATCCATGCCCGAGGCAGGATTCGAACCTGCGACCGCAGCGGTCACGCGGTTCCAAACTGAAGCGCCTAGAACCGCACGGCCACACCGGCCGGCTTTCTTTCACTGTGTCAGACCTTAGTCGTCAGATAGATATGATGAGCATATAATTCAACTACATTTTCTGATGCGTTTCAATCATAGTGATAGAATACATGCTACAAAGATTCTCAAGCCACTTTCTTCACAAGCAGCTGCCACAAGAGTAACTTTGCCATCACTGTGTCGAAATTTTATGACACTTACTTCAGCAACTATTAAATTCTCAGTCTCTCCCACAGTCGGAATCGCCGAAACAAGCAGATATGATAAAACTACCAGAATACCTACCGTGTAACTTTGTCACCTTACATTCTTCCTAACTCCGTTCATGGAATTCAAAGTAATCGTGTCACTTCCATGAATTCTAATTCGTGGTAAGGATTATTAGTTGACGAGAGTAACGAGAATTATTAAGTATTCATAATTTCAAAGAATTCAGAAGCATATAGCTGAAGATGTAGCGGACTCAAATGCTCGACTACATCCACACCGCCGATCTTGCACCACCTTTTCTCTTCTGATTCCTGCTCGTCATTGAAAGAAAATGATATCTCCGTTGTGCTTTCGTCTGTCTTTGCGTCCTGCCTGCATGTAAGTAAAACGAACACAAGTTAATATGATGCTTTTTCCCGATGTAAAAACAAAATAAACACTTTCTCTTTTATTTCTTCGTCGCCTCTGCTCCCTTTTTTTCTAAAGAGATAAGAGAAACGAATTTCCTGTTCTTTGAAGGAAAACAAAAAGTTCATTTGTCATACACAAAATTTTCTTCCTAGAAACACAATAATTCAGTAACGTGTCCAGTTTCTGCCCTCGTCGACAATTGCACTTAGCCAACGGGGAATAGAGGCAACAAGTTTCTGAGAGAATCTGTTAATCTGTGACAACTCTTCCCATGCTTCATGAACTGCTTCGGACAGTGCTGGTTTGTATGTCGGTGCTAGTCTTCTGCACCTAATAATTTTTTTCATCTCAGCTGATGAAAGAGTGTTTTACATAGGTCGCCTCCTGGACAGGAGAACAGTCATATTGGGAGATTATTCTGCCTCCCAAATATCTCAGACAAAGAGGAGGGGTCATTACGTTCTCCAGTATTTCACAGTAGTAATGTGCTGGTGTAAGCTGGCGACACCATGCGGCATAGAGGCTGCGCGAAGATCGGCAGAGGATGAAAACAGACTCACAGGAAACGCGCCGCCAACGCCGTCTCGGCCGCCAGTGTTTAAATAGCCGCCACGGACTGGAGGGCCAGGTCCACTACTGGCCATTAAAATTGCTACACCACGAAAATGATGAGCTATAGACGCGAAATTTACCCAACAAGAAGAAGATCCTGTGATATGCAAATGATTGGTTTTTCAGAGCATTCACACAAGGTTGGCGCCGGTGGCGACACCTACAACGTGCTGACATGAAGAAAGTTTCCAACCGATTTCTCATACACAAAAAGCAGTTGACCGGCGTTGCCTGGTGAAACGTTGTTGTGATGCCTCGCGTAAGGAGGAGAAATGCATACCATCAAGTTTCCGACTTTGATAAAGATCGTATTGTAGCCTATCGCGATTGCGGTTTATCGTATTGCGACACTGCTGCTCGCGTTGGTCGAGATCCAATGACTGTTAGCACAATATGGAATCGATGGATTCAGGAGGGTAATAAGGAATGCCGTTCAGGGTCCCAATGGCCACGTATCACTAGCAGTCGAGATGACAGGCATCTTATCCGCATGGCTGTAACGGATCGTGCAGCCACGTCTCGATCCCTGAGTCAACAGATGGGGACGTTTGCAAGACAACTACCATCTGCACGAACAGTTCGACGACGTTTGCAGCAGCATGGACTATCAGCTCGGAGACCATGGCTGCAGTTACCCTTGACGCTCCATCACAGACAGGAGCGTCTGCGATGGTGTACTCAACGACGAACCTGGGTGCACGAATGGCAAAACGTCATTTTTTCGGATGAATCCAGGTTCTGTTTACAGCATCATGATGGTTGCATCCGTGTTTGACGACATCGTGGTGAACGCACACTGGAAGCGTGTTATTCGTCATCGCCATACTGGCGTATCACCCGGTGTGATGGTATGGGGTACCATTGGTTACACGTCTCGGTCACCTCTTGTTCGCATTGACGGCACTTTGAACAGTGGACGTTACATTTCAGATGTGTTACGACCCGTGGCTCTACCCTTCATTCGATCACTGTGAAACCCTACATTTCAGCAGGATAATGCACGACCACATGTTGCATGTCCTGTACGGGCCTTTCTGGATACAGAAAATGTTCGACTGCTGCCCTGGCCAGCACATTCTCCAGATCTCTCACCAATTGAAAACGTCCGGTCAATGGTGGCCGAGCAACTGCCTCGTCACAATACGCCAGTCACTAGTCTTGATGAACTGTGGTATCGTGTTGAAGCTGGATGGGCAGCTGTACCTGTACAAGCCATCCAAGCTCTGTTTGACTCAATGCCCAGGCGTATCAAGGCCGTTATTACGGCCAGAGATGGTTGTTCTGGGTACTGATTTCTCAGGATCTATGCACCCAAACTGCGTGAAAATGCAGTCAAATGTCAGTTCTAGTATAACATATTTGTCCAATGAATACCCGCTTATCATCTGCATTTCTTCTTGGTGTAGCAATTTTAATGGCCAGTAGTGTAGTTCGAGTCTGCTGCAGTCTGTCGCACCGAGTTGGTTCGAGTGTCATCAGTAGCAGACCAGCGGGAATCGCAGTAGAAAACTTTGTACTTCACCAGCAGTGAGGCTAACGTCGGCTATACAGGAGAGCTTGTACCACAACAAATATCTTGAGTTAAGTAAACCTCCCATTCTTATGAATAAAGAAACCAGTTAGTCTATGCATTCAGTTTGTGTTACAGAAAGAGGATACCGGCCACCAAACAACATCTTCTCCTCGCTTTCCATGGTACAGCTCAACAGAGACAGCGAGACGACATAAAAAGTAATGACTAGAAAACAGACGGCCGCAACCGCTTGCTGAATATCCAGCAGTTTCGCCACACCTTTTCCTCTGATTGGCGTATTTGCTGTTGTGTCTCGCTCCACTTGCTCAATATGCATTACTTGCGCGCAGTACGGAAGAGCGAAGTTTAATCTGACAGCCTTATGTTGCGCCTTCAACATTTCCTTAACCAGTGGTTTTCGAATATACCTTACTTTCTCCTTAAGACGACGACGAATGATCGGCCTGCTCACATTTATGGGGAAGATGTCCTTAATTTCTGAGCTAGTCCTCAAAGGACCCTTTATTGTATGATTATATGATATCGGAACAAACACTGGTAGCAGTTACTTCTGTAAAATATCTGGGAGTATGCGTACGGAACGATTTGAAGTGGAATGATCATATAAAATTAATTGTTGGTAAGGTGGGTGTCAGGTTGAGATTCGTTGGGAGAGTCCTTAGAAAATGTAGTCCATCAACAAAGGAGGTGGCTTACAAAACATTCGTTGTACCTATATTTGAGTATTACTCATCAGTGTGGGAACCGTACCAGGTCGGGTTGACAGAGGAGATAGAGAAGATCCAAAGAAGAGCGGCGCGTTTCTTCACAGGGTTATTTGGTATGTGTGGTGGCGTTACAGAGATGTTTAGCAAACTCAAGTGGCAGGCTCTGCAAGAGAGGCGCTCTGAATCGCGGTGTAGCTTGCTGCCCAGGTTTCGAGAGGATGTGTTTCTGGATGAGGTATCGAATATATTGATTCCCCCTACTTATACCTCCTAAGGAGATAACGAATGTAAAATTAGAGAGATTCGAGCTCTCACGGAGGCTTTCCGACAGTCGTTCTTCCCGCGAACCATACGCGACTGGAACAGGAAAGGGAGGTAATGTCAGTGGCACGTAAAGTGCCTTCCGCCACACACCGTTGGGTGGCTTGCGGAGTATAAATGTAGATGTAGATGTAGATCATTCAGTAGAGTAGTCCTTGTGCGTCCAGGAGGGCGACGATGACGGTTGGCGTGGTTTTCCTCCGCCATCTGCTTCACCTTGTCATGTATCGTAGATTTTCTGTATCCTAGGGCACGGAAAAGCTCAAGAATGCGACCTTTATCAAATTCCTTGAACTGCAACACTTCTCAAGTAAGCAACTACTGACGAGGCAGGAGGAAACGAAATGCGATACAAAGCCGATAGCACCTCCCTCGTCTCAGAATCAAATTTATTTACGATTGCACCCTTTCAATAAAGATTTAATAAATTAGTTCCTTGTGAGTGCTGTTTACAGTGTCGTGTAAATGTATTTTGTCTCCAGACACCATACGTTGTAATGATAATGACACCATTTTCAGAGATTAAAGGTAAAATTTAGAATCACAGTGTGATGCCGGTCATGTTGCTTCGGCTATCGTATTTTAGTCAACGGTGTTACCTCACATATTACACCACACAAGTATGTAACAGCGCTTCATACAAGTGGGAGAATAGTGGAGTAGCTAAAGTGGTGAGTTCGTAATCTCTTGTTACCAGGTTCGAATTCTGCCACTTCTACAAATTTTAATCCGTTGTAAACAAATAATTGTTAGTGTTGGAGGACAACGTCAATGGTAACGTTCATAGTACTCCTAGTATCGTAAAATTTATGTATATGGCTTCCACTGCCCATTGGAGGAAGAAGAAGACAAAGGCCTCCCCTTGTTTCTCTATTATAAATACACCACAGTCCAAGGGTGAACTCAGCCTTCGGTTGTTGAACGTTTTATATTTTTAGCAGTACTATACATTCAGATGTTAAACTGTGTTTCAACTATTGATTTCTGCAGCTACAGGAACATAACGCGGGAAACATTTTACGCAAGCTGTAATGCAATGCTATCACACGAAAAGATCGACTTGATCCAGACTGTGCAGACTTTTTTTGTAAACCTTTTCCTAGCGGACATCAAGCTTTTCTTATTCGGTAAATTTGTGGACTTGCTACTTAAGATGTTTTAAGATTAAACTAAATTTCTTCGCCTACGACTACGTTAAAAGAAATCTTCTTAACAGCACTAAATAGCGGTTTGTGAACCAATTTCTGGCCGAATTTTACCGCATGTCGCAAGTTAGAAGGACAAAAGGATACTGATCAGAAAACTAGTTTCCCAGAGGGAAAGGAGAAACGAAATTACTGTTGAAATGCGGGTATAGAGCCCAATAAGTCAACTGCTTATTCTCCGGTGAGAAACAGCAGTGATAAACAGTCTACGCTACATCAGTTTTCTGAAACTGGTGTTCCGCAGAGCTAAAATTTTTGTAGAATGAAATTTTCACTCCACAGCGGAGTGTGAGCTGATATGAAACTTCCTGGCAGATTAAAACTGTGTGCCGGACCGAGACTCGAATTCGGGACCTTTGCCTTTCGCTGGCAAGTGCTCTGCCAACTGAGCTACCCAAGCACGACTCACGCCACGTCCTCACATCTTTAATTCCGCCAGTACCTCGTCTCCTATCTTCCAAACTTCAAAGAAGCTCTCCTGCGAACCTTGCAGAACTAGTACTCCTGGAAGAAAGGATATTGCGGAGACATGGCATAGCCACAGCCTGGGGGCTGTTTCTAGAATGAATTTTTCACTCTACAGCGGAGTGTGCGCTGATATGAAACTTCCTGGCAGATTAACCTCGCAATAGAGCTTCTGTGAAGTTTGGAAGGTAGGAAACGTGAGCTGCATGCGAATCAAGCGAAACGCAATTCAGAACGTTCGGACACTTTTGGGTATGATAGTACATCTACACTCCACAGAATGTTGTAGAGGATACCGCTGTACGAAATTGTGGTTCTCACGTCAAGAAAACTGATGTGTAACTTTCTGTCCAGAATTCTAACTAAGAATAATTCCGAGAATGTTGATATGATGCCCACGACATCGCACATCCAACACAGAGAGTCATTTGTGTAATGACAAGAAAGTTTCCACTTGCCGATATGAATTAAAGAGGAGCACTGATAAGAAAAGAGCTTGACATTAAGGTTTGTATCGTAAGTGGAGTCTCATCTGACTATTTTCCGCTATTAATCACGATCGTCTTCCTTATATTCCAGAGCGCAAATCTGTCTTCCGGAAGAGCCGAGTTGAAGAACAGATTCGGAAGATTTTTTTAAAAAACGAAATAATCACTTGTCGGAACTCGCAAGGTGTGGTGCAGTATTGCGGCGGGATTCTAACGCTACCCAAACCCGCTAAGTTTCGCAGAGTAAAGTGAGAACGGACTTTGTGTAGGGCAGTCGAGAACGGATTTCGCTTTGGGCCGCTGGACGCTGTCGAGAATACGCTCCAGTTCGTTGCAAGGCGCTACAGAGGGAGGGATATGTCCGACCTGAGCACAGTGCAGAGGCTGAGCTGAAATTTCAGCCGCCACTGTAGCCGTCTTCTACACTAGCAAAGCAGGCATGCGGCGTCGCTGCAGCCACTGAGACTAAGGGAACACAAAGTAGTTGATTTGCATCAGAATTCCTATTCGCAGATCTATTTTTAACAGCCAGCTAGTTATAACCATCTCGCGCTTTGGCGAAAATTTTGGTGCGTTGACTTGGTTTCCACTTCCGCTCATGAAATGTGTGCCGAAGTTATTTCATAGTTCACGATGTAATTGTTTCAGACTGGTATTGGGCGCAGCGCATTTAAATATGTGTACCGATGGAATTTTTGAAATGCGAAATTGCATATCACGATCTGGTAATCGCTCTATGCTGTGTGACTTGTTAAAATTCTTGGGTTTTCTCTTGATTGAATGTTCAGGTTGTACAATAAGCGAAAAATAAGTATTGACCATTTGTATCAAAGTCACGCCAGTGGCGGAACGGGGACACACCGAAATTTTGCGTCTGTCCCACAGAAGGTTGAAAAATGAAACTGTTAACGCATTGGTAGTTAGCGTAGATATGTGGGCTGGTATGGCAAGAAAGTATTTGAACACACTTTTATTGAGAATCAGCTTAATATGTTGTAAATTACTCAGAGATGCAGAGAACGATGCTTACATAGTAACAGTCGGATTGCAAAAGACAAAAGCGAACGGCTAAGCATCTCCTTGCTTTCCTCGAAACAACTGAAGGCCCCGACCTCGTTTGTTTGAACAGATAATGTAAACGTTAATATATGGACTCCAGTATCGTTGCACAAAATTTTACACACAAAAAATTAATTTTTAGAAAGGGGTATCACAATGCTCCCTGAATTACTACGAAACAATTTGTTGCTTTATTGTGATTAGACAATCCATAGAAAAGAAAAAAAAGTATGTATACGTTTTATACACGTTCGACTAGAACAATCCAATAAACGATTCATTTGTTGAATAAAATTTTCTCGGGTTTTCAACCGCGTCAATTGGTTAAAACTACACGAGCTTTCGGCCAAGCACTCCTTGGCCATTGTCAAGTGTTATGACTGCCAGTGGGCTGTTGGTGCGCCCTTATATACGCTAGCTGCCGGCTGTGACGTCACTGGTGCCCGTGATATTGCCATATAGGGCATGTTTTGAGTCGGCGTTCGATGCGCCCTCTTCAACCGCGCGATCACTGGATCCCACGCAGCGCTGACCTATAAGCCACAGTCTCTATTCAGGGTGTTTGTGGTAATTTTTATTTCAATAGCTTCCCGTATTCATCATCCAGCACAGAAGCGCTCAGTATTGCAAACATTGGTTCATCGTGCAAGAGTAATATCAGACGACGACAACCTGCCCCACGAACTGAGCCACCTACGCAAGGTTTTCAGGAATAACGGCTACAGCACCCATCAAGTGAAAGAAGTCATTTCTGGGAAATATCAGAATAAGGCCAGCGAGGAAGAGCAGGAAAAGAAACTTGCTTTGCTGCCATTCTGTGGCTCTGTGTCGGGAAAGATAAGCCGCCTGTTGAAAAGACACAAGATCAAATCGATTTCCAGGCCTCCAACGAAAATCCGTCAATTACTGAGACCAGTTAAAGACGCTGTAGGTCTCAGAACACCTGGAGTTTACGAAATACCTTGTGAGTGTGGCCAGAAGTACATCGGACAAACAGTGCGCACTGTGGAACAACGCAGGAAAGAACACGAGAGGTATTATCGCCTACGCTATCCAGAGAAATCTGCGTTAGCTGAGCATGCGTTAGAAAACGGTCACCACATAAAATTTGGCGATACCTCTGTCGTGGCTCGCACTAACGGCTTCTGGGACAGTTTAATACGGGAAGCTATTGAAATAAAAATTACCACAAACACCCTGAATAGAGATGGTGGCTTACAGCTCAGCGCTGCGTGGGATCCAGCGATCGCGCGGTTGAAGAGGGCGCATCGACCGCAACGGTCTCAGGTTCGAATTCTGCCTCGGGCATGGATCTGTGTGGTGTCCTTAGGTTAGATTTAAGTAGTTTTAAGTTCTAGGGGACTGATGACCTCAGAAGTCAAGCCCCACAGTGCTCAGAGCCATTTGAACCAATAGAAAAATTGGATGAAGATACTGAACGGGTAATTCAGTACATAAACGGAGATGAAAATCTAGCAGTCATGGAAAACTGGAATGAGGTTGCAGGAGAAGGAGCAGAAGATAGGGTTGCAGGAGAATACCGGCTTGGCACTCGGAATGAGACAGGAGAAAGACGAGTTCTGCAATAAATGTCAGCTAATAACAGCGAATACTCAGTCATAAGAGGAGGAAGTATACCTCGAAAAGAAGGGGGGATGCGGGAAGATTTCAGTTAGTACTGATTAGTCCAAATTCCGAAATCAGATATTGACTGGTGTGCCCAGCATCAGATATAGACTCAGGTCAACATTTAGTAATGATGAAGAGTAGGCTGACGTTTAAGAGATAAATCAGAAAGAATCAAAGCGCAAAGTGGGCAGTACTAAGGAATGAAAAGATACGCTTCAAGTTCTCTGAAGCTATACATACGACGATAACGAGTTGCTCAGCAAATAGTTCAATTGAAAAGGCATGGACGTCTCTGCAAAGCGCCATCACAGAAATTGAGATGAAAAGCGTAGGTACAAAGAAGGTAACCGAGAAAACCATGGATAACAGAAGATATGCTTCAGCTGATCGATAATAGAAGGAAATACAAAACTGTTCAGGGAAATTCAGGAATACAGAAATACAAGTCACTTAGAAATGAAATAAACACGAAGTGCACGGAAGCTAAAGCGAAATGGCTACATGAAAAATGTGAAGAAATCGAAAAAGAAATGATTATCGGAAGGATTGACTAAGCGTATAGAAAAGTCAAAACAAATTTCTATGAAATTAAAAGCAAGGGTGAGGACGTTAAGAGTGCAACGGGAATTCAACTGTTAAATGCAAAGAAGAGAGCAGATTGGTGGAAAGAGTACACCGAAGAGCTCTATGAGTGGGAAGACTTGCCTGACGACATGATAGGAAAGAAAAACTGGAGTCGATATAGAAGAGATAGGGGATCCAGGATTAAAATCAGAATGTAAAAGAGCTTTGGAAGGCTTAAAATCGAGAAAGGCACAAAGGATAGGTGATCTTCCATCTGAATTTCTAAAATGGTTGGGGGAAGTGGCAACAAAACGACTGTTCACGTTGGTCTATACAATGTATGAGTCTGGCAATACCCCGTCGGATTTTCGGGAAAACACCACCCACTAAATTTGGAAAATTACAAGACCCGCTGACTGCGATAATTATCGTATAATCAGAGTGACAGCTCATGCATCCAAGTTTCTGGCAAGAATAATATGGAGAAAAATGGGAAAAGAAAATTGAGAATATGTTAAATGACGGTTTGTTTGGCTCTAGAGAAGGCAAAGGCAGCAGAGAGGCAATACTAATAATGTAAGGAAGACTAAAGTAAAATAAAAACACTTTCATTGGATCTGTCTACCTGAAAAAGCGTTCGACAGTGTCAAATGTTCGAAATTCTGAGAAAAATGGGGGAAGCTGTAGGCAAAGACGGGCAATATACAATATGTACAAGAACCAAGAGGGAGCAATAAAAGTGGAAGACCAAGAACCCAGTGCACGGATTTAAAAAGGGTGCAAGACGGTGATGTATTCTTTCTCCGTTGTTGTTGATATTTCGGAGAAGAAATGGCAGGAGTAAAAGAGAGGTTCACGATTGGGATTAATGCTTAAGGAGATAGGGTATAAAATTTATAGTTCGCTGATGACATTCTCTTGCTCAGTGAAAGTGGAGAAGGATTACATAATCTGCTGACTGGAATGAACAGTCTAATGAATACAGAGTATGGATTGAGAGGAAATCGAAGGAAGACGAAAGTAATGAGAAGCAACAGAAATGAGGACAGGGAGAAACTTAACGTCAGAACTGATAGTCACGAAGTAGATGAAGTTAAGGAATTCTGTTATCTAGGCAGCAAATAACTCGTGACGGACGGAGCAAGGAGGACATAGGAAGCAGACTGTCTATGGCCAAAAGCTCTTTCCAGGCCAAGAGAAGTCTACTGGTGCCAAACGTAGGCCTTAATTTGAGGAAAAAATTTCTGAGAGTGTGAGTTTGTAGTGTAACGTGGACTGTGGGAAAATCGGAACGGATGAAAATCCAAGCATTTGAGATGTGGTGGTATAGAATAATGTTGAAAATTAGGTGGACTGGTAAAGTAAGTACTGAGATACCCAAAGAACCGGCTTGAAAAGTACGACACGGAAAACACAAACAAGAAGAAGGGACAGGATGATAGGACATCTGTTAAGACATCACGGAATAACTCAGATGGTCCCAGAGGGAGCTGTAGAGGGTAAAAACAGTCGAGGGAGACAAAGATTGAAATACGAGGGTCGTTTGAAAAGTCCGTACAAAATAAAAACTACTGACGTGTTTGGGGTAAACCTTTTTTATTTTGCGACATAGTCTCCTTTTAGACTTATACACTTCGTCCAATGCTGTTCTAATTTGTTGATCCCTTCCGAATAACATGAATTGTCCAAGTCTGCAAAATAGCTATTAGTTGCTGCAATCACCTCCTCCATTAAATAAAATCTTTGTCCCGCGAGCCATTTCTTCAAATTGTGGTACAAATAGTAGTCTGAGGGAGCCAAGTTTGGCGAATAGGAGGGATGTGAAACGAGCTCGAATCCAATTTCCATTAATTTTGCGACCACAACTGCTGAGGTGTGTGCTGCTGTATTGTCGTGATGGAAAAGGACTTTTTTGCGGTCCAGTCGTCAGCGGTTTTCTTGCAGCTCGGTTTTCAAACAGTCCAACAACGAATAATGAATAATATGCACCTGTAATAGTTTTACCCTTTTCCAGATAGTCATGAGGTTTATCCCTTGCGAATCCCAAAAGACAGTCGCCATAAACTTTCCGGGCGAAGGAATGGTCTTCGCCTTTTTTGGTGCACATTCTCCCTTGGTAACCCATTGTTTAGATTGTTGTTTGGTCTCAGGAGTATAGTAATGGATCCATGTTTCATCCACAGTGACGAAACGACGCTTAAAGTCCTGCGGATTCTTCCTGAACTGCTGCAAACCATCCTTGCAACACTTCACATGATTCCGTCTTTGGTCAAGCGTGAGCAATCGCGGAACCCATCTTGCGGATAGCTTTCTCATGTCCAAATGTTTATGCAAAATATTAGGTACCCGTTCATTAGAAATGCCTACAGCACTAGCAAATCTCATGCACCTTAACTCTTCTGTCATCCATCACCATATCATGGATTTTATCAATGATTTCTGGAGTCGTAACCTCCACAGGGCGTCCAGAACGTGCAGCACCGCATGTGCCCATATGGCCACTCCGAAAATTTTGAAACCACTTATAAACTGTTCTAATCGAATGTGCGGAGTCACGGTAATGTTTATCAAGCTTCTCTTTAGTCTCCTGAGGCATTTTGCCTTTCATAAAGTAATATTTTATCACCAAAAGAAATTCTTTTTCGTCCATTTTTTTACAATCACTCGACTTCCTTGATTCACACGAATATGCTAAACACAAAGAAATAGACCAATATGGCTGAAACTTGGTGTGCGTTCTTTCCAAAGATACTACTAACTAAACATGACCTCGATACGCGCCGGTCGTGCCATCTCTTGGACTTTACACGGACTTTTCGAACGTCCCTCGTACATCCAGCAAATAATTGAGGGCGTAGGATGCAAACGAAGACGTTAGCACAGGAGAGGAATTCGTGGCGGGCCCCATCAAACCAGTCAGTGCAGAGTATACTGATGAGTAATTTTTTTCTATATTTATCCATGCCCCGTTTGTTGATTATTCCAGTTGCTGGTGTTGGGTGGGAGGGGGGGGGGAGAGTTTTATATATTATTTTATTGTGTTAGGTATTAAGTGTTGTTTGATTAACTGAGCGCTATTTCCTGCTTTTTCCTTCTCGTGTATGTGCTCTGAGTTATTATATTGTTTTAAGTTGTTTAATAAAACTGGTTTACACTTGGTTAAGATTTTTTACCTACACAAGCCGCAACCAGTTTCCACCGCACTCCGTTTTTTTGCGCCACAGTACCTTCGCTGGAGGCACCACCCAATCTCTGAAGCTCCCGAGTTCAATGCTGGGCTTTTGCACGCCCCTACCAGCTGAGTTGGGCTGTATGCAGTACACGTGAGTCAAGCAGCAACATCACTTGCTGCAGAGCAGACTCCCGTCTTGCGTCAGCACGGCCGCACGCCTTACCGACTGTCATGGTGTAATTGAGTGCTGTTTCTGCAGCGAATTCACTTGCCGCATGCTAGCCACTGGTGGATCCTGGCCAGTGTCGCCAGCCTCCTGTACGGCGAGAAGAGATTGCGCAATAGCAGATTTGTAAGTCATGAACACTTTCACATTTGTAGTGGACCGTACCGAATTAGGAAGATAACACGTGGCAACGTAGTCCTGATCAAGACTCTCAGCAACAGCAAACTAAAGGGATGGTAATATTTGTCGCACCTGAAAATGTTTATCGAATAAGCAGTATTAGAGAGAAAACTACTAGTCTCAGTACTGTAGGCGGGTGTACGAAGAAAAATGAGGGAGAATGGTATGGAGGAATTTTTGTTGTAGTTCGGATTTTGGCGACTTCCTCATAAGTTTAAAACCTTTGAGACAGTGTGGAAAATCACAATGATAACGGCATTGGACGAGGCACTGGGTAAGTGCATCCCATAAGAACTATTTGCGTGTTGTAGTTTTGTTATTAGATGCCAGTAGAGGAAAAATCTGACCGATAATTTGTGGTAGCATTGTAACATTGAGCATTTCACGATTTGCAGGACGCCATGGAGAGCTGAGCCTGTGAGGATTTTCATTCTGTTTAAGAAAGCCAGTACCGTGAGACACTGAGTGATGATGTAGGAAAGTACAGGGTACTGACACATGACATGTCACGTAAAGGTACGCGAGTCTGATCAACCAAAGGTGCAAGATTTGTCTGCGTATTTTGTTTGTACTGTTCGCAGGGGTTGCGACTGTCAACTGAAAGAAGTACATACACTCCTGGAAATGGAAAAAAGAACACATTGACACCGATGTGTCAGACCCACCATACTTGCTCCGGACACTGCGAGAGGGCTGTACAAGCAATGATCACACGCACGGCACAGCGGACACACCAGGAACCGCGGTGTTGGCCGTCGAATGGCGCTAGCTGCGCAGCATTTGTGCACCGCCGCCGTCAGTGTCAGCCAGTTTGCCGTGGCATACGGAGTTCCATCCCAGTCTTTAACACTGGTAGCATGCCGCGACAGCGTGGACGTGAACCGTATGTGCAGTTGACGGACTTTGAGCGAGGGCGTATAGTGGGCATGCGGGAGGCCGGGTGGACGTACCGCCGAATTGCTCAACACGTGGGGCGTGAGGTCTCCACAGTACATCGATGTTGTCGCCAGTGGTCGGCGGAAGGTGCACGTGCCCGTCGACCTGGGACCGGACCGCAGCGACGCACGGATGCACGCCAGGACCGTAGGATCCTACGCAGTGCCGTAGGGGACCGCACCGCCACTTCCCAGCAAATTAGGGACACTGTTGCTCCTGGGGTATCGGCGAGGACCAGTCGCAACCGTCTCCATGAAGCTGGGCTACGGTCCCGCACACCGTTAGGCCGTCTTCCGCTCACGCCCCAACATCGTGCAGCCCGCCTCCAGTGGTGTCGCGACAGGCGTGAATGGAGGGACGAATGGAGACGTGTCGTCTTCAGCGATGAGAGTCGCTTCTGCCTTGGTGCCAATGATGGTCGTATGCGTGTTTGGCGCCGTGCAGGTGAGCGCCACAATCAGGACTGCATACGACCGAGGCACACAGGGCCAACACCCGGCATCATGGTGTGGGGAGCGATCTCCTACACTGGCCGTACACCACTGGTGATCGTCGAGGGGACACTGAATAGTGCACGGTACATCCAAACCGTCATCGAACCCATCGTTCTACCATTCCTAGACCGGCAAGGGAACCTGCTGTTCCAACAGGACAATGCACGTCCGCATGTATCCCGTGCCACCCAACGTGCTCTAGAAGGTGTAAGTCAACTACCCTGGCCAGCAAGATCTCCGGATCTGTCCCCCATTGAGCATGTTTGGGACTGGATGAAGCGTCGTCTCACGCGGTCTGCACGTCCAGCACGAACGCTGGTCCAACTGAGGCGCCAGGTGGAAATGGCATGGCAAGCCGTTCCACAGGACTACATCCAGCATCTCTACGATCGTCTCCATGGGAGAATAGCAGCCTGCATTGCTGCGAAAGGTGGATATACACTGTACTAGTGCCGACATTGTGCATGCTTTGTTGCCTGTGTCTATGTGCCTGTGGTTCTGTCAGTGTGATCATGTGATGTATCTGACCCCAGGAATGTGTCAATAGAGTTTCCCCTTCCTGGGACAATGAATTCACGGTGTTCTTATTTCAATTTCCAGGAGTGTAGTTGTAATATTGAATATCTTAGAGGAACAGAAGTACGGCCCACGCTCGCAATGATTTAGTAAAGAGCAATTTAACTTGAAAATAGAGGGAAAGTAAAATCACTAACTCAGATACGGAAATAATCAACGTAAATACGTAACTGAGCATTGAATTATCATAATAGAGTGTCTTTTGTTTTCGTGTATTGTCGCCCACACGCAATACATGTGCGCCTTCGTGTGTTTCAGACTAGTCATCTGGGAAGTAGAATAACCAACTTCTTAGAATGTTAGCAAACGAAGAGATGTACTTTTATCTGCAAAAGTTGGGAAAATGCTGCATGCTGGCAGTGCAGAAGTTAGTTGTATAGCGCTATAATAGTTACTACAATACGCTTGCTGAACCAGGAGGAGAGAAATCCGATAAACATCTGTGGATACCTCAGAAGCTAATGGCATTTCCGTGCGCTTTGTATTGACCGCAAGTCCGCTAAATAAAAACAAGAACAAAATAAAATTTGCTTTTATCTTCCAGTGTTATAGAAAGAAGTTTAAAATGTGTTCATTTATGAAAGTCAGATCTGAGTATTAAATATACACTACTGGCCATTAAAATTGCTACACCACGAAGATGACGTGCTAGAGACGCGAAATTTAACAGACAGGAAGAAGATGCTGTGATATGCAAATTATAAGCTTTTCCGAGCATTCACTCAAGGTTGGCGCCGGGGCGACACCTACAACGTGCTGAGATGAGGAAAGTTTCCAACAGACAGGAAGAAGATGCTGTGATATGCAAATTATAAGCTTTTCAGAGCATTCACTCAAGGTTGCCGCCGGGGCGACACCTACAACGTGCTGAGATGAGGAAAGTCTCCAACCGATTTCTCATACACCAAAAGCAGTTGACCGGCGTTACCTGGTGAAACGTTGTTGTGATGCCTCGTGTAAGGAGGAGAAATGCGTACCATCACGTTTCCGACTTTGATAAAGGTCGGATTGTAGCCTATAGCGATTGCGGTTTATCGTATCACGACATTGCTGCTCGCGTTGGTCGAGATCCAGTGACTGTTAGCAGAATATGGAACCGGTGGGTTCAGGAACGTAATACGCAACGCCGTGCTAGATCCTAACAGCCTCGTATCACTGTCAGTCGAGATGACAGGCATCTTATCCGCATGGCTGTAGCGGATCTTGCAGCCACGTCTCGACCCCTGAGTCAACGGATGGGGACGTTTGCAAGACAACACGGTCTGCACGAACAGTTCGACGACGTTTGCAGCAGCATGGACTATCAGCTCGGAGACCACGGCTGCGGTTACCCTTGACGCTGCATCACAGACAGGATCGCGTGCGATGGTGTACTCAACGACGAACCTGGGTGCACGAATGGCAAAACGTCATTTTTTCGGATGAATCCAGGTTCTATTTACAGCATCATGATGGTCGCATCCGTGTTTGGGGACATCGCGGTGAACGCACATTGGAAGCGTGTATTCGTCACGCCATACTGGCGTATCACCCGGCGTGATGGTATGGGGTGCCATTGGTTACACGTCTCGGTCACCTCTTGTTCGCATTGACGGCACTTTGAACAGTGGACGTTACATTTCAGATGTGTTACGACCCGTGGCTCTACCCTTAATTCGATCCCTGCGAAACCCTACATTTCAGCAGGATAATGCACGGCCGCATGTTGCAGGTCCTGTACGGGCCTTTCTGAATACAGAAAATGTTCGACTGCTGCCCTGGCCAGCACATTCTCCAGATCTGTCACCAATTGAAACCGTCTGGTCTATGGTGGCCGAGCAACTGGCTCGTCACAATACATCAGTCCCTACTCTTGATGAACTATGGTATCGTGTGGAAGCTGCATGGGCAGCTGCACCTGTTCACGCCATGCAAGCTCTGTTTGACTGAATGCCCAGGCGTATGAAGGCCGTAATTATGGCCAGAAGTGGTTGTTCTAGGTACTTATTTCTCAGGATCTATGCACCCAAATTGCGTGAAAATTTAATCACATGTCAGTTCCAGTATAATATATGTGTCTAATGAATACACGTTTATCATCTGAATTTCTTCTTGGTGTAGCAGTTTTAATGGACAGTAGTGTAAATTTAATCAATCATTTCGAAAGGCCAAGGAGCTTTAGTTCATCTGATCACTTATAAGAGGCCGTGGAGACAAGGTATAATTAAAATATGTTGATTTGATGTCATTAATAATAATTAGTTGTCTTTAAAGGCAAAGAGTTCACGTTATTCATGTATTCATTTTTGATTGGCCAAGGAGCCATCTTTGTTAGGGAAGGATACCGAGTGTCATGGTAACCCTGTAAATTTAATTTTTGTATTTGTAATTCATCCAAGTAATACTGTTCGAGGGCAGTGTTTCCGACACGGCTGATGCTGCGCGCACGAGAAGATGAGACGGAGCCCCTGACCGTGGAGGCAGCTGTCCAGAGAGGGCGGCGCGACCTGACACACTGGTGTTGGGCGAGAACACCTGTCCCCCTAAGCGGTTCCTACTGAGGGGGTGCCACACCCTTACACCGGCTGGGCAAACATTCAAGAACACTAACATGTTCAGTACGCGGCGCACGCCACCCGTCACCAACCCAGGCAGTCCCACCTGCACCCCAAGCGGACCGGTCCCGACCGCCAGGCGACTTTCAGTGCCGGCTAACAGCAGGCGATCTGATCAGGAAGCGACACTGCGGAAGTGATCAACCCTGCACCCGAAACGTTACCAGGGAGGCTGCAGGTCAACCCGAGGGGGCACAGCATCTGAGTGTGTGTGAGAATGGACAAGGAACTGCTTGTTATTTCATTATTATATGGTCCACAAAAGGTTCTCCTACACAAAATAATAATTATCTGACACTTGTTTCATGCACTTATCCAGTTACAAACTTGAGGTGCGAGACAAGTGACGCAGATGTATTCCGACTGAATTTGCGAACGACATCGTATTTCTTCTCTAGAGGTGTATGAGAATGAAAATAATTAACGCACCTACCTCAGTATCGATTTATTTGTGAGTGAAGTCCACAAACGTTTGCTATTGTTCATTGAAGCTATAAAAACACAGATCAGTCATTACAGCAGGAAATTCTGAACTCCTTGACAGTGACAATGTGTGCAGTATGAGAGTGATCTACTTACTGTTTACAAGCAACTCACCTGTCTTGCCCTTCAGTTCTTGACATGACGCACCTAAATTATGCCACACTTTCTCATTGATTCCTCAGTTATTTGTTTTATCTTGTCTTTGAACAGCTTAAACCCTTCCCCAATCGTCCGTTTGCACAACCTTTGCGTGAAACCCTTGCACCTGATCCGTTAATGGCTGCTCTAATTTCTCGAAATTTCCCTTACTTTCCCTGAATTGTTCTTCTGTCCTTTTGAATTTCGCATTGTTCTTTTCAGCTTGCTGTTTCTTGATTAACGCCAGTGGCGCAAAATTTTCTTCTGATGCTTTGAAAATCTCCTCCGTCTTTTTATAAGCGGCATGGATAAAACACAGGGAGTGAAAGGCTATTTACAATTTGTACAGAAACCAGATGGCAGTTATAAGAGTCGAGGGGCATGAAAGGGAAGTAGTGATTGGGAAAGGAGTGAGACAGGGTTGCAGCCTCTCCCCGATGTTATTCAATCTGTATATTGAGCAAGCAGTAAAGGAAACAAAAGAAAAATTCGGAGTAGGTATTAAAATCCATGGAGAAGAAATAAAAACTTTGAGGTTCGCCGATGACATTGTAATTCTGTCAGAGACAGCAAAGGACGTGGAAGAACAGTTGAACGGAATGGATAGTTTCTTGAAAGGAGGATATAAGATGAACATCAACAAAAGCAAAACGAGGATAATAGAAAATAGTCGAATTAAGTCGGGTGATGCTGACGGAATTAGATTAGGAACTGAGACACTTAAAGTAATAAAGGAGTTTTGCTGTTTGGGGAGCAAAATAACTGATGATGGTCAAAGTAGAGAGGATATAAAATGTAGACTGGCAATGGCAAGGAAAGCGTTTCTGAAGTTGAAAAATTTGTTAACATCGAGTATAGATTTAAGTGTCAGGAAGTCATTTCTGAAAGTATTTGTATGGAATGTAGCCATGTATGAAAGTGAAACATGGACGATAAATAGTTTGGACAAGAAGAGAATAGAAGCTTTCGAAATGTGGTGCTACAGAAGAATGCTGAAGGCTAGATGGGTAGATCACATAACTAATGATGAAGAATTGAATAGAATTGGGGAGAAGAGGAGTAGGGACCAGTTAGTAGGACATGTTCTGAGGCATCAAGGGATCACAAATTTAGCATTGGAGGGCAGCTTGGAGGGAAAAAATAGTATAGGGAGACCAAGATATGAATACACTAAGCAGATTCAGAAGGATGTGGGTTGCAGTAAGTACCGGGGGATGAAGAAGCTTGCACAGGATAGAGTAGCATGGAGAGCTGCGTCAAAGCAGTCTCAGGAGTAAAGACCACAAGAACAACAACAACACATTCACCTTTTTTTGTTGGTCGTCTGTCCTTTTGAAAAACTCTTCCCCCCTTTTCTGTTGCTGTAAGGACTCTTTGTAACACTCCTCCGATATTCTGTGGAATTCTTCTGTATTTTTCTGCTGCTGGTCGTCCTGTTCATATTGACGCTTGTTTGCCAAGCCATCTCAATTAAAAAGAACTGGAAATCAAAAAATGGTGGTGAAGGAGGAGTTGATCCGCTATGGGTAACGCTCTGTGTCACGCCCTCGTGTCCAGTGACTGCGCAGTTTCCCATCGTCTGTGCGATCGTCACATTCTCTTCACCCACCGACCCAGCTTCCGTGTGTTCCCTATTAATATACATGTTATTTGACTCATTAGCTATCACTGCCGGCCCCTGCACAACTATGACTTCCTATAGCTTCAGTACTAAGTGAGCTGTCTTGCTCGGCTTCCATATTAAATTCACGGTTTTCAGTTACAGATGGGCTAGCTTCTTCCCAATCAGTTTCACTCACCCTTCTAAACTATGTGCACGTGCACGAGTTATCTATAGCATATTCAAACACTGACACAAATAAAACACTTCCCAGTAATTACCAAAATGGTTCAAATGGCTCTGAGCACTATGGGACTTAACATCTGTGGTCATCAGTCCCCTAGAACTTAGAACTACTTAAACCTAACTAACCTAAGGACATCACACACATCCATGCCCGAGGCAGGATTCGAACCTGCGACCGTAGCAGTTGCGCGGTTCCGGACTGAGCGCCTTAACCGCGAGACCACCGCGGCCGGCAGTAATTACCAAATTACTGATTTACACGCATATGAAACACAATGAAATCTTACCGAAAACACAAAAACGCAAAATACACCCCCCAAAAGTGCAATGTTAAAACTCAGGTGAACAACTGGCTCCACTCACCTACATTCTTCGTGCTGTAAGAGACGCTCAAATTAGCATAACGCAAGCAACTAATATCGAATTCAAATTCTTGAAGTTCTGTATTATTGTTGTGTTCATACGTACTGTTCCAGTTAAAATATGGTTAAATAGCAGACGATTCAAATAGTATATGACAAATTACTATGTACTGACCTATAGAAATGACTATGAAAATCAAAGAATTGCAGAATCCGAAAATAAATCCAGGCCAGGAGTCATAAAATTTCTAATTTGATGACTTCCAAAACGATTGTGTACATCAGAGGACTGCGAATGATCGGGTTAATCCTGGCCATTTGTTGAAAAATTCTTATTTTCTGGTCTAAAAATTGAATATGTAAATCAGAGGGTTCCAGATTTCGAAAAATTCCTGGCTAAGTGTCGACAAATTCCGCTTTAAAATGGCAGTTTAGCATACCCGTAAGATACTATAGGTCTGACACCCATGGCCTACAAGAAAGAAAACTCCCCATAAGATCATAAAAATTAAGACAAACGAGGTAGTACAACGGATAACGTCTTATTAAGTGGAATTTACTAGGCGCGACCGAATTAAGCTTGAAAGTATGGGCATCACACCTGATACAAACATATTTATGAAGGCAGTCATTAACTTACGAAAGGAAACTAGTGATCACTATAAAAATTTGGTTTCTTGCCATAAGACATCAAACAAGACGAGTCAAGTAAATAAACGTTTAATAAGTCGACAAGGGATTGCAGACGCAGGTAAGATAAAACTCTGATGCAAATTAACTAACTTCGCGTTCCCCTCAGTACTCTGCTCTAAGTCCCAGATGTCTCTCTCAGCAGCTCTACAACGACCTGGAGCAACTGGGTTCTCGACAGTGTCCCTAAGAGAAGCTTGTTTTTGACGGTGTCCGTAGACGGAGTCTATTCTCAATTTACTCTGCAAAAATTAAATGATTCTGCCAGCATAGGAATCTCTTCAGCCAATTCCAGCAGTCCTTGCGAGTTCCGACGAATTATAATTTTGTAAATAAGTTTAACAGTTGCCTTGTTATTGTGATCTTCAGTCCGAAGACTCCACGTTGCTCTATCCTGTGCAAGCCTCTTCATCTACGAATAACGAATGCAACCTACATCCTTCTGAATCTGATTATTGTATTCATCTCTTGGTTTCCCTCTACGATTTTTACCCTTCACGCTTCCCTCCAGTACTAAATTGGTGATCCCTTGATGTCTCACAATGTGTCCTAACAGATGATCCCTTCTTCATTCAGGTTGTGCCATAAATTTCTTTTCTCCCCAGTTCTATTAAGTACCTTCTCATTAGTTGCACCATCTACCCATCTAATCTTAGCATTCTTCTGTAGAAACACATTTCAAAAGGCTCTATTCTCTTCTTGTCTCAGTTACTTACCGTCTATGTTTCACTTTCATACATGGCTAAGCTACATACAAATACTTCCGAAATATTTAGTGTCAATAAATTTCCCTTCTTGCTCTTAACACTTTACGTTTTATATCCTCTCTATTTAGATCATCACCAGTTACACTGAAAGGAAAAAATCGCAACAGTAAGAAGGAGTTGGCCGTCGTAAACGAAAGTTGGATCTGAGGTCATCAGTCCCCTGGACGTAGAACTACTTAAACCTAATTAACTAAGGACATCACACACATCCACGCTCTAGGCTGATTTCAAACCTGCGACCGTAGCAGCAGCGCGGTTCTGGACTGAAGCGCCCAAAGCCGCTCGGTCACAGCGGCCGGCGCATATTTCTACATCTGAAAGATGATGTCTATTCAGATTCCGCGCCAGTTGCACAAGAGTGGCATTAGTAGTGCCACTATGAAGATGCAAATCATGTTTGCTTTAAAAACACGCTGTAACGGTCGTGAGTGGTAGTTTCCCTTGAGACAGGACGTGGTTTGTTGATGTTACTCAAGAATGTCTTCTAGGCGACAAAGACGCCATTACCAACACCTCACTGGGTTTGAACGAGTTCATTTTGGTTGGTTGGTTGGTTTGGGGAAGGGACCAAACTGCGAGGTCATCTGTCTCATCGGATTAGGAAAGGGTAGGGTAGGAGGTCGGCCATGCCCTGTCAAAGGAACCATCCCGGAATTTGCATGAAGCGATTTAGGGAAATCATGGAAAACCTATATCAGGATGGCCGGACGCGTGTTTGAACCGTCGTCCTTCCGAATGCGAGTCCTGTGTGCTAACCACTGCGCCACCTCGCTCGGTACGAGGTCATGTAATAGGGCTACGAAAATCAGGACGTTCTTTCTGCGATATTGCAGAAAGACTTGACAGGAACGCAACTACTATGCATGACTGCTAGCAGCGGCGGTCTGGAGAATGTGTGGTCGCTGAAGATCGGGAGCCGGACGCTCACGTGACACTACCGAGAGGGAAGACCATCATGTTTAGCGTATGGGTCTGGCGCATCGTACTGCATCTGTTGCAGCAATCTGAGCAGCAGTTCGCATCACAGTGACACTATAAAACGTTACAAATCGGTTACTTCAAGGAACACTCCGAGCCAGAGCCGTGTAGCATGGGTTCCATTGACCACAAACCACCGCCATTTGCGACTTCGGGGGTGTCAAGCGAAAGCTCACTGGAGGTCAGGGAAGGGGTTTGTTGTGTTTTCTGATGAAAGCTGGTTCTGCCTCGGTGCCAGTGGTATCCGTGTATTGTTTAGAAGGGCCCGCAACCGACCTGTTTGTGTGCTAGATACACTGGACTCACACCTGGAATTATGGTCTGAGGAGCGATTTGGTACGACAGCGGGAGCTCTCTCTCGTGATTATCCCACCCAACCTGAATGCAAATTTGTACGTCAGTCTGGTAATTCGACTTGTGCTGCCACTCTTGAACTGCATTCCACTGGGTGTTTTCCAACATGATAACGCTCGCCCATATAGCGCCGTTGTAACTCAGCATACTGTACAGAGTGTCGACATGTTGCCTCGGTCTAATCGATCATCAGACCTGTCTTCCATCGAGCACATATGGGGCATCACCGGTCGACCACTCCAGCGTCATCCACAACCAGTATTAACCGGCCCTCTCTGTACTGACCGGCCAAGTGCAACAGGCATGGAACTCTTTCTCATAAACTGACTTCCGGCACCTGTACAACTAAACGCATGCACGTCTGCATGGTTGCGTTCAATGCTGGCGGGTATGCCGCTTATTAATGTAACTGCATTTCGCATTTCCAGTGGCTTACCTCGCACTTACATCAACCCATGACCTTGCAATGTTAATCAGATAAATATATTACCTAGACAAATATATTCCCAAAATTTCAAAAGTCTACTTTAATTACTTCTTGGTGCTTCCGCTTTTTCCTTCACTTTATTATGCTATCCAAATGGTAAACCTCATATACACTACTGGCCATTAAAATTGCTACACCGAGAAGAAATGCAGATGATAAACGGGTATTCATTGGACGAATGTATTATACTAGAACTGACATGCGATTACATTTTCACGCAATTTGGGTGCATAGATCCTGAGAAATCAGTACCCAGAACAACCACCTCTGGCCGTAATAACGGCCTTGATACGCATGGGCATTGAGTCAAACAGAGATTGGATGGCGTGCACAGGTACTACTCAAGAGTACTGACTGGCATATTGTAGCGAGCCAGTTGCTCTGCCACCATTGACCAGAAGTTTTCAATTGCTGAGAGATCTGGAGAATGTGCTGGCCACGGCAGCAGTCGAACATTTTCTGTATCCAGAAAGGCTCGTACAGGACATGCAGCATGCGGTCGTGCATTACCCTGCTGAAATGTAGGGTTTCGCAGGGATCGAATGAAGGGTAGAGCCACGGGTCGTAACACATCTGAAATGTAACGTCCACTGTTCAAAGTGCCGTCAATGCGAACTAGAGGTGACCGAACGTGTAACCAATGGCACCCCATACCATCACGACGGGTGATACGCCATATGGCGTGACGAATACACGCTTCCAATGTGCGTTCACCGCGATGTCACCAAACACGGATGCGACCATCATGATGCTGTAAACACAACCTGGATTCATCCGAAAAAAAGACGTTTTGCCATTCGTGCACCCAGGTTCGTCGTTGAGTTCACCATCGCAGGAGCTGCTGTCTGTGATGCAGCATCAAGGGTAACCGCAACCATGGTCTCCGAGCTGACAGTCCATGCTGCTGCATACGTCGTCGAACAGTCCGTGCAGATGGTTGTTGTCTTGCAAACGTCCCCATCTGTTGACCTAGGGATCGAGACGTGGCTGCACGATCCGTTACAGCCATGCGGATAAGATGCCTGTCATCTCGACTGCTAGTGATACGAGGCCGTTGGGATCCAGCACGGTGTTCCGTATTACCCTCCTGACCCCACCGATTCCATATTCTGCTAACAGTCTTTGGATCTCGACCAACGTGAGCAGCAATGTCGCGATACGATAAACCGCAATCGTGATAGGCTACAATCCGACCTTTATCAAAGTCGGAAACGTGATGGTACGCGTTTCTCCTCCTTACACGAGGCATCTCAACAACGCTTCACCAGGCAACGCCGGTAATCTGCTGTTTGTATATGAGGAATCGGTTGGAAACTTTCCCCATGTTAGCACGTTATAGGGTCGCCACCAGCGCCAAACTTGTGTGAATGCTCTGAAGTGCTAATCATTTGCATATCACTGCATCTTCTTCCTGTCGGTTAAATTTCGCGTCTGTAGCACATTATCTTCGTTGTGTAGCAATTTTAATGGCCAGTAGTGTAGTATTTTGTTTCGTTTGCTAATGTACCTCCCTCAGCACAACTTGATATAATTCGACTACATTCCATTATCCTTGTTTTGCTTTTGCTGATGTTGATCTTATATCGTTCTTTCAAGACACTGTCCATTCCGTTCGGGGGCTCTTTCAAGTGATTTGCTGTCTCCGACGAAATTACAATGCCACTGACAAAACTCAAAATTTTTATTTTTCTCTTGAACTTTAGTATACACCAGATTTTTCTTTGATTTCCTTTACTGACTGCTCAGTGTACAGATCGAATAACGTCGGGGATCAGTTATAAGATTCTTCAGTCCCTTCTCAACTACTGCTTAACTTTGATGCCCCTGAACTCTTATAAGTGCCATCTGCTCTCTGTACAAGTTGTGAATAGCATTTCGGTCCCTGTATTTTACTCCGCTACCTTCAGAATTTCAAAGAGAGTATTACTGACAACACACTCAAAAGCTTTCTCTGAGTCTGTAAATGCTGTAAATGTATGTTTGGCTTCCGTAACCTATCTACTAGGAGAAGTCGCAGGGTTAATATTGCCTGCGTGTTCCTACATGTATGCGGAATCGAATCTAATCTTCTAAGAGGTCGGCTTCTAAAAGATTTTCCATTCTTTTATACAGAATTTGTGTTAGTATTTTGCAATCATGACTTATCAAATTGATACTTCGGGAAAGTTCACAACTGCCAGCACCTGCTTTCTTTGGAATTGGAATTATTATTCTTCTTGAAGTCTGAGGATATTTCGCTTGTCTCACATATAGTGCACAGCAGATGGAAGGGTTTTGTCATGGCTAGCTCTCCTAAGGTTATCGGTAGTTTTGACGGAATGCCGTCTTCTCCTGGGTCCTTGTTCCGACGTAGGTCTTTCAGTGCTCTTTCAAATTCTTCTCGCAGTATCATGTCTCCCATTTCTTGTCTTCTTCGATTTCCATAACAGTGCCTTGAAATGCATCCCTTGCATGGACTCTCTAGATACTCCTTTCACCTTTCAGCTTTCCCTTCTTTGCTTAGGACCGGTTTTATCTGAGCTCCTGATATTCAGACAACTGCATCTGTTTTCTCTAAGGGCCTCTTTAATTTTCCTTTAAGCAGTATCTATCTTTCCGCTAGTGAGATACGCGTCTGGATCCTTACATTCGTCATAAGGTGTGAATACTCTTCTGACCAGTAAAGTATGGCGCGGGAAAGAAGTCAGTAAATCGCTTGGACGACATGACTCGGGCATGGCCAACAAAACGCCCCTGAGCGAGCCGGCCGTTGGTGGCCGAGCGGTTCTGGCGCTACAGTCTGGAACCGCGCGATCGCTACGGTCGCAGGTTCGAATCCTGCCTCGGGCATGGATGTTTGTGTTGTCCTTAGGTTAGTTAGGTTTAAGTAGTTCTAAGTTCTAGGGGACTTATGACCTCAGCAGTTGAGTCCCATAGTGCTCAGAACCAGATCAGCCCCTGAGCGTCTGCAGACAATTCGCTGTGACAGCACGCGCCGCTTCTCGCCTTGCCGTGGTGCTGCGTACAGGGACTGGCAAATACTTGGCCCTTTAGCACACCAATAACGCACGAGCAGCACTGGCGCGAGTGCTAAGCAGGGCGGAAACTCAAGTTTGCTAACTGGTAATTACACAGCACCCAAAGTGTAAAGTACCATTTCGAAGCCGGGAACCATCGGAGCTGGCTGACATCTCACAGACTAGCGGCTTCGCCTACCCTAGCTGATGATGGTGCTCGATGGGGCCGCAGTTGATAAGCACAATGGCCTCCGTGGCGTCAGAGAAGGCGGAAGGGCTGCTGGCTTCTCAACGGGGAGCAGCTGCACTTGCACCGGCCGTGTGTGATGTGACAGGAGCTTGTTTCGCGACACGTAGCCAGCGTTGTGACACAGAATGTAGCCAGCCAGCCCGTCGCTATGGCGGACCGCTGTGTTGCAGAATGCTGTACTAGCATTATTTTAGTGCCCAGCTGCAGAGTTACATAGCTTGCGGTTGTGATGGCCTGAAAGAGGCCGATGCCACGACGCTATGAACGCCACTAAGCAAACCGTTGTTTGGATCGTGTCAGGGACTGTACTGCTAAGCTGATCGAATCTGTGTGTCAGCTTCACCGAGCTTCAGGGTCAGATAATGTTCCGCCTGCAGTAGCGCAGACGCGACCTGTTGAACTAAAGGGGGAGCGGAATGACTGAAGCGAATTCGAGAAAGTGGTTTGTGAGCGTCTTTCAAGGAAGGATGACATCCCATGTAGGCAGTCAGCCTGCACTGTGTCCTTCTGTGGGATACACTACTGAAAGAAGACAATGAAGTAAATATTTCCATTTCTTCAGTCCACATCTAGACTGTTTTCCACCCTGTTTGGTGGCGCATAGTGTGAGGAATGGAAGACGTTGTGTCTGAGTAAAATAAAGGTGATTCACACACTCAGGATCTAGGCTCAGCAGTAAAGGTTGCGATTATTTCTCTAAGTGGTCATGTTCCGCACGGAAGTGACGTGGACCAAGAAGAAAGTATCTCAGTTCTGTATCGAAAACAAGATATGAATGTAAGAGTGCATCATAGTGAATTATTAGTGACAAGTGAAAAGTACTTAGCATCAACAGCAGAAGTTGGAAGACTGTTAGCTAAAAAAAATGTCGCTGTAACCATGTAAATGGAAACCTTACTGTAGGGACAAGAAAATTTCGCATAAACGATAATACGATAAATAACACGAAATCAGAGGATTTTACAGAAACAGCAAGAATTTGTTTAAAATTCGCCATTCCTGTCTGCAAATATTCTAAATGTGAAAGCTACAGGATACTAATATTGGCAACTGATGGGTATTTAATTTTGAAATTGGATCTTAACTTTTTTCTTAGGGGTGAGGTACGAGGGCAGTTCAATAAGTAATGCAACACATTTTTTTTCTGAAACAGGGGTTGTTTTATTCAGCATTGAAATACACCAGGTTATTCCCCAATCTTTTAGCTACACAACACTATTTTTCAACGTAATCTCCATTCAATGCTACGGCCTTACGCCACCTTGAAATGAGGGCCTGTATGCCTGCACGGTACCATTCCACTGGTCGATGTCGGAGCCAACGTCGTACTGCATCAATAACTTCTTCATCATCCGCGTAGTGCCTCCCACGGATTGCGTCCTTCATTGGGCCAAACATATGGAAATCCGACGGTGCGAGATCGGGGCTGTAGGGTGCATGAGGAAGAACAGTCCACTGAAGTTTTGTGAGCTCCTCTCGGGTGCGAAGACTTGTGTAAGGTCTTGCGTTGTCATGAAGAAGGAGAAGTTCGTTCTGATTTTTGTGCCTACGGACACGCTGAAGTCGTTTCTTCAATTTCTGAAGAGTAGCACAATACACTTCAGAGTTGATCGTTTGACCATGGGGAAGGACATCGAACAGAATAACCCCTTCAGCGTCCCAGAAGACTGTAACCATGACTTTACCGGCTGAGGGTATGGCTTTAATCTTTTTCTTGGTAGGGGAGTGGGTGTGGCGCCACTCCATTGATTGTTTGTTTAGACAACGAGGGACCCAGCGGGAACAAACCTTTGAATATCCCAACTGGTGAACAATTGTGACAGCACTACCAACAGAGATGTCAAGTTGAGCACTGAGTTGTTTGATGGTGATCCGTCGATCATCTCGAACGAGTGTGTTCGCACGCTCCGCCATTGCAGGAGTCACAGCTGTGCACGGCCGGCCCGCACGCGGGAGATCAGACAGTCTTGCTTGACCTTGCAGCGATGATGACACACGCTTTGCCCAACGACTCACCGTGCTTTTGTCCACTGCCAGATCACCGTCGACATTCTGCAAGCGCCTATGAATATCTGAGATGCCCTGGTTTTCAGCCA
Organism: Schistocerca nitens; assembly: GCF_023898315.1. Lineage (NCBI taxonomy): Eukaryota > Metazoa > Arthropoda > Insecta > Orthoptera > Acrididae > Schistocerca > Schistocerca nitens. The sequence goes on from NC_064622.1 coordinate 95,894,172, forward strand.
AAAGAAACTCGATCACTGCCCGTCGTTTGCAACGCACATCCGTTACAGACGCCATTTTAACAGCTCCGTACAGCGCTGCCACCTGTCGGAAGTCAATGAAACTATACGAGACGAAGCGGGAATATTTGAAAATATCCCACAAGAAATTTTCGGTTTTTTCAACCAAAATTGGCCGAGAAAAAAAATATGATGCATTACTTATTGAACTGCCCTCGTACAAATAGAACCCTAAAATGATCGTTTATTTCCCGCGTCAAATTACTCGACCCTTTTGTGCAACAAATCAGAGCAAAAAACGACACGTTCCGGGGAGACCTCTGGTGTGGTGTACCTATTGAACTACATAGTTTCGTAGTACGCAAACCAACGTATCGCACTTTAGCTTTTCTAGTACATATCTCAGCATGGCGCCTGCTCGGTTTCCTAATATCAGACAATCAGATCTTGAACTGCGCTGCAGGTCAGGCTGGCACACAGACTCCATTTTACAAAACAGTACAAACAATACCTAGGTAAACATTGTCACTATTCTGTTGTACCGTCAGAAACATGTTTGCCTGACGTCACATTCCCTGTGCTGTGACTGGCTAATAGAAACAAACCAACCAGGCACCAGTTTTTTTTCCCTGTAAGATAACGGGCTGTACCTGGTGTTTCCCGTATATATCCTTACGTACCACGAAAATTCGGAGTTTAATTGAGTGTTTGAGCCTGAAGGCATGTTCAAACACAGAGTCCGACCGACACTTTTCACTTTATGGGCGCTTAGTTTCTCAGCAAGTATTTTTGAAATGAGAAATATTTGAAATATAAGCCGTCAGAAAATAACACCGAAATCGACATTGAGTAACACCGATTTCCACAAAAAATAACCCTACTTATCTGAAATCGCAACTCTCTCCACTTCGCGTAGTTCTGTTGCTGAAACGCAGAATCGCCGCGCCACTGCCTCAGTTCCGTCTAATGACGTAGACGTACGTACGGGGGACGGCCAGTCGAGTGTAGCAGTGTCTCCCCAGCTGTCAGCGAGTAATCTTCCAGGGCCTTCAGAAACATTACTGCAAAGTAAGCCGTCTTTAACAGCAAAGTCCACCAATACATATAATCTCGTTGATCGATGTTCTTACTATGTGTACGTTGAAAGTAAGGTCCCCATGAGTCTTGCGAAAATAGTTCACATACATTCCTGGAACAGAGAGGCCGTGTAGTAAAATTTTTACCAGTAGGTATCTCTAGAATAAAATCTGAAACTGATAGACCTGCCACAGCAGACACACTTGTCTCACTTTCTATGCTTGCAGAGCTTAAGTTAGAAACCTATGCCGGCGGTTGTGGCCGAGCGGTTCTCTGCGCTTCAGTCGGGATTCGCGCGATCGCTACGGTCGCAGGTTCGAATCCTGCCTCGGGCATGGATGTGTATGATGTCCTTAGGTTAGTTAGGTTTAAGTAGTTCTAAGTTCTAGGGGACTGATTACCTCAGATGTTAAGTCCCATAGTGCTCAGAGCCATTTAAACCATTTTTAGAAACCTATGACACAAAACATGGTTTAACTAGGGGAGTGGATGTATAATTCGATGAATATTAATATGAAATAGCTACAGAAATCAAATCAGCTTTTAAAATAGTAGAGGCTTGACGCGTTCCACGACACATAATGCAGAACAACTTTACACCTGCTGTGAAATCGGACGCGTGTGTCCATTACACTGAAAAGTTAGTTAGTCTATCTGTATTTTTATTTGTACGAATTACAATATGAGGCTGGTCCTTATGTTCGAAATTGTCACTTCAACAAAGCCGATTGACTTCTTGTTTTTTAAGTTTTGAATTGTTTCCATGACTTCATACTCTCTAGTGCCTATCAATATGATTGTACCTTTCTCATATTATTTTTACCCCAACGTCTTTTTACTTTTTGAATTTGGCTGTAGTCTCTTTGCTGTACCTGAAAAAATGTTCATTCACAAAATTTAGTAGTTATTATCGATCACCAGTCATTCAAGCCGTCTTTTATCTGTGAGTTATTGTGTGTCCGCTTCTGTTCCCCTGAACCTTGTTTTACAACATTCCCGACTCCTTTGCTTTCAGTTTTATCATTATGTATTGTTTTCTCATTTGCTGACTTTTTTGTGGCAAGCAACGCATTCCTCTAAATCTTAGGAACAATGTTTCAATTTGAGTTATTTTAATGGAATTGAGATATTTCACGATCTGGGAGGACTTTCTTATAGCCGTTTTTATCCACTTACCTTTATTGGATAGTTTTCGAAATGACTTCTCAAAGTATAGTTTAAATATTGTAGAGGATTTTGTGAACTTTGTATCTTCACTGTTTTCTCTGTACATTCCATTCTATTTTTGATGCACTGACACCCGTGAAAAATTTGGATTTTTGGGTTTTTAAAGAGATCTTTTATAGGCCTATCCAACGCAGCCTTCACCTTTATTATTTAGTGAAAATGATGTCAGACTCCAAAATTTTTTATATTTACATTGGCCCTCACTCTACCCAACGTGAACATCGTAGGGCACTGACGCTCTTCTCTCCAGAGCAAAGACCTGGATCGCTGAAGTGGAACAAGTCTGCCCCACAGTCCTAACAATGTAATGTGTATCTGAGGTTAATAAATTGTTCTTTCTCAGTCAGCAATGTATCTACTGGGCCCAAATGGCTCGCAACTACACCACTCACCCTATCGAGTGCCGCAGGCACGCATCAGCGGAGACGTAAACCCATCTCTCATCGATGAAACAAGCAGCAGCCTTATAAACATTTTTTTACAGTTTTTGAGTGTCACAGTTGGTCAACAGCGCAACAACAGTAACACAAACCTCAGCAACAGTAACAGACCATGTTGTTACAAATACACAGCACTTCTGCTCCACCCGACCAGCACACAACAGGGAGTTCAATAGAACAACGTAGAAGGTATTGGCGTCCACAACCAATTATACACCGAGCTGTCAAATTACACACCGTGCTGGACAGCGACAACACGATGAGGAAAATACACTGCTTGAATTTACGTCAACGGCCAGGGCAGGTAACCGGAACGTTAACGGCCACAAGGCAGGATATTCCGCTGGTGCACTTCAATTCAAAATAACCAAGTACAGTTAAAATCCACCGGAGGGTGGCTAAAATTTGCCAGCTTGAAAACACACGTTGTTGCTCGCGGGAATGCCCCAACAGCCGACAACGAAATCCAAACGACACAATGTAAACAGTCGTGACTTGCTGGTAGATTAAGTCAAAACTCAACTTTCGTGTCCAGGATCGGTCAGCCACAGACCTCGTAGCAATGGGAACAGCACCACACAGTCCAACCGAGCGTGGACGCCGCCAGCGGCTCTGGCCAAACTACGCGCCACGGAGATATACTAGCTGCTCCACGCCAACCAACCAACTGATCGCACGCCATACAGCCGGAAATATAAGCGCCAGGCCAAAGATAGTACAAGGTGCGAATATCGATACACACCGCTGCTGCCACTCGCGGAGAGAGAGGATAACAGCACAGTCGCGATAACCGCGGGAGACTAAACATAGAATAGCAACGAAGGTTGAATCGAACGCATAACATGAGCGAGCCACAGCTCAGATATATTCAACACATGAACGTTGAAATTTGGGATGGGTAGACGTATAGGACAGCAAGTGCGAAACAAACTGACCTAACTCACTGCTGTCACTTTTAATGCTCACCATAAAATTTCTTTTGCACTGAGATGAATATGGCTGGCGTGGAGGTGGCTCTCCACAGAAGATGACGGCATGTCATGATGTCAGCAACATCGTCCCCTTGTCAACCCTGTAGATGCACTGATCTCCTCTCTCGGATTAAATCAAAACCGCACCACTCTCGACCGGAGTCCCCGACTGAATCTAACGATTGACTTCCCCTTTCCTTTAACTCCTGCGTTGCCGGCCAAAGTGGTCGAGCGGTTCTAGGCGCTACAGTCTGGAACCGCGCGACCGCTACGGTCGCAGGTTCGAATCCTGCCTCGGGCATAGATGTGTGTGATGTTCTTAGGTTAGTTAGGTGTAAGTAGTTCTAAGTTCTAGGGGACTGATGACCTCAGAAGTTAAGTCCCATAGTGCTCATAGCCTTTTGAACCATTAACTCCTGCGTTATTTTTTCCGCCGTACAGAGTCTGTCACCAATAACAAAACCAGAAAACCCTGCGGTCCAATAGCGAGATTCCCTGCAGAATGCAGAGCCCCGCCAAAAGAGAGAATTACTTTCAGATGACAATCCTGTCTAAAAACTCTCATAAATGTCCGTGCAGCTCAGCGCTCCTGACGTCAGACTGTAACGTCTTCCCGTCCAGATCCTAGCCACAGATCAGAGGGCCAAAGAAATTAGGAAATACTATTGATGAGGCTAACCTATTATTTTGTGCACCTCTTGTTTCAGAAAATGGCTGGCGGCTATCCAGAAAGTCGATATGCAAAACATGAAGAAACCACCCTCGCCCACAGTTAACGGCACGTCTCCGCATCCTCGCGTCCCACTATATGGTACGGCATCGTAAAGTGGACTGTGGTATAACAACCCATTGGGACGCCTTGCCCCACTTTGTCTTATCTAAGTAACCTCTCAAAGTACATAATGTATTGTTTCAAATGGTTCAAATGGCTCTGAGCACTCTGACTTAACTTCTGATGTCATCAGTCCCCTAGGACTTAGAACCACTAAAACTTAACTAACCTAGGGACATTACACACATCCATGCCCTAGGCAGGATTCGAACCTGCGCCCGTAGCGGTCGCGCGGTTCCAGACTGTAGCGCCTAGAACCGCTCGGCCACCACGGGCCGCTTGTATTGTTTAATAAGTATTTGCCTTTTTGAATAAGTTTGTTTTACCAATTTCTGTGTCCGCCCCTGGTAGCTGATGGTCAGCGCGACAGAATGTCAATCGTAAGGGCCCGGGTTCGATTCCCGGCAGGGTCGGAGATTTTCTCTGCTCAGGGACTGGGTGTTGTGTTGCCTTAATCATCATCATCTCATCCCCATCGACGAACAAGTCGCCGAACTGGCGTCAAATCAAAAGACTTGCACCCGGCGACCGATCTACCCGACGGGAGGCCCTAGTCACACACGACCAATTTCTGTAATCACCTTTGGAAGCTTATTTTACAGTTTTACTTATTGGCACAAAATGCTATTTTGAGCTTTATGTTTATTCTTTCGTGATAAATGTAAGCCGGCCGCTACGGTGGCAGGTTCGAATCCTGCCTCGGGCATGGATGTGTGTGATGTCCTTAGGTTAGTTAGGTTTAAGTACTTCTAACTTCTAGGGGACTGATGACCTAAGAAGTTAAGTCCCATAGTGCTCAGAGCCAATTTGATAAATGTAAGAATAAATTCTCGGTTTTCATACAGCGTCATTCCGAGTAAACCACCCGAGATTTCGATAACTATCACCGCCATTGTAGTCACGACTAAAAAACACTGACTGCCGGGGCTGGCAAGGTTTTCCGCTATACAGCGTCCTCAGTCCGGAAAGTTTGTAAGGGTGTAGCAGGGCAGGTTGTGCTGCGAAAATTATTTCAACAAAAAGAAAAAAAAATCGATACGTTGCATCGTTTGCGAGGTATTTAGCATTAAAGTTAGCTAATCAAACTGTCGCACGGGCAAAGTCCAGCAGCCTGCCAGAGACAGTAGCACCAAACTTGCTCTTCGCTTGGTTTCCTCAGACCTGACAAACTTCGCTCTTGCTCTCGTAGCTTGAATTTATCAGTTCAGAAAAAGGGACATTTTAACTGGTAATTGGTATTTCAACAAGTGGTGACACACCACACAGACGTCTGTGCCGTAGCGAATTTTAGCGCGTGAAAGTGCCTATTTAGCGGGCGCGACGCCCTAATTGGCTAACTTCAATACTGGATAAAGTGGTAACGACGCAACGTATCGAATTGTTTCTTAACAATTATTTCTCAGCACAACTTCCCCTGTAACTCCCTTACAAGCTTTTCATACTGTTTCTGACCACTCTGTAAGGGTACTATTGTAGCACCGGGCACCAATCAGAGGAGGCCGAAACGACGCGTGCGCGGCAGATGAGATGGGCAGGTCAGAGCCGGCGAGGGAGCGCGTGGTGTCAGCTGGCCGCTAGATGTACGTTCACTCTAGCTCTCGGTCAATGATAATGACGTTCGGTTTGTGGGGCGCTCAAGTGCCGGTCATCTGCACCCGTACCAAGTCCCAATTTTTACACAATCCAAGTTTTGCACAATCCAATCTAGCCACTGCCACGAATGATGGTCATGATGATGATGATGATTAAATGATGACAACACAAACACCCAGTCCCCAGGCAGGGAATGTGGCCATGGACAGAACTGTTTTTCGCAGTAATTATCGATGATATTTTCGATGTGTTCAACTGATTAATAATGTACTCAGACCGTGTGGTTAAAATCCCCAGTCTTTTGAAAAGATCAATAACTCAAGAACAGTCTTAATCGCATTTATTATTGTTTTATACCGCCAACCGGTTTCAACCCGACGTAGGCGTCATCTTCTGGGCGTTTAGACCATTGGTCGACTGCTGGTGGTGTCACTCCTGTCTACATAACGGCAGGCAGTTGGCGGTATTATAACAATAATTAATGCGATTAAGACTGTTCTTGAATTATTGATTAATTATACTAATAGCTGCTTCTCTCTACAACCATTTTGTCCAAAAATTTTTGAAAAGATCTCTGCAGTGAGCTCGACTACAGTTATTGATTGTTATTCTTATGATGCTTTTCTGAATTTTCAAAACCGTTTTGATCTCTTGAAGATTGGTTACACAGAGAAGAACTCCATAGCTAAGAACTGGGTCTACTACACGTTCCCCATGGTAGTGTTTGTAAGTAGGCTGTTTAGGTTTTTGTATTGGTAACGCCACGTAGCGCTCTGTATGAAAATCACTGTAAGTAGGCTGTTTAAGTTTTTATGTTGGTAACGCCACGTAGCGCTCTGTATGAAAATCACTGGCTGTGCTGTGTGCAGTCTGTGGCTGGTTTGAATTGTTGTTGGCTATTGTAGTGTTGGGCTGTTGGCTGTTAACAGCGCGTAGCGTTGCGCAGTTGGAGGTGAGTCGCCAGCAGTGGTGGATGTGGGGAGGGAGATGGCGGAGTTTTGAGAGCGGATGATCTGGACGTGTGTCCCTCAGAGAGGGTAAATTTGTAAGACTGGATGTCATGAACTGATATATATATATATATATATATATATATATATATATATATATATATATATATATATAAAATGTCTTTTGAACACTATTAAGGTAAATACATTGTTTGTTCTCTATCAAAATCTTTCATTTGCTAAGTATGCCTATCAGTAGTTAGTACCTTCAGTAGTTAGAATCATTTGTTTAGCTGGCAGTATTGGCGCACTCTGTATTGCAGTAGTTTGAGTAACGAAGATTTTTGTGAGGTAAGTGATTCATGAAAGGTATAGGTTATTGTTAGCCAGGGCCATTCTTTTGTAGGGATTTTTGAAAGTCAGTTTGCGTTGCGCTAAAAATATTGTGTGTCAGTTTAGTGTTGATCAGAACAGGTAAAGAGCGAAATGTCTGAGTACGTTCAGTTCTGCTCAGCTGTTTGAAAATCAAATAATGTAAGAGGTTTATCAGCACAGGCATTCATAAATTTTTCTAAGTGGACCTTTCATGTTATAGGCCCTTTGCTGTTCCTTATCTATATTAACGATTTTGGAGACAATCTGAGCAGCCGTCTTCGGTTGTTTGCAGATGACGCTGTCGTTTATCGAGTAATAAAGTCATCAGAAGATCAAAACAAACTGCAAAACGATTTAGAATAAATATCGGAATGGTGTGAAAGGTGGCGGTTGACCCTAAATAACGAAAAGTGTGAGGTCATCCACATGATTGCTAAAAGGAACTCGTTAAACTTCGGTTACACGATAAATCAGTCTAATCTAAAAGCCGTAAATTCAACTAAATACCTAGGTACTACAATTACGAACAACTTAAATTGGAAGGAACACATAGAAAATGTTTTGGGGAAGGCTAACCAAAGACTGCGTTCTATTGGCAGGACACTTAGAAAATGTAACAGACATACTAAGAAGACTGCCTACACTACGCTTGTCCGTCCTCTTTTAGAATACCGCTGCGCGGTGTGGGATCCTTACCAGATAGGACTGACTGAGTACAACGAAAAGGTTCAAAGAAAGGCAGCACGTCTTGTATTATCGCGAAATATGGGAGAGAGTGTCACAGAAATGATACAGGATGCAGGCTGGACATCATTAAAAGTAAGGCGTTTTTCGTTGCGGCGGAATCTTCTCACGAAATTCCAATCACCAACTTTCTCCTCCGAATGCGAAAATATTTTGTTGACACCGACCTACATAGGGAGGAACGATCACCGAGATAAAATAAGGGAAATCAGAGCTCGTACGGAAAGATATAGGTGTTCATTCCTTTCGAGATTGACTGCTACGGTCGCAGGTTCGAATCCTGCCTCGGGCATGGATGTGTGTGATGTCCTTAGGTTAGTTAGGTTTACGTAGTTCTAAGTTCTAGGGGCTGATGACCTCAGATGTTAAGTCCCATAGTGCTCAGAGCCATTTGAACCATTTGACTACATAGTTGTCAGTTTGACCTTATTATCACGGTACATGATCATTAGTGAATTTTGACACAGTCGATAATGATAATTACACATTGTTCCATTAATCGACGAAAACTGTCACTAAATTACAGAATAACCTCCCGGGTGCGAATTTCAGATAAAACGCGTCACACCGTACCAGTTAGGATTTGTGTTGACACGCCGAGGTAATAGTTTCAGCTAGTACCTTTAGATATAACAATAATTTCTGTTGGATTACACTGTCTAATTTGCAAAACTACTATATAGTTTTTCAGAAACAATGTTGTAGTTGAGGATGCCAATTACTCTAGAGTCAAATGAATGCAAACGTTGCCAACGTATTTTCAACATCAGCTGTTGAAATTCTGCAGTCTGGAACCGCACGACCGCTACGGTCGCAGGTTCGAATCCTGCCTCGGGAATGGATATGTGTGATGCCCTTGGGTTAGGTAGTTCTAAGTTCTAGGGGACTGATGACCACAGATGTTAAGTCCCATAGTGCTCAGAGCCTTTTGAACCATTTGAACCTTCCGAGATTGGAATAATAGACATTTGTGAAGGTGGTTCGATGAACCCTCTGCCAGGCACTTGAATGTGATTTGCAGAGTATCCATGTAGATGTAGATGTACTAATAGTAGGTTGTAACATTGATGCATTAAGCTGTTCTGAAAGCGATGCTGATATTCAAGTCAATAAAAGCGGGTTAAAAGTCGTGTTTAAATAAAAAGAAATAAATCAGTTTATATTTGGACATTTAGTTTAACATTGATCATTGTTCCGTTAAAATTTCAGCATATTACACTTCATTCATAACTAAACTGGTGCCTTATTTAGGATTGTGAAAATGTGAGTTTGCAATCATACTTAACACATCAAATATGGAGCCAAGATTGGGAGACTGCGTACAACACTTCATTCATAAAATAACACACGAAGATCGTTGAAACATTGCAAGAGGAAATTAACCACAATCTACAGATTCAATTTTCACCCAAAGAAGTTACGTTCGTAGCGCAATCCTGTCCGTTATGAAATTACCACACACTGGTGTACTAAATTCATACTAACTCTTTGTGAAATCTTCCCGAAAAGAACAGCTGAGGGCTACATTGATGATTACACCACATGCTTCACGTGGTCAACTTGGTTTACACAAAGAGTGTATCTCCACAATAATTTTGACAGTTAAAATAAATTACATCGAAACACAATTTACAAAAGAAAAACCTCGAACTGGTTACTATCGTCTTACTATTAACCTGATGGGTCAAACAACATGAATTACATATAAACTGTGTTTTAAATTGTAGTAGTGTGACAGCTGGTTCTTGTTTATGTGTAAAAGTAACACGTTCCACTGCTCAGTCTCCTCCCAGATGGAGTCAGAAACACCACAGTAAATTCAGAAGTGGAATGTATGCCGTAAATGACAACAGATTTAAGAAATTAACATGAAACGAATCCAACAGAGACCTTTCAAGGTAACTAAAAGACATTGGTTGTTTTAAACTCTGATAACTACTATGGAAGTATCTGTTTTATTGGCTGCTTTAAACACTGATAACTACTATGAATCGCATTCGGGAGGACGACGGTTCAATCCCGCGTCCGGCCATCCTGATTTAGATTTTCCGTGATTTCCCTAAATCGCTCCAGGCAAATGCTGGGATGGTTCCTTTGAAAGGGCACGGCCGACTTCCTTCCCCATCCTTTCCTAATCCGGTGAGACCGATGACCTCGCTGTTTCGTCTCTCTCTCCCCCCCCCCCCCCCTCAAAAAAAACTACTATGAAATTATCTGTTCTATCGGCTGTTTTAAACACTGATCACCACTATGAAAATGTCTGTTTTATTCCCGGTACAGGCTTCAGTAAGCAATACCCGTATTCGACTGCTAAAAACACTGATCTATTGGGAACGTTATGTATTTTTCAATGTATCATCACAACATCGATACCGCCATGTGGAATATTGCAATGTAAACGAAGTAAGGCGGCTGAATTTTCGCAGTGCCCATCCCTGCTTCAGTAGCTCGTGTTGGCGACCCTCGGCCGTGCAGCCGGTGGCGGGCGCCTCCGCCCGCGCCCCGCGGGAAGGCCGGCCATTGAGGCCGCTATTAGACAAGAGGCCCGCGGTTGGGACAGGTCCGTCATCGCCGGCGGCGGGGGAGCGCGCCGTGTTGTGACAACCGCGGCTATTCTGGGCTGGGCTGGGCCGCCGCATCGCAGCGCACTGCGAATATCGCCGCAGCGCCGGCCCCTACGGCGACCTCCTGCTCACAGCACTTGCCGTGACGCAGTAGTCGGGAGGCGAGCGGATGGTGGCAGCTGGTGGTCGAGGGCAGGAATAGTCACCTGGGAGACGTAACTGCGTATTTACGAAATCAATTCACACGCACCGAGACTGACTGTGCAATTTCATCACTTCAAGAAGCAGTTCAGAGTTCGTTGCCGATTAGCAGGACAGGTTAGTGTCTCGCAATTTTGATGACAGTTGATTTCCTCTTTAGCATCTCATTTCTTCCGCCGTTAACGCAATAAAAAGCCAAATTTTATGTCTACATTTCCTTGTTATATTAGCCTATAATTTGTTTTAGGCGTTATGAGTGAATGGAAATTTCGAGATGGGGAATTGTGTCAACGAAAAATGCGAATTTTCGAATGTGTGATATCCTTAACGAGCTTGCAGTCATTGTTTTCCCCATTAGAATTTGTGGGATTAAATTTGAGCCTCAGAACGGGGCTTTAGTTAACCAGCGAGTTAGGTCAGTATTTTCCGCACTTGTCTTATACGAGTACCCTCCCAAGATTCAAGCACCCATTATTCCTTTGATATATTTGACACCAAATTTTATTGATGCCTTCAGTAATACTAACATTCTTGAAATTGGCCTACGGGAAGTTCTCGGCCCACCCATGAAATTCTTCTTCTGACAGTTTAGCAAATAATACATTCCTTTGCTACGATACTTATCAAATTTTTCTTTAACATCTTTTTTTTTTTTTGTTTAAGATATGAGAGTCTGAAGAGTCTAAGTTGTACACATTTCAAAAACTAGATGAAGAGATAAAGCGGAATGTCATGCAATACCTGCTGGAAAAGGACGTGAGTGCGCAGGAAATCCATATTGACATGATGGAAACATTAGGGGGCGATTCCCTTTCCTATCCCACTGTGAAAAAGTAGGTGGCAGAATTCAAGCGGGCCAACACCTCTGTCCAAGATGCACCTCCCAGTGGAAGAGCGGTGAAGGCCAGTACGCAGGAAAACGTCACGGCAATCCAGATTATAACCGTGGCAGAACGGTGTGTGACAGAACGCTACATTGTTCAGAGAGTGGCCATATCTGAGGAACGTTTATCTGGTCAGTTAGTTTGTTACTACAAGGAAAAGTCATTTTTAACTAAGTATTTTATAGCCGGCCGGAGTGGCCGAGCGGTTCTAGGCGCTACAGTCTGGAACCGCGCGACCGCTACGGTCGCAGGTTCGAATCCTGCCTCGGGCATGGATGTGTGTGATGTCTTTAGGTTAGTTAGGTTTAAGTAGTTCTTAGTTCTATGGGACTGATGACCACAGCAGTTAAGTCCCATAGTGCTCAGAGCCATTTGAACCAAGTATTTTATATGACCGGATTAGTTATATATCAGCTATTTATTCTTCCAATCGGCAATAGCCTAGTAATTAACATATTTTCGTCGTGCCTTTTTAAAGAGAGGAGGGCTGAAGTAGTCTCTCGAACCCAGCAGGAAGCGAAATGCTGCACACTCTATAACTAGGCAGGTGGATGTTTTCCTCCTGTTATTTTATTTCTTTCCCCCCGAAATTACTTTTTTTCAAATATCTTGAGTAGTGTTTGTTATCCATACTGCATGTGCACAGCACCAGAAATCTTGAATATTAACTTAGCGCTTAGCCAACTTAACTTTGTTATCGATTACGTACTTTTGCTTAACTGAAACTCATAAGGGTACTTACATTACGTAAAACAGTACTAATTACAAATACCGGTAATATACAGCCTCGCTATGATTTTTCATGTGTTAACATACACCTTCGTGATTAACTACATAATAAAGCCATGTAAGAGACTGCAGAATTTATACAAATGGTTCAAATGGCTCTGAGCACTATGGGACTTAACATCTGAGGTCATCAGTCCCCTAAAACTTAGAACTACTGAAACCTAACTAACCTAAGGACATCACACATATCCATTCCCGAGGCAGGATTCGAACCTGCGACCGTAGTGGTCGTGCGGTTCCAGACTGCAGAATTTCAACAGCTGATGTTGAAAATATGTTGGCTACTTTTGCATTCATTTGACTCTAGAGTAATTGGCATCCTCAACTACAACATTGTTTCTGAAAAACTATATAGTAGTTTTGCAAATTAGACAGTGTAATCCAACAGAAATTATTGTTATATCTAAAGGTACTAGCTGAAACTATTACCTCGGCGTGTCAACACAAATCCTAACTGGTACGGTGTGACGCGTTTTATCTGAAATTCGCACCCGGGAGGTTATTCTGTAATTTAGTGACAGTTTTCGTCGATTAATGGAACAATGTGTAATTATCATTATCGACTGTGTCAAAATTCACTAATGATCATGTACCGTGATAATAAGGTCAAACTGACAACTATGTAGTCAAATGGTTCAAATGGCTCTGAGCACTATGGGACTTAACATCTGAGGTCATCAGTCCCCTAGAACTTAGAACTACTTAAACCTAACTAACCTAAGGACATCACACACATCCATGCCCCAGGCAGGATTCGAACCTGCGACCGGCCAGCCTAAGTAGTCACTCGTAATAGTTATTTAGTGTGCAATTCAGTTTTCATATTAATATGACAGACTTAAAGGACAGTGATTCAAGAACTTTATGCAGTGACTGTGTTAATTATTAGCTTGCTACACTTGAACTTTTGTGAACAATTGCGTTTATGTTAGATTACAGCACTCGAGCTATCGTACTATACGACATCAGTCGAGTGTAGTATGTGGCTAACCGATTATCTGTGTATAAATTATCTTATATGAATCACGAATACGCCATAAACAGTAGGTTAATCACCATGTAAGCGTAATTAATGTGTGTGGATTGGAAACCTAGTGTAGGCATCATCATTTAAAATAGCCTATTTTTGACAACCACTTTTCATTCGGATTCGACGGAGGTGCAGCTACCGAGGGCAGATTAGCACAATTAAATCCAGTGTCACCAGACAAGCTGCAGTCCGAGCAGTACATTACCTGACTGCCTCTTTTTTTGTTACATATTTTGCTATACCCCCTGTCGTTACTAAAAGAAAAACGTTTTCTTCTACTGTCCTTCGTGGATAAATACGGACATACACATCCACACTCAGCGAGTTCATCACCAACAACAGTTACAGTAACTCACCAGTCACCAAACAGTTCCATCTGCTACCTTTATTACCGCCACTATCGCTGACTGTTCGTGTCAAAGTGATACTGACACTGTAGCCTGAACTACAGTCAGTAGTAGGAGTCCAGACTGAACTTCTATGGATCAGATAGTTCTCTTTCACAACGATAAATTTTATTAGGGCGTAGGACTGTAATTACAGAGCCATGCACCGTTCATCATTCAAAGCTGAATGTATCTCTGTATATTATTTTTCAAAAATGGCTGCAAATATTAATGATTTTAGTAAATGCTTGTTATTTGCAGGATGATATTTTCACTCTGCAGCGGAGTGTGCGCTGATATGAAACTTGCCCGCGAAAGGCAAAGGCCCCGAGTTCGAGTCTCGGTCGGGCACACAGTTTTAATCTGCCAGGAAGTTTCGCTTGTTATTTGTTTCGCTCTGTGTTGCCCATATCGCTTGGGTTGCAGATATACAAGGTGTGGCTAGAAAAAACCGGACTAGTACTGGTGAAACAATAAAACGAATGCAATAAGGCTGAAAGTCGCGTGGCCTGTCACGTGACTCTCGCTCCGCCTACTGCTCGAGTTTCATCTGCCTCCTGCACTCAGTCTGCCCGTGGCGTCTGTTTTAAGCAGTTGACGTTTTGTCTGTGCGTCGGAAAATGTTTGAGTGTACAGAAAGAACAGCGTGTTAACATCAAATTTTGTTTCCAACTAGGAAAATCTGCAAGTGAAACGTTTTTAATGTTACAACAAGTGTACGGCGATGATTGTTTATCGCGAACACAAGTGTTTGAGTGGTTTAAACGATTTAAAGATGGCCGCGAAGACACCAGTGATGACACTCGCACTGGCAGACCATTGTCAGCAAAAACTGATGCAAACATTGAAAAAATCGGTAAACTTGTTCGACAAGATCGCCGTTTAACAATCAGAGCAGTGTCTGAGTTAACAGGAGTTGACAAGGAAAGTGTTAGGCAGATTCTTCATGAAAGTTTCAACATGAACAAAGTGTGTTCAAAAATGGTTCCAAAGTGTCTCACAATTGAACAGAAGGAACGCCGAAGAATGATTTGTTCTGACATCCTGGAAAATATTGAAAGTGATCCCACCTTCTTACAAAATGTTATTACTTGCGATGAATCGTGGTTTTTTACTTACGATCCCGAAACTAAACGCCAGTCGATGCATTGGAAAACTCCTGGTTCTCCACGACAAAAAAAAGCACGAATGTCAAAATCGAAATTCAAGGCAATGATGATTGTTTTTTTTTTTGACATCAAAGGGATTGTGCACATTGATTGGGTACCAGAGGGACAAACAGTGAATCAGCATTACTACATTAGCGTCCTGGCTACCCTACGTGAGCGAGTACGGAGAAAACGGAACGATTTGTGGAGAAAAAAGTCATGGATCCTTCACCAAGACAATGCCCCAGCTCACAGTGCGTTGTCAGTGAAGACGTTTTTGGCAAAACACAACATTCCCATCTTAGATCATCCACCCTACTCACCTGATTTGGCCCCCTGTGACTTTTTTCTTTTCCCTAAAGTCAAGTCAGCTTTGAAAGGAACTAGATTTGAGACTGTTGAAGCAGTAAAAGAAAAAGCGACGGAAGTAATGTATGGACTTACCGAAAATGATCTGCAGCATTGCTATGAACAGTGGAAAATTCGTATGGAGCCGTGTAGAGACCGAGGAGGAGAGTACATTGAAGGAGATAACATGAAATTGTAAATAATTGTAAATAAATGTTTTTTCCAGCATCAGTCCGGTTTTTTTCTAGCCGCACCTCGTACACTAAGGTGGTAATAGTCATCGGTTACCTCGTAATATTGTGTCGGGCCTCCTTTTTCCGGACGTAGTGCAACATATCTCCATAGCATGGACTCAAAAAGTCGTTGGAAGTCCCCTGGAGGAATACTGAGCCATGCTACCTCTATAGCGGACCGTAATTGCCAAAATGTTGGCGGTGCAGTGTTTTGTGCACGACTTTTTCGATGGGATACATGCCGGGTGATCTAGGTGACCAAACTATTCGCTCGAATTATCCAGAATGTTCTTCAAAACATTAGAGACAATTTTTAGCCCGTTAACATGGCGCGCTGTCATCCATAAGAATTCCATAATTGTATCGTAACATGACGTCCCTGATTGGGTGCAAACGGTCTCCAAGTAGCCGAACATAACCATTTCCAGTCAATGATCGTTCAGTTGGAACAGAGGACCCATTTCATCGAATGTAAACGCAGCCCACACCATTATGGAGCCACCACCAGCTTGCGCAGTGCCTTGTTCACAAATTGGGTCCATCGCTACGTGGGGTCTGTGCCACACTAGAACGCTACCATCACCTCTTACCAAGGTAAATGGAGACTCATCTGACCGTACCACGGTTTTCCCGTCGTCTAGGATCCAAAAGATGTGGTCACGTGCCCAAGAGAGACGCTGTAGGCGATATCGTGCTGTTAGCAAAGATGCTCGCAGCGATCGTCTGCTGTCATAGCTCATTAATATTTCGCCGCACTTCCCTGGCGGATACGTTCGTCGTACGTCCCACAATGATTTTTGCGGTTATTTGACACAGTGTTGCTTGTCTGTTAGCACTGACAAATCTACACAAACGCCGCTTCTCTCGATCATTAAGTGAGGACTGTCGGACACTATGATGTATCATGCAGCATAAGCGGCACAGGTTTTGTCAGCAGTATATGCACCCAAATCTATAACATTTTGACGGTCATCACTAATACCAAAATATCATAAGAACTATAGTGGACATTAATACTCTAGTGGACATTAATACAGCGTCATAAACAATCACCGATATAGTGTTGTGTGAACGCCCGTGTTTGTTTTTGCCCGAAAACGTTCGCCCACAAGAGGGGAATATACAGGGTGTTTCAAAAATGACCGGTATATTTGAAACGGCAATAAAAACTAAACGAGCAGCGATAGAAATACACCGTTTGTTGCAATATGTTTGGGACAACAGTACATTTTCAGGCGGACAAACTTTCGAAATTACAGTAGTTACAATTTTCAACAACAGATGGCGCTGCAAGTGATGTGAAAGATATAGAAGACAACGCAGTCTGTGGGTGCGCCTTCTGTACGTCGTCTTTCTGCTGTAAGTGTGTGCTGTTCACAACGTGCAAGTGTGCTGTAGACAACATGGTTTATTCCTTAGAACAGAGGATTTTTCTGGTGTTGGAATTCCACCGCCTAGAACACAGTGTTGTTGCAACAAGACGAAGTTTTCAACGGAGGTTTAATGTAACCAAAGGACCGAAAAGCGATACAATAAAGGATATGTTTGAAAAATTTCAATGGACTGGGAACGTGACGGATGAACGTGCTGGAAAGGTAGGGCGACCGCGTACGGCAACCACAGAGGGCAACGCGCAGCTAGTGCAACAGGTGATCCAACAGCGGCCTCGGGTTTCCGTTCGCCGTGTTGCAGCTGCGGTTCAAATGACGCCAACGTCCACGTATCGTCTCATGCACCAGAGTTTACACCTCTATCCATACAAAATTCAAACGCGGCAACCCCTCAGCGCCGCTACCATTGCTGCACGAGAGACATTCGCTAACGATATAGTGCACAGGATTGATGACGGTGATATGCATGTGGGCAGCATTTGGTTTACTGACGAAGCTTATTTTTACCTGGACGGCTTCGTCAATAAACAGAACTGGCGCATATGGGGAACCGAAAAGCCCCATGTTGCAGTCCCATCGTGCCTGCATCCTCAAAAAGTACTGGTCTGGGCCGCCATTTCTTCCAAAGGAATTATTGGCCCATTTTTCAGATCCGAAACGATTACTGCATCACGCTATCTGGACATTCTTCGTGAATTTGTGGCGGTACAAACTGCCTTAGACGACACTGCGAACACCTCGTGGTTTATGCAAGATGGTGCCCGGCCACATCGCACGGCCGACGTCTTTAATTTCCTGAATGAATATTTCGATGATCGTGTGATTGCTTTGGGCTATCCGAAACATACAGGAGGCGGCGTGGATTGGCCTCCATATTCGCCAGACATGAACCCCTGTGACTTCTTTCTGTGGGGACACTTGAAAGACCAGGTGTACCGCCAGAATCCAGAAACAATTGAACAGCTGAAGCAGTACATCTCATCTGCATGTGAAGCCATTCCGCCAGACACGTTGTCAAAGGTTTCGGGTAATTTCATTCAGAGACTACGCCATATTATTGCTACGCATTGTGGATATGTGGAAAATATCGTACTATAGAGTTTCCCAGACCGCAGCGCCATCTGTTGTTGAAAATTGTAACTACTGTAATTTCGAAAGTTTGTCTGCCTGAAAATGTACTGTTGTCCCAAGCATATTGCAACAAACGGTGTATTTATATCGCTGCTCGTTTAGTTTTTATTGCCGTTTCAAATATACCGGTCATTTTTGAAACACCCTGTATGATGTATCATGCAACGTAACTTGCTGTGAAAGTGCGAGAGAGAGAGAGAGAGAGAGAGAGAGAGACAAAGATATTGTTTATTACTCTGTAGCGGTCAGCGCTCACATAATTATTCTTAGGATATAGAGCTTTTGTTCTTATTAAGACTAATTTTACAAGAAGAGAGCCATTCTTGTGATGTAAAAATCGACGACATTGCGAGATTTTGATTCATATTGTAAAATATATGTGTATATGGAAGGAAATCAGTAATAGAACAATAAAATATTGTTCATTTCAAGAAGGTACGTGTTATTCTACAATCAGCGTATACTTATATTGTGATTTAATAATAAATACCAGCTTGAGAACAATTCCGACGGGAACGTTCAGTTCTAGTGAAATAGTTCGATGCTTTCTTCGGAAAAGAAGTGACTTCATGGATCATTCAAATCCACAATTGTACCTGGACATTTCTCAGAACTGAAAGCAATCTGCCTGCTAAGCAACAGAGCCCCGAAGAATATTTCTCCGTAGTTTGGTTACCACTTTCAGCTCAACACGGTATCTACAGCAGCTGGAGTAGATTTCTACAACAGCGGAAGCGTGTAATCGCTATCAGTTTCACACATCGCTCTGTGTACGCTTTATGTATTTACCCACAACAGTGAAAACACAGTTACTCACACACATAGAAAGACAATACAAGGTGGTGTGGGAAACATTTCAGTATAAAGGTCCTGTAGAGATGAACAGTAATTAGCCTAGTAGTAGTAATAAACATTTTTTTTTTCAAAGGAGCCTTTATACCACTGCGTTGTCCGTGGTGAGCAGTCGGCACACTCTTGACACTATGGATTCCGAAATATGGAATTCCCTAACCATTTCCGAAATGGAATGTTCCATGTGTCTAGCTCCAACTACCACTTCGCGTTCAAAGTCTGTTAATTCACGCCGTGCGGCCCAAACCATATCGGAAACATTTTCACATGAATTAGCTGAGTACAAATCACAGCTCTGGGAATTCACTGCTCTTCTGTACCTCGTGTTCGCGATACTATCTCCACCTGTACACGCTATCCCTTGGTTTTTGTCACCTCATTGTAAAGGCCTATGATCACACTAGTTGCTAGCGTGCGAGGGAGTTCCCTTTGTACAGCAACTAATGTCTGTGGTACATGGTTCGCTTCCTGTTATCTTGCATATTATGTGCCAGACATTTTGGGAAAATAAAATATTCAAAATGGTTTTTAGGATCCATGGATTTCAGCAAAGAAACATTTCCTATTGTACAATATAACAATTACAAAAATGTTCACAGAGAACTGCTAAACTGGCAGGTGCATATAAATAAATGAGAAATTTCCAGAATGAGATTTTCACTCTGCAGCGGAGTGGGCGCTGATATGCAACTTCCTGGCAGATTAAAACTGTGTGCTCGACCGAGACTCGAACTCGGGACCGCCTGAGTGAGTACCGGGCGTGAGTCGTGCTTCGGTAGCTCAGTTGGTAGAGCACTTGCCCGCGAAAGGCAAAGGTCCCGAGTTCGAGTCTCGGTCGGGCACACAGTTTTAATCTGCCAGGAAGTTTCATATCAGCGCACACTCCGCTGCAGAGTGAAAATCTCATTCTGGAAACATCCCCCAGGCTGTGGATAAGCCATGTCTCCGCATATCCTTTCTTTCAGGAGTGCTAGTTCTGCAAGGTTCGCAGGAGAGCTTCTGTAAAGTTTGGAAGGTAGGAGACGAGGTACTGGCAGAAGTAAAGCTGTGAGTACCGGGCGTGAGTCGTGCTTCGGTAGCTCAGTTGGTAGAGCACTTGCCCGCGAAAGGCAAAGGTCCCGAGTTCGAGTCTCGGTCGGGCACACAGTTTTAATCTGCCACGAAGTTTCAAATGAGAAATTATTTGTAGCCCCACATTAGAATGAGCGTGGCCTCTTCAAACTGTTTATGGACTGCTGATGTCACATCCTCTTCAGGAATAGTTCAAGGAATTTAGTATACAAGTCTGACATAGTTTAACCTGAAGATGACGTGCCTCAGCTAATAGGCTTTTTGCTCCAAATTCCGTCCACCACTCAGCGACTCCTGGTGGCGTGCGTGGTTGAAATCGAAGCAGACAAGCATTTCCGAAATGGCTAACTCTGTAAACTGTTCGCTTGCCGCCGAGATTAAAATACACTGTGCATGACAAAATGGAGCTTCCCGAAAACCGGATCCGAGTCAATTTCGGTGCACGACAGGCCTTAGATAACAGGGCCGAACGACGGCTGATAACATGTGTACGGGCGAATGGACGCCCAGATCAACTGAGGAACTCACCGCCCAGATGAACCGAGAGGCTACCAACTGCTTCTCCTCAACGCACGTTCAGCGAACGTGGCAGCGTGTGGGCTTCCGCAGCTGGCGCCTCTTTCATACACCCATACCGACTGCTGTCCGTCGCAACGAAGGCTGCATGTCCACTGAGCGACGACAAGTGGTCTTCAAAGATGATTTTATGCTCCATCGGACAGATGGCCGTTGGCGTGTACGGCGTGAGACGTCAGAAAACAAACAACCTGTAGAAACCGTCGGAAGGGTTCAGGCCAGAGGAGGGAGCATTATGCTTTGAGGAATGATTTCGTAGCATTGCTTGGGTGACGGCACAGTAGATCAACACAAGTATGCATCCGTCCCTGGGATCCACGTACAACCCCGTATGCAGTTTGTTCCTCCTCGGCATGATGATATCTACAAGTAGGACAATGCATCGTTCCACACAGCTAGCAGTCTACGTGTGAGATTTGAAGAACACCAGGATGAGTTTACCGTACTCCTTTGGTCACTGAACTTCCCAGATTAAAACCCAATCGAGAAAGTAAGACCACCTCGATCGGACTACTTGCGCCGTGGATCAAATGGTTCAAATGGCTCTGAGCACTATGGGACTTAACATCTGTCTTCATCAGTCCCCCAGAACTTAGAACTACTTAAACCTAACTAACCTAAGGACATCACACACATCCATGCCCGAGGCAGGATTCGGACCTGCGACCGTTGCGGTCACGCGGTTCCAGACTGAAGCGTCTGGAACCGCACGGCCACGCCGGCCGGCGCGCCATGGATCCTCAAACGAGGAATCCAGCGCAGATAGCCACGGCATTGGTGTTGACATCGCTGCAACCCTGTCGCTGCCTTCCAGAACCTCACTGAAACACCTCCCGCACGACTCGCAGCGGTCAGCGCTGCAAAATTCTTTGCCGTCTCTGAATTTCAGTGTCATCGGCAAATCGCTGTTTTTTTTTTTTTATTTCCTTTCCCTGAACTGTTATCGCCTTTCCAAATTTCTCTTTGGTTTCTTGTACGTGCTCAGTGCAGAGATTAACATCTGAGGAAAACTACAACCCTTTTTCACTCCTTTCTGAACTGCTGCATCCAATTCATGTCCTTCGAGTCGTATAACTTCAGGTTTCTGTACAAGTTGCAGATAATTTTCGCTTCCTATGTTTTATCACTCATACCATCAAATTTCAAAGGATTTTCCAATCAACACTCTCAAAATCTTGCTGTAAATCTACAACCATAGGTTGTCTGCTATCAATGGCTAAGCAGAGTTGGGTACACTGGTTTTCGTCAGATCTTCGGAGTTAACCAACGTCGTCTTTCGTGACAAAAAACAAAAACACCTACAGCCGTCCTCATGATATTTTATTTCGTCGCTATCAGTTTCGACGCTTTATTGCGTAATCTTCAGGCTGTTTTGATGCGGTAGAGGTTGACACGATCCCCATGCATAACTCATCAGTTGCCAACATTACTGGATTCGCAGATAATCTGAAACTTACGTGCCAGCCCTCCAACCATCAACTGTCAACTGACAGTTGAGGTTTGGAGGGCTCACACGTATGGCCCAGCACATTGGCCCGGAAGTGTTTCGCCGCAAACATTGCCGGGGAGCAGTGGCCGGCAACATTGCCGTACAATTGGCTGTAATTCGTGTGGCCGTGACATTGCCAGACAACACTGCCGGCCTATATTGTCAGCAATAGCCAATTTTTACAGTCCGTGTAAACGTACTCTTACTTGGTGAACAGGTGAAGGGGACTAGTGATGATCGAATAAGATTCGTAATGCCACATTACTTATTATGAGAAGTGATCATTTTTTTTTCTGTTAGATGGTTTTTACTTAGTACTATATCTCCAGAGACTGCAATCGAAAACAGAGAAAGCAATTTACAAATACAGAATTTAAAGATGTAACCACTTCTACTTCACAAAGAATACTTTAAACATAATGTAAAATATGGTCCGCAGTCGTGGATCAGCATGTTGTACATGTAATATATCTAAGACACATTGTCATACTAACTAAAAGTCCAGGGTTAGGCACGAATATAGGTGAAATTAGCTGTACACGGCTTCTCACAGTGCTACATACGCGCAACCTTTGTACAGGGTGCTTTCATCTTCGCACATTATGCGACAACACATGTTATGTACTTTACATTACATATACATGTTATACCATCCGTAGTTATGAGCCATACTTTTTTATGTTTATTTTAAAGTATGCTTTTGACAAGTAGAAAAGATACGAGTTTTAAATTATATGTTTGTAATTTTATCTATATGTTTTAGATTGTTTCTGGAGATGGACGACGTTGGCCGATACAGACCATATGAAAGAAAATTTTATGATTGCGTCAGAGAGAAAACAAAAAAAATATGAACAATTAATCATGGTATTCCATACGTGAAACGTCGTTTCTTATAGGAAATGATAATGTTGTGTCTATGGATTTTTCGTAATAAACAGACTCCCTTCACACTTTATCCAGGCTTTGGACTCGCTCAGTGGCAAGAGCAAACTGTCATTTAGGCGTGTTTAAAATCAGGTTTTTTTATATTTTTTAATTTAATTTTTTAAATTTTATATTATATTTTTAAATTTGTAAGTTAATATTAATATTTACATTTCATCATTCTTTTCATATATATCGCCAACACTAACATATGTCTTCATTTAAATTTTTGGACATAAGAGATTGCTTTCAAACAAGCCCTGATGTCACCGTCCTCTTCATACTTTTCTACTATTTTTCCAGTCTTTCATCAAGTTTCCTATAAGTAGTTTTCTTTCGTTTGCCTTCCATACTTAATTATGACCTCATGCCGAGTTCTCTGGTTCTGTCTTCATACACTCGATCACGTCCTTAACTTAGATTGTGCCAACCTTCTACAGCGTTGGTGGTATGATGTGCGCTGTCTGTGGCAGTTCCAAAGACTGATCGGGTTTTCGTCATTTTCCAACCGTGTATCTACAAAACAGTCGAAAAACTGAGAAAGCTTGTCGATATCCGGTGCTTGTGAATGTATCACGAGCCAGCCGTCACAGACATCTTCAGGTCGAAGGAACGCCAGAGCAGCACACATGCGAATTAGCAGCCTTACTCCTTCGTTTTCTCTGTATTCGCAAGTAAGTCCCAAGTCTTGCATTTTCCTCCAGAGAGATTTCTTCATATGGAAATGGCGGCCATGCACTTGAACCGACGGGATCATAACTTTCAGCGCAGATATCGTAGATGATTTTGAATCAAGGTGACATTATTAGGTTTCCATTCTGGTACATTATCCACAATATTGCGAAAAAGATGGATGTATGTATCTTTTCTTTTGTTTGGTAAAAATGCAAAGGCCACCGGACAGATGTTTGTTTCGTGCTTTGAACTTACGAAGTCTGCATGAATAGTATATATTTGTAAAAACTGATTGCTACAACATTTGAAGGTCCAATCCATAAAAAGAACTTGTTTACACTTTAGAGCCTCTCTTCCTACTTTTCCGCTAAAAACTATGATCCTATCCCCAAAGCTGTCATCACTTAAGAGAAAACTGCTGCCCTCATTCAGGGTTAGTAACTCTATTTTAAGGTCAACTTCTTGTCGTGTTTCTGGCTCTTTCTGTCATGTGATTCGGCCCGGTGCATGTATATCCTCTTCATTGCCTGTTGTTCTAGCATTTCTTAGCCGAGCGGTCTAAGGCGCTGCAGTCATGGACTGTGCCGCTGGTCCCGGCGGAGGTTCGAGTCTTCCCTCGGGGATGGGTGTGTGTGTTTGTCCTTAGGATAATTTAGATTAAGTAGTGTGTAAACTTAGGGACTGATGACCTTAGCAGTTAAGTCCCATAAGATTTCACACACATTTGACCTTTTTTTTTCCTAGCATTTTGGTAACAAAATCATACACTCGATTGTGCAAGTCGCCTAACTCTTCGGTGTATATTTTAGAAATCGATGTCTCTTCCTTTCGTGATTTCTTCTTCGCCTGATTCAACGTCTTTTTTACTTCTAAGCCAGAGTCATCCGGTGCCCCATATTGATGCTCGTCTGAACTAAGCACGGTACATTCTTTGGCCTTAAGCATTCCTCGCCAATATGTTGTTCTATGTTTCGAACAGTGCCATATCACAGTCTCATCTGCTTTGATTCTCTTTACGATGTACGAGTAACCATCATAGTGGGCACATGGTTTACCATGGGTGGTTGTTGACAGTTCCATATAGGACGTATAAGCTCACAGAGACACAAGGCGAACGAGCTGAGCACTCCGAAAGTTGGGCTCACACTGACAGTGAGTAGTCTAGCGGTCAGTCAGTTGAGTGGAAGAGGACTTGACGAGTGCAGGTAGGCCGTGCCGCACGGGGATAGTTTCCGGTGGACGAAACTCCCGGGGGCGGAGGTAGGGTCTGTCCTTGAGCATGTAGCTCCCAGCAAAACTGGGCGCGAATTTCACAGATTTCTGGCTGGGTGCGATTTCCACGGGGTGCGATTTTCAGGTATCCCGCAGAAACGTAAAATATTACTGTAAACGCAGTTTCAAAACATGTACGCAGACAACTAACACCAACACGATTTGGAGGGAAAATGACAAATGTTACCAACTGTGAAAAAATCAGTGATCTGTGAGTTGCTTGGAAGGGAAATTTTGTGCCATCAATCAAAACATTAAAATAAATCAATTATTACACTTTTATTTCCTATTTTTACACCACAAAACTTAAGAGTACAAAAAATAATTATTTATACTAATAATTTGAACAAGTCTGTAATTTTTACACGATAAAAAAATAACTTTTTACTTGAACAGCTTGGCAAGCCAAAACTAGTGGTTTAAAAGCAACAACGTTATCATCAGGGTTAGTTATTTTAAACTTTAAAAACGCATAGTTTCTCCAGAAATTAGAACTTTTTTTACTCCAGTCATAATTGGCAGCGTTATTTGGTTACTTTGTAGGTTACTGTCAAGCTCCAAATCAAAAGGCCAGGCGTTCACAGCCCGGTCTATCATAGGATTATTTCTTTTTTTTCTTTCAACTCATCGCTTTGTTCGTCTCGTGCAGTATCTTGTTAATGTGAAAGAGACCAGGTAGCAGAATGATTCGGATTCCATTCTGAACTGTAGGTCACACTATTACTTTCTGGCTAAGTCACTTCAAAGGCCGGATGAAGACAAGCGCATACGAAACTCCTTTAAGACGAAGCCTAGTTATCAACTAGCCATCTAGATGCCGACAGATTTACTTCCACGTAACTAGTAGTGAAGAATTTGTAATCCTCTGGGCCTGCTGCATAATACATATCGTTCAAGAACATAACAACCAGTTACTCTGATATGAATATTATTGTCATTTGAACTGTAGGCCTATTTCAGCCATAAAGCCATCATCAGGTTATCTGTAACAGAATTTGTTATAAATTTTGATACATTTGTTGCATTCCATGTGAGTTACTTACGAATATTAATTATTCGCATCAGTGACAAAATTTACACGGAAATGACAGAGAAGGAATGGTAAGTAGCATTGCTGGCATAATAGAGGATATTTTCTTAAACACACTAGAAGAAAAATTCTTTAGAACCACAAACACTTTCATTAATAAAATAGTATATTACTACAGCTATGTCGACGACGCAATATTGGTTATATGTGGAAAGAATGAGGACATAGAACACATGGATACAACAGTCAACACTGCCAACTGATACCACACAAGTACGCATACTTTCGCATCGTGATCAATACAGTGATTAACCTGGCTCTAGAACAAGACGCTATATAAAAACAAATTAGAAGCCCGCAATACGTGGCACAACAGAATAAATACAGTCCTCAAATACAGTCCTAAAATAACAAATATAGAAAATTCTCACCTCCTTATATACATAAAGGAATAACACTCCTCAGGGAAACATCAAAAAGAAAAAAAATGACATACACAGCTACCACATACCTGAAAAATACATCAAACAAAATTAACACACTACTGAGAAACACCAATATACGTTCCACTTACCAAAAGCGATATGACATAAACACAAAAATACAGTCATGCAACTGGAAATCTCAAACCCAAGTACACTATGTGGTCAAAACCATCCGGACACCCCCCCCCCCTCCCCAAAACGTACGTTTTTCATATTAGGTGTATTGTGCCCTCACCTACTGACAGGTACTACATATCAGCGACCTCAGTAGTCATTACAGATCATGAGAGAGCGGAATGGGCTCTCCGCAGAACTCACGGACTTCGAACGTGGTCAGGTGACTGGGTGTCTCTTGTGTCATATGTGTGCACGCGAGATTTCCACACTCCTATACATCCTTAAGTCCACTGTTTCCGATGTAATAGTGAAGTGGAAACGTGAAGGGACACGTACAGCCCAAAACCGTACATACCGACCTCATCTGTTTACTGACAGAGACCGCCGAAAGTTGAAGACAGTCGCAATGTGTAATAGGCAGACATCTATCCAGACCATCACACAGGAATTCCAAACTGCATCAGGATCCACTGCAAGTAGTATGACAGGTGGGATGAGAGAAAACTTGGAGTTCATGGTCGAGCGGCTGCTCATAAGCCACACATCACGCGGGTAAATGCCAAACGACGCCTCGCTTTTAGTAAGGAGCGTAAATATTGGACGAGTGAACAGTGGAAAAACGTTGTGTGTAGTTAGAATCACGATACACAATCTGGCGATCCGATGGCAGGGTGTGGGTATGGCGAATGCCCGATGAACGTCATCTGCCATTGTGTGTAGTGCCAACAGTAAAATTCGGAGGCGGTGGTGGTGGTGTGGTCGTGAATTTCAATTATTGGACGATTGAACAGTGGAAAAACGTTGTGTGTAGTTAGAATCACGATACACAATCTGGCGATCCGATGGCAGGGTGTGGTTGTGGCGAATGCCCGATGAACGTCATCTGCCATTGTGTGTAGTGCCAACAGTAAAATTCGGAGGCGGTGGTGGTGGTGTGGTCGTGAATTTCATTGTTGTTTTGCATAGCACTATCACAGAACAGGTCTACATTGATGTTTTAAACACCTTCTTGTTGTTTTGCGTAGCACTATCACAGAACAGGCCTACATTGATGTTTTAAACACCTCCTTGCTTCCCACTGTTGAAGAGCAATTCGGCGATGGCGACTGCATTTTTCAACACGATCGATCACCTGTTCATAATATACGGCACGGCGGAGTGGTTACACGACAATAATATGCCTGTAATGGACTGGCCTACACAGATTCCTGACCTGAATCCTATAGAACCCCTTCGGGATGTTTTGGAACGCCGACTTCGTGCCAGGCCTCACCGACCGACATCGATGCCTCTCCTCAGTGCAGCTGCCATTCCCCAAGAAACCTTCCAGCACCTGTCTGAACGTATGCCTGCGAGAGTGGAAGCTGTCATCAAGGCTTAGGGTGGGCCAACACCATATTGAAATCCAGCATTACCGATGGAGTGCGCCACGAAGTCATTTTCAGCCAGGTGTCCGGATACTTCTGATATACTTAGTGTATATATAAAATTCACAGCAAAACTGAGAAAAATTCTACATAGGACAGAGAGGCAGGAACTTCACCACTAGATATCGGAGCATGTTAGACTAAGTGATAGCAACCCGACCCTTTTTTCGTCACATTAAAAATGAATTACACATAACAGACCGATGGAAAATGTTGTCGATATTTTACACATAACACCAAAAGGACCTATAATGAATATACTGGAATAAATTCAGATACATTTGCACACAAGAAACTATTCACAGTTAAATCTCAAGAAAAAATTGACCTATAATATAAACACTTTATCGAAAACTTTATTAACATTATCCACCAAGATCCTGGATAGACTATAATACAACCAGAGAAAAAATTTGTGTACCCAGCGCAACAGATATCTTTTCATAATAAACGAGTAACATCTCTGATAGAATTGTTAACAAGCAGATTTAAACATACAATATCACTGATCATCTGACATAATTGGAGTCACGAAATATCAACTGAGAATGAAGTTTATTACTGACCCTTAGTAATGAAATGTCAGAACATAACACACAGCTTAAAATTACTGGAACAAAAACGAAAGCATGTAGTAGACAGAAATAACAAAATCGCTGATCATCTGTCACAACTCCTGTCACTACAGACTAAGATCTATTTCTGGCCACTACTAAATGAAAAGTCAGAACATGCCACAAAACTGATTATTATTGATTCATTAACATAAAATATTGTCAGCAGCAAATATACAGCGACAGAAAAGACGATATTGCATGGAAATCGGGACTTAAAAACGTATGTAAAATCATATTATTCGTGAGTAACTCATATGTAATACAAAAAATGTACCAAATTTTATAAAATGTTCGATTGCAGAAAACCTGATGATGGCTGCATGTCTTCAATAGGCCCATAATTCAAACAAAAATAAAAGTCATACCACTGTAACTAGTTATACAAATTTATTATGTCCTTGAAAGACATAGTGGAGAAGAGTACAATTTTCAAATTATCTTACAGGTAAACAATTTGTTACCTGCATCTAACTTTCCTTTACGTAACAACTATTGGGACTTCAGCATTAAATCGATCACTTGATAACAGCGAGAAGCCTTTTTTTTATGCAGGGTGCCCGAAAAGTCTTTCCCTGAATACATAAATTGATAACTCAGGCTAGAAGTATGATACAAATATGAAACTGGTGTCTAATTGTTTACAAACTATCAAAGTTTTTTTCACACATCAGTAAACTTTCACTTCCATTGTTGCCCAATGACAGTACACGACGATATGAC
The DNA here is from genome assembly GCF_023898315.1 of Schistocerca nitens. NCBI lineage: Eukaryota > Metazoa > Arthropoda > Insecta > Orthoptera > Acrididae > Schistocerca > Schistocerca nitens. The sequence goes on from NC_064622.1 coordinate 95,923,741, forward strand.
TTTGCGGTCGCCGGCCGAAGTGGCCGTGCGGTTAAAGGCGCTGCAGTCTGGAACCGCAAGACCGCTATGGTCGCAGGTTTGAATCCTGCCTCGGGCATGGATGTTTGTGATGTCCTTAGGTTAGTTAGGTTTAACTAGTTCTACGTTCTAGGGGACTAATGACCTCAGCAGTTGAGTCCCATAGTGCTCAGAGCCATTTGAACTTTGCGGTCGAAATGCTATCACGTATTGAGGACGATGATGGTTATCTCAGACGAATTGCCTCTTCCGACGAAGCGACCTTTTTTGTCAGTGGAGTAGTGAATCGCCATAATGTGCGCATTTGGGGTTCACAACCCCCTGGCGAGGTCATGGAGTGCACCAGAGGCAGTCCAAAGGTGAATGTTTGCTGCGCGCTATTGCACGATCGAATTATCGGTCTATTCTTCTTCGCTGAGGCTACCACCACATCTGCAGTGTATCTGAACATGTTGCAACTGTATGCTGTTCCTCAGCTGCTTCAGTATCACCCCGATGTCTTGTTTCAGCAAGACGGTGCACCGCCTCATTGGGGTTTGGACGTCCGTGCCTATCTCGATATGACTTTTCCTGGGCGATGGATTGGTCGTGATGGGCCAACGGTTTGGCCTCCACGCTCTCCTGACATAACCCCATTAGACTTCTTTTTATGGGGTTATGTCAAGGACGAGGTCTACCGAACACATGGACCAGATCTTGAAACCCTGCGACAACGGACAACCACAGTCGTTGAATCGATCCCTCCAGTGATGTTGGCTAATGTGTGGACGGAAACTGAATATCGCCTAGATGTGCCACGTGGTAGCAAGGGTGCTCATGTGGTAGCTTACTGATGTGTGAAAAAAACTTTGATAGTTTGTAAACAATTAGACACCAGTTTCATACTTGTATCTTACTTCTAGCCTGAGTTATCAATTTATGTAATCAGTGAAAGACTTTTCGGACACCCTGTATTTTTTTTCTTCATAAATTGTTTGTCATGGGAAAAACATTTGCATTGACACTATTACCCGTCACACAAAAATGTTACATTTATTTCTGATTACTGGCAATCAAGAACACAGCTGATTTTAAATTTTCTCCTCGCGTGAAGGTACTGGCTCGGCTGAACAGGATTCTCCTCACTGCAGCACGCCTGCGGTTACTTTTGTGACCGCGGTTTGCTGTACGAAGCGTGTTGAACGCGCGACACTTGTCACACCGCTGCCGGCGGCGCGGCGCGTACACACGTCCTCTCGTAAAGAGCGGGTCGCCCGACCCCCACTTTGATCCCCGGCGGCGGCGACCGCTGCTCATAAAACCGCCCTCTTCGCCACCTGGAGCACGTGCCGACTGTGGCCTCGCCTCCAAACCAGCCGGCCGTCGGTTGGCCACACCGTTACTCGCTCTTACCGGCGTTTCCCACCTCCACTGCGCTCTACGCTTTTCCCTCTTCCTGATTGCTACTTATGAAACAGTCACAGCTCTTGTCTCCTTTGACCGGTGGTTGGAGATGGCAAAAGTAATAAGAAGACCCGCCTTGGAAGTGTTAAATTAGATGTAATAACAAAGCCGAGACTTATGCCATGTAAATCTTTTCTATTTCGTAATTATTTTCTACTTTCTGGCTACGAAACGCTCTATAGAGGGTCTATACAAGGGCCTTTAACTTGAAGACAATATCAAGGAAATGGAAGGTGACGTAGAAAATGATGTGATGGGAGATGTGGTACTGTGAGAAGAATTTGACAGAGCACTGTAAGACTAACTCGAAACCTGCCCCTGGGAGTAGACGACATTCTGTCAGAACTACTGATTGCCTTGGCAGAGCCAGCCAAGACGAAACTCTTCCATCTGGTGTGCAAGGTGTATGGCACAGGTGATATAATTCCAAACAATCAGATGCTGACAGGTGTGAAAATGACCGAACTATCAGTTTAACAGGTCGTGCTAGCAAAATACTAACCGAATTCTTTACAGAATAATGGAAAAACTGGTAGCAACCGACTTCGGGGAATATTAGTTTGGATTCCGGAGAAATGTAGGGACACGCGGGGCAATACTGACACTACGACTTAGCTTAGAAGGTAGGGTAAGGAAGGCAAAACAACGGCTATAGCGCTTGTTCACTTACAGAAAGCTTTTCACAATTTGGACTTGAATATTCTCTTTGAAATGGTAGTAAGGGTACATTATAGGGAGCAAAACGCTGTTTACAACTTGTATGGAACCCAGACGGCAGTTATAACAGTCGAGGAGCATGAAAGCTTACCAGTTGTTGAGGAGAGAGTGAGACGGGGTTGCAGCACATCCTCGATGTTATTCAATCTGTACATTGAGAAAGCAGTAAAGGAAACTAAAGAAAAATTTGGAGTAATAATTAAAGTCCAGGGGGGAAGCAATAAAAATTTTGAGGTTTTTCAGTCGCACACAGCAAAGAAACTGGAAGAGTAGATGAACGGAATTGACAGCATCTTGAATGGAAGATATAAGTAGAACATCAACAAAAGCAAAACAAGCAAAATGGAATGTAGACAAATTGAAACTACTTCTGACAGCAACAAACACGCCTCCGCCAACCGTGTTTAGCCTATCCTTTCGGAACACCGTTAGGTTCTTCGCAAAAATTTCGGCTGAGCTTATATCCGGCTTTAGCCAGCTTTCAGTGCCTATAACGATTTGAGCATCAGTGCTTTCTATTAGCGATTAGAGCTCTGGCACTTTCCCAACACAGCTACGACAATTTACAACTGTTATACCAATGGTTCATGTATGTACATTCTTCCTGTGTTCAGCCTGCACTCTTTGTGACTGAAGCCCTTCTTGTGTTTTCCCGAGACCCTCTAGCCTAAAAAAACCCCCAGTTTACGCCACACAGCCCCTGCTGCCCGTGTATCCGCCTCCTGCGTATAGTGGACACCTGACCTATTCAGAGGGACCCGAAACCCAGCCACCCTTGGCGCAAGTCGAGGAATCTGCAGCCTACACGGTCGCAGAACCGTCTGAGCCTCTGATTCAGAGCCTCCACTCGGCTCTGCACCAGAGGTCCGCAGTCGGTCCTGTCGACTATGCTGCAAATGGTCAGCTCTGCTTTCATCTTGCACCCAAGACTGGCAGCCTTTACCACTTCTGTTAGCAGCTTGAAACCAGAGAGAATCTCTTCTGAACCACACACATCATTGGTGCCGACGTGAGCAACCAACTGCAGTTGGCTGCGCCCTGTTCTCTTCATGGCATCCGGAAGGACCCTTTCCACATCTGGAATGACACCACCCTGCATGCACACGGCGTGCACATTGGTTTTCTTACCCTTCATGTCAGCCAAGGGGCCCCATAACGCGCCTAACGTTTGAGCTCCCAACTACCAATAATCCCATCCTCTGCGATTGCCCGGATCTTGCAGGCTGAGTGGTTTCCTCTGAAACAGGACAGGCGACAGCATCTGTCTCAGCGACAATGTCAGCCACAGACAGCACCTGGAATCTGTTAGTCAGATAAACCGGGGAGGTCTTACGTGCGGTCGCCTGGGAAGTCTTTCGCCGCCTGCTTCGCCCTGGGGCGACCTCCCACTCGACCATAGGTGAGGGATCAGCCTCAGTGCGAGAGCGACAGGGTTGGCCACCGGCGAGGACCGATCGGAGGACTCGGAGGTGTTGGACGTCCGTTGGATCCCCACAGCCGGCCCACAGCCGGTCCACAACAGTGGTGCCCATCCACTGCAGCCTCAAGCTGTGTAACCGAAGCCATCACAGCCTGAGGGCTGAGAGCGAAGTGTCACCAACTCGGCTTGCATCTGCGCACAACAGTCGCTCTCCCTGTCCATACTAAAGACCATGGAAAATTAAACAATGCAGATAAACGGACCATCGGCACGTACTGTGCAACTCTGCTATAGACCCTGACGAAAACGTAGGAACTGTGTCTAATAATACGCAGATATTCAAAAACCTAACTACCGAAGCACTCAAGTGAAACTAAATAATTCGCCCCTGATTAGGAACTTGTAATATGCCACAACATCGGTTTACTTTCCGATGCAAACGAAAACGCGAGAACGGTGACTAGTAGATATTAAATTTAAACGCAGAAACGCAAAAAACTAAACTATTAAAGCACACAGATGATATAATAAAATTCGCTCCTGGTTAGGAACTCGTAAATGTCACAAAAGCGCTTACTTCCCTGTTGCTGCGTCTGTCTCGATCGGTTACTACTGCCTGACTGACTGGCTGAATAACGCCAGCAAGAGGTCACTAGTTTTCAAAACTAGCAAACAAAGACTATGGACTCGCGCTTCGGAAATCTACTGTAGACCCTGACTAAAAGAAGGGATCGGTTGATAGAACAATTTCTGAGACATCAAGGGATCGCCAAGTGGAGGAAAGTGTGGGGGTAGAAATCGAAGAGAAAGACTAAGCAGATTCAGAAGGCTGAAGGTTGCCGTAGCTATTCGAGGTGAAGAAGCTTGCACAGGATAGAGTAGCATGGAGAGCTGACATCAAACCAGGCTTCCGAATGAAGACCGCAAGAAGATTACGAACTGAGGTTTTTGTCGAAGTGTGTTCCATTGTTATGTTAAACAAACACAAGAGCGTAAATTATAACACTTTCAGTATTACATAAAATTCTAAGCGATAATATACTTCTCATCGTAATTTTTCCGGCTTTTAAGGCATTTATTATGATGAACGACCAACGTCCGATTTCCATTCTCATAAGCATCTGCCACCTCTTGTGTGAACCACTGCTGAACGTCGGTTTTGACGTTATCATCACCATCGACGAGCGCAAAACAAATCCAGTGTTCTGAATTTCCTTCAGCCGCATAGGAATGAAGGTCATGAATTTTTAAGCCCAACTGCTATCAGAGACGCCACTTGGATGGTTTATGATGTACCAGGACCGATACTGCAGTCCGTGGAATACAGATATTCATTATTACCACTGAAAATGAAGGACAAACGAGAGATTTCAAATAGGAGGGTGGTGGTGCTTGTGAAATTTTTACTTCAGCGTAGCATAATCGACACGACTTTTTGTGATGTGTCTTAAAGTCTAAAACGAAATTTTAAGTTTGGTAAGGTATAGTGGCGCACACTCAACTCTGAAATTACGTTATTTGTTTGAAGCATATGTTTTCTGAATTAAAGCAAAAAAGACTGAGCGCACTTTTAATACGCAATCGTATTTTTAGCTAAGAGTGTTCAGAGAAAAATGACATCATATATAGGGTGTTTCACAAGTCATGTTACACACTTCTATAGGACGTAGAGGCGACTCAGTAGATCGAGTTTTACGTAGGAACTCATGTCTGGAAAGCACCGAACGAGGTGGACTCGCATTCTGGAGGATGACGGTTCAAACCCGCCTTCGGCCACCCTGATTTAGTTTTTCCGTAGTTTCCTTAAATCGCTTCAGGCAAATTCCGGGATGGTTCCTTCGAAAGGGCACAGCGGATTTCCTTCCCCATCCTTCCCTAATCCGAGCTTGTGCTCCGTCTCTAATGACCTAGTTGTCGACGGGACGTGGAACAGTAATCTCCTCCTCCTCCTCCTCCTCCTCCTCCTCCCCCTCGTCCTCTACGTTCCAAGAAAAACAAGAGCTACTCAGTCGTGCTAAATGCTTCTTACGTAGTTCACCTGTAATAGTAGGCTACCCACATTCGTGAATGGTACGATGACGCGATGTCACGTGACGTCCTCTGTTTCCATCTGCCTTGTTTTCCTGGTGATGCGTCAGTTGTGTGAGTACGGGTTCGCAGAGTACCCCAGATACGTTGTTAATTTATGGTGAAGTTCGCCGTAATGGAAGAGAACTTCAATGTGTGTACCACCACGAGTACTTTCCCAATCGTAGACTCTATCTCAAACCATGTTTGCCAGAGTAGAACAACGGCTGCGGGAAAGCGGGAAATTCACAGGCGAGAGAGCAGACCGTGGCACTCCACGAAGCCGGCGGACTGTTGTATTGGAAGGGGAAGTGCTTCATCAGGTCGAACAGAACACACTGACTAGTACCCGAACCACTGCACATGGCTTTCATGTGTCTCATTCATCTATCTGGCATGTTATGCATAAACAGTAGCTCCACCCGTATCACACTCAGATGCTACACGACATACTCCCGAATGATTCTGTGCCACGTGCCGTGTACTTGATTTTTACACCGTTGTGTGTATTTTCCTCATTTTCATGGTGGCGAACTTTGCTCACCGACGAAGCGCCTTTCAACAGGGAACATGTTTTGAACGCTCGAAATAGCTACATTTGGGATCAATAAAACTCGAAAGCCACGTCCACACGAAGATTTCAGCACAACTTCGCCATCAGCGTCTTTGCAGATTTCTGCGATGGTCGTGTGATTCGGCCGTACATTCTTCCTCCCCACCTAATGGATGCTAGATACTTCATATCCTGCAACAAGTGCTGTCGGAGATTTTGGAAGATGTACCATTGGACATTCGGCACGAATTGGGGTTCCAGCGTTAAAGCGCGGCAGTATATCTTGCAGTTCGTGTCCGAAACCATCTGAAAGTCGTCTACGGGAGAAGGTGGATAAGTTGAGGTGGACCACATGCATGGCCATCAAGGTCCCCAGATTTAATTCCTTTGGACTTTTTCTTGTGGGACCATATAAGGAGCCTTTTTTACGAAAACTCTGTCCAGTCGGAGGAACATCTGGTTGCACGGATCGTTGTTTAAGCGGAAGTGATCAACCATACACCACGCATGGTGGACAGAGTTTATGCCAACTTACTGCGCAGATACACTGTGTGCATCCAAACTGTTGGTCGTCAACTCGAACAACTGTTGTATATCATAATAAATAGTGGTGAAATATGTGCATCTTGTTTCCCTTGTATCGTGGAAACGAACCGTTTTCGGACATGGGTTCCTGTGTAAAACTTGGTCTACTAAGTCCCTTCTATAACATCTAGAAGTAACATGTGTTGTGAGACAATCTGTATATTAAAAACATAATTTTTGGAACAAAAATTAATACGTTTGTTTGTGTGGCCATCTTCCGCAGCAGCTGTTAACATCTGTTATTATAGGTTATCTGTCTTGAGCTGACTGCACCTACAGACAGATAACCTATAATAACAGATAAAAATTAATACATTCTTAGTATTGACTTACAGCTCCGACCTTTTCTTAATATGCTACACAAACTATTCATCATGTAAAACATATTTCCGTAAAAAAAATACAATATTAGAAATTGTACTCAAGGTGACAACGATCACTCGTAATCAGAGAGGTGTGCGTATAACACTGGCTAATACTTACATTTGCAACTAGTACTTAAAAAATATATTTAGTGTTCAGCTTTATATTTGAATTCTATAACGACTTAAAGAAAGGGATAACACTCTAGCTTTCGTAAGGGATGAGATGCCAGTGGGAAAAGGCAAATCAGGATGAAGATATATGAGAGAAGAAAATTCGGAAGTTGGTACATAGTTGCTATAATATATTTTAATATTGGAGCAAATTCTGTTGGAACATAAATTAAGACATAGGCTTTCAAGTAACAATAAAGCCGTTGTAATTAATGCTGTTACACTATGTGATGAGAAGTATTCGGACACCTGGCTGAAAATGACTTAAAAATTCGTGGTGCCCTCCATCGGTAATGTTGGAATTCAGTATGGTGTTGGCCCACCCTTAGCCTTCATTACAGCTTCTACTCTCGTAGCCATACATTCAATCAGGTGCTGGAAGGTTTCTTGGGGAATGGCACGACAATAACTTGCCTGTAATGGATTGGCCTACACAGAGTCCTGACCTGAATGCTATAAAAATGGTTCAAATGGCTCTGAGCTCTATGGGACTTAAAATCTATGGTCATCAGTCCCCTAGAACTTAGAACTACTTAAACCTAACCAACATAAGGACATCACACAACACCCAGTCATCACGAGGCAGAGAAAATCCCTGACCCCGCCGGGAATCGAACCCGGGAACCCGGGCGCGGGAAGCGAGAACGCTACCACACGACCACGAGCTGCGGACCTGAATACTATAGATCTCCTTTGGGATGTTTTGGAACGCCGACTTCGTGCCAAGCCTCACCGATCAACATCGACACCTCTCTTCAGTGCAGCACTCCGTGAAGAATGGGCTGCCATTCCCCAAGAAACCTTCCAGCACCTGATTGAACATATGCCTGCGAGAGTGGAAGCTGTCATCAAGTCTAAGGGTGGGTCAACACCATGTTGAATTTCAGCATTACCGATGGAGGGCGCCACAGATTTTTAAGTCATCTTCAGCCAGGTGTCCGGATACTTTTGATCACATAGTGTAAGTTCACTCATCAGTTCATTTATCTGTTCAGACGTGGGATCTAACACAATTACGGTTTGTGGCCCATCAGACGGACTATCAGACAACGCAAAGCTGACGATCTGACGCGCCATCATACATCTGGCCATAATGAAAATGTCTGGAGTGAGGCGAGTGGCCCCGACGCTTGCCTGAAAGACTGGAAAGCAATTTATATAGGGTTATAAAGATTGTCCTCGTAAGAGGAAGCGTTTTGTCTAATACCAAATTCTCCTCTCCATACCCTTTAGATTCACATTAGGCAGCACGTGGAGCAATATGCGGTGTACCAAATCATTTAGAGCAAATTCATTAAATTTTTGATTAGAACATTTTTTTCGTCCCATAGACTCATACATTCACTAGACCAAGAAGTCCCTTAACATAAAACGTTTCTTTCGTTCTCACGTCGGAGTTTCCGTTGCGCTGCTCGAAAATACACTTACGGCCACATACAGAATGCCCATACTCCTAGCTATGTGCGGCTCACTAGACAAACTACACAACGTGCATCTCCATTGATTTAGTCAGAAGCGTTTATTGGCGGACTCAGATCAATACTCTTCACCGTCAGACATGTAAGACCAGTCTAAATAACGATCGGCAGACCCGCTCAGACCCACGAGACGGGAAAAACTTGTGAATATCCCCACCGAGCTGGTTGGCGCCGTGGTTAGCGCAATGGACCAGCTTTCGGTATAACGACGGTTCAAAGCCGCGTCCTACCGTTTAGATTAAGGTTTTCCTTGATTACCATAAATCGCCCCAAAGCAAATGCTGGGATGGTTCCTTTAGAAGGGCACGGAAAATGTCTTTTTGTATCCTCGAATCATTCTGTGTTCTAATGACCTCGATGTCGCCGGGACGTTAAGCCCTAAGTTTGCTTCCTTTAGTAATCAAAACTCAATAGTTAAAGGTACTGTACGAATCCAACAATTTTCGTAAGTATTTCGAGATCCGAGTGGGGTGCAGTATGTAGATCGATTACAGATCGAAAACTGCATTAAATAATAAAAAAGCTCCGGCTGGTATTTTCTGTGACCTATCTAAGGCATCTGACTGCGTGAGTCACAGTATTCCCTTAGAAAAATAGAAGGTTTTGTGGGATCGATGGTGTAGCCAACCAATGGATAATGTCATACCCAACCGAAAGAATGCAGAAGGTTGTAGTTAGTAATTCAACCTATGTAGTCGGGGGCCGTTATTCTGATAGAGGAAAAATCACGTAAAGAGTTCCCCAAGGTTGAGTCTTATACCCAAGTGTGTTATCGATCTTTTGGCTAATGTACGACAAGCAATTTTTTTTCTTTTAGCAGATGACATTAGCACTGTAATCAGTCCAAACATACACACAGATACATAACAAATGGTAAAACGGTGTTCTTAATAATCAATTTTAAACGGACACGACATATTCCGTTCTGGATATTTAGAGGTACTACAATAACGACAAGTGTAACACATGTTGCGGGAATAATATATAGGATAGAAGTTTCAAAATCCTTAGTACACTTTGGAACTCCTACAATTGCTTAGTTCAGCCACATTTTCATTCAGAATCATCGCAAATCTTGGGGAGACATAAATCAGTAAGTTAACAAATTTTGTACATTTTCATTCAGCAATGTAATTGCCACGGAAGTATGTAAGGATAATATACGGTGCGCACCCAGGATGACATTGTAGACATCCGTTTAAGAAGTTGGGCATTCTGGCAACTGCTTCACAGTATATTTATACCGAGGTTACAAAAGTCATGAGATATCTCCTAATATCGTGTCGGATCTCCTTTCACCCGGGGTAGTGCAGCAACTCGGCGTGGCATAGATTCAGCAGGTCAGAAGTCAATTGTAAACATATCGAGCCGTGCCGTCCATAATTGAGAAAGTGTTGCCAGTGCAGGATTTTGTGCATGAACTGACCTCCAGATTACGTCCCATAAACGTTCGATGGGATTCATGTCGGGCGACTTGGGTGGCAAAATCATTAGCTCGAAATGTTCAGAGTGTTCTTCAAACCAACCGCGAACAATTGTGACTCGGCGACATGGCGCACTGTCATTCATGAAAATTCCATCATTGTTAGGGAACACGAACTCCTCAAATGGGCCGGCCGGTGTGGACGAGCGGTTCTAGGCGCTTCACTCCGGGACTGCGCGACCTCTACGGTCGCAGATTCGAATCCTGCCTCGGGCATGGATGTGTGATGTGCTTAGGTTAGTTAAGTCTAAGTAGTCCTAAGTTCTAGGGGTAGCGTCTTTGATTCATAATCAAAACGTTTTAGGTCCCGGGTTCGATCCCCGCCACTTCCAAAATTTTGATAAATAATCAGCATTGGCGGCCGAAGACTTCCGGCACAAGAAGTCAGCCTCGTTCTGCCAACGGCCTTGTCAAAGAGGGCGGAGGAGCGGATAGAGGTTCAGGGCACTCTCTTGTCCTAGGGGTGGGAAATTGCCCCTAAAGGCGGAAGAATCAGCAATGATCAACGACATGAGGATGCAGAAGGCAATGGAAACCACTGCATTAAAGACACGTAACGTGTATCCACAGGACATGTGGCCTATAATTGAAGAAGTGTCATGATGATCTCTCCATTGGCTAAAGATTCCGGAATAGTCCCCCATTCGGATCTCCGGGTGGGGACTGCCAAGTGGGAGGTTACCATGAGAAAAAGATTGAATAATCAACGAAAGGATAACGTTCTACGAGTCGGGGCGTGGAATGTCAGAAGCTTGAACGTGGTAGGGAAACTAGAAAATCTGAAAAGGGAAATTCAAAGGCTCAATCTAGATATAGTAGGGGTCAGTGAAGTGAAGTGGAAGGAAGACAAGGATTTATGGTCAGATGAGTATCGGGTAGTATCAACAGCAGCAGAAAATGGTATAACAGGTGTAGGATTCGTTATTATTAGGAAGGTAGGGCAGAGGGTGTGTTACTGTGAACAGTTCAGTGACCGGGTTGTTCTAATCAGAATCGACAGCAGACCAACACCGACAACGATAGTTCAGGTATACATGTCGAAGTCGCAAGCTGACGATGAACAGATAGAGAAAGTGTATGAGGATATTGAAAGGGTAATGCAGTATGTAAAGGGGGACGAAAATCTAATAGTCATAGGTGACTGGAATGCAGTTGTAGGGGAAGGAGTAGAAGAAAAGGTTACAGGAGAATATGGGCTTGGAACAAGGAATGAAAGAGGAGAAAGACTAATTGAGTTCTGTAACACGTTTCAGCTAGTAATAGCGAATACCCTGTTCAAGAATCACAAGAGGAGGAGGTATACTTGGAAAAGGCCGGGAGATACGGGAAGATTTCAATTAGATTACATCATGGTCAGACAGAGATTCCGAAATCAGATACTGGATTGTAAGGCGTACCCAGGAGCAAATATAGACTCAGATCACAATATAGTAGTGATGAAGAGTAGGCTGAAGTTCAAGATATTAGTCAGGAAGAATCAATACGCAAAGAAGTGGGATACGGAAGTACTAAGGAATGACGAGATACGTTTGAAGTTCTCTAACGCTATAGATACAGCAATAAGGAATAGCGCAGTAGGCAGTACAGTTGAAGAGGAATGGACATCTCTAAAAAGGGCCATCACAGAAGTTGGGAAGGAAAACATAGGTACAAAGAAGGTAGCTGCGAAGAAACCATGGGTAACAGAAGAAATACTTCAGTTGATTGATGAAAGGAGGAAGAACAAACATGTTCCTGGAAAATCAGGAATACAGAAATACAAGTCGCTGAGGAATGAAATAAATAGGAAGTGCAGGGAAGCTAAGACGAAATGGCTGCAGGAAAAATGTGAAGACATCGAAAAAGATATGATTGTCGGAGGGACAGACTCAGCATACAGGAAAGTCAAAACAACCTTTGGTGACATTAAAAGCAACGGTGGTAACATTAAGAGTGTAACGGGAATTCCACTGTTAAAAGCAGAGGAGAGAGCAGATAGGTGGAAAGAATACATTGAAAGCCTCTATGAGGGTGAAGATTTGCCTGATGTGATAGAAGAAGAAACAGGAGTCGATTTAGAAGAGATAGGGGATCCAGTATTAGAATCGGAATTTAAAAGAGCTTTGGAGGACTTACGGTCAAATAAGGCAGAACGGATAGATAACATTCCATCAGAATTTCTAAAATCATTGGGGGAAGTGGCAACAAAACAACTATTCACGTTGGTGGGTAGAATATATGAGTCTGGCGACATACCATCTGACTTTCGGAAAAGCATCATCCACACAATTCCGAAGACGGCAAGAGCTGACAAGTGCGAGAATTATCGCACAATCAGCTTAACAGCTGCTTACAAGAATAATATACAGAAGAATGGAAAATAAAATTGAGAATGCGCTAGGTGACGATCAGTTTGGCTTTAGGAGAAGTAATGGGACGAGAGAGGCAATTCTGACGTTACGGCTAATAATGGAAGCAAGGCTAAAGAAAAATCAAGACACTTTCATAGGATTTGTCGACCTGGAAAAAGCGTTCGACAATATAAAATGGTGCAAGCTGTTCGAGATTCTGAAAAAAGTAGGGGTAAGCTATAGGGAGAGACGGGTCATATACAATATGTACAACAACCAAGAGGGAATAATAAGAGTGGACTATCAAGAACGAAGTGCTCGTATTAAGAAGGATGTATGACAAGGCTGTAGCCTTTCGCCCCTACTCTTCAATCTGTACATCGAGGAAGCAATGATGGATATAAAAGAAAGGTTCAGGAATGGAATTAAAATACAAGGTGAAAGGATATCAATGATACGATTCGCTGACGACATTGCTATCCTGAGTGAAAGTGAAGAAGAATTAAATGATCTGCTGAACGGAATGAACAGTCTAATGAGTACACAGTATGGTTTGAGAGTAAATCGGAGAAAGACGAAGGTAATGAGAAGTAGTAGAAATGAGAACAGCGAGAAACTTAACATCAGGATTGATGGCCACGAAGTCAATGAAGTTAAGGAATTCTGCTACCTAGGCAGTAAAATAACCAATGACGGACGGAGCAAGGAGGACATCAAAAGGAGACTCGCTATGGCAAAAAAGGCATTTCTGGCCAAGAGAAGTCTACTAATATCAAATACCGGCCTTAACTTGAGGAAGAAATTTCTGAGGATGCATGTCTGGAGTACAGCATTGTATGGTAGTGAAACATGGACTGTGGGAAAACCGGAACAGAAGAGAATCGAAGCATTTGAGATGTGGTGCTATAGACGAATGTTGAAAATTAGGTGGACTGATAAGGTAAGGAATGAGGAGGTTCTATGCAGAATCGGAGAGGAAAGGAATATGTGGAAAACACTGATAAGGAGAAGGGACAGGATGATAGGACATCTGCTAAGACATGAGGGAATGACTTCCATGGTACTAGAGGGAGCTGTAGAGGGCAAAAACTGTAGAGGAAGACAGAGTTGAATACGTCAAGCAAATAATTGAAGACGTAGGTTGCAAGTGCTACTCTGAGATGAAGAGGTTAGCACAGGAAAGGAATTCGTGGCGGGCCGCATCAAACCAGTCAGTAGACTGATGACCAAAAAAAAAAAAAAAAAAACGTTCTAGGGGACTGATGACCTCAGATGTTATGTCCCATAGTGCTCAGAGCCATTTGAACCATTTCCTCAAATGGCTGCAAATGATCTACAAGTAGCCGCGCATATCCATTTCCAGTCAATGATCGATTCAGTTGGACCAGAGGACCCAGTCAGTTCCATGTAAACGCAGAACAGACCATTGTGGAGTCACAACCAGCTTGCGCAGAGCCTTGTTGACAACTTGGGTCAATGTCCACACTCGGACCCTGCCATCAGCTCTTACCAACTAAAACCAGGACTCATCTCACCAGGCCACGGTTTTCCATTCGTCTAGGGTCCCACCGATGTGGTCATGAACACAAGAGAGGCACTGCAGGCGTTGTCTTGCTGCTGCCATAGCCCATTAACACCAGATTTCGCCGCACTGTCCTAACGGATACTTTCGTCTTACGTCCCATATTGATTTCTACGGTTATTGTACACAGTGTTGCTAGTCTGTTAGCACTAACAAATGTAGGCAAACGCCGCTGCTCTCGGTCGTTAAGTGAAGGCCACTGCGTTGTCCGTGGTGAGAGGTAACGGCTGAAATTTGAGTTTCTCGGCATGCTCTCCACACTGTTGATCTTGGAATATTGAATTCCCTAACGATTTCCGAAATGGAATGTTCCAAGTGTCTTGCACCATGTACCATTCCGCATTCAAAGTCTTTTAATTCCCGTCGTGCAGCCATAATCACCTGAGCGCTATGGGACTTAACATCTGAGGTCATCAGTCCCCTAGAACTTAGAACTACTTAAACCTAACAAACCTAAGGACATCACACACATCCATGCCCGAGGCGGGATTCGAACCTGCGACCGTAGCGGTCACGCGGTTCCAAACTGCAGCGCTTAGAACCGCACGGCCACACCGGCGGCCTGAGTATAGATGACAGCTCCGCCAACGCTCTGCCCTTTTGTACCGTGTGTACGAGATACTATCGCCATCTGCATAGCTGCTTGTCGCTATCCCATGGCTTTTGTCACTTGACTGTGTGTGTGTGTGTGTGTGTGTGTGTGCGTGTTCCCTCATGAACTTAGTTGCCAGTAGTCCTCTGCAGTTCAAAAGGAACAATGATGTACATAATTACAACACCAGAAGAAAAACGACATTCGTTGCTCCACATAAGGGTATCTTCAGCACGAAAAATGGTGCACAATGAACGCTGCAACTAAAACTTTTGATCAATTATCCCGTGGTATAAAATGCTTGACAGGCAGCAAAGAAAAACCTGAAAGCTGACAACTATTTCTGTTCCCCACAAGAAATTTCTATTACATCTACATCTACCTTTATACTCCGCAAGCCACCCAACGGTGTGTGGCGGAGGGCACTTTACGTGCCACTGTCATTACCTCCCTTTCCTTTTCACTCGCGTATGGTTCGCGGGAAGAACGACTGCCGAAAAGCCTCCGTGCGCGCTCGAATCTCTCTAATGTTACATTCGTGATCTCCTCGGGAGGTATAAGTAGGGGGAAGCAATATATTCGATACCTCATCAAGAAACGCACCCTCTCGAAACCTGGACAGCAAGCTACACCGCGATGCAGAGCGCCTCTCTTGCAGATTCTGCCACTTGAGTTTGCTAAACATCTCCGTAACGTATCACGCTTACCTAATAACCCTGTGACGAAACGCGCCCGCCGCTCTTCTTTGGATCTTCTCTATCTCCTCTGTCAACCCGACCTGGTACGGATCCCACACTGATGAGCAATACTCAAGTATAGGTCGAACGAGTGTTTTGTAAGCCACCTCCTTTGTTGATGGACTACATTTTCTAAGGACTCTCCCAATGAATCTCAACCTGGCGCCCGCCTTACCAACAATTAATTTTATATCATCATTCCACTTCAAATCGTTCCGCACGCATACTCCCAGATATTTTACAGAAGTAACTGCTACCAGTGTTTGTTCTGCTATCATATAATCATACAATAAAGGATCCTTCTTTCTATGTATTCTCAATACATTACATTTGTTTATGTTAAGGGTCAGTTGCCACTCCCTGCACCAAGTGCTATCCGCTGTAGATCTTCCTGCATCTCGCTGCAATTTTCTAATGCTACAACTTCTCTGTATACTACCGCATCATCCGCGAAAAGCCACATGGAACTTCCGACACAATCTACTAGGTCATTTATATATATTGTGAAAAGCAATGGTCCCATAACACTCCCCTGTGGCACGCCAGAGGTTACTTTAACGTCTGTGGACGTCTCTCCATTGAGAACAATATGCTGTGTTCTGTTTGCTAAAAACTCTTCAATCCAGCCACACAGCTGGTCTGTTATTGTAGAGTATAAAATGTGGTGGGTACGAATTACTAAATCTCATCTGTACATTAAAAAGAATCATATATATGTTCAGCAAATAGCCATATTTACACATTAAATTGCTATATGAATGTAAATGACTCGTTCCACATCATTATGGTTTATCGTACAAAATGATACATAGAACATGAAATTAACTACTGGTTCCTAAGACCTTCTGAGCATTATCTCCATATAATAACAGAAAAATGTACTTCAATGTAAATAAAGGGAAAAAGTCACAAAAATATCAGTTTAAAAACCCCATGGAAACGAATATAGTGCTCTGCCTCCGTGGAAAGTACATGCTACCATAAAGGCAAGACTCGCCTAGAAATTGCCTAAGCAAAGGCATGGGAACGCGCTTTCGGATGTTTGTAGACTTATTTTCAAAAGCAACTTCTTTCATCACCATCTCCCAGCCGGCCGTTGTGGCCGAGCGGTTCTAGGCGCTTCAGTCTGGAACCGCGCGACCGCTGCGGTCGCAGGTTCGAATCCTGCCTCAGGCGTGGATGTCTGTGATGTCCCTAGGTTAGTTAGGTTTAAGTAGTTCTACGTTCTAGGGGACTGACGACCTCAGATGTTAAGTCCCATAGTGCTCAGAGCCATTTCAGCCACCATCTCCCAACTGCAGATATCCACAATAACAAGTAATACCTCCGCCCCGCAGCGCATGCAACATAACTACACCCGCATCGATTGCCTGCCGACTCCTCGATTTCGCGAGCTCCAAAACCGCTCCAAGAAGATATTTAACATTCTGGCCTTCCAGCCAGTCAGCAGCATTTATAGAATAAAAACCCGCTTCAACTGTTAGTCATTTTTCTACTTTACTCAACGCCCAGTTTATAAGCTTAAAGCCTCATCTTCATGTGGCACCAATCAGCGGCAGACTCTAAGCATTATCCTTGCCTCTTTCCCATTCCCTCTTATAGCGCTTTTGTGAGTTGTCGGTTTCTGCGAGGACTGACATTAGGGAGGGAGCGGCCAATTACCTCGAGGCTGGAGAAAACATCTTTCTCTAACGTACACAGTAGCAGCAGAAACGAGCAATCAAGCGATCCAGAAACGGTATTTTACAAATTCACCATATAAAAGGTCAAAATGTTCCTCACACGACACTTTAGGAACTGACGCACATTCACAGGCACCAATGTTTGAACCAATAAGGAGTAAGAGAGATACTCGGTTGTGTAACAAAATATGACCGTGGCGAACAGCTACAGAACTTTCTGACAACCGTAATGTCTCATTTCACATACAGGAGACTTTACATTATGAATCATTACTAAAAGGCTGGAAAAGATAATGAAGGACAATTTGGTTGAGGGTCAATTTGATTTTTGACCAGATAAAAGCAACAGGAGTCTTGCTAATTTTGGGACAGAGGTGTATTGAAAGGGGAGGAGACCTACACTCCTGGAAATGGAAAAAAGAACACATTGACACCGGTGTGTCAGACCCACCATACTTGCTCCGGACACTGCGAGAGGACTGTACAAGCAATGATCACACGCACGGCACAGCGGACACACCAGGAACCGCGGTGTTGGCCGTCGAATGGCGCTAGCTGCGCAGCATTTGTGCACCGCCGCCGTCAGTGTCAGCCAGTTTGCCGTGGCATACGGAGCTCCATCGCAGTCTTTAACACTGGTAGCATGCCGCGACAGCGTGGACGTGAACCGTATGTGCAGTTGACGGACTTTGAGCGAGGGCGTATAGTGGGCATGCGGGAGGCCGGGTGGACGTACCGCCGAATTGCTCAACACGTGGGGCGTGAGGTCTCCACAGTACATCGATGTTGTCGCCAGTGGTCGGCGGAAGGTGCACGTGCCCGTCGACCTGGGACCGGACCGCAGCGACGCACGGATGCACGCCAAGACCGTAGGATCCTACGCAGTGCCGTAGGGGACCGCACCGCCACTTCCCAGCAAATTAGGGACACTGTTGCTCCTGGGGTATCGGCGAGGACCATTCGCAACCGTCTCCATGAAGCTGGGCTACGGTCCCGCACACCGTTAGGCCGTCTTCCGCTCACGCCCCAACATCGTGCAGCCCGCCTCCAGTGGTGTCGCGACAGGCGTGAATGGAGGGACGAATGGAGACGTGTCGTCTTCAGCGATGAGAGTCGCTTCTGCCTTGGTGCCAATGATGGTCGTATGCGTGTTTGGCGCCGTGCAGGTGAGCGCCACAATCAGGACTGCATACGACCGAGGCACACAGGGCCAACACCCGGCATCATGGTGTGGGGAGCGATCTCCTACACTGGCCGTACACCACTGGTGATCGTCGAGGGGACACTGAATAGTGCACGGTACATCCAAACCGTCATCGAACCCATCGTTCTACCATTCCTAGACCGGCAAGGGAACTTGCTGTTCCAACAGGACAATGCACGTCCGCATGTATCCCGTGCCACCCAACGTGCTCTAGAAGGTGTAAGTCAACTACCCTGGCCAGCAAGATCTCCGGATCTGTCCCCCATTGAGCATGTTTGGGACTGGATGAAGCGTCGTCTCACGCGGTCTGCACGTCCAGCACGAACGCTGGTCCAACTGAGGCGCCAGGTGGAAATGGCATGGCAAGCCGTTCCACAGGACTACATCCAGCATCTCTACGATCGTCTCCATGGGAGAATAGCAGCCTGCATTGCTGCGAAAGGTGGATATACACTGTACTAGTGCCGACATTGTGCATGCTCTGTTGCCTGTGTCTATGTGCCTGTGGTTCTGTCAGTGTGATCATGTGATGTATCTGACCCCAGGAATGTGTCAATAAAGTTTCCCCTTCCTGGGACAATGAATTCACGGTGTTCTTATTTCAATTTCCAGGAGTGTATATATGTGTTTATTGATATAGCCTGGAATAAGCTTGCAACCATAATAAGAGAAAAGAGAGCAGAAAGGAAAATGAAATGAATTAGACTGTCATTACAATTAAATCAAGAAGCGTTGTTACCAGCGGGATACAATTGTATGCTACTAAAAGGAGTTACACAACACGGCTGTCACCCGTCTCCTACATTTCTCAACCTGTGTTTATAAAATAACGATTGACCGCTGCCCAATGCATGACAAAGAGATAAAAAGTGAAGGAAGAAGATTGTACTCTTAGAAGTTTGGAGAGGACATGGTCTTTCTAGTGTCAGATGAAAAAGAATTACAGGATATATTGGACACCACTGACGCTAAAGGAACGACTTATAGAAGGAAAATCAAAACAAAGAAAAGAATAGTAATGACAGTAGGAGGAAATAAGAGGGTAAAGGTAATGCTGAACGGTGAAACATTAGAGAGCGTTCAAAGCTTTAAATATCCAGAAAGAAGGGTAGAAACCGACTGCAAGTGCAGCACAGAAATTAAAACCAGGGTAACGAA
The DNA here is from genome assembly GCF_023898315.1 of Schistocerca nitens. Lineage (NCBI taxonomy): Eukaryota > Metazoa > Arthropoda > Insecta > Orthoptera > Acrididae > Schistocerca > Schistocerca nitens. Next base: position 95,943,326 of record NC_064622.1, read on the forward strand.
GGCGAAAATGGCATTTTGTATGAAAAGAAGAATTTTCTGCAGCAAGAAATTTTTTTGCAGGAATCTGGACAAAAATTTGAGGAAAAGACTAATGAAGTGTTTTGTGTCGAATGTCTTCTTGCATGCTGTAGAAACGTGGATACTGAGGACGAAAGACTTAACAACGCAGGAGACTTTTGAGATGTTGAGGTTTGTCAAACGGAGGATAGAGAGAATAAGTCGGATGGATAGAGCGAAAAATGAGGAGGTTCTGAAAAGAGTGACACAGCGAAGACAATTACTGGATGTAATAAAAATAAGGAAAATAATCTGGACTGGAAATATATTAAGAAAGAAGGAGGGACCTGCAAGAGGGACACGTGAAAGTAGAGCAGGCGATGGGAGAAGAGATTCCGGATTCTGGTTGATGTAGTGGACGGCAGCAAATACAGCAACTTTAAGAACGAAGCAATGGATCGCCGCAAAGGGAGATGTAAAAGACCTACTAAGGCAGCAGAAAGCGATGATGATGATAATGCTGAAACTACAGTAACAGCAAAACCAAACACTGGTTACATTCGCACATTTTCTCTGAGGTGTTTCTGCTGTGGATTGGATTGTGTCGCCACTAGGTGCTCCGCTGCGCGGCGTGCCCCCTTTGGCTGTCTGGCCAGCCAGTAGTGGGCTACCACGACTCTGGTCTGCGCCCGCGCGCCCCAGCAGAAACACTGGCGTCTGCGCAGCAGGCGTCACGCCGCGCCGCGCCGCGCCGGCATAATCCCGCAGCTGTGCCGGCAACCCCAGGAGTTCCTCGTCCTCCGCCACCTCCATCGCTATTTCCACCACGGCGCGCCCGAGTTCCCGAAAATACCCAACAACAAATGGCTGCCAGCGTCCTATCCCATCCCATCCCATCCTCCAGCCAGTGGAGCCGCGCTCTGACAGCTGCGGGAAGAGGAAGAGAAGAGGATGGGGCACAGGAGGGCAGAAACCCCCCTACCCCCCCCCCCCCCCAGCCCTCAGCCTCACTTGGATCGCGGCTGCCGGCGGCGTCAACCACCACGTAAGGGGTGGGCCAGGGCGTGCAACCTAATCCTTGCATGTGTAATCTGTGGGGAGCACAGTACTCGCTAAAGCCTGTACTATGGTAAGTGAGCGGGATTCACCTTATGAGAAAGGATTTTTGTATAGTTATCGACCGCGTGTACCTGAATGGTGGCAAATCAGACTTACATCCACTGTCTAATAACAATGATCCGTCAAGTAAGTTCGAAATGCAATTACACGTCAGCATGGACCAAAAGCAATTCTGAAGATGCTACCAATTTGTTAATAATACGGTCGCCAGCCTACTTAGGCATTAACTGAGTTTCTTCCCTGTGCAAGTTGGTAGATATTAATGCAAAACAACAAGTAGTAACACTGCATAATATAGTAGAATTTTAGAACCAAAAAATCTATTGAACTGTTAGTTTCTCGTTCTGTACTGATATGGAAAAACCATGAATACATAACACTACACTATAATTTCTACTACAAAACTTTATACTGTCTATCAATCTAATCAAAAATCGGGCGTAGGTTACCCTAGAAATTTCACTTTCGTGCCACACACAAAATGTCCATTTTGATAAAGATAAAACAGCGATAAATTTTGACTTTTATATTGACTTTAACTTTTGCTGGTCAAACCAATTTAGAACACTTCAGAATTCAAATGAATAAAAAGGGGGGGGGGCTGAAACTGTTATGATAGCTGTATTAAAAAAATGATTACTGAATTTATTATGCGTTCAAGATTTCCAGTATATAAGTTACTACTCTTTTCATCCTATTTACTGTTCATTTAAATACCTTTATATCTGTCTCGAAATAATAAACTTCATTACTATATCAATATTAAAGTTATCTTTCAACTTCGTTAGACCTTCGTTGTTCATTTACTGGTTCATTAACATTTCTTCAAACACCATTCTAACGTAGCTAGATCTACAAATAATTATTATTAACACAAATTTTAATTTTCATTTCGGGACACTCGGATTGCGCAACATTTGGAAAGGACCTTGTCTAGGTTAGTTGTGAGGATAATTAAATGATGGGAAAGTTCTGGTAAAATTTAGGTTATTATTGCACAGTTCACTCTCCGATCCATACGAATACAGTACTAAAAGTTTCCAACTTGCTAGTATCGATGCGGCGGTTGGCGGGCGGCGAGACGGCGAGGCACAGAGCACACATACAACCACAGCTATGGCTCTTGACGTATCGGCACTTTAATTCTTCTTTGCGTAGCAATACTTTTCCATTTAGTACCTATGAAATTTTGCCATGCTGTGTGGGCGTTGGAACGGCATACCCGAGGCTCAGTGAAGCTACGTCTTCCAGGAGAGCCTCCTCGCTCCAGAAGGTGTTGCTCAAACCAGTGCCAAACTCCAACAACTACTGCTGAGCCCGTTGTGCCGTACAGTGCCCGCGTGCTTTTTCCCGCGCTCGCCTGCCATCTACCCTTTACCGGTCCCTGACAGGCCGGGTATTCACCCGAGGTTTTGCATTCTACATATCCCAACACATTGCCTACATATGGACCAGACGCAAGGTTACAATTTTAAACATCTTACGACAGTTTCAACATTTGTTACATTTCAATTCTATTACAATATTACTTGACATTTGACATAAACATTAATATTCACATTGAAACTTATTTACAGTTTTCTTAACATAATGACATGAAACAAAAAAGAAATGAAATCAGAACATCAATTACACAAGTTTATCGAAAAATAAGAAGAAAAAAAATTACTTATGTGTACAATAGTACAGCGTCGTTGTTGTTACATATGCTCAGTGTTGATCGTTAATACGTACTCTACGTTTCACTGCCTGTTGTGAGGTAACGGGCGAGTTGTGGCGCCCTGAAAATATTACATGTTCGGAATTGGCGTGGCCACACAGGACGCTCGTCAAAGCCGGGACTCACAAGGGAACCTCCCCATCGCACCCCCTTCAGATTTAGTTACAAGTTGGCACAGGGATAGGCCTTGAAAAACTGAACACAGATCAATCGAGAAAACAGGAAGAAGTTGTGTGGAACTATGAAAAAATAAGCAAAATATACAAACTGAGTAGTCCATGGGCAAGATAGGCAACATCAAGGAGAATGTCAGCTTACGAGCGCCGTGGTCCAGTGGTTAGCGTGAGCAGCTGCGGAACGAGAGGTCTTTGGTTCAAATCTTCTCTCGAGTGAAAAGTTTAATGTTTTATTTTCAGATAATTATTAAAGTCCAGGCACTCACACATAATCAACTTCGCTCTCCAAAATTCCAGGACATGTTTAGATTTGCTTGGACATATGCAGGATTTGACGGTCTACACACGGAAACATTTGAAAACGTAAAAAACATATGTTTTGACAGAGCACAGGGAAAACTGTGCGACTGTGAAACTGTTGCATTCATTTGTTGCAGTTTATGTGACAAACTCTTATGTTTTCATCACTTTTTTGGGAGTGATTATCACGTCCACAAGAAAACCTAAATCGGGCAAGGTAGAAGAATCTTTTTACCCATTCGCCAAGTGTGCAAGTTAGCCATTCGCCAAGTGTGCAAGTTAGGTGGGTCGACAACATATTCTTGTCATGTGACGCACATGCCGTCACCAGTGTCGTATAGAATATGTCAGACGTGTTTATCTGTGGAGGAATGGGTTGACCTATGACCTTTCGGGCAAATGTTTTCGGTTCCTATTGGAGAAGCATGTCCTTTCGTCTACTAATCGCACGGTTTTGCGGTGCGATCGCAAAACACAGACACTAAACTCTTTACAGTGAACAGAGACGTCAATGAATGAACGGACAGATCGTAACTTTGCGAAAATAAAGAAAGTAAAATTTTCACTCGTGGGAAGACTCGAACCAAAGACCTCTCGTTCCATATTTGCTCACTCTAACCACGGGACCACGGCGCTCCTCAGCTCAGAGTGTCCTTGATGTTGCATATCTTGCACATGGACTACTCATTTTGTATATTTTGCTTATTTTTTCATAGTTCCACACAACTTCTTCCTGTTTTCTCGATTGATCTGTGTTCAGTTTTTCAAGGCCTATCCACTGCGTCAATTTATAACTAAATCTGAGGGGGTGCGATGGGGAGGTTCCCCTGTCAGCAACAAACGCGTGGTGCCGAACGTTAGCCGGACGAGAGAGGTAGCCCCAGCGCACGGTCCAGCCGCGTGGCTGGTAATTCCGCTGTGACGAGGACGGTGCTTTGTGTCGATGAAGGAGATGTCTATGCCGGGAGTGCCAAAGATGGCTGACTTTGTGAAACCTCAATAGCAGACATTTCACAGTTCGTATGGAAATTAATAGTAGCCAGATGAATCATAATACCTCAAAAAGAAACATGTACATTACTATTATTTGCACGACGATTCTGATGGTGTAATCAGATTTTCAATATCTTTATTAGTTCAAATTTTAGAATCTGATGGTAAATTATACAAGTAACACTGTAAGAGGTCCATGCTTAAAGAATTTGTGGCTAGCGCACTCGAGCAGATGTAATTTCGATGGATTGCTCATGCACTGCCTGCGATATGTAAGCTATAAGCGAATCTCAGACCAGAGAGCAGCGTTGTCAGCAGTAGGAACTGTGTAGCAGTAGGAGTAAGTAGTAGCCAGCAGCCTGGTGTATGGAGTTGGCTGGGCCAGTCATTGGGAGCGATGGCGGTGCCTGAGCGTTGTAGTATAAGGTAAAAGCAGCCTCGCGCATATGTAGTATTTTTATATCAAGTCCCATGTAAATGCTGTTAAAAAGAAATCTCTTAATAATAATCTTTCTTATAAAAATTAACTTTTGACAGTCATTCAACCCAATTTAAAGATTTTCTTAATTTCTCCAATCCATGGTCCTCAGGATTATTGTAAAGAAAAATAAGTTGTTTCTTTTTATACATGACAAATCTATCGGCCAGCATTGCACTGAGCTGCGCCAGAAAAATTTGTTATAGAAGCAGATATATATATATATATATATATATATATATATATATATATATATATATATATATGCGTTATCCGGCGACCTTATTGACGTAAGTATTTTCAGTTTATTCAGTATGATCTTTCAGGGCCATGACGCAGCACTGCTGACGTCCAAAATTTACCAGTTTAAATTCATAGTCAATTATTGAAGGGTTATGGGTGAGCCACAATTTAATTAGGAGGTTAGTCACATTTTTATTATTGGTAGGTTATGGAATTTATATGTTGGGTAGTTACACTGAATGTGAATAGGCTATATAATTATATTTATCTGTTGGTAGGTTACGCTAAATGTGAATGTGAATGATATACATTATTTTTACGGTTGGGAGGTTACACTATATTTTTTATCCGTTGGGAGGTTAAACACCCAGCAACGAATTTCCAAAATATAAACGCTTCATCCGATTTTGTCGATCGCCGTGTCTTTAGTAAGCTATCAGTGTAAACCTAAATTGGTATGAATTACAGGCATGTAACTTAAATAGTACATGAGTTATTTGAGGTCAAAGTGGCCGATTACTATCGATCGCGTCAGGCCATAAGTACGTCACAGTGTAACGTTTTAGCTTTAATTTGGTATGCTGAAAGCGGTACTGATAGCCAATGAAAGCGGGTTGAAAGCTGTGAGCTGTCTGGGGAAGTTAATCTTGCATTACTAAGCAACTGTTTCATCAGGTATCTAGTCCAAGTTTACCAAATTCCCAAACAGATTAACATTAATGATAATCTTTTAATAGTCATACAACAACCGGTAATATATATATATAAAGGAGAATTTAAATAAAAAGAAAGAAATCAGTTTATATTTGGAAATTTATTTTTAAGATTGGTCATGAAATTTCAGCATATTAAATTTTATTCGTAACAAGCTGGTGCCTTATTTAGGATGGTGAAAATCTTACGGAACACATCAAATATGGAGCCAAGGTTGGGAGTCTGCATACAACACTGCATACATAAAACAACACACAAAGAACGTTGAAACGCATGCAAGAGAAAGTTAACCACTACAAACAGATTCAAATTTTTACCCAAAGAAATTACGTTCGAAGCACAATCCTGTCCGTCATGTAATTACCACACACTGGTATACTAAATTCATATTAACTCTTTGTGAAATCTTCGCGAAAAGAATAGCTGAGGGCTACTTTGATGATTACACCACATGCTTCACGTGGTCAACTTGGTTTACACAAAGCGTGTAACTCCACAATAATTTTGATAATTAAAATAAATCAGATCAAAAAGCAATTTACAAAAGGAAAACCTCGAACTGGTTGTTAACGTCTTACTGTTAACCTGACGGGTCAAACAGTTATATAAGCACGTGGTACTGGTCTCGCAAAGTACACCCCACGTGTGTTGAACATAAAGAAAAGTTGCTATATTGCAAAATATTGTCAAGACGAGACGTTATAATCACACAAGCATTTGCATTTAAGATTGATCTTAGTTAGAGTTACTGACCAACACGTGGTTCCACTTTACTCATAAAGTAGTGACAAAGCAACTACCGGAAAATAATATGAACTTCACACGAGAATTACACTACGCTGCAATTTAAGATAACCTTAGATATTTTAGAGCTAACCCGAAATAAAGGTGATTAAATTCTCAGTTAGGCTGAACTTAACAAATCCATTGTCCTACGGACTTAGCAGACACGCGCTTAGCCGGAGATCTTACCATTTCAGACGCTCGCCACCGCCAGACTCCAACTGCCTACTACCGAGCGTGCTTCCTGAGGGTGGCTCACAAAGACAAACGGAAGGGGCCAGAGGGGCAGCTTCCTATACCAACATGACAACGGACGGACAGGACCATACAAGGATAGTAACCTCTCTGCTTTAAGAAAGCGTAGCTACCTGTTCCGACGTTGGTCCTACTGTTCTCTAGCAGACAGCCTTGTCTGCTGCCCTCAAGCATGCAACTACAAACACATTTGATCATTCATCCTCTCACACAGAAGGGAAGGGGGATTACAGTATCTTATCATATACAGTATATAACAGAAAGCGGATGTAGGTTCCGTATGAGACTGTGTGACATGAATTACATATAAACTGTGTTTTAAAGTGTAGTAGTGTGTCAGATCGTTCTTGTTTACGTGTAAAAGTAACACGTTCCACTACTCAGTCTCCTACCAGATAGTCAGAAACGCCACAGTAAATTTAGAAGAGGAAATTTATTCCATAAATGACAACAGATTTAAGAAATCAAACATGAAAGGAGTCCAACAGAGACCTTTCAACAGTTACACGAAAAAACGGTTGAAGCATGCTTATAAATATATTTATTCACCTACGTCTTTGTGTATATGCGATATATACTGTTTATGAAGAAATTGGTTAAATATTTACTGTGTTTTAGAAAGCACATAGACATCAGGCTAATGCCCTAAACTTTTTTTACTAGTCCTTTGATATATGTTTATTTAATTTGTTTATGTATTTAATAATGTGTGTTAGAGCGTGTTTATGGTCCAGCCGTAGGAATATTTATATAATTTCAAGTTATTTAAATGTAAATCCAGTATTTCGAATGCGTTTCATTATGTTTGTGTAGATGCGTTGGCATGAAGACATGGCGCGAGCGCTCTAGCCAAGCACGGCGCTCGTGAATGGGGAGACTGGATGGAAGCGAATATGGGCAGTTCTGGAGTACGACACAGGACACGGGAAGTTCTGGACGTGACGGCGCGACGGACGCTCGGTCGCGGCAGAGAGACTTCGAGAATGTGAAGCGGTTTGCGCGTGGCGCGGTAGATAGAAATACTTTGGTGTGCCGACTTGTGCACTTGTGGGATTTCCGTGGCTTCTGCAGTGAAGACGTAGTGTGCGTTTAGAAGTGAATATCTCGCGAGTTGTGTTGTTGTTCATAACTAATTACGTGCTGTAGGAATCAATTGTTTACCTGTTGTTCAATGTATATTTTATTTAATTGCTGGATCACGGCACCAATAAGTGTTTTGCAGAAATATACCGCATTCTCAAAAGTACTTTACTATCCTACTCATCATTTAAAGTCGTTAAGATAGTACCTGCAGATTTTATTTAATTGCAGTCTTTCATTTATAAATTTCTGTGCTACATCCATAATTCGCAATTGCCGAGTGATAGAAACCTTCGACCATTCGACTCATGTGTGGATTCATATTCTATACTGTACACTCAGCAATATTTGGCTTTTAATGCGGCAACTATGTATCCCAGCACCTAGACAACGAAACCAGCCAGAACTTTTAATATTGCAACATTGAGTCGGAGGGTACGTAGTTGAGGGCCGCATCATCCACTCACCATCATTTTTTTTTTGTTGAAAGCCCGCACTGTGAAGCCATATACTAAAGGCAGGTCAATTTATTTATGTATTTATTTTATTTGGCAATATTGGGGCTGCCATGCCCTCTCTTACATCCAATCATTATTCTTTGGTACACCCACAATACATGAGCAAAATGTAACAATGATTATAACGATGATAGCAATGAAAAACACAAAAATGACAATATATGCTGAGCCAAAACATTATGAACACCTGTTAAGTAAATGTTCGCACTTTTTTGCGTGTTGGTCGACCTTCTGAACGCAATACAGTAGATGTTCTGGAAGCCCTTAGTGTTTTTGCAGAGGTTTTTTGCACCAGACGTGTATGCATAAGTCACGCATTTCCCACAAATTACGGACCTGTGGTTTATAAGGGTGGATATAGTGCCAGATAGCGTCCCATATATGTTTCATCAGACCAGAAAAAGAGAGTTTGATGTCCTAGACATCAACGTCAGATCACTATCATGCTACTAGAACCACTATAGCACTATTCTAGTCTTCGAACACCCACTGGTATCCGGTTGGGAGATGCCTTGACCATTGGCGAAGTGATAAAGCATTAATGGATGAACGTGGTCCACAATAATGTTCACACAGTCCACAGATGTCATGGTGCCTTCGATTGCTACCACAGATCTCATGGAAGCTACGATGAATAGCTCTCATAGTACTGACGTCAGAGGCCTATGTCCGTCGTGCGGTGCATGTTTCGAGCAGCCGTTCGCCTACATGATTCATGCGACCAGGCGAAAAGTTGCTGTTGGTCCGTAGCCCAATGTTCACCTACATCTACATCTACGAGATTACTCTGCTATACACAATAAAGTGCCTGGCAGAGGGTTCAATGAACCACCTTCATGCTGTCTCTCTACCGTTCCACTCTCGAACGGCACGCGGGAAAAACGAGCACTTAAATTTATCCGTGCGAGCCCTGATTTCTCTTATTTTATCGTGATGGTCATTTCTCACTATGCAGGTGGGTGCCAACAGAATGTTTTCGCAACCGGAGGAGGAAACTGGTGATTGGATTTTCATGAGAAGATCCCGTCGCAATGAAAAACGCCTTTGTTTTAATGATTGCCACTCCAATTGACGTATCATGTCTGTGACACTATCTCCCCTATTTCGCGATAATACAAAACGGGGTGCCCTTCTTTGTACTGTTCCGATGTCATCCGTCAGTCCCACCTGATGCGGATCCCACACCGCACAGCAGTACTCCAGAATATGGCGGACAAGCGTAGTGTAAGCTTTGGTAGACCTGTTGCACCTCCTAAGTGTTCTGCCAATGAATCGCAGTCTTTGGTTTGCTCTACCCACAATATTATCTATGTGATCGTTCCAGTTTAGGTTATTTGTTATTGTAATCCCTAAGTATTTAGCTGAATTTACAGCATTCACATTTGTGTGACTTATCGCGTAATCGAAATTTAGCTGATTTCTTTTAGTATTCATGTGAATAACTTCGCACTTTTCTTTATTCGGGATCAATTGCCACTTTTCACACCATACAGATATCTTATCTAAATCGTTTTGCAAGTCGTTTTGATCATCGGATGACTTTACATGACGGTAAATGACAGCAACATCTGCAAACAATCTAGGAGGGCTACTCAGATTCTCTCCTACGTCGTTAATATAGATCAGGAACAATAGAGGGCCTGTAACACTTCCTTGGGGAACGCCAGATATTGCTTCTGTTTTACTCGATGACTTTCTGTCTATTACTACGAACTGTGACCTTTCTGACAGGAAATCACGAATCCAGTCGCACAACTGAGGCGATACTCCGTAGGCAAGCAGTTTGATTAGAAGACGCTTGTGTGGAACGGTGTCGAAAGCCTTCTGGAAATTGAAAAATATGGAATCAATTTGACATACCCTGTCGATAACACTCATTACTTCATGAGTATAAAGAGCTAGTTGTGTTTCACAAGGACGATATTTTCTGAATCCTTGCTGACTATAGTCAATAAATCGTTTTCTTCGAGGTACTTCATAATGTTCGAATACTGTATATGCTCTAAAACCCTACTGCAAATCGACGTTAGAGATATACGCCTGTAATTCAGAGGATTACTCCTACTTCCCTTTTTGGGTATTGGTGTTACTTGAGCAATTTTCCAGTCTTTAGGTAAGTATCTTTCTGTGAACGAGTGGTTGTATATAATTGCTAAATATGGAGCTACTGAATCAGCATACTCTGAGAGGAACCTGACTGGTATACAATCTGGACCGAGGGCCTTGCCTTTATGAAGTAATTTAAGCTGCTTTGTTACACCGAGGATATCTACTTCTATGTTTCTCATCTTAGCAGTTGTTCTTGATTGGAATTCAGGAATATTTACTGCGTCTTCTTTGGTGAAATAGTTTCGGAAAACCGTGTTTAATAATTCTGCTTCAGTGGCATTGTCCTCAGTGACTTCACCGTTGTTATCGCGCAGTGAAGGTATTGATTGTGTCTTGCCACTGGTGTGCATGACCCCATATCCACTGCAGTCGTAACTGACATTGTCGTTGGGTCAACATGGAAACATGTGTGGGTCGTCTGCTGTGAAGCCTTTGTTCAAAAATATGCGCAGAGCGTTTTGATCCAGCGTCTTGTACCTGTACCAGCACAGAAGTCTGTCCTCTGGTCTGCCATATATCGCCGCCCGTCATGCATCACAGAGCAAACAGGCCTCCGATCTCCACTTTCTGCGATGAGGCGTGCCGTGATTAAACTGCTTTACACAAGTAAAGATTTGGCGCAACTAAAGTTGGGATTAATTTTTGTTTCATTTTAGGTGGCTGTAATTTTGTGACTTTTGATGCTTTCCCGACAGATCTGCTGCAGATACACTTCTCGGGTTTGCCGCCGGCTCGTATTGTCTAGTTCGCACAATATTTCATCGATGCAACTGGTCGACATCATTAGGTGGTGCCAGCTGCTGCTGTCACTGCTGCAAGGCGCGACTGAGAGTAATCGCGCGGCGGCGTCGAAATTCCCGTATGGAGGACATAGTGATAGACATCCCTGGGATTGAGAAGCAGCTGAATGGGTTGAAAATAAATAAATCGCCAGGTCCTGATGGGATTCCAATTCGGTTTTACAGAGAGTACTCTACTGCATAGGCTCCTTACTTAGCTTGCATTTATTGCGAATCTCTTGCCCAACGTAAAGTCCCGAGCGACTGGAAAAAAGCGCAGGTGACGCCTATATATAAGAAGGGTAGAAGGACGGATCATCAAAATTACAGACCAATATCCTTAACATCGGTTTGTTGCAGGATTCTCGAACATATTCTCAGTTCGAATATAATGAATTTCCTTGAGACAGAGAAGTTGCTGTCCATGCATCAGCACGGCTTTAGAAAGCATCGCTCCTGCGAAACGCAACTCGCCCTTTTTTCACACGATATCTTGCGAACCATGGATGAACGGTATCAGACGGATGCCATATTACTTGACTTCCGGAAAGCGTTTGACTCGGTGCCCCACTGCAGACTCCTAACTAAGGTACGAGCATATGGGATTGGTTCCCAAGTATGTGAGTGGCTCGAAGACTTCTTAAGTGACACAACCCAGTACCTTGTCCTCGATGGGGATTTTTCATCAGAGGTGAGGGTATCATCTGGAGTGCCCCAGGGAAGTGTGGTAGGTCCGCTGTTGTTTTCTATCTACATAAATGATCTTTTGGATAGGGTGGATAGCAATGTGCGGCTGTTTGCTGGTGATGCTGTGGTGTAAGGGAAGGTGTCGTCGTTGAGTGACTGTAGGTGGATACAAGATGACTTGGACAGGATTTGTGATTGGTGTAAAGAATGGCAACTAACTCTAAATATAGATAAATGTAAATTAATGCAGATGAATAGGAAAAAGAATCCCGTAATGTTTGAATACTCCATTAGTAGTGTAGCGCTTGACACAGTCACGTCGATTAAATATTTGGGCGTAACATTGCAGAGCAATATGAAGTGGGACAAGCATGTAATGGCAGCTGTGGGGAAGCGGATAGTCGTCTTCGGTTCATTGGTACAATTTTGGGAAGATGTAGTTCATCTGTAAAGGGGACCGCTTATAAAACACTAATACGACCTATTCTTGAGTACTGCTCGAGCGTTTGGGATCCCTATCAGGTCGGATTGAGGGAGGACAAAGAAGCAATTCAGAGGCGGGCTGCTAGATTTGTTACTGGTAGGTTTCATCATCACGCGAGTGTTACGGAAATTCTTCAGGAACTCGGTTGGGAGTTTCTAGAGGAAAGGAGGCGTTCTTTTAGTGAATCCCTACTGAGGAAATTCAGAGAACCAGCATTTGAGGCTGATCTCCGCCGCGCGAAAGTCCACTAAGCGTGTACGAGTCCTGGGACCTGTCTAGAAAGGAGGGAGGGAGGGGGTGGGGGAGGGAGAGGGGAGATCAGAGATGCCAAGGGCAGTGGAGATGGGAGGGAAGAGGGGAGGTGGGGGGTAGGGGAAGCCAGGGGGAAGAGAGATTAGGGCTCGTACAGAGGCATATAGGCAGTCATTTCTCCCTCGTTCTGCTTGGGAGTGGTGAGAGGCACCCACATGCCTTGCTCATACTGTGGCATCAAGCAGTCAGGCCTGCAAGATGAGTGGTCTGCCAAGCGAGTGGATTCATTCTTATTTATCGAGTAACATGAACTCTAGTACTCACACTTAAGTTACAAGTTATCCTCCTATATGATTAATACGCAACGGAAACACGCATCTGACTATCAGTACTCACCACGTGGAAGTACTCGTCTCTAATTTCAAGTCCTGCACACGCCATTTCTTAGAACTACCTAAACCTAACTAACCTAAGGACATCACACACATCCATGCCCGAGGCAGGATTCGAACCTGCGACCGTAGCAGTCGCGCGGTTCCGGACTGAGCGCCTAGAACCGCTAGACCACCGCATACTCCCAGATATTTTACAGAAGAAACTGCTACCAGTGTTTGTTCCGCTATCGTATAATCATACAATAAAGGATCCTTCTTTCTATGTATTCGCAATACATTACATTTATCTATGTTAAGGGTCAGTTGCCACTCCCTGCACCATCCCTGCACCAAGTGCCTATCCGCTGCAGATCTTCCTGCATTTCCTTTTGAGGATTCCTTCTATTCTTGAAGACATGCCACCAAAATAGGGCAAGAACGCTGTTGCATTTCCGTCCCTGCTTCGAATTTTCTGTGTTGTTGGTCACCTAGTTCGCACCGAGATCTCCCACATGCTGCAGCAGTTTGTTCTATCCAATACTCATGGTCATCCAAGATCATGCTGAGGTCTTTTACAGGTTTCTGAATCGATAATTAGACACCATTAAATATCTGATGAACTATTTCATGAAAATGTCCGCTGAACAAATTTCAATCTTCGATGAGCATGGCGTGTGACTTGTTAGGGTTGACTTCAATACGTAGGTTTTGTGCCAGTTGTGATGCTAAACAAAGATTATCATCCAGATTGACACGGCAGCAATGTAGTTCGTAGGGGCTGACATTTAGGTACAACAGGATGTCATAAATGTAGGGATGGTAGTTACAAGAATGAAGCACAAATGAAACATATTTGACCTACAGCGAGAAAGCCAATGGGCCGAGGACTGATTCCCGGGGAGGCAGCAGAGAACACTTTTCCATGAAGACTTCTACGACTCATAAATGACCCATTGACGCCTTTTTCAGGTAGCTATCGAACGAAAGTACGGCACTGTGTGAGAAATTAAGCTGTTTCATTTACATACGTGATAGCCTATGCCGGTATCAACATCAACAAAAGCTTTGCTCAAATTTGAAATCAAGCAATATTAAGACGGTCGCTTCACGTTTGTCTGTGACATGTTTTGTGTACTCAGTCACTTCGATAAACGCAGCTATTGTGCTGTTGTGTTTTCAGAAGCCTGCTTGACAATTATCGTGAATGTTATAAGTTTCAAAGTAACCTGCCAACTGAGCATCAACAGTGTAGTCCAAAGCTTTACATACTGCAGGTAATATCCGATCTATAGTCGCCTGGTGATTTTGGCTTCCCATTCTTTGGCGTTGGCATAATGGTGAATAAGCTCAAATGGCTCTGAGCACTATGGGACTTAACATCTGTGGTCATCAGTCCCCTAGAACTTAGAACTACTTAAACCTAACTAACCTAAGGACATCACACACATCCATGCCCGAGGCAGGATTCGAACCTACGACCGTAGCAGTCGCGCGGTTCCGGACTGAGCGCCTAGAACTGCGAGACCACCGCGGCCAGCGGTGAGTAAGTAGTTGGTTGTTCAATACCTGTCTGCACCCCCTCCATATGTTGCAATGGTTGTATCGACAACGCTGCAGAAGGTTCCCTGGTAAGCCCTTACACATACTCTACACAGTCCCGATCTCTCCCCATGCGATTTACATACTTTGGAGACATGAAGAAACACTTTCGTGGTCGTCGATTTGCTTGGGAAGAAGAGGTGCATGCCTAGGTAACATTATGGTTGCATAGGCAACCGTAAACGTATTTCCATGAACGCATTTTGAAATAATAAGCAGTTTACTTACGTTGTTCCCATCTCTCTCTTTTTCATTTGATTGCCCCTTACACATTACAGTGACACAGTAAATATCTATCCAAGTTCCAGTGTTTGTTTAGTAGTGAATCGTGTAATTGTGCAGGCGTTTACTTTGTTACACGACGTATTCGTTATTATTAACAAGATTATTCTCTTGTGCACAGAGTTCCCATTTCATGTAAATCCTTATAATAGCTACAATAAACGTAATATCCACGTAAAACTTCTGTGTGAGGGAAAGAGCGCGGTGAATTATCGACAGTCGACGGTCGGACAGAAGGCACTGTAAGAGAGTAATTGTTGTTTTAGATTTAAATAGCTGGTGTGACAAATGCAAAAACAAAAACAAAAAAAAACAAGATACATGTGACTCCTGTACAGCATTATGATCGTTAATGTCACTGTGTATGCATTGAAAGTGTGAGACGGACCTAAGTAACAGTTTCATACTGTGGAATTGTAGTATGTGACAAGGGCGAGCCCAAAGGAATGATAGTAGTAGCTCTACCCGGAACGTATCCAGCGGAACAGACGTGTAAGTGTTGTGGTCGCCAAACCGACTATACTAACATCATGAGGAATGCCACGGCTGTGCCTGAATGTTTGTGGAGACGCCACGCCGGCGTCACGTCTGCCACCACCACCTAGCAAGAGATAAACGTTTTAACACGTCGTTCCGCACGCACCACATCTACACTGTGTGATAAATATTAATAACGGGTGACGAGGGCCTCCCGTCGGGTAGACCGTTCGCCTGGTGCAAGTCTTTCGATTTGACGTCACTTCGGCGACTTGCGCGTCGATGGGGATGAAATGATGATGATTAGGACTAGTAGTAGTATCCGGACACCCCCAAAACATAATTTTTTCATATTAGGTGCATTGTTCCGCCAGGTACTCCATATCAGCGACCTCAGTAGTCATTAGACATCGTGAGAGACAGTAGAATGGCGCGATCCGCAGACTTCGAACGTTGTCAGATGATTGGGTGTCACTTGTGACATACGTCTGTACGCGACATTTCCACACTCTTAAACATCCCTAGGTCCACTGTTTCCGATGTAATAGTGAAGTGGAAGCGTGAAGGGGCACGTACAGCACAAAAGCGTACAGGCCGACCTCGTCTGTTGTCTGACAGAGACCGCCGACTGTGGAAGAATGTCGTAATGGGTAATAGACAGACATCGATCCAGATCATCACACAGGAATTACAAACTGCATCAGGATCCATTGCGAGTACTGTGACAGGTGGGAGGTGAGAAAACTTTGATTTCTTGGTCGAGCGGCTGCTCATAAGTAACACATCACGCCGGTAAAGGCCAAACGACGTCTCGCTTGGTGTGAGGACGTAAACATTGGACGACTGAACAACGGAAAACGCTGTGTGGAGCGACGAATCACGGTACACAATGTGGCGATCCGATGGCAGAGTGTAGGTATGGCGAATGCCCAATGAACGTCATCTGCCAGCGTGTGTAGTGCCAACAGTAAAATTCGGAGGCGGTGGCGTTATGGTGTGGTCGTGTATTTCATGGAAGGGGCTTGCACCCCTTGTTGTTTTGCATGGCACTACAACAGCACAGGCCTACACTGGCGTTTTAAGCACTTTCTTGCTTTCCACTGTTGAAGAGCAATTCGGGGATGGCGATTGCGTCTTTCAACACGATCGAGCACCTGTTCATAATGTACGGCTTATGGCGGAGTGGTTACACGACAATAACATGCCTGTAATGGATTGGCCTGCACAGAGTTCTGAACTGAATCCTATAGAACCCCTTCGGGATGTTTTGGAAAGCCGACTTCGTGCCAGGCCTCACTGACCGACATCGATACCTCTCCTAAGTGCAGCACTCCGCGAAGAATGGGCTGCCATTCCCCAAGAAACCTTCCAGTACCTGATTGAACGTATGCCTACGAGAGTGGAAGCTGTCATCAAGGCTAAGGGTGGGCCAACACCATACTGAATTCTAGAATTACCAGTGGAGGGCCCCACGAACTTGTAAGTCATTTTCAGCCAGGTGTCCGCATACTTTTGATCACATAGTGCAAGTGACTTCGAACGTCGAACAGTCAGAAAGCTGTCCATCGGCAAAACCCAGGGTTTCACGTTCTCTTTTGAACGTAGTTCTGTTTCCAAGGTTTTACAGAATCAATATGTTGTAATGAAAGTGCTTTTACAGTAACTAAATTGTATGTGGTTGTTGGTCCCAGGATTTATATATTACATGTCTTGAAATTCTCATTTCTGTTATTTTATATTATTTTCTTGCCAGTCCATTACTTCCAAAATCTACCCCATTTTGTATCTGTAGTGTTACGTTTTCCTTTTGTTTGTTATTATATGTGATTTCTGGAGTCTTTTAGGGAATGTGCTCTCACATGTGTGTGTTCTAGTAACGTTTCTAGTGAAATTTACGTGCTTGTAACTTGAACTTTATGAAAAACGTGCAAAATGTAACGTTCCTCTTTGGTAGTTTCGTCTCTGGCCAATGAGAACAGATCATGTTATTTCTTATTGAGATGCTTAGACAGCGTGGATAATCTACATACGACAGCTAGGTGGTGACGGATAATCGGGAGAACTGCAGTAACTTGTTATGTTACAGCTTCCTAAATTCGTGGATGAAATTACCTGCTCTTTCAATCTTTCCTGGTCATTATTACGCCTTGCGGGCGGGGGGAGTCACTTCCTAATGGTGAATTAGACTTTTTCCAGAAACTGTGACACAAGGACGAGTTTTTCCACTTCGTAAATTGTTCTTGTTACTTTATAATGAGTTTGGCGTGAGTATTCCGGTCCGACTCATATAAGTATAGATGGTGGAGATTCAATTTACCCTCGACACGTTCACAGAATATGCATGTTTAAAGTCGGTGGTAGACTTTCTCCGTCAGTAATTTTCAGCATTAGCTGAGGACCTACACAAAGTTTGAATGGTTGTGATGACATAACCTCTTAGCGACAGATAATCCTGGGCTAATGTAAGACGTGATGACGGATGCTGGAGTTTGTGACCACAAGATCATGGTAACAAGACTGAACACGGGAACACCCGTATCCACCGTAAATAACACAAACTATATCTGTATTAAAAAGCACATATTAAATCAAATTTTGCTCAGATTCAAAGAAACAATGTTGACGGCAATTGAGTCTTCTGTACCAAGCAAATTAATAAGAGAAGGAACAGGTTATCCATGATACACAAAAGAAGTTGGGACACTATTGTAGAATCAATAAAAACCCATACTAGATTTAAAAGTGCAAAATCTTCAAGACTGGCTACAGTTTACGGATGGTCGACACTTGCTGTGGACCTAAATTCGAGACGCGTTTAATAGTTTCTAAAACGAAATTCTGTATCGATATGATATCTGACAGACAATACAGAGATTCTGATCGTGTAGTAAGCATGCCAGTGGTAAGAAACAGTCAAAGCACTTTGTGATGGGATCCGTAATGTTATCAACGACAGCGGTGCTAAAGTGAAGATCCTAAACATGGTTCTCGGAAATTCCTTCGCCAGAACAGATGCAGTGAAAATTTCAGAATTCGAATCAAGAACAGCTGCCAGTATGAGTAATTTGAAAATAGGTACTCTGTCTGGAGTGAAACAACTTGACAAAGGAAAGTCTTCCGGACCAGACTATATACCAGTTCGGATCCTTTCAGAGTATATTAATGAAATAGATCCCTTTTAGCAAACATATGCAACCAATTGCTCGACTTAAGATACATTCTTAAACACTGGAAAGTGGCACAGCTCACACCAATACACAAGAAAGGAAACTAAACAAATCCTCTTAATTATAGGCCCATTTGATTGACACTGGTTTGTAGTACGGTTCTGGAGTTGCAGCACTAGCAAGTACATCGAAGAAAGCGACTTATTCACACATAATCTGCATGGTGTCAGAAAATATCGTTCTTGAAATACACAT
The DNA here is from genome assembly GCF_023898315.1 of Schistocerca nitens. Lineage (NCBI taxonomy): Eukaryota > Metazoa > Arthropoda > Insecta > Orthoptera > Acrididae > Schistocerca > Schistocerca nitens. Next base: position 95,962,167 of record NC_064622.1, read on the forward strand.
AGTACACGAAGTAATGTGTACTATCGACAATGGATCTCAAGTAAATTCCACTCTTCTAGATATGCTGAAAGCTTTTGATACAGTCTCTCATGAGCACTTACAATCAAATTCCGCGGCTATGGAGTATTGTCTCAGTTGTGCGAATAGATTCATGATTTCCTCTCAGAAAGGTCACAGTTTATAGTAACCAACGGGAAGTCATCTAACTGCCGTGATGAAGGTGTGCTTATTGGCTGAGGTTTATTTATTTATTTTTGTTTTATATGTTCACTTGAAGCAGGACGTACAGACATTAATGATGGAGTCAGGGAAGGAAGCGAGTGTCAACCATTAACCATCAGGCGATTCGAAAAAAATGCCTACGAATGGCAATTCAGAACAGCGAAGATAAATATTGTCATCAGGAATTATGCTTCCTCATGATAATACCCGGCCGCACGCTGCAGCTTGTGACATAGACGCTCCAGGGCAAGAATAATGGGCCTTGATAATGGGAGGTTACAGGTGTGATGTTAAGTAGTGATGAGATGACTAGAGTTTGAGGACAATAGATGTGAAGGAATCCTGCACTGCGAGGGTTTATCACAGTGAAGGAACACTGCAGTTCAGCAGATACTACTGCAGCGGTTTCATTGGGAAGTGTTTGGTCACCCACCACACAGCCAGGACGTGGCGCCCTTTTATTTTCATCTCTTTGCTCACATGAACCACTGACTATGGGGACAGCATTTTGGCACAGACAACGAGCGACATAACAGCTTGGACAGCACGGACGATTGCCTCCTGTGACGAGGGTACTGGAAAGTTGGTACAACGCTACGACGAAAGTTGAATGGTGTAGTTAAATGTTGCAAGTAAGAAATTTTTGATTTTCACTGTGATTTCCATTTATCGATCGATTGGAGGAAGAAAGAAAAGGAATAGCCCTCGTATAATTAGAACAGGTGCAAGTGCGTAGGCTCTGATACTTCTGCAGGTGAGTCCTTTTCAAATATGCAGCGCCCTCATAAGGAGCTGCGAAGCCAGTCGGAAACTTCGGTAGAAGGACTCTTCGTGAAAAGTGGAATTTGTCCGGTCGAATTACAGATCAGCAGGAGGGGCGCGAACATTAACTCAGAAAAGGTAAAACTATAAAAGTAAGGGGCATAACTAGCCAACTAATCACTTAAACGAGAGGTATAAACAGGTCGATAACAGATAACTAGGAGCGCATGTGGTACAATACCAGTTTAGGAAGAAAAATGTATAATAGTCTTCCAGATTTTTGGTAACGTATGAAAGTGCGTTACCTAATTACTTACGAAGGAGTGTAACCTGCCTGTGAAATTTTATGTAAGAAGCAAAAAATAAGTGAAATTTGTGAAGAAACCGGAACACCTGATATTTTACATATACAGTGTCTCTATGAAAGACGCACATTGTATGAAGAAATTTTTATTTCACGTAATATGTGGTGATAAAGTACGTCGTGTGCTGAACGGTCAGATACATATTCTAGGAGGCTACACAAAATATCTTAATGTGCAGAGAGAAAGAAACTGAGGACTCCAGTTATGATCAACAGCAAAATCACGCAAAACCCAGCTGTTGTTGTTGGTGTTGCCTTCAGTCCGAAGACTGGTTTGATGCAGCTCTCCATGCTACTCAATCACGTTCAGATCTCTTCATATCTGTGTGAGTGCTGAAAACTACATCAAAATAAACCTGCTTATTGTAGCGAATCGTTACCCTCCGTTTAGAATTTTTAGCCGGCCGCGGTGGTCTAGCGGTTCTGGCGCTGCAGTCCGGAACCGCGGGACTGCTACGGTCGCAGGTTCGAATCCTGCCTCGGGCATGGGTGTGTGTGATGTCCTTAGGTTAGTTAGGTTTAAGTAGTTCTAAGTTCTAGGGGACTTATGACCTAAGATGTTGAGTCCCATAGTGCTCAGAGCCATTTGAACCATTTAGAATTTTTACTTACGGTGACTCCCTCCATTAACAAATTAACTGTTCCTTGATGACTCTGGATGTCTCCTATCAACTGATACCATTTTTAGTGTAGTTCAGTGCATTCTCTTGCCATTGGAATTGGAAACTGCATCTAAAACGCAAAAAGAATTGTTCTTTGTTGCACAATTGGATTCAGCACCCCCCCCCCCCCCCCCCATTAGCTATCCGATCTATCCACCTAATCTTTTGCAGCACCACACTTGATGAATTTATACTCTCTTCGTGCCTAAACTGCCTATCGTCCATGATTCAGTCCCATAAAAGTCTACACTCCTTGAAAACACCTTCATAAAGAATTTCCAAGCATTCACATTCGTATCTGATATTTAAAAAAACAATCTTTTTGAGAAACGCTTTACGTGCAAATGACCGTCTCCATTTTGTGTCCTTTATACTTCAGATAAAGTCACTTATAATGCTGCCCAAATAATAAAAGCCCAATACTACCTTTAGCGTCTCATTTCCTAATCCAATTCGCTCGGCATCACATGTTTTATTTCGAGCTCATTTCATTGCCTTTGTATTATTGCTAGTTTTCTGTAAAGGGTATGGTTGTTCTTTGGTGGAGGATGGCTGGTTGAAGTGAATCAAAGGCCGCTAGGTGATAATAGAATCCCTTTAATACTTTCCAGCCATATTACACTGCAGTGACAAAAGTCATGGAACAGCGATTCGTTCATGTACAGACTGCGATAGTACCACGTATACAAGGTATAAGAGAGCCGAGCGCTGGCGGAACTGTCATTTGTATGCAGCTGCACCATTTGAAAAGGTTTTCGATGTTATTGTGGCCGCACAACAGGAATTGATAAACTTTGAACGCTGAATGGTAGTTGTACCTAGATGCATGGGTCATTACATTTCGGAAATCGTTAAGGGATTCAATATTGTGCTATCCACAGTGTCAAGAGCGTGGCGAGTATACCACATTTCAGGCATTCCCTCTCAGCATGGACAACGCGGTGGCCAACAGTCTTCACTTAACGACAGAGAGCAGCGGCGTTTGCGTAGAGTTTTCAGTGCTAACAGACAACAAACAATGCGTGATATAACAGGAGAAAGCAATGTGGAACATGCGACGAACGTAACCGCTAAGACAGTGAGGCGAAATCTGGCGTTAGTGGGCGATGACAGCAAAATGGTTCAAATGGCTCTGAGCTCTATTGGAGTTTAACGTCTGAGGTCATCAGTCCCCTAGAACTTAGAACTACTTAATCCTAACTCACCTAAGGACATCACACACATCCATGACCGAGGCAGGATTCGAACCTGCTACAGCAGTGGTCGCGCGGTTCGAAACTAAAGCGCCTAGAACCGCTCGGCCACAGCGGACGGCCGATGGCAGCTGACGACCGATGCGAGTGCCTTTGTTAATAGCACGACATCACCGACAGTGCCTGTCCTGGGCTCGTAACCGTGTCACTTAGAGACTCTTGACGACAGAAAAACAGTGGCCTGATCAGCTGAGTCCCGATTAGAGTTGGTAATAACGGACAGTAGGTTAGTAGGTTTTGAGTATGGAGTGGACACCACGAAGCCCTGGACCCAGTTTGTCAAAAGGACACTGTGCAGGCTGAATGGTGTGGGCTGGGTTGACATGGAATGGACTGGATCCTCTCGTCCAGATGCACGGACAATTCCCTGTAAATGGTTATCTTCGGCTACCTGCCATTCATGGAGTTCATGTTCCCAAACAACAGTGGAATTTTTATGGATGACAAGGCGCCATATCACTTCGTTATTGGTTTGCAGAACAATCTGAACAATTAGAGCTAATGATTTGGCCACCCAGATCGCCGACGTGATCCCCATCGAACATTTATGGGACATAGTCGAGAATTCAGTTTGTGCACAGAACCCTGCACTGGCAACACTTCCGCAACTATGGGCAGCTATGTAGGTAGTATGGCTACCCGCCAGGGTAGCCGAGAGCGCTAACGCGCTGCCTCCTGGACTCGGGTAGACGCGCTGGCCCCGAATCGAATCCGCCCGGTGGATTGACGACGAGCGCTGGTGTGCCGGCCAGCCTGGATATGGTTTTTAGGCGGTTTTCCACATCCCACTAGTTGAATACCGGGCTGGTCCCCACGTTCCACCTCTGTTACACAGCTCGCAGACATCTGCACACATTCACACTATTTCATGGATTCCACTAGACACAGACAGTTGGAGTACACTAATTCTGTCCTGGGGGGTAAGGTGTGGCGGCAGGAAGGGCATCCGGCCACCTCTTAAAATTAACATGCCAAATCCGATTAACCATGGCCGACCCTGCGTAACCGCAGGACAAGGCTGAAGCGATAGCTAGATACAGGGTGTTTCAAAAATGACTGGTATATTTGAAACGGCAATAAAAACTAAACGAGCAGCGATAGAAATACACCGTTTGTTGCAATATGCTTGGGACAACAGTACATTTTCAGGCAGACAAATATTCGAAATTACAGTAGTTACAATTTTCAACATCAGATGGCGCTGCAAGTGATGTGAAAGATATAGAAGACAACACAGTCTGTGGGTGCGCCATTCTGTACGTCGTCTTTCTGCTGTAAGCGTGTGCTGTTCACAACGTGCAAGTGTGCTGTAGACAACATGGTTTATTCCTTAGAACAGAGGATTTTTCTGGTGTTGGAATTCCACCGCCTATAACACAGTGTTGTTGCAACAAGACGAAGTTTTCAACGGAGGTTTAATGTAACCAAAGGATCTGTTTGAAAAATTTCAACGGACTGGGAACGTGACGGATGAACGTGCTGGAAAGGTAGGGCGACCGCGTACGGCAACCACAGAGGGCAACGCGCAGCTAGTGCAGCAGGTGATCCAACAGCGGCCTCGGGTTTCCGTTCGCCGTGTTGCAGCTGCGGTCCAAATGACGCCAACGTCCACGTATCGTCTCATGCGCCAGAGTTTACACCTGTATCCATACAAAATTCCGACGCGGCAACCCCTCAGCGCCGCTACCATTGCTGCACGAGAGACATTCGCTAACGATATAGTGCACAGGATTGATGACGGCGATATGCATGTGGGCAGCATTTGGTCTACTGACGAAGCTTATTTTTACCTGGACGGCTTCGTCAATAAACAGAACTGGCGCATATGGGGAACCGAAAAGCCCCATGTTGCAGTCCCATCGTCCCTGCATCCTCAAAAAGTACTGGTCTGGGCCGCCATGTCTTCCAAAGGAATCATTGGCCCATTTTTCAGATCCGAAACGATTACTGCATCACGCTATCAGGACATTCTTCGTGAATTTGTGGCGGTACAAACTGCCTTAGACGACACTGCGAACACCTCGTGGTTTATGCAAGATGGTGCCCGGCCACATCGCACGGCCGATGTCTTTAATTTCCTGAATGAATATTTCGATGATCGTGTGATTGCTTTGGGCTATCCGAAACATACAGGAGGCGGCGTGGATTGACCTCCCTATTCGCCAGACATGAACCCCTGTGACTTCTTTCTGTGGGGACACTTGAAAGACCAGGTGTACCGCCAGAATCCAGAAACAATTGAACAGCTGAAGCAGTACATCTCATCTGCATGTGAAGCCATTCCGCCAGACACGTTGTCAAAGGTTTCGGGTAATTTCATTCAGAGCCTACGCCATATTATTGCTACGCATGGTGGATATGTGGAAAATATCGTACTATAGAGTTTCCCAGACCGCAGCGCCATCTGTTGTTGAAAATTGTAACTACTGTAATTTCGAAAGTTTGTCTGCCTGAAAATGTACTGTTGTCCCAAGCATATTGCAACAAACGGTGTATTTCTATCGCTGCTCGTTTAGTTTTTATTGCCGTTTCAAATATACCGGTCATTTTTGAAACACCCTGTAGATAGATAGAGGTAGTATGGCTCAATATTTCTACAGTGGATTTCCAATGACTTGTTGAGTCCATGACACGTCAAGGTGCTGCGCTATGCCGGGCAAAGGGATGGCCGACATGATATCAGAAGGTACGTCATGACTCTCGTCACCTCATACCCATATCTGGCGAGCCCTGGGTGGCCGCGTCGAATCCATGGACCTCGGCAGCGAAGTGCTGTCATGAAGACGTCAGTAACAGCTCTGCCCAGCTCGGCACAATGCTGGACTGACCTTACGAGGTGAGCATTCCCGGCCGAGCGCCTGAGCTGCTTCGGGAGCTGATGCGGAAGACTGGAGTGGCGGGCCAAGTACGGAGCGTGCCGGCCAGTTGCCTCAGCTGTGGCGGATGTTGGGTGTGTAGACTCCGGTTTGGAGCTACAGTCTGGGGTCTGGTGTGGGTAGACGCCCGCCTGGCGGCTCGGTGGCTAGGAGCACCTCAGTTCGGTCCATGACTGCTGCGACTGGACCCGCGGGTAGGCTTCTGGGTGACGGTGGATTGACAGCGGCCTCACGGCAGAAGCCAACACCTCAACGGACGCCGACTAGATGACTTGTTGATTGGACCAGGTGACGAGCCTTGCCAGACGGCCAGTGTTTGTACACGCCAAAGTGAGTTTGCCGTGGTTTGGCTGCCGAAGATGTCCCGTACGCCGTTTGCAGAAGTGTCATTAGTCGGTGACAGGGGGTAATGACGCGTGAGTGTATTGCATCTAGCGGCAGCCTTTGGCAACGAGACCTCTTTCATTAGACTCGCGGCGAAACATTTCAACTCACAACTGCTTTGCAAGCATCATCCATTCAGTTCAACTAATCTCCCAAATCCTTTACCCTGTGTGACAGAATAACAACTTCATCAGCAAATCTCAAGTTTCTATTTCTTCTCGCTTTCCAGAATCCGCCTAGGTTTCGTTCACAGTTTGCTCAACGTGCTGAATGAATAACGTCGGAGATAGCTGAAAAATTTGTCTCGTTTCTTTCTCAAGTACTGCGTCCCTTTCACGTCCTTCAGCTTGTAATGGTACTTGAATCACGTAACCAGTACGACACCTCACCTCAACCTCTCGATAACAGCAATATTCTACTGTGTTTCTGTAAAATAGTTAACATATTTCTGTGACAACATTCAGATTTGATTTCATTAATGTAGAGGTACTTTGATACATCGATATGTTTATATTGCAATGATGTTATTCTTATGTGCATTCTTTCTATTGTCACTATGGTCTTTGACGTACTTGTAACTCTGATTTTTAGGCGCGTAAGCGGTTATTAGAGAGTCAAGTCTTGGTCGTCATGTTGAAAAGACGCAAATTGTAGTCAGTTTATGAGGTGTGAACTTTAACAGTGAGGAAGATATTTTCAAGTATGTTTTATATTGTGAAGTGATGTTGCAACAAAAGTAATAAAAAAGAAGTGTAACTTAAATTCGGAGTGCTGATTACTTTTTTACATCACCATTGTCTTAACTTGCAAAAGTTTAATCTTCAAGAATGGTTCTACAAATCGCAGAATAACACCTAGGCCTCTTTGCATCCGAGCTTGGAATCATCACTACCTAGATTTTCGACGATTGAGCCATAAGTTCACAACGAGACCAGCGTGGGAAACACGAAAAGATGAGTGCCTAGTTTATCCATTATTTCAAGAAATGACTTTAATAACTGTACTCTAATGACACCTGCCACATAATATAACTTTGTTGTTGCCCGAAAATGCAATATTTAGCAGCGTGAGCAACACCACAATCATAATTAATTTTTGACCTTTGTTGTGGTAGGCTTGTTAGAAGCTCTTATCGATAGAGTCTGACTTCTGTAGAACTTGTGAATCAACTTGGCGATTACTCGCGTCATTGAGAGGCGAAGGCTAGGTTAAAGACAGATTGAAATATTCCACGGTCCGACTGGGATTCGATACAGCGATCTTTCGGTTTGCAGGGACGCGTTTTACTTGCAGACCAGCATATGCAACATCTTTTAAGATAAACTATAGGGTCAATACTGGCTAAAATGTTCCTACACTCAGCCTCACGATGTCAGCTAAGTAGCTACTGGAGTGAGAAGTAGCGGCTCTACGGTGAAGAAAGCCGACAGCGTCCGTGCTGTTCCCACTCCCTCTACACCGGATCCGATGACGCCATTGGCACAGGATGACACGGCGGTCGGTCGCTCCCGATTGTTCCATGAGGGCGAGAAATAATTCGTGTCAGTGTGTTTCAGCCCTCAGTTACTAAACTGATAGCTCGGTAATGATGATGATCATTATGTGTTTAAAGGGACTAAACTACTGGCTCACCAGTGCCTTCATTTCATGAGAAAAACACGTAAAAAAGTAAAAAGCGAAAAAGTGAGGACTTGGCTGCTCGAACTTTGTAAGTAAGTCGAAGAGTCTTAAAAAGGGCGTGGCATTAGTTGTAACACGATAGGTAAAAGAAAATAGAGATAATCCAGGCATCATCTTGCACAAGACGTTGAGGTGGGGGAGGGGGGGAAGAAATTAACCTGTGCTCGCATGGGGGGGTACCCGTCACAGAAGGAGGCTCCACCCCACTCCTCCCCCACAACCGCCCTAACACTGGAAGTGGAGAGGATTGAAGTGTCGTGTAAAATCCGTTCTCCCTCAGGACATGCAACACTTTGGTAGTGGCTGTCTCGTCATCCGCAGGTATCTGAAGTAGTGAGGTAGGCAAGTTGAGAGCGTGCGGCAGATAGACAAGCTGTGAGCACTCAACAAGAACGTGCGCTGTCGTCAGTTGACTATCGCTTCTGTAGTGAGCAGGATCCTCCCAAAACGGAAGGAATTCGTGAGTGAATGTCGTGTGGCCGATGAGTAGCTGGCACAACACAGTGCCGTCTTTCCGAGAGGTCTCGAAAAATGTATGCAACACCTTAATGGACCCTTTAATTCCACCAACTGCGACATGGTCGCGTATACAAACAGTGATCCAATACTGTCAAATGTTTTTTATTCCAGTCTTTGATCACAATATGAATTCCTTAGACGATGACCGGCTTCAGTCCCTAATGACCATCCTCAGATCCTTTTTACACCATGTCCTTTTACACCATGGCCCTATCACTTTAGGACATGGTGTAAAAAAGACCTGAGGATGGTCATAACTGAGTGAAACTGGTCATCGTCTAAAGGACCCTTTAATCGCTCTCGTTTTGGTTCGTAGTAGCCTGCCACTCCAATGCCCAGAGCCTCAAAATACTGCGTCGAACTAGCAGTCGCAAGTCGGTGCCCGGTATTCGGAAGTGAAGTTCATCTCCTGTAGTTGCGACTTTAGCTAAGATGTCGGCGAATTCATTTCATAAAACACCCTTGTGGCTCTGTATCCAGGTGAAGATCACTGTCTTTTGAAAGCTGTAGAGGTCAACCACTAGGTCATGGATGTCGGCTACCAAAAGATTTTTGGGATAGTACAGGCATATGCCTTTCAAGCAACTCATGAAGTGGCTACAGATCAGAGAGTTTGTCGTAGCCAGGGATATGACGTTCCGCAAAGTGGCCTCACCTCTGAGCAGCAGCTTAATTTTCAAATTGGAATTATTACTTTCTCCTTGAACTTTGCTAGTATTTTCTCTGTATCATACACTGCTGGCCATTAAAATTGCTACACCACGAAGATGACGCGCTACAGACGCGAAATTTAACCGATAGGAAGAAGATGCTGTGATATGCAAATTATTAGCTTTTCAGAGCATTCATACAATGTTGGCGCCCGTGGCGACACCTACAACGTGCTGACATGAGGAAAGTTTCCAACCTATTTCTCATACACAGCAGTTGACCGGCGTTGGCTGGTGAAATGTTGTTGCGATGTCTGGTGTAAGGAGGAGAAATGCGTACCATCACGTTGCCGAATTTGATAAAGGTCGGATTGTAGCCCATCGCGATTGCTGTTTATCGTATCGCGACATTGCTGCTCGCGTTGGTCGAGATCCAATGACTGTTAGGAGAATATGGAAGCGGTGGGTTCAGGAGGGTAATACGGAACGCCGTGCTGTATCCCAACGGCCTCGTATCACTAGCAGTCGAGATGACAGGCATCTTATCCGCATGGCTTTAACGGATCGTGCAGCCACGTCTCGATCCCCGAGTCAACAGAAGGGGACGTTTGCAAGACAACAACCATCTGCACGAACAGTTCGACGACGTTTGCAGCAGCATGGACTATCAGCTCGTAGACCATGGCTGCGCTTACTCTTGACGCTGCATCACAGACAGGAGCGCCTGCGATGGTGTACTCAACGACGAACCTGGGTGCACGAATGGCAAAACGTCATTTTTTCGGGTGAATCCAGGTTCTGTTTATAGCATCATGATGGTCGCATCAGTGTTTGGCGACATCGCGGTGAACGCATATTGGAAGCGTTTATTCGTCATCGCCATACTAGCGTATCACCCGGCGTTATGGTATGGGGTGCCTTTGGTTACACCTCTTGTTCGCATTGACGGCACTTTGAACAGTGGACGTTACATTTTAGATGTGTTACGGCCAGTGGCTCTACCCTTCATCCGATCCTTGCGAAACCCTACATTTCAGCAAGATAATGCACGACCGCATGTTGCAGGTCCTGTACGGGCCTTTCTGGATACAGAAAATGTTCGACTGCTGCCCTGGCCAGCACATTCTCCAGATCACTCACCAATTGAAAACGTCTGGTCAATGGTGGCCGAGCAACTGGCTCGTCACAATACGCCAGTCACTACTCTTGATGAACTGTGGTAGCGTGTTGAAGTTGCATGGGCAGCTGTAGCTGTACACGCCATCCAAGCTCTGTTTGACTCAATGCCCAGCCGTCAGTGCGTGCAGAGGTGGTTGTTCTGGGTACTGATTTCTCAGGATCTATGCACCCAAATTGCGTGAAAATGTAATCACATGTCAGTTCTAGTATAATATATTTGTCCAATAAATACCCGTTAATCATTTGCGGTTCTTCTTGGTGTAGCAATTTTAATGGCCAGTAGTGTATATCTTGCACAGCAAGTGGAATAGTTTTCGTCATGGCTGGCTCTTCCGAGAACCTTAAAAATCGTGAGGAAATCTCGTCTAGTCCGAGGGCTTCGTTTCGACTTACGATAGATGAAGTACGGAACGGAAAAGTTCGTGTCCCGTTCGACGGAGCGTCTGGCGTGTAATTCTGGACAGGCGCGGCGCAGCTCGGCGCAATGTGACCAGTGGCCACAGTCCAACGACGGACGCAGCCGCGGTCCGCTGGAAGTGCTGACTCAAGCGGCGGGCGACCGGCTCAAAGGACGGCGCCGCTCGTTACCGGGAGGGGGACGTGGCTTCTTGTTAGCCGAGATGACACCACGACTTGTCCGCCCGCGGCTCGCCTCTGCGTCCGGCGGCTGATAAGGCGCGCGCTTCGCGACGAGACGCAGCGCGCCGCGGCCCGCCCGGCAGCCGTTTGGCGACCGCCGCGGCAGAGGGGTGGCCGAGCGGCGCGCCGGCCGTGCGCCGAGGCGTCAGGAGCGCCGTGGGTTTCCCAGCCAGCTCTCTAGACCCAGCTGCGTTCGTAATGACTCCTCGAACGTGTCGTAAAAGAAAGACCGCTGCAGCTGTTAAAAATCTTTATTCAACGACACGACCGGTTTCGCGAATTATATTTGCTTCATCAGGCTTTACCGTGAGTGGTTCGTAGAACTGTAGAACACTGTGTCTGAAGAAACAGCTTTCCTCTACATATCGTAACTGAAAGCCCTCCTCCGCATTTGAAGTGACAAATCTAAAAATGGTAGCGTTCCGTTCAGACTCTGTTTTATAGTGAACTGAATGTTCTAAAATTGGTAAATTTAATAGCCACTACGTTCCCGCCTTTGACGCCCGACCACCTTTTTTTTCTTTTTTTTTTCTAATTTTCGGGATGAACTTAGATCTCTCTTTCGATTAATCGACAATCGAACATTTGCATGTTACAGATTTTAAATACCTTGATTAGAATATTGACGGACGTGCTTTTTCCGGCTTTCAAACAGATCGCCTGATTGTAAGTAGACACAAACGCAATCGCCTTTATTTTCCATTACCTGCCATTGCCAAATTCTAATAAGTTGTTTTTACGTTTGTATACAGATAGCCGGCCGCGGTGGGCTTGTGGTTCTAGGCGCTCCAGTCCGGAGCCGCGCTGCTGCTATGGTCGCAGGTTCGAATCCTGCCTCGGGCATGGGTGTGTGTGATGTCTTCAGGTTAGTTAGGTTTAAGTACTTCTAAGTTCTAGGGGACTGATGACCACAGAAGTTAAGTCCCATAGTGCTCAGAGCCATTTGAACCATTTTTTTGCATACAGAAAAAACAACTGATGATGAAAACACACTACTGGCCATTAAAATTGCTACACCAAGAAGAAATGCGGATGTTAAACGGGTATTCATTGAACAAATATATTCTACTAGAACTGACATGTGGTTACATTTTCACGCAATTTGGGTGCATAAGTCCTGAGAAATCAGTACCCCCAACACCAAACTCTGGCCGTAATAACGCCTGGGCATTGAGTAAAACAGAGCTTGGATGGCGTGTACAGCTACAGCTGCACTTGCAGCTTCAACAAGATACCACAGTTCATCAAGAGTAGTGACTGGCGTATTGTGATGAGCCAGTTGCTCGGCCACCATTGACCAGACGTTTTCAATTGGTGAGAGGTCTGAAGAATGTGCTGGTCAGAGCAGTAGTCAAACATTTTCTGTATTCAGAAAGACCCGTACAGGACCTGCAACATGCGGTCGCGCATTATCCTGCTGAAATATAGGGTTTCGCAGGGATCGAATGAAGGGTAGAGCCACGGGTCGTAACACATCTGAAATGTAGCGTCCACTGTTCAAAGAGCCGTCAATGCGAACAACAGGTGACCGAGACGTGTAACCAATGGCACCCGATACCATCACGCCGGGTGATACGCCAGTATGGCGATGACGAATACACGCTTCCGATGTGCGTTCATCACGATGTCGCCAAACACGGATGCGACCATCATGATGCTGTAAACAGAACCTGGATTTATCCGAAAAAATGACGTTTTGCCATTCGTGCACCTAGGTTCGTCGTTGAGTACACTATAGCAGGCGCTCCTGTCTGTGATGCAGCGTCAAGGGTAAGCTCAGCCATGGTCTGCGAGCTGATAGTCCATGCTGCTGCAAACGTCGTCGAACTGTTCGTGCAGATGGTTGTTGTCTTGCAAACATCGCCATCTGTTGACTCAGGGATCAAGACGTGGCTGCACGATCCGTTAAAGCCATGCGGATAAGATGCCTGTCATCTCGACTACTAGTCTTACGAGGCCGTTGGGATCGAGCACGGCGTTCCGTATTGCCCTCCTGAACCCACCGAATCCATATTCCGCTAACAGTCATTGGATCTCAACGAACACGAGCAGCAATGTCGCGATACGACAAACCACAATCGTGATAGGCTACAATCCGACCTTTATCAAAGTCGGAAACGTGATGATACTCATTTCTCCTCCTTACACGAGGCATCACGACAATGTTTCACCAGGCAACGCCGGTCAACGGCTGTTTGTGTATGAGAAATCGGTTGAAAACTTTTCTCATGTCAGCACGTTGTAGGTGTCGCCACGGGCGCCAACCTTGTGTGAATGCTCTGAAAAGCTAATCATTTGCATATCACAGCATCTTCTTCCTATCCGTTAAATTTCGCTTCTGTAGCACGTCAACTTCGTGGTGTAGCAATGTTAATGGCCAGTAGTGTAACTTGATGAGAATGTTGAGGAATGTGCTTTTTCTGGCTTTTAAACAGATCGCTTATATGGCCTGATTGTAAGTAGACAGCCGGCCGGTGTGGCTGAGCGGTTCTAGGCGCTTCAGTCTGGAACCGCGCGTCCGCTACGGTCGCAGGTTCGAATCCTGCCTCGGGAATGGATGTTTGTGATGTCCTTAGGTTAGTTATGTTTAAGTAGTTCCACGTTCTAGGGGACTGATGACCTCAGATGTTAACTCCCATTGTGCTCAGAGCCATTTGTAAGTAGACACAAACGCAGTTGCCTTTATTTCCCGTTACCTGCCATTGCCAAATTCTAATAAGTTCTTTTATATGTTTCTATACAGATAAACACCTGATGATGCAAATATAGACTGCTAGAAAAACAAATCAGCACCCGTCTTCAGACAACTCCGATTTCGATTCGATGACAGCGTACGGCACCCACGGACAGTACAAATACTGATGATGGTTTCAATGTCGTCTGCCAACAGACAGAGCTGTATAATATACTCGTTGCGGGACATCCCCAACCGAAGCGGATGTACCGACGATTAGGGCAGGTAGGTTAAAAATTTAAAAAGGAAATAATAGGTCAAAGTTAGATATAGTGGGAATTAGTGAAGTTCGGTAGCAGGAGGAACAAGACTTCTGGTCAGGTGAATACAGAGTCATAAATACAAAATCAAATACTAGTAATGCATGAGTAGGTTTAATAATGAATAAAAAAATAGGAATGCGGGTAATCTACTATAAACAGCATAGTGAACGCATTATTGTGGCCAAGATAGATACGAAGCCCACGCCTACAAAAGTAGTACAAGTTTATGAATATAAATAGCTCGGCAGATAACGAAGAGGTTGATGAAATGTATGACGAGATAAAAGAAGTTATTCGGATAGTGAAGGGAGGCGAAAATTTAACAGTCATGGGTGACTGGAATTCGATAGTAGGAAAAGGAAGAGAAGGTAACATAGTAGGTGAAAATGGAATTGGGGTAAGAAATGATAGAGGAAGCCGCCTGGTAGAATTTTGCAAAGAGAATGACTTAATCATAGCTAACACTTGGTTCAAGAATCATGAAAGAAGGTTGTATAAATGGAAGAAGCCTGGAGATACTGGAAGGTTTCAGATAGATTATATAATGGTAAGACAGAGATTTAGGAACCAAGTTTTAAATTGTAAGACATTTCCATGGGCAGATGTGGCCTCTGACCCCAATCTATTGGTTATGAACTGTAGATCTAAAACTGAAGAAACTGCAAAAAGGTGGGAATTTAAGATCAGACCTTGAAACACGTATGTTGTGCGGCGGCGATGGCGAGGCATTGTAGAATCTCTGACCAGAGAGCATGTAGTTGGTGCAGTTGCGCTCCACTCGCAGTAGCGAGCAGTAGTCTGTCGACAGTAGTAGCCGAGTATAGTTGCAAGCTAGTGGTAGCGCAGAGCAGTCGGCGGGCGTCGGCACCGCAATGGTCGAGATTCAGGACAAGGTATATTATTAAGCAGCATCGCGCTCAGCTAGTAATGTAAATTAAATGTAATGAACTTTAAAGAATCGCCCCAATAATAATTTTGATTTAAAAGCAATTTTTTAACAAAGAATCATTCGATTTCCTTCCATTTCCTTTAAACAAAAAAATTCAATTAACTTCAAAAAATTTAGTTATTGGGATACATCTGCTGCAAGCTGTGCCGCAGAATAAGAGCAGAATTTTGACATGCAGTTATATTAAGGTAAGAAATTAATTCTGATTTTTGCACAGGGCCAAAGACCGACATTTCGGTTAAGCTGAGTTTTGATTGTCACTGTAGTTCCATTGTCATGGGATCATGTTTCATTATTTTATGCGAACTTATACTTGCGTCAGATTGCTAATTTTTGTTTAATTGTCATTGTCATTAATATTTTTGCGGGAAGGTTACACTTGGCTCCATTTCCATTAAGTATTGTCTTTTCAAATTTTCCGTGGGGAGGTTACACTTGGCGACATCCAGTCCAGGATCGTATTTCGTGAGAATCTTTTGTAAAACAGTCAGATATCTGCTCTTATTTGCTTAAATATAATTAGAATTTGGCGCAACGCTTTTACTAATTTGTGACTTTCTTTCCTCAGATCATCGGCAATCCGTTGCTCTGTTGTATTTGTGTGTTGATTTTGCATTGTGCTTATTTGTTTTGTGATTAATTGTGACTATTGTGAAAATGTCGCGAAAGACTGTGAATAGTGTATCGCGAGGTATCATGAACGAAATGATCGAATTAAATAACTTCACCAATAGTACTAGTGACACGCAGTGCAATGATGACAATCCTGCGTTCACTGACAATCAATGCGTTCCAACCACTAATGATGACTTTTGCCTTAATGATGAACAAGCGAACTCAATTGTCTCCACTGTTAATTTGACGACAATTGATGACGCGGGGGGCTCTATTGTAATGAGCGCTGCCCAGTTTAATACACCCGGTTTGAAAAATTCAAATAATGTACAGACAAATTTGTCTAGTGAAAATGAGCGGGATACACAAAGTGCGACGGATTTATTTAATTCCGAAATAATGTCTGACAGTGTACATCCGACTGACAAACCCTTTTGTGAATCTCAGAATAACCAAATGGTTACAGAAAGCGAGACAATTTTAGATCCACCATTAAACAGCACAGTGAATAAAGTAGGTAATGTTACCTCGGATCAATTGATGGCATTATTGCTACAAGTTCTTGAAAAACAAGACAACACTTCCAAACAGTTTAATGAAAAATTAGACAACAATGATGAAAATTTCAAACAACGTAATGAACAGGTCAGACAACAGTGTGAAAAATTAGACAACAATTCCAGGCAGCTTAGTGAACAAATTAGAGCCGTTGCCGCGCAATGTCATGACACTAAGGTACAGTTACGCGTGGAAATTGAGGCTTGTTCAAAGAAAAGTATCGAAGAAATTAGGTCTGTTGCTCAGGAATTAAGGGAATTGCAAACAGATGCAACAGAAACACTCAGAGACGAAATTAGCGGAGTCGCTAAACAATGCTCTGAAAAAGCTACACAATTACGCGACGAGTTTAAAGCAATGACGGTAGAACTTTCGCGCACAATGGATGAAAAGATTGATGCGAAATTCGAACAACAGAACACACAGATTAACGAACGTCTTCGTCTTCACATACAGAACAGTGATACGCGTTTCCGCAAATTTATTGATGATCAAAATAAAGTAAAACGTCAAGTAATGGAAACAATCACTGCTCAGAGACAGGAAGACAAACGTAAGATGTTTGCGAAAGCAAAGACATACGTGGACAACAATATTGCTACAGTGTCCGACAAAATTAATACCATCGAACAGTCAAACACAGAATTACGTGACGAAATTTCTGATCTTAAGTCAAAAACAGACACATACACAACCGATTTTCAAACAGTGACCGATAGACTCGAACAGTTAGAACTAACACAGGATTCCGATGTCGTCAAAGCTGACGTTAGAAAACTGAACGAAACTACACGTAAGTTGCAAAAACAGATTAACGCCTCTGATTCTAAAACCGATGATCAGGTTAAAATACTGACTGAAAAATGTGATGAATTGGCCAGTCGTATTGACGTCATCGAAAGTACTAATGACAGCAAATCAGACGACATTTCACCGGTTTTATTTAGTCAAACAACTGAATTTCCAAATTTACAGCAGACAATTAATGAAATCGATTCGTCTAATAACACGTTGCGTAGAAAACTGTCAAGTTTACAGCAGGAAGTAACAGAGATGAAAAATATTTCGGTTAATAACGCATCACAGCAGACGCCACTTTGCGAACATTTGTCAGATTCGCGCAACGCGTGTAATTTGGGTAATCTACAAAGAGCACCCGACTTTGATTCCGAACAATCACAGTTCAACAGATTCTCTTACAACTATGAACCTGTTCCATCACACAGAGACGATAATTTCGATTACAAACATTTTCTGTCAGTGAGAAAGTTTAAAATATTTAAAAACGACAGAACACAGATTCATCCGCTAGATTGGATACAACAATTTAGCTTTGCTTTTCCACCGACTTGGCCTGTTACGCACAAACTTGCAGTTTTTTGGAAGGCGAACCGGCAACTCGTATGAGACCGATCGCGAGGCAATGTTACTCGGTAGAGGAATTTCAGAATGCTTTTCTATCAGCGTATTGGTCGAAGACGACACAGCGCGGAATTAAAGATCAGTTAATTAGCTTACCAAATTATGAGAACACAATTTTTTCCAGTGTCACGCAATTTTTTGAGCACATGGTCCAGCAGAACCAGTACCTAAGTGAACCCTATAGTGAATCTGCACTTATTCAATTATGTATCTCTAAATTACCACGATCATTAAGAGTGTCACTTCTCACGGGTCAACAGAAAGAAAATATTTCAGCATTCAGGGATCTGTTGCAGCTTTTAGAAGTGCAGCAATCTGATTATTCCTTTGTAAACAAAAATTTTTCGTATAACAACCAAGGCCAACAAACGCACAGCAATTATGATCAGACACGTAATTTCAATGGTAGAAGTGATAGACGCTTTAGGACTGACAACCACCAGAACTTTGGTAACAGACAAAATTCTAATTATCGGTATCGTCAAACTTATGAGCAACAGGAACCACATTTTGGTAACAATAGACGTTTTCCGCCACAACAACATGAAAGTCAGCCGGTTAGCATACCTAACCAACAATGGAATGCACAAGGTCAACCAGGCTTTAATGTTTCGCCGCGTGCACGTGTAGTCCCTGATACAACAAATAGTAACGCACGGCAGCAAGGAAATAACTACGTACAGAGAAGACAGTATTTCAATTCCTATCGCAATGCACCGTATAGGAATGAGTATCACGACAGACGTAAAAATGATGAGCACAATTATCAGCGTACGTTTAATAACAGTCGGTCATACCAACAGCAAAATTGTCCACAAGAACCTATTCTCATGACTGAACCCGACAGTAGGTATCATCCAGAGCGTAATGCGTCTGGAAGAAGTAATAGAACTGTTCAAATTGTACAAATGCCACAACATCCTCCTGATAATAATAACACGTCAGATAGAATCTGACTAGATACTGTACAGGACGCATGTTCCAATAACACAAGCACTACTTTTGACACGCAAAATGTTGTTCACGAAAATGTTATTACTTTTGACGACATCAGAGACACTCTTTTGCAGGAAAAACCAGTTATTCAGAAAATCATTTCACATCCTGTTATCGAAATTAAAATTGGTTCATCGAAATTTTCGGCAGTAATCGATTCCGGATCACCTATGTCAGTAATAAATGAGGAAACTTTTAATGAGTGCAACAAAGAGAATACTTATCCCACATTACCTTTAGGCAAAACCAAAGTGAAAGGAGCAGTATCAAGTAAAGGTGTAGACGTTAAATTACAGACGCATTTATCATTTTGTATTGGAGGTCATATTTTTCACTCAAATTTTTGGATTGTTCCTTTATTGACAACAGACGTAATTTTAGGTATTAATTTTCTCGTACAACACGACGCAGTGGTTGATTTTCAAAATTCTTATTTAATGCTAAAAGATGAAAATGTGCAATTAGCTTTAGAATTTCAGCATTCACTATCTGCAGAAGAACAAACAATTAACCGCACAGAGGTCATTTCCGCAACACGTAACATAGACTGTAGTTCCACATTGTTCACGGACACGTACGTACATAACTATAACATTCCAGACGAAGCTGACTACGACGTAATGCAGATGATTTCAGATAAAGTTAAACAAAGCAGTGCAAATACAGACGACGAACGCACGCAATTACACAAAATTCTTTTGCAGCAAGCTCCAGTTTTCGATAACATTCCTGGTACTATGTCCGGTTTTATGTATGAATTTCAAGTCAAACAGCACGATACATTTAAAGCAAAGCATTATCCCATTCCGTATATTCATAGAGAACAAGTTAAAAAAGAGTTGCAGGATATGCTCGATCAAGGAATTATAGAACCGGCAGTTAGTCCGTACATAAACCCGCTGCATATTGTTAAAAAAAAAGATGGCTCACTTCGCCTTGTACTTGATTCACGTCACATTAATGACATTATTATTAATGAAACAGATCGACCACAGACATTAGAGGAACTTCTACAGAAATTTCACGGTACAGCTATTTATTCCACATTAGATTTGAAATCGGGATTTTGGCAAATTCAACTTCATCCGAATTGCAGAAAATGTACAGCTTTTCTCTGTTTTGGTGACTGTTATCAATTTTGCAAATTACCGTTCGGCTTAACAATTTCCTCTGCAGCTTTTATTCGCGGTTTGAACACAATACTTCCGACAGAACTTAAAGACAGAATCACGACGTACGTATATGACATTCTTATCGCAGAAGCTAACTGGACTGAACACAATCTGATTTTAGAACAACTGTTGCAAACCTTTCATGCACAAGGACTTACAATTAATCTCAGTAAATCGCATTTTGGCAAAACTTCTATAAAATTTCTTGGACACGTAATTTCAGCAGAAGGCATCGCGCCTGATCCAGAAAAACTTCAAGCTTTACGTGACATTACTGTTCCTACAACGAAGAAACAATTACGCAGTTTTTTGGGCTTAATTAACTTTTTTCGCAAATTTATTCATCACTCTGCTTTAGACACACCTAGATTATGCCAATTAACAGGTAAAAATACTATTTGGTCATGGGATAAGCAAGCACATTCTGAATTCGTGAACCTGAAACATGCTTTGTTGAATGCTCCACTTTTATCGCACCCAGATCTTACTCGAAATTTTTCTATTGCCACCGACAGTTCTAACACAGCTTTAGGCGTACACATTTTTCAGGAAATTGAAGAAGATGGCTCAACAGTAATTAAAAACATTGCATTTGCAAGCCGCATTTTGTCACCTGCTGAACGAAATTATTCCGTTACTGAACTAGAAACATTATGTGTTGTATGGGCTTTTACGAGATTTAGGCATTTTCTTTATGGAAGACACACGACCGTTTACACAGATCACAGAGCTATTCAATTCTTACTTTCGGCTAAATTCACTCACGACAGGTTAAGTAGATGGAAACTTTATTTGCAGGAATTTAATTTTACGATTGTTCACATTCCCGGCACACAAAATGTTATAGCAGACGCACTTTCTCGTTCTCTCAGCAACAATCAGCAAGACGTAGCAACCAACTTCTTCAAAGCAAATTTCAGCGTCATGTACATTCAACAAGTTGCATTTGAAAATTTTATTTCATCGTCATTACAAGACATAGCACGAGAGCAAAGCAAAGACAATGTGTGGAAAGAAATTGAACACCTTTGGCAAGATAAGAATAATGTTACGATTAGGAACCACTACACTGTACGCAATGACATTCTGTTTCGCCGCTCTCATCCAGACAGCAACAATTGGTTATTATGCATTCCTGACGAACTGGTTAACAAATTAATCTGGTACACTCATTTAAGTTATGCACATTACGGAGCCAGAAAATGTTTTCTTATACTGAGACAGAACTGTTATTTTACAAACATGGAAAAACGTATACGACGAGTTTTAGCGTCATGTAAAATCTGCCAGAAAGCTAAGTCTGACACCACTTCACACATTCCTTCATTATATCCCATTGTACCTGTTAAATTAAGACATATGGCCGCAGTAGATATTTTTGGTCCAATTCCGAGAACTAACAGAGGTTTTTGCTACATCTTTGTCGCTGTTGAACTCACTTCAAAATTTGTTACTTTCACTCCGTTACGCAAAGCTACTGCTAAAACTGTTTCGAAAGCATTTGTAAAGCATTTTCTATATCATGTAGGGCATGTGATGAAAGTAATTTCAGATAATGGATCACAATTTCGTTCTGCTATATGGACACGCATGTTACGAGCTAGAAACATTTCTCCGATTTATATATCCAAGTACCACGCTTCTTCGAACCCTTGTGAACGACTAATGAAAGAAATTGGTAAACTGTGTAGAATATACTGCCACAAAAGACATGTTAATTGGGACACACACATACACTCATTCAAAGATGTAATTAATTCCATTCCAAATGAATCCACTATGCTATCTCCGTCTATTATACTGAAAAACGTTGAACCACCAAACAAAATCAAAGAGTTAGTAAATTTTCCTAGATCACGTCGACTAAGACACCACGAAATAATTAACATTGCGCTGAACAACATTAAACGTGACGCAGAGCGCCGGAGAAGACAGCAAAAACAGGTTTGTAGACGCCGAGACTTTCACATTGGACAGAAGATATTAGTACGTACACACTATTTATCCAGCAAATTAAAAGGTAAGTGCAGTAAATTTGAACTTCTGTACGCAGGTCCATATCGGATTCGCAGTATTCCTCACCACAATGTTGTACACGTCGAAACTTTGAGAACCAGAAAATCGAAAGGAAATCACCATATCTCCAATGTTAAACCGTTTATTGAATGAACATACTTTATGATTTATCACACTGTAATACATTTTCCAGATATTTATGTGAACAATTATTGATGATTATCGTATTTTTTCTTGGCAAGTGCCCGGCAAGGTAAGGTTAGCAGGTCGCTCTTCTTGTCGTTACACATCAGACCGTGCATATTTTCCAGATGAACTTACACTTTTTTATGACCACTTATGCAATTATAATTATATGACTAATTACTGATGATGACTATCGTATTTTTTCTTGGCAAGTGCCCGGCAAGGTAAGGTTAACAGGTCGCTTTTCTTGTCGTTACACATCAGACTGTGGACATTTTTCATTTTTTTTTGTGTATAATTGTTTTCCCGTTTTGTTTGTATACATTATGAAATAGCTAAGGTATAACACACACCAGTTGACTTTGACTTTTTTTTCTACCCTATGATATATCAACATCGTGACTATTTTTCTTTTTTTTACTGCTGCATTGTGATATTCTCTGTACACTTTTTGCCTTTGAATACTGTCTATGCTTTTGACATATTACGTTTTCTGTCATGTTATGCTGTATGCTTAATTGTGTCACCATTAACCAATCATTATCTAATGGGTATATGATTTAAATACAAGACATTAATCTTTGTTCATCAATTTCAGAAAGAAATGATGCGTAAAGGAAATAAATTGAACAGAAATGGGAATTTCACCTGCGGAATAAACGAAAGAAGATGCAATAACCTTATGAGGAAGAGTAAATGGATTAGGATTAACAAGCATTAACAAGAATATACTATACACATCGCAGAATAGTAGTCTTAACTAATTTTTTCTTTCAGAATACGAAGCGATTGATGCAAGCTGTCAGACAGAACTACACATCTTAGTTTTAAGTGATGTAATATGCTAGGGATAAGGAATAGTTATGTAATGAATAATGAAGTGATTTTTTTGCAGATGATAATGAATGCTGATGATGAATAATGATGAAGAATATAATAATATGGATAATGAAGTTTTTTCTTTACAGGTGATGATGATAATGAAGTTATGATAATATGGATAATGAAGTTTTTCTTTACAGATGAGGATAATGTTGAAGTTATGAATTTATGCTATGTAGTTATTTAAGTATTTGTTGCAGTTTGCTTTGACAGCAGGTGTTATATTGCGTAGTAGGATGACTGAAGGTTTTGGAAAGGACAGCTATGGAACACATTTTTTATGCACATTTCACTTCCTGTTAATTCGAAGTTCACTACTTTTCAGCATAGTCTGCGTTTCTTCTTTCAGCTCAATAATTCATTTTGTATTTTTTCCAGGAGAATCTTTTCATGATATTTACTAAACTTGTTACTTACTATATCTGTTCTAGTACTTGCATTTTATTTTTTTTCCCATTTGTGTCTATCATCTACACATGTGATCACATATACTACCTTGTGTCACAACCTTGCTACAGCTGACTCATGACGAATGACGTTACACATTTTTCATTTATAGGAACAACCTAGAAGCAATTTTTTCTCTTATTTCTTCTTGCTTTCCCTTATAATTACCCAAAGCTCTCATATAATGTCACTAGTTTATGATAATTCTGAATAATACTGATCAGCTCTGAATAGTAATTGTAATGAGACTACTTATAATGCCCATGATTATTAATGCTATGATTGTAATTTTTTAACTGGCTAATAATTGCCACTGTCTATTGTAATGAGATTACTTATTATGCCCATGATTATTAATGCTATGATTGTAATTTTATAACTGGCTAGTAATTGCCACTGTCTATTGTAATGAGACTACTTATTATGCCCATGATTATTAATGCTATGATTGTAATTGTGTAACTGGCTAAAAATTGCCACTGTCTATTGTAATGAGACTACTTATTATGCCCATGATTATTAATGCTATGATTGTAATTGTGTAACTGGCTAAAAATTGCCACTGTCTATTGTAATGAGACTACTTATTATGCCCATGATTATTAATGCTATGATTGTAATTGTGTAACTGAACAAAGATTGCCGCTGTTTATTGTAATACGACTACCCATGATGGCAATAATTTAATTTTATGAACATTATTCTGTAATACTAAAATACATGGTACAGAAATGTTCAATGACTAGAGTATGGATGCCACAAACTAATTATGTAATCACTAATCAAGACTTGTGTAATGTCCTTCACCTTCTGACCTAACTACCTGAAATTATTGTAACATCCATTTGTCTTGTCCATCCTCATTATCATGGAGCACTATATTTGGTTTTTGCACTAATTCTACGTTGGTGTGCCGCCTCTTAAGAGCGTGGTGTTGACACGACATGCTGTCCACCACTGTAAGCGATGAAGACGTTATTATGGTCCCACTGTTTGGTGTACCTGGTATACTGCCAAATGATAGCATGGAATATTACTACGACGTTTCAGTGTCTTGATACGCTGATAAATACTTCTGGGAACGGAACTGCAGATTGTATCACTTAGTGTTGTGATTCTGTGGAAAGATATGGACTTTCAGTGCAGCTGTATGCAAACTAAAGTGCTACAACCATGATGCAATCCTTTCCTTTCCTATCCTAATAGTGAAAATCATTTTTAACTAACACCATTTATGTTCATGGCCTATACATTTTTTCTCAATTTGTTGAACTCCAGTGCGAGTACACTTATGTCACCTGTCGACATGATTTTTTGCTATTATGTTTATTTATTGTGAAAATACTAAAGACATTTTTTGATTTGTTCTGAAGTGCAGTATGTGTGCACTCTTGTCATCTATATTGTATATACTTTTTGTGATTTGATGATTTTTCTACCCTTGCGTTTATTTGTTATAAAACTGTTCAAAAGTTTTCAGTGCATGTGCACTTATGTGAATATGTTTTCTACTGAACTCCAGTGCCTGTGCACTCTTCTCAATTTTCAATATGATTTGTGTTCATTCTGCATACCTTTTATGATTTATGTCATTTGTTCCTCATTGTATATACATTTCGTCTTTTGCTGATATATTCTCCACTGCAGTGCATGTGCACTCATGTCCTTTATCAACATGATTTTGTTCAAAAAATGCTACAGAATCTTACAGTGCGTGTGCACTTTGTTATCTGTCAAATAATTTGTATATACATTTTTCTGATTTACTAATATGTTTTGTACTTATATTTTGTCTTGTCTGAAGTGTTTTGTACTAGGAGCATGTGCACAACATTTAATTCATGTACTACATCTGAATTTTTTTTGTTTGTAAAATGTAAAAGTTAATTAATTACAGAAAAATTTTGCCGCGATTGGCAAGTCCAAATGACTCACCATCGCTGCCAAATTTTTGCCCCCCCCCAGTGGAGGGTTATGAAACACGTATGTTGTGCGGCGGCGATGGCGAGGCATTGTAGAATCTCTGACCAGAGAGCATGTAGTTGGTGCAGTTGCGCTCCACTCGCAGTAGCGAGCAGTAGTCTTTCGACAGTAGTAGCCGAGTATAGTTGCAAGCTAGTGGTAGCGCAGAGCAGTCGGCGGGCGTCGGCACCGCAATGGTCGAGATTCAGGACAAGGTATATTATTAAGCAGCATCGCGCTCAGCTAGTAATGTAAATTAAATGTAATGAACTTTAAAGAATCGCCCCAATAATAATTTTGATTTAAAAGCAATTTTTTAACAAAGAATCATTCGATTTCCTTCCATATCCTTTAAACAAAAAAATTCAATTAACTTCAAAAAATTTAGTTATTGGGATACATCTGCTGCAAGCTGTGCCGCAGAATAAGAGCAGAATTTTGACATGCAGTTATATTAAGGTAAGAAATTAATTCTGATTTTTGCACAGGGCCAAAGACCGACATTTCGGTTAAGCTGAGTTTTGATTGTCACTGTAGTTCCATTGTCATGGGATCATGTTTCATTATTTTATGCGAACTTATACTTGCGTCAGATTGCTAATTTTTGTTTAATTGTCATTGTCATTAATATTTTTGCGGGAAGGTTACACTTGGCTCCATTTCCATTAAGTATTGTCTTTTCAAATTTTCCGTGGGGAGGTTACAACCTGGATAAACTGACAGAACCAGAGGTTGTACAGAGTTTCAGGGAGAGCATTAGGGAATGACTGACAAGAATGGTGGAAAGAAATACAGTAGAAGAAGAATGGGTAGCTTTGAGCGATGAAATAGTGAAGGCAGCAGAGGATCAAGTAGGTAAAAAGACGAGGGCTAATAGAAATCCTTGACTAACAGAAGAGATATTGAATTTAATTGATGAGAGGCGAAAACACAAAAATGTAGTAAATGAAGCAGGCAAAAAGGAATTCAAACGTCTCAAAAATGAGATCGACAGGAAGTACAAAATGGCTAAGCAGGGATGGCTAGAGGACAAATGTAACGATGTAGAGGCGTATATCACTAGGGGTAAGATAGATACTGCCTCAGGAAAATTAAAGAGACCTTCGGAGAAAAGAGAACCACTTGCACGAATATCAAGAGCTCAGATGGCAACCCAGTTCTAAGCAAAGAAAGGAAAGCAGCAAGTTGGAAGGAGTATATAGAGGGTCTATACAAGGGCAATGTACTTGAGGACAATATTATGGAAATGGAAGAGGATGGAGATGAAGATGAAATGGGCGATATGATACTGCGTGAAGATGGTTCAAATGGCTCTGAGCACTATGGGACTCAACTTCTGAGGTCATTTGTCCCCTAGAACTTAGAACTAGTAAACTTAACTAACCTAAGGACATCACACACATCCATGCCCGAGACAGGATTCGAACCTGCGACCGTAGCGGTCTCGCGGTTCCAGACTGCAGCGCCTAGAACCACACGGCCACTTTGGCCGGTACTGCGTGAAGAGTTTGACAGAGCACTGAAAGACCTAAGTCGAAACAAGGCCCCAGGAGTAGACAACATTCTACTGATAGCCTTGGGAGAGCCAGCCCTGACAAAACTCTACCATCTGGTGAGCTAGATGCAGTGACGGCTCGTGACCAAAGAAGATGGTGGTGCATTTTACTCACGAAGGAAAACATCAACAAAAGAGAGAAAATCAGTACACTGCTCAATGTTTTTGTAATGCCTGATAGAAACAGATCGCTCGCTCGTGTCACTCCTGCATCTACTCATAATAAAACCAAAAGGTGTACACAGAAAAAAGTATTAATTTTGCAGAATAAAAGGAATTAAAATCAACTTCAGCTCTATGTACTCAAAAAGTGGTAGGCATGCCTTACTAGCCATTTTGAGCAGGACTGATGCTAACGCCGTTCGATTATATCTCTGAATTTCGATGTGGTGGTACAGGAACTCTACTCTTCCTTCCCTCATATTTGCAAATCTTTCAATCACTCTTTGATTGAAGTCTAATAGAGAGCATTGCGAGTGCTGATAGTCTTTCTTCGTCCATAGTATTCTGCAGGAAGGTTTTGATGCGTTTCAGCGAAGAAAAAAAACGTTCTGCTTCTGATATGGTCATAGGAATTGTAATTATCGCTTTCAAGAGCTTCACAGATTCGCTCGGTGTATCACAAGATTATTGTCTGTTATGTAATCCGGAAAGCTCAAAATTCCACACATGCTTTTGAACTCCTCTCTTCCATAAACAACAGAGAGTTCTATTCGAAGTTTCTTTGCTTCCAAAAAAAGAGTAGCATTCAATAGCAGAGCTGAAATAAGTTTCTGGGAACTGGAAGAGTAAGTAGCGAATTTCTCTGGTAGAAAGAGAGAGGCTGCAACTAGGTGTCCAGTGAACTTCAGTCTTTCTTTTGCCTTACGACATCAAACACTTCTTTTGCCTCCCGCAGTAGATTACACATCGCTGCGCCATCTTCAGTTCTCCCTCTTTTATGGTACTCGTGTAAACCTGTTGAATTTTCAGTCACTCCTTCCCTAATGTTCGCAATTTCACGCTCAAAAGCTGTCAGCTGATTGTGTGCGTAACTTGGGGCAATATGCCTTTTTTGTAGCCGGTTATACAAAATATCCACATGGATCATTATTTTATGAAAAAATGAAAGCCAAAAAATGAACCTTTCATCCTCCAAAATTGTAACTAAGTCACAGGCTTGCAGGATCGTGTTCGAATTACACAGTTTTTCCCCTGGATCATATTATTCGTGCACATGATAAAATCTTCCCTATATTCGAAAACGGTATTGACGCTCCTTGACTGAAAATTCCAACGAGTAGGCACTGAACGTGGCAGTCGTTTTCGTACTATTTCGTCGAGAACTGCTGTCCTTTGAGGAGATGCTGAAAAGAAGCTGCAGTGTCCCTGAAGTTTAGTGAAGAATATTCGCACATTTTTATTAATGGAAGTGGTTTTAGCATAATAAGAATCAACTGGTGGGCATAGCAATGAATGTATGAAGTGTTGGGACACTTTTCCTTAACAAGAGCCTACACCCCACGTGACGAATCACTCATGATTGCTGCACCTTCATATGTTTGCGCTATTAGCTTAAGTGGACAATTTCCCAAAAATTATTTGTCTGTTCGATGAAGGATGTTGCCAAAGACTGGGCATCATGCCTTTCTGGTGCTACGAAGTCCCAAAATCTTTCAACTCAGCACCCTTAATTTCCTTTCTAATTTCCTGTTGGAAGACTTGAAGCATCCACCGGAGGAGTTCTTTCTGGATGGTTTTTGAGGTTCCTTTGAAAACTGTAGCTTTCTCTAAATGCGATTTTAATACCGAATCTAATTATTCACTAAAATTAACCAAGGATGAAAAACACCATGATTGGAAGATGATTCAGTCTCATTATGTCCTCTAAGGGCAAGTTCCAATGCACCACAGAAACGAATACAGTTAATAATTAGATTCAATATGTACCTATTACCGACAACTTTTTGGTTGTGTAATGCAACGGACCTTATGTACCCACAGTCTAATTGGGTAGCTATATTTACATTGCCTAGACTTGATACATTCAAAACGTTATTTACATGGACGGAAGAAAGTTAATGTTTTCTAATATTGTCATGGAGGTGTTGAATGTCACAGACTCTGTGTTTAGACCATGAAAGATTTTCTCCAAATAATAAACAAGGGAAACAAAATAAGGCACTTTTCATGTCATTTTAACGGTTTGCGAAATTGTTAAAGCAGTTGTCGGCCTACCTAGCCTCTTGATTTCTAATTTTTCTTAAAACTTCCATGAACTAAAGGGTTCAGAGAGCAATGAAATTACCTGATTCATCATTTCACGTATTCACTTGTCACTTGTTTATACATACAAGGCCCGCATACGAGTATAGTGATTCCAAGTGTTGCCCCCACACCATGCACCCCCTCTGAGACACCCAAGTCCGGGTTTGCAGCCACAGTGCAACCCGCTGTAGCCATCAGCACATTCTGTACAACTCCACTGTGTTCGGCGTCTGGAGCCCGGACGTTTCAAAAGAGATAAACGGCGCGCTACTTCTCCACTAGTATAGAACGCTCAGAAGACAAACACAGTTGAACAAAATAATTTCTTGGGGTTAGCGCAAACTTGCAAACCTATACAGGAGCCGCCCCTGGCAAGATATATGACACAGGCGAAATAGTCTCAGACTTCCAGAAAAATATAATAGTTCCAATCCCAAAGAAAGCAGGTGTTGATAGATGCGAAAATTACCGAACTATAAGTTTAATAAGCCACAGCTGCAAAGTACTGACACAAATTCTTTACAGACGAATGGAAAAACTGCTACAAGCCAACCTCGGGGAAGATCAGTTTGGATTCCGTAGAAATGTTAGTAGATTATTTTTGTAGTTTCCGGCTCACTAGCACAATTTTATAAAAAAATACAAAAAATTGCTCATTAACACTCATAATTTTTTATTTTCCTGAAAATTGATGTAATTACCCATAACCTACAACAACAATCCAATATATTTACTAAGTAGAACTTTTAATAGATGCTTTAATAACTAGAAAAATTTTAATAAAGTACTAAAAAATCACTTCTTTTACATACATTTCCCATAGGTGAACGTAATAAATTAAATATAAGAAATTTATAATATTTAATAAATTAAATATATAAAATTATTTACTTTCTGATTTAGCAGCCATATGAGTATTATGATCTGTTGTTTGTAAATGTTTTTTGAGATAATACTTATTTACAGTTCTACCACATTCACAAGTAACTTTAATTTTCTGAAATTCTTTCCAGCATTCTTCACATACATAACAATGTCCACCTGTTCGATATTTGTCTTTTTAAAATTCCTAAATACTTTCATTAATCGTAAATTGACTACACTGTCTTAACTGTGGCCTAGTGCTGTCCATTTAAGAAAATAAAATTCATGAGAAAAATAATTTTTAAAAATTTTACATTGTGAACATTAGAAAATTAATAAAATGTATTAGTTAACAAAAATAAATTCATTTTAAACATTGTACATTGTGAACTCCATATCATGAAATTCATTATTTCTATCTTTAAGTTTCCTCATTCCTGTATATTTTAATTTCATTTGTCCTTTTTTAATTATTTAAAAATCAAAATCATCAATCAATTTAGAATATCTACACTCCTGGAAATTGAAATAAGAACACCGTGAATTCATTGTCCCAGGAAGGGGAAACTTTATTGACACATTCCTGGGGTCAGATACATCACATGATCACACTGACAGAACCACAGGCACATAGACACAGGCAACAGAGCATGCACAATGTCGGCACTAGTACAGTGTATATCCACCTTTCGCAGCAATGCAGGCTGCTATTCTCCCATGGAGACGATCTCCCATGTAGAGATGCTGGATGTAGTCTTGTGGAACGGCTTGCCATGCCATTTCCACCTGGCGCCTCAGTTGGACCAGCGTTCGTGCTGGACGTGCAGACCACGTGAGACGACGCTTCATCCAGTCCCAAACATGCTCAATGGGGGACAGATCCGGAGATCTTGCTGGCCAGGGTAGTTGACTTACACCTTCTAGAGCACGTTGGGTGGCACGGGATACATGCGGACGTGCATTGTCCCGTTGGAACAGCAAGTTCCCTTGCCGGTCTAGGAATGGTAGAACGATGGGTTCGATGACGGTTTGGATGTACCGTGCACTATTCAGTGTCCCCTCGACGATCACCAGTGGTGTACGGCCAGTGTAGGAGATCGCTCCCCACACTATGATGCCAGGTGTTGGCCCTGTGTGCCTCGGTCGTATGCAGTCCTGATTGTAGCGCTCACCTGCACGGCGCCAAACACGCATACGACCATCATTGGCACCAAGGCAGAAGCGACTCTCATCGCTGAAGATGACACGTCTCCATTCGTCCCTCCATTCACGCCTGTCGCGACACCACTGGAGGTGGGCAGCACGACGTTGGGGCGTGAGCGGAAGACGGCCTAACGGTGTGCGGGACCGTAGCCCAGCTTCATGGAGACCGTTGCGAATGGTCCTCGCCGATACCCCAGGAGCAACAGTGTCCCTAATTTGCTGGGAAGTGGCGGTGCGGTCCCCTACGGCACTGCGTAGGATCCTACGGTCTTGGCGTGCATCCGTGCGTCGCTGCGGTCCGGTCCCAGGTCGACGGGCACGTGCACCTTCCGCCGACCACTGGCGACAACATCGATGTACTGTGGAGACCTCACGCCCCACGTGTTGAGCAATTCGGCGGTACGTCCACCCGGCCTCCCGCATGCCCACTATACGCCCTCGCTCAAAGTCCGTCAACTGCACATACGGTTCACGTCCACGCTGTCGCGGCATGCTACCAGTGTTAAAGACTGCGATGGAGCTCCGTATGCCACGGCAAACTGGCTGACACTGACGGCGGCGGTGCACAAATGCTGCGCAGCTAGCGCCATTCGACGGCCAACACCGCGGTTCCTGGTGTGTCCGCTGTGCCGTGCGTGTGATCATTGCTTGTACAGCCCTCTCGCAGTGTCCGGAGCAAGTATGGTGGATCTGACACACCGGTGTCAATGTGTTCTTTTTTCCATTTCCAGGAGTGTATATGGTAAAGTAATCTTAAAATCATTATTGAGTTCTAGTCAAAGTTGTTCTGCATATCTAGTATTTAAATATTCACAGTTTGTAATATCATATAAAATTTTTACCTGTAGGTCACTTATTTTTTAATCTCTGTTGAGACACTTACATTGTTGAGCTTCTTGATTAAAGTAGTTTCCATTTATCTAGAAAAATATTTATTAATTACACAAAAATAAAAAAAATGTTATTTTTGAATGATTCATTGAAAATTATTATTTTTTATTTTTATAAATATTATAAAAATGATTTCTTATAAATGGAAAACCTAAACGAAGTGCAAGCTAAAGCAATAGATACTTATGAACTACTTAAGCAAGCTGATGAAGACATTGATTATCCTGTTTTTTTAAGTAATGAAAAGAATAATCAGTTTTTCAAAACAAACTGCAAGCAAATTTTTCATATAGAATGTATTAACAAATCGTTAAGGGAAAAAGAAAATTGTCCATTTTGTAGAACAATTATTAAAAATAAAGAACCAGAAACAGTTAAAATAATTGATATTTATGGTTTGTTTGATGCTCAAGGTGAAGCAGCAATTTATGGTGAAGCAGCATTATATGGTTATAATAATGATAAGTATATATTTAAATTGTAAAAATTATCAAACATTATAAAAATTTACTTTTTTACAAACCTACTAAATTTTTTTCTATATAAATGGAGGAAGTCCAACAAGAGTCTTGTGTGAAATCTAAATTTTGTAAATATTCTAATACAGAAAATCAGTTCATAATTTACGACGAAATCCAAATGAAGAACATTCAAAATATTATTAATGTAGTGGACTGATTAGGCAGCCAGTCCACAGTGAAGTAGCCGAAAGGGCACGCGTCAACTCACGCCGTCTGGCGTTAAGTCTGGAACAAGATTCGTAATGAATGTGATAAATAAAAAAACGTAGCTACTAGAACACTTAACTTTTATATTGTCCTTTGGTATACAGCATTCTGGATGATACAAGTGAGACTCTATCTTGAGGTACATGCAATGGTACAGATGGCGCCTTGCTAGGTCGTAGCCATTAACTTAGCTGAAGGCTATTCTAACTGGCTCTCGGCAAATGAGAGAAAGGCTTCGTCAGTGTAGTCGCTAGCAACGTCGTCGTACAACTGGGGCGAGTGCTCGTACGTCTCTCGAGACCTGCCTTGTGGTGGCGCTCGGTCTGCGATCCTGACAGTGGCGACACGCGGGTCCGACATGTACTAATGGACCGCGGCCGATTTAAGCTACCACCTAGCAAGTGTGGTGTCTGGCGGTGACACCACATTCCTCTCCCGCAAATCGGCGAACGGTCGTGTTATAAGGCTCCCGCCCGCCGTGGGGAGGACCCCATGTTGACGTATGCGATGAGGTGGGGAGCCTAACAACAGGCGAGGCTGTGCCACCCGCACCCGGCCATTCGGTCCGAGGGGAGCTAGGAAACGCCTGAAAACCTAGTCCAGGGTGCACGTCAACATGCGGTGTATGCGCCCGTAATGAGACAGAAGGGGCCGAAGGGTCGACCTCCATTGCGTCGGGGCATCCGACGCGCGATGACGCCATGTGGTCCGGAGCGGGCAAGAGTTCCATGGCGGAGGACAGCTGGTCACGGGAAGCGATCAGCGGCGCGTGACCCAGGGAGGCGCTGGGCGGCTGCAGCGAAGCGTCCACTGCGGGCGGCGCCGGCGGCGGCTGCGGCGGCGGCGCGACGCCATGAGGCAAAATGGAAGGCATCGTCGGAAACACCTGGGGATTAGGCGAGCCAGTAGATGGGTCCCCAGGGCGCTGAGCGGACGGCACCGTCGCTGAAAGCAGACGGGGAGCGGCAGAACCCAGGCGACGACAGAGGCGCAGCTGATTGAGATGCCGACGCACCTCACCAGAGGCCCCCAAAACCAAATACATCGCGCGGCCGAGGCAGCGAAGAATGCGCCCTGCGAGCCAACGCCGTGAACCGCGATAGTTGCGATAGAATACAACGTCGCCTGGAGCAAAAGCAGGAGTCTGCCGCTGCACAGGAACCTGATGCGGCGGATGCAGCAAAGACATCAAGGTGCGATGAGGACGACCATGGAGCAACTCAGCCGGCGAGCGACCATCGCGGGGCTGAGAGCGATACGAGGACAAAAAGATCAATAACGCGTCCTCCCGAGAATGCGACTCTTTCAACTTCAACATCTGTGACTTGAAAGTTCGGACCAATCGTTCAGCGGCACCGTTTGACTGAGGCGAAAACGGCGCGGATGTCAGATGTTTAATACCATTGGCCTTGCAGAATGACTGAAATTCTGCGGACATGAATTGTGGGCCATTGTCGGAAACAATAGTCTGCGGAAGACCTTCAATGCAAAAGATAGCAGACAACGCTTGGATTGTGGCAGAAGACATCGCGGAAGACATCCGGACAACAAAAGGAAAATTACTGAAAGAATCGACCACAACCAACCATCGAGCATTCCAGAATGGACCAGCAAAATCGATTTGTAAGCGGTGCCAAGGGGAAGTGGCTTTTGGCCATGCAAAGAATTTCCGCGGCGGTGCGGATTGTTGTTCGGCACACGCCATGCAAGAAGAGCACATATTCGTAATCGCAGCATCAATTCCGAACCAAGTACAGTGCTGACGAGCAAGTTGTTTCGTTCGCACTATACCCCAATGTCCTTGGTGAAGAAGCCGTAAGACAGAGGACTGTAACGAACGCGGGACCACGACTCTGGACTGATCATTATCAGAACGCAACAACAAAACACCACGTCGTACAAAAAGTCTCTCCTTGTGAGCAAAAAATCGGCGAACCAACGGATCCTCGATCCGCGACTTTGACAAGGGCCATTGCGTCGCAACAAAACGCAAAACAGTAGCAAGGACAGGGTCAGCAGCTGTGGCTGTAGCGACACGACGAAAATCAATCGGAAACGATTCGACCACATCATCGGTTTCCGAATCAATGAACATGCAAGCAAGTTCGGAAGAAGTGAATGCTTTATCCTCAGCAACAGGCAAACGGGACAACGCATCAGCGTTGCCGTGCTTAGCAGTGGACCGATACAAGATATCGTAGCAGTTGGCGACCTCATAACGCAATGCGTGGGGAACATTGCGCGCTCGGAAAAATTTCGGTTGCGCGTTTACTTTCAGGTCCAAAGGTGCTTTATAGTTCTTAGCGCAACCAAGGCCCGGTGCAAAAATGTCTGCAAATTCGTCACATAGACGAGAAACACTGTCTGAAGGCACAGTCTGGTTCACTGATAGGACCTGATTTACTATAGACAAGTTAAACAACTGAAATAAATCTAAACCAAACAAGTTCACTGCAGAAGAAGAACGAAGGACATAAAAAGACACAAGCTTTGTTTGTCCCTTGTATGTGGCAAGAAGAGTGCACTGTCCTAATTCAGGGATAGCTTGTCCGGAATAACTATTTAACTGAACACGTGCAGCACGCAACGGAGGTTTGCCCAATTGTTTGTACGTGTCGTGATTGAGTAGTGAAACTGCAGCACCGGTATCGAGCTGGAATGGGATCACTTTGCCTGCAACATTTACTGTTTCCTTGAAATAGACATCTAATGCAGACAAAATTTCTTCGTATGACAGAGTTGCGACGTCGCGTCGGGGAAACAATTTCACTATCACACGGCAGGTGGACACACCTACACACGAAAGCAAAAACGGCTGCCGCTCATTACCTTGAATTCTGTAGGCGGCGAGATGAAATCCAAATTGTCGGGACCATTCTGGCCATGTCTCGTTGGCCGCCTCGTAGGGCCGAAATTGAGGTGCAACAGCATGGTGTGGCTGCGGTAGCGATGAAGCGGCGGCGGCCGCATCGGTTTGCAGCGCACGTTGACCCTGGACGAGCTGTCCAAGGGCATCCAATAACGCCTGCGTCTGCTGATTCTGCAAGCGATAAAATTCGGACAGTACATCTGGAGAATGTGGCGAAGCCATGACACAAGCAAATTAGTGCAATACGAACGCTAAAGTCCCTTTTTAGACTCGTCGCCAATGTAGTGGACTGATTAGGCAGCCAGTCCACAGTGAAGTAGCCGAAAGGGCACGCGTCAACTCACGCCGTCTGGCGTTAAGTCTGGAACAAGATTCGTAATGAATGTGATAAAGAAAAAAACGTAGCTACTAGAACACTTAACTTTTATATTGTCCTTTGGTATACAGCATTCTGGATGATACAAGTGAGACTCTATCTTGAGGTACATGCAACGTTACAAATGGTTAATGGCGCCTTGCTAGGTCGTAGCCATTAACTTAGCTGAAGGCTATTCTAACTGGCTCTCGGCAAATGAGAGAAAGGCTTCATCAGTGTAGTCGCTAGCAACGTCGTCGTACAACTGGGGCGAGTGCTCGTACGTCTCTCGAGACCTGCCTTGTGGTGGCGCTCGGTCTGCGATCCTGACAGTGGCGACACGCGGGTCCGACATGTACTAATGGACCGCGGCTGATTTAAGCTACCACCTAGCAAGTGTGGTGTCTGGCGGTGACACCACAATTAACATTAGATAATGAAGAAAAATCTATATCTACAATTAATAATGAAGAAGTTGTAACTGAAGAAACATGCACATCTACAAAAAATGTAAAAGTTGTCATGAAATTAAAGATTTAAATTTTGTTATATAAATCCTTCACATAAAGATAAATATAAGAATAAATGTAAGAAATGTACATTAGAATATATTAAGAATACGTGAGCTAAAGAAGAAGAAGCATCTTGAACTCTATGATTAATTATCAACTAAAAATAATACTTTTTGATTAATTAAATAAATCATTAAAACTGATTGATTGTTAAACTTTGTTCAAAAACTAATTAATTCTTATACTAAATAATACACTAATTCTCTTTTTAAATAATTATCTATAAATAATAATACTTATCAATCTATTAAATAATTATCATTTTATTAAAAATATTATTTACATATCTAATGAGTTTTTTTTATAATCAATTAGAAGAGCAAAATGGAAAGTTACATTGCTGCTCAACTAGAACAATTCATGTAACTGCACTTCATGAATTTTGTAAAATAAATAATTTGTGAGGATATTCAAATTTATGTAGAGCTGATTTAATTACATTTATTGTTAGTAATGGTTCAATTATTATTATTAATCATCCAAATATTGTTGGAAATAATACACCTGTAGTAAGTAAAAATAATACATTTGAATGCAGTTCTGAGACTGCTACAGCTGTCACTGAATTAAGAGAAAATAATACAAATACTGTTAAAAAGAAAGTGTCTGAAGTAACTACAAATTATAAAAATTATGTAACTGAAGTATGTAAAAACTATAAAAATATTGTTAATATTTATGTACCTGTAAATCAAACAAATATAATTAAAAATAAATCTGAAGTAAGTGAAAATTTTTGGAAAAAGTTACCATATTATGATATTTGGGATATTTTTCTAACTAAAGAAGATAAACCATTAAAAAGAATATTTCCATTTTCTACAGATATATTTGTTAAACAGAAACAGAGATAGAAATACAATTAAAGATAACTTAGTTGGAAAAGCATTTGCATACAGAATACAAACTATAAATTTTGAAACTAGTATAGATGTACTTGATCCTAATCATGTCTTAACACCAGTAAAAACAAATATTTTAAAATTGTTAAAGACTATTTGAATCTACATATGGTGTAGCGATAAATTTTAATTTATCTTCTTAATATAAACTACAAACTGAAGAATAAATGAAAAAGTTCAAGAATTTAGACAACAAACAGCAAACTATTCTATTTTAAGAGAAAAAGACGTTAATAAAAAATTTAAAAAGGGTGAAAGAGATATTTTAGAATCAATATTTAATTTTCAACACAAGGGTCAGGATAATCATTAAACAGAATCATTGATCTACAACTAGCGATTAATAAATATGTTCCATTAAAAGGATCGTATTAATTTACCTGAAGTAATAAAAAACAAAAACACTTGCATTAATGTAAAAAATAATGCTCCAAGATGTTTTCTATGGTGTATAAATGCATCTTTGTATCCTGTAGATAAAAATGCAGAATGAATAACAAAATATAAATATGTTGTTCTTGATCTTGATAAAAAACACGAAAGTACTGAATTACCTGTATTAGTTGCTGATATTCCAAAAATAGAAAAAATAATTAATGTATCTATTAATGTGTGGTCATTTGGTGATGTAGATGAAATATGCCAAGTTATCCATTAAAAATAACAAAATGTAAATAGGAAAAACGTGTAAATTTACTTTATTTCAAGAAAGATGGTACTTCACACTATTGTTCTATACAAAATTTATCTGGACTTGTATCAACTCAAATCACCAAACATGAAACAATGAAATTTATTTGTGATTTATGTTTACTACATTTTAATGGTAAACAATAATTAGATAATCATACACGAAATTGTTTCAACTAAAAAGCCATTAAAATTTGAAATGCCAAATAAAGTAAAATATGTAGATTTTAAAAATTATGAATATACACAAAAAGTTCCATTTGTTATTTATGCCGATTTTAGTAGTATACTATTAAAAATGGACATTTGTGAACCAAATGCAGAAACACTATTCACAATGAAATATCAAAAACATGAACCAAGTGGATTTTGCTACTACATAAAATACATATATGGAAATTATAAAGGTCCTGTTGTATATAGAGGACCAAATTGTCATAAAAATTTATAGAATGTGAAAAACAAGAAGTTGAAAAAATTGGAAGGACCTATTCTGAAACTGAGGAAATGAAACCACTTATACTTGATGAATAGAAATACATATTAATTCAAAACTTTCTACATTGTGTAAATATCATTATACAAAAAGTAATAAAAAGGTCTGTCATCATGACCATCTAACTGGTAAATACATTGCTCCATTGTGCAATAATTGTAATCTACAACTACATCAACCTAATTTTGTACCTATTTATTTACATAATTCATTTGATTATGATCCACATCTTTTTGTAAAAGAACTTGGTTATGAGAAAGAAGAAATAGAACTAATACCTTGCAATCAAAATAACTACCTTACTTTTAGTAAATGTATAAAAAAATTAAAAATTAGATTAGTTGATATATTTATATTTATGCCTTCTTCTGTTGCAAAACTTCCATCAAATATAAAGAAAAATCAGTTAAAAATATAAAAAATGTATTTTTCTCCAGAATTATAAATTTAGTAATTAGAAAAGGTGTTTATCCATATGGTTACGTGGATTCATGGAAAAAAATTGATGAAACTCAATTACCACCAAAAGAAGAATTTTACAATAGACTGAATGGTTGTGACATAAATGATGAAGATTACAAATGTGCAAAATTAGTTTGGGAAAAATTCAATATGAAAAATCTTGGTGAATACCATGATTTGCATCTTAAAACCGATGTATTCTGTTAGCTGATTTTTTGAAAAATTTAGGAAAACATATATACAAGTATATGATCTAGATCCTTCTTTGTATTTTACAGCACCACGTTTATCTAGGGATGCACTGTTAAAAATGACTGAACAAGAACTTGAATTATTATATAATTATGATATGCTTCTATTGGCTGAAAAAGGAATAAGAGGAGCTATATCTCAATGTTATAAAATAAGTGTAAAGCAAATAATAACAATTTAAAATATTATGATGTTAAACAAATATCTAAATAACGAGCATACTTAGATGCAAACTATGTATATGGTAGTAGAATGATTCAATATTTACCATATGGTGGATTTCAATGGGGCGAACCATATAATTTTGATTGTACAAAAATAAGTGTAATGTCAAACAATAGTCCAGATGGATATATATTCGAAGTATATCTACAATATCCTAAAGAATTAGATGATTTACATAAAGTTTTACCATTAGCTCCTGAACCAAAACTTGTTCCAGGTGCAAACGACAGTAGTTCAGGTAAAAAGTGTAATTATGAATAAATATCTTACTGCTACTGATGTGAATAAAAATATAATAACATTTGATAAATCTATCTGTGTTGGAATAAGTATACTTGATTTATCTAAGGAGTTAATGTATTATTTTCACCGTAGAGTAATGAAACCTAACTATGGAAAAAATGTTGAACTATGTTATCAAGATACAGATAGTTATATTCACAATTTTAAAACTCAAGACATCTATGAAGATATAAAATCAGTGATTGATTACTTTGATACAAGTGATTATTCAACAAATAATGTATCTGGTATTCCACAAGTAAACAATAAATTTGTTGCTAAAATGAAAGATGAATTTAATGGAAAAATAATGGAAGAATTTTGTGGTTAAGAGCAAAAATGTATGTTTATAAAGTTGGTGACAAAACAGAGGATGAATATAAAGGAGTTAACAAATTTATTTTAAACACAGAATAAGTTTAGAAGTTTACAAAGATGGTTTGCTTAACAATACAGAAAAATTAATTTAATTAAAAGTGAAAAACATGAAATCTATGCAATACAAGTAAACACAAAAGCACTAAGCCCTCATGATAATAAAATATATATATTGAAAAATAAAATACATTTATTACCATATGGTGAATACAGGTTATTAATAAAATTATTTCTTTATGAAATTAATAAAATTCTTTTATATAAATCGAAAGTTTTTAGAAGTATCAATTAAAACATAAAAAAGATCGAATATACAAACACTAGAAAGATTGAATAAATTAAACAATGGAATAATTAAAATAAATAATGAAAGTATAAAAGTAAAAGATGAAGTAATTAAAGTAAAAGATTTTCAAATTCAAAATTTGATGGAAATTGTTCATACTTACTTAACAACTAATTGACAGATAAAGTAAATAGTAATCTAATTCTTTATGTAATTACTTAATGTATACAAAATTACTTTATGTTTATTCATCCAACTCTTGTGTTCATTATCGAAACCCAATCATTTAACATAAACTTCATCTCCTTTCTTAAGACTTTTTCAACTTAGTATACATATGGATATTTCGTATTCTGTAGTACTTGTTCATAAACATTACCTTTTACATCTTTTAAATTATATGTGATTAGTTTAGAATGAATAACATCTTCCATTTCAAATATTTGTGTTGATCAATTAGGTGTATATCCTTTTACAATAAGACCTTTAAGTTTAATAATTCTAACTTTATCACCTTTTTTAAATTTAGGTTCTTCATTAAATACAATATTACTTTTTTTTCATTTACTTCTAATGTTTTCATTCTTACTATAGAATGTTTTGTGTTATTGTATTCATCAATTAGACTTTTAATTAAATTTAACCATTTATAATTTCTTGTAAAGCTAATTATTTCTTCCACATTCTTTTCTTTCAGTGTTCTGTTAAATCGTTCAAGAACAGACGCTATTAATTCTGAAAAAATTGAATAGTGTCTAATGTTATATTTTTCATTAATTCTTTAAATTCTTTGTGATAAAACTTTACCATTATCTGTTTGTAAATTATTTGATTTTCTAACTACCCAATTTTTTTGAAAATCACCAGCTGTATTTTTACCATTTTTATCCTTAATAGGAACATCAAATGCATAATTTGAAAAACATCAAATATTGTTAATAAATACTTATAACCTTTGTTTATTTATGAAATTCCATCTAAATTTCCAGAATCCATTTCAACTAAATCAGTTTGCCATAAATAATCTATATTAAAAGAAACAACATTTCTTCTTTTAAAATTTTTTGTAATTGGCTTATGTAGATCATTAACTACATTTTCATACAGATTATTTTAATGAATATTATTTAAACCTTCATCATTTACAATTTTTTAATGAATTATTTTTTTTCAAATTGTCAAATTACCTTCTATTCTTTGTCTTCCATTTTTAGTTATTACTCTATGTGGATTGTGTTTATCAGTAAACTTTTTACACTTTAAACAATAAATGAGTTATTCATGTGAAGTTTGATTTACATATATAAAAAATGTGGATAGATTAAAAAAATTAAATTTCAATTATTTCACCAAATACAATTGTATTATATCCACACGAACAGTTTTAACACAATCTTTCAATACTACCGTTATAAAATTTGATTTATGTTCCATTATTGATTGATTCTTATTATCAAAGTTTAAATCTTTATTTATATTTTTATCAAGACAATAATCCATTTAAGTATGAAAACATATTCAATACTGTACATATTTTGTTCGCCATCTTTTTTAAAATAAATTCAGTTACTTCCTTATCATACACTTTATCATTAAGATCACTTAACTCATTTAAGTATGGAGTTAAATCTGTTTTTGAAAAATAATCTGGCAAAATTTTTTCTTCTTCCTTTATTGAAAGAAATTCTAGAAAGTGTTGTAGGTATCCTGATGTATCTGAATAATTTTTTCATTAAACTGTGTATTGGTGACATAGTTATTCAATTGCGTTAAAATGCTTGTGTATTCACGTTTTTTAACATATTCTTTTTTTAAGTATTGTTTGTCAACTACATCCTTTAAATCAATTGGATCATTTACATTAACAAGTCTTCTATTTTTAAAACCAATACAACCTTTAGTTATTTTAGAAATAGCATTATATTCTTTTGAAATTGTTAAATTGTATTAGTTGTCCTTAGAACTATTGATGAATGAAGTTGTTTAATAATATTTTCATTTTTTTTCGAGTTTTTTCTAAATTGAATGTAGGATATTAACTACTTGTCTTTTTTAATTATA
This sequence comes from Schistocerca nitens, assembly GCF_023898315.1. Classification (NCBI taxonomy): domain Eukaryota; kingdom Metazoa; phylum Arthropoda; class Insecta; order Orthoptera; family Acrididae; genus Schistocerca; species Schistocerca nitens. The sequence goes on from NC_064622.1 coordinate 96,004,877, forward strand.
TGCATCTTATTTTTAAAAAAATGTTCTTTTATAAATCTAAAATGTCATTAAAATTATAATTATCACATATATATTTTAAAACAAATTAACATAAATGACTACTTATTACTTCATCAAAATTTTATATTCTATCTGCATTGTAGTATAGTTTATTTTTTCAAAAATGATTAAATAATTGTTTTGGTATATTAACACCAAATAAATCAATATAAAATTTTTTATAATTATTTTTAAAATAACAAATCCAATAAGTACCAGGATTATCAAATGTATCTATATTTACTATACCACATTCAATTTTTAATGGTCTATTTACTAATTCATCAATCATATATAGACCACGAAATTTTTAATTTTTAGTTGTTTAGAAAGTTGTTCTATATCAAACTTACTTAATGCATTTGGATATTTATCAATTACTTTTTGCATTTCTTTTCCTTTCTTTATTCCATTACCAACAGCTTTCTTTTCCATTTCTAAGTTGTGTCTTTTTTGTGCTTCTAATTGTTAATCATTTCTCTTCTAGTTTACAACTTCATTTGAAACAGCTGCTGCTCCACCAACTAAAGAACCAATAGTTATTAAATATGGTACTGCAGCTAATAATAATGGTAGAAATACAACTTCATGTTGTGTTAATCCTTTACCATAATTCTTTTTTTGATGAATATTCAATAATTTTTTACAACAGGAATAGCTAATGTAACAAGTTAATTTCCACCAGTTTTTCTCTCTCTTTCGTTTTCAGGGTTCACTTAAAAATGTTTAAATTACATTTAATTGTTCATTATTTAACTTTAATGTAATTGACTTTGGTTCTGTTTTGCCACGTTTTGCCACGTTTTGCCACTAGGCAGCAACATATGTATAATCAATTGTAAGGTTACTCATTTATATAGTAAAAAATTTAATAAAGATTTTTATACAGTTAAAAATTTAGAAAGATATTTTATATAGTTAAAATTTATTAATATTTTTATATAGTTTAAAAAGTTATAAAAATTTTTATATTCCCAACCATTTTCAACAAGATGTGAACCCAAACCTAGTTTTCGTTTTCCATACATTACTCTTCTAACAGCTGTTGCTGCTACTTCTTCACCAAAACGAAGCATCGTTTGCATACATTCTTTTTTTAGCAGCTAATTGAAGTTGTTTATAAGCTATATGTCTTTTTTCTAAATATTCATTATCTCTATACGCAATATCATGTCTTTACAAGATTCATCTAATGGATTTATACCTTTATCATCTTTAGCTAATCTTTCCTTTAATTTAGTACCCAGACCACAAAATTTATAATGTGGAAGATGCATTTCAAATAGGTATTCGTTTATGAAAGTATTTACTACTCATTTTCCATATTTATTACTTTTCAAAAATGTATGTGTAAGATTATTTAAAAATTAAATTAAATATGGAATTCCTTTTGGATTATCAATTATAAAATCACTAAATTTATTTGTTAACATTTGTGCAACACTAACTTACTCATTATGATAAGTTTTATATCCAGCTAGTTCTTCACCATGAATTACTGCTAAACTATCGATTAATTGTCTAATATCATTCATCCAAACATATTCAATTGCTTTATCTGTATATTTTTTAACTAAACCTTCACCTATGTTTTTAGGAGAACTTAGTTCTGACGAATCTATAGTTGATTTTCTTCTGAAGTTTGGAAAACAGGCATCAACAATATTTTTCATTAAGTAATTACATTAATTACTATTTATATCTTATGGGACTTAACTACTAAGGTCATCAGTCCCTAAGCTTATTCACTACTTCACCTAAATTATACACACTCTTGCCCAAGGGAGGACTCAAACCTCCACTGGGACCACATTAATTACTTCTACTTGATCTTATTTTGTTTGGAGTATTATCAGAATACAATGCTCCTGAATTATATATTATATCTGCATAATTTGCTAAATGTACACCATCAAATTTTTGATTTAAATCAGCTATAGTAATTTATTTTTCAGTTAAAAGTCTCATTAAACCATCTGTACCTTTATAAGTGCTTTCACCAATTTTTAAATTATAACCATTGAGTTCTACAGGTAAAATACCAACATATTTAAACATACCAACAGGTGTTAAACCAAATACTTTATCCTCAAGTATGATTAATATATTTTAACATTCTTACACTAATATTTGTCTTTTTAGTTTCATTTAACTTTTTACATTCATTTACATTTGTACTTTCATTTATATTTTTTCTTTTATTTTCTTCTTCAAATAAATTAAATATATCTTGAATTTCTGTTTCACTTAATGTATAATCATATAATCCAGGAATATCATCAGACCAATCTGTTAATGGTTTAATTGGTGATAAATCTCTAAAACCTTCTATATGATGACAATATGGAATCATTTGTTTTTCAACTTCTCTATGTTTTCAATTGCTTTTAAAACAATATCACCTAAACCTTCAATACCTTCTTTTACTCTTTCAATACCATCAATAACAGGTTGATCTTAATTTGTACATTTTTCATATTCTGTTCTTAGTTACTTTTTCCAACATTTAATTTGTTGTTTAGTTCTTTAGCTTTCTTTCTATTTTGCTTAGCATGTTTAACAACTTTTTCATCATACTTTGCAAACATTTATTAATGAAGAAAATACATTAATTGTGTTTATGCTCAATTTGTTAAACAAATTTATCATTCCGACATTAACTACACAATTCTTTAAAATTACTAAATCAACAAACTAATGGTAAATATGATTTAAATTTGGTTCATCTTGTCTAAAAGTCCTTAAAAAATTTAAAATGTCTCTTACTAGTTGTTTTGGTATTTTTGAATAAGTTTGAGTTAAGTAAAAACTATCTATACCTTTGTGTCTACCTCTAGCAAAATAATTTCTAACAATATCTTGATTTTCTAGAGTAAAGTCATCAAATACACCAACTCAAATATCTGCACAATCATCTAAAGCAATAATTTCTTCATTATTTTCATAATGTTGTTTTTCCACAACCACTTTGCCCAATTATTGCACATCTAATAGACTTGGTAAAAGTTTGTCATGTTTGTTTTTTATCTTATTTTCTGGAATTCGTACTTGTGGTTCCTTATCTTTTTTGTTCATTTATTTATAATTGTTCATTTATTAATATCTTTTTATTAAAAATGTTTTCATATATTAATATTTTTTTAAATAATAGATGAGTAGATTATTTCAAGTTAGTGATAAATCTTCTATACATTTAAATGTTTCAATACATGATAGATATACTAATGTTTCATTAGTTGGTTTTTATTCAAGTTTTTGAACATCAAATATCACAACAAAAAATAATAAACTTTATTGTGATGGAGAAACAATAGAAATTCATGTAGGTAAATATAGTTTTAAAATTTTAACAAATTTGTACATTTGAAAAAACAAATATACAATTTAAAGCAGATGAAATTTTAAACAGAATTGTTATTGAAAGTGATCTAAAATTGTATATGAATATAGCAGATAGTATTGGAAGTTTACTTGGTTTTTACAATCAAATCGTTCAAGCTGATGAAAAAGCTATAGCTTTAGCTATAGCTATATTTCCCAAAAATTATTCCTTTCGAATTAATAAACATAAATTTTAATCTTGCTGATGGAATGTATGTAAAACATAATGATCGTTTTCATAAGGAAACTAATATTATTGCTTCATTTAAACATAATGTAGAATTTGGTTGGCCAATTATTTATGAACCAAATTATCCTGTAAATGTCCCTATTTTTAATACAATTCAAGATTTAGAGGGTACTATAACTGATGAAAATGATAATTTAATTGAGCTTAATGGTGTTACAATAACAGTTGTTTTAGAAATAACTTAATACCTTAATAAATTTTTCCTTAATAAATCAGAGACAAACTAAAGTTGTCTTAGATTACGTCATGAATAAAATGGAAAGTAATCAGTTTTACTTATTGCTTGTGAACAGTAATTAAAAATAATTTAAATGTTCCTAATAAAGATACATAAATTGAAATAAATATTGGTGATGGTTGGTTTCATCCAAATCCAGCACAATTGTATGTGAATTTTAGTATAGTTCAAATGATGGTACAGATTGTCCAACTTATGATGGAAATCGAACGAAAAATTAATTGATAATTATGTAGCATAATTGTTTGACTTTATAACTATAAAAAAAGGAAATAATATATTATCTAGAATTGAATATTGTTTTATTTCTTCATTTGTGTTACTGCATCTACCTGCATCTGTTACTGACAAAATAAGTTTGGAAGGACATATTCTTAATAGAGGAAAAATAAATAGTAAAAGAAATTAAGTAATTTATCCATTGTCAATGTTTGGTGGATTTTTAAAGATTACAAAGAATTTATATTTGAAGGAGATTTTTCTGTAATTTTTACATGTAGTTAATCTTCTGGAGATGTAATTCTTCGTTGGTCAGATAAAACTTCTGCTGGTGTTGAAGCAGGTAAAATAATTATAGAATCTATGGAAATACGTATACCAGTTGTTGAATATTATCCAAATTACGAACTTGAATAACATGAAAATATTTAAAAAGATCCTAAAATTCCAGTTTCTATTTATGAACTTCATACAGAAGAAGTTGCTGGATTATCTGGTAAAAAGGGATGTGAACTAGATGAAAAAATTACTATAACTCTATAGAGTTTGATTTGCCATATTTTGTTTTGATTGTATTTCAGATAAATCGTAAAAATAATCAAATAGTAGATTCATCATTATTTGATCATGTTGATCTATTGAATATATATTTAAAAAATGGTAGGAACGAAGTTTTTCCTCAAGAAATGTGGAATAGTAATCCACCAACCCCCCCAAGAACCATGGACCTTGCTGTTGGTGGGGTGCCTTGCGTGCCTCAATGATACAGATAGCCGTACCGTAGGTGCAACCACAACGTAGGGGTATCTGTTGAGAGGCCAGACAAACATATGGTTCCTGAAGAGGGGCAGCAGCCTTTTCAGTAGTTGCAGGGGCCACAGTCTGGATGATTGACTGATCTGGCCTTGTAACACTAACCAAAATTCCTTGCTCTGCTGGTACTGCAAACAGCTGAAAACAAGGGGAAACTACAGCCGTAATTTTTCGCGAGGACATGCAGCTTTACTGTATGATTAAATGATGATGGCGTCCTCTTGGGAAAAATATTCTGGAGGTAAAATAGTCCCCCATTAGGATCTCCATGTGGGGACTACTCAAGAGGATGTCATTATCAGGAGAAAGAAAACTGGCGTTCTACGGATCGGAGCGTGAAATGTCAGATCCCTTAATTGGGCAGGTAGGTTAGAAAATTTAAATGGGGGAATGGATAGGTTAAAGTTAGATACAGTGGGAACTAGTGAAGTTCGGTGGCAGGAGGAACAAGACTTCTGGTCAGGTGAACACAGGATTATAAACACAAAATCAAATATGGGTGATGCACGAGTAGGTTTAATAATAAATAAAAAATAGGAGTGTGGGTAAGCTACTACAAACAGCATAGTGAACGTATTATTGTGGCCAAGATAGACATGAAGCCCATGCCTACTACAGTAGTACAAGTTTATATGCCAACTAGCTCTGCAGATGATGAAGAAATTGAAGAAATGTATAATGAGATGAAAGAAATTATTCAGGTAGTGAAGGGAGACGAAAATTTAATGGTCATGGGTGACTGGAATTCGAGCACAGGAAAAGGGAGAGAAGGAAACATAGTATGTGAATATGGATTGGGGGTAAGAAATGAAAGGGGAAGACGTCTGGTAGAATTTTGCACAGAGCATAACTTAATCATAGCTAACACTTGGTTCAAGAATCATCAAAGAAGGTTGTATACATGGAAGAACCCTGGAGATACTAAAAGGTATCAGATAGATTATATAATGGTAAGTCAGAGATTTAGGAACCAGGTTTTAAATTGGAAGACATTTCCAGGGGCAGTTGTGGCCTCTGACCGCAATCTATTGGTTATGAACTGTAGATTAAAACTGAAGAAACAGCAAAAATGTGGGAATTTAAGGAGATGGGACCTGGATAAACTGACTAAACCAGAGGTTGTACAGGGTTTCAGAGAGAGCATAAGGGAACAATCGACAGGAATGGAGCAAAGAAATACAGTAGAAGAAGAATGGGTAGCTCTGAGGCATGAAGTAGTGAAGGCAGCAGAGGATCAAGTAGGTAAAAAGACGAGGGCTAGTAGAAATCCTTGGGTAACAGAAGAAATATTGAATTTAATTGAAGAAAGGAGAAAATACAAAATTGCAGAAAATGAAGCAGGCAAAAAGGAATACAAACGTCTCTAAAATGAGATCGACAGGAAGTGCAAAATGGCTAAGCAGGCATGGCTTGAGGACAATTGTAAGGCTGTAGAGGCGTATCTCACTAGGGGTAAGATAGATACTGCCTACAGGAAAATTACAGAGACCTTTGGAGAAAAGAGAGCCACTTATACGAATATCAAGAGCTCAGATGGAAACCCAGTTCTAATCAAAGAAGGGAAAAGCAGAAAGGTGGAAGGAGTATATAGAGGGTCTATACAAGGGCGATGTACTTGACGACAATATTATCGAAATGGAAGAGGATGTAAATGGAGATGAAATGGGAGATATGATACTGCGTGAAGAGTTTGACAGAGCACTGAAAGACCTGAGTCGATCAAAGCCCCGGGAGTAGACAACATTCCATTAGAACTATTGACAGCCTTGGGAGAGCCAGTCCGGACAAAACTCTATCATCTGATGAGCAAGATATATGAGACAGGCAAAATACCGTCAGACTTCAAGAGAAATGTAGTAATTCTAAACCCAAAGAAAGCAGGTGTTGACAGATGTGAAAATTACCAAAGTATCAGTTTAATAAGTCACAGCTGCAAAATACGAACATGAATTCTTTACAGACGAATGAAAAAACTTGTAGAAGCTGAGCTGGGGGAAGATCAGTTTGGATTCCGTAGAAATGTTGGAACACGTGAGGCAATACTGACACTACGACTTATGTTCGAAGAAAGATTAAGGAAAGGCAAACCTACGTTTCTAGCATTTGTAGACTTAGAGAAAGCTTTTGATAATGTTGACTGGAACACTCAGGGGTAAAATACAGGGAGCGAAAGGCTATTTACAATTTGTACAGAAACCAGATGACAGTTATAAGAGTCGAGGGGCATGAAAGGGAAGCAGTGGTTGGGAAAGGAGTGAGACAGGGTTGTAGCCTCTCCCCGATGTTATTCAATCTGTATATTGAGCAAGCAGTAAAGGAAACAAAAGAAAAATTTGGAGTAGGTATTAAAATCCAGGGAGAAGAAATAAAAACTTTGAGGTTTTCTGATGACATTATAATTCTGTCAAAGACGGCAAAGGACTTGGAAGAGCAGTTGAACAGGATGGACAGTATCTTGAAAGGAGGATATAAGATGAACATCAACAAAAGCAAAACGGGGATAATGGAACGAAGTCGTATTAAGTCAGGTGATGCTGGGGGAATTAGATTAGGAAATGAGACACTTAAAGTAGTAAAGGAGTTTTGCTATTTGGGGCGCAAAATAACTGATGATGGTCGAAGTAGAGAGCATATAAAATGTAGATTGGCAATGGCAAGGAAAGCGTTTCTGAAGACGAGAAATTTGTTAACATTGAATATAGATTTAAGTGGCAGGAAGTCGTTTCTGAAAGTATTTGTATGGAGTGTAGCCATGTATGGAAGTGAAACATGGACGATAACCAGTTTGGACAAGAAGAGAATAGAAGCTTTCGAAATGTGGTGCTACAGAAGAATGCTGAAGATAAGGTGGGTAGATCACGTAACTAATGAGGAGGTATTGAATAGGATTGGGGAGAAGAGAAGTTTGTAGCACAACTTGACTAGAAGAAGGGATCGGTTTGTAGGACATGTTCTGAGGCATCAAGGGATCAAAATTTAGCATTGGAGGACAGCGTGGAGAGTAAAAATCGTAGGGGGAGACCAAGAGATGGATACACTTAGCTGATTCAGAAGGATGTAGGTTGCAGTAGGTACTGAGAGATGAAGGAGCTTGCACAGGATAGAGTAGCATGGAGAGCTGCATCAAACCAGTCTCAGGACTGAAGACCACAACAACAACAATCCTCCAAATAATTTTCTAAAAGCATATGATGCATTTCTTGATTTTAAAAGAATTACTTTACCACATTCAGTTATTGATATTAATCCATTTATTTTTATAACTAATTATCCAATTTATGTCACAAAAATGACACATAGAAAAAAATATTGTAACTACACAAAAAACAACTATGAAACTTAGTGTAACTTTTAATCATAAAATTCCAAATGATACACTTACTTATGTAATTATGTATGGTAAAAAAATCTCCCACATAGATTTTTACTGAAAATTTTTAATTATTAATATTTGTTTCTATATAAATGAATGAAAAATTAAAAAAAATTATAATAGTGTTAACTTCATACTTACAAACATTTCTGATACATTTTAAGAGAGATAGAAAAAATAAAAACTGAAATTTCAATATAATTTACTTTTGTTAACTAATACATTTCATTTATTTACTTATGTTCACAATGCAAAATTTCTTAAAAAACTATTTTTCTCTTGTAAATTTTATTTTCTTTAAATGGACAGCACTAAGCCACAGTAAAGACAGTGAAGTCTGTGTATAACGAAATAAATCTCGGGTGAACAGCCTGGTATGAGTTAGCATAGGACACTAAATTTGGGCAAACAACCTTGTTGCGATCATCATGTGTGCTGATGTATTGATTTATTTCGTCATAAAATACGTCTGGAGAAATTGAAGAATCATAGTCAATGTATGATTAAAAAAAAGTATTGAGGCATTTTATAAAAATAAATCTCGAACAGCTGGACATTGTTATATATGTATAGAATGCTGGAAAGAACATCAGAAAATTAAAGTTACTTGTGAATGTGGTAGAACTGTTAACAAGCATTGTATCAAAAAACATTTACAAACAACAGATCATAATAATCTTATGGCTGCTAAAGCAGAAAGTGAATAATTTTATCTATTTAATTTATCATACATGTATTATAATTAATTTATTACGTTCACCTATGGGAAATGTATGTAAAATAAGTGCTTTTTTTAGTACTTTATTGAAATTATTCTACTTAATAAAGCATTTATTAAAAGTCCTACTCAGTAAATAAAGTGGTTTGTTTTTGTAGGTCATGGGCAATTAGTTCAATTTTATGGAAAATAAAAAATTGGGAGTGTTAATAAGCTATTCTTTTATTTTTTATAAAATTGAGCTAGTGAGCCAGTACCTACAAAAACAGTCTACTAATGTTGAAACACATGAGGTAACAATGACCCTATGACTTATCTTAGAAAATAAATTAAGGAAAGGCAAACCTACATTTCTAGCATTTGTATACTTAGAGAAAGCTTTTGACAATGTTGACTGGAATACTCTCTTTCAAATTCTGAAGGCGTCAGGGGTAAAATACAGGGAGCGAAAGGCTTTTTACAATTTGTACGGAAACCAGATGGCAATTATAAGAGTCGAGGTGCATGAAAGGGAAGCAGTGGTTGGGAAGGGAGTGAGACAGGGTTGCAGCCTATCCCCGATGTTATTCAATCTGTATATTGAGCAAGCAGTAAAGGAAACAAAAGAAAAATTAAGAGTAGAAATTAAAATCCACTAGAGGAAATAAAAACTTTGAAGTTTACTGATTACAGCAAAGGACCTGGAAGAGCAGCTGAACAGAATGGACAGTGTCTTGAAAGGAGGATATAAGATGAACATCAACAAAAGCAAAACGAGGATAATGGAACGTAGTCGAATTAAATCAGGTGATCCTGAGGGAATTAGATTAGGAAATGAGCTGCTTAAAGTAGTAAATGAGTTTTGCTATTTGAGGTGCAAAATAACTGATGATGATCGAAGCAGAAAGGATATAAAATGTAGACTGGCAATGGCAAGGAAAGCGTTTCTGATGAAGAGAAATTTGTTAACATCGAGTATAGATTTAAGTGACAGGAAGTATTTTTTAAAAGTATTTGTATGGAGTGTAGCCATGTATGGAAGTGAAACGTGGACGATAAATAGTTTAGGCGAGAAGAGAATAGAAGCTTTCGAAATGTGGTGATAAAGAAGAATGCTGAAGATTAGATGGGTAGATCACATAACTAATGGGGAGGTACTGAACATAATTGGGGAGAAGAGAAATTTGTGACACAACTTGACCAGAAGAAGGGAGCGGTTGGTAGGACATATTCTGAGGTATCAAGGGATCACTAGGTTAGTATTGGAGGGCAGTATGGAGGGTAAAAATCGTAAGGTACTGAGAGATGAAGAAGATTGCACAGGATAGAGTAGCTTGGAGAGCTGCATCAAACCAGTCTCTGGATTGAAGACCACAACAACAACAACAACTACAGCTACCTGTATATGTGCTCATCGCACCACAGTGTACGTCAGTAGTAGCCAATCACGTATTCAAGAAGTGAAACGTTTTACAATAAGATATACACAGATTAGTTACACAGAAATTTTAACATACGCAGAAATGAATGCATTACATTATAAATATAGCTGCAGTAACAACCATTTTCCAACAATGTAATAAAGCTGTGTTCAATAAAGACAACCAGTTACAGTCGCCTGTGAGAATATTGATTGCCATCTGTGGGGATCTGCAGAAAACTCGTATATCGTATGCCAGCAAAGGTGAAACTTGAAACGCAGGCAGACATGTAGAGGTGCGTGTCAGGTACTGTGGACTACTTGTATATTGTGGTGAAGGCAAAAATAAATCTTGACTGACGCCAATGGTTACTGTGGAGATGGCGTAGAAGTATTGATATGCAGGTTTCACACTTGTGACAGTTACCAGCTGTTAAGAATTCTAAACACTTCATGTGTGTTGTTTAAAACGACAGTTTTGTGGTGGAATTATTGTTTACTGAAGAGGTCACGTTCACAGATCACAGGAATAAAAATTTTAGATAGATGCACTAATGGTAATGGAAAATTCAGATTGGTTTCTTCAGGTGTTCCACCACGACAGTGGAGGATGAGTGAATGGTGTACCATAATCGGACAGCATGTTATCGGCTCTCATTACTTTGATGCAACGTTGAACGGGTAAAAGGACACACATTCTTCTGTTATTAGAAAACGTATCTCTGAGAACTCGTCAAACGATGTGACTCCGAAAAAACCTGTCCATAATTTTTCTGTAGCATGTTTCCAAACCAGGATAAGATGGGAAGGAGTTCTGTTCAGAGATAAGCAGCACCACTGCTCGTCCTGAAGCCACTGAACCTTCTTATTCTCAGGTCGTGTGAAGCATGCTGTATGCAAGGAGGTTCCATGGACTGCGGAAGATATATGAGAGCTAATTACTATTGCATGCAAAGCGGTTAGTCCAGATACGTTTACAGCAGTCCATTCATCTACACTGAAGTGCCAAGTAAACTGGTATAGGCATATGTATTCAAATTCAGAGATTTCCAAACAGGCAACATACGGCGCTGCGGTCGACAACGCCTATATAAGACAACAAGTGTCTGGCGCAGTTGTTAGATCGGTTACTGCTGCTACAATGGCAGGTTATCAAGATGCAAGTGAGTTTGTAATTGGTGTTATAGTCGGCGCACGAGCCAAGGGACTCAGCACCTCTGAGCTAGCGATGAAGTGGGGATTTTCCCGGGCGACCATTTCACAAGTGTACCATGTACGTCAGGAATCTGCTAAAACATCAAATCTCCGACATCGCTGCGGCCGGGAACAGTTCCTACAATTTCGGGTCCAACGACGACTGAACACAATCGTTCAACGTGACAGAAGTGCAACCCTTCCGCAAATTGTTGCAGATTTCAATGCTAAGCCATCAACAATTGTCAGCGTGCGAACCATTCAACGAAACTTGATTGATATGGGCTGTCGGAGCCGAAGGCCCACTTGTGTACCCTTGATGACACATGACACAAAGCTTATCACCCTGTCAGGGCTCGTCAACACCGACCGTGGGCTGTTGAAGACTGGAAACTTGTTGCCAGGTCGGACGAGTCTCGTTTCATATTGTATCGAGCGGATGGACGTGTACGGATATGGAGACAACCTCATGAATCCATCGACTCTGCATGTCAGCAGGGGACTGTTCAAGCTGGCGGAGGCTCTGAAATGTCGTGGGACGTGTGCATTTGGAGTGATATGGAACCCCCGATACGTTTGGATATGACTCTAACAGGTGACACGTACCTAAGCAACCTGTTTGATCACCTGCATCCGTTGATATCCATTGTGCATACACCCGGACTTGGGCAATTCCAGCAGGGCAATGCGACACCCACACGTCCAAAATTGTTACAGAGTGCTCCAGGAACACTCTCCCGAGTTTAAATACTTCGCTGGCCACCAAACTCCCAAGACATGAACATTATTCAGCATATCTGGGATGCCTTGTAGCGTGCTGTTCAGAAGCGATCTCCACCCGCTCGTACTCTTACGTATTTATGGAGAGTCCTGCAGGATTCATGGTTTCAGTTCCCTCCAGCTCTAATTCAGACATTAGTCAAGTCCCTGCCAAGTCGTGTTGCGGTACTTCGACCTGCTCGTGGGAGCCCTACACGATATTAGGCTGGTGTAACAGGTTCTTTGGCTTTTCAGTGTATGACACAGAGTGGATGAATGTGTAGTGTCGCGGATTCTGACTTCAAATATAGTTCTTAAAAATCAACTACAGAAATGTGGCGGCATATAATATTGTCTTCACTGATTTTTGTTCACTATCTATGATTTTATTCATTCCATTTGATATTTGTACGATTTTTGAGTCATGCGCAAATGACACAACACATGTAAAACTAAAAGTAGAAATAATTCTAATTTCATTTTAAATAATTTTTTCCTGAAAATTCAAGAAATTTTGTAACTAACAAACATTCGGCTGACATTAAAGATTTATGAGTGTCGTGCCGCGTCATAATGAAAAAGAAAACCAAACTCCCTAGGCAGGGGAAGCCGACGTTTCGGTCAGGTTACAGTGGCACGAGAAGACGGTAGTTGTAAACGAGGCCAAAACGGCAGTTTCCCCAGCATTACTGTTTTTAATGGCTCTGAGCACTATGGGACTTAACATCTGAGGTCATCAGTCCCCTAGAACTTAGAATTACTTAAACCTAACTAACCTAAGGACATCACACACATCCATGCCCGAGGCAGGATTCGAACCTGCGACCGTAGCGGTCGCGCGGTTCCAGACTGAAGCGCCATTAACCGCTTGGCCACACCGGCCGGCTACTGTTTTTAGGTTATGACGCGGTAATGTACTTAAAAAAAATTATTTCAAATGACTCAGGCCTCGGAAGCCTAGAAATTATATTAACATCAACATTCCTTTTGAAACAGATGATGCCCTCTGCGATGTCTGACAGTTTGTAGAAAAATGTGAGATGTAAAAATAGTAAACTTTTTCTCCTTAATGCCGGATGAATGTATTTCCAATGATATAAGATTTTGTTAGATTACAGGCTGTATATATAGCCACCACGGTTATCAAAATTTTTGTCAAATTGACATGGTTTCGACTGCACTAGGGTAATCTTCATCAGAACAAAAAATTACATGGTGTCATTACATGTAATGCAAGTAATCAAATAACGTACGGTTGCAGGATCTCACCCAATAATAATGTTTAAAATTTCAACATTTTCTTTGGTACGACACTTTCTAAGGGCTAACCCCCTTGGTTGACGTTACGCCTTAACCCGGCGGCAAAGTTCCCTTCGAAAGTGACGTAAGCTTCCGGATAGCGGACCATTCGACGACACCAAAATCCCAACATATCATGTATTTTTACTCCATACTTCCTTATAAAACAGTTGTAGAATGACGTCACAAAAGTCATAGGATATCTCGTAATATGGTGCCCAACCTCCTTTTGGCCGGCGCACCGCACCAACTGGAAGTGGCATGACGCAACAAGTCGTTGGAGCTCCCCTGTAGAAATATTGAGCCATACCGCCTCTATAGCCGTCCATAGCTGCGAAAGTATTGCCAGGTGCAGGTTTTTCTGCACGAACTGACCTCTCTGTTATGTGCCACAAAATTTAGAAGGGATCCATATCGTGCGATCTGGGTGTCCAAATCATTCGCTCGACTTGTCTAGAATGTTCTTCAAACCAATCGCGAACAAGTGTGGCCTGTTGACATGATGTATTGCCATCGATAAAAAATTCTTAGTAATTGGGGACATGACGTCCATAATGGCTGAAAATGGTCTCCAAGTAGCTGAAAATACCCATTTCCAGTCAATGATCGGATCAGTTGGACCAATCCATTCCATGTGAACACAATCCACAGCATTATGGAACCACCACCAGCTTACACAGTGCCTTGTTGACAACTTGGGTCCATGGCTTCGTTGGGTCTGCACCACACTCGAACCCTCCCATCAGCTCTTACCAACTGAAATCGGGACTCATCTGACACGTCGTCTAAGGTTCAACTCATGTGATCACGACCTCAGGAGAGGCGCTGCAGGCGATTTCATGCTGTTGGTAAAGACACTCGTGTCGGTCGTCTGCTACCATGTCTGCCATAGCCCATTAGCGCCAAACTTCACCGCACTTCCCTAACAGATATGTTCGTCGTACGTCTCACATTGATTTCTGAGGTTATTTCACACGGTGTTGCCTGTCTGTTAGCACTGACAACTCCAAACAAACTGCACTGCTGTCCGTGGTTAAGTGAAGGCTGTCGGCACTGCGTTGTGTGTGGTGAGAGGTAATGCCTGAAATTTGGTATTCTCTGCACTCTTGACACTGTGGATCTCGGAATATTGAAGTCTCCAACTATTTCGAAATGGAGTGTCCCATGCGTCTAGCTTCAATGCACAGCCCTTTTATACTTTGTGTACACGATACTACTGCCACCTATATGAGTACTTATCGCTATCCCATGGCTTTTTGGCATCTCGGTGTAGAGTACTGCGATTTGATTTACGCTTAGGGCAATTTGTATGGTACAGACGTTAATAACTGTCATGACGGGTGTGTTATGGAATCAATAAAATAAATATAATTTTTGTTCCGCATCGGTCATCTTATGTCTTAACGAGGAACAGTCTCAAACTTTTCCTGTACTTGGCAGTACTAGACCCTACGAACGGAACTCGCTTTTTATGCAGTCCCCATATTGGGACGAGGAGGGACTTAATACCCAGCAGCGATTGGATAAGTATGGGATGGGAGAAGGGGGGGGGGAGAAATAACAGTTTAAAAGATGGGCCAACATTATTACTAAAAAATATAGGTAACAAGTTGAGTTACTGCGAACAGAACAATGACAGGTCAGTTATCAGATGAGTGGAATAAATTAATATCAACTATTATTGTTTCTGGTTTACGTGTCCACATCAGAAGCTGACTATGAAAAAGTAGAGAAAATCTTTGATGAGTTATAAGAACTTAAGAAATATATGAACAAAGTCGAAAATTTAAGTCATAGTGACTGGAACTTGGTTGTAGGGTACGGAATGGAGCTGTGGGTGAAGTACGAGAACAGGAGGAGGCTTCTATAGTTCTGCCGTGAGATACAATTGGCTGTACAGAACACCACACTACAAACTCACAAAAGAAGAAGATGCATTCGCAAAAGATGAGGATATTTGAGGTAACATCAAGTGGACCAAATCACTGTTAGACAAAGAAATCGAATTTTAGATTGTGAAGCATACCCAGGTGCAGACATAGACTCAAAGCATAAGTGAGTTGTAATAAGCCGCATGTTGGAATTCAAGAGGAGCAGGAAAGAGGAGAATATTTTGAAATGGAAAGGAGAGAATGAGAAAGTGTGAAAATTACCTGAGAATCTTCTAAAGCACATAAGTGTCAAAAGTAGTTCAGTAGAAGAGGTAGAAATGTAATGAAGGGGGAGATAGTTACAGCAGGTCAGGCTATTCAAAGTAATCTTGCTAGGTGAATTTTTTCGCTTCTTCCACTACTAGTTCGAAATTAATTTTGTTAACCTCAATCTCAGTTCCTGTCTCATTCGCTAGGGACTGAACATCAACTTTGCTGCCACTTTCGACCAGATGGGATATGTAAAAGATCGCTTGACAATATTCTGCTGTGGTAGTCATTGAAGCATCATGCATACATAAAAAAACATTAAACTATGACAGTTTGCTGTAGAATCGCAGTAGTTTATTGTTAAATAATGTTAATTTTTTACCATGCTCTACTCTATGTTACCTAAATAATCCATGACTTTGTAGTATGAAATATTTAAGACGAATTCTCGAACTTATTTCTTAAATAATTGGATTTTAGCAGTCTATTTAATCTCTTTGGCTATTTTATTCTGCTGGTTTATTCTTTTGTAGACAATGCTGTTTTGTATTTGTTGATTACTGGTAAATGTAAATTTCAAATTTAAATTTATTCATGTTATGTGGATGTTGTTTGAGGTCTGTGACTATATTATAAGATTATGTGGGATAGTTTTATACTGCTGCCGTCACTTTTGACTAATATTTTACTAGCACAATGCATTTTGGCAGCATGCTGCCATCATCGGGTGCATTATACAGTTACTTATACATCAGCTGATAGGTTATGTACATTAGCTGTGTGTGCCAGTGGGGTTAAGAATCGAAAAATGAACCTATGTGAAAGGATAAATCTGTTACAGCGTGTATATTATGTGAATAGCATGATTAGGTAAAATATTAATACGTTTACTTACATTTTTTTTGCGATTTCATTTTCTGGCACACAGAGCACAGTAACAGGTAAATATAACTTAGAATATTCACAAACGTCTGTTTAAACTTTCCAAAGAGTTTTAAAATCTAAGATAAACTACTTACAATTTCAAAGACTGTTTACAACTTTCAAGAGAGTTATAAAATCTAAGCTAAATTACTTACAATTTCAAAGATAGTAATATATACCTGTCTTGAAGATGAAAACTTTTATCTAGATGTATTGGCAATATGAAGAATGGTATGTGGATTCTTGTTGAAAACTATTCTGTCAGTGAAATAAAGATTTAATAATACATCTCTATGTGCTGCACCATGAACGAATATTTACAATTCTTCATATAAGTCCATTTGGTGTCCCTTATACATTTTATGTAATATATGAAGATCATTCACAAAATCATGGGATGGGTGCCCTGTGTCTTTTATGTGGGTGGCTATTGCTGATTTATTGTAATTGTTAGTGTGGTAAGCATTTATGTGTTCATTATATCTTGTTTGGAAGTCTCTCCCAGTTTGACCTATATAAAGGGACCTGCAGGTATTACATACTATTTTATAGATGCCTGATTGTGAGCATTTATCAGTCTGTGTGTGTATATTGTGTCTCAGTGTGTGTTGCAGTTTATTGTGTGTTGTAAAGGCAATGTTAATGTCGTGTGGTCTGAGAATGTTTGCTATTTAGTCGGAGAGTTTGTCTGTGAAAGGTACGCAAGCCGTGGGTTTCTTTTTCATTTCATGTGTGGAAGGTGGTTTACCATTGTTTTTCCGTTTCTGTGTAGGGTTGTCAATTAATACTTCATCATAGCCATTTGCTGAAGCTATTTGTTTTATTATGCTAAGCTCATCAAGATGTGCATATTTATTCATTGGGATATTGTTGGCTCTGTTAATTAGTGCTCTGTATGCAGCAAGTTTATGTGTTGTGGGGAGACAGGATGAGCTATATATGGTTGTATCTGTTGCCGTTGCCTTCCTCCAAACTTTGAAGCTGTATGAGTTGTTTTCTTTACTGATGTTTAGATCAAGGAAACTGATGCTACCATTGCTCTCATATTTCACTGTGAATTTTATATTACTACCTTGTTCATTGAGAGTGTCGAGTATGTTGTTAATATCATTTGCGTCACCATCTACTAGGAGTAATGTATCATCAACATAACGTTTATAGTAAATGATTTTATCCATAGAGCTTGATTTTTTTTAGCAAAGACATTTGTGCTCAAGGTGGTTAATATATGTGTTGCAAATTGTACCAGCTGTGATTGAGCCCATTGCAAGGCCTCCATGTGATATTTTATTATTAAATGTAAAATAGTTGTACTTTAGTACTAATTCAAGGACGTCCATGAGTTCAATAATTTTGGGCAATGATAGTTTTTGATGTTTTATGAGGTTTGACCTGATGATTGAGTGTTTCAGGGATGGGAATGATAGTATATAGGATTGTAATGTCAAATGATACAGGTTGTTTCTGTAGTTAAAGATGGAGTGAATATAGGAACACCTATGTAAATATATGGCATTATTCTCACATACTGATGACAGAACTCTAAGGCGTGGCGTGCTGATGACACTTTGCTAATGTATTATGAAATAATGAATAATTTTCTCTCTTTAAGCAGAAATCCATGCTTAGTTTGTTATGTTCAGTGTTTGTTCATTACAAGATGACCGAGGTGGCCGTGTGGCCATGCGGTTCTAGGCGCTTCAGTCTGGAACCACATGACCGCTACGGTCGCAGGCTCGAATCCTGCCTTGGGCATGGATGTGTGTGAGGTTCTTAGGTTAGTTAGGTTTAAGTAGTTCTAAGTTCTAGGGGACTGATGACCACAGATGTTAAGTCCCATAGTGCTCAGAACCATTTGAACAATTTGAACAAGATGACCAGTTATAAATATCTCTTAGGTTTTCATTTGCTTCTTTTGCTATGATTTCTTGTGTTTCATGTGTTATTTCATTGTTTTTTACCATAAACAAAAAGAAATTTTTTCCGCGCATCTAACATTTTCAGGAAAGTCAAAAATGAAATTGGTCCTAATATGTCACAACAATGATAGATCGTAACCCTGCCTTAAATAATTATGATCGATCACTTATCACTCCCATCTGGCATTTGAACATCTTACAGATTATTCGTCTGTCTTTGTACTTTAGCCCCAATCTTTTCGTTGTTTTGAACTATTCCATCTTAAACTGTTGAAGGTTTTTTTTTCTGCATCCTCAAATACTTTGAAGATATTTAAATGTTTCTTGACTTTGCCTTCCTTCACTAAACTTAATGGTGATAATTACTTCTTTTGATTCCTTTTCCCATCATGAGACCAAATTGCTCTTGTTGATCTCACTTGGTCTTCAGTTTTTGTTGCTATTATCGTATGTATTATTCTGATCAACAAAGAAGCATGCCTTGTTAGTCTATTCGTCCAATAGCTTTCACATGTATCGGTGATACGTTCTTTTGTAATGTGATGGTAACTTTTTTTCCAGAAATCTCCCCTTTCATAGGTGTATGACACCAGCTCAAATAGAATGCCAATTCCTACAACTTATTTGAGCTCAGATTATTAAGCGCTCTATTAGACACCACTCTTTTCTTTCACATTAGCTTCGTATTTCGGAATAATTCCTCTCTCTATTCGTGGCAACCGCAGTTATCAGTCTAAGTCTGTTCAGCACGGTAGATGCTGTCGAAACATCAGTCTCAAATGCTAAACGACGCAACTGTTTTCTCGGATTTGTTTCTAAGACCTCTAGCAACTCGTCCGTTCGAATAAAAACCAATACAGCAACTTCCGAGTCCGAAGAACGCACCGGCGTGTATGCGACTATCAAAACAAAGCATGTTTCTCCAATACTGGTTTTTGGGCAACTTCGAGTGCAACACTTGCGGCTTAATGTCAAATACATTAGCAAACATTCTCCAGTTGCTATCCACCAGGTCGTTTATGAACAAAAATGTTCTAAAAGAAAGGGCATATTTAATGAACTTTCCTTTCGCAAGGATAGAAACTCAACTACAACTTTCCTAGAAAGATAAAAATTGAAACTTCTGAATAATCCGCATAAAGAGTTCAGTTTGAAACCGTCATGGCGCTGTTGTTTGTAGCAAAACGACGCCGCCACAGGAACGATCGTTTTCTTTGCTACAATTAACAAAATTGGAGTTCATTGTTAAAGAGAAACGTGCGTTTCGCCGACATTTCCACAAAGAGCAGCAGCCTCATAAACAGATTTATGAGTGGTATCGAAAATACGTAGGAGACGTGTTATGTGTGCCTCACTGCTTTCTTTAAAAAAACTAATTTGTGCCTCATTAAAAAAAGACAATTGATTTATTAAAAAAAGAGGACATTTAATGAAAATTGATATTTTAGTGATAAAACCGAGTAAAGTATGTGTAAGAGTTGCCAAACATTTATGTATACAAATTTTCTGGAAGTGAAGAATGGAAATATCTTGTTTTTGGAAAAGGAAGTGAACTTTATTGTTGTCGCCGTCTATCAATCGACAGAATTGCTAGTGTACAAAGTTCACTAAAATACAGGAAAAGCAATGCATTGTCTATAGTTTTCATTCAATAAGTAACAACCTCTCAGAATTTCTTGGTTGGTTGGTTGCTTGGAGGTGGAGACCAGACAGCGAGGTCCTCGGTCTCATCGGATTAGGGAGGGATGGGGGAAGGAAGTCGGCCGTGCCCTTTCAAAGGAACCATCCCGGCATTTGCCTGAAGCGATTCAGGAAAATCACAGAATTTCTTAATTACAGTAATTGGATTATGTTCTTGTACAATAGTATGGTGCTGAACTCCACTGACCAATTTTGATGTAGCATGACGTGTAGTTTGAAGGAAGTTTGTGTGCTAAGCAATCTCCTTTTCTCACGAAAAGCAGATTGCTGTTTGATCTTATTTACTTCCAACAGTGATCCCTTAGGTATGAAAAGCTACGAAAACTTGGGCTCAAAGCAATACAGCCAAGTAACTAACAGAGTTGTATTTTGAACCTTAAAGAACAATAACGTCCTCCAAATTATAATACGTCACCAACTGGTGCAGAAGCTGATCATTCAAGGAAATATCAACCAAAATTCAGGTACCAGTTACGACTTAAATTAAAAATCTCAATCAAGAATCAATCTATCTCTCTCCAAACACATATATAAATATTCATATTACTAAGACAAAAGTCATTTTATATTCGGTGGTATCTGCAAACGCAAAAAAACCGGACGACCACGCACATCAGATGGAAATAACGAATGCATCGGTAAGACTTACAAAAGGTACCCCCCACCAGATCCACAACATGAGTACGCAATGAACTGAAAAGCTCTCAACCAATGGCACGGCCAATTCTAAAATAATGTCTACATAAGAAGCCGTACGAACTGCAAATATTGCATGCATTGCATCCTGATGACTACATCAAAAGGTTCGAATTTTGCAGTGCTATCTAAGAGGACATGGCATGGAACAATTTTTATGAACAATGAATTTCTTTTTATGAATCTACTTTTCCTTTGGGCATTATTCATCACGAAAGAGATTGACCTATGTCTTAACGCCGTCTGTGGCACTTCTGCGAATGAAGTTTATGGACGATATTTCTTAGTGAGAAGTCACAGGAATGTCGTCTGTGGACATGGTTGAAAACTGGCTATATCCTCAACTCCAAAGTGGTTCAAGTAACTTTGTCTTCTCGAAACACAGTGCCCCGGCTCATTTCTCCAACCATATCCGACGTTACCTGGAATAGCACTATTGCAGTACGTAGATTCGAAGATGAGGAGCAGAAGGTCAGTTTCGATGTCTATGGCCTCGCAGATCTCCAGACCTTCCCCCTACGAATTTTATCTCTGAGGTTTGTAATGAACTCACCCATAAATGTTCCACAATTGTTCTTCATAATGACATTGCAACGTGATGTAGCAATTATTGCCAAAATCAAGGATAGGATTCAATTGATTTAAATAATAATTGGTTTGGTACTTATGGCTTCAGTGTATGGGTTTCTTTTCCTGCTGCGTAATATTGTATAAAAGGAAGTCTTGTGCGTTGTTTATTAACTTCGAAGAATTAATAATTTCAGTTTACAGCGGCGGTTTATTTTTATTTTCTCATTTGAGTACACCCATTATCACAAATACTGCATAAATGTCTTCAAAACAACACAAAATGTATCGTATTTATAAAATCCAAAGACTTTCATCGAAAATCTGTCTGATCATGAGCTGAGAATAACGAACCGAACTCTAAAAAAGCTAATCCCACTCTGATGAACTCTGACAAAGTCCTGACGCGCCAAAAAATTGTGTATACCGGGTGATCAAAAAGTCAGTATAAATTTGAAAACTGAATAAATCACGGAATAATATAGATATAGAAGGACAAATTGACACACATGCTTGGAATGACATGGGGTTTTATTAAAACAAAAAAAAAAAAATACAAAAGTTCACAAAATATCCGACAGATGGCCCTTCATCTGATCTGAATAGCAATAATTAGCATAACAAAGAAAGACAAAGCAAAGATGATGTTCTTTACAGGAAATGCCCAATATGTCCACCATCATTCCTCAACAACAGCTGTAGTCGAGGTATAATGTTGTGAGCAGCACTGTAAAGCATGTCCGGAGTTATGGTGAGGCATTGGCGTCGGACGTTGTCTTTCAGCCTCACTAGAGATGTCGGGCGATCACGATACACTTACGACTTCAGGTAACCCCAAAGTCAATAATCGCACGGACTGAGGTCTGGGGACCTGGGAGGCCAAGCATGACGAAAGTGGCGGCTGAGCACATTATCATCACCAAACGACGCGCGCAAGAGATCTTTCACGCGTCTAGCAATATGGGGTGGAGCGCCATCCTGCATCTAATAAAACCCCATTTCATTCCAAGCATGTGGGTGAATTTTTACTTCTCTATCTACATTAGTCCGTGGTTTATTAAGTTTTCAAATTTATACTGACTTTTTGATCACCCGGTATATTACAGACCCAAGTCCCAGAATCTTGCAGAACCGGAAATAAATCAATTTCACATTCAGGTAGCTTTCATTACTGAAAATATTCGTCACTTTTTTGATTTGTATATTGTTTCCTGAAAATAATTATTTACGTGAAAATTTAAATATCTAATGGCTAATAACACAGGTTGCAAATTTTGAAAATACTAAAAATTTAAGCTTGCTATTAGTATGTAATATCGATTCCACTGTCGATGGTAAAATTCATGAAATTATCAATAGAAACAGATATTTAATTTACAGTTAACACCGGAAAATTCAAATTGTTGTATCTAACATAGACTTCCTTTCAGATCATATACTTTTAAAATAGCGATTACTAATTTTCATGGTAAAAGATCGATATCTGATAATTTATCGAAATACAAGTGGAAAAACATATTTGCGAAAAATTTGTATTTGATGGTTAGGAAACTTTATTAGCTTTCGTAATTAAGAATTAAATAATTAACGTAATAAAGTCAATTCAAGTCTGGCTAATATTTAGATGGTATCTAATATTTCATTAGGTGAGCAGAAGTTCCTAGGACGCTAAATTCATTACAGCGTCCATAAAAGACCCTCTTTTTCTGCCACATATGGCTGTTTCTCTTTAAGATCTGCGACACCGAACTGCTGAAGCTGTGAATTCGATAGCTAGAGAGGAATTGATTCATGTGTTGCACGAAACGAGCTACCGTTTGATGTTTGTCGTGTAACGCATACTGCCTACGTCGAATTCATACGAGTTTGAATCCTGCAATCTGAACCTTCGTGCGTGCAAGAACGTTGTAATTGTGAGAAATAAATCTTTGAAATACGCTCCATATATTAAGATGTACCGCGATTCACAAGTCCAGGCGCTGAGAACATCCAGTGGCGGTGAATTGATGGTGCTCTCTGTGCCCTCTTAATTGGGTGACCAGCTGTGGACGTCTAGGCTGGTAGCTTACATATGTCATAGCCAGTTCATTCGTGTGTTTGCGGTACAGAACAATAAAACACGTAAGACCTAAGGAATTGCGCAAAAATGGTGCAAACCTGAACGAAGTAACGTGTATTGGTAGTAGCTGATAAGCCTGTAAATGCTGTCAAACGCTTGGTGGAGACTGTTCGATCCTGAATGGAAAGTAAAACTAAGTATGTGGTTATTCTGAATAGGATCGCTTCTCACCGATGGTTATTGTGGAGCACAGAATTTGCTCACGTTTACGGCACAACGGTTCGTCCATTCGCAACCCACGTTACCGATTTGATAAGTCGTCCAGTGGGAAGAAGAGCGCATACGCTATCTGTCGGACGCCCACGATCTGACTGCAACCAAACGACGATTGGCGTAGTTTAGATTAGGTTAGGCAAGTATACATGGCACAAAATAAATGTTGCAGATGGTCATCATCAGTACTCCGTCTTTCATAGTTCAAAGCTGGTGAGCCGTCACACGATCTTCTTAACAGCCTGTCTCCGTTGTTCCTGGTCTTCGGCACCTCGGAGAAGCTGGTCCCAAGGTGGCTTTCTCTTCTCCTGTAAGTAGTCCAGCCATCATCTCGGTGGTCTCCCGTACAAACACTTTCCTTGAATTTTGCCTTGGATGATCGTCTTTTCCAAATTATCCTCCTGTCAGCGAACTACGTGAGTGAAGAACAGGAGCATCTACAGGAAACAAATACTGCACAATCTCTTCCTTACCCTATGTTCTTGAAAGACTGATTTGCTGGTTCGTTTGTTCATCCGTGATATTCTCGGCATCGTCTTCTATGCCTACATCTCAAAAGCATCAATTCTTATACGGTTATCTTCAGTTATTGTCTTTCAGTAACATAAAGTTCCTGAAGGATTAATTTGTTATTTCGTTCGTCCTCCCGCGGTATCCTCAGTATCCCCCTGCATGTCAATATCTCAAAACAATCACTTATTTTGTGGTCCCGTACACTTACTATCCAAATTTCAAGGCCATGAAGGAAAACTGGAAAGGTTATGATGTACAGTTTCGCTCAAAACTACTATGTAGAGTTAATAAATTGGGAAAACAAATTGTTTAGGAGAAAATTTAAATGGAAAAAACAATCAACAAATCTGTATAAAGTGTAATCTTTACATAAATAATAAAACACAAATGAACAAATTACATAGGTTTAACAGCATTTTATTCAAACTTGTTACTGTCGTCGTCGTTGTTGTTGTTGTTGTTGTTGTGGTCTTCAGTCCAGGGACTGGTTTGGTACAGCTCTCTATGCTACTCTATCCTGTGCAAGCTTCTTCATCTCCCAGTAACTACTGCAACCTACATCCTTCTCAATCTGTTTAGTGTATTCATCTCTTGGTCTCTCTCTATGATTTTTACCCTACACGCTTTTCCTCAATACTAAACCGGTGATCCCTTGATGCCTCAGAACATGTCCTACAACGGATCCCTTCTTTTTGTCAAGTTGTGCCGCAAATTCCTCTTCTCCCAATTCTGTTCAGTACCTCATTAGTACGTGATCCACCCATCTAATCTTCAGCATTCTTCTGTAGCACCACATTCCGAAAGCTTTTATTCTCTTGTAGTCTAAACTGTTTATCGTCCATGTTTCACTTACATACGTGGCTACGCTCCATACAAATATTTTCAGAACAGACTTCCTGACACTTAAATCGATACTCGATATTAACAAATTTCTCTTCTTCAAAAACGCTTTCCTTGCCATTGTCAGTCTACATTTTATATCCTCTCTACTTCGACCATCATCAGTTATTTTGCTCCCCAAATAGCAAAACTCATCTACTGCTTTAAGTGACTCATCTCCTAATCTAATTCCCGCAGCACCACCCGATTTAATTCGACTACATTACACTATCCTCCTTTTGCTTTTGTTGATATTCATCTTATATCCTCCTTTCAAGATACTGTCCATTCCGTTCAACTACTCTTACAGCTCCTTTGCTGTCTCTGAGAAAACTACAATGTCATCGGGGAACCTCAAAGTTTTTATTTCTTCTCCATGGATTTTAACACCTACTCCGAATTTTTCTTTTGTTTCCTTTACTGCTTGCTCAATATACAGATTGAATAACATCGGGGAGAGGCTATTACTCTGTCTCTCTCCCTTCCCAACCACTGCTTCCATTTCATGCCACTCAATTCTTATAACTGCCATGTGGTTTCTGTTCAAATTGTAAATAGCCTTTCGCTCCCGGTATTTGACCCCCACCACCTTCAGAATTTGAAAGAGAATATTCCAGTCAATATTGTCAAATGCGTTCCCTAAATCTGTATATGCTAGAAAAGTAGGTTTGCAATTCCTTAACCTATCTTCTAAGATCAGTCGTAGGGTCAGTATTGCCTCACGTGCTCCTACGTTCATATGGAATCCAAACTGATCTTACCCGAGGTCGTCTTCTACCAATTTTTCCATTCGTCTCTAAACAATCAGTGTTAGTATTTTGCACCCAACCGCGACTTATTAACCTAATAGTTCGGTAACTTTCACATCTATCAACACCTGCTTTCTTTGGGACTGGAATTATTATATTCTTCTTGAAGTCTGAGGGTATTTAGCCTGTCTCGTACATCTTGCTCATTAGATGGTAAAAATTTTGTCAGGGCTGTCTTTCCCAACGCTATCAGTAACTCCTAATGGAATGTTGTCTACTCCCGGTTCCTTGTTTCGATGTAGGTCTTTCAGTACTCTGGCAAATTCTCCACGCAGTATCAAATCTCCCATTTTATCTTCATCTACGTCCTCTTCCATTTCCATAATATTGCCCTCGAGTACATCGCCCTGGAATAGAGCCTCTATATACTCCTTCCACCTTTCTGCTTTCCCTTCTTTACTTAGAACTGGGTTTCCATCTGAGCTGCTGATATTCATACAAGTGGGTCTCTTTCCTCCAAAGGAAAGTGGGCAGTATCTATCCTACCCCTAGTGATATATGCCTCTACATGGTTACATTTGTCCTCTAGCCATCCCTGCATAGCCATTTTGCACTTCTGTCGATCTCATTTTTGAGACATTTGTATACCTTTTCCTTTTCTTTATTTACTGCATTTTTATATTTTCCCCTTTCGTCAATTACATTCAATATCTCTTCTCTTACCCAAGGATTTCTAATAGCCCTCGGCTTTTTACCTACTTGGTTCTCTGCTACCTTCACTATTTCATCTCCCAAAGCTACCCATTCTTCTTCTATTGTATTTCTTTCCCGCATTCTTATCAATCTCTCTCCAACTTTCTACAACCTCTGGTTTAGTCAGTTTATCCAGGTCCCATCTCCTTAATTTCCCACCTTTTTGACGTTTCCTCAGTTATAATCTACAGTTCATAAGCAACAGATTGTGGTCCGAGTCCACATCTGCCCATGGAAATGTATTACAATTTAAAACCTGGTTCCTAAATCTCTGTGTTACCGTTATATAAACTATCTGATACCTTTTAGTATCTCCAAGGTTCTTCCAGGTATACAACCTTCTTTTGTGATGCTTGAACCAAGTGTTAGCTATGATTAAGTTATGCTCCGTGCAAAATTCTACCAGGCGGCTTCCAATTTCATTCCTTACCCCCATTCTATATTCACCTCCTACGTTTCCTTCTCTTCCTTTTCCTACCATCGAATTCAAGTCCCCCATGACTATTAAACTTTCGTCTCCCTTGAATATGTGAATAATTTCTTTTATCGCCTCGTTCATTTCTTCTATCTCTTCGTCATCTGAGAAGATAGTTGGCATATAAACTTATACTACAGTGGTAGACGTGTGCTTCGTGTCTATCTTGGCTACAATAATGCGTTCACTATGCTGTTCATAGTAGCTTACCCGCGCTCGTAATTTTTTATTCATTATTAAACCTACTCCTGCATTAACACTATTTGATTTTGTATTTATAAACCTGTATTCTCCTGACCAGAAGTCTTGTTCGTCCGGACACCGAAATTCACTAAGTCCCACTATATCTAACTTTAACCTCTCCATTTCCCTTTTTAAATTTTCTGATCTACCTGCCAGATTGAGGGATCGGGCATTCCACGCTCCGATCCGTAGAATGTCAGTTTTGTTTGTCCTGACAACGACGTTCTCCTGAGTAGTCCCCGCCCAGAGATCCGAACGGGGGAGTATTTTACCTCCGGAATATTTTACCGAAGAGGACGCCATCATCATTTAACCATACAGTAAAGCTGCATGCCTTCGGGACAAATTATGGCTGTAGTTTCCCCTTGCTTTCAGCCGTTCGCAGTACCAGCACAACAAGGCCGTTTTGGTTAATGTTGCAAATCAGTCAGTCATCCAGACTGTTGCCCCTGCAACAATTGAAAAGGCTGCTGTCCCTCATCAGGAACCTACTGAAACTTAAGAGAAGGAAATCAATAATGAAGTTTTGACCCATCATGTTCTTGGCTTAATACTTGGTTCCATAATCCTTGGCGTTTGTTAGTGCAGCAGGCCTAGATGACATGGAATTCACGAGTTTGGCCTATCGTAGGTGTGGAATCATCTTCCATTCCTTACAGAATTCCTCGTTGAAAGCGTACTTGTTGGTGCAGTTCTGTTGGCGAACACGTCTGTCCAGCTCGACCCAAAGATATTCTATGGGGTCTTAAATCTGGAGTTTTGCGCTACCATCCGAATACCTTTATTTTGTGCTGCTTCAGAACTGTCTTCACATAGCCATAAGCGTGCTTTTGATCGTTGTCATGCTGGAATTTCCAATTACGTGAGGTATTATATGGTCTGTTAATATTTCGCCATACTTCAGACTATCCATTAGCCCATGAATTCCGAAGACAGGATCTACACCACTTCCTGAGAAACAGCCCCACTTCAAAGTACTTCCTCCTCTGCGCTTCATAGTGTGTACTTTCTGTGATGCCTCTTGTTTTTCGGCCGTCGAAATTGCTGTAGTCCAATCTGAGGAGAAGAGATTAAAGTTGCTTTCGTAACTCCATAGACTTTTTGTCTGCCGGCTGCGGTGGCCAAGCGGTTCTAGGCGCTTCAGTCTGGAACCGCGCGACTGCTACGGTCGCAGGTTCGAATCCTGCCTCGGGCATGGATGTGTATGATATCCTTAGGTTAGTTAGGTTTAATAGTTCTAAGTTATAGGGGACTGATGACCTAAGATGTTAAGTCCCATAGTTCTCAGAGTCATTTGAACCATTTGAACTTTTTGTCTAGTCGTCAGTGGTCAGTTACAGGTACTTCTTAGCAAACTGTTGTCTGACTTTCCTATTTTTCGCACTTATGATATGTTTCCGAGAAGCTCACCTACCACTGAGATCAAGAGCTACTAGCCGACGTTTGACTGTCGAAACGTGGACGTTCATCCGGTGTTTTACCTGTAAATCATCACGTACCGCCTGAGCTGATTTTTTGGTATAAGCCTATCTTCTTTTTGGGTAGTTATTCGGGACCGATCACTTCGTGCGTTTTTCTCTATCGTCCTGCTTTTTTCCCCGAAGCCAGGCGCAGGCAATCACTCACAACGAAGTACCGAGTTTGGCCTCGTTTCAGTGTTTTTAACACAGTTTATTCAAAATCCACTGAGTGTTTTTTAGACATTACTGTAATTACTGTATTAATGTAAATAAATAAAATATTAAAATTAGATTTTCTTTATGTAGTTAGATTTGTTGCACTATTCCCTTTCTACAAGATGCTTATGAACCTCTTGGAAGCATTGTTAACGGCTAAAATCCATGTTTACCTGTAGTCAGCAATTAACGCAGGTAGCCGCGGCGAGGTCAAGCGGTCTTGTGCCGAACAACCGGTTTTTTACGGTTTCACATATCGGTAAACACGCCTACCAACCTAGTAGGTCAACTACATAATAGTTTTGAGCGATAAAGCATACGAAAAATCGATCACAATCTAGCAGAAGCCTTTCTGTCCACAAACATTGTAATTGTGCTTCTGACCTTTGCAGTTTCTGTGAAAGAAAACATTTAAATGTGCTCCTTCTTAATGAATATCTGTACATATGGAGAACCGGAGCGCTAGTATCAAACTCCCTGACGTATCCGTGACGGCCTCTTCGATGTGGAGAGGAATCACGCATCCCCGGTTATAAAGGGACATCCTCGTCTAGCATTACTTTTCCACAACAGTAGCAGTCGATACCAGAAATATTTTTCCAATTTTGGACAGGTCAGTATTATGACAGCTGTTGTTGTGAAAAATATCATATGTTATATTTCAAGCTGAAATTTATGAAAAGGAATTACTTTGTTTTCGTTGTTACAATCGATATGTACTAGCTCTGAATCTACAGTTAAAACTATTTTTTTAGAAACGTTTGAAATTACAAATTATTTCGCAGTTAATATTTCCATTATTAATTACGCAATCTAGTACTGTTTATTATGTTTATTTCTGGATTCATTCATAAAATAATAATCTAAACTAATAGAAACCGATTTGCCAAGAAAAATTGTGAACCCTTAGGGATACTGTTATTACCGCAGAGCGAGGTAGTAGCAAGCATGCCTCTGATGTGATCGTACTACGTATTTTCGACGAAAAGTGCAACGTCGGCTTTGTTGCTGTAAAAATTCGAAGACAGTGTGATATAGTAAAATGTGAGACAGTAAATTATCGTGAAAACAAAAATTCTACAAAGACATATGGTTCAAATGGCTCTAAGCACAATGGAACTTAACAGCTGAGGTCATCAGTCCCCTAGACTTAGAACTACTTAAACCTAACTAACTTAAGGACATCACACACATCCATGCCTGAGGCAGGATTCGAACCTGCGACCGTAGAAGCAGCGCGATTCTGGACTGAAGCGCCAAGAACCGCTTGGCCATAGCGAACGGCTTCTGCAAAGACATCCTTCAAAGTTATTTAGATCAACTGAACCAAGAGAACGTAAAATCTGAGAATTTCAGCTGCAAAAAGAAGACCCCTAGACATGAAGAAATGGATCTAACTATGCGAGAAAAGATAAATAAGAAGTTTATTGTAAATGTCACTCCTCTCGAATGTTCTGAAAAGACTTCATCGTGGACGGTACCAATAACGAGAAAGGGAGGGGTGGATTACAAGGTGCATCTCTGACGACCTCGTCGGTTTGGTGGGCGGAGGGGTGTTCGAAGCCAGACTGGTGACGTTCTAGAGAGGAGAGGTTTGTCATACGTGTTACAAACCGGACACAATAGGAAGGACCAGGCCCCTTTGCTTATTTCTTTTATCATTCGGTTATTCATCAGAGGAATACACATTTTAAGACAAAATTTAACTTGAAATATTGCTCCCAGTAAAGGTGAACATAAGCAGTGACAAAACTTAGTTGTCTTAAGGGTTTCTACTTGCAACAAATTTTAAGGAGGCAATGTAAGGTTTATATCAGTTTAGCTCAAACACATAGCTAGTGATTGAATCACGACACAGACACTTTAACAATTTCGACAACAAATAAATAGTGTGAATTTGTACTCACAGTAACCAACTAATCAACAGCCTTGCCATTGAATAAGTAGTAGGCCATTTAGAACGAATTAGCAACACCCAGCAACTAGGGGAGTTAATACCAACAGTCTTTAAATGTCTTGCTCCCCATTGAATAAACAAACTTACAGTAATTAAATGAATAACAAATCAAATACACTACGTTGCACTCAAACTCTTCAGTGGAAGCCAAGCCAAAATGAAGATTCCATTAACTGACTAACATTGAAGTCACACCAAAGCTCATCTTTGTGTTCCCGGACACACATGGCGCAAACTTATACAAGACAAGATTTTGAAGGAAGCACATCAGTAAAACCGGTAGTGGAGCTAACTCGTGGCACTGAAAATTAAGGTACTAGACTGGGGCATAAGGTGGTATACAATGAGGTTGCCTTAGTGCTATACTGCGCTCCAAAATAATTCAAATGGCCAATTCAAAATTAAGTACACATAAACCAGCATTACTTAACAAGGAGTGACACTAGGTCGCTCGAAGGGATGACAACACGTAATTGAAAAGACGAATGCCGGAGGCGGCAGTAACATCAAACACCTTCTCCGAGTTTTAACCAGGAGTCACTTCCCACTGTACAAGTAAACATTTAACCAAGCACAAGGAAGGAACCCCAAAGAGAAAATTCAAATAAAACCCCCAAAAGATTATAAAGGACAGGGAACCCCAACTATTTAAATGTAAAAGAATTAGCTCTATCCAAAGGCAGTGTAAACGCTAAGGCCACACTTAAGAGGCCACCAAAATTGGTTACAAAAAGTCTTATAAATTTGCTCCTTTTCTTTAAAAGAAACACTAGGCTGCTTAATTTCTGCTGGACGTCCGGTATGGCTCGTGTAGGATACAGCAGGCAGCAACCCAAACTAGGCGGTCGCAAGGCACGGCGAGCAAAATCAGGAGAGCAGACAGGCAAGCAGCCAACACATATCCTCCATCCTGAATCGGCAGACCTCCTACAACCAACTCCACATATACGTGGTTGCTTCCCACCTCAACCTCGCGGCATCTCAGCAGGTAGCCCGAGCAAACGTCAACTGCCACTCGCCCCGCGAATGCGGAAAACAACAAGACAAGCAAAGAAGTGTGCGGACATTTGCCACGCCGGACATTTGCCACGATTTTACCTGCTCCGAAGGGTTGCGCCCCTTGTCTCCCCCTCCCCTCCTCCTCCTTCTCCTCCACCTCCTCCACCTCCTCTCCCACCTCCCGAACCGCAATAAAGGTACTTGCTGAGCCTTTGCTGGTTACTTAACATAGGACCAGAATCTCTATGGATTTTCCGTCACATTTCTAGAGAGAGTTTCGTTGTGGAAACTATTAAATGTATCTCGCATTGAAATCCGCACCAAATTTCGAGCCTCAGTAAAACTTCGCCAATCTTGGAGATTTTGCGCTCGTATAAATTATACGTGCCTGCAGCAGCTTTCTGTCGTGTTTTGTGTACCGTCAGGAATCAGTTCCGTCTTATTAATTTATTTGGTATGAATCTGTCGAGTGCTGTTAATACTATTTCTTTGAACTTAAGCCACATATGGTCTTCACTTTGGAAGGATTGGAGACTGTCTCTTAGAAAGACGTCAACCGAATTTTTAGTTGCTTTTATAAAAAGGTATATTTCGCTTTTAGTTTTGGTGAACTGCTTTGTTACGAAATTGAGCCTCGCTACGACTGCGTGTTCACTAATCCCTGTATCCGTCGTGATGCTCCGGGTTATTTGTGGCTAAGAGCACAAGTGTGTTTTTGTAATGATTTACAATTTGAATGGCCTCATGAACTAATTGTTCAAAATAATTAAAGAAAGCATTTAGAACAATTACGGAAGTTGTTTTCTTTCTACAATAGGGTCTGAAAATATATTTTTTCAACATACGGAAGGTAGATTGAAGTCCCTGCCAACTATAAATTCTTTGAAATGTTCAGCCACTGTTTCATCTGCTACCGGGGGTCGGTAAAAGGAACCAGTTAATTTATTCCGGTTGTCGAATATAACCTCTGCCATTCTAAATCACAGGAACTATCTGCTTCAATGTCGCTTGTGAGCTGTAACACACGTTACATTATTTTTCCTTAAGTTGTGCTTCTTGTTTCTGTCTTAGTGGAGATCTTTACAATTACGGTTTTCCCTCCAAAACCTCGGATGCATGCTCTGTGACCCTGTGAATACCAGAGCTAAACAATGTAGAACAACAACGTACGTTACAAGCATAGCATTCTGTGTTACTTCATTTCCTTATTTCTAACATTTTAAAATTGTACGTCGACTTTAGATGACATGTCAATCATAGATGTTCTTATCTCTGTTTATGAGCGTACTTTCAGTCATGTTTTGAACATTGTCCCGCTACACTTTAGTGACTAATGTTTCGCCGCAAGGGATATCGGATTTTAGAGAGTAAATTAATATGGAGTATTTCGTTCTTCTTTTCAAACATTCACATACCCATTTCTTCTTTCCATATTGTCTTTTGGGCATGCAGATGTAGTAATTAAAGCAGACACATATGCAGTGATCAAAAAGAAATGATTAGCGTACATTCGTATTCTCTTTACATCGTTCCTTTCTTGTTGCTCCCATGGCGATGGACTGTTTCTATCGCAATCAGTAAGCGTGAAAGGTAGCTAGCGTACAGACAGAGCGATCTATAGGGTGTTACAAAAAGGTACGGCCAAACTTTCAGGAAACATTCCTCACACACAAAGAAAGAAAATATGTTAAGTGGACATGTGTCCGGAAACGCTTACTTTCCATGTTAGAGCTCATTTTATTACTTCTCTTCAAATCACATTAATCATGGAATGGAAACACACAGCAACAGAACGTACCAGCGTGACTTCAAACACTTTGTTACAGGAAATGTTCAAAATGTCCTCCGTTAGCGAGGATACATGCATCCACCCTCCGTCGCATGGAATCCCTGATGCGCTGATGCAGCCCTGGAGAATGGCTTATTGTATCACAACCGTCCACAATACGAGCACGAAGAGTCTCTACATTTGGTACCGGGGTTGCATAGACAAGAGCTTTCAAATGCCCCCATAAATGAAAGTCAAGAGGGTTGAGGTCAGGAGAGCGTGGAGGCCATGGAATTGGTCCGCCTCTACCAATCCATCGGTCACCGAATCTGTTGTTGAGAAGCGTACGAACACTTCGACTGAAATGTGCAGGAGCTCCATCGTGCATGAACCACATGTTGTGTCGTACTTGTAAAGGCACATGTTCTAGCAGCACAGGTAGAGTATCCCGTATGAAATCATGATAACGTGCTCCATTGAGCGTAGGTGGAAGGACATGGGGCCCATTCAAGACACCACCAACAATGCCTGCCCAAACGTTCACAGAAAATCTGTGTTGATGACGTGATTGCACAATTGCGTGCGGATTCTCGTCAGCCCACACATGTTGATTGAGAAAATTCACAGTTTGATCACGTTGGAATGAAGCCTCATCCGTAAAGTGAACATTGTCACTGAAATGAGGATTGACACATTGTTGGATGAACCATTCGCAGAAGTGTACCCGTGGAGGCCAATCAGCTGCTGATAGTGCCTGCACACGCTGTACACGGTACGGAAACAATTGGTTCTCCCGTAGCACTCACCATACAGTGGCGTGGTCAACGTTACCTTGTACAGCAGCAACTTCTCTGACGCTGACATTAGGGTTATCGTCAACTGCACGAAGAATTGCCTCGTCCATTGCAGGTGTCCTCGTCGTTCTAGGTCTTACCCAGTCGCGAGTCATAGGCTGGAATGTTCCGTGCTCCCTAAGGCGCCGATCAATTGCTTCGAACGTCTTCCTGTCGGGACACCTTCGTTCTGGAAATCTGTCTCGATACAAACGTACCGCGCCACGGCTATTGCCCCGTGCTAATCCATACATCAAATGGGCATCTGCCAACTCCGCATTTGTAAACATTGCACTGACTGCAAAACCACGTTCGTGATGAACACTAACCAGTTGATGCTACGTACTGACGTGCTTGATGCTAGTACTGTAGAGCAATAAGTCGCATGTCAACACAAGCACCGAAGTTAACATTACCTTCCTTCAATTGGGCCAACTGGCGGTGAATCGAGGAAGTACAGTACATACTGACGAAACTAAAATGAGCTCTAACATGGATATTGAGCGTTTGCGGACACATGTCCACATAACATCTTTCCTTTATTTGTGTGTGAGGTATGTTTCCTGAAAGTTTGGCCGTAC
This sequence comes from Schistocerca nitens, assembly GCF_023898315.1. Lineage (NCBI taxonomy): Eukaryota > Metazoa > Arthropoda > Insecta > Orthoptera > Acrididae > Schistocerca > Schistocerca nitens. The sequence goes on from NC_064622.1 coordinate 96,040,265, forward strand.
CTTTTTGGAACACCCTGCATATTTGTACTTGGTAGAACTAATTACATACTGACATAATCGTCGGAATTGATTCCGTTTCCCAGAAGTTATGAACAATTTCGGAAAAGAAGCTCTGTATTTGGCCAAGATCTCGAAGAAGAACGTCTCTTGCGTACTGGTTGTATCGAGTAAGATGTGGAGACGGCGGTTTGAAAGGGGACAGAAGTAGTACGAGGAAGGGCGTCCCTTACCTGAGGGATCGCTACTCAAGCTACCTGGCGAAGGGGCAAGTGTGGCAAATGTCCGGCGTGGCAAATGTCCTGCGTGGCAAATGTCCGGCATTGAAGCAAAGATAAGAAACATCGAAGGATCGATAATGGACATCGAAGAGACTGAAGCGCCAGTAACGAGCGCCACGGCTGAGTTTGTTCCCCTTCGCGGAGCACCCGGCAACCGCACGCCACCGGTCCCCCACAGCCCACGCCCCCGCTTCGCCTGCTGACTCTAATGCGGCGCACGGGATCCCGGCGCTCTGCCCCGAGCGACGCCCAGCGTCGCGGCGCTGCACGTCGCGGCGCCCTCGGCCGTCCGCCGCTTCCTCGCTCGCTTCCTGTTCCCGCGGCCAATTTTAGCCGCCGCTGCCTGCGCCTCTCCAGGTCGTGCGCTTCCTTTTTCCCCTCGTGTCCCCGCCTCGACCTTTCCGCTCTCATTTGTCTCCATTCCCGTTTTAAAGCGAGACCTCGGCCCGAGCGCCGTGCAGCGCAGCGCCGTGACTTAAGCTCGTGGAGTGTTGTCTCGTCTAGCCTAATATCTGGTTCCGGAGTGATCGTCAGCCCAAACATACGGACACTGTTGTCGGTCGGGACGTTTTAAAGCGCGAACAAGGGTCTGCGGTCACGACGATTCCACAAGAGTAGTGGTGCAAGCCTGGACGTAATCACCCCCTGAGGGGAAAAATGAATTTGCTGATGAATAAAAAACCAAAGGAGTGTGACTGTGTTTCAGACTTAAAAATGGTTCAAATGGCTCTGAGCACTATGCGACTTAACTTCTGAGGTCATCAGTCGCCTAGAACTTAGAACTACTTAAACCTAACTAACCTAAGGACATCACAAACATCCAATCCCCAGGCAGGATTCGAACCTGCGACCGTAGCGGTTGTTTCATACTTAAAACTAAATTCACACTTAAAACTCCACAAATTTGCAGGACTTTGACACTGATTATATACACTACTGGCCATTAAAATTGCTACACCACGAAGATGACGTGCTACCGACGCGAAATTTAACCGACAGGAAGAAGTTGCTGTGATATGCAAATGAATAGCTTTTCAGAGCATTCACACAACGCTGGCGCCGGTGGCGACACCTACAACGAGCTGACGTGAGGGAAGATTCCAACCAGTTTCTCATACACAAACAGCAGTTGACCGGCGTTGCCTGGTGAAGCGTTGTTGTGATGCCTCATGTAAGGAGGAGAAACGCGTACCATCACGTTTCCGACTTTGATAAAGGTCGGCTTGTAGCCTATCGCATTTGCGGATCGCTACATTGCTGCTCGCGTTGGTCGAGATCCAATGACTGTTAGCAGAATATGGAATCGGTGGGTTCACGAGGGTAATACGGAACGCCGTGCTGGATCCCAACGCCCTCGTATCACTAGCAGTCGAGATGACAGGCATCTTATCCGCATGGCTGTAACGGATCGTGCAGCCACGTCTCGATCCCTGAGTCAACAGATGGGGACGTTCGCAAGACAACAACCATCTGCACGAACAGTTCCACGAAGTTTGCAGCAGCATGGACTATCAGCTCGGAGACCATGGCTGCGGTTACCCTTGACGCTGCATCACAGTCAGGGGCACCTGCGATGGTGTAACGTAATTTTTTCGGATGAATCCAGGTTCTGTTTAAAGCATCACAATGGTCGCATCCATGTTTGGCGATATCGCGGTGAACGGACTGGCTCGTCACAATACGACAGTCACTACTCTTAATGAACTGTGGTATCGTGTTGAAGCTGCATGGGCAGCTGTACCTGTACACGCTACCCAAGCTCTGTTTGACTCAATGCCCAGGAGAATCAAGGTCGTTATTACGGCCAGAGATGGTTGTTCTGGGTACTGATTTCTCAGGATGTATGCACCCAAATTGCGTGAAAATGTAATCATATGTCAGTTCTAGTATAATATATTTGTACAGTGAACACCCGTTTATCATCTGCATTTCTTCTTGGTGTAGTATTTTTTATGGCCAGTAGTGTAAGTTATCAGTAATTATTTTTTCCACAGTTACTAGCATTAACGGATGACACTATGCGGTGGCGGTCACAGGTACCACATATAGACCATGTACTTTGAACTGTACGTCTATGAAAGTGAAAAAAAGACATACACTGCACGCCAAAGAAACTCGTATAGAGATGCGCATTCAAAAACAGAGATATGCAAACACACAGAATACGACGCTGCGGTTGGCAACGCCTGTATAAAACAACAAGTCTCCGGCGTAGTTGTTATATCGGTTACTGCTGCTACAATGGCAAGTTATCAACATACATAAGTGAACTTAAACGTGATGTCATAGTCGGTGCATGAGCGATGGGACACAGGATCTTCGAGGTAGCGATGAAGTGGTGATTTTTCCCGTGCGACCATTTCACGAGTGTACCGTGAGTATCAGGAACCTGGTAAAACATCAAATCTTCGACATCGTCCGGCCGGGACCAGATCATACAACAAAGGGTCGAACGACGACTGAAAACAATCGTTCAACGTGACATAAGTGCAACCCTTCCGCAAATTGTTGTAGATTTCAGTGCTGGGCCATCAACATCATCTATATGGATTTTTCGGAGTCGAAGGCCTGCTGGTACCCTTGATGACTGCACGACACAAAGCCTTACGCCTCGCCTGGACTCGTCCACGCCAACATTGGACTGTTGATGAGTGGAATTATGTTGCCTGGTCGGACGAGTCTCGTTTCAAATTGTATCGAGCGGATGGACGTATACGAGTATGGAAACAACCGGATGAGTCCATGGACCCTGCATGTCAGCAGGAGACTGTTCAAGCTGGTGGAGGCTCTGGAGTGGTGTGGGGCTTGTGCAGCTGGAGTGATATGGGACCCCTGATACGTCTAGGTACTAGTCTGACAGGTGACACGTGCTTAAGCATCCTGTCTGATCAGCTGCATTCATTCATGACCATTGTGCATTCTGACACCCCACACGTCCAGAGTTGCTACAGACTGGCTCCAGGAACACTCTTCTGAGTTTAAACACTTCCGCTGCCCACCAAACTCCCCAGATGTGAACATTATTGAGCTTATCTGGGATGCCTTGCAGCGTCCTATTCAGAAAAGGTCTCCACCCCCTCGTTCTCTTACCGATTTATGGAGAGCCCTACAGGACTCATGGTATGAACTCCCTCCAGCGTTTTTTTTTTTTTTTCAGACATTGGTCGAATCCATGCCACGTCGTGTTGCTACCCTTCTGCGTGCTCGCGGGAGCCCTACACGACATTATGCAGGTTTACCAGTTTCTTTGGCTCTTCACTGTATAAAAAACGCTAAGTGTCTCGTTTAAAATGTCTTCTGCAAGTTGTAGGTAGTTCCTGCAGTAGATCAGAAATTGCTTCATTACTTATTTACTATGAAACAGAGCTATGATCTAATTGGCATCACGGCACTGTAGTGCTGTACACACATTTAATATTACCGTTGTTATTAGAGTGGTCAGATACAAAGCGTTAACACCCTGAAGTCTTGCAATGCCTGCCACTTCAGAAGTAAAGACTCCAGCAGGCAAGTAATTTACAAACAGTAACTTGAATCCACGCATTTTAACTAGATGTATTTTAAATGGGGATGCATGGTGTGGGTGAAGCAGATGCCTATAGGGAGAGGAATAGTGCAGAGAAAGCACGTTTTGTAACAAGTGTCTACCCTCACTGTGGATCGTTGGTTTTCGTGAGCCAGTTGTAGGTTGCACTCGCTATGCACTGGGCACTGCTTCATTATTCATTACACACGCGCACGCACACACACACACACACACACACACACACACACACACACACACACACACACACACACACACACACACACACACATTAATATCATTCATCCTTCACCATTTTAAAAGTGAAGGTATTAAAGAAAGTTCTTTTTCATTCTGCAGTTTAGTTAGTCGTTTAGACTGACGAAACAAAATTTCGATGTAGACCTCCACGCGCGGTGTGTCACAGGTCAGCCGGCTCGTCTGAAATCAAAATTGAGTTGACGTTAGCGAAGTATACAAGATTCTTTAGGAGTTATAGCTCGCTTAAGGTATCTGGACCTTAGCAAACAAAATGGCAGCCATTTGAAAAAATAGATTTTTTTCATCGATTTTCCGACTTCGTCGGCCAAGTAAAAAAATTTATAGTTGATGGATCGGAATAAAAGTGGTACAACTCCTAGACAATTTACTTAGCTTCGTCGGAAACAAAGAATCATGCCAATCGGTTCAGTACATTTGATGTTACCATACCGCGCGATACAAAAAACGTCATTCGACAAAAATGCGTTAAAAGTTTTGACTACATATAAATGCAATATTATGCAACGTACGTTCAATCTGCTATTCCGGGTCCATAAACTAGTCCTTCCTCTTCCTCATAGAGGGCGTTCTGCTCGATCTGGTCCATCCTGCGCTGCTCCACAGTCGCTCGTACGGCCGGTGACAAGCGGTTTTCGGGCACTTGAATCCGGTGGTCGACCGAATGCTTGGCGAACTGCGTCGATTAGAGTCCCAGGGTGACGTCCATCGTTGTCATGCTCTTAAGAATTGCTGAATACCCTTCGTTGAAGCTGCTCATTGCCAGGAAAGTCGCTATCTCCACAGTCTTCGCACCAAAATGCAAATGTTTGTGGACTAACTACCAAACACACGCGTTCAAACTTTCCTTTGAATTTTCTGTGTTTCCTTCCAAGTAGCGGTGCAATAACTCGTCCTCCGAAAGGAAAAAACCTGGTGCGTGAAAAAGGCCGATTTCAGGCAGGTGCATTTTTTTTGTTCAACCGCGAATAACAAACATTTCCGTTCCATATTCGGAAAAACCGTTTCAGGGGTGGATGGATCCAAAAATGCAATTTAAAAATTCGATTTTTTGAACCAAAAGATAGTAAACCTTCCCTTACAATTCCGCAGTAGTTTTCTTATCATAGGCAGTTGAGCCATAAACTTATTGCGAGGAGGAAAACAAAACTGCATATTGTTTTTATAAAATTTTGTTTCATCCTATACACAAGGGAAAAAATACGTACGGGATAAACAAGCTGTCTAATGGTTTAAATGCCGTGCTGTCGCAGTTAAAACATTTTCAGAGCACAGCCAGCATTTTCTTTCTCACCGTCGGTTTTAACAGAAACTGCTGTTAAAAAAAATTATAGCCTGTGTCTGAGTGTTTTTTAAAGTATTGTTTAAAAATTTGAAGTGAGTCGGTCAAGAACTTTTCCAAATTTTCGCTAACAACGCTTCCACTTCACACAGGGCGGTCAGAAACCGTCAGAAAAACTTGTAAAGATGTTGCAGGGTAGGCTGTGCTGAGAAATAATTGTTAAGAAAAAATTTAATACTTGGCGCCGTTTTCGAGTTAATTAGCATAGTAGTCAGTCAGGCAGTCAGGCTACTGTCCTCAAATTCAAGCGCCCCACCAGAGACGGTGTCGCCAAACGTATTCTTCGTTTGGTTTCCTAAAACTAAAGAAGACAGCCGTACGAATATTGGACATGGGACGGTAGTAAGGATCGAACCCGAGCACTATCATCTATCCTGTGACAACAACGGATACTCATTACATATGGTGGGCAGCTTCAGTTTGCGCACGCAGAGTCCCGATTTGCTAACTTCAGTCCTAATTAATTCGGAAACGGCGCAGCGTATCGAACTTTTTTCTTAACAGTTGTTTGTCAGCACTAACTGCCCTGCAACACCGTTACAAGCTTTACAGACGGTTTCTGTCCACCTTCATATTACACACGGGGTGTTTCAAAAATACTTTTACATCTTTGGGGACACATTTCTTACACCAAAACAAGGAAAAAAGTCTACTAAACATGGATTCTAAAATGCATACCTTAAAAACTACCAACACTTGTTCAAGGGAAGAGATCTGTTCCACATTACCGAAGCTTGACAAGTCGTCACAGCCCTTCAGGTATGAATTTTACAGACCGTGTTTATTGGTCATTTTTTCCCTTGTTTTGGTCCACACTGCCTCCTCCCAAAATATTGAGAGGTAAGGGCTTTCAGTAGAAATGTGTTTCGCACTATCGAAGATGAGCAAATGCTCACAGTCCTTACGGTATGCAGTTTAGGGCCCATATTCACTAGACGCTTTTCTTTGTTTTGGTGTGAAAGTATTTTTGAAACACTATATACAGAGTTTAGGGGTATACTTGTAGATATTTTTATTCATGAGGGAGGACAGTGTACTGAACAACATTATATCAGAGTTTACTTCATTCGCAGACTAATAATTGCAGCTGTTTTGAGTAGTATGTTTTTAGGTTGGTTAGTAGTTACACGTACGCAGGGCACATGCCAGTCATTAATGCTTGGTTTCCCATGGGCAGCAGGGCAGGTACTGAAGTGTGGACGCAAAACGGGAAGTCTATACTGATTGATGCAGTCCACTTAACGTTGCAGTTAGTACCGTGCAGAAAATATCAGGTAATAAATTATGCGACATTTTTGCGGAAAGACCCCTAGATGCAAAGAAAAAAAAAACAACTAACACACTGAAGTGGGTACATATTAAGGTACAAATTATCGCAGTATCTGTACCTGTACCCCTAACACCCCGTATTTATATACTATTTATACAGGCCTTCGCTACACCGTAGATATGCACTTCTAAGTTACTCATGTTGGCAATTGTTCTCGATTCGAATTCTGGAATATTAAATTCCCGTTATTTCGTGAAGAAATTTCGGAAAACTGTGTTTGGTAACTCCGCTTTAGTGGCACTGCCATCGGTAATGTTACAGTCGGTATCGCGCTGTGAATATATTGATTGTATCTTGCCACCGTTGCACTTTACGTATGACCAGATTCTCTTTGGCTTTTCTGCCAGATTTCGAGAGAGAGTTTCGTTGCGGAAGTTATTAAAAGTATCTCACGTTGAAGAACCGTACTAAATTACGAGCATCTGCAAAATTACGCCCATCTTGGAGATTTTGTGTTCTTTTAAATTTATCATGCTTTTTTTCAGTGCTTCTGCAACAGTGTTCTGGCCTGTTTTGTGCGTACTGTGGGATGAGTACCATCACTGATTAATTTATTTGGTATAAATCGCTCAGTTGTCACCGATTCTATTCCTTTGAATCGAAGCCACATTTGGTCTACAATTACGTTGTTAGTTCGGAAGAAGTGAAGGCTGCCTCTTAAGAACCCTTCAAACGAATTTTTATCTGCTTTTATTGTTGTTGTTGTGGTTTGATTTGATGCAGCTCTCCATGCTGCTATATCCTGTGCAAGCTTCTTCATCTCCCAGTACCTACTGCAACCTACATCTGCTTAGTGTATTCATCTCTGTCTCCCTCTACGATTTTACCCTCCACACTTCCCTCCAATACTAAATTGGTGATCCCTTGATGCCTCGGAATATGTCCTACCAAGCTATCCCTTCTTCTAGTCAAGTTGTGCCACAAATTTCTCTTCTCCCCAATTCATTCAATACCTCCTCATTAGTTATGTGATCTACCCATCTAATCTTCAGCATTCTTCTGGAGCATCACATTTCGAAAGCTTCTATTCTCTTCTTGTCTAAACTATTATCGTCCACGTTTCATTTCCATACATGGCTACACTCCACACAAATACTTTCAGAAACGACTTCCTGACACTTAAATCTATACTCTATGTTAAATTTCTCTTCTTCACAAAGGCTTTCCTTGCCATTGCCAGTCTACATTATACATCCTCTCTACTTCGACCATCATCAATTATTTTGCTCCCCAAATAACAAAATTCATGTACTACTTTAAGCGTCTCATTTCCTAATCTAATTCTCTCAGTATCACCGGATTTAATTCGACTACATTCCATTATCCTCGTTTTGCTTTTGTTGATATTCATCTTATATCCACCTTTCAAGACACTGTCCATTACGTTCAACAGCTCTTCCAGGTCCTTTGCTGTCTCTGACAGAATTACAATGTCATCGGCAAACCTCGACTCTTATAAGGGCCATCTCGTTTCTGTACAAATTGTAAATAGCCTTTCGCTCCCTGTATTTTACGCCTGCCACCTTCAAAATTTAAAAGAGAGTGTTTAAATCAACATTGTCAAAAGCTTTCTCTAAGTCTACAAATGCCAGAAACGTAGGTTTGCCTTTCCTTAATCTATTTCCTAAGATAAGTCGTAGGGTCAGTATTGCCTCACGTGTTCCAACATTTCTACGGAATCCAAACTGATCTTCCCCGAGGTCGGCTTCTACCAGTTTTACCATTCGTCTCTAAAGAATTCGTGTTAGTATTTTGCAGCCGTGTCTTATTAAACTGATAGTTCGGTAATTTCCACATCCGTCAACACCTGCTTTCTTTGGGACTGCTTTTGTTAATAGATATATTTTACCATTGTTTTTGTTAAGTTTGGATGTTACGGTGTTCAGTCTTGCTTCAACTTCCTTACCGTCACTAATCCTTGTATCCGGTCTCATGTTCCCTAGTTGCTCGGAATTATTTGTTGCCAAAAGTTTATTTTCGCAACCATATACAGTTTGAGCAGGGTCCTCAGCTGAGTATCCCAAATGAATTTAGAACAAAGAATTTAGTACGATTTCGATCTATGTTTTATGCCTGCCTCCTACTTTAAACATGTATTTCCGTCAATGTATCGAGGACAGATTGAAGTCACCACGAGCTACAATTGTGTGAGTGGGGTACCTTACCTTTTTGAAATGAGACTCAAGTTTTCTTTGAACTGTTCAGCAATTGAAACATCTGAGCCGGGGGATCGGTAAAAGAGATCAACTATAACTTTATTCCGGTTGTTAAGTACAACCTCTGCCCACACTAACTCATAGGAACTATCTGCTTCAATTTCGATACAAGATAAACTAGTTCTAACAGTAACCGTTTTTCCTTTTTGAATACCGCAAGATCCTTCGTAAAAACTTCGACTGGACTTCTCTCCGACTTTAGCTAGCTTTCGTTACCTACAATGATTTGCGCTTCAGTGATTTCCATTAGCGCTTGGAGTTATGCTTCTTTCTCAACACACCTATAACAGTTTAAAACCACAATATTGATTGCTGCTACGTGTACCCTGGTTCGTATGTTCTCTGCACCCTTTTAGGCTGAAACCCTTTCTGCACTTTCCTGAGACACTCAAACATAAAAAAATCGAATATCCATTCCACACAGCCCCCCTCCCTCCCCGCCCCTTGCCCGTGTAGCCGCCTCCTGTGTGTTGTGAACCCCGACCTGTTAAGTGGAACTCTAAACCCCACCACCGTATCGCTTAAGTCGAGAAATGTGCAGCCTACACGGTCGCAGAAATGTCTGTGTCTCTGATTCAGAACCTCCGCTCGGCTCTGTACCAGAAGTCCGCAACTAGACCTGTCGACACTTCACCAGATGGTGGGCATGTATCGCTTTCATGTTGCAAGCAAGACTGGCAGTCCTTACCAGTTTAAATAGCCGTCCGAAACCAGAGATAATGTGTTCCGATCCAAACCGACACACATCGTTAGTAGCTAGATGAGCCACCACTTGCAGTTGGCTGCATCCTTAGCTCTTCACGGCAACCAGAAGCACCCATTCCACATTGGGAGTGACTCCCCCTATTATGCACACAGAGTGCACACTGGATTTCTTCCCGCCTTTGCCTTGCCAGGGGCTAGCCACGCAGCTCCCAACACCATGCAGTCCCAACCTTTACGAAGGCTCAGATGTACCAAGCCAAAAGGCTTGCTCTGAAACAGGGTAAGCAACTGCATGTGGCTCAGGATCTTTATATCCACTGATAACGCCCGAAACATGTTTGCCAGGCGAACCGGTGAGGCCTTTCGACTTGTCCTCCAGACAGTCTTTCGATGCTTGTCACACTTTGAAACGACGCCCCCTCGAACACGGGTGGGCGCACCATTAATGCGTGTGGTAACGTGATGGTCACAATAGTGGACCGATTGGAGGATACGTGGGACGTGCTGGATTCAGTTTGAATCCCGTCGTCCGATCCCCTACAGCAATGCCCATTGACAGTTGTTGAATTTCTCTAATAAGTTGGTGGTTACTAACGTCATACAGTACTACATACGCTTGGCTGATGATATTCCAGTGCGACGATCTTCTTATCGCTTATTGTCACCCAAAATGAAAATCTTGAGACAAAGATCGGTGAATGTGTTGAAGTAGGGGATCATTGGGCCGTCTAAATCTCCCTACATGTCAGTGATTTTTATCGTTCCGAAAGCTGAGGGCCAAGACTACAGGGCGGTGGAGATAACAGACTCGTTAATAAAAACGTTGACTTACAATCTGTCCCCGTGCCGGATCTTCACAACTGCTTTACCTCGTTTTCGGGGCTAAATGGTTCACGGTGCTTGATCTCAACCAAGCTTATTATCATATTCCTGTTACCGAGGAGTCTGAACATGTTACTGCCTTCTGCACGGATTGGAACCTTTATGAGTTCAACCAGCTACCGTTCGGCTTGTCCACTGGGCCGGCTGTTTTGTCTCGTTTGTTAGATCATATCATGGGGGACATGAAGTTTTTTTGAGTCTTTAATTACCTTGATGATGTTATTTATAGTCAGTCGTTCGAGGACCGTATTTCCCATTTTCGGGAGGTACTCTCCAAGTTTCGGGATGCGGGGTTGATCGGTAAACTGTCCAAGATTACACTTGCTGGAAAGCAGGTGTCCTTTCTAGACCATTTAATTTCCGGGGACGTCATTAGGACTGACCAGGAACAGGTGTTGAAAAAATTTCCTCAGCCTCGAAATAGCAAGGAGACAGCCAGATTTATTGGGATGCAGAATTATATTCACCGCTTTGTGCCTGATGTTGCCCATATGTCCGCTCCATTGAACAAACTAGTTAGGAAGGGAGAGAAATTCGTCAGGGGGTGAGAGCCAACAGGCGGCTTTTGAAGCTATCAAGACCACCGTCACCAACCCGCCGGTCTTAGGCGTCCCGGATTCCGGCAAAAAGATTTAATGTTCACTGAACCGTGATTTATTTTGAAGAATATTCTTAAGAATTTATTTTATTTACTAGTGATTCATCAAGAACATTAACACGTTTAATCACACTATGTAAGCGTGGAAGTAGTTGCCAGGGAGTAACTGATGAAATCATAACCAAATTCCTATTAAAAAATGGGAATTTTATTCACTTTAATAGTGCCTAATAGCATTTATTAAAGAAACAGATTTAAAACTATAATCAGAAAGCACCCTCTAAATATCAAAGCTACAATTTATTTAGAGGTAGAAAGAAACAAGTTTTGACTGTATGAGTTTTCGGCCAGAGAACCTTGCCGCTCCCTTTTCACACGGCCGTAGTTACGACCGCTCACAACAGCCTCTGAAAGACTACACTGGTGCAAATCTGCAACACACCAGATAACTTTAAACTAAGAGTTTTATAAATTTAGACAAGCACACAAACAATGCACCCCCCCCCCCCCCGTATGAGGGATGGAAATGGTACAAAGCACTAACAATCAAAATATTAACCTTGCCACCGAAGGTGCAACTTGATTTTAACTTCTACGAAAAGTCTTACGGTGAAAGGGTGGCAACTTTATATACTAAAATGATCATTTAAATAAAAGTCCATGAAATCCAATCTTATATAAAATTCTACAAGGTTGGCCAAACTATAGTTAAGATGCTCTACAGTACACAGATACCGCCACTCAAGATCATAGGCAATAATATCAAAGTTTCCAAAGATCAAAACATTTCAGGTATTAGGTCGTTACACTCCAAGCAATAAATTCGTTAACACACTAAATCCGACAAACATGACAGAGGCAGCTACTAACGTACGGTAGTTTGATAGGGAGATTACCGAACAACCCGAACTGCAGGTTGCTCAGACCCGCCCCTACTCCACAAGGGAAATACGGACCTCCCAATTTATAAACAACCATCTTCCCATGGGTGGGCAAACGGAGAACAGTGGGACGACCTCAAAGCAAAACAGGTGGTGACCTCACCAAGAAAAGAAGTAGAATTTAACAAGAGCAAATCAAACATATCTCCAATCACGTAACTTCTAATAAACTGCGATTTCTGGCGAAGACCTGGCACAGAACCGCCTACGCTCTACCGAACCGTCCGCTGCCAGCAGCTTCAACGGACGCAGGAAGGCGCGCCGATCTCCCGTCTGACGGCGTCGCTGCTCGCACCGGCCAGACCGATGTCGTGGGTTGACTCCTGTTGCTCTCGTGTCGACCGCGAAGTCACTACCCCTCGCTATACGCCGCGGCCCACTGGACTCACGTTGCGACCCCACATGCGCCGACGCTCAAGACGGACAAGTCATCTTGTGTCTCAGTGCGCGACCGACCAACCGATAAATCCAACCGCCAATGACCATTGCCTGAGCAAACTCGAGCAGACTGGCGGCCTAAGGCGAAGACTGATGCAGAAACTAAGCCCCGACCGGGCAACCACTCGCAAAGTTCTCTTACTGGCGGAGTGGAAAGACTCATTTTACTGGCTTTAAAGGTTTATCCGAACGACAGACACACTAGCACTCCGAACGACAGACAAACACTAATTGCCTAACAAATGCGGACGAGGGACAGTAGCAAGCTGGGAACGAGAGACTGACCCAGATTGACCCCCTGGCGAGCTCATAGCGCCCCTTAAATGCACATGAACAGGCAACCTTTCCGCTTTCCCACCAGAGGGAGACAACAAAGCTGTGATTGCCACAGCGGCGCCACCGCCAGAAACAGAGGGCGACTGCTTCACACTACGCGCTGCGGCGCGCTCTTCAAAACAGCAATTTTTACCACGGCTCATTCACCAATGCCAGTATTCTTGTAGTGTTGTTACTGGAGGATCATGGTATAAGGCGCCCCTTAGCTTACGCATCTAGAAGGTTGATTGGTCCCAAGATGAATTACTCCGTTTTTGAGTTCGAGGCGCTAGCTGTGCTTTTCGCCTTAGAAGTTTCAGTTCCATCTTCAGCATAGGGAGTTTGATCTCGAGACTGACTCTCAGGCCCTTAGTTGGGTGTTAGCTCGACCCAGGTGGGTGGTCCGCTTCGCCGCGCTTCCTTTCAGATTGCGACACATAAAAAGATCTGACATCAAGTCGCTGTCACCCACAGTCGCATGTTTCAGTTGGAGGAGAGTGTCGAGAGTAAGGGCATCAGTAATTCTCACCCGGTTGCATGTATCGTTTTAGCTCGAGTTCCTCCCCCCCCCCCCCCCCCCAGTTGTTTCTAGACCTTAAAACCAAGCAGAAATAAGATCCATTGTGGTATCAATTAAGAAAGGAACTCTTAAACGGTGGTGAGGTTAGCTGCTGCTCCACCAGGAATGGCATACAATGTAAACGCGTTAACGAATCCGAGGACTTTAAAATTTGTTTGCCAAGGGAGGTGGTGACTACCGTTTCACATTATTTTCATAATTCTCTAGTGTTAGGTCATCTGAGCCTCTATAAAACGTTGGAAAAGGTTAAGGCTCACCTCACTTGACCTACGTTGTATATCAGGCGATTCGTGGGTGAGTGTGAAGGTTGTAAGAAGGCTGAACCCAGTAATAGTCCTCCGAAGGAGTTGTTACAATCCGAGCATGAGAAGAACCCTATGGACAAACTCTTTATCTATTACGTAGGGCCTCTTCCTCGTAACAAGAAGGGTAACCCATATATTCTGATGGTGGTTGACGCGTTTTCAAGATTCGAATAGTTAATCCCTAGTAGTGGGATCACAGCGGCCATTTCCATTACACATCTGACCAACATCTTCAGCTGGTTTTGATCCCCTAAGGCTGTTGTTAGCTGTAACGCTTCGGCGTTTGTATCCGAAGAGTTTAAGCAGTTTTGTTTTCGTAGCGCTGTTAGGCACCTAACCACCACGCTATTTTATCCCAAGCATCTTTAGCTGAGAGAGTGAATCGAAACCTTAAGCCAGCTTTTATCATTTACCATCAGAAGTCTCCGAGTAAGTGGGATAGCCCTTGCCTTGGCTCAATTTTGCATTTAACTCTGGGTAGCACGAAGGATTTACGGCAGTTCCTGCCGCTCTCTTACTTGCGTCTCACATAAATTCCTCTCTATCCAACTTGTGGGATATCAACGAACTCTTGCCTTCGTATGTTACTCCTGAAAATCTTAGGGAAAATTTGTAACGAGCCAGGAATAGCATTAGGGTAGTCCTCAGCCACCAGGTGCGGCGATATAATGGGAATAGACACCTCTCTCAGGGTAAGGAAGGAGATGAGATATTCATGAAGAGTTGTGCCAGTCGGGTGAGGGGCACTACCAAGAAGTCCACTGCTCGTTTCATAGGGCCATGCTATGTCATCAAGCTCCTGGTTCCAGTTAACTTGCTTGTCAGGCATCTGGCCACTGGTAAAGTCTTCAGAGTGCACCTTAATCAACTGCAGCCATTTAATTTGCCTTCCTCTTCTTATATAGGCTGGGCCAGGTTCCACTGGTTTAATGGGGGGAGGGGAGGGGGAGGTTGAGCCATAGCGGGGTAGCTGGCGTCGCCTGTCGAATTCCTGGTGCCACTACCTCGATCTGTCATGTAATGTCCCTCTGGTTTGAGGCCACTAAGATCTTCGCTCGAGTTTGTTGATGGGGACGGGGTGTGTTCCGCGTGGCCAATTGTGGAGTGGTAACGAATGGAGGAGGACAGCGTGACTAAAGCGAACACTTGCGCAAGCGTCTTGGGCACGAAGCCCAGTGAGTGGTTGTTGGGCATATTTGTGGGCCGATTTGAGTCTGTGGCTGACTTCGAGTGCAGTCTTCGCGCATAGCTTCGCCAGCCAGCTCTGGAATGTGCCACACCTGTGAGAGAGTTGAAGGCAGTTTCGCTGGGCAGAATCCTGGGGCCCCTTTGGAACTAGCAAGCTTCAACTTCGTCTGGAGAAGTTCAGTTAAGTTTTGGATTTTGAGGTCTTAGCTGCTATTATTGATGGCCTGCCTGTTTTCTACTTGGTTTTTACTTAATCGAAGCTGTTATTAAGGAAGACCATGTAACGTCGCGAGTCAACACGCGATAACTTTATTGCAGTAAGCTACTTTGCAGAACAGCCCGTAGCATTGGAGCCGTTGGCTGTGAAGGAGACAGCGAGTTGTGTCTTAGCAATGGCTCATTCGCACCTGTCGCTATGCTAGCCGTGGGAAACAGTATCTGTGTCACTTCGAGCGACTGAATATTCAGACACTTAAGAATCTAAATAAACTGTATTATATACTATTTAATATTGTTTAAAATCGATGCACTGGTTTTTGTTATTGAAGAGAATATGGTATAAAAATTTCAGCCTTCTATTTGTCATAGTTTCGGAGTTAGAGTAAATTACCTGAAACACCGCAAACCGACACTTAGACTAAAAACCTCAGACATGAATAATAACAGTTTGTCCTTTAGTATCATTTGAAATCATTACTGGAGTTCACAAAATACCAGATCAATTTATTTGGATTTTTGTTTTAAAATCTTAACTACTCTTCAATTTCGTAATATAAAAATCAGATAAAATTATTATTTGTGTCTTATGTTGTTGTGAGAATAACAGAGTAAATGTGAGAGTGTATGAGATGCATACGTTAAATTTCAAGATTAATTTTACATAATACATTACGTAATCATAGCGTGGGAAAGATATTTATGCCCACTTTGCTGATGACGTATGTGTAAGATTACTTGCTTTTGTAAGAAGGTAGCCAGAATAGCCATTTGCAGAGTAATAGTTTTCTAAATAAATTCCCAGGTTAGTTTTCCTTTCGTTTGGTTTTGTTAAACATTATATTAATATTTGCATATTGAAATGACGTAATTGCAAGTGGGAATAGTGATTGGCGTAGGACAGTTTTGGCGCGAGAATGATCTCGAACGATTGTTCTGATTGGCTGGTCATTTTGATCTACCAGTCAGTTTAGCAGTTGCCGCGCACTGCCGGGTAGTTACAGGCTGTGGACGGAGCAGCACTGAGGGGTCGCTGGGAAGCTGTAGAACGGGTACCTCATGTTGAACGTGTCCGCCTGCATAATGTGTACAATGAAGTTATTGGTATTTCGCGTCCAGATTGTCTTGCCGTAGAAGCAGTGGCATTTACGGACAGTTTTGTGAAGTTCGGAAGTTCTAGAATTGTTTTGTTGGAAAGATAATCGCGCGTGTACTTTCGGCCTTTGTAAAATTCCGAGTGGCATGTTTCGTATCCGTATATGGAATATTTGGCGAGCAATCCCTTTAATAGAAATGCACTGAAAAGGACTGAAGGTGAAACACAGACTTAGTAGCGGAGTACTGACTGTGAAATCGCGTAATTCTTCGGGTTGGACTTAAGTCATTTCTGGCTGCCTTGCGTGTGTACTGAGTTGTCTGAACTGTGAACCGAGGACAGTGATGTTCGCTAATTATATGTTGGCAGGTTTTTTTTTTTTTTTTTTCCTTCGAGCTGAAATGGAATAAAAGACTCGTTTCAGGATTTCGACATTTTGCTGAGAGAACCAAGCAACCACTTTCTGCCCATAGAGGAGGAGGAGGAGATTAGTGTTTAACGTCCCGTCGACAACGAGGTCATTAGAGACGGAGCGCAAGCTCGGGTGAGGGAAGGATGGGGAAGGAAATCGGCCGTGCCCTTTCAAAGGAACCATCCCGGCATTTGCCTGAAGCGATTTAGGGAAATCACGGAAAACCTAAATCAGGATGGCCGGAGACGGGATTGAACCGTCGTCCTCCCGAATGCGAGTCCAGTGTGCTAACCACTGCGCCACCTCGCTCGGTTTCTGCCCATAGATTATTATAAGAATTTACAGGGTAGCTTGCTACCAGAGTTTACACGGACTTTGCAACGTAAGTATTGTCGGCGTTTTCCTCAATACTGCTTTTACGTCGTCAGCGCAGTACATACGTATGCAGAGAAATGGGGTGGTGACTGCCGCCGTACTGAGGTAGGTGGAACTTCGGCATTGAACAGTGCGACGATCGAGCAAACATTTTCAAAAACCAGCCCCACCGCAGCCTGACTGTATCCATTTGGTAAATTTTACTTAAATGAACCTGTTATTAAAGAAGACCTACCCGTTTTTTTTTTTATTTTCTAATTTAACTTAACTCAAGCTGTTATTATTGAAGGCCCGTCTGTTTGTATTTGCTAATTTTGCTTAACTGTAACTCTTATTATTGAGGGTCTGTGTTTTGCATTTGGAAATTATGCTTAACTTGAAATCTTATTATTGATGGCCTGCCTGTTTTCTATTTGGCAACAGCCTTGCCGCAGTGGATACACCGGTTCCCGTCGAGTCTTCGAAGTTAAGCGCTGTCGGGCGTGGCCGGCACTTGGATGGGTGACCATCCGGGCTGCCATGCACTGTTGTCATTTTTGGGGTGCAATCAGCCTGGTGATGCCAACTGAGGAGTTACTCGACCGAATCGTAGCCGCTCCGGTCGAAAAAACCATCACAACGACCGGGAGAGTGGTGTGCTCACCACACGCCTCTCCTATCTGCTTCCTCATCTGAGGATGACACGGCGGTCGGATGGTCCCGATGGGCCACTTGTGGCCTGAAGACGGAGAGCTGTTTTCTATTTGGTAATTTGGCTTAACTGAAGTTGTCATTAAGAAAGTCTGCCTGTTTACTTGGTAATTTTATTGACTGAAGCCGTTATTAAAGAAGGACTGCCTGTCTTCTGTTTGGTGATCACGCTTGACCGAAGCTGTTATTGTTGAAGGGCTGCCTGTTCCCTTACAATTAAGGTCTTATTAATCAAGGCCTTTGTTTTTATTTCCCTATTATTCAGATCTGATAATCTTACTCGATCTATGTTCTAAATAACTGAAGCTGTGATCTCCAAAGGCCTACCTGTTTAGAGTGCTTGTCAGTAAGGTAGTAATCAGTAAGACAGTAACAGGAAAAGACATGATGGTACATGGACCCTAAGCTTTCGCCTTACATCCCTTTATCTATAATTGTAGGTTTCATCGTGAATCCGAGAGACATAGAATGGTTGCACACGTATGACGATATGACTCTTGGCTGAAAACTGGAGCTGAAAGAAAGGTGGAATAAGAGAATCACAGGGGCAGATCTGCACGTGAATGCGAAGTCAGGTGGTCTGTGGTGAGGGGTGCAGCTGTTATGCTGTTGCAGGCAGGCGGCAGGGTTTTGAGGACTGTCAGACCGACCCAACCAGCGACCACCTCCGGATAGATCGGAAGCGTCGACTGCATGCGCAGGCACCCTCAAAAAATGTGTGTGAAATCTTATGGGACCTAACTGCTAAGGTCATCAGTCCCTAAGCTTACACACTACTTAACAGAAATTGTCCTAAGGACAAACACACACACCCATGCCCGAAGGAGGACTCGAACCTCCGCCGGGTCCAGCCGCACAGTCCATGACTGCAGCGGCAGGCACCTTCTCTGGCCGTGTTCCCTGTGGACAACACAGAGCGCCGCCTGTGTTTTGCGTCACAACGTGCGATTGGTGACCTTCTGCAGGTGGGCTGTGGACAGCCGAGGACACACGGACACCGTGTATTGTTTGCAAGCGCCGCCGAGCTGTCGGCCGCTGACCCACATCCGAAACTGCCGCCTTCCTCGTCCGGCAGCGAAGGACGGGACACTCAGTGTGCGGCTGTGTGACGCCACAGACCAGCGCGAACACTTCCTCTACAGCTGGGAGACCGCCGGGCAAGACCACCAACATAATTTATTGAGTGTGTGTGGTTCTAAATATTTAACGTCTCTTACAGTCATATAACCAGTGAGGTAGGGGTATTTTTTATTCCTTAGGTTCATACTAAGCAGACCCTAAAGAATGTAGAACACGCCGCAAATAAAAAAATATACACTCCTGGAAATGGAAAAAAGAACACATTGACACCGGTGTGTCAGACCCACCATACTTGCTCCGGACACTGCGAGAGGGCTGTACAAGCAATGATCACACGCACGGCACAGCGGACACACCAGGAACCGCGGTGTTGGCCGTCGAATGGCGCTAGCTGCGCAGCATTTGTGCACCGCCGCCGTCAGTGTCAGCCAGTTTGCCGTGGCATACGGAGCTCCATCGCAGTCTTTAACACTGGTAGCATGCCGCGACAGCGTGGACGTGAACCGTATGTGCAGTTGACGGACTTTGAGCGAGGGCGTATAGTGGGCATGCGGGAGGCCGGGTGGACGTACCGCCGAATTGCTCAACACGTGGGGCGTGAGGTCTCCACAGTACATCGATGTTGTCGCCAGTGGTCGGCGGAAGGTGCACGTGCCCGTCGACCAGGGACCGGACCGCAGCGACGCACGGATGCACGCCAAGACCGTAGGATCCTACGCAGTGCCGTAGGGGACCGCACCGCCACTTCCCAGCAAATTAGGGACACTGTTGCTCCTGGGGTATCGGCGAGGACCATTCGCAACCGTCTCCATGAAGCTGGGCTACGGTCCCGCACACCGTTAGGCCGTCTTCCGCTCACGCCCCAACATCGTGCAGCCCGCCTCCAGTGGTGTCGCGACAGGCGTGAATGGAGGGACGAATGGAGACGTGTCGTCTTCAGCGATGAGAGTCGCTTCTGCCTTGGTGCCAATGATGGTCGTATGCGTGTTTGGCGCCGTGCAGGTGAGCGCCACAATGAGGACTGCATACGACCGAGGCACACAGGGCCAACACCCGGCATCATGGTGTGGGGAGCGATCTCCTACACTGGCCGTACACCACTGGTGATCGTCGAGGGGACACTGAATAGTGCACGGTACATCCAAACCGTCATCGAACCCATCGTTCTACCATTCCTAGACCGGCAAGGGAACTTGCTGTTCCAACAGGACAATGCACGTCCGCATGTATCCCGTGCCACCCAACGTGCTCTAGAAGGTGTAAGTCAACTACCCTGGCCAGCTAGATCTCCGGATCTGTCCCCCATTGAGCATGTTTGGGACTGGATGAAGCGTCGTCTCACGCGGTCTGAACGTCCAGCACGAACGCTGGTCCAACTGAGGCGCCAGGTGGAAATGGCATGGCAAGCCGTTCCACATGACTACATCCAGCATCTCTACGATCGTCTCCATGGGAGAATAGCAGCCTGCAAGGCTGCGAAAGGTGGATATACACTGTACTAGTGCCGACATTGTGCATGCTCTGTTGCCTGTGTCTATGTGCCTGTGGTTCTGTCAGTGTGATCATGTGATGTATCTGACCCCAGGAAAGTGTCAATAAAGTTTCCCCTTCCTGGGACAATGAATTCACGGTGTTCTTATTTCAATTTCCAGGAGTGTATAATAGCAGATATTTTAATGTTTCTTCCATGTCTCGTAATTGAAATTGTCCCGAAGGACGTGGAATAAAAAAAAAAGATACACATATTGCCACTTACAAACAATGACATGTCATAAACTTATAAATCTACGTACACTGATGCGCATAACCTAATTCCCAAGTGATCGTAGCGATGTTTATCAGACAGAAGGCAGGCTGCAGTACATACTTACCTGAACCATATTACTACAGTGAAGCCCTGCAGAAGTCATAACTTGTTTGTTATTAGTGATAAATATGTATCACTTGGTTACATTAGGAATGAAGCAAAAGGAATTGGTCTTTAATGACTCCTACAGGCTCTTCTTAAATTGAAGGCCGGCCGCGGTGGTCTCGCGCTTCTAGGCGCGCAGTCCGGAACCGTGCGACTGCTACGGTCGCAGGTTCGAATCCTGCCTCGGGCATGGATGTGTGTGATGTCCTTAGGTTGGTTAGGTTTAAGTAGTTCTAAGTTCTAGGGGACTTATGACCACAGCAGTTGAGTCCCATAGTGCTCAGAGCCATTTGAACCATTTGAACCATCTTAAATTGAAATTTATTAGTGGTTAAACTTCTTATGGCTGCTGCTAGGTTATTTAAATGTGTGAGCCTGCATAGTGGACACCTCTCTGGACTAAAGTGACTTTATATCTTTTTGAAGAATATTACTTCTTGTATTGATCCGTATTCCGAACTGTCCCACACCTGAAGGTACAACTATTGTGACTGCGCCGATGAATGATGATCAGTGGTATTATGGGCGAAAATCCTGGGGCTTAAACTAAATGCAAAAGAGTCACAAGTAATCTTAGCATCCCATCAAGAATTAATAAGCCCATAATTTTGTGATAAACTGCCTCCCACTTAATTTGACGGCATCCCAATACTATATGAGAAAGTAGTAAAGAACTTTGGTTACTTTTGGGGGGGTATTTAATATGGGCAGGAAATACTGTTGCCACATGCTGGAAGATTTCTTCTTGCCTCTGTGCCTTCAAAAAGTTTTGGAACGTACACTACTGGCCATTAAGATTGCTACACAACGAAGATGACGTGCTACAGACGCGAAATTTTACCGACAGGAACAAGATGCTGTGATATGCTTTTCAGAGCATTCACACAAGGTTGGCGCCGGTGACGACACCTAAAACGTGCTGGCATGAGGAAAGTTTCCAACCGATTGCTCATACACAAACAGCAATTGACCGGCATTGCCTGGTGAAACGTGTTTATGATGCATCGTGCAAGGAGGAGAAATGCGTACCATCACGTTTCCGACTTTGATAAAGGTCGGATTGTAGCCTATCGCGATTGCGGTTTATCGTATCACGACATTGCTGCTCGCGTTGGTCGAGATCCAATGAATGCTAGGAGAATATGGAATCGGTGGGTTCAGGAGAGTAATACGGAACGCCGTGCTGGATCCCAAAGGCCTCGTAGCACTAGCAGTCGAGATGACAGGCATCTTATCCGCATGGCAGTAACGGATCGTGCAGCCACGTCTCGATCCCTAAGTCAACAGATGGGGACGTTTGCAAGACAACAACCATCTGCACGAACAGTTCGACGACGTTTGCAGCAGCATGGACTATCAGCTCGCAGACCATGGCTGCGGTTACCCTTGACGCTGCATCACAGACAGGAGCGCCTGCGATGGTGTACTCAACGACGAACCTGGGTGCACGAATGGCAAAATGTCATTTTTTCGGATGAAACCGGGTTCTGTTTACAGCATAATGATGGTCGCATGCGTGTTGGCGACATCGCGGTGGACGCACATTGGAAGCGTGTATTCGTCATCGCCATACTGGCGTATCACCCGCCGTAATGGTATGGGTTGCCATTGGTTACACGTCTCGATCACCTCTTGTTCGCATTGACGGCACTTTGAACAGTGCACGTTACAATTCAGACGTGTTACGACCCGTGGCTCTACCCTTCACTCGATCCCTGCGAAGCAGTACATTTCAGCAGAACAATGCACGACCGCATGTTGCAGGTCCTGTACGGGCCATCCTGGACACAGAAAATGTTCGACTGCTGCCCTGGCCAGCACATTCTCCAGAGCTATCACCAACTGAAAACGTCTGGTCAATGGTGGCCGAGCAACTGGCTCGTCACAATACGCCAGTCATTACTCTTGATGATGTGTGGTATCGTGTTGAAACTGCATGGGCAGCTGCAACTGTACACGCCATCCAAGCTCTGTTTGACTCAATGCCCAGGCGTATCGAGGTCGTTATTATGGACAGAGTTGGTTGTTCTGGGTACTGATTTGTCAGGATCTATGCACCCAAATTGCATGAAAATGTAATCGCACGTCAGTTCCAGTATAATATATTTGTCCAATCTATACCCGTCTATCATCTGCATTTCATCTTGGTGTTGTAAGGTGTCAGGCAAATCCAACACCTTCCATGAAAACCCTGACATGATAAGCAAATCCAGTAGTATGTCACATAGCTCCGAATAAATCGTGACATTAAATTAACCAAAGTAATACGAGTAATGAGTGAACAAATGGAATACCACAGACTAACAAGAATGCCTAAATGCATGTCATACCTTCCCACCGTGAGACAGACGCAGTTCCGAGGGGAGAAACGAGAACAGAAGCCGAGAGCAGAACCATGTTAAGCGAGAAGGCCCTACGATAAGGGACGGACACCCACGTCGCCAGGTAACCGCTACGACCACACCACCCGCAACACAAAAAGGGCTACACCACCCGCAAGATTTAGCGTGAGACTTTTTCGCGTCTCTGTTACGTTAGGACCACCCCCCCAGCCCATGTTAAAAGACAGAGCCTTCGAGAAGAACAGTATAGATCTTACGATAACGCTAAAAGGACCACACCAGCTGCAACTTTTAGCGTGAGACTTTTTCGCGTCTCTGTTACGTTGCAAACTTTAAAAAGATTGCCCCACCACGAAAAGTATAACGTTTCTCATTGGATAGACAGAACTTTTGTAGGCGGAGCTTAAGGTTAACATTGAGTCCCTGATTGGTCAGATGAAAACACAGCCAGATAGTTTTTTTAAACCAACTGCGGTAAATTTTAGTAAGGAGAAGTTAGGAGAGAGAGACTTCGGAGACGGCGAGGTGAGCGGAGCTGCGCCGGCCGCCGCCCCCTAACGAACACCGACAAGGTAATGACCGCACGCGATGCCGCATAACAGCGCATAAAGCTTCACTCAGAACTGCAGAAGTCTCATCTGTTACATCCCCTTTTTTCGTAATACTAGTGTCGATCGTCAATTAAAGCTCATGGTGTTCACATTTGCCACTTGAAGTAAAAATCTGAAACGCGATGATTTTTCTGTTATATAGTTATTGAGAAGCCACATCAGCAACTGTAATTTACGACAAGTTAGATAAGTAATTAAAGATAATTGAGGGTCACTGTAGACCATTTTGATAGTTTTCTCTTTTGTGAAACTTAATTTAAACCTAGATTATAGATGTGATATGGCATAGGTCATCCTTCGATCCATTGTAGAACTTGGAAACCCATTCAGGGAACATTCGTTCCCATTTTTGGTGAACGCAGTTGGTTTTTACCATCCTGTATTAAAACATTTCCTTTTATCAATAGTGCAATTTCTAAACAATGTTTTGTGACTAGAATAAAATTTCCAATGGTAAAGTTAACTGATTTTTCGACGTTATTTTACCAGCTAACTAAAAATAGGAAAGCCTTGAACCCCTTCCACTAAATTTAGTTAGTATTAAGATTCCTTTACAGGGAGTGCAGTGGAGCTGACGCTGAAATCATTAAGTATTTGGTTATATCATCGCTAGTCTCACTGAACTCTTCTGAATTCTACATGTCATGTGTGGTCTGACGTCTCCTTACCAGCAACAGGTCCCAAGTTCAAACTAGTCAATTCCCTAAAAAACATTCTCAGAGCGTCGTTGCGCGAAAGTGGTAGGGAGACACGATATAGAAAAAACAGACACCACGCAGAATGTTTAGAAAATGGCGACCCTACCAGGATGGTAAAATACCATGTTTGAAGGTGGACCACATGCCTAACTAGGCCATAAAAATATCTTGTTGAAAAATTTTTGTAAAAAAAAATTTTTTTCCTAAAGTTTTAAATACTCGAAAACATTAGCTGCAGCGATAGATAGTAAGAAAGTGTCAGAGACAATAGCATAATTAAGTTGTGAATTTTAATATTGTTAGAATTAAGTTTTCTCCTCAATGCAAGCGCACAGGTGGCGGATACATCGTTGACAAGTTGGTTCTGACCCAACAAATAAGTGAATGGATTGTCAGCCTTGGTAGTGTCAAGTCGTGTGAACAAAAATTTATGAAACGCGCGAGATCGTATGAGCCCATGTTGACTCGAAGTAGGGCGCGTAAATTGCTTTTAAAACAGAAAATAAGGGATTCGGAAAGATTAGCAATAGCAGATCGAGAAAAATGGCTCTGAGCACTATGGGACTTAACATCTATGGTCATCAGTCCCCTAGAACTTAGAACTACTTAAACCTAACTAACCTAAGGACAGCACACAACACCCAGCCATCACGAGGCAGAGAAAATCCCTGACCCCGCCGGGAATCGAACCCGGGAACCCGGGCGTGGGAAGTGAGAACGCTACCGCACGACCACGAGATGCGGGCAGCAGATCGAGACCTTGACCGAATTGAGGTAGAGACCCAGCATGAAAATGGACAGAGAATAGAGGACAGTACAACAGACAATGCAGTATCGCGAGAAATAGGACACAACGCACCGTAACGGGGGTAATGTATGTCAAGGCATAGAAAACGTAAGTCAGCATACGACAGAGGAGCAGGAAAGTAGAGAGACAGTCGATGAGGATTCTAACTTGCGTCTTGAATACGTAGAACCCATAGGTACAAGTAATCAGAGCTCCCTCACCACAGAGTACAAGGAATGCGAGCAGAAACGTGTCACAGCACAGTTCAATGCAATCGGTTGCGAACCAACACTTGGGCGAAAACACAGAGCGTAGGACGTCGGAAGAAAACGCAATAGGACCCACCAATCTGGCAGAATTATTACAACATATTACAGAAATCATGACAAGGCAAAATAAAGACATAGCGAACCAAATTCATATTCAGAATGCAGAAACCACGAGACAAATGCGTGAGATCAAAGAACAAAACAAAAAAATTCAGTTACACCTAAGTCATATTGAAGACGAGGCAAAAGAATCTCGAGAAGTGATAGGAAACTTAATAACAGGTCACAATCAATTGAGAACAGACATTGACAAGGTACAAGTGGACGTACAAACATTGCGTAATAACACTCAGGACGAGAGCAAAACATTACGTAACAACACCCAGGGAGAAGTCAAGAAACTAGAGAAACAGATAAACGAAATTACTAGACAAACAATAGGTACAGCGTGTGAAGTTGTTGAAAACAGTGTGTTACACAAACGTATCACAAAAGCAGCGCTGAAAAGATATGATAACCGCATAGTCAAAATAGAAGCGAAAACGAAGCGACAATTTCAGAAATTGCGAACAGAGTTGTTGCAAACCATTGAAGAGCGTAGTGAACAGGATCGAATAAGCACAGAGTCTGCAACCACATCCGTATCTGTAACAACACCGGAAAAACAAGCAATTAACGAAGATATTACACATTTGCGATTCCAATCACAGGCGGAGAGTAACATACGTGACAATGGAAAGCCAGGTCGCGAAGAATACAGTGCAATGCATTCAGCTACACGTTCACAACCGATGGAAGAAAATTATTGCGTACCACTCCAACGATACTACGCAAGGGTAGGCGAAAGTTACAGTGGACAATATCCAATGGATCTACCACAACCGGAAAGAACGACGGGAGAAATGATCAGAAACAAAAGTGGCGAAGAATCGCGAATTTCATATGGAATTATGACGAAGTACGACAACGATCATTTCCTCACAGTCAGAAAATTTCAACACTTTCGAGAAGGAAACTCATTACATCCACGAACTTTTATTGATCAATTCCGAGTAGGATTACCAGAGCACTGGACGCTAGCACACAAATTAGACTTTATATGTGCACACATGTCAGGAACAGTCGCAGAAACCGTGCAGAAGGTTGCAGCGACATGCCGATCGTACGAAGATTTCAGAGAGAAGTTTCTCTCACGATATTGGTCCAGCGAAGCACAGAACAGAGTGAAGTACGAATTATTACAGAACTCATATTTTGAAAATTCAGGAGAGTCCCGTGAAATTTTTCGAATTAATGGCAAAGAAAAATCATTGCTTAGATGTACCATACAGTGACGGAGAGTTGATTAAATTATGCGCGATGAAGCTACCATTGAAATACCAGCAATCATTAGTAGGTCGCGGAGGCAATGACGTCGAAGCATTTAAAGGTATTCTAAGGGAACTAGAGTTCACATTTTCGGAAGATGACGCAAGAAAAAGACGAAGCGCACGTGAAAAATAAAGCAAAAAGCAGTGGAATCCACAAGACACGGTACGAAGAAACAATAATTACGAACCATGTGATAACTTCGCACCAAGAAACGACAATAGATTTCAACAAAGAACCGGTTATGGATTTAGAAGAGAATATGGCAATAACTATAATTCACCCAGGAACGGCAACAACTATTACAGAGGGAATAACGACAACCGGAACGGGTACTGGAGACCCAATAGACCGACAAATTATCAACAAAGAAACCACTATCAACAAGCTGAACAAGAAAAGAGAATAAAGATAGAAGAGGTGGAGGTAAGACCACCAAACCCCGATAAACGTTCGAATTGACAGCTAAGCGCCCATGCCAAAGAGAATGACGCACCGACCCAGGACAATTGCAGCACCTTGAACAGAGAAGTAAAAATCTTATCACGAGAAGAGAAGAAGGAAGAAACAAATCCGCAGGGACTAGATGAAAACGAAGACAAGAAAATAACAATATCGTGTTGGGACGAAATTAATTGGGAGAATACTGACGAGGAAGATGAATTACCAGAGGCATGCACAACGAATGTAGGAGGAAAGGACGAAGTAATGAGTATTGCAGAGCTATTTGAGATGGAAAGCAGGGAAAGCGAATTCAATGAGGATAATGCGCAGTCGACAGAAGTTGAAAATAAGTTACTAGTGGGCACACAACCCAACGTATATAATGAAGGAAGTTATGAAGCGATAATTAGAGCATTTAGATGCGATTATGTGGAAGTAGCGACGAAGAAGGAGAAGATAGACGAGGATGAGGAAAAAGTAGAGGATGTTGAAGAAAGCGTAAATGAAGGAAGAAATAGAGAAGAGGAAATAAAACAGAGAGAAGTAGCAGTCGAAGCTTATCCTACAGACAGTTCGAATTCACAAGGGAAATTCCTGAAAAGACTCATGTATGATTCAGTGGAGGATTCGTTGATGCAAGAAAAACAAGAACAGAACCAACCCTTTCAATTCAACCATTTTGAAGGCCATGGTAAAGCATATCCCAGTCAATATTGTAATTGATAGCGGAAGTTAACTGACTGCGATCTCAGAAAATTTATTCATGCAGTGTAATGCCAGTGAGGAATTGTCAGTTCTGAAAACACGTACGATTAAAGTAAGATGTCCTATTAGAAACAATGCTGTGGAAGTTACGAGACAAACAAGGTTAACTCTTTCGTGCTAAGGTCAAAAGATCGAAGCCAACTTCATGATTATACCTAAACTAACTGTAGATTTGATTATATGTGCAGATTTTTTAAACGAGAGACGAGCGATAATAGATATGGGGAAAGGTAGCGTAACATTCGGGAATGTCACACTTCTCTTTGAGCAAAAGCTAAAATTAGAAGAAATACCAACTATAAACAAACAATTAAGAATAACGTGAGATAAAGAGGATGAAGAATTAGAATAATATGCACAAAAGGGGGAATCGCCTAAACTCATGCTAGAAGTCCATAAAGAAATCGATGAAAAATTGCAAGAAGTTAAAGGTATTTCGGAACACAGTAAAAGAGAATTAGAGGGTATTTTACGAGATAAAGCAGAGGTATATTTACCTAAGACTGGAAGTATTAAACACTATCAGTACAAGTTTGAAGTAAAACAACACAAACAATTTAGGTTGCCACCCAACACAATCCCATTAAGCTACAGGAATAAAGTATTCCAGGAGATGTATAAAATGTTAGATGACGATATGATTGAACCAGCTACCTCCACATATAACAGCCCGCTCCATATTGTACAAAAACGAGATGGGAGCATCAGTTTAGTGCTTGATTCCAGACTGATCAACACAATCATAATCACTGAGACAGATCGCCCAGAAAAATTATAGGAATTGATACAAAATTGCCACGGTGCTAAGATATTTTCATAAACTGATTTATGGAGTAGTTTCTGGCAAATAGAATTGGCCCCAGACTGTAGAAAATTTACAGCATTTATCGTATTCGGTAGATGTTACCAGTTTAAACGATTGCCATTTGGTTTGAACATATCATCAGCAGCGTTTATTAGGGGATTTAGTACTATACTCAGTCCTGAAATTTTACAAAAAATTACTTGTTATGTTGATGATGTGATTATAGCAGAACCCTCTTGGGAACATCACAACGACACATTAAACCAGTTTTTACAGATCATGAAAGAGCATGGGGTCGCAGTAAATATAACAAAATCCAAATCTGGAAGGCGAGAGGTCAAATTTCTAGGACAATTTCAGAGAAAGGGGTAATGCCCGACCCAGAAAAACTAACGGCAATCAAAGAATTCTGTACTCCGTATAATAAGAAAACTCTCAGAGGATTTCTAGGTCTCACCGGATTCTATAAAAAATTTATTTGGATCGACTCTCTCGCAACACCACGCCTATGTGCATTGACTGGAAAAAACACGCCATGGGTATGGGATCAACAAGCCAATGAAGAATTTTTAAAAGTGAAAAACGCACTAACAACAGCACCGATTTTAGCACATCCTGATCTAACACAAAATTTTTGTATGGCCACTGATAGCGCGAAAACAGGTTTAGGAGTTGTTTTATTCCAAGAATACGAACAGGCAGGGCTAAGATCATATAGAACAATTGCATTTGCCAGTCGGGTATTCACAAAAAGCGAGAAAAACTATTCAGTCACAGAGCTAGAAGCATTGGCCATTGTATGGGGCTTCCAACTTTTTCGATACTTCCTATTCGGAAGAAAAACAAAAGTATACACTGACCACAAAGCATTAGAATTTCTGTTATCCGCCAAACTAACTCATGGGAGGTTAGCCAGATGGATATTAATATTACAAGAATTTGACTTCACTATTACACACATACAAGGACCAGCGAATGTATTAGCAGATGCTTTATCACGATGTCCACAGGGTGCATCCAATAACATAGGTTTGGAAGCAGCAGAAGACCAGTTTACAACGTACTATATGAAACAAGTACCTTTCGAAAACTACATTACGACAGCATTGAAAAACATAGGCAAAGAACGGGACAAGGATCCCGAAATACTAGGAATCAAACACAAGTGGAGAAGTAAGGATTTTCCAGACATTCGACAGCACTATCTCGTAAAAAACAATATTTTATTTTTTAGACGAAATGTTCCAATGCATGAATGGTTAATTTATATCCCAGATGAACTAATTAATAAGTACATATGGTATACACATTTAAGTAATGGCCACTTTGGACCAAAGAAATGCTTTTTAAAAATAAAACAAACAAGCCATTTTCCTAATATGGAAAGACGAATTAGAACAGTATTAGTCAAATGCAAAAAATGTATGAGGGCTAAACACGACACTTTCCAAACCAAACCACCTATGTTTCCAATAATCCCTAAAAGATTAAAACAAATAGCTGCAACAGATTTGATGGGGCCCCTCCCACACAAAAATGGATATATTTTCATATTTGTCGTTTTGGAACTTACTTCTAAATATGTTACCTTGACACCATTAAAACGGGCAACAGGTCTTACTATAAGTAAAGTATTTAGACAAGATTTTCCCAGACAAGTAGGTCGAGTGGAACGAATAATTTCGGATAATGGCCCACAATACAAATCACTGCAATGGCAGAACACGTTAAAACAGCACAAAATAAAACCCATCTACATATCTAAGTACAAACCTAGCGTAAATACAGCAGAACGATCTATGAAGGACATAGCCACTTTATGCCGATTATATGCAGGCAAAAGACACAACACTTGGGATATATACCTTAAAGATTTTCAATAAGTAATAAATGAAATGCCACATAGCACTACACTACTACCTCCAGTTACTGTACTTAAAAATATTGAACCCCCAAATATAACCAGAGAAAATGTTGGATTTCCTATTGTACCACATAGACAGCACAAACAAGTAATAGCAACAGCACTCTCCAACATCAGAAAGGCAGCCATTAAAAGAAAAGAAAGAGGAGATAGAACAGCAATTAAAAGAACATTCTCAGTAGGCCAGAAAGTATTTGTAAAAACACACCATCTCTCCAGCAAACAGAAACACAAAATACATAAGTTTTACGCTGCATACAAAGGACCTGTCATAATTAGCTGAATTGCTCATGATAATGCTGTGGAACTAATGAACCCGAAAACAGGCAAAACTTTAGGACTTCACCATGTGAGCCACATCAAAAAGTTTGAAAATTAATTTTATTACTGGTAAATAATCAGCACAATATTTGAAGATTATGTTGCAGAAAAGATCATCAGGAAAAAGAAGAATGAAGAGAGGAAGGTGGGAAAAAGAAAGTATTTTCAATAATAACACCAATAGTACCATAGATTAAGGTGAAGGGATAAAGCGTAGATAGTCTAACAGCATTAAATACTAAAATGCTACACACCACGACACTACACAAAAATAAAAAAAACGAATTTGAGGATTTCTTGTAGAAGTTAAGACTGAAAATATCTTAGAAGTGTAACATTGAAAGGGCACCGAAATTTGTAAAGCTTTTTAAGAAGGCGTAAAACAATTTAGGTACTAGACATATGTTAGATGATTATAAGTAAAACTTTTTGTAAGAACCATTGTAAAAACTCTAGCAAAGACCAGATGCAATCAATGACCCACAAGTTGCAACGCGAGAAGTATCAAGAAAGAAAAGGACGTAATTAGCAAGACACGATTCCTACAAGGCAGAAGCGTCGAGCGAAGGGAAAGGACAGCAAGAGCAACAGAGGGCCCTTGTATCTGATGTGGGCAGTAAATCTGCCCACTAAGCGGAACCCTGCTGGAACGAACACGGAGCCGCACAGTGACGGCTCCCTGCAGAGACAGGATGCAGAACGCCAAACACCGGAAAGGTCTCCGAGCACCCCCACTCAGCTGAGCGAGCAAAAAACGGCCCGACGAGAAGACCGCTTGGGCAAGCCACCACTGGCAAAAAATATGTGTAAAAGTCACACTACTGCTATTAAACAGCACACTGATGCACGAAACTGAAGAAAACATCCACAAAAGTAGAAATGACATGTCCAAACCATTTATCAAACTGTTACTAAGAGGAGAACTTCAAAGCGACTAGTTATCAATAAATATTTCCATATCCTGCCCAGAGAAGAACCAAGAATCAAGTAAGAAGCAGAGAAAAAGCAGGAAGAAGTTGAAGATTCGCAAGATTGAGAGCAAGAAAGAAGATGGGTGAAGAATAAACGACATAACTTCCCAAATCCCTATCCTATTGTAAACTGGTCGTCTGTGAAGTATTACAACGAAAAACGACCGCTTTCAGCGACACATAACGATGACTTTCACGCATACAAAGCCAGTAAACCATGAGATTCTGCACTCACAGCTCCATTCCATTATGGGACCTCCACAACAGCAACACACACTTGCAAAGCCAACAAGGAACGACGAACGAAGCTGTACATCAAATACCTGCCCACATACATCTCACTCTAGTCCACCAACTTCGTGCAAAAACATTCACCAACCTCATGCTTAAACATTCATAGGATTGTGTGAATGTGTGAAATCAAATAATGTGATGTAGGAATTGTGCAAAAGAAACGTGTGAAAAACTAAATAAGTTAAGCACACCAGACAGCTAATAAACTACAAAATAACAGTCATTGACTACGGACTTAAGTAAAAAATAGACTATCGATGAAAATAAGTCATTAGTTCTAAAATGGACAGTATATAAAGAACAAAAGTAAGGCATAATAAACACTAAAACTATATGCCACTTATTTTCTCCTCATAAAAATAAAAGAGTAACTATTTTACTTATTTTCTCCTTATAAAAACAAAGAATAAAAAATTATCTTAATGGATGTTTTCCCTTTTAACATTTGTACCATTTGTTAGGATAATATCTCAATACTTGTGTATGTATATTTCTTTGTCAAAGCAATTCTAGGAAATAATTCTTATTTGTTAGTTTAACAATGTTGAAATGATTGTCTAGAAAAAAAAAACATTTTACTTGTAAATGATATTCAGAAAATGTGTTAGGAATAGCTTTTACTTAATTACTACACTTATAAAAAATATATTTCTAAGAGAATCGATGTGAAAGACTCCTCACTTTCGATAACAAACTTCTTAATAAACAAACTTCACACTTAAATAAAGAAAGAAAATAATTAAAAATTAATAATAGCATAAAATATTATTCTCTTGCCATTTTTAAGAATAATGTGGAAGAATATAAAAATATAAATTAGTAATACAAACTAGCATAGAACCAGAATAACGTGGCTGAACAGTAGGCAACCAAATTTAGATAAAGCAATAATATTTGACTGACTTAGACAACGATTCAATCATTGCCTAACTTCAGTGCAAAAATTAAGTTCGAAGGGTGGTGATACGTAAGGTGTCAGGCAAATCCAACACCTTCCATGAAAACCCTGACATGATAAGCAAATCCAGTAGTATGTCACATAGCTCCGAATAAATCGTGACATTAAATTAACCAAAGTAATGCGAGTAATGAGTGAACAAATGGAATACCACAGACTAACACAAGAATGCCTAAATGCATGTCATACCTTCCCACCGTGAGACAGACGCAGTTCCGAGGGGAGAAACGAGAACAGAAGCCGAGAGCAGAACCATGTTAAGCGAGAAGGCCCTACCATAAGGGACGGACACCCACGTCGCCAGGTAACCGCTACGACCACACCACCCGCAAGTTTTTAGTGTGAGACTTTTTCGCATCTCTGTTACGTTAGGTCCACCCCCAGTTGTTAAAAGCTAGAGCCCTCCAGAAGAACAGTATAGATCTTACGATAACACAAAAAGGGCTACACCACCCGCAAGTTTTAGCGTGAGACTTTTTCGCATCTCTGTTACGTTAGGACCACCCCCCAGCCCATGTTAAAAGACAGAGCCTTCGAGAAGAACAGTATAGATCTTACGATAACGCTAAGAGGACCACACCAGCTGCAACTTTTAGCGTGAGACTTTTTCGCGTCTCTGTTACGTTGCAAACTTTAAAAACATTGCCCCACCACGAAAAGTATAACGTTTCTCATTGGATAGACAGAACTTTTGTAGGCGGAGCCTAAGGTTAACATTGAGTCCCTGATTGGTCAGATGAAAACACAGCCAGATAGTTTTTTTAAACCAACTGCGGTAAATTTTAGTAAGGAGAAGTTAGGAGAGAGTTACTTCCGAGACGGCGAGGTGAGCGGAGCTGCGCCGGCCGCCGCCACCTGACGAACACCGGCAAGGTAATGAACGCACGCGATGCCGCATAACAGCGCATAAAGCTTCACTCAGAACTGCAGAAGTCTCATCTGTTACATCCCCTTTTTGCGTAATACGAGTGTCGATCGTCAATTAAAGCTCATGGTGTTCACATTTGCCACTTGAAGTAAAAATCTGAAACGCGATGATTTTTCTGTTATATAGTTATTGAGAAGCCACATCAGCAACTGTAATTTACGACAAGTAAGATAAGTAATTAAAGATAATTGAGGGTCACTGTAGACCATTTTGATAGTTTTCTCTTTTGTGAAACTTAATTTAAACCTAGATTATAGATGTGATATGGCATAGATCATCCTTCGATCCATTGTAGAACTTGGAAACCCATTCAGGGAATATTCGTTCCCATTTTTGGTGAACGCAGTTGGTTTTTACCATCCTGTATTAAAACATTTCCTTTTATCAATAGTGCAATTTCTAAACAATGTTTTGTGACTAGAATAAAATTTCCAATGGTAAAGTTAACTGATTTTTCGACGTTATTTTACCAGCTAACTAAAAATAGGAAAGCCTTGAACCCCTTCCACTAAATTTAGTTAGTATTAAGATTCCTTTACAGGGAGTGCAGTGGAGCTGACGCTGAAATCATTAAGTATTTGGTTATATCATCGCTAGTCTCACTGAACTCTTCTGAATTCTACATGTCATGTGTGGTCTGACGTCTCCTTACCAGCAACAGGTCCCAAGTTCAAACTAGTCAATTCCCTAAAAAACACACTCAGAGCATCGTTGCGCGAAAGTGGTAGGGAGACACGATATAAAACAAACAGACACCACGCAGAATGTTTAGAGTGTAGCAATTTTAATGGCCAGTAGTGTAGGTGGAGTGATTGGGTAAGGAATGTTGACGTTCTCCGGAGAATCGGCGAGTAGTTAAAAATATGAAAATCACTGAAAAGAAGAAAGGATAGGACGGTAGGACTGCAGTTAACATATCAGTGGATAATTTCCATGTTACTTGAGGGAGCAGTATACGGCAAAAACTGCAGAGGAAAACAGATTAGAACACATTCGGCAAGTAACTGAGGACATAGATTGCAAGTGCTACTCCAAAATGAAGGGGTTGGCGCAGGAGAGGAATTCGTGGCTGGTCCCACCAGACCAGTCAGAGGACTGTTGAATCAAAAAGAAAAAAAAGAAGAAATTGAATCTGTCAACAAACAAACATTTCGACTATCAAAATGGCTCTGAGCACTATGCGACTTAACTTCTGAGGTCATCAGTCCCCTAGAACTTGTTGTTGTTGTGGTCTTCAGTCCTGAGACTGGTTTGATGCAGCTCTCCATGCTACTCTATCCTGTGCAAGCTTCTTCATCTCCCAGTACCTACTGCAACCTACATCCTTCTGAATCTGCTTAGTGTATTGATCTCCAGGTCTCCCTCTACGATTTTTACCCTCCACGCTGCCCTCCAATGCTAAATTTGTGTTCCCTTGATGCCTCAAAACATGTCCTATCAAACGATCCCTTCTTCTAGTCAAGTTGTGCCACAAACTTCTCTTCTCCCCAATCCTATTCAATACCTCCTCATTAGTTACGTGATCTACCCACCTTATCTTCAGCATTCTTCTGTAGCACCACATTTCGAAAGCTTCTATTCTCTTCTTGTCCAAACTGGTTATCGTCCATGTTTCACTTCCATACATGGCTACACTCCATACAAATACTTTCAGGAACGACTTCCTGACACTTAAATCTATACTCGATGTTAACAAATTTCTCTTCTTCAGAAACGATTCCCTTGCCATTGCCAGTCTACATTTTATATCCTCTCTACTTCGACCATCATCAGTTATTTTACTCCCTAAATAGCAAAACTCC
Source organism: Schistocerca nitens (assembly GCF_023898315.1). Lineage (NCBI taxonomy): Eukaryota > Metazoa > Arthropoda > Insecta > Orthoptera > Acrididae > Schistocerca > Schistocerca nitens. The sequence continues at coordinate 96,076,253 of NC_064622.1, forward strand.
TTTACTACTTTAAGTGTCTCATTTCCTAATCTAATCCCCTCAGCATCACCCGATTTAATTTGACTACATTCCATTATCCTCGTTTTGCTTTTGTTGATGTTCATCTTATATCCTCCTTTCAAGACACTGTCCATTCCGTTCAACTGCTCTTCCAAGTCCTTTGCTGTCTCTGACAGAATTACAATGTCATCGGCGAACCTCAAAGTTTTTACTTCTTCTCCATGAATTTTAATACCTACTCCGAATTTTTCTTTTGTTTCCTTTACTGCTTGCTCAATATACAGATTGAATAACATCGGGGAGAGGCTACAACCATGTCTCACTCCTTTCCCAACCACTGCTTCCCTTTCATGCCACTCGACTCTTATAACTGCCATCTGGTTTCTGTACAAATTGTAAATAGCCTTTCGCTCCCTGTATTTTACCCCTGCCACCTTCAGAATTTGAAAGAGAGTATTCCAGTTAACGTAGTCAAAAGCTTTCTCTAAGTCTACAAATGCTAGAAACGTAGGTTTGCCTTTTCTTAATCTTTCTTCCAAGATAAGTCGTAAGGTTAGTATTGCCTCACGTGTTCCAACATTTCTACGGAATCCAAACTGATGTTCCCCGAGGCCCGCTTCTACCAGTTTTTCCATTCGTCTGTAAAGAATTCGCATTAGTATTTTGCAGCTGTGACTTATTAAACTGATAGTTCGGTCATTTTCACATCTGTCAACACCTGCTTTCTTTGGTATTGGAATTATTATATTCTTCTTGAAGTCTGTGGGTATTTCGCCTGTCTCATACATCTTGCTCACCAGATGGTAGAGTTTTGTCATGACTGGCTCTCCCAAGGCCATCAGTAGTTCTAATGGAATGTTGTCTTCTCCCGGGGCCTTGTTTCGACTCAGGTCTTTCAGTGCTCTGTCAAACTCTTCACGCAGTATCTTATCTCCCATTTCATCTTCATCTACATCCTCTTCCATTTCCATAATACTGTCCTCAAGTACATCGCCCTTGTATAAACCCTCTATATACTCCTTCCACCTTTCTGCCTTCCCTTCTTTGCTTAGAACTGGGTTGCCATCTGAGCTCTTGATATTCATACAAGTGGTTCTCTTCTCTGCAAAGGTCTCTTTAATTTTCCTGTAGGCAGTATCTATCTTACCCCTAGTGAGACAAGCCTTACATTTGTCCTCTAGCCATCCCTGCTTAGCCATTTTGCACTTTCTGTCGATCTCATTTTTGAGATGTTTGTATTCCCTTTTGCCTGCTTCATTTACTGCATTTTTATATTTTCTGCTTTCATCAATTAAATTCAATATTTCTTCTGTTACCCAACTACTTAAACCTAACTAACCTAAGGACATCACACACATCCATGCCCGAGGCAGGATTCGAACCTGCGACCGTAGTGCCTAGAACCGCACGGCCACTCCGCCCGGCTTTCGACTATCATCTCGACTAGTCTGCGACAATCGGCGTCTATCCAACGACTGGTACCGTTCGGCAGATGTACACTGCAGGTGGGGTCTGTCCGATCTGTGGGGGCAACCATAGGCGACTGAAACTCGACGACAAGTCACTGGAACTGGCCAACTGTCGGCGACCCACCACTTAAATACTGCTCTCCGTGTGTGAACGTGCAGCTGCGGTCTACGTGGCGGATTTGTCAAATATTGCTCTGTGTAGCGGCAGCCCTAACTGCAGGCGGAGGAACTGGAACGACCATATAGATAATGGTGTGGGAAAGGCAAACAAGAGACTGCGTTATATTGACGTAACACTTAGAACATGCAACAAGTCTACCGAAGAGACTGCCTACAGTTCGCTTGTCCGTGTTCTGCTACGTTATTGCTGTACCGTATGAAGTCCGTATCAGATAGGATTGACAGAGTACATCGAAAAAGTTGGACCCGTTTCCTATTATAATGAGGTAGGCGAGAGTGCCACGTATATTATACGCTAGTTGGCTGGCAATCATTAAATGAAAGGCCTTTTTCGTTGCCGCGAGACCTTTCACTAAATTTCAATCTATAACGTTCTCCGCCGAAGGTGAAAATATTTTGTTTATGCGCAGCTGCATGGTGAGAAATGAGCATTGTAATAAAATAAGAGAAATCCGAACTCGCACGGAAAGGTTTAAGGGTTCGATTTTCCCGCGTGCTCTTCGAGAGTGGGACGGTAAGAAATACACTCCTGGAAATGGAAAAAAGAACACATTGACACCGGTGTGTCAGACCCACCATACTTGCTCCAGACACTGCGAGAGGGCTGTACAAGCAATGATCACACGCACGGCACAGCGGACACACCAGGAACCGCGGTGTTGGCCGTCGAATGGCGCTAGCTGCGCAGCATTTGTGCACCGCCGCCGTCAGTGTCAGCCAGTTTGCCGTGGCATACGGAGCTCCATCGCAGTCTTTAACACTGGTAGCATGCCGCGACAGCGTGGACGTGAACCGTATGTGCAGTTGACGGACTTTGAGCGAGGGCGTATAGTGGGCATGCGGGAGGCCGGGTGAACGTACCGCCGAATTGCTCAACACGTGGGGCGTGAGGCCTCCACAGTACATCGATTTTGTCGCCAGTGGTCGGCGGAAGGTGCACGTGCCCGTCGACCTGGGACCGGACCGCAGCGACGCACGGATGCACGCCAAGACCGTAGGATCCTACGCAGTGCCGTAGGGGACCGCACCGCCACTTCCCAGCAAATTAGGGACACTGTTGCTCCTGGGGTATCGGCGAGGACCATTCGCAACCGTCTCCATGAAGCTGGGCTACGGTCCCGCACACCGTTAGGCCGTCTTCCGCTCATGCCCCAACATCGTGCAGCCCGCCTCCAGTGGTGTCGCGACAGGCGTGAATGGAGGGACGAATGGAGACGTGTCGTCTTCAGCGATGAGAGTCGCTTCTGCCTTGGTGCCAATGATGGTCGTATGCGTGTTTGGCGCCGTGCAGGTGAGCGCCACAATCAGGACTGCATACGACCGAGGCACACAGGGCCAACACCCGGCATCATGGTGTGGGGAGCAATCTCCTACACTGGCCGTACACCACTGGTGATCGTCGAGGGGACACTGAATAGTGCACGGTACATCCAAACCGTCATCGAACCCATCGTTCTACCATTCCTAGACCGGCAAGGGAACTTGCTGTTCCAACAGGACAATGCACGTCCGCATGTATCCCGTGCCACCCAACGTGCTCTAGAAGGTGTAAGTCAACTACCCTGGCCAGCAAGATCTCCGGATCTGTCCCCCATTGAGCATGTTTGGGACTGGATGAAGCATCGTCTCACGCGGTCTGCACGTCCAGCACGAACGCTGGTCCAACTGAGGCGCCAGGTGGAAATGGCATGGCAAGCCGTTCCACAGGACTACATCCAGCATCTCTACGATCGTCTCCATGGGAGAAGAGCAGCCTGCATTGCTGCGAAAGGTGGATATACACTGTACTAGTGCCGACATTGTGCATGCTCTGTTGCCTGTGTCTATGTGCCTGTGGTTCTGTCAGTGTGATCATGTGATGTATCTGACCCCAGGAATGTGTCAATAAAGTTTCCCCTTCCTGGGACAATGAATTCACGGTGTTCTTATTTCAATTTCCAGGAGTGTAGTATGAATATGGTTCGATGAACCCTCTGCCAGGCACTTAAGAGTGAATGGCAAATAGTCATACAGATTTAGGTGCAGATGTAGATGTAGGAATGTGTTATTCGAATGTCTTGTCGCGGTAGCATATAATAGTTCCTGGTATAATCTCGTACTTTTGGGCCACAGTCACGTCATAATGTTTGAATGATATTCACACCATTTGACTGTGCAAACTTCTTTGTTTTATGTTACTATCATGATTTCGGCCTTAAGTCATTTTGAAGTACAGTATTACAGTGTTGAGCATAAATGGACTTTGTTAAGTGAAATCATCGCCAAGATCAAATGAACTGGATGTCCCTGCGTGTTGATGTAAGTACTCACCTACACCCTGGGACATCCAGTTTAATAGATCTTGACGATGACTTAAACTCCAGTTATACCCAACACTATTATACTTGAAGTGACTTATGGCCCAAATCGTGATACTAATTTAAAATAAAGAAGATTGTACTGAGACGCCCGCTAAACCCGCTGGGCAGAACAGGTAACTAGGATTGTAGAAAGAGCCAAATAAGGTTGGGGTCAGTTTCACCTTCTAATTGTAATTTAATAACACATTTATAACCAAAGCGGCACATAGCCGAACCTTTACCAAATGCAACTCTTTCACGGCTAAAGGCCTCCAAACAAGAAATCATAACAAATCAACAGGATTAAAATCCAATTAAAATAGCAATTAAATAATTTAAAAAATATCTATCACAGCTAGGTGGAAAGCCTCAAAGCAAAGCAGATAGAACAAACATATGCAACGTGCAATACCAATGGGTGAAGGCCACAATTAAGTTTCAAAATTTTAAAATATGTTACCGTAATCTTTTAAAGGCAGAACACCGCAGTGTTTAAGATTGAAAGATAATTTTAAGGATAAGGTTACAAGACTTGAAAGCCCACAATTAATCTTGCAAAATTTTTAAGAAAAAAAAATAACCATAAGCCTTAAATTTTAAGTAGCTGAAACAGATAATTAAACACTGGTGGGAAAGACAGTAAAGACAACGGCACTCCGAAGCCTCCAGGGAGGTCGCTCTGCCCTCATTTACTTAGGCGAGCCAGGTGGTGAGCCCAACTACACTTGATCTGTCGGAACACAACCAGGGGACAGCCATGGACCGACCGACGCAACGACTTGCTTCCCATCAATCAATACATGAGAAATTAAATACAAAAGGTTACAAACTTGGTAATCCGCAATGGAGTATGTATTAGCTGTCAAAATTACACACCACGTTGGACAGCGACAACAGGTGAGGAAAGAACGCTGCCTGAAATTGCGTTAGTGGCCAGGGCTGGTAACCAGAATACTAACGGCCACCAGGCAGAAAATTCCGCTGGTACACTTGAATTTGAATACAGTTAACGTCACCCAAAAGAACACTGCCTGAATTTACGTCAGTGTCCAGGGCAGGTAACTAGAACACTAACGGCCACAAGGCAGAAAATTCCACTGGTGCACTCGAATTGTAGTCAACCAAAATAGTTCCCAGAATGAGATTTTCACTCTGCAGCGGAGTGTGCGCTGATACGAAACTTCCTGGCCGATTAAAACTGTGTGCCCGACCGAGACTCGAACTCGGGACCTTTGCCTTTCGCGAGCAAGTGCTCTACCCTCTGAGCTGCCGAAGCACGACTCACGCCCGGTACTCACAGCTTTACTTCTGCCAGTATCTCGTCTCCTACCTTCCAAACTTTACAGAAGCTCTCCTGCGAACTTTGCAGAACTAGCACTCCTGAAAGAAAGGATATTGCGGAGACATGGCTTAGCCACAGCCTGGGGGATGTTTCCAGAATGAGATTTTCACTCTGCAGCGGAGTGTGCGCTGATACGAAACTTCCTGGCAGATTAAAACTGTGTGCCCGACCGAGACTCGAACTCGGGACCTTTGCCTTTCGCGAGAAAGTGGTCTACCATCTGAGCTGCCGAAGCACGACTCACGCCCGGTACTCACAGCTTTACTTCTGCCAGTATCTCGTCTCCTACCTTCCAAACTTTACAGAAGCTCTCCTGCGAACCTTGCAGAACTAGCACTCCTGAAAGAAAGGATATTGCGGAGACATGGCTTAGCCACAGCCTGGGGGTTGTTTCCAGAATGAGATTTTCACTCTGCAGCGGAGTGTGCGCTGATATGAAACTTCCTGCCAGATTAAAACTGTGTGCCCGACCGAGACTCGAACTCGGGACATTTGCCTTACTGGCAGAAGTAAAGCTGTGAGTACCAGGCGTCAGTCGTGCTTCGGCAGCTCAGATGGTAGAGCACTTGCCCGCGAAAGGCAAAGGTCCCGAGTTCGAGTCTCGGTCGGGCACACAGTTTTAACCTGCCAGGAAGTTTCAATGTTAATTTTTGTCTTTAGTCTTGTAAACAATGACTGTATCAGATCTGTTAATTTAATTACGCAGCAAATCAACATAAGATTCAACGCATCTGACTCTCTGATAAAACTGAGTGAAAATGCACAAGATACCACTTTCCTGAAATCCTTAACTCATTTGAAACCTCTGAAATAATATCATGTTTTTACAAGTACATTCCGACAATCACTGTACTTTACAGTGGTCATCAATTCTGATGACAATTATATTTAAAGGCCTACCTGCGCGCACGGAATGCTCCAGTGTGTTACTATTAGGAATATTGAACTGACGGTCCAAAACTAAATTTCATTTGCGTACTCGCAAACGCTCCCCGAATGTGGAGGTGACTGAATACATTCGCGTACAGTGCTATATGTCACCTCCCGATTAGTACATTTGGACTAGGTGTTGGCAGCTGTGCTGCATTTAATATCAATTTTAGAACACAGAACGAGATGTTATGTCATGATCGCATGGATAGATCTGACCTAAAATCGATACAATTGCGAAAAATTTCGGGAGAACAGGTATAAATTGACCGAATATAGACCCAAATGCGGTGAAATTGAGGAAGTACTTTGCTGTCTTCTGATTCGCGCCAAACAATTTGTATATGGGACCAAGTATGTGGCAATAGGAGGAATTCGGGAAAACGTGCATATCGAAACGAAGGGAATAACGGAGGCAGGCAATTTTTTTCCATTGAGGCAGCATTATACTGTTTGTCTGTTGATGTACCAGTGATACACGCGAGTTTTCTACTGTATTTGATGCTTTTTGGGATGACAGAGAACGATTTATTTCTAAACTTACTTCCATCTGCGTTAAAGGATAACAGAGAGTGGACTGGATGATCAATTGAGATGGAGTTGTAACGCGGTACGATTTAATGGCTGACAGACTCATTCTAGAGAAGGATAAGTTGATGGAGGTCCACTTTTTTTTCCCCAAATATTCTGTCCGGATGCATCAATCACGTGGCAGCCCGTGTTCTACTCATATACAGCTACGTGTTCCGTATGTGTTATAAAGCACTGTCTACTTGCGATTGTTAACAAATGGCTCTGAGCACTATAGAACTTAACTGCTGAGGTCATCAGTCCCTTAGAAATTAAAACTACTTAAACCTAATTAACCTAAGGACATCATACACATTCATGCCCGAGGCAGGATTCGAACCTGCGACCGTAGCGGTCGAGGGGTTCCAGACTGTAGCGCCTAGAACCGCTCGGCCACCCCGGCCGGCGATTGTTAACAGTAAACGTGTCTGTCATCAGAGGACTTCCATCTCATGTGAGATGAAACTTGACACACTCCACTAAATGAGCTTTGATTTATGCGATCGCCCGTATCGCATGTTGTGTGTGTAAAACCGAGTCTTCAGCGTCTAAGTTATCGGTAAGAGCTTGTGACATGCTACAATCCCCGTGTACACATTTGCCTGACATATGTTGTGTTTACAGAGTTAGTGGCTGAATGACTTGTAATTTTCACATGTCGGACGCTGCTGCTATGCGTTTATCTATTCCCTTGTAGGCTGTATCCACTGCCTCTAACTATCGTTTTATATAGGCCTGATGCAGTCGTGGTATAATTTCTGAACTGTGATCGGATGTGAACAGCGGACACTATACATCTCCGCAAAGCTGTATTGTGCTCGTATGATGAAAAGTAAATGTTTTACGGAAGTAGTTTTATCGTTTTACGATTCGATAAGATAGTTCAGCGTAGATAAACTGTGAAGAAGGATGTATGTCTGATAGGCTTGGAAGGTAATCGATCTAACATTATACCCCGTTTTTAATTGCAGAACGTTTTAGTCTTAGGAGTGCGTGTGTTTATGTTCTCTCTCTTAAAATGGTTCAAATGGCTCTGAGCACTATGGGACTTAACATCTATGGGCATTAGTCCCCTAGAACTTAGAACTACTTAAACCTAACTAACCTAAGGACATCACAAACAACCATGCCCGAGGCAGGATTCGAACCTGCGACCGTAGCAGTCGCGCGGTTGCGGACTGAGCACCTGGAACCGCTAGACCACCGCGGCCGGCTTCTCTCTCTTATCAATACCTTCCAGGTACAGATCCTAGACTCTAGAACAATGTTTTAGAGTTGATAGCTTGGATGATTTACGTAAAAATGTGTCCAAATCCATCCGTCTGGAACTACATCGCGTATAAAAATGAATCCTTTCTTGTTCTTCTTCTTAACTGTTTGCCATTACATAATGGTGTGCTCTTCATCTGATCGGTTGCAGATTAATTCGGTAACGGTGATGCATGGCAGGGTGGTCAATGACAGTGTGAGCATGATCTTTCACTCTCTAATTTTACCCTAAGACATCGAGAATGCTATGTGACTCCCATACACAGATAGATGGATCGTAAATTAAGTACTATGTTCGAGTTCTTAGAAATGTCTAGAGCGCTGTCTGGTATACTTTGATGATTTATGTGTTCCAGAATTAACAGTGAATGGGTGTACTGAGCAGTGATCTATCCATGTTCGCAATTATACTCGCAAAGTAGAGGAGGGTTGGTTTAGCTACGATATTGAAATTGGGGAAACATGCTTAATATTACGGTACAATGTCTTTTCCATCCCATCTGTGCACTCGTGCGCTGATGGTTACCACATAATGATTGACTGACAAGTCTTGTTTGAGCTGGGGAATGAGTTTTGTGGATGGGTGACAGCTTCTGGGTGTTGCTAGCAGCAAAACAGTGATCGCGTATATGAGTGCAAAATGAGGAATTACTCGAAATGGAACGCAGAGCCATCATCTATTCCGTCATTGTGACAGATGAGTTTAAATGTAGTGATCTTCAATAGCTTTCAGACATCAGTTTGGAAACTCTCCACAAAGCAGCTAAAGTCATCTACTTTCCTCATGCTGTAAATGACTTTCAGTTAAAATTATCCACCGTGTATCGGGTATTATCGTAGTTACAGTAACAAAAGTATTTACTCTGTGTGATGTATAGTTATCTGTTAGAGGCTGTCGATCATGGCGTCTCAATGTCAGTTTAGAACGTGACACAGGCAGTGGAGATAGCCCAATTGACCTTATTCCCGTGATTTTCTTAGATTAGCAGCGAAACCTCAAGTGACTTATCTTCCAGCGATTTTCTTAGGAGTGACGCATTATCCTGTTGGAAATTGAACTTCCTGCCATTTTTTCTGGAGGTTTAGGTTAGTGGAGGTAGCCCAATTCACCTATCTTCCAGCCAAAATCAGCCATTTTGAATGACATCATGCGATGTTGCCAAGTCTACACAACGCCATCTTGGATGACGTCATCGCCGCCATCTTGGATGCATCTCGCAACAGTGGAATGTGGGGCCATGTCCCCCTTGTCCCCTCTACTGGCACCGTGTCTCAGGTTTTAACATCCCTCTTGACTAGGGCATCTAGAAAGGGCACTTGTTGGTCCATTAGTACATGCACAGTAAATTTTATGTTGGGATAAAGACTGTTCAGGTGTCGTAGGAAGTCACCAAGCTGTGATCATGGCTGCAGACAACGAAGATATTGAAAGGTCTCTGTTGGATTCCTTTCATGTTAATTTCTTAAATCTGTTGTCATTTACGGCATAAATTCCTCTTCTAAATTTACTGTGGTGTTTCTGACTATGTGGGAGGAGACTGAGCAGTGAAACGTGATACTTTTACACATAAACAAGAACGATGTGTCACACTACTACACTTTTAAAACACAGTTTATATGTAATTCATGTCACACAGTCTCATACGGAACCTACATCCGCTTTCTTTTATATACTGTATATGATAAGATACTGTCATCCCCCTTCCCTTCTGTGTGAGAGGATGAATGAGCAAATGTATTTCTAGTTGCATGCTGGATGGTAGCAGACAAGCCTGTCTGCTAGAGAACAGTAGGACCAACGTCGGAACAGGTAGCTACGCTTTCTAAAAGCAAAGAGGTTTCTATGCTTAGTATGGTTCTGTCCGTCCGTTGTCATGTTGGTATAGGAAGCTGCCTCTCTGGTCACTTCCGTTTGTATTTGTGAGCCACCCCTCAGGAAGGGACCACGGCAGTCTGTACGCGGTGAGCCTCTGAAGTGGTAAGATCTCCGGCTAAGCGCGTGTCTGCTAAGTCCGCAGGACAATGGTTTTCTTAAGTTCAGCATAACTGAAAATTTAATCACCTTTATTTCAGGTTTAGCTCTAAAATATCTAATGTTATCTTAAATTGCAACGCAGTGTAATTCGCGTGTGAAGTTCAGAATATCTTCCGGTAGTTGCTTTGTCACTACTTTGTGAATAAAGTGGAACCACGTGTTGATCAGTAACTCTAACTAGCATCATCAATCTTAAATGCGAATGTGCGTGAGATTATAACGTCTCGTCTTGACAATATTTTTCAATATAGCAACTTTTCTTTATGTTCAACCCACGTGAGGTGTCCTTTGTGAGACCAGTACCACGTGCTTATACAATTGTTTGACCCATCAGGTTAAGAGTAAGACGATAGTAACCAGTTCAAGGTTTTTCTTTTGTAAACTGCGTTACGATGTAATTTATTTTAATTATCAAAATTATTGTGGAGTTACACTCTTTGTGTAAACCAAGTTGACCACGTGAAGCATGTGGTGTAAGCATCAAAGTAGCCCTCAGCTATTCTTTTCAGAAAGATTTCACAGAGAGTTAGTATGAATTGAGTATACCAGTGTGTGGTAATTTCATGACAGACAGGATTGCGCTACAAACGTAACTTCTTTGGGTGAAAATTGAATTGTTTGGTTGTGGTTAATTTCCTCTTGGATATGTACAACGTTCTTCGTGTGTTATTTTATGAATACAGTGTTGCATGTAATCTCCCAATCTTGGCTCCCTATTTGAGGTGGTCCGTAAGATTACAGAGTCACATTTTCACAGACCTAAATAAGGCACCAGCTTAGTTATGACTCAAGTTTAATATGCTGAAATTGCAATGATCAATGTTAAAATAAATTTCCAAATATAAACTGATTTATTTCTGTTTATTTAAATTCTTTATATATATATATATATATATATATATATATATATATATATATATATATATATGTGTGTGTGTATATATATATATATATATATATATATATATATATATATATATATATATATATATCACCGGTTGTCGTATGACGATTAAAAGATTATAATTAATGTTAGTCTGGTTGGGAATTTGGTAAGCTAGACTGGATACCTGATGAAACAGTTGCTCAGTAATGCAAGGTTAACTTCCTCAGATAGCTCACAGCTTTTAACCCACTTTTATGGTATTGTCCATCAGCACCGCTTTCATAACAAATTAAAGCAACAACATTACACATGGCGACCCTGTTCTGTGATTCCGCTAGACTCTGGTATCTCTGAAACGTTAGATTGCGAGCGTTGTATAGTCTTTATTTTTTTTTCCATGTAGCGCTCAAACAACTTCTGCGTTGTTTCTAAGCTGACTTTCAAAAGATTCACGTCGTTGTTGAGCGGCGTTGTGTTTTTTGCCTTGTTTTGTTTTCTATATTTGTGTGTTTTATATGTATGTGTTTTTCTTCTCGCTTGTAAATTGCACTGACTTCGATCAAGGATATAAATTTGTTTTGCATGTGAAAGAGTGCGTACTAGGTTGGGTACCTTTCGTGTGACTGTCGTAATTTTTGGGGGATACATGTATTCTGATTAGTGTGTTGCGTACCGGGTATAAATTGAACTAATGCAGACACGTAACCAAGCTAAAAGTAGGCGGTCCAATAACTTAAGCATCATGTACCAAGGGGATAATTTGATTTCGAATATTAATGCGTCGGACGGTTCCAAAAATGCATTGGGGAATACTTCAGAGGAAATGCAAAACAGGATGAACGAGCTCACATCAGAGCCAGAAATTAATTTGCCTCCAACTAACGAAATTGATTTGGCAGAACTCATGAAAGCCTTATTGCAACAAAATAAAGAAAACGCAGAGAAATCTGAAAAATCGATCCATGAGCTAGGCGAACAAATGACAGAGAAATCTGAAAAATCGATCCGTGAGCTAGGCGAACAAATGACGCAGGAATCTGAAAAATCGATCCGCGAGCTAGGCCAACAAATAGACGAAAAACTAATCCAGCAGACAAATAAAGTCGACAAGTCGATGCAGAGAGTGTCCGATGATATCTCACAAAGAATAAACAATCTGGCAAGTGAAATAAAAAGTGATATTATGAAGGAATTAGGCCGTACATTTGAACAAATCGATGACCGTCTGCAAGCCTTAGAACAGGGCAAGCGGAGTCACGTTGCGGAATCTAAAGAGAGCGAAGAACAGCTACTTAGGAATTTCCAAGCGCTGAGAGAAGAATGCCAAAGAGAACACCAGCAGGTACTCTCGAGGGTCCAAGAGGCGGGAACGCATTGTCCCACGTCCGTTAGCAACACAGTAGCGGACAACAGTCAAGCGATTCACGCAGTGGAACAGCAAATAGAACAATTGAAGCAGACTGGGGCGGAGGACAACAGACAAATACATGATAAGATTGCGGCATTAGCGGACATCGTAGGCACGATGAAGGTGATGGAAAGCGAGAACAATACTACACCGGTAGCGGCCGCAGAGACCGAAGAAGTGCGTTCGCTTCTTAGATTTCAAAAGGGACAGTTCGAAGTGAACAGGCGGCACAAAGCTGTAACAGGCGAATTACAAGAACGCGTGGCGCATCTGGAAAACCGCATGGCGCGTGATTAAGAACTCGCCAATAGCACTAAAAATAGCCGTACGAACAGTGCAGAGAGGGACTCCGGCCACGAGGGAGATTTTGACGACAGAGAAGAATGTATTTTGAGGGGCAGACATGAGAAAAATACACTCCTGGAAATGGAAAAAAGAACACATTGACACCGGTGTGTCAGACCCACCATACTTGCTCCGGACACTGCGAGAGGGCTGTACAAGCAATAATCACACGCACGGCACAGCGGACACACCAGGAACTGCGGTGTTGGCCGTCGAATGGCGCTAGCTGTGCAGCATTTGTGCACCGCCGCCGTCAGTGTCAGCCAGTTTGCCGTGGCATACGGAGCTCCATCGCAGTCTTTAACACTGGTAGCATGCCGCGACAGCGTGGACGTGAACCGTATGTGCAGTTGACGGACTTTGAGCGAGGGCGTATAGTGGGCATGCGGGAGGCCGGGTGGACGTACCGCCGAATTGCTTAACACGTGGGGCGTGAGGTCTCCACAGTACATCGATGTTGTCGCCAGTGGTCGGCGGAAGGTGCACGTGCCCGTCGACCTGGGACCGGACCGCAGCGACGCACGGATGCACGCCAAGACCGTAGGATCCTACGCAGTGCCGTAGGGGACCGCACCGCCACCTCCCAGCAAATTAGGGACACTGTTGCTCCTGGGGTATCGGCGAGGACCATTCGCAACCATCTCCATGAAGCTGGGCTACGGTCCCGCACACCGTTAGGCCGTCTTCCGCTCACGCCCCAACATCGTGCAGCCCGCCTCCAGTGGTGTCGCGACAGGCGTGAATGGAGGGACGAATGGAGACGTGTCGTCTTCAGCGATGAGAGTCGCTTCTGCCTTGGTGCCAATGATGGTCGTATGCGTGTTTGGCGCCGTGCAGGTGAGCGCCACAATCAGGACTGCATACGACCGAGGCACACAGGGCCAACACCCAGCATCATGGTGTGGGGAGCCATCTCCTACACTGGCCGTACACCACTGGTGATCGTCGAGGGGACACTGAATAGTGCACGGTACATCCAAACCATCATCGAACCCATCGTTCTACCATTCCTAGACCGGCAAGGGAACTTGCTGTTCCAACAGGACAATGCACGTCCGCATGTATCCAGTGCCACCCAACGTGCTCTAGAAGGTGTAAGTCAACTACCCTGGCCAGCAAGATCTCCGGATCTGTCCCCCATTGAGCATGTTTGGGACTGGATGAAGCGTCGTCTCACGCGGTCTGCACGTCCATCACGAACGCTGGTCCAACTGAGGCACCAGGTGGAAATGGCATGGCAAGCCGTTCCACAGGACTACATCCAGCATCTCTACGATCGTCTCCATGGGAGAATAGCAGCCTGCATTGCTGCGAAAGGTGGATATACACTGTACTAGTGCCGACATTGTGCATGCTCTGTTGCCTGTGTCTATGTGCCTGTGGTTCTGTCAGTGTGATCATGTGATGTATCTGACCCCAGGAATGTGTCAATAAAGTTTCCCCTTCCTGGGACAATGAATTCACGGTGTTCTTATTTCAATTTCCAGGAGTGTAGAAACATTCAAGGGCCTCGCCGGGAGGAAATGCGGGGATTTGATTTCAAACATTTCCTTACGGTGAGAAAGTTTGAGATATTTCGAAATTCGCAAAAAGGAATACATCCACGAGCATGGCTCGAGCAATTTGAGTTCTGTCTTCCCCCCGACTGGGCAAGTTCACGTAAGATAGAATATATGTGTGGCTATTTGGAAGGCGAACCGGCGATTCGCATGAGGTTGGCAGCGCGTCACTGCAACTCCACTCGGGAGTTTCGACAAGCCTTTCTCTCCGCCTATTGGTCGGAAGCGGCACAAGATAGGGTCAAGCATGGCATAATTATGCTGCCAAATTTGAACCAGTCTGGTTTCGGCAGCCCAGCACGCCTATTCGACCACTTGCTGCAGGCGAATCAATTTCTATACGATCCATACGGACCTGCGGAACTAATTAGGATATGCATCACCAAATTGCCGATGCACTTGCACCACGTCATTCTTGCGGGACGATGCAAAGAGGACGTGGAAACGTTTAAGACACTTCTCCAAGAGTTGGGATATAATACAGCAGAAAGCCCGCCTAATCAGGCACAAAGTTATTACGGGGCACAGCAGCGCGATCGCAGTCGTGGCCGTAGTACTAATCAACGGCATGACTGGTCGTCGCGACGCGAACGGAACAATAATCGGGAGCGGCCGTATAGAAACTGGGGCAACAGTCGCGAACACAGGTGGAACAACGGAAATGATCGAGGACGTGGACAAGATCGTGAACGCTACAGGTACGGCAACCAGAATCGATACTACGATGAACACTGTGAGAATAGGATTGTAGGCGGAGCACCACATGATGTTGAAATTCAGCCGGCCAACCCTAGACATAATCCAGCAAATGGAAATGAACAAAACCGGCAATGACAAATGATCATCGCTGAAGGCGCCCAATCGGAACAAATGAGCGACATGGCAAATGAGTACATAGGGTATATAGAGAGGACAGTGAGGAATAGAGAGGACGGTGAGGAGAAAGAATTGATTAGTTTAAATTTGTGACATATGCATTTTGAATAATATGTTGGTAAAAATAATGATAAAGATGTTTCTGTGTGATTGATTGAAGTGATGTTTGCGGTTTTTTTCTTTCCTTGTGCAATTAGGATTTAGGTTGGTTCAAATGTGAAGATAAAAGGTTTCTTTGTGAACGAGTAAAATGCTGTTTATGGTTTTTTGTGTAAATTGAAAAGAGTCGCTCCTGAGAGAAGCTAGATCTGTGTTGAATTAATGCAAAACTCAGGGGAATATCCGATCTGTGGGTATTATGGGACTGGCAAACCCAGGTCCCCAGCTGTTAGTAGCCTTGTTTCCGATTTTCTGCTTTCAGTGCTACTATCTATCTATTACTATTTTATATCTGTCAGTATAAATGCGGATCTCTTACTATAGTATGCGTGCTGTATGAATATTTTAAGATAGGAGAACTCTGAGAAAGGAATGAGTAAGTTTAGAATCTTGAAAACAGGATGCGATAATATGATTGTTTAACCATTGGCTTCCCAATATGCGATGATATGTTAATATTGATGATATATGTCTTTTTGTTCTTTATAGCTGAGTATGTAATGTGCTTCTCTGTGGATTTCGTAAGTAGATTGATTCCTTTCAAGGTGAAAGAAGAGTTGTGGTTTGTGTAATTTACGTGGCCCTGAAATATTATTGTGGTAGTCAAATACGAGCAGTTTTTCAGCAAATGGAGAATGGAAAAGAAATATGGATCCTTTCTGTAGTCTTGTTTGATGTTGAGCCAAAGCCTAAAAAATTATTCTGCGTTAATACTTGTCCTAGAAAAGCGACGTTAATGTGTTTTGCTGATACTGTGAGCATTACAGCTTACTGTTTTCGCTGGTGCGGGATGCACTGCAGCCTATATGATTTGTACTGAGGAAATTTCCCTCTTGAAGGTAGAGGAAGATTAAATAATTTTGATTATGGGACCGAAGGAAATCTTGGTTTAAGGTAATAAGTATGAAGCAAAACATATGTCATTTAAACTACAGGAGGATTCGGATCTTTTGTGTCTGTTGTAAGTTCAATATGTTAAGATGAACTGTTTTACAGAATAGAGGAGACCACAATTTTGTCATTCATGAGAAATGAATCCAGAATAACCATCACAGGCGAATTAACTGATTTGGAGGCGAAAGGTAACTTAAAGAAGGAACGAAATGGGTAAGAAAATGTAGTATAACCCGTATAATGAAAATATTATTACCCTTTCAGAGTCATCTGTGTGATTAATTCTTGGGATAACGTAATTTTAGATGAAATTTTCTTACTGTTTTATGTGTGAATATATGAGTATGATAAATGCATAATTGCGAGTCTCTTATCAGGTGTGTCAACTGGTATAAATGTTTTGGCGTGTAAATAACCATTCTCTTTTTACTGTGTATGTTTAAGGAAAGTTTCTCCATATTTATCATGTGACAAGACATATGCAGCGAGCGTCAGGAAGAGGACGAATTAAAACAATGTTGTAGTGGTGTAAATACTTTGTTGAAGTAGCATTGAAGTAGCTTGTTGGATTAACTAGTAGTGGATAGAAGTAGAATTTTGAGTAATACATGTTTATGGGTAGTTAGTTTGTAGTATAGACAACAGGTGTGCATATGTGTGTGTAAATAACATGTGAACCCTACGCTGCCCTGACCTATACTTGCACAAGTCATAATCCTATTCATTTTAGTGAATTAATAAGTAGCATTTGATTTATTAAAACTCAGGTGAACCACATTAGTGATGTGGATTTAGATATTATATTGTCAGTTCATTTAAGTTTTATGTTTATACTGTCAAGTCATTTCATTTTTATTTTTTATGTTGTCAAGTCATTTAACTTTTATTTTTATATTGTCGATTCATCTAACTTTTTTATTTAAAACAAATTAATTCTCACTTTTGTTCTTAAAAATTGTGAAAGGCAATACTAAGTGGTATTATGTATGACATTTTGTAATCACATAACTATGATGAACAATTTCTGTGAATGCAGTTGAGAACGTGCAAGCGAACCGGCTAAACTCTTACAAGACAGCGGGAGCAGCCAGACTAGTTGTAAACAGGCGGGTTTCCCAGCAGGACACACTGTCAACCGGGCCACTTCAGGAGCGCGGTCGACAACAAAATACGGGGATGGAACAAACACTTTCCCTTGCACCTGGAGCTAATGGGCGGCCGCCCCAGTGCGACCCTACGTGGAGGCGATGACCTGAGATGCCCGAGCGGTCAACCGAACGGAAATCCATCTGCTGGCAACGCACCACACGCACGCGACCGTGACGAGACGGGTGCGGTGAAACGACAGAAGACAGGGGATAAAGGGGCGTGGAGCCTTTTGACAGGTCCTGTCCAGAGAAACTTGCAGACGTCAACGACGCCTATCGACATTTCCTGACGGATGCCTACTGTCAAACGACAGTAAATCATGGTTCGATGTTCTCTGGTCGCTAAGGGTGGCACAAAGAAGAGCCATTAAGTGTCATCCTTGCCCAGGAATAACCAACCGGCGAGCCAATTGAGGATAACTCAAGAATGTAACAACATAAGGGGCGTGGAGCCTTTTGACACATACTGTCCAGAGAAACTGGCAGACTTCAACGACGCCTATCAACATTTCCTGCCGGATGCCCACTGTCAAGTGACAGTAAATCATAGTTCGATGTTCTCTGGTAGCTAAGGGTGGCACAAAGAAGAGCCATTAAGTGTCATCCTTGCCCAGGAATATCAACCTGGGGTGTCAGACATGGATACCGCACGAATTTGACAACACGAACATGGAACCAAATCGAGATGTACGTGACACGGGCCACCAAGAGAAACTTCATGAGAGGGCAAGGGCGGTGGGATTGCACGCAACAGATGGAGAAAAAACCCTACTGACAGCTGCGGTGACGAACCCGCCCCCCCTCCCCCTCTACCTTTATATTGCGCCTCGGAACAGTGGAACTACTGAGTGTGTCAGTGAACAGTGATTATACGGTTCTTAGTCCAATGCATATGCGTGTGTTTCTGTCAGAGAAGCTCTGACTTGTGTGTTTTTCAGGAGTTCGATTTATTGGTGTTTTTTTTTTAGACGTTGACTATTGAACTTTCAGAGCTGTTTTATTACTCAATGTTTGTTTTTGTGTGTTGTATTAGATTTGTGATATTTTGTTTCGTAAATTCATTCCTGTGGCATTGCTTCGTGTATCAATCAGATAGCTATTCTTTCTCATTGGACTGTGATCGATTAGCCTTTGCATGGGGCATATTTATAGTGAGGAACCCCATAAGGGTAACAATCACATAATTAATTGTAGTTTCAGTGTAATGACACAGTGATCATTGTTTGGTAACTAACTGAAATATAGTAGAGTGATTAAATTAGTACCACAGAGTTATTTTAATTCTACAAATTATTAGTTTTATAAGATATAGAATTTTTTTGCGATAACCACTTTGTAAAACATGTTTTTTCTCTTATCTTTTTGTTTTTTTTTTTTTTTTTTTTTTGCTTTTGCGGATTGTGCATTGTAATGTTCTGCTTTATAATACTGATGTTATTTTCATGTTTTTTTTAAATTGCTGTGGCACCTCTGCTATTATCATAAATTTTACTTGTTAATAAACAGTCATAAATTTTCCTGAGATCAGTTAGCTCTTGCAATGAGCAAATACTGGTGAACTCCGCAAGGGTAACAACCAGAAATTGTTTTCATATTAATGACACAGGGACCATTGTTTTTACTTGCTGACCGAATTAGGTCTACACTATCTTTTAAATAGGTGTCACAGATTGTTTTTTTTTTCTCTTTGCAATTGGTAGATTCTAAAGATGTGTTGAAATTATTGTGTTTTAGCAAGTAGCTGGTGACCTTTTCCCTTTTTTTTACATTTTTGGTGTAAGTTGGGTGTGAGAAGCCTGCTTGGGAATGTTCTAGCATGGCCAGAAAATTCCCTGCACAGTCTTTTCCCGGAGCGTTGGGGTTATGAAAGGTCTCTGTTGGATTCCTTTCATGTTAATTTCTTAAATCTGTTGTCATTTACGGCATAAATTCCTCTTCTAAATTTACTGTGGTGTTTCTGACTATGTGGGAGGAGACTGAGCAGTGAAACGTGATACTTTTACACATAAACAAGAACGATGTGTCACACTACTACACTTTAAAACACAGTTTATATGTAATTCTTGTCACACAGTCTCATACGGAACCTACATGCGCTTTCTTTTATATACTGTATATGATAGGATACTGTCATCCCCCTTCCCTTCTGTGTGAGAGGATGAATGAGCAAATGTATTTCTAGTTGCATGCTGGATGGTAGCAGACAAGCCTGTCTGCTAGAGAACAGTAGGACCAACGTCGGAACAGGTAGCTACGCTTTCTAAAAGCAAAGAGGTTTCTATGCTTAGTATGGTTCTGTCCGTCCGTTGTCATGTTGGTATAGGAAGCTGCCTCTCTGGTCACTTCCGTTTGTATTTGTGAGCCACCCCTCAGGAAGGGACCACGGCAGTTGTCCGCGGTGAGCGTCTGAAGTGGTAAGATCTCCGGCTAAGCGCGTGTCTGCTAAGTCCGCAGGACAATGGATTTCTTAAGTTCAGCGTAACTGAAAATTTAATCACCTTTATTTCAGGTTTAGCTCTAAAATATCTAATGTTATCTTAAATTGCAACGCAGTGTAATTCGCGTGTGAAGTTCAGAATATCTTCCGGTAGTTGCTTTGTCACTACTTTGTGAGTAAAGTGGAACCACGTGTTGATCAGTAACTCTAACTAGCATCATCAATCTTAAATGCGAATGTGCGTGAGATTATAACGTCTCGTCTTGACAATATTTTTCAATATAGCAACTTTTCTTTATGTTCAACCCACGTGGGGTGTCCTTTGTGTGACCAGTACCATGTGCTTATACAATTGTTTGACCCATCAGGTTAAGAGTAAGACGATAGTAACCAGTTCAAGGTTTTTCTTTTGTAAACTGCGTTACGATGTAATTTATTTTAATTATCAAAGTTATTGTGGAGTTACACTCTTTGTGTAAACCAAGTTGACCACGTGAAACATGTGGTGTAAGCATCAAAGTAGCCCTCAGCTATTCTTTTCAGGAAGATTTCACAGAGAGTTAGTATGAATTTAGTATACCATTGTGTGGTAATTTCATGATGGACAGGACTGCGCTAGGAACGTAACTTCTTTGGGTGAAAATTGAATTGTTTGGTTGTGGTTAATTTCCTCTTGGATATGTACAACGTTCTTCGTGTGTTATTTTATGAATACAGTGTTGCATGTAATCTCCCAATCTTGGCTCCCTATTTGAGGTGTTCCGTAAGATTACAGAGTCACATTTTCACAGACCTAAATAAGGCACCAGCTTAGTTATGACTCAAGTTTAATATGCTGAAATTGCAATGATCAATGTTAAAATAAATTTCCAAATATTGAAACGTCCCCTTTTGAACAATTATACAGGACTGTGCTTAAGCTGACACACAATATTTTTTTTTTTTAGCGCAATGCAATCTGACTTTCAATAATCCCTACAAAAGAATGGGCCCTGACTAACATTAAACTATACCTTTCACAAATCACTTACCTCACAAAAATCTTCGCTACTCAAGCTACTGCAATACAGCAAGCGCCACTACTTCCAGCTAAATAAAAGATTCAAACTATGGAAGGCACTAACTACTGATAGGGATAGTTAGCAAATGAAAGATATTAATAGAGAACAAACACTGTATTTACCTTAATAGTCATAATATATATAGCGGTTCATGACAAATTACAAAACTCCGCCATCTCTCTCCTCCAACTGCGCAACGCTACGCGCTGTTCACAGCCAGCTGCCTAACACTACAATGGCGAGTATTACAACAATGCAAAGCAACCACAGACTGCACACAGCACAGCCAGTGATTTTCATACAGAGCGCTACGTGGCGTTACCAATAATAAAACCTAAACAGCCTACTTACATAGCCCCCATGCTCCCCACAAAATATTTTACAAATTGTTTTGGGCAGTGGCCAATAATGATTTGATAAAATTTTCCATAATTACAATAACAAAGAAATCAAATGCACACACTTATTGATACAATGTTGGTCAAAAGCTAAAATTTTCTCACAGTCCATAAAGACAGTCCTGATCATTCATCACAGCAACATAGCAGTGTTTTTCTCAAAGTCTGAGCAGTAAAAGATAATGCACATGGAAGTAGTGGATTTCCATGCAGTCTTGAAGAAGTAGTGTTGTCCTTCCAACGGAAAGACAGTGCTGACTCTTGACATGCTGACAGGTAATGTGCCACAGCAGAGCAAACCCACAGCAGAGTCATTCGACGTTTTGAAGAATATTGGTAGGTAGGTCATCACAGAGCAGACCCACTGTAGTCCTGGTAGAGAGTATGGTATAGGTGGGCCACCAGAGGCGCAGACCCACTGCAGTCCTTGTAGAAATAATGGTACTGGTGAGTCAGCAAAGACGCAGACCCACTGAAGTCCTTGTAGAAATAATGGTATTGGTGGGTCATCAAAGGTGCAGACCCACTGTAGTCCTTGTAGAAACGGCCAGCAGCCATCTGTTGCAAATGTGCAGGTGCACAATCACCATCGAAGAGTCTTGCGGATAATATAGCAAGTCCATAAACCACCACTTGTGCACTCACAAAGTTTTTTGGTAATGTCCTTAGAACCAGCAATGCTGTTATCCAGTCCCTTGCTGAGTTATTAACACACGTGCAAACACTAACAGTCCCTACTTCTCACATATTGTCCATATACTATGACCAACAGAAACGTGTGCAGTGAAATGTAACTTACAAGTTAATAATATGATGAACTGGTGTCAATTACAATTTTATAACATAAGAATGCAATTACAAAGGTACAAAATACATCATTAAAGAACATAACAATACAGATAACATTTGTAGTACAGGCTTTACAACAGAATAGAAATAAACATATACATCAATGTTACAGGAATTATGAGATAAGTAGATACATAAAAGATCAGAATAAATTTTGAAACATCAACTTCACACATGAGCATTAAAACAAAACAGAATAAATAATGTCTAAGCATATTTACAAGGTAAATAACATATTATTAATGCCAATTACATTTGAGTACAACAGTATCCCTCATCATAGTTCATGTAGCTGAGTATTAGAAAAATTCTACAACATAAGTCTTATCAGATAAACATATAAAGACAGGAAGAACATAAATACACAAGGGTACACAAACAGATAGTGGGATAACACAAGGAAAGGACAGGGTTTGTTTTACTGCAGTATTTTGCAAACAAAACTTTCTTTACTTCTTGGAGATCTCCCTTCATTCATCATTACTCCCAAAAAGTCCTCTCTATACCTGCTTTCTGTATTCTATTCATATTTCTTTCAAAATAATTATTTTTCAGTGTACAAAACTCATTTTGGCCCAAATCTTTTTTAATATAACTTCTCAATGCATTCTTTCCCTATTGTCCATAGTCAGTTTCTTGTATAGTCTACCCCCTCTTAAG
Source organism: Schistocerca nitens (assembly GCF_023898315.1). Classification (NCBI taxonomy): domain Eukaryota; kingdom Metazoa; phylum Arthropoda; class Insecta; order Orthoptera; family Acrididae; genus Schistocerca; species Schistocerca nitens. The sequence continues at coordinate 96,099,067 of NC_064622.1, forward strand.
CTAACTTAAATCTACTGAGCTCAGATGCTAAACTAAGGAACGAGGCAATGCAGCAGCACAAAACAATTAACACAAACAGCAATGATAAAAAATACAAAAGGCAAAGCAAGCAGCATAAATTACAACTAATATAAGGCAATGAGCAGCAAACAAGAAAAATAAATCAGTAGTAAACTGGCTTAGCAGAGTAACACAAAGTCAAATTCAGTAACACTATGCCTGGCAAACAGCAGCTTATATTTAAACATGACAAAGCTCAAGCAGAAAAAATATTACACTAAAAATGGCCATGTCTAATACCTATGTCACATCTTAACACTACAGTGATGCATCACGATAACTTACTCTACCAAAAAAATTACCAAGTAGCTGAAAAGAAAATTATGTATGCAGTTACTGATATTAGTCCCTTCTTATTGTTCTTTCCATTCCAAGAGCTCCTTTTTTTAAGAATGTGTATTACAAAATTATTATTTAATAGATCTGTTGACAGAAACTGTTCACATTAGCAAATGCATTTTATTTTATAAAAGCAATGCTGCAACACAGCTGGAAACTAGATATCAAATGAAATAAGCAACTATGAAAAGCAAAGCATAAAAATATCATTCAATAGTCATGTGACATTTCATAAGTTAGTAGAAATTCTCTCAACTCTCATAGAAAGACACTTGTCCTAATCAGGTGTGCAGTTGTACGAATATTTCCCATCAATTCATAAGCATTTCAGTAAGTAGCACAAAGTACGAGTAATCATATGTTTCCAAGTAATGAGCATGTCGCATTTGCGATGCTTTCTACAAAGGAATGTCAATAGCAAGGTTAACGGCCTCCCTTTTTTTTTACCTAATGGCTGTTTCTCCAGGTGGCTGGCACAGGTGGCCGCTCAAGACGCATTACGTCAAGGTCACTTACCTTTCTTACCGAAATATTTACGACAACAGTTTCCGCTACAGTGGCAGTCTCGTATAAAAATATTTCACAGGTCAAGAATTTGCGTTACAAATCTGTAGAAACAAAATCCTATTGATATAACAGTGTCCAAAAAATTTTCGTCGGCATTGTAATACATTCACGCATTTACATAAATTTCATAACTCTTAAAGTACGATTCTTGGTTTCCAACAACCTATTTCACAAACCAGAGTGAGTCCCTAACCACTACTCATTATTCCTTACCTTATTCGTCGATACTTCTTCAATGTTTTATGATAACAGATACGTAGCATACTCAAATAACTCACATAGCATCAGCTTATTGATCATAAACATACCTCAGCAGCATAATACACATCGTCGTCGTAAAAATAACATCATAACACCTCAGTCAAATCTCAAAAACGTCGTAGCATTCTGCAATAATGTCAAAACCTAAAAAATATTCTCTGCTCATTTCAATAGTGTCATCTACCTCAAACGTACTTTAAAAATCGTGATCCCATACCAAATATATCATTCAAAGCTCTCATAATATCACAATGGGTCCGAAAAAATATGAACAGTTCACAAAGTACAAACAACATACCATTTCGTAAGTGTGAAGTTATCCAACTGTGTAATTACGTAAACATCTGTCACTGACATAGTAAAAAAAATGTATCTTTCTCTGTTAAATGATCAGGTAGCTGTGTAATTTATGTGTTAGGGAAATATGGTACCGATGTGTAAAGTTGTATAAGCAAATACCATATTAGCTAGGGCTCCTTGTGCTTGCCAAACACATGGTACACAAAGTAAGCGTGTACCCCCTGAGGATTAATGTAATTATACTTTCAGGTGTTACAGATTACAGCAATGGAATGAAATGTATCATGGAAAACTTTCTTTGTAATTCAAAAATCTTGAAAAATAAATGGCTTAAGTACAAATTAATCTCTCAAATGCGTGTCCTGTAGCGCTAAATGTGCGTCTTACTGTAAGATAATTCTGTGGAAGTGTCGTAGTTATCGTCCTCTGTAAGCAAAGTTCTGCTGAAGTCAATGTACTTACCTCATGATAAACAAAAATGAAATGCTTTGTGTATAGATATCGTAGTTATTACGCTTATTGTTGTGATGAAGAAAGTACTGTACTGTAACGTATTGTTGTGCTACGGAAAAGGCTGTCTCATTGTAGCTATACCACAAAAGTTACTACTAAAACATGTTTTACTTTCCAGAAGAATTCAGAAAAACTGTGCAGATATAAAACAGATACACCGCAAAAGCAACATTGTAAATTGTCACTCATTAGTAGCGTCGTGATAAAATCGTGTATCTGTCAAAGAAACCAAATGCTAAGTCATCATTAATTCCACAGAAAGTACTTTAAATCCAGAATGTACACTCCTGGAAATTGAAATAAGAACACCGTGAATTCATTGTCCCAGGAAGGGGAAACTTTATTGACACATTCCTGGGGTCAGATACATCACATGATCACACTGACAGAACCACAGGCACATACAAACAGGCAACAGAGCATGCACAATGTCGGCACTAGTACAGTGTATATCCACCTTTCGCAGCAATGCAGGCTGCTATTCTCCCATGGAGACGATCGTAGAGATGCTGGATGTAGTCCTGTGGAATGGCTTGCCATGCCATTTCCACCTGGCGCCTCAGTTGGACCAGCGTTCGTGCTGGACGTGCAGACCGCGTGAGACGACGCTTCATCCAGTCCCAAACATGCTCAATGGGGGACAGATCCGGAGATCTTGCTGGCCAGGGTAGTTGACTTACACCTTCTAGAGCACGTTGGGTGGCACGGGATACATGCGGACGTGCATTGTCCAGTTGGAACAGCAAGTTCCCTTGCCGGTCTAGGAATGGTAGAACGATGGGTTCGATGACGGTTTGGATGTACTGTGCACTATTCAGTGTCCCCTCGACGATCACCAGTGGTGTATGGCCAGTGTAGGAGATCTCTCCCCACACCATGATGCCGGGTGTTGGCCCTGTGTGCCTCAGTCGTATGCAGTCCTGATTGTGGCGCTCACCTGCACGGCGCCAAACACGCATACGACCATCATTGGCACCAAGGCAGAAGCGACTCTCATCGCTGAAGACGACACGTCTCCATTCGTCCCTCCATTCACGCCTGTCGCGACACCACTGGAGGCGGGCTGCACGATGTTGGGGCGTGAGCGGAAGACGGCCTAACGGTGTGCGGGACCGTAGCCCAGCTTCATGGAGACGGTTGCGAATGGTCCTCGCCGATACCCCAGGAGCAACAGTGTCCCTAATTTGCTGGGAAGTGGCAGTGCGGTCCCCTACGACACTGCGTAGGATCCTACAGTCTTGGCGTGCATCCGTGCGTCGCTGCGGTCCGGTCCCAGGTCGACGGGCACGTGCACCTTCCGCCGACCACTGGCGACAACATCGATGTACTGTGGAGACCTCACGCCCCACGTGTTGAGCAATTCGGCGGTACGTCCACCCGGCCTCCCGCATGCCCACTATACGCCCTCGCTCAAAGTCCGTCAACTACACATACGGTTCACGTCCATGCTGTCGCGGCATGCTACCAGTGTTAAAGACTGCGATGGAGCTCCGTATGCCACGGCAAACTGGCTGACACTGACGGCGGCGGTGCACAAATGCTGCGCAGCTAGCGCCATTCGACGGCCAACACCGCGGTTCCTGGTGTGTCCGCTGTGCCGTGCGTGTGATCATTGCTTGTACAGCCCTCTCGCAGTGTCCGGAGCAAGTATGGTGGGTCTGACACACCGGTGTCAATGTGTTCTTTTTTCCATTTCCAGGAGTGTATTTTCAAGTAAACCAAAATGTTGCATTAAAATCTCATTAGCAGTACTGGTAAATGTTCTAAGTATGTGAGCCTTATAGTCGTTACGTAATCGTGCAACTAACAAGCAAGAATGTACACACACAATAACACTGTGACGTCTGTTCACTATAACAATGCATTCGTAATTTCTGTTTAAATAAGTTCTCTTGGTTCTTGACTGGATATTTAACTTCAAACATTGTTGCATGTTAACAGATTCTAAGTCCGACAAAGCATACTAGAAATGTGAAGTGAAAAATTTTATGGCAAAGACAAAGTTAAAAAGCAGATTATCTTTCAATAAATGGTTTTATATGTGAAGTGTGGTGAAATCGTTTACTCTTCATAGTACGCAGAGTTTCAACTTTAACGCAATTATCGTGTGGTATACGTCGGTAAAGAAAACTGGAATTTTCCTCAAGGTTACCGTCTATGTTATTTTTCCCTGAGCCAGCGGCCGCACGTGGTTGCCTGCGGTGCGAGTCATTGTCTGTCTCTTTGTTGGCGCGCGTCGTTATTGGGATTAGGAGACCTAGCTTCTACAAATTCACGTTGTCGAAAGTACCCTGCTCTGTTTGAATCCCGCCAGTTCCGATGAAATTCAGGTCTGTCGTTATGATTATCTCGTCTGTCGTCATGTCGGTAGATTTCATAATTTCTTTCTTGTCGGTCATGTGGTGGAGAATTTCTCCCTGAATCGTAACTGCGCGCTGAACTGTTGCGTCTAAAGTTATTCTGTCTCCCCTGATAATAATTGTTTTGGTTTCCATATCGTCTGTGTCTCTGGCTGTCTCTGTAATAAGTCATTACTACGGAAATGCGATCTTTCTCTGTAACTATTATTACTCTGACAGTGGTTGTCATATGGGTGGTGTCTGTTTTGGTCACGATTTGCGTTGTAAGAATAGCCTTGTCGTGTCCAGTTATTATTACTTTCATCGCGGAATTGCGACGGATGTGATCTGTAATTGTTGTGCTCGTGCGTTCCGCGATTGTCAGTGTCAATTTCCAGTTCTTGTAAGAGTCCTTGAAAAGCTTAAATGTCGTCTTTGCAACGTCCTGCCAAAATAATATGTCGTAAATGTTCAGGCAGTTTGATTAAGCAAATACGGATGAGTTCTGAGGGGCTGTATGGGTTTGAAAGATACTGATTATTATGCAACATGTCTTCAAAATATTTGACAAGACTGGAAAATTCAGATTGTTCGAAATGTTTCATCATTATGATGCTATGTTTTACTCGGTCTTGTGTGGCTTGAGACCAATATGCTGAGAGGAAGGCATGGTAAAACTCTCCTTCACTGTGACAATCGTGAATGACCGATCGCATTCTTACAGCTGGTTCATTCTCCAAGTAGCCACACATAAATTCTAATCTGTGCTCTAATGACCAGTTGGGAGGAAAACAATGAGAGAATTGATGGAGCCACGCTTGTGGATGAATGTCGTTGCCAGAATTCTTAAACGTTTTGAATTTACGTGTAGTAATGAACAGCTTATAGTCAAAATCATCGTGTCGGCGAGTAGCATATCGGTCATTGTTAGGTCGTGTCGGCCGTTCCATCTCAAAATTCGGTGCACATTGCCAATTTCTTTCATAACTTCCGAAATGCCCTGTGTTATTATTTTGTGGTTGTTCCGTATTTCTATGTCCCTCTTCCCGTATTGGGGCGCGAGTGTCCTCTGAAATACGTAATTCTTGTACTACCTGTGTCAGCTGATCTTGTACTGCCCGGATTTCTCTTTTGTACTGTGTATTGATTTGATTTTGATTTTGTTTGAATTTTTTTTCTGAACCAAGTTTCAGAGTGTCCATTTGTGTTGAAATCGAATCTACTGTGTCCTTCAAGTTTTCCTGAGTTTTTGCAAGTTGCGTAACCGAATCGGTAGATGCAACTGAGTCAATTTTAGCCCACAAGGTCTCATGATTTTCATGAACAATGGTTTGCAGTTCTTTTATGGCTGCTTCGTGATTCTGTAATGCATTTTCATGCCGCGAAAAAATAGGTTGAAAATGCTCACAAATTTGTGTTTTTACGTCATTACAGACTTTTTGACATTTCGATTCAATGTTATGTAACTCAGTAGTTATATCTTCACGTGTTTGTTCAAGTGCGGTGTCTAACTTTTGAAGATTTTGTTCCATTGTGTCTAACTGTTGCTGTGTTTGTCTCTGGTGTTGTTCCATTGTGTCTAACTTTTGAAGATTTTGTTCCATTGTGTCTAACTTTTGAAGACTTTGTCCCATTTGTCTCTGATTTTGTTCCATTTGTTGCATTAATTGCAATAATAATGTATTAGTGTCTGGAATCTTTTTCTCTATGCTTTTTGGCAGTGCATTTTCACCGGCAACATTCACATTTTGACAAGCAGAAAATGTGTCTTGACTCATTTGAGAAAACGGTGAGGACCCAAAACCTGAATCTACAGTATTTTCGAAACTGTGTCCTGTCATTTCGGATTCCTGAGGCGAGCTGTAGCCAACCGATCGATAGATAATGCTTCCCTGTTCACCACCTGTTTCACTGTCTACAACATTATTTGCCACCCGCTCCATTTCCCTATGCACAATTACCAAATTACTACTTTGAACATTAGTTAATTCATTACACGGTGGAGCTAACACACTGCTTTCGTCTTCGCTGTCATTTCTCAATTTACTTTGGAGCCCAGTGTTACGTTTTTCACACGCCATTATTGTCACAATATTGCACACGACAACACAGAAAAACACAATTTGAAGAGCAAAAATAGGGGAACACATTAACATAGCACTGAAAATAATATCTAGTTAATTGCAGCTGCGAAATACTTGGTGCAAATCTACATGCGTGCCACACCTGTTTTACTGTACAACAATGAAAGACTGCAACTACAAAGGAGATTCTCTCTACAATTACGCGCTAGCAATAAACAAAATCTACACTAATTACACAAACTACAAGAAAAAATCAGAAGATTCCAGTGAGGTATCCTGGCAGGGTCGTCATATGAAACGTCCCCTTTTGGACAATTATACAGGACTGTGCTTAAGCTGACACACAATATTTTTTTTAGCGCAACGCAATCTGACTTTCAATAATCCCTACAAAAGAATGGGCCCTGACTAACATTAAACTATACCTTTCACAAATCACTTACCTCACAAAAATCTTCGCTACTCAAGCTACTGCAATACAGCAAGCGCCACTACTGCCAACTAAATAAAAGATTCAAACTATGGAAGGCACTAACTAGTGATAGGGATAGTTAGCAAATGAAAGATATTAATAGAGAACAAACACTGTATTTACCTTAATAGTCATAATATATATAGCAGTTCATGACAAATTACAAAACTCCGCCATCTCTCTCCCCACATCCACCACTGCTGGCGGCTCACCTCCAACTGCGCAACGCTACGCGCTGTTCACAGCCAGCTGCCTAACACTACAATGGCGAGTATTACAACAATGCAAAGCAACCACAGACTGCACACAGCACAGCCAGTGATTTTCATACAGAGGTGGCGTTACCAATAAAAAAACCTAAACAGCCTACTTGCAATATAAACTGATTTATTTCTGTTTATTTAAATTCTTTTTTTATATACATATCACCGGTTGTCGTATGACGATTAAAAGATTATAATTAATGTTAGTCTGGTTGGGAATTTGGTAAGCTAGACTGGATACCTGGTGAAACAGTTGCTCAGTAATGCAAGGTTAACTTCCTCAGATAGCTCACAGCTTTTAACCCTCTTTTATGGTATGGTCCATCAGCACCGCTTTCATAACAAATTAAAGCAACAACATTACAATATCTTCGACGCATCTGTATCTTACCTTTCGTTTACAAGGTGCCTAGTCAAGCACTTTTGCTTGCAAATGTTCCATGAAGTTATTTTGCACCACTGGACTAAGTGAACTAACCATGGCAACGCCTTAGAGCTGTTCGTAGAAGTTGCCGTTCCGCATGAAATAGCTCGTGGTGAGACATGCGTGAACAAGCTTGGGGATGTCTTGCGTGAAAATAGAACCGATATGTGAAAAATTCGCTCGTAATGCGAGTAGGACGGATACGTGCGCCGAACCACCTCAGACACGAGATGAAAAAGTAGAAAGGGTTACGAGGAGGAATGAGTATTCCAATACTTATGTTAGTCGTGTCACAAATCAAACGCTCAGCGAAGTGACACACCGGAGCAAGAAATATCGGGTGCGGCCTTACTACCATACATTTTCAGAGTGAAGGAGAGAATCGGCCGTATTTGTGCAAACACGGTATAAAGACTATTTGTAAAACGACAAATAAGATCAAAGTGTGTACCAGATCGCCAAAGGACGAAAGGGACCCACTCGCAATGTCGGTATTGTACCGCACACCAGATAAGTGTGGAAAATTATATGTTGGAATGACCGGACGATCAGTCATCTGCAGTATCAACGAACGTAGGCGGCATTTGCAGGTTGGGGCAGATAGAGAGATCGGCCGTGCCGGAGCACGCGCTGTGTGAGACAGACCGCAGAGTGAAATTCGCCGACACCGAAGTTCTTGCTCTCCAGGAGAGCTATCACATCTGCTTGTCCAGCGAAAATACAGAAACATGACAATGCGTTCAGCAAGTAGGGCGAAAGGTCCTCTCCGACAGCCGCATGATCTGTGCGGCTGATTGGTAACCGAAGAGGCTCTGGTTCGATTCTTGGACGGGTCGGAGATTTTCTCCGCTCGGGGAGTGGAAGTTCTATTATCCTTACGTTCGTATCGTCGTAGCTGACAAGAAAATAGCCTCCAGTATACTATAGTGCATTAACGAGATATCTGAATCGGCAGAAACCGAAAGCCAATAAACTGAAATAACAAAGCAAGAAGGAAGCCTCAAGGTGAACGGATCCTGGATTACCGTGCTGCAGAGAACGATCGTTGCAGGTAGCAAGAGGAGAACCACAGCGGTAATGAATACGTAAAAGACGTGGGACGTTGGCGAGCCAGTTACAGCTGATCTGTGGCCAGGAACTCGACTCCATTCCAACGGCAGCGATGGAGGGTAACGCTTTGACAGATCAAATGGCTCTGAACACTATGGGATTGAACTTCTGAGGCCATTAGTCCCCTAGAACTTAGACCTACTTAAACCTAACTAACCTAAGGACATCACACACATCCATGCCCGAGGCAGGATTCGAAACTACGACCGTAGCGGTAGCGCGGTTCCAGACTGTTGCGCCTAGAAGCGCTCGGCCACTGAAGCCGGCTGCTTTGACAGTGTCAGCCACTAGTGCTGTGAAAACATCAAAAAAATCATCAAAAGAAAACGTTGTCCGAAGAAACCGACACCGAAGCCAACAGGCAATTTATAAAATGTTATTGCAACAAATAAATGAAGACATTACGAAATTAGCCATAATGGCACATGCTGTCGTAAATTTATCACCTCATGAATAAGCAACATCTAATATGTACAATGGATATAACAATTAAAAGTGTTTGATCAGTGATGGTAACTGTTGTGTTTGTCTGGGAAACCATTCAGAATAGGGACTGGTCTGTTTATTATGTAGTATTCTGCCCAGTGGCAGGTCCATGTCTTCGTACGGAGAATTTATGATTCCACTGTTCCGTGTCTTCAGCTTCTTCCTTCAGCCTGTTGTATCTCCTTCCATCATTCATGTCGTCCAGATGTTGAATTCTTCTTCTTCCTCGTCCTGCGTTTCCTCTGAGTTTCCCTTCGATGACATCATGTATGAGTCCCTCGTGTCTAAGCACATGTCCAATCCAGTTGGCCTTTCTCTGAAGAACTGTACGCAGAATACTTCTCTTCTCTCCTACTCTTCGCAGTACATCGTCATTTTTTATGCGAGCTGTCCACTTGATCTTTTCCATTCTCCTCCAGCACCACATTTCAAGGCTCTCTAAGTATTTTTTCTCCTTTTTTCTCATGGTCCATGTCTCTTCTCCATTCAGTGCAATGCTCCAAATGTAGCACTTTATCAGTTTTTTCCTCAATGCCAAACTCAACTTGCTGGTCAGCAGAGTCCTCTTCTTGTTGAAAGCAGCTTTGACCGTGGCGATTCTTGCTCGGATTTCGTTGCTGCAGTGATCATCCTTTGTGATAAAACTTGCCAGGTACTTGAACTGATTCACATTTTCCAATTCCCGACTGTCAACAGTTATCTTCAAGTGTTTCTCACGTTTTGATACGCGTATCACTTTTGATTTTTTAATGTTGATTTCCATTGGTCTACACTTTTTTTTTTAATTTTTGCTCCGAATTAGTATTCGTTACATCGTGGGATTTTATTCCCGGTTCATCTCTCCCTCACGGCCAGACCCAACATTAGTGAACACAATTCACGGACTGCCGTCACCTCAGGAATTTCTGCGTCGTAAAACGGCACACTCCTCGCACTCTTTGGTTGGCTCTCCTTAACAGGGTTACAAAGTACCGTAACCAATGGAAGCCCGGCTAGTTTTTTTGTGTCGCCTCTTATAATGGAGGGTTGAGACCGGCGAGGAATTATCTGCTGCCAGTGGACACCTAGCTAGGCTAGCTAGCCGGCCTCCCCTCTAAACTGGGAGCTACCTGAGCGCGCCGCGGCCGCCTTCCCACCGGCAATCTCGCCGCTTCCCCGAAAAATGCCGGCCGAATTAAGAGCTGGGCCGGCCCGCTCGGCCCTTTGAAATGCTCGCAGCGCCGCCTTTCGGTGCCCCGCCGCTGCCCTGCTCTACAGTGTGAAAAGCATTTAAACCGACAAACTCTGGGAGGTTGTAGGGGACATCAAAACAAATATTTTTTTCCTATTGTGATTTTTTCCTATGAGAAGTATTTAAACCGGTAGAGGAAGATTTCTCTGGCCGCAAATTAATTAAACCAACAAACACTTTTCCATTTTTTATGACCAAGAGACAACACATTAACACAACCCAATTTCAATTACAGTAGCTTTTCAAAAATGCCTCCATTGCCACGTAAACAGAGGTTACTCCGTCGGATCATGTTCTGACTGACGCGGGCAAAAACCCCAGGAGAATCCTGAATTGTTCGTGCTGCTGCTACTATCCGGACAACCAGATCCTCTTCTGATGCAACAGGAGTTCCGTAAACAAGGTTGCGCATCTCTCCCCACACAAAAAAGTCCAGAGGCGACATATCTGGGGATCGAGCAGGCCATGGTACAGGACCACCTCTGCCAATCAACGTTTCTGGGAACCGTCGGTCCAGGAATCGACGCACACGGCGGCTGAAATGTGCCGGCGCCCCCTCCATGTTGGAACCACATGCGTTGTGTTGTAGGGAGCGGGACGTCTTCCAGCAATTCTGGCAAAGCTCTGGCGAGAAAATTGTAATAGTGCCTGCCATTTAATGGCCTAGGTAGCAGATGCGGCCGAGTTAAACAGTCCCCAACAACACCGACCCACACAATAACGAAGAACCGCACTTCATGAGCGCTAGTAACTGTGGCATGTGGGTTATCCTCACTCCAAACATGCGAATTGTGCATGTTGAAGACTCCATCACGCCCGGACGTTGCTTCATCGGTAAACAACACAGAGGATGGAAATGTAGGATGCATTTCACACCGTTCCAGGTACCACTGCGAAAACTGTGCTCTGGTTGGGTAATCAACTGGTTCCAGGTTATGGACACGCTGTAAGTGAAATGGACGTAACAATGGCTCTCGAAGGACTGTTCTTACATTCGTCTGATTCGTCCCCATGTTACGTGCAGTTGCACGAGTGCTGATTGAAGGATCCCGCTCCACATGCTTCCTCAAATTGCAGCGTTCTTACCGTGCGGCGGCGTCCCTGTCCAGGTAATCTGCTGAATTACCCGGTCTCACGCAGACGTTGGTACACAGCAGCAAAGGTCGTATGATGCGGGATACGGCGATTAGGATACTGTTGTTGATAAACCAGCCGTGCAGCTCGTCCGTTGTGGTGCGCTACGTAGTACGCACCAACCATATCAGTGTACTCACTCCAGGTGTATCGCTCCATTAGTGAACAGAGACAATGCACTACTACACTGGTGGACAGCAGTTGTTTACAACTGAACAGCGTAATACGCCCTCTAACAACTGAAGATCGTAATACGGCCTCTAACAACTGAACAGCGTAATACGGCCTCCACCGATTTAAATAATCCCCATAGGAAAAAATGACATTAGGGAAAAATATGTGTTTTGATGTCCCCTACTGAGTGCGGTTCTCACTATGAACGTTCTCTCCACGCCGGCTCCGCCGGAAGCGGATTAGTGGAACATCGGGCTATGCCGATTTGGCGGAATTGTAATTTCATCCCGAAGACTGTACTGGAACTCATGTACTTCTGTTCCTTCATGAGATCCATAACGCTGTAGACAACGGCGGTCAGGTTGATGCTGTGTGTTCCTTGACCTCAGGAATGCATTTGAAAGTGCCGGCAGTCTGGAACCGCAAGACCGCTACGGTCGCAGGTTCGAATCCTGCCTCGGGCATGGATGTTTGTGATGTCCTTAGGTTAGTTAGGTTTAACTAGTTCTAAGTTCTAGGGGACTAATGACCTCAGCAGTTGAGTCCCATAGTGCTCAGAGCCATTTTTTGCATTTGAAATCGTTCTCTACTGCCGTATAGTGAAAAAGAATTAAGAATTTATCGAGTACAGGACGAGATTTGCGACGGGACTCAAGACTTGCTTGGTGATAGATCTCAGCACGTCGCTCTTAACGGAACAAAATCGCCCGATGCAAATGTACACTACAGGCCAATAAAATTGCTACACCAAGAAGAAATGCAGATGATGAACGAGTATTCATTGGACAAATATATTATACTAGAGCTGACATATGATGACATTTTCACGCAATTTGGGTGCATAGATCCTGAGAAATCAGTACCCAGAACAACCACCTCTGGCCGTAATAACGGCCTGGGCATTGGGTCAAACACACCTTGGATGGCGTGTACAGGTACAGCTGCCCATGCAGCTTCAACACAATACCACAGTTCATCAAGAGTAGTGACTGGCGTAGCCGGCCGCTGGTGGCCGAGCGGTTCTGGCGCTACAGTCTGGAACCGCGCGACCGCTACGGTCGCAGGTTCGAATCCTGCCTCGGGCATGGATGTGTGTGTTGTCCTTAGGTTAGTTAGGTTTAAGTAGTTCTAAGTTCTAGGGGACTTATGACCTCAGCAGTTGAGTCCCATAGTGCTCAGAGCCATTTGAACCATTTTTGACTGGCGTATTGTGACGAGCCAGTTGCTCGGCCACCATTGAGCAGACGTTTTCCGTTGGTGAGAGATCTGGAGAATGTGCTGGCCAGGGCAGCAGTCGAACATTTTGGCTCAAATGGCTCTGAGCACTATGGGACTCAACTGCTGAGGTCATTAGTCCCCTAGAACTTAGAACTAGTTAAACCTAACTAACCTAAGGACATCACACACATCCATGCCCGAGGCAGGATTCGAACCTGCGACCGTAGCGGTCCCGCGGTTCCAGACTGCAGCGCCAGAACCGCGCGGCCACTTCGGCCGGCAGTCGAACATTTTCTGTATCCAGAAAGGCCCGTACAGGACCTGCAACATGCGGTCGTGCAATATCCTGCTGAAATGTAGGGTTTCGCAAGGATCGAATGAAGGGTAGAGCCACGCGTCGTAACACATCTGAAATGTAACTTCCACTGTTCAGAGTGCCGGTGTAACTAACCTGTTACTACGGGTTATTTCCTTATTATTGGGAATGGAAATACTTATTGCTTATGAAATTAACGTGAGAAGAGTAGGGTCGCCACCGACTCTAACCATACAACTAATCAAAGATTTGGTCGAGTCGGAAAATAAATTAATTTAATCACAGACCAAAAACTCACAAAAATTCATACGTTGTGATGTCGCTCATAAGGGGATACGATGTAATTAATAGTGTTCCCCGTGCACTGTTCACGACAATCAAACATTTAAAATAAAATAGCACATGCAAGAACACTGTGCAGAAGATCAGCTCCCAGCAACACACCTGAAAATAAGACTTAATCTAAAGCATTTGTTATAAAATACAAGGGGAGACTAATCACTGGACCTGTGCATAAGGAAACGCATTGGATGTGCTAACGGGAAAGCTACGAGGTGAGTGGCTTAGGTGCAAAAACGTAATCTCGAAACACAAGAGAAAATTGTAGATAAAATCATTTATTCCTAAGATAAGGATATGAGGCATGTACACGATTCCTGATAACACGTGGTTTGTGGAGACAATTTCCAGGTATAGTGCCCAAATTGCAACAATATCACATCACACAATCATGTTAACATTATCTAAAACAAACATGCGATCGGACAGTTAGTGATGCCGGTAGCCCAACAACTATAATGTTCTACCACGTGGTTGGCTCCCCACGGACGAAAGACACGTAAAGCAAGGAAAATTTACGAGAAGGCAACGCTATAAATATTTAGAAAGGTGAAAGCTTATGCAGGCACAGCTGAAGGCAAACAGACATTCATACAGAAGCGAGTGCTCCCTTCTTATCGACACCTTTGTGTGGCGCTCTTCCGGCGGATCCAAGTCTGCTACAGAAATTTGCTAAAAGAAAAATCTGCCAAAGCTTTGCATTCCTTGCTGCGACAAGGCAAAACAATCTTCCAGATTTGAAAAGCGAGACCAAAAGCTAACAGCTCTCCCCTCGCCAAGTAACAACGCGCCACGCGGTCAGTCTAACTCACCCTTCTTCGACTGGAACACAGCTGTGGACGCTTCCCGTACCGGCGGCAGACTGCCTCCCGCTTCTCCAGCCTCTTCCACGCTCCGCGTGGCCCGGAAAACCCAAAGATGCCATTTCCGCCACCAACCTAACGCAGGTGGATTTCTCACAAGTAGCGAAAACCTCTTTGCCTACTTGACCACTACGCGAGTTGGCTATTCTGTACAACTGCTGCTGAATCTGTACGACTATCGCAGACTTTCTGCAGCAGACTACGCCACCGTCCAGCAACGTGACACACAACCACATTCATTGAATCACGCCACTATGAGAGTAAAGAGAAAAGAGAAACAAGGAAAAGAAAGAGAAATTGTAATGAAAATGGGCTACCGGACTAATGAAAGGTGGCTACATGACCCTTTCACCGTCAATGCGAACAAGACGTGACCGAGACGTGTAGCCAGTGGCATCACATACCATCACGCCGGGTGATACGCCAGTATGACGATGACGAATACACGCTTCCAATGTGCGTTCACCGCGATGTCGCCAAACACGGATGCGACCATCATGATGCTGTAAACAGAATCTGGATTCATCCGAAAAAATGACGTTTTGCCATTCGTGCACCCAGGTTCGTCGTACACCATCGCAGGCGCTCCTGTCTGTGATGCAGCGTCAAGGGTAACCGGAGCCATGGTCTCCGAGCTGATAGTCCATGCTGCTGCAAACGTCGTCGAACTGTTCGTGCACATGGTTGTTGTCTTGCAAACGTCGCCATCTGTTGATTCAGTTAGCGAGACGTTGCTGCACGATCCGTTTCAGTCATGCGGATAAGATGTTTGTCATCTCGACTGCTAGTGATACGAGGCCGTTGGGATGCAGCACGGCGTTCCGAGCTACCCTCGTGAACCCACCGATTCCATATTCTGCTAACAGTCATTGGATCTCGACCAACGCGAGCAGCAATGTCGCGATATGATAAACCGCAATCGCGATAGGCTACAATCCGACCTTTATCAAAGTCGGAAATGTGATGGTACGCATTTCTCCTCCTAACACGAGGCATCACAACAACTTTCATGAGGCAACTCCGGTCAACTGCTGTTTGTGTATAAGAAATCGGTTGGAAACTTTCTTCATGTCAGGACGTTGTAGGTGTCGCCACCGACGCCAACCTTTTATGAATGCTCTGAAAAGCTAATCATTTGCATATCACAGCATCTTCTTCCTGTCGGTTAAATTTCGCGTCTGTAGATCGTCATCTTTGTGGTGTAGCAATTTTAGTGGCCACTAGTGTAATATCTAACGTGCGCCACGAAAGTATGACAGGAACATTGTCGTTTATAGTGTATATAAATGTTCAAGTAAAAAACGTCGGATGCTCTGGATGCTCTTTAGCACTGTTCGCAGATGATGCGCTTGTCTACAGCAAAACAGCAAGCCGGCGGAGGCTCTGTAATGGTGTGGGGCTATGCAGTTGGAGTGATATGGGACTCCTGACACGTCTAGACAAGACTATGACAGGGCCGGTCGTTGTGACCGAGCTGTTCTAGGCGCTTCAAAATGGTTCAAATGGCTTCGAGCACTATGGGACTGAGGTCATCAATCCCCTAGAACTACTTAAACCTAACTAACCTAAGGACATCACACACATCCATGCCCGAGGCAAGATTCGAACTTGCGACCGCAGCAGTCGCGCGGTTCCGGACTGAAGAGCCTAGAACCGCTCGGCCACCGCGGCCGGCTAGGAGCTTCAGTCCGGAACCGCGCGACTGCTACGGTCGCTGAATCGAATCCTGCCTTGGGCTTGGATGTGTGTGATGTCCTTAGGTTAGTTAGGTTTAAGTAGTTCTAAGTCTAGGGGACTGAGACCTCAGATGTTAAGTCCCATAGTGCTTAGAGCCATTTGAACCATTTTTTGACTCTGACAGGTGACACGAGACGCGACGGATAGCCGTGTGGTCTGAGGCACCTTGTCACGGTTCGCTGTCACCGTCTGAGGTCCGAGTCTTCCCTCGGACATAGGTGTGTGTGTGTTGTCCTTGGCGTAAGTTAAAGTTAGGTTAAGTAGTGTGCAAGCTCAGGGGCTGATGGCCTCCGTAGTTTGGTCCCACAGACCTTGCCATAAATCTCCATTTTTTACAGGTGACACGTACGTAAGCATCCTGTCTCACCATCTGCATCCATTTATGTCCATTGTGCCTTCCGACGGACTTGGGCAATTCCAGCAGGACAATGCTACACCCCACACGTCCAGAATTGCTATTGAATGTCTTCAGAAACACTCTTCAGAGTTTAAACACTTCCACTGCCCACCAAACTCCCCCAACATGAACATTATTGAGCATAGCTGTGATGCCTCGCAACGTGCTGTTCGTAAGACATCTCCACCCCGTCGTACTCTTACGAATTTATTGACAGCCCTGCAGGATTCATGGCGTCAGTTCCCTCCAGCACTACTTCAGACATTTGTTGAGTCCATGCCACGTCGTGTCCCGGTCCTTATGCGTGCTCGCTGGGCACTTTACGATGTTAGGCAGGTATACCAGTTTCTTTGGCTCTTGAGTGTACTGTTGACGAGAAACTGCTGGAAACAGTATCTACCGTAAAATATTTAGGAGTAACTATCCAGAGCAACCGCAAGTGGAATGACCACATAAAATGAATAGTAATAAAAGCAAATGAGAGGCTGAGATTCATTAACCCCGAGGAAATGTAGCTCAACCGTGAAGGAAATGGTTTATAAGGCGCTTGTTCCACCGATCCTTGAGTATTGTTGTGGTGAGCGTACTGTACGACCTTCGGTACACACACCATCAGATTATTTGACTTGTCGCTCTAACGAAGTAGGCGAGTGTCAGCAATATGTCTCGTGGTTTTATCATGGCGTGTTTATCTTCTGCCGTTAGGTCAGACGATAGAAATGCCACTTGCACGCTTAGAGTAGCAGATTGACGGTGACCAACATTAAACAGGACTTGATTAATTTTCACACACATTTATTAAAATAATAACAACCATAAACATTAAGTAACTTGATTCTGGATGCTATTTACAATTGACAATCTGAAGTTCCTTGGGTCTTGGTATGTTAATCTTATTCTCACATATCTCTGATACTTGACAAAGTGTCTATACATTTATCTTCATGGCTATGTACAGGAATATGATAATCTTCTTAGGTGCAGACTGAAACTTGACTATAGACTGGTACAGACTAATGCAGACTGGTAGAGACTGGTGCAGACAAATGCACTGTTACAGTAAAAATACAGTTTTCATTCTGCATGTGTGGAAGTTTTACACTGTGTAGATACATGCTTCCCGCTTGTTTTCAAACTTAGTTCAACCTGTTCCCATGAGTGGCGCCGTCACAGTATGTCTTCAAGATGGCTGCTACACTTGACGTTCGACAGAAGCAACGTGCTGTCATAGAATTCCTGTGCTGTGAAAACGAGACAGTGGGAAACATCCACGAGAGGTTGAAAAAGGTGTATGGAGATGCTGCTGTCGATCGCAGTACAGTTAGTCGGTGGGCGAGCAGGTTATGTGATGAAAGCGGGCACAGCATTATTGAGGATTGTCCCCGCAGCGGCAGGTCTCGTACTGCACACACTCCAGACAATGTGCAGAGAGTTAACGAATTGGTGACTGCTGAGAGACGCATCACAGTGAACGAATTGTCACCCTACGTTGGGATAGGGGAAGGAAGTGTTTGTAGAATAATGAAAGCGTTGGCGTTAAAAAAAGGGTTGTGGCAGGTGGGTTCCCAGGATGTTGACAGTGGCTCACAAGGAAACAAGAAAAGCGGTATGCAGCGAACTTTTGGAACAGTACGAGAATGGTGGAGATGAATTTCTTGGAAGAATTGTGACAGGTGACGAAACATGGCTCCATCATTTTTCACCAGAAACGAAGAGGCAATCAATGGAGCGGCATCATGCAAATACGACAAAGAAAAAAAAATTCAAAACCACACCTTCTGCTGGAAAAGTTATGGCTACGGTGTTTCTCGATTCCGAAGGACTCTTGGTTGTGGACATCATGCCAAATGGAACCACCATAAATTTTGATGTACTTTTGACGACACTGAAGAAACTTCAAGCCCGACTGAGTCGTGTTCGACCACATCGGCAAAAGCAGGATGTTTTGCTGTTGCACGACAATGCACGGTCACATGTCAGTCAAAAAACCATGGAAGCGACCACAAAACTCGGATGGACAACACTGAAACACCCGCCTTACAGTCCTGACCTGGCTCCATGTGACTATCATCTCTTTGGGAAACTGAAAGACTCTCTTCGTGGAACAAGGTTTGAAAATAATGACTCCCTTGTGCACGCTGCCAAACAGTGGCCCCAATAGGCTGGTCCAGAATTTTACCGTGTGGGTATACAGGCGCTGGTTATAAGATGGCGTAAGTCAGTTGAGAGAGATGGAAATTATGTGGAGAAATGAAAATATTGTTCTTAAAGGATGTATCTACACCCGGTAAAACTTTCAAACATATAGAATAAAAGATGGATTTTAAGAAAAATAGTGTGCATTTATTTCGGGCGACCCTCGTACAAGACAAGCGTTGTACATCACGGACAGGTTTACTGCCGAAATTTCGAGAAATCACATTCCGGGAAGAGTTGGACAACATATTACTTCCTCCCACACGCTTCTCCCGTAGTGACCACGAAGAGAAAATTCGAGAAATTGGAGCGAATACATTGGCTTATCGACAGTCATTCTTCCACGCGCCATTCACAAGTGGAGCCGGCCGCGGTGGTCTAGCGGTTCTAGGCGCTCAGTCCGGAACCGCACAACTGCTACGGTCGCAGGTTCGAATCCTGCCTCGGGCATGGATGTGTGTGATGTCCTTAGGTTAGTTAGGTTTAAGTAGTTCTAAGTTCTAGGGGACTGATGACCACAGATGTTAAGTCCCATAGTGCTCAGAGCCATTTGAAACTATTTTTTTTTTTCACAAGTGGAACAGCGTATGGGGGACGGGTGCGGGGGGTGGGGGGTCATTAGTGGTACCAGAAGCACCCTCCGCCACACACCTTTAGGTGACTTGCGGAGTATGATGCAGGTGAACATTCTTGACACTGAACAACGAAGTATAGTCATAAATTCCATTTAACATTTCAGAAAATCGGTGCCAATAAATGCTGATGAAAAACGTAAAAAAACGATGCAGTACGTGAATTACAAATTCACAAAGTCCTGTTGACAATGTTTATAAACGTCGAATGTGTCCACCGTTCGTCACAGGGCACGCACGAAACGGGCAGGCCATTCCTGTCCGGACGCGACCCAGCACATCAGAAGTGACAGTGAGAACAGCTGCTGCAGTGCGTTCTCTCGAGTCTTCGGGGTTCTGCTATATCTGATGAAGCCCCACAAAAAAAAAAAAAATAAAATAAAATAAAATAAATAAATAAATGAAAAATAAAAAAATCGCGAGGCGTCAGGTGCAGTGTCCGCGGTCAACACTCCAGCAGTGTCACATCACCAGCCGCAACGAGGCCTGTCCAGCGACGTGACAACTTCCCATCCAGGCAACCTCGCCCACATTTGTTGACATCTTCAGGGCGCTTTGTTCTCGTAAGATGGAATCCCTAAATCCCTGCTATCAGTTCCAAGTTACGGCCTGAACCGTAATTACAGGACACAAAATGGTTTCTCTTCCTAGTTCGTCAGCACTTTCAACAACAACGGCCAGTGGCGTCCCTGGCGGCAGTTTTCCAAAGTAAGTCCCCCGTACTGTATGTATCATTTCTTAGGTTATATTTAGGCATTTGCCATAAATTTCAACGTGTAGTAGTCAATTTTGCTATCAAAAATTTGGATGACCGAGTAAAAAACATTAAACTATGATAAGCACATGTGAGCCGTTTCTGGCGGTGGTGCCGCTGTGGCAATCACAGCTTTGGTGTCTCCCTCTGGTGGGAAAGGGGAAAAGGTAGCCTGTTCACGTGCATTTAAGGGACGCTATGAGCTCGGCAGGAGTACACAACTCAACACCACGCTCCCCATAAACTCTTCCAAGTATTGGTCTGCTTTCCACCGCCTTACTGGGAACCGCCCCACCCCCCAGTACCCTCTCCTCCTTAATGACCGTTCCTTTCCTGACAACCTCAGTACGGCCAACCACTTTGCCTCCCACCTCTCTGATGTTTTTTCCATCCCAGATGATTCCCACTTTGATTATTCCCTCTTCCCTGATGTCATGGACCGTACAAATACCTCTGTTCCTCCCCTTGCTCCTAGCTTCCAGTACTTGGGCCACACACCACCATCTGAACTTAACACTCCCATCACTACCCAGGACATCAGCCTCACACTCCGCACCAAACGCAACACTGCTCCCGGCCATGACTGCGTTACCTACCACCACCTCAAACACTGCCCTCCCTCGTTCCTTTCAATCCTTGCCACCCTCTACAATGTCATCCTTGCCACTGGCTTCTATCCCGACCTGTGGAAAACCTCCCGTATCCTGATGTTCTCCAAACCCAACAAGCCTCCATCTGATGCCTCTTCCTATCGTCCTATCTGTCTCACATCGGTGTTCAGCAGGCTCTTGGAATCCATCCTTTCCTGGCGCATCCATCACCACCTCCGCCAACACCACCTCCTCCCAAACACCCAATGTGGCTTTCGACCTTCCTTCTCTGCTGATGACCAACTCCTCCGCCTCACTCATCTCCTCTCCCTCCAGCTTAACTCCCGTCGCTCCGCCATTTTTGTCTTCCTTGACCTCGAAAAGGCCTACGACCGTGTCTGGCATCCCGGTCTCCTGTTTAAACTCCAAACCTACGCCCTTCCTATCAACTACATCCGTCCGGTGGCCTCCTTCCTCTCCCACCGCCCCTCCTATGTTACCATCCATAATGCCACTTCCTACACCTTCTACCCCTCTGCAGGTGTGCCCCAGGGCTCTGTCCTCTCCCCTCTACCTCCTGTACACGGCAGATATGCCCCAACCCCCCCACTCCAGTACACCTCTTGCAATATGCTGATGACACTGCATTCCTCGCCCTCGCTCCTACCCTCCAATGGTCCCAACGCCTTCTCCAGACTCACCTTGACCTTTTTGCTGCATGGTGTAACCAGTGGCTCCTGACACTCAACCCGTCCAAGACCCAGGCAATCATCGTAGGTCGTACCACTCGCTCCTTCCGGCTTCTGGATTTCTCCCTTACTGTCTGCGCCCGTCCTGTCCGCCTCACCCCCACCCTCACCTACCTTGGCCTCAACATTGACCGTCACCTCACCTGGATCCCTCATCTCCGCTCCATCCAATCCAAAGCCCACAACCGCCTCCGACTTCTCAAACTCCTCTCTGGCCGGACATGGGGGTTGCACCCCTCTACCATCCTCCAAACCTACAAATCCTTAATCCATCCCATCCTCTGTTATGCCAGTCCTGCCCGGATATCTGCTCCCCCCCCCCAAATTCTATAAGTCCATCCAGATCCTTGAGCGTCATGCACTCCACCTCGCCTTCCGTATACGCCTCCCGTCCCCCACGCAGATCCTCTATGATCTCATTCCTTTCCCCCATCTGCTCCTATTCCTCGAACATATCTGCATCCTCTACACCTCCCGCCGTCTTGAACCCCCTCACCCCCTGGTTGCTCCTCTCCTCTCCATCCCCGCCCCCTGCCACATCTTCACCGTTGTGTCCCCCCTACCCTCCATCTCTACACCCTATATCTCCTTTCCCAAGGTGGCTTCCATCAACTCCCCCTCCCGGATGATGCCCTCTCTCCCTCCATTTATGCCTCCTATCAACTCTGATCCTCACTCCCCCTCCTTTCCTCTGTCCATTTCCCGGGCTCCCTCTCCCCCTTCCATCCTTTCTTCCCCACCTCCCCTCTCTTTGCCCCCTTCTCTCCCCCGCATCCTTTTACATTTCCCTCCTCTCATTCCCTCTCGCGTCTGCCCTTCTCCCCCTTTATTAGTCCTCTCCCTCCTTGGTTCCCCCCCCCTTTTCGTTTTTTTTCCTCTCCTCCCTCCTTGTTTTTCCCCCTCCTGAAGGTCCCCCCCCCCCCCATCTGCCTTTGGCTCGGGGGTGTCATCTTTGTGCTGCCACTTTCGTGCAGTGTTCTCCAGTGAGTGTTCTACAGTGCGTGTTTTACAGTGAGTGTTCTGTGTTGTGTTTTTTGGGACTTGTTGCGAACGGCCATCATACTGTCGCTGGGTGTGCCTTTTATCTCTTGCGAACAGAAACCAGACTGTCGCCGTGTTTTTTAATTGTGTGTCTACTATGTTACTTGTCTGATTCCTGTGTATTTTATCTACATTGCCAACTCCTTTTGCTTTCTGTGTTAACTTTCCGCAGTTTTTTAAAAGTTAAGTGATTCGTGATGTGTTGTTTCATTTACTTGTTAAATTCTACTTCTGTTCTTGGTCAGTCTCTCGTCCCCAGCTTGCTCATCTGTCTCTCGTCCGCATTTTTTAGGCAGTTAGTGTCTGTCTGTCTGTCTGTCGGTCTGCCGTACGTTCATGCCTGCCTCTGTCATGTTTGTCGGATTCGGTGTTAACGAATTTATTGCTTAAGGTGTAAAGGGCGAATTCCTGAAATATGTTTTTATCTTGCCTATCATCTTGAGAGGCGGTATATTTGTAATGTAGAGCATGTTTGTACACTTTATGTAAGACTGCATTTCATGGGATTTTATTTAAATGATCATTTTAGTATAAAAAGTTGCCACTCTTCTACTGTAAGACTTCTTTTAAAAACAAGTTGCACTTTCGGTGGCAAATAATTTTTAGTGTGAGTTTTTTGTACCATTTCCATCCCTCTTATGGGGTGCATGTTAAAATGTTTTCGTTTAAAATGATCTGGTGTGTTGCAGATTTGCGCCAGTGTAGTCTTTCAGAGGTTGTTACGAGCGGTGGTCGTAACTACGGCCGTGTCAAAAGGGAGTGTCAAGGTTCTCAGCCGAAAGCTCATACTATATATATATATATATATATATATATATATATATATATATATATATAGTGTGATTAAATGTGTTAATGTTTTTGATGAATCGCTAGTAAAGAAAAACATTCCTTAAGAAAAGGTTTTTGTAAGTAAATTCATGGTTCAATATGTTATACGCTTAGGTAACAAAAGTCATGGGATAGAGATCTGCACGTACACAGCTGGCGGTAGCATACCGTCACAAAGTGTAAAAGGGCAGTGCAGGTGGCACAGGTGTCACTTGTACTCAGGTGATCCATGTAAAAAGGTTTCCGGCCTGAGTAAGGCCGCACCACGGAAATTAATGTTCAAAGCGGAACGATGCTTTGAACTAGATGCATGGGACATTCCATTTCGGAAACGTTGAGTATTTGAATCCTGCGAGATCCACAGTGTCAAGAGTGTGTCGGGAATAATTTCAGGCATCACATCTCACCACGAACAGTGCAGTGGCAAGTGGCCCTCACTTAACGACCGAGAGCAGCGGCATTTGCGTAGAGTTGTCAGTGCTAACAGACAAGCAACACTGCGTGAAATAACCGCAGAAATAGATGTGAGCTGTATGGTGAACGTATCCGTTGGGACAGTGCGGCGAAATTTGGCGTTAATCGGCTACGGCAGCAGACGACCGATGCAGCTGCTTTTGCCCACAGCACGGCATCGCTTGCAGCGCATTCCTGGGTTCGTGACCCTATCGGTTGGACCCTAGACGGCTGTGAAACAGTGGCCTGGTCAGATGGGTCCCGATTTCAATTGGTAAGAGCTGATGGTAGGGTTCGACTGTGGCGCAGACCCCACGAAGCTATGGATCCAGGTAGTCAACAAAGCACTGCGCAAGCTGGTGGTGGCTCTGTCATGGTGCAGGCTGTGTTTAAATGGAATGGAGTGAGCACTCTGATCCAAATGAACCGATAATTCGACTACTTGGAGATCACTTGCAGCCGTTCACGTTCCCAACCCGCAATGGTT
The DNA here is from genome assembly GCF_023898315.1 of Schistocerca nitens. NCBI lineage: Eukaryota > Metazoa > Arthropoda > Insecta > Orthoptera > Acrididae > Schistocerca > Schistocerca nitens. Next base: position 96,123,427 of record NC_064622.1, read on the forward strand.
CGCTATTGGTTTGAAGAATATTCGGACAATTCGAGCGAATGGTTTGGCCACACATACCGCCCGATTTGGATCCCATAGGACATCTGCGGGAGATAATGGAGATGTAAGTTCGTGAACAGAATCGTGCACCGGCAACACTTTCTCAATTATAGAAGGTTATAGAAGCAGCATGTCTCAATATTTCTGCATGGGATTTCGTACGAACTGTCGAGGTTATGTCACATCGAGTTGCTCCGCTAAGCTGGGCAAAAGGAGATCAGACTCGATATTAGGACGTGTCCTGTGGTGTCACTGTCAGACACCACACTTGCTAGGTGGTAGCTTAAATCGGCCGCGGTCCATTAGTACATGTCGGACCCGCGTGTCGCCACTGTCAGGATCGCAGACCGAGCGCCACCACAGGACAGGTCTCGAGAGACGGACTAGCACTCGCCCCAGTTGTACGACGACATTGCTAGCGACTACACTGACGAAGCCTTTTCTCTCATTTGCCGAGAGACAGTTAGAATAGCCTTCAGCTAAGTTAATGGCTACGACCTAGCAAGGCGCCATTTGTACCATTGCATGTATCTCAAGATAGTCTCACTTGTATCATCAAGAATGCTGTATACCAAAGGACGATATAAAAGTTAAGTGTTCTAGTAGCTACGTTCTTTTCTTTATCACATTCATTACGAATCCTGTTCCAGACTTCGCGCCAGTCGGCGTGTGTGTGACGCGTGCCCTTTCGGCTACTTCACTGTGGACTGGCTGCCTTAATAGTCCACTACATGTCCCATGAATTTTGCCACCTCAGTGTACATCTTAGTACCAAGTTTTCACATCGAAGGAAAAGATGACTCAAAGAAGGAAAAATTCATAATAAAGTTATTATGTTCAAGTTTTCAACAAAGTAGGTCTAAATCAGAATATGAGTTTAACATTTAGTGAAACATTAATCACACACATAGTAAACACTGTGCAATCCTACATGGGCATAACTCAAAGGTGTCAAACCCTCTCTAAAGTGCTACTGAACCCAGTCCTCTACGCAGGTTTCTTTGATCTAACAGTATTGTTTCCTGTTCATCGCTGAATATTCTGGGAATAATAAACTTTTTAGTTCAAAGAAAATTAAAAAAACCGTAAAATTTGTTGTAGGAGTATTTTTTGTCGGTTACAGCACGAAGGAAGACTGCAATGTAGTTCAAAATGGCTCTGAGCACTATGGGAATTAACTTCTAAGGTCATCAGTCCCCTAGAACTTACAACTACTGAAACCTAACTAACCTAACGACATAACACACATCGAGGCCCGAGGCAGGATTCGAACCTGCGTCCGTAGCGGTCGCGCGGTTCCAACTGTAGCCCCTAAAACCGCTCGGCCACCCCGGCCGGCGCAATGTAGTTACTTTTCTGTTTTGTTGCACAAATGACAAAATGGTAGATATCGAAATAGATGACAGAGGGTTAGAAAAACAATTATAACCGCTCAAATGTTGAAAGGCCGCTGGATCTGATGAGACACCAGTTCGATTTTATACAGAGTACGCCCCCTTTCTTGCAGCGGTGTACCGTAGGTCTCTATAAGAGCGTAGCGTTCCAAAAGATTGGAAAAGGGCACAGGTCAACACCGTTTTCAAGAAGGGACGTCGAACATATGTGCAGAACTATAGACCTATATCTCTCACGTCGATCAGTTGTAGAATTCTGGAACTCATATTATGTTCGAGTATAATGACTTTTCTGGAGACCAGAAATGTACTCTCTAGGAATCAGCATGGGTTTCGAAAACGACGATCGTGTGAAACCCAGCTCGCGCTATTCGTCCACGAGACTCAGAGGGCCATAGACACGGGTTCCCAGGTAGATGCCGTGTTTCTTGACTTCCGCAAGGCGTTCGATACAGTTCCCCACAGTCGTTTAATGAACATAGTAAGAGCATATGGACTATCAGACCAATTGTGTGATTGGATTAAAGAGTTCCTAGATAACAGAACGCACCATGTAATTCTCAATGGAGAGAAGAAGTCTTCCGAAGTAAGAGTGACTTCAGGTGTGCCTCAGGGGAGTGTCGTAGGACCGTTGCTATTCACAATATATATAAATGATCTTGTGGATAACATCGGAAGTTCACTGAGGCTTTTTGCGGATGGTGCTGTAGTATATCGAGAGGTTGTAACAATGGAAAATTGTACTGAAATGCGGGAGGATCTGCAACGAATTGACGCATGGTGCAGGGAATGGCAATTGAATCTCAATGTAGACAAGTGCAATGTGCTGCGAATACATAGAAAGAAAGATCCTTTATCATTTAGCTATAATATAGCAGATCAGCAACTGGAAGCAGTTAATACCACAAATTATCTGGGACTAGGCATTAGGAGTGATTTAAAATGGAATGACCATATAAAGTTAATCGTCGGTAAAGCAGATTCCAGACTGAGATTCATTGGAAGAATCCTAAGGAAATGCAGTTCGAAAACAAAGGAAGTAGGTTACAGTACACTTGTTCGCCCACTGCTTGAATATTGCTCACCGCTGTGGGATCCGTACCAGATAGGGTTGACAGAAGAGATAGAGAAGATCCAACGGAGAGCAGCGCGCTTCGTTACAAGATCATTTAGTAATCGCGAAAGCGTTACGGAGATGATTGATAAACTCCAGTGGAAGACTCTGCAAGAGAGACGCCCAGTAGCTCGGTACGGGCTTTTGTTGAAGTTTCGAGAACATACCTTCACCGAAGAGTGAAGCAGTAAATTGCTCCCTCCTGCGTATATCTCGCGAAGAGACCATGAAGATAAAATCAGAGAGATTAGAGCCCACACAGAGGCGTACCGACGATCTTTCTTTCCACGAACAATACGGGACAGGAATAGAGGGGAGAACCGATAGAGGTACTCAGGGCACCGATGTAGTATTTCTGCATTCCCATTGTGATTACTAGAGGGTAGACATTGTCACAGCGTACAATATACAGAATAATATCAGTTATGTCTAAAAATACGATAAAAATGTAATAATACTTACTTGCATACAAAGCACAACATTCTTTTGGTAATGTCGGGTACCGAAAAACTCACTAGAAAGAGGTAAATTGCTGCCACTCGGATGTACACCGTTGTTTTCATTCAGAATTGAGTGAACGATCTTGTTGCGCGACAGCTCACAATGCAGTAGTGGGCTGGGTGCGTCCACCAGCGTAGGGTTTGCTCGCGTCAGATACAATCTGGAAATGTTCCGTCGCTAAGAGACTGATTACATAAACAACTTAAGATAAAACTCGACTTGCATGGGTACTCTTTGATTAACTTAATTGTTGTGTTATCATAAACACTATAATACTTTGATTTTAAGGATTTTAAGATGGATGCACATTCTTCAGAGTGTCATTTAAATTTTACTCAAGTTATTTGTAATGATTGGTCTCACTCCATTGCACTGTGTACTGAACCTTGTAACACAAAGCTGTCAGTAACACAAAATAATTGTTTAAGAAGTTTGTAACACTACATGCACGTGTCACCGATGTCTCATTTATTTTTAGAGCCATCTGTTCCTCTTCCTTTTGGGTCCCACCTGTCTCTGTCTTCACTATATCCCACATAGCTTTTCTTTCGTTGCCTGATGTAATCATCTTTTTCTCACAATAGAGCAGCTTAGATTTCTGGATTATTTGCTTCAATATTTAGAGTATCCTTTGTAATGCATTACAATGCTAACATCAGAGCTGTTCCTAGATAGTAGATACAGTCTCCTTTTTGCCCCACATGATATCTTCCTTGAGTAATCCATGGTTTATTTTTAGACTTTTGTTTCATTTGAGTTACTTTTAGGGGAAAACAATTTTCAAAAGAGGAAGTAACTTTATTAATGAATGTTTTGTATTTTACATTTGAATCAGAAGTATTGCAAACATCTACCCAGTTCATGTCCTTGTGCATTCTCCTAAAATTCTCAATTTTTGACTGGTTTATTTCCGTCTTGTACTCAAATTTTATAGATTTTTTATCCTGAGAAGTTTCAACATTTAACACAAGACGCTGGATGTCATGATCAGATGATCTATTTACTATTTATTTTGTGATATGTCTAGTTTTGTCTCAGAGTATTTACATACCCTAGTTGCAAAGTTCACTGTAAAAATTAAATTGAATGACAGTGTTACTGATTGATTGTAATAATTGTTCACTGACAGAACTTTTCAATAAATCCACATTAAAATCACATGCAACCACTATATCATTTTGTTTCTGTGAGCTGGGAAAGGTTGGGTTGGGTTGGTTGGGGGAAGAGACCAAACAGCGAGGTCATCGGTCTCATCGGATTAGGGAAGGAAGTCGGCCATGCCCTTTCAAAGGAACCATCCCGGCATTTGCCTGGAGCGATTTAGGGAAAACACGGAAAACCTAACTCAGGATGGCCAGACGCGGGATTGAACCGTCGTCCTTCCGAATGCGAGTCCGGTGTGCTCAACACTGCGCCACCTCGCTCGGTCAGCTGGGAAGGTTCAAATGGCTCTGAGCACTATGGGACTCAACTGCTGTGGTCATAAGTCCCCTAGAACTTAGAACTACTTAAACCTAACTAACCTAAGGACATCACACACATCCATGCCCGAGGCAGGATTCGAACCTGCGACCGTAGCGGTCGTGCGGTTCCAGACTGTAGCGCCTTTAACCGCTCGGCCACTCCGGCCGGCCAGCTGGGAAGGTATTCTGTATATATTTACTATTATAAAGGACTCATTATTAAATACTACTCCTGTTGATAACTCGTAAGTGCTGCTCTGAACAAAATTTATTAATGCCAATAATCTTGAAATTTAAACAGTTTCTGAAAATGTGGATTTAAAAATCAAGGTTAAAGAACATCAGTGATACGATTCGCTGATGACATTGTTATCCTGAGTGAAAGTGAAAAAGAATTACATGGTACGCTGAATGGAATGAACAATCTAATAACTACACAATAAGGATTGAGAGTAAATCGAAGAAAGACGAAAGTAATGAGAAGTTGCAAAAATGAGAACAGCGAGAAACTTAACACCAGGTTTGATAGTTACGAAGTATATAAAGTAAAAGAATTCAGCTATCTAGGCAGCAAAATAACCAATGACGGACGGAACTAGGAGGACATCAAAAGCAGACTAGCACTGGCAAAAATGGTATTCCTGGGCAAGAGAAATCATTTAGTATCAAACATAGGCGTTAATTTGAGGAAGAAATTTCTGAGAATAAACGTTTGGAGCACACCATTGTATGGTAGTGAAACATAGACTATGGGAAAACGGAAAGAAGAGAATTGAAGAATTTGGGTTGCGGTGCTACAGGCGAATGTTGAAAATTAGGTGGACTGATAAAGTAAGGAATGAGGAGGTTCTGCGCAGAATCAGAGAGGAAAGGAATATGTCGAAGACAAGTAGAAGGGACAGGATGATAGGATATCTGTTAAGACATCATGGAATGACTTCCATAGTACTAGAAGTAGCTGGAGAGGGGAAAAACCGTAGAGGAACACAGAGACTGGAATACATCCAACAAATAATTGAGGATGTATGTTGCAAGTGTTACTTGAAATGAAGAGGTTGGTGCGGGAGAGAAATTCGTGTCGGGCCGCATCAAACCAGTCAGGAGACTGATGACCCCCACCCCAAGAAAAAGGTAGATTTCTTCACTTCATCCACTTCGTGATCATCAATGCTCATGCTACGTTTGAAATGGTTCAAATGGCTCTGAGCAGTTTGGGACTTAACAGCTGAGGTCATCAGTCCCCCAGAACTTAGAACTAGTTAAACCTAACCAACCTAAGGACATCACACACATCCATGCCCGAGGCAGGATTCGAACCCGTAGGAGCAGTGCGGTTCCGGACTGAAGCGCCTAGAACCGCTCGGCAACCGCGGCCGGCCATGTTAAGTTTCTCGCTGTTTTCATTTCTGCTGCTTCTCATTACTTTCGTCTTTCTTCTATTTATTCTCAATCCATATACTGTACTCAGTAGAGTGTTCATTCTATTCAGCAGATCCTGTAATTCTTCTTTCTTTCACTTACGATTGCTATATCACCAGCAAATCTTGCCATTGGAAACCGTTCACCTTCATTGTAACGACACTTTTGAAACTTTCTTTCATTTCCGTCATTGCTTATTTGACGTACTGACTGAACAGGGGTGGAAGACTACATTCTTCTCTTACACCCGTTTTAATTCGAGAACTTCGTTCTTTGTCTTCCACTCTTCTTGTTCCCTCTTGGTTATTGTACATATTGTACATTATCCTCTTGCCCTACAGCTTACCTCTATTTTTCTTAGAATTTCGAATATCTTGCAGCATTTGACGCAGCATTTAACGCTTCTTCCAGGTCGACATATGAGCGTGTCTTGATTTTTGTTTACACTTGCTTCCATTATCAACCGCAACGTTAGAAGTGCGTCTCTCGTGCCTTTCCTTTTCCTAAAATCAAACTGATCGTCATCTAACACAATCTTAATTTTCTTTTGCATTCCTTTGAACATTATTCTTCTCAACAGGCAGTATGTAAGCTAAACAGCAACAGTAAAATACAAATAAAGACAAACAGTTAGTAAACGGATAGCAAGCGGAATACCAACCTGCCAAACAAAATTGCAACGACATTCCGAAACTACCCAAACCTAGTAGGGTAAAAGTATAAAGTGGTTGAATTTTATGATTTTAAGAAGACTGAAAGAGCGATGTGTTTTAATAGCTAAAAACATTCAAGATCCAAGATCAGATAAATAGATTTTTATTTAAACCAAACGGTTTCGACAGACTTTGCTGTGATCTTCAGGTCTTAAAAAATCTTTTTGTTATGAAACGTATTAATTTTATGTTGGGCCTCATGGCAAGGTGCTCTATATTTTAAATATTTTGGTTATGACAAACTTTTACACAGAAACGCCAGAGAAACTGGTATAGGTATGCGTATTCAAATACAGAGATATGTGAACAGGAAGTGCAGTCGGCAACGCCTATATAAGACGACTAGAGTCAGGCGCAGTTGTTACATCGTTACTGCTGATGCAGTGGTGGATTATCAAGATTGAAGTGAGTTGAACGTGGCGTTATAGTCGGCGCACTAGCGATGGGACACAGTATCTCGGAGGTAGCTATGATGTGGGGATTTTCTCGTACGACCATTCCACAAATGTACCGTAAATATTAGGAATGCGGTAAAACATCAAAACTCCGGCGTCGCTTCGGCCGGAAAAAGATCCTGCAAGAACGGGACCAACGACGACTGAAGAGAATCGTTCAACGCGACAGAAGTGCAACCTTTCCGCAAATTGCTGCAGATTTCAATGCTGTGTCATCAATAAGTGTCAGTGTGCGAACCATTCGAGAAAACATCGTGTGTACCTTGATCACTGCACGACACAAATCTTTACGCCTCGCCTGGTGCCGTAAACACCGACGTTGGACTGTTGATGACTAGAAACATGTTGCCTGCTCGGACGAGTCTCGTTTGAAATTGTATCGAGGGCAGGTGGACGTGTACGCGTATGGAGACAGCCCCATTATTACATGGACCTTGCGTGTTAAGATTGGGTTGGGTTGGGTTGTTTGGTGGAAGAGACCAAACAGCGTGGTCATCGGTCTCATCGGATTAGGGAAGGACGGGGAAGGAAGTCGGCCGTGCCCTTTCAAAGGAACCATCCCGGCATTTGCCTGGAGCGATATAGGGAAATCACGGAAAACCTAAATCAGGGTGGCCGGACGCGGGATTGAACAGTCGTCCTCAGTGTGCTAACCACTGCGCCACCTCGCTCGGTTTGCGTGTCATCAAGACGGGACTCCTCATGCTGGTGGAGGCTCTGTAACAGTGTGGGGAGTTTGCAAAAAAAAAAAAAAAAAAAAAAAAAAAAAAAAAAAAAAAAAAGCTTCAAATGGCTCTGAGCACTATGGGACAAACATCTGAGGTCATCGGTCCCGTAGAACTTAGAACTACTTAAACCTAACTAACCTAAGGACATCAACAGATCCCTGACCGAGGCAGGATTCGAACCTGCGACCGTAGCGGTCGCGCGGTTCTAGACTGAAGCGCCTAGAACCGCTCGGCCACAGCGGCCGGCGGGGAGTTTGCAGTTGGAGTGATATGGGACCTCTGATACGTCTAGATGTGACTGTGACAGGTGACACTTACGTAAGCGCCCTGTCTGATCACTTGCACCTATTAATGTCCATTGTGCTTTCCGACGGACTTGGGCAATTCCTTCGGGACAACGCGACACCGCACACGTCCAGAGTTGATGCTCACTCTTCTGAGTTTAAGCACTTTTGCAGGCCACCAGACTCCCAGATATGAACATTGTAGTGCATATCTGGGATGCCTTGCAATGTGCTTATCTCCACCCCCTCGTACTCTTACGGGTTTATAGACAGCCCTGCAGGATTCATGGTGTCAGTTCCTTCCAGCAGTACTTCGGACTCGAGTCGTGTCCCTGCCACGTCGTGTTGCTGCATTTCCGCTTGCTGGGAGGGGGATTCAAATGGTTCAAATGGCTCTGAGCACTATGGGACTTCACATCTGAGGTCATCAGTGCCCTAGAACTGAGAACTACTTAAACATAACTAAACTAAGGTCATCACACACATCCATACCCGAGGCAGGATTCGAACCTGCGGCCGTACCGGTCACAGCGGCCGGCTGGGAGGGAGGGGGGCTACAAGATGTTACGCAGGTGTACCAGTTTCTTTGGCTCCTCTGTATATTATGTGGTAACTTTAATCCCAATGACAAATTGGCATGACGTCCAACGTAAAATGAACACGTTTCCTAACAAAAAGATTTTTGTAAGACCTGAACATGACAGCAAAGTCTGATTTCGTAGACTTTCCCGGCGTAATAACTTCAGATATTCTTCACGGGTTTGCAGCCGGATCATGTCGTCCAGACATAATATTTCGGCGGACATTTGAAAGAAGAACTTGATCATTTGAAGATTGTTTTTAAACACAATGGATATACGGAACAACAAATATGACATGCTCTTCAGTTTGGTCCGTCACGTGAGCCAATAGAGGATACGTTTGAAGCTGTTGCTTATTTACCATTTGTGGAAAGTATACCATCCAAAATTTCAAGAAATTTATGAAAATATAATATTAAAAGTGTATTTACGCCGGTGGCCAACACTAGAGCGCTTCTTGGCTCAGTTAGAGATAATTTGAGCTTGAGGAGGCCCGGGGTTTATGAAATTCCGTGTCACTGTGGAAAGAAGTATATTGGTCAAACTATTCGAACCAGTCGTAAAGGAAGTGGCTGGTCTGCAGAGACAGGTCGAGGATATAGAATCAGTGCGTAGTGGGAATGTCCGTGTTACTGATAAGTCGCGTGTATGTACAGTATTTAATAATAACTTTCTGAATATAGCTGGTGAACTAAATAGAAACCTAGTCCCAACAGGGAATCACACAGCGCTCTTAGAATAAAGTGTTACGAGACTGTTACCTGAAATGCTCCTCCATGACACTGACAAGAGGGAGATTGAGTTAATAATTAAATCACTAAAGACCAAGAACTCTCATGTTTATGACGGGGTATCTAGCAGAATAGTGAAGTATTGTTCTATGTATGTTAGCCCAGTACTCAGCCATATCTGCAACTTTTCCTTTAGGAGTGGTTGGTTTCCTGAGCGATTAAAGTACTCGGTAGTGAAGCCACTTTATAAAAAGGGAGACAGGGATAATGTTGACAATTTTAGACCTATTTCTATGCCATCGGTGTTTGCTAAAGTTATCGAGAACGTTGTATATACAAGGTTACTGGAGCATTTAAATTCACATAATTTGCTGTCAAATGTACAATTTGGTTTTAGAAATGGTTTAACAACTGAAAATGCTATATTCTCTTTTCTCTGTGAGGTTTTGGACGGATTAAATAAAAGGTTGCGAACGCTAGGTGTTTTCCTTGATTTAACGAAGGCTTTTGACTGTGTTGACCACAAAATATTCCTGCAGAAGTTGGACAATTATGGAGTAAGGGGAGTAGCTTACAATTGGTTCACCTCTTACTTTAAAAACAGAAAGCAGAAGGTAATTCTCCGCGATATTGAGAGTGGTAGTGATGTTCAGTCCCAATGGGACACTTTTCTAACTCACAATTCAACAAGAACCGATATTTTTATCAGACAGAATGGGCATATTATAAGCGAGACGGAACAGTTCAAGTTCCTAGGATTTCGGATAGATAGTAAGCTGTTGTGGAAAGCCCACGTCCAGGATCTCGTTCAGAAACTAAATGCTGCTATATTTACCATTAGAAAAGTATCTGAAATAAGTGACAGTTCAACATGAAAAGTAGTCTACTTCGCATATTTTCATACACTTATGTCGTATGGTATTATTTTTTGGGGTAATTCTTCTGATTCAAAAAGGGTATTTTTGGCTCAAAAACGGGCTGTTCAAGCTATATGTGGTGTAAGTTCGAGAACCTCTTGTCGACCCCTATTCGGTAGTCTGGGAATTCTGACATTGCCCTCACAGTATATATTTTCTTTAATGTCATTTGTTGTTAGCAATATTAGCCTATTCACAAGAGTTAGCAGCTTTCACTCAGTTAATACTAGGCAGAAATCAAATCTGCATGTGGAATGCACTTGCTTGACTCTTGTGCAGAAAGGAGTGCAGTATTCTGCTGCATCCATTTTCAATAAGCTACCACAAGAACCCAAAATTCTTAGCAGTAGCCCAAACACTTTTAAGTCTAAACTCAAGAGTTTCCTCATCGCTCACTCCTTCTATTCTGTCGAGGAGCTCATGGAAGAGCTAAAAAATTAAGCAAATTCCGTGTTACATTGTTGATTTTCTTTATTTAAACTTAAGACTTATTGCCTGAATATGTTTTTTATATTTCATTTTATCTGTTTCTACTATCGTGTTATAATTCCGTGTATTGACTCGTTTCCACGACCATGGAGACTTCTCCTTAATTTCGTCCCACGGAACAATAAATAAATAAATAAATAAAATAAATTCAGGAGCGGTGCGTGGAACATCATCGGCACACTCGGTTTTTCCAGCCTGAGATGTCGGCAGTGGCGGAACATTGCCTTAACGAAGGACACAGGTTGATGTATGACAAGACACAATTGATCTCTCCTGCTTCTCGCAATTGGGAATGTGTTCTTAAAGAATCCATTGAAATTAGATTATCCAGTAATATTATTAACAGAGATAAAGGTTTTCCTCTAAGTAAGATATGGAATCCGATTTTGTCCAACATTAAGCAACAACGGTCTTCTTTTCGGTCATTGGATTCTTCCAACTAGTGCTGTTCGATTTATCGTTTGCGCCTTCTCCCACCGGCGCGCTGCGTGTCTACTTGCCGCCAGGGGGCGGTGCCCATCATCTCACGCTCGCGCGGTGCTCTGTTCATAGTGTATAAAGGTTTCCGTCGTTGTGGCTGGAATTCAGTTCCGGCGAGGCAGTGCAGTAGCATTAGCTCACCTGAAGATGGCGGCCAGCTGGTCCGCCGAAATATTGTGTCTGGACGACGACACGATGCGGCTGCAATCCCGTGAAGAATATCAGACAGAAAAGTCTGTTGAAACCGGTTTTCTTTAATGACGAGATACTGATGCGCTCTTGGCTGTTGAGTGTTTTTAGCAACTGCAAAGTATCGAGCATTGAGTATTGGCTACTTGTTCCTGGTCCCTGGACTGGGGAGGCCACAACTGACTGTCACTGCTGGCTGTCGCGCGCGCTAGGCGGCGGGGTGACGGTAGCGGTGGGAGCGTCCAGTGGCGCGGAGTGCGGGCAGCGGACACCGCGGCGCCGGCGGAATGCAGCCTCGCAGGCCGCTGGATCCCCGGCGAGCTCGACACGCGTCCGCCGGCGTTCCCCGTCGCCCGTCCCCCGTTCCCCATTCCCCGTTCCCCATTCCCGCGGAGGGCCTTGTTAGCCGGCGCGGCCGTGTGATGGTTTAGCCGCGGGCGGCGGCCGGCGCCCGCCCTGTAATTTGGGCGGTCCCGCGCGGCCAGACAAAACACACAGCCGGCAGCGGCCTGCGAGGTTCTGTTCCCTGCCGCCGCCCTACCGGCAGCGCGGCTCACCGGACAGCTCGGCGGTAAAAAGCCCGGCGGTCTGCTGCTGCCGCGCTGCCGCCGCCGCAGAGGCCTGGAATTCGGTCGCGTGCTGCCGGGGTACCGTTCCCTAATTACGACCACACTGGCCGACTCGCCACGCCGACATCTCTCGCGTTAGCACGACCGCACTCGGGGAAAACGGCGCGCCACCCGCTGGTGACAGCTGCACCCTGCACTTACCCGTCCAAGTCTACACTTGCGAGGTGCCGGGGCTAGCAGTGTATTTAACACTAAATTCTTCTAGAACCTTCATATGTAAATGATGCTCTATTCTAACTCCGACTTTTGCTGTTGCACATCGATTAAGAAGAAACGCGAACTGACTGTAATCGACCCTGCAAGTGGAGTAGAAAAGAGTTTGGCACCTGCAATAATTTAATTGCATAGAAATTACTTGTCTTCTTGTTGTCTTCAGTCCTGAGACTGGTTTGATGCAGCTCTCCATGCTACTCTATCCTGTGCAAGCTTCTTCATCTCCCAGTACTTACTGCAACCTACATCCTTCTGAATCTGCTTAGTCTATTCATTTCTTGGTCTCCCTCTACGATTTTTACCCTCCACGCTGCCCTCCAATGCTAAATTTGTGATCCCTTGATGTCTCAGATCATGTCCTACCAACTGATCCCTTCTTCTTGTCAAGTTGTGCCACAAACTCCTTTTCTCCCCAATTCTATTCAATACATCCTTATTAGTTATGTGATATACCCATCCAATCTTCAGCATTCTTCTGTAGCACCACATTTCGAAAGCTTCTATTCTCTTCTTGTCCAAACTATTTATCGTCCATGTTTCACTTCCATACATTGCTACGCTCCATACAAATACTTTCAGAAACGACTTCCTGACACTTAAATCTATACTCGATGTTAACACATTTCTCTTTGTCACAAACGCTTTCCTTGCCATTGCCAGTCTACATTTTATATCCTCTCTACTTCGACCATCATCAGTTATTTTGCTCCCCAAATAGCAAAACTCATTTAGTAGTGTCTCATTTCCTAATCTAATTCCCTCAGCATCACCCGACTTAATTCGACTATATTCCATTATCCTCGTTTTGCTTTTGTTGATGTTGCTTTTTGTTGATGATTACTTAGGTAAAGGAAAGTTTCATTAACGTGGTGAGAAATGAAAGAGTTGCTCTGCCAATTAACACAATGAAAGTTCTGTCCAAAATAACAATTTGATTTATTATGACTAAACTCAAAATAATAACCAAAACACATGAAACATTTACAATACATCAAATTGTATACTCAAATAAATGCTGTAAAGGTGAAGTTGTCCATAAACTAGACTGTGACATTTATGACCATGTGGTATGTGGAGCCAATTCCTTGCAACTCAAATCTTAAGAGAAACACCTAGCCAACCCAGCTTTAATTGCTGCTACAGTAGGGAGAACTCAGACAATGAACACACAAGACAGAACAAAGTTAGAAAAGACGCACAGGCGCGCTCTGCTGAGCTCTGATTATCACCTAGTAAAATGCCCTAATCTGCGGGTGCTCCAGACATACATTACCAAGCTGTCTTCTTAACTGCAAGGACACGATCTGGCGTACCAGATGCGGTTGTTCCGGGCTAAAGACTTCCTAGCAAGACAAATGCGCCTCTGAGGGAAACGAAGAAGGCTCGCCACACAATCACTGACAGTAAAGTGAGTGATTTTAACAAGCGAAGTCACACAGTAACTCCGATACAGTCAACTTTAGCCAAAACTGCTCGAGACGGACAACATAGGTCGCTTGTACGCAAAACGCTCAATTGCCAACTGTACTCGGAAAGTTACGTTGAAGTCGAAACTTCAGTAACTTCGTAAAACAGTTAAAATTAAATGAAAGTATATTAGACAGCCAACGGAAGGCAGGCTGTCCAGAGCAGCGAGAGCTCAGTCTTGTAACCTACTCCGACCGAAAGGCGAGAGCCGACTCCCTCAAGAGCACCCATACAAACTGAACACAGAACATTCCCGCCCCCACGACAGTGGCCGTGGTTAACCGTTCCAACCATCAACTAGAAAACCGGCGGAAAAATCCACTCTATTGCCGGAGCACTACCATTCCACCAATGGAGATTCTTGGCGACAATTTCTCCGACGATTTTGCTACGTCACGGAGCTGTGCCCTGAGCAAGCCAATCACAGTTACGATTTTGCAGAAAACGCGGGAATTTGCCCGCCATGACTGCCTGGGAACACAAGTCATTCCCACGCCTCGCTGGTAGCCCGCCAGAAACGGTTTTCACTAAGTTTCTGCGAAGTAACGGAATCTCTAGCCCAGCCGCCACCTCTGGCCAATCTGGGCGAGTCGCTCCCGCTCTTATGACAATGTCGGCGTCTGGAAAGCATCCACTCGACTCCCTCACACCTATCGGCTTGACCCTTTCAAGCTCAGCAGAACTCACCTGTCACCGGACCACCCGGGTGACGAGAGACGCTGCGTGGGAAGTCCGCGTGTGACGGAATAGCTACTTTTCACTGCTTGCAATTAGAGAGGAAAATCGAATTACTCGGGGTAAGATAGAAATATGGGAGGGGGCTGATGCCACCTCTCACACTGAGGGGGCGACGGTCGTGTGCTAGCGGTATTCACACCTGCAGGTGGCGGTATTATGGCTTACAAGAGGTAAACAAGAGTAGTACGTTGGCGGAGCTTTCATTCGTACTCCGGCCACTCTGTGACAAGGTTTCCGGGATCATTATGGTCGCACGACGGGAATTCACACCTATATCTACATTTATACTCCGCAAGCCACCCAACGGTGTGAATGCCGGACATTTGCCACGGCGGACATTGCCACGCCGGACATTTGTCATGCTTGCCCCTTGGCCAGGTAGCTTGAGTAGCGATCCCTGAGGTAAGGGACGCCCTTCCTCGTACTTCTTCTGTCCGCTTTCAAACCACCGTCTCCACATCTTACTCCATACAACTATTACGTAAGGGACCTTCTTCTTCGACATCTTGGCGAAATACAGAACTTCTTTTCCGAAATCGAAATATTTATAACTTTTGGGAAACAAAATCAATACCGACGATTGGCTGGCTCTGAGCACTATGGGACTTAACTGCTGAGGTCATCAGTCCCCTAGAACTTAGAACTACTTAAACCTAACTAATCTAAGGATATCACACATATCCATGCCCGAGGCAGGATTCGAACCTGCGACCGTAGCGGTCAAGCGGTTCCAGACTGAAACACGTAGAACCGTACGGCCACACCGGCCGGCCAATACCGAGGATTATGTCAGTATGTAACTAGTTCTGCCAAGTATAAATACAGATCCCTCTGTCTGTACGGTACCTTCCTTTCATGCTTACTGATTGCGATTGAAACAGTCCATCGACAGGGGAGCAACAAGAAAGGAACGGCATAAAGAGAATGCGAATGTACGCTAATCATTTCTTTGTGATCACTGCATTTGTGCCTACTTTGCCGGCCGGAGTGGCCGTGTGGCTCTGGGCGCTACAGTCTGGAGCCGAGCGACCGCTACGGTCGCAGGTTCGAATCCTGCCTCGGGCATGGATGTGTGTGATTGCGACTGAAACAGTCCATCGGCAGGGGAGCAACAAGAAAGGAACGATGTAAAGAGAATGCGAATGTACGCTAATCATTTCTTTGTGATCACTGCATTTGTGCCTACTTTGCCTGTCGGAGTCGCCGTGCGGTTCTGGGCGCTACAGTCAGGAGCCGAGCGACCACTACGGTCGCAGTTTCGAATCCTGCCTCGGGCATGGATGTGTGTGATGTCCTTAGGTTAGTTAGGTTTAATTAGTTCTAAGTTCTAGGCGACTGATGACCTCAGAAGTTAAGTCGCATAGTGCTCAGAGCCATTTGAACCATTTTTTGTGCCTACTTTAATTACTACAACCGCATGCCCAAAAGATAATAACGAAAGAAGAAATGGGAATGTGAATGTTTGAAAATAGGAACGACATACTCCATACTAATTTAATCTCTATCCCTTGCGAAGAAACATTAGTTAATAAAGTGTAGCGGGACAATGTTCAAAACATGACTGAAAATACGTTCACTAAATAGAGACAAGAACATCTATGATTTACATGTCATCTAAAGTCGACGTACAATTTTAAAATGTTAGAAATAAGGAAATGAAGCAATACAGAATGCTATGCTTGCAACGTACGTTGTTGTTCTACATTGTTTAGCTCTGGTATTTACAGGGTCACAGAGAAAGCATTCTTGGTTTTGGAGGGAAAAGCCGTAATTGTAATGATCTGCACTACAACAGAAATAAGAAGCACAACTTAAGGAAAAATAATGTAATGTTGTTTCAGCTCACAAGCGACATTAAATCAGATGGTTCCTGTGACTTAGTATGGGCTGAGGTTATATTCGACAACCGGAATAAACTAATGACTGGCTCTTTTTACCGACCCCCGGTCTCAGATGAAACAGTTGCTGAACAGATCAAAGAAAAGTTGAGTCTCATCACATGCAGGTACGCTACTCATACAATTATAGTTGGCAGTGACTTCAATTTACCTTCAGTATGTTGACAAAAATACATTTTAAGACCCTATTGTAGATAGAAAACAACTTCCGTAATTGTTCTAAATGCTTTTTTAAATTATTTTGAACAATTAGTTCACGAGGCCATTCAGATTGTTAATGGTTACGAAAACACACTTGACCTCTTAGCCACAAATAATCCTGAGCATCACGACGGATACAGGGATTAGTGAACAAACAGTCAAGGGAGTGTCAATTCCGTAATAAAGAAATTCACCAAAACTAAACGCGAAATATATCTATTTATAAAAGCAGCTAAAAATTCGGTTGACGTCTTTGTAGGAGACAGTCTCCAATCCTTCCAAACTATGTAAGTGCCGACCATATGTGGCTTAAGTTCAAAGAAATAGTATGAAAAACACTCGAGAGATTCATACCAAATAAATTAATAAGAGACGGAACTGATCTCCCCACGTTACACAAAACACGACAGAAAGCTGCTGCAGGAGCACCGAAAAAGGCAAGTATAATTTGGACGCGCGCAAAATCTCCAAGATTGGCGAAGTTTTACTGAGACTCGAAATCTGGTGCGGATTTCAATGCGAGATGCATTTAATAGTTTCCACAACGAAAGTCTCTCTAGAAATGTGGCGGAAAATCCAAAGAGGTTCTGGTCCTATGTAAACCAGCGGAAGGGAATATTAAGTACCTTTACTGCGCGACAGCGATGAGGAGGAGGAGGGGGCGACAAGGGACCCAACCCTTCGGAGCAGGTAAAATCGTGGAAAATGTCCGGCGTGACAAATGTCCGGAGTGGAAAATGTCCGCACACCAACGGTGTGTGGCGGAGGGCACTTTACATGCCACTGACATTAACTCCCTTTCCTGTTCCAGTCGCGTATGGTTCGCGGGAAGAACGACTGCCGGAAAGCCTCCGTGCGCGCTCGAGTCTTTCTAATTTTACATTCGTGATCTCCTCGGGAGGTAGAAGTAGGGGGAAGCAATATATTCCATACCTCATCCAGAAACGCACCCTCTCGAAACCTCGACAGCAAGCTACACCGCGATGCGGAGCGCCTCTCTTGCAGAGTCTGCCACTTGAGTAACGCTATCACGCTTACCAAATAACCCTGGGACGAAACGCGTCGCTCTTTTTTGGATCTTCTCTATCTCCTCTCTCAACCCGACCTGGTACGGATCCACACTGATGAGCAATACTCAAGTATAGGTCGAACGAGTGTTTTGTAAACCACCTCCTTTGTTGATGGACTACATTTTCTAAGTACTCTCCCAATAAATCTCAACCTGGCACCCGCCTTATCAACAATTAATTTTATATGATCATTCCACTTCAAATCGTTCGGTACGCATACTCCGAGATACTTTACAGAAGTAACTGCTACCATTGTTTGTTCTGCTATCATATAATCATACAATAAAGGATCCATCTTCCTATGTATTCGCAATACATTACCTTTGTCTATGTTAAGGGTCAGTTGCCAGTCCCTGCACTAAGTACCTATCCGCTGTAAATCTTCCTGCATTTCGCTGCAATTTTCTAATGCTGCAACTTCTCTGTATACAACAGCATCATCCGCGAAAAGCCACATGGAACTTCCGACACTATCTACTACGCCATTTATATATTTTGTGTAAAGCAATGGTCCTATAACACTCCACTGTGGCACGCCAGAGGTTACTTTAACGTCTGTAGACGTCTCTCCATTGAGAACAACATGCTGTGTTCTGTTTGCTAATAACTCTTCAATCTAGCCACACATCTGGTCTGATATTCTGTAGGCTCTTACTTTTTTTACGAGGCCACAGTGCGGAACTGTATCGAACGCCTTCCGGAAGTCAAGGAATGTGGCATCTACCTGGGAGCCCTTATCTAATATTTTCTGGGTCTCATGAACCAATAAAGTGAGTTGGGTCTCACACGATCGCTGTTTCCGGAATCCATGTTGATTCCTACAGAGTAGATTCTGGGTTTCCAGAAATGGCATTATACGCGAGCAGAAAACATGTTCTAAAATCGACAACAGATCGATGTCAGAGATATAGGCCTATAGTTTTGCTCGACGACCCTTCTTGAAAACTGGAACAACCTGTGCTCTTTTCCAATCATTTGGAACCTTCCGTTCCTCTAGAGATTTGCGATACACGGCTGTTAGAAGGGGGGCAAGTTCTTTCGAGTACTCTGTGTAGAATCGAATTGGTATCCCGTCAGGTCCAGTGGACTTTCCTCTGTTGAGTGATTTCAGTTGCTTTTCTATTCCTTTGACACTTATTTCGATGTCAGCCTTTTTTTCGTTAACACGCTTTGGAAGCAGAATGGTAGTTGGGGCTGGACGCATTGGACATTTCATTTCGGAAATTTTCAGGGAATTCAATACTCCAGGGTCCATAGAGACAAGAGTGTGCCGAAAATACCAAATTTCAGGCATTACCTCTCACCAAGGGCAAAACAGTGGAGTGGCTGACGGCCTTCACTTATCGACCGAGAGCTGTGGCTTTTGCGTAGAGTTGTCAGTGCTAAGAGACAAGCAACACTGCGTGAAATAGCCACAGAATGTCGATATGTACGACGAATGTATTCGAGACAGTGCGGCAAAATTCGGCGTTAACGGGCTACGACAGCAGACGACCGACGCGAGTGCCTTTGCTAACAGCACGATATCGCCTGCAGTACCCCTCTTGGACTCGTGACCATATCGGTTGCACCCTAGACATTGGAAAACTGTGGCCTTTTCAGATGGGTCCCGATTTCGGCAGGTAAGAACTGACCCCACGAAGCCATGGACCCAAGCTATCAACAAGGCACTTTAGAAGCTGGTGGTGGCTCCATAAAGGTGTCGACTGTGTTTACGTGGATCGTTCACTGACAATGTTTACGTTCGGATATTTGGAGACCATTTTCAGTCTTTCTGTTCCCAAACAAACATGGACTTTTTATGGATGAAAATGTGCCATATCGCCGAGCCCCAAATGTTCGCTATAAGTCCACTAATTTGGCCACCCAGATCGCGCGCGTTGAATCCCACCGAACATTTATGGGACGTAGTGGAGACGTCAGTTCGTGGAAAAATTCTGAATCGGCAACGCTCTCGCAAAATATATATAGATCATGTAAGAGCACACCGACGAACATACTTCGATTACTCACACACTGGCAGTCAATGTTTTGTACACGTAAAACACCCAGAACACATAGACAAAAAATGAATATCTTACAACGTAATACAAAAAGCAGTACGACAGTCAGCGCGGAAATCCCTAAAATAGCACAAGACTTGCAGGCAGACATCATCTGCTTACAAGAACCTTATAATAGAAATGGGCAACTGATATGTCTGCCAAAACATGCTACTACAATAACAGGCAGCAATGGCTGCAAGGCTGCAATAGTAATTCTAAATAGAACTTATAACATAATTAAGGTAACACAGTTATGCAATCAACACTTGGTTACCATAGAGATAACTAACGGGAACGTCACATGGGTTATTGTATCCATGTACGCCCAATACAGCCATCAGACACAGCCGTACGCAGACTTCATCAGAGACCTAGTAATGTATGCCAGAGGCAAAAAATTTGTGATAAGTGCTGATATTAATTCCAGATTGATCCTCTGGAACTCAGACAGAACAGATGACAGAGTACGCATAATCACCGATCTAATACAAGAAACACATTTACATGTAAGGAATACAGAAGGACCTATACCAACATATGCAGGGTTCGATGGTACGAGAACTAATATCGACTTTACGCTAGCAAATAATGCAGCAATGGCATACGTAACAAACTGAACTGTACACGACAACATAACCAGTACTGATCATAAAGTCACACATCTACATCTACATTTATACTCCGTAGGCCACCCAACGGTGTGTGGCGGAGGGCACTGTACGTGCCAATGACATTACTTCCATTTTCTGTTCAAATGGTTCAAATGGCTCTGAGCATTATGGGACTCAACCGCTGTGGTCATCAGTCCCCCAGAACTTAGAACTAATTAAACCTAACTAACCTAAGGACATCACACACATCCATGCCCGAGGTAGGATTCGAACCTGCGACCGTAGCAGTCGCACGGTTCCGGACTGCGCGCCTAGAACCGCGAGACCACCGCGACCGGCCATTTTCTGTTCCAGTCGCGTATGGTTCACGGGAAGAACGACTGCCGGAAAGCCTCCGTGCGCGCTCGAATCTCTCTGATTTTACATTCGTGATCTCCTCGGAAGGTAGAAGTAGGGGGAAGCAATATATTCGATACCTCATCCAGAAGCGCACCCTCTCGAAACCTGGACAGCAAGCTACACCGCGATGCAGAGCGCCTCTCTTGCAGAGTCTGCGACTCGATTTTGCTAACCATCTCGGTAACGCTATCACGTTTACCAAACAACCCTGTGACGAAACGCGCCGCTCTTCTTTGGATATTCTCTATCTCCTCTGTCAACCCGACCTGGTACGGATCCCACAATGAAGAGCAATACTCAAGTACAGGTCGAACGAGTGTTTTGTGAGCCTCATCCTTTGTTGATGGACTACATTTTCTAAGGACTCTCCCAATAAATCTCAACCTGGCACCCGCCTTATCAACAATTAATTTTATATGATCATTCCACTTCAAATCGTTCGGTACGCATACGCCCAGATACTTTACAGAAGTAACTGCTACCATTGTTTGTTCTGCTATCATATAATCATACAATAAAGGATCCATCTTCCTATGTATTCGCAATACATTACCTTTGCCTATGTTAACGGTCAGTTGCCACTCCCTGCACTAAGTACCTATCCGCTGTAAATCTTCCTGCATTTCGCTGCAATTTTCTAATGCTGCAACTTCTCTGCATACTACAGCGTCATCCGCGAAAAGCCACATAAGCCACATGGAACTTCCGACACTATCTACTACGTCATTTATATATTTTGTGTAAAGCAATGGTCCTATAACACTCCCCTGTGGCACGCCAGAGGTTACGTTAACGTCCGTAGACGTCTCTCCATTGAGAACAACATGCTGTGTTCTGTTTGCTAAAAACTCTTCAATCCAGCCACACATCTGGTCTGATATTCCGTAGGTTCTTACTTTGTTTACGAGGCCACAGTGCGGAACTGTATCGAACGCCTTCCGGAAGTCAAGGAAAATAGCATCTACCTGGGAGCCCTTATCTAATTTTTTCTGGGTCTCATGAACAAATAAAGTGAGTTGGGTCTCACACGATCGCTGTTTCCGGAATCCTTGTTCATTCCTACAGAGTAGATTCTGGGTTTCTACAAACGACATGATACGCTAGCAAAAAACATGTTCTAAAATTCTGCAACAGATCGACGTCAGAGATATAGCTCTTGAAGACTGGGACTACCTGTGCTCTTTTCCAATCATTTGGAACCTTCCGTTCCTCTAGAGACTTGCGGTACACGGCTGGTAGAAGGGGGGCAAGTTCTTTCGCGTACTCTGTGTAGAATCGAATTGGTATCCCGTCAGGTCCAGTGGACTTTCCTCTGTTGAGTGATTTCAGTTGCTTTTCTATTCCTTGGACACTTATTTCGATGTCAGCCATTTTTTCGTTTGTGCGAGATTTAGAGAAGGAACTGCGGTGCGGTCTTCCTCTGTGAAACAGCTTTGGAAAAAGGTGTTTAGTATTTCAGCTTTACGCGTGTCATCCTCTGTTTCAATGCCATCATCATCCCGGGGTGTCTGGATATGCTGTTTCGAGCCACTTGCTAATTTAACGTAAGATCAGAACTTCCTAGGATTTTCTGTGAAGTCGGTACATAGAATTTTACTTTCGAATTCACTGAAAGCTTCACGCATAGCCCTCCTTACGCTAACTTTGACATCGTTTAGCTCCTGTTTGTCTGAGAGGTTTTGGCTGCGTTTAAACTTGCAGTGAAGCTCTCTTTGCTTTCGCAGTAGTTTCCAAAGTTTGTTGTTGAACCACGGTGGGTTTTTCCCGTCCCTCATAGTTTTACTCGGCACGTGTCTTGTCTAAAACGCGTTTTACGATTGCCTTGAACTTTTTCCATAAACACTCAACATTGTCAGTGTCGGAACAGAAATTGTCGTTTTGATCTGTTAGGTAGTCTGAAATCTGCCTCCTATTACTCTTGCTAAGCAGATAAACCTTCCTCCCTTTTTTTATATTCCTATTTACTTCCATATTCAAGGATGCTGCAATGGTCTTATGATCACTGATTCCCTGTTCTGCGCTAACTCACACTCAGAACACAATGACCAAATCACACACCAGACACATGTTGTTGCACAAAGCAGACTGGAACAAATTAACGGAAATTATCCAACGACATGATCTAGAAAACAACAACTGAAGTATTGATTATAGAGTACACAAGTTAATACAGGTAATACAACGTGCACAAAGCACTTCAATACCGACAGCAAAGAACACAAAATGCTCACCAGTACCATGGACCAACGAACTCACGAGACTCAAACAAAATGCGAGACGCAAACGAAAATTATATTAAGGGGCGATAGCAGATAGGGACAGACGAATAAGACTTGAAGCATATAGGCATGCACTAGACTTAATGTGAACAGACCCTATGCAACACGTGCAGACAACAATGGGAGCTATTTGTAACAATACAAACAGAGCAAAATATATGGGGTGAACCATAAAAATACTGACAGAGAAGATAAAAACCCCACTAGTTCTTGGAACGCTAAGGCAGCATGACGGCACGATGACGAGGGGATGGAGGAATACAGCGGAGTTTCTGCTTTATAAACTGCTCCCTGACGACGTTATCGATACAGACACACAATATCATGCAACACTAAGAGAAAGCCTACACACACCATACAACACTGCAACTGTCATATGTCCTTTTGCGCAAGAAGAGGTTGCGCTATCAATCTCAGAGCTCAAAAACAAGAGAGCATCTGGACCAGATGGTATCCACTCGGAAACACTGAAAAAACTAGCACCGCAGATCACCCCGCTCCTAACAACGTTACCGAACGATACCTTACGGCTGGGCAGGGTATCTACACTATGGATAACCTCAAAAGCAATTATTATTAAGAAATCAGCGGACAGGGATCCTCCAGATCCAAAGACTTACAGGCCAATATGACTAATGAACACCCTAGCAAAGATTCAGGAGAAGCTACTGTGTAAGCGCCTGCAAACACACAGAGCTCTCAGGGGTATGAGTCAACCCCAGTTCGGCTTCAGAACTGGCAGATCAATAGATGATGCTATCAACCAGGCCCTGCACTTAGTTAACACCACTAAACGGAAATTCGCCACGGCAATAATGATTGACATTGCCGGAGCATTTGATAATCTCTGGTGGCCCGCACTGTTTCAGAGGCTAAGACATCTGGTGGTACCGCAGTCACCGTACGACAGTTTTCTGGACTACTGTAAAGACCGAGTAGTCGAATGGCAGATGGACAGCCGGAAAGTAATTAAAAGAATTACCAAAGGCTGTCCTCAAGGGTCGATCTGCGGCCCCATCTTCTGGGACATAAAAATCGAACCCCTCCTACGACTTCTGGATGGGGATGACAGGTCAGACGGAATTGTCGCCTACGCATATTACCTATTTAGTTGTAGTCACTGCAAACAACAGAGCCCAGTTAGAAGAGAAAGCCAGTGGAATACTACAAACAATTACTCAGTGGCGTCACAACAACAAACTCAGGACAGCCGAAAACAAAACAACATACACTTTACTGAAAGGATCACTCCAAAGGAATCCTTCGGTTAAAATTGGGGACACAAACATCAAACGAGCACACGTTACGCGTTATCTTGGGGTACACATAGATGAAAAATTGAATTTCCACGAATAGATAAGGCTAACAACAGACAAAGCAGAAGAAATACTACACAAATTGGTGAGTCTAAATTCAAAACAGTACAGACAACCTCTACCAGTCATACGTATATACCACTGTGCGCTCTTCGAATCAGTACTCAGCTTCGCAGCTAGCACGTGGGCACATAGATTGAACGTGATAACCAACAAAGCATCCGTCAGACGAGGGCAGAGAAGTGTCCTGCCCTTCGGTGCCACCTCAGCGGATGCACTGTGTGTGGTGCTCGGAATATGCCCCATAGATATCACGATCAAATACAGAGCTGCAAGATACTGGTTAAAGGTGGGGAGACTAGATAAGGTACACACAATAACCGGTGTGCCGATAGAGACGATACGTCACCTTAAAAGTTGGCGTTTGGATACATGGCAAGGTGAGTGGGATGTAAGTGGTAAGGGACGTAGACTGCACGACTTCCTCCCTGACATAAGGGAGACATATCGATCCCAGCCGCGATATGGTACATTTCTTAACCGGACACGGACCTTATCCCACGCACTTAAACCGCGTGAGTCTGAGGCAGACACCTACATGCACATGCGGGGAAGAAGGTTCCCTAGAACACACTGTCTTTTTCTGCGGGCAATAGGCGAACAATAGAAATAGACTACACTTAGACTACACAGATGCAGACATCGATATATGCACAGCAATTAGAGACGAAGAAAAATGGGCACAATTAAACGCACTGACAAACAGTATTTCAGAAACAACACATGATGAGTACATGCGGACACGACATTACAGACATGCCTATGTGCAGCGTAACAACAATCTCCAGAGGGTGGACAGCAATACCCACAGTGACAGCGAAAATAGTGGCAATGAGGAGGAACAGGAGGAGGAAGCTGAGATGTGACAGTAAATAAGCATAAGGTGCCGGCGATCTAGCCAAGAAATCACCAAACGCTGTACATGGATGGGCACCTAAAGTAGTTAATACATAGGATTAGTAATAAATAGGATAAGCAACATTATTTCTCTACTAATAACCATTTCTGTGTGTGTGTGTGTGTGTGTGTGTGTGTGTGTGTGACTGGCGGTCAACGGCTCGAAGAAACCATTCCGAGGTATTCACCGTCAGTCACATTCGGTGATGGTACTAACAAAACTCTCCTCTTTCCTATATTCTTTTTTATATTCTTCTTAAAAAATAAAAAATTATTTATATTTCAACCTTAAATTATTGTTATTTTGAAAAGTATCATTCTTTGTAAATGTTGTAGATAAAACAAAAGAAAAGAAAACTGTAAAAAGAGGAAAAACGAAAATTGTAATATGTACGACCTGTCTTAAACATCAGGTAACAGGTCTATAATTTGGCAATAAATAAATAAAAGGCTCTCGCAATCATGGACGGCTATAGAGGCAGCATGGGTCAATATTTCTGCAAGTGACTTCCAGTGACGTGCTGAGTCCATTCCATATCGAGTTGCTGCACTATGTTGAGCAAAAGGAGGTGCGACATGGTGTAACGCCGGAAATGCATATCCTCGTATTTCCATCTATTGTACTATAATATTTTTTCCATATTTTGTTACCTGAATATATGACGTTTCTGTGTCTTTGTATATTGTAATTGTTTTACTATTTGTATATATATGCATTTATGTCGATGTATAATTGGTTTGTTTTGTGAATATTATTTGTATTTATACGCTGGGTCTGGCCTAGGGAAAACTATACTATCGAACGAATACATCGATAGGTCGTGTGGAGAACGAAAGTGATTAGGATCTTTGGTAGTGTTAACTCTGCCGCGTGGAGCGCGGGCTGAGCAGAGGGAGTCTGGCTGGGGTGGTGCAGTGGAGCAGGTGTGTTGTGTGAAGCTCCCGCGAGTTGCCGCGCTTTCGGGGTTTGTCAGCATGTAATGGCGCTCGACTTGCGATGATAGTTTCTGACATGGTGTCGCGGACGGGAAGCATTAGCTGGCGCACATCAAGAGCCCGTTTCGTCTGGTGACCGTGTCGAGAAGAAGGCGCGCCAACATCCAGCTTCTGCAAAAGCGACGGCCGACAATGAGTGACTGTCGCCACCTCCTCGATCGACGGCTTCAAACCTTCAATCAGCCAACAAGGAAGACTGGAAGCACGTAAACAGCGACGGCCGACAATGAGTGACTGTCGCCACCTCCTCGATCGACGGCTTCAAACCTTCAATCAGCCAACAAGGAAGACTGGAAGCACGTAAAGTTTTAGAACTGTATGGCAGACCTCAGCTTTTCAAACTTTTAAAATTGTTGCATCACAAAATTACAGCAACTTAGCATGAACCTTTGTTGCTCATTGTCCCAATTGCATTGCCAAGCAGGGTCCCTTCCTTTTCCGAAATGAGCCCGAGTGTCATTGAAATTTAAACGCCAGCATCATTCGATTTCACTGCTTTAATTTCAAAGTTCAGTTAAGGTATTCATAGCTGGATACAATATTTAGATTGCACAAGCACAAATTAAGAGTGCGAGTTTTGTTACCGTATTTTAGCTTACCTGTGACTGCAGCTCAGCTTAGTACGTACTAAATTTTACTGTTGTTAATTGTTCAGAATCATTTAATTCAAGTTCAAAGTTAAATCTCTTATTTCTAAATTGTGTAAATTCAAGTAGCTTTTCAAATGATTGTTGAGGTAATCCAAGACTAACCGTATTTTACTGAATTTCGATGTGCTTCAGAAAGAAAGCTCACTATTAACTTCAGTCACTAAATTAACTTTCGATTTTCCGGTTTTATTAATTCTTTTGCTAAATTAAGTCAGAGTGTAGCGAAATTTATTACTTCTGACTAACTTTCAGTTTTCACACTACACGTGTCAACCTTCAGTTGCCACGCTTCTAGTGCTAATTATATGAGTAATAACCTTTCTTTTTTCAGTTACTATAGTAATTGTCCTTAGGACTGGCGACCGTAATTTCCCCCAAATCTCAAATATCTAATTACTGCTAGTTAATTGTTAACGTAACGGCCGCACATTTACTTTCTTTATTAACTTTACCCCTTTTCAAAATTAATTTCCACCAGTTTCATTTGCATTTTTCCTTTCATTTAGATGTAACCTTTTCCTCCCTCTTTACCGACAAATCGACTTCGGTGACGATTGCTTTTTCCCAAATTTCCATTAGGTACACGCGGTTCAATTTTTCACTGCCATTAAGGTCGATAAGTGAGGGGGAGGTGCGACGTGGTATGAGGAGGTATCCCGTGACTATGGCCACCTCAGTACACATCTTCATCTACATCTGCATCGATACTCTACAAACAACTGTGAAGTTTGGCAGCGGGTACTTGTCACTGTACCAGTTATTAGGGCTTCTCTCTGTTGCATAACCGTAGCAGCGCCGCAGTAATGATTGTTTAAACGTCTCTCTGAGCGATGTTCTTCTCCTGAACCTTGTGAGATACGAAGGTCCTCAAAGAAGCACCTTTCCTCATTTTATTTCTCTGCAAAGTCTGAGGGGTTTCAATAACTGACGCAACACTTTTTTTTCTCTGACAGTTTCGGCTCAGAAAGTGTGGAATTTGTTGTAGGACATGTAGGACTATTTCTGCTTCAGCCTCTATAGTTTCATGAACTTTCGATAGTTGCTGCGCTATATGTATCCTTCAAATTGGCGTATGTAACACAGATGCGTTCCAAGCAAAGAGTTGACACTGAGTTTATGTTGATGGCAAAACAGAGCATCGCAGATATTCACATGCGCTTGCAGAATGTCTACGGAGACCTGGCTGTAAACAAAAGCACGGTGAGTCGTTGGACGAGTTGTCTTCCATCGTCGCAACAAGGTGGTGCACATCTGTCAGATCTCCCACTTGCTGGCCAGCCACACACAACTGAGACTCCTGCAATGTTGGAACGTGCGGACACTCCTCATTCGAGAACATTGACGGGTCATCCCTCAACAAGCGGGCTTCGACCTTGAAAGTCGTGCTGCAATCAGATACTGAACCTCACTCAACACGTAGAAGACGCTTTCGAACAGGGTAAGCTATTTCACAGAGGAGGACTGCACACTAGTTCCTTCTCTAGATTGTCGCACACATGAAAAAATGGTAGACATCGAAATAGATGACAGAGAGATAGAAAATAATTAAAATCGCTCAAAAGAGGAAAGGCCGCTGGACCTGATGGGATACCAGTTCGATTTTACACAGAGTACGCGAAGGAACTTGCCCCCCTTCTTGCAGCGGTGTACCGTAGGTCTCTAGAAGAGCGTAGCGTTCCAAAGGATTGGAAAAGGGCACAGGTCAACACCATTTTCAAGAAGGGACGTCGAACAGATGTGCAGAACTATAGACCTATATCTCTAACGTCGATCAGTTGTAGAATTTTGGAACACGTATTATGTTCGAGTATAATGACTTTTCTGGACACTAGAAATCTGCTCTGTAGGAATTAGCATGGGTTTCGAAAAAGACGATCGTGTGAAACCCAGCTCGCGCTATTCGTCCACGAGACTCAAAGGGCCATAGACACGGGTTCCCACGTAGACGCCGTGTTTCTTGACTTCCGCAAGGCGTTCGATACAGTTCCCCACAGTCGTTTAATGAACAAAGTAAGAGCATATGGACTATCAGACCAATTGTGTGATTGGATTAGAGTTCCTAGATAACAGAACGCAGCATGTCATTCTCAATGGAGAGAAGTCTTCCGAAGTAAGAGTGATTTCAGGTGTGCCGCAGGGGAGTGTCGTAGGATCGTTGCTATTCACAATATACATAAATGACCTTGTGGATAACATCGGAAGTTCACTGAGGCTTTTTGCGGATTATGCTGTAGTATATCGAGAGGTTGTAACAATGGAAAATTGTACTGAAATGCAGGAGGATCTGCAACGAATTGACGCATGATGCAGGGAATGGCAATTGAATCTCAATGTAGACAAGTGTAATGTGCTGCAAATACATAGAAAGAAAGATCCTTTATAATTTAGCTACAATTTAGCAGGTCAGCGACTGGAAGCAGTTAATTCCATAAATTATCTGGGAGCAGGCATTCGGAGTGTTTTAAAATGGAATGACCATATAAATTTGATCGTCGGTAAAGCAGATGCCAGACTGAGATTCATTGGAGGAATCGTAAGGAAATGCAGTTCGAAGACAAAGGAAGTAGGTTACAGTACACTTGTTCGCCCACTGGTTGAATATTGCTCATCGGTGTGGGATTCGGACCAGATAGGGTTGATAGAAGAGATAGAGAAGATCCAACGGAGAGCACTTCGCTTCCTTACAGGATCACTTAGTAATCGCGAAAGCGTTACGGAAATGATAGATAAACTCCAGTGGAAGACTCTGCAGGAGAGACACTCAGTAGCTCGGTACGGGCTTTTGTTGAAGTTTCGAGAACATACCTTCACCGAGGAGTCAAGCAGTCTATTGCTCCCTCCTACGTATATCTCGCGAAGAAACCATGAGGATAAAATCAGGGAGATTAGAGCGCACACAGAGGCATACCGACAATCTTTCTTTCCACGAACCATACGAGACTGGAACAGAAGGGAGAACCAGTAGAGGTACTCAGAGTACCCTCTGCCACACACCGTCAGGTGGCTTGCGGATTATGGATGTAGATGTAGAAGACAACTGGAGTTGCCTTTGTCGACCTAACAGCTGCATACGACACTATCAACCACAGGATGTTGCTGAGGAAAATTTACCAATTCACTAAGAATTACCAGCTAACATCCCTTATTGGTACACTCCTGCAGAACAGAAGATTCCAAGTCTCTCTCTATGGTAAGAGCAGATGGCGCATACAAAAGAATGGCTTACCTCAAGGCAGTGTGCTCGCCCCTGTGTTCTTCAATGTTTACACTAATGATCAGCCCATAACGGAAAATTCCAGGTTTTTCATCTGTGCTGACGACACTGCAGTGGTGCTCAAGGAAAGACGTTTGAAGAAGTAGAGGAAGAGTTGAAAATGTTTCAAATGGCTCTGAGCACTATGGGACTTAACAGCTGAGGTCATCTGTCCCGTAGAACTTAGAACTACTTAAACCTAACTAACCTAAGGACATCACACACATCCATGCCCGAGGCAGGATTCGAACCTACGAC
Organism: Schistocerca nitens; assembly: GCF_023898315.1. Classification (NCBI taxonomy): domain Eukaryota; kingdom Metazoa; phylum Arthropoda; class Insecta; order Orthoptera; family Acrididae; genus Schistocerca; species Schistocerca nitens. The sequence continues at coordinate 96,153,904 of NC_064622.1, forward strand.
TGTAGCGGTCGCGCGGTTCCAGACTGAAGCGCCTAGAACCGCTCGGCCACACCGGCCAGCAAGGTAAAGTTGACTTCTGCGCTAGATACGCTTGGTTCCTACTACAAACCCAAACATCTAAAGCCAAGTCCCATCAAGAATCAGGTGTGCGCATTTCTCTTGAAAAATAGAGAAGCTCGGCGGGAACTGGACGTTACACGGCAAGGCAAACGACTGGAGCATTGTTCAACACCATTATATCTGGGTGTTATCCCTGACCGAACTCTGTTCTTCAAGAAACATTGCCTAACACCAGGCTGAAAGTTAGTCCACCGAATAACATCTAGAGGAAACTCACATCCACCGCCTTGGGAGCAAGCCCTCCCATCCTGAGAATTTCGGCTCTTGCTTTGTGTGTGTCCCCTGAAGAGTATGCTTCACCTGTGGGGAGTGCATTCACTCACACCAAACAGGTTGGTATTGCAATCAATGAGACCGTCCTAATCTTGACAGTATGTATGAAGCCAACTCCGGTCGATAAAAGCGACCCGATTGTTGGAATACTTCCCCCCCCCCCCCCCCCAACTATTAGAAGCGCTGTTGCAGCTCATGTAGAGAGTGCTAAGCAAACTTATGATCCCCGACATCCACTGCATGATCATCAGGCTGTAGTCCGTCGACTGAAATCGAGAAAGAGTTCCATCGCCATGACTCAACCAGTAGAGTGAACACCAGAGTCTAATCGCATCACCAGGTGGAAGAGCAAGCTACCACCTGATATCCCTGTTAAGGAAGAGCTAGCTCCAGGAAATGACTTGCCCTACCCTATTTGGAGATCGCTCAATCGTTTTAGGGTGGGCGTTCCTCTTTGCAAGACCAACATGCGAAAATGGGACATTCTTCCAGCTGATGGAGATAGATCCTGCGAGTGTGGAAATACACAAGACCCGGCCCACCTGCTGGTTTTTCCTCAACTTGAACAACCCTGCACAGCACAGGATCTGATCGAGGGAAACAACGAGGCCATCGGAGTTGCTACCTTCTGGAAATGCTGACCGGACACGGAAATGAATGAATGATTGACGGATCGCCATTAAACAACTCGCTGCACGATTCGGCGTCTGTTTCTGGAAATGCATGGGACACGGGGTTCTGCTCTCTGCTCTTCAAACGTCTTGTCACTGGGTATGAGATCTGGTTCCACCATACAAGTCCTGAGACAAAATGTCAGGGACAACCATTTGGGATAGTCAGAGGTGTGTTTGTTGTGGGTACCTCGCAGCCTCACAGAAGACCATAAGGAGCAAATAAGGAAAATATGTGGCGAATTGACTGCGCGTTACGAAGTTTATCGTGACAATTTTTTGTCGAACATCGCCACAAGGAAGATGTTGTCTCCGACGTCGACCAGTAGCGATACTATGCGGTCACATAGGCTCTTCCACTAAGGTGGTGTAAGGCTGTCGTGCCGTACGGATATTATGTTGAAAAATACTTAAGTGTGGGGAATGGTATGGTGTATTGGAAGCCAACCTGCTTTCAGAAAAAAACGTATTGCATTACTTATTGAACGTCCCCCGGGGCTGGCGTTCGACTCGTACCTGTTGACAACGCTCGCTCCAGCTTAAGGTGCATATCGCAGTATCTTGCTAGTATGCTTACAACCAGCGTGGAGTTACCATTACAAAGTGCATCTGCTCGTGAACTGCGCTGTGTCATTCTTTTATTCGCAGCAAAAAGCTATCCGCTGTCGATTTCCATCGGGAGTTATCCTTTTGATTATGAGGTGGGCAGTGTGAGTTTTCAGATGGATAGACGTTGACGTATACAGTTTGTGGAGTGGCGCGAAGACGCGCAAGACAGCATACAGGGAGGCCCACTACAGTGACGTGTGAAGGTGCCATTATTGCAATTCACAACGTTGTGGAAGAAGATCGTCGTACCACCATTGACAACACCTTAAAGCGGCTACCTTATGGGGCTGCAGATAGACCCTCATCCATCGCAAAGACCCTAACAGACCATCTTCACTACCGCGAATTCTGTGCAAGATAGGTGCCACATTCCCTATGTGATGTCCTCAAACAGCAACGGATGGATTTAGTCAGAATGTTTCTGGAAATTCATAAGAGACACGGAGATATGCTTTTTACGCGGCTTGTCACTGGGGATGAGATCTGATTCCACCACTCGACTCCTGAGACAAAACGTCAGGGCATGGTGTGGAAGAAACCTAGCCGAAGAGCCCCAGAAAAGGCAAAGGTCACACATTCGGCAGGGAAAATTATGGCAACATCTTTTGGAATTGTCATGGCGTTTTGCTCGTTCACTACCTGCCTCGCGACACCACAAGGAATGGAGAGAGGTTCCGTAATGTCTTTAGGAATCTTCAAGCTGGCATGGAAAGAAAACATCCTGGAGGTTTGTCTCGCAAAGTTCTCTTCGTTCATGACAATTTTCGGTCTCATAGAAGAGCTCGAATGACGAAGGCAGAGCTGGGAACTGTTCCCGCATCCTCCATATTCACCGGATCTGGCCCCCAAGTTATTTTCACAAGTTTTCCCAACTCAGAGATCATCCTGAAGAGAAGCACTTCAACACCAATGGTGAAGTCACATCAACAATGAACAGCTGGTTACGAGCATGGGACCCGAGCTGGTACACAATAGTTTGGAAAAACTAGTGTCACATCAGCAAAAAGGCTTGAAAAAAACACGGCAATTCTGTAGAGAAGTAACAAAAGCATTGAATAATGTCAGCAAAATTATTTTAGTAGTATTGAATTGTGTGTAATGTTTTGTTATAAAATAGAGCAATTTATGTATTGGACGCCCCTCTTAGATACTTTAGGGGTTGTACTGTATTCTTAGATTGATCGTTTAAGGCTGTTTGTTAAGCAGCCTTTCTCGGGATAGTTTGCGTCTTATCGATTTCTCTATCGGATGAAATTAGTGGAGCTTTTATAGTTCGTAATTTCTCTCTGGTGGATGGTACAGAATAACGATGTTAGAATGTTGGAGTGATAGACGTGAATGTGCGCTGAGGGATGTGGATCTGTAGTACCTGCTTGTAGTTTGGAGAAGAACCACAATGCAGTAGGAAAATTGACGTCCTTCCCCCAGTTCCCGTACTTCTTTTATACTGCCTAGTGTTACAGGAGCATCCTTTGTTTCCGTCGAATGGTCAAAACACAGTTCTGTCGCAGTAACACAGCTTCGCCTGTTTCTACACGGGTGCAGAAGGTGGTAGATGTGGTGTCACCGCTAGACACCACACTTGCTAGGTGGTAACTTAAATCGGCCGCGGTCCTGTAGTACATGTCGGACCCGCGTGTCGCCACTGTGTACTCGCAATCCTAGCGCCACCACAGGGCAGGTCACAAGACACGGACTTGACCTCGCCCAGTTGTACGGACGACATAGCTTGCGACTAGACCTACCAAGTATTCCTCTCAATTGCCGAGAGACAGATTAAATAGCCTTCAGCTAGTCCATCGCTACTACCTAGCAAGGCGCCATGTGTATCATTGCTAATTGCTTACTACTATGCAAGAGATGTATTTCAACAAGAAGAACATCATTAAAAGTTAAGTAGATGACAATCTCTCTTCTTTTCTTTATAGTTTTTCATCCAGTCTCCTGTTTCAGAATTTACGCCCGTCTGCGTTAGTTTCGCGTGCACCTAGCCACTCATTGTGTCGAGACCTTAGGGAATCGACACAACAATATTTTGGCGACGAGGTGTGGTGCCGCGCCCACGTTGCAGTCTTTGTGTTATACTTGCTCTAATTTGCTTGTGTCATGGCTTCGCCGCAATCTCCAGATGTACTGTCCGAATTTTTTCGCTTGCAGAATCAGCAGACGCAGGCGTTATTGGAAGCCCTTGGACAGCTCGTCCAGGGTCAACGTGCGCTGCAAACCGATGCGGCGGCAGCCGCTTCTTCGCTACCGCAGCCACGCAACGCTGTCGCACCGCCATTTAGGCCCTTTGAGGCCACAACCGAAAGCTGGACTGAGTGGGCCGATCAGTTCAACTTTCACCTCACTGCTTATGGAATTCAAGGTAAAGAGCGGCAGCCGTTTTTGCTTTCTTGTGTCGGTGTGTCTACCTACCGTGTGATAGTGAAATTGTTTCCCCGACGCGACGTAGCAACTCTGTCCTACGAGGAAATTTTGTCGGCTTTAGATGCCTATTTCAAAGAAACAGTAAATGTAGTTGCAAAACGGTATACGTTTTTTCGTACAAAACGTACGGCCGGTCAGACTAATAGGGAGTGGGTAGCAACTTTGCAAGGCCTTACTAGAGACTGCGCGTTTGCCTGTGAATGTGGCCTCCCATATTCAGATACTATGGTGCGTGATGCAATTGCACAGAACGTTTCTGATGTTCGCATAAGGGAACAGATTTTGAAGCTAGTTAATCCCTCCCTGCAACAAGTGATAGACATTTTGGACAGGCAAGACACACTTGACTTTGCTCAGGCATCATTTGAAACTTCGCCAGCAGTGTGTCACATTAATCGGCCCGCCCGGCCCGCTGCACGGGACGCTAAGCAGCCCTCGCGCCCGACTTCGCTGCGGCCGCCTAGCTGGCAACCACGTGCGCCGCGTAAGCAAGCAAATGCAGTGAAATCTTGCCCGCGGTGTGCAACTAGACATTCGCGTGAAAATTGCCCGTCACGCCAAGCTATTTGCTTTTACTGCCACAAGAAGGGACATGTTCAAAGTGTTTGCCAGAAAAAGCTTAGATCAGACAATCACACAAATTCCAGGCCCTTTGCTTCGCGCAGGAATCGAACCCAGGACAATCAGGCTCGTGGACCTTCGCCCATGGACATTCATGTAGTTCATGCCCACCCGTCCAGTGACACTTTAGCTAACAGTGACTGTGTTCGTCCCACCCAACGTGTGCGTCGACGTCGCCGGAAATCCCGTAAAGTTGCAAGTGCTTCTGTACCTGTCTCAGTTCGAATTGCACGAGACAGTCGCTCTTGTCGTCAACAGGACAATAAACTTTTTGTGGACTTAGACTTTGCAGGAAAAGTGATACCATTCCAGCTCGATACCGGAGCTGCAGTTTCCTTGCTCAATCACGACACGTACAAACAACTGGGCGCCCCGCCATTGCGTGCCGCAAATGTTACGTTAACTAGTTACTCAGGACAGCACATACCTGTGTTAGGACAGTGCAGCCTTATTGCCGCATACAAGGGACAGACAAAACTTGTGTCATTTTATGTTCTTCGTTCCTCTAGTGCAGTGAACTTGTTTGGTTTAGATTTGTTTCAATTGTTTAATATGTCTATTGTAAATCAGGTCCTTTCAGTGAATCAGACTGTGCCTTCCGCCAGTGTTTCTAGTCTTTGTGAAGAATTTGCAGACATTTTTGCACCGGGCCTTGGTTGCGCTCAGAACTATGAAGCGCATTTGGAACTGAAAGACAACGCGCAACCGAAATTTTTCAGAGCGCGCAATGTTCCCCACGCATTGCGTGATGAGGTCGCCAGAACGTTGCACGATTTAGAATCTCAAGGTGTAATTGAACGTGTGCAGGCTTCTCTCTGGGCCTCACCCTTAGTAATTTTGCCAAAACCTTCCGGAAAACTGAGACTTTGTGTGGACTTCAAGGCAACTGTGAATCCGCAACTTGTGACTGCTACTTTTCCTTTGCCCCGCCCGGAAGATCTTTTTGACAAACTGTGCCCGGGAAAATATTTTTCAAAATTGGACCTAGCAGATGCGTACTTGCAGATACCTGTGGACGAAGAATCCCAGCGCGTCTTGGTGGTAAACACGCATCTTGGCTTGTATCGCTTCAAAAGACTGCCGTTCGGGTGTGCATCCGCCCCTGCTTTGTTTCAGCAATATTTACAAACTATTTGTGCGTCGGTCCCTACTGCTGCGAACTATCTGGACGATATTGTGATCTCAGGAAAGACAGAAGCCGAACATTTGCAGAATCTCCGAACATTATTTCAGGTCTTGCGTCAGAATGGTCTTCGCTTGAGGAAGGACACATGTGTGTTTTTTGCTCGTGACTTACCGTACCTGGGGCATGTCATAAATGCCCAAGGTATACATCCGAGTCCAGAGCACCTTCGTGCCATTCAGGACTTGCCGTCACCGCAGAACTTAAAACAGCTACAGAGTGTGCTGGGTAAGGTAAATTATTATTCAAAGTTTGTGCGCAATGCTTCTTCCATTTCAGCTCCGCTTCATCGCTTACGCCGTAAAGGTGTTCCGTTCGTCTGGACGACGGAATGCGAACGCGCCTTTCGCCAGTTGAAATCGGCGTTACTTTCAAATACTTGCCTTACGCCATTCGATCCCCGAAAACCCCTTTTGTTGATGGTAGATGCATCGGATTTCGGGATCGGTGCTGTGCTTGCGCACAAGGATGGCTCGCATGATCGCCCTATTGCCTTTGCGTCCAAATTGCTCTCATCTGCGCAAAGAAATTATTCACAAATAGAGAAGGAAGCTTTGGCTCTCGTGTTTGGTGTTTCAAAGTTCCATGATTTCTTGTATGGTCGTCACTTTACCATCATCACGGACCACAAGCCTTTGACATCGCTTTTTCATCCGAACAAGCCTGTACCTTCACGTACAGCGCAGAAATTCATTCGCTGGTCACTTTTTCTCTCGCAGTACCGCTACGATATCTTGTATCGGTCCACTGCTAAGCACGGCAACGCTGATGCGTTGTCCCGTTTGCCTGTTGCTGAGGATAAAGCATTCGATTCTTCCGAACTTGCTTGCATGTTCATTGATTCGGAAGCCGATGACGTGGTCGCATCGTTTCCGATTGATTTTCGTCGTGTAGCTACTGCCACAGCTGCTGACCCTGTCCTTGCTTCCGTTTTGCGTTTTGTTGCTTCGCAATGGCCCTTATCAAAGTCACGGATCGAGGATCCTTTGGTTCGCCGTTTTTTTGCTCACAAGGAGAGACTTTTTGTACGACGTGGTGTTTTGTTGTTGCGTTCCGATAATGATCAATCCCGAGTCGTGGTCCCACGTTCGTTACAGTCCTCTGTCTTACGGCTTCTTCACCAAGGACATTGGGGTATAGTGCGAACGAAACAACTTGCTCGACAGCACTGTACTTGGTTCGGAATCGATGCTGCGATTGCGAATATGTGCTCCTCTTGCGTGGCGTGTGCCGAACAACAATCCGCACCGCCGCGGAAATTCTTTGCCTGGCCGGAAGCCACTTCCCCTTGGCAACGCTTGCACATCGATTTTGCTGGTCCATTCTGGAATGCTCGATGGTTGGTTGTGATCGATGCTTTCAGTAATTTTCCTTTTGTTGTCCGGATGTCTTCCACGACGTCTTCTGCCACCATCCAAGCCTTGTCTGCTATCTTTTGCATTGAAGGTCTTCCGCAGACTATTGTTTCCGACAATGGCCCACAATTCATGTCCGCAGAATTTCAGTCGTTCTGCAAGGCCAATGGTATTCAACATCTGACATCCGCGCCGTTTTCGCCTCAGTCCAACGGTGCCGCGGAACGATTGGTCCGGACTTTCAAGTCGCAGATGTTGAAATTGAAAGAGTCGCATTCTCGGGAGGACGCTTTGTTGCTCTTTTTGTCTTCCTATCGCTCTCAGCCCCGCGATGGTCGCTCGCCGGCTGAATTGCTCCATGGTCGTCCTCATCGAACTCTGATGTCTTTGCTGCATCCGCCACATCAGGTTCCTGTGCAGCGGCAGACTCCTGCTTTTGCTCCTGGCGACGTTGTCTATTATCGCAACTATCGCGGTTCACAGCGTTGGCTCGCAGGGCGCATTCTTCGCTGCCTCGGCCGCGCGATGTATTTGGTTTTGGGGGCCTCTGGTGAGGTGCGTCGGCATCTCAATCAGCTGCGCCTCTGTCGTCGCCTGGGTTCTGCCGCTCCCCGTCTGCTTTCAGCGACGGAGCCGTCAGGTCAGCGCCCTGGGGACCCATCTACTGGCTCGCCTCATCCCCAGGTGTTACCGACGCTGCCTTCCATTTTGCCTCATGGCGTCGCGCCGCCGCAGCCGCCGCCGGCGCCGCCAGCAGCGGACGCTTCGCTGCAGCCGCCTCGCGCCTCCCTGGGTCACGCGCCGCCGCTTGCTTCCCGTGACCAGCCGTCCTCCGCCATGGACCTCTTGCCCGCTCCGGACCAGATGTCGTCTTCGCCCGTCGGGTGCTCCGACCCCATGGAGGTCGACCCTTCTGTCTCATTTACGTGCGCATACACCTCATGTTGACGTGCACCCTGGACTAGGTTTGCAGGCGTTTCCTAGCTCCCCTCGGACCGAATGGCCGGGTGCGGGTGGCACAGCCTCGCCTGTTGTTAGGCTCCCCACCTCATCGCATACGTCAACATGGGGTCCTCCCCACGGCGGGCGGAAGCCTTATCTCACGACCGTTCGCCGATTTGCGGGGGAGGAATGTGGTGTCACCGCTAGACACCACACTTGCTAGGTGGTAACTTAAATCGGCCGCGGTCCTGTAGTACATGTCGGACCCGCGTGTCGCCACTGTGTACTCGCAATCCTAGCGCCACCACAGGGCAGGTCACAAGACACGGACTTGACCTCGCCCAGTTGTACGGACGACATAGCTTGCGACTAGACCTACCAAGTATTCCTCTCAATTGCCGAGAGACAGATTCAATAGCCTTCAGCTAGTCCATCGCTACTACCTAGCAAGGCGCCATGTGTATCATTGCTAATTGCTTACTACTATGCAAGAGATGTATTTCAACAAGAAGAACATCATTAAAAGTTAAGTAGATGACAATCTCTCTTCTTTTCTTTATAGTTTTTCATCCAGTCTCCTGTTTCAGAATTTACGCCCGTCTGCGTTAGTTTCGCGTGCACCTAGCCACTCATTGTGTCGAGACCTTAGGGAATCGACACAACAGTAGATATATCTTTCTCCGACATCTACTCAGTTCTGACTCACATTAGAATAATCACATGCGCAAAGCTGCAGGGATGGTAGCGCCGAGTCTGAGGGGTAGGTGTTAGAAGCATAGGGGCTACCTAAAACCATGTTGGAATTTTACTGTAGCAGACATGTACAAGAAAGGTGGCTCGTTTCGAGATATGATTGAGCCAGAAATATGATTCACTTGTGGCTGTAATCATTAAAGGACTTTTGCATAGGATCCAATGCAGGTATTTGGTTGAATGGAAAGAGTTCATCCCAAATCATAGACATCATTTCTACCGAAGCGTAGCACAAGAGATCTGAAAAACTAGTGCACATTTCTAACGACGTGTTGGTCTGATAATATACACTGCGGCAATCAACATCTCGGTATTTGTCTGGAAAAACCACGTGATTCGAAGGTAACGCCATGCGTAGATTTATAAAGCTGGTATAGCCTTTAACATGGGTACTTGCGTGCACATGCAGAACCAAGACCGCTTGTCACAGTAACATACAGTAGTTGTTGGGACCGGTATTTTTTTTAACATGCTGTGGTTTGTAAGATAATTAAACACTTCTTTCTAAGGCACAGTGGTGGCACTCGCAACAAAAATTTATGAGACATGTCCACCTATAGTTGATTTTCGGTCAGGATTATTTCCTATCACCAGCGATCAGTTTTTGGCGAAGTATTATACTTAGTAGTAGGGGATGTGTAATAGGCTCGCCTTGAGCATCAGGTGTACAAAGTATGTGTTTGTGTTCTGACAAGAGCAGAGGAAATGACTATGTCCACTAGTAAGGAAGGTAAGGAAGGTATGCATTTGACGTCGAGTACTTTGGTAGCAAAGCGAAGAACATGTCAAGAATAGAACTGATGATACTATTTAAAATGGTACAAATGGCTCTACGCACTGTGGGACTTAACATTTGAGGTCATCAGTCACCTTGACTTTGAACTACACTCCTGGAAATTGAAATAAGAACACCGTGAATTCATTGTCCCAGGAAGGGGAAACTTTATTGACACATTCCTGGGGTCAGATACATCACATGATCACACTGACAGGACCACAGGCACATAGACACAGGCAACAGAGCATGCACAATGTCGGCACTAGTACAGTGTATATCCACCTTTCGCAGCAATGCAGGCTGCTATTCTCCCATGGAGACGATCGTAGAGATGCTGGATGTAGTCCTGTGGAACGGCTTGCCATGCCATTTCCACCTGGCGCCTCAGTTGGACCAGCGTTCGTGCTGGACGTGCAGACCGCGTGAGACGACGCTTCATCCAGTCCCAAACATGCTCAATGGGGGACAGATCCGGAGATCTTGCTGGCCAGGGTAGTTGACTTACACCTTCTAGAGCACGTTGGGTGACACGGGATACATGCGGACGTGCATTGTCCTGTTGGAACAGCAAGTTCCCTTGCCGGTCTAGGAATGGTAGAACGATGGGTTCGATGACGGTTTGGATGTACCGTGCACTATTCAGTGTCCCCTCGACGATCACCAGTGGTGTACGGCCAGTGTAGGAGATCGCTCCCCACACCATGATGCCGGGTGTTGGCCCTGTGTGCCTCGGTCGTATGCAGTCCTGATTGTGGTGCTCACCTGCACGGCGCCAAACACGCATACGACCATCATTGGCACCAAGGCAGAAGCGACTCTCATCGCTGAAGACGACACGTCTCTATTCGTCCCTCCATTCACGCCTGTCGCGACACCACTGGAGGCGGGCTGCACGATGTTGGGGCGTGAGCGGAAGACGGCCTAACGGTGTGCGGGACCGTAGCCCAGCTTCATGGAGACGGTTGCGAATGGTCCTCGCCGATACCCCAGGAGCAACAGTGTCCCTAATTTGCTGGGAAGTGGCGCTGCGGTCGCCTACGGCACTGCGTAGGATCCTACGGTCTTGGCGTGCATCCGTGCATCGCTGCGGTCCGGTCCCAGGTCGACGGGCACGTGCACCTTCCGCCGACCACTGGCGACAACATCGATGTACTGTGGAGACCTCACGCCCCACGTGTTGAGTAATTCGGCGGTACGTCCACCCGGCCTCCCGCACGCCCACTATACGCCCTCGCTCAAAGTCCGTCAACTGCACATACGGTTCACGTCCACGCTGTCGCGGCATGCTACCAGTGTTAAAGACTGCGATGGAGCTCCGTATGCCACGGCAAACTGGCTGACACTGACGGCGGCGGTGCACAAATGCTGCGCAGCTAGCGCCATTCGACGGCCAACACCGCGGTTCCTGGTGTGTCCGCTGTGCCGTGCGTGTGATCATTGCTTGTACAGCCCTCTCGCAGTGTCCGGAGCAAGTATGGTGGGTCTGACACACCGGTGTCAATGTGTTCTTTTTTCCATTTCCAGAAGTGTACTTAAACCTAACCTAAGGACATCACACACATCCATGCCCGACGTAGGATTCCAACCTCCGACCGTAGCAGCAGCGCGGTTCCGGACTGAACCGCCTAGAACCGCTCAGCCACAATGGCCTGCTATTTCTGTTTCCAGAGCCATAGGAGTCTACAGGGTGTATTTGCCATACTTCGCTCATTGTCGAATGTCGTTCAACAGAGACCGCGATCGTAACATTTAGTTGTAAGTACATGGATAAAATATATGTTATTGTTGTGGTCTTCAGTCTTGAGACTATTTGATGCAGTTATTCATGCTACTCTATCCTGCGCAAGCTTCTTCATCTCCCAGTACCTACTGCAACCTACAGCTTTCTGAATCTGCTTAGTGTATTCATCTCTTGGTCTCCATCAACGATTTTTACCCTCCACGCTGCCCTCCAATACTAAATTGGTGATCCCTTGATGCCTCAGAACATGTCCTACCAACCGGTCCCTTCTTCTTATCAAGTTGTGCCATAAACTCCTCTTCTCCTCAATCCTATTCAATACTCATCATTAGTTATGAGGTCGACCCATCTAATCTTCAGCATTCTTCTGTAGCACCACATTGCGAAAGCTTCTATTCTCTTCTTGACCAAATTATTTATCGTCCATGTTTCACTTCCATACATGACTACACTCCATACAAATACTTTCAGAAACGACTTCCTGACACTTAAATCTATACTCGATGTTAACAAATTTCTCTTCTTCAGAAACGCTTTCCTTGCCATTGCCAGTCCACATTTTATATCCTCAATACTTCGACCCTCATCAGTTATTTTGCTCCCCCCATAGCAAAACTCCTTTACTACTTTAAGTGTATCATTTCCTAATCTAATTCCTGCAGCATCACCTGACTTAATTCGACTACATTCCATTATCCTCGTTTTGCTTTTGTTGATGTTAATCTTATATCCTCCTTTCAAGACACTGCCCATTCTGTTCAACTGCTCTTCCAAGTCCTTTGGAGTCTCTGACAGAACTACAATGTCATCGGTGAACCTCAAAGTTTTTATATCTTCTCCATGGATTTTAATTCCTACACAGAATTTTACTTTTGTTTCCTTTACTGCTTGCTCAATATACAGATTGAATAACATCGGGGATAGGCTACATCCCTGTCTCACTCTCTTCCCAACCACTGCTTCCCTTTCATGTCCCTCGACTCTTATAACTGCCATATGGTTTCTGTATAAATTGCAAATAGCCTTTCGCTCCCTGTATTTTAAACCTGCCACATTGTTAATTTGAAAGAGAGTATTCCAGTCAACACTGTCAAAAGCTTTCTCTAAGTCTACAAATGCTAGAAACGTAGGTTTGCCTTTCCTTAATCTTCCTTCTAAGGTAAGTCGTGGGGTCAGTATTGCTTCACGTGTTCCAACATTTCTACGGAATCCAAACTGCTCTTCCCCGAGGTCGGCTTCTACCAGTTTTTCCATTCGTCTGGAAAGAATTCGTGTTAGTATTTTGCAGCTGTTACTTATTAAACTGATAGTTCGGTAATTTTCACATCTGTCAACACCTGCTTTCTTTGGGATTGGAATTATTATATTTTTCTTGAAGTCTGAGGGTATTTCGCCTGTCTCATACATCTTCCAGAATGAGATTTTCACTCTGCAGCGGAGTGTGCGCTGATATGAAACTTCCTGGCAGATTAAAACTGTGTGCCCGACCGAGACTCGAACTCGGGACCTTTGCCTTTCGCGGGCAAGTGCTCTACCAACTGAGCTACCGAAGCACTACCCACGGCCGGTACTCACAGCTTTACTTCTGCCAGTACCTCGTCTCCTACCTTCCAAACTTTACAGAAGCTCTCCTGCGAACCTTGCAGAACTAGCACTCCTGAAAGAAAGGATAATGCGGAGACATGGCTTAGCCACAGCCTGGGGGATGTTTCCAGAATGAGATTTTCACTCTGCAGCGGAGTGTGCGCTGATATGAAACTTCCTGGCAGATTAAAACTGTGTGCCCGACCGAGACTCGAACTCGGGACCTTTGCCATTCGCGGGCAAGTGCTCTACCAACTGAGCTACCGAAGCACGACTCACGCCCGGTACTCACAGCTTTACTTCTGCCAGTACCTCGTCTCCTACCTTCCAAAATTTACAGAAGCTCTCCTGCGAACCTTGCAGAACTAGCACTCCTGAAAGAAAGGATAATGCGGAGATATGCCTTAGCCACAGCCTGGGGGATGTTTCCAGAATGATATTTTCACTCTGCAGCGGAGTGTGCGCTGATATGAAACTTCCTGGCAGATTAAAACTGTGTGCCCGACCGAGACTCGAACTCGGGACCTTTGCCTTTGCCTTTGGAAGCCATCCTTGCTTAGCCATCCTTGCTTAGCCATTTTATGCTTCCTCTCGATCTCATTTATGAGACGTTTGTATTCCTTTTTGCTTGCTTCATTTACTGAATTTCTATATTTTCTGCTTTCATCAATTAAATTCAATATTTGTTCTGTTACACAAGGATTTCTACTAGCCCTCGTCTTTTTACCTACTTGATCCTCTGCTGCCACCACTACTTCATCCCTCAGAGCTACCCATTCCTCTTCTACTGTATTTGTTTCCCCCATTCCTGTCAATTGTTCTCTTATGCTCTCCCTGAAACTCTCTACAACCTCTGGTTTAGTCAGCTATACAGGTCACATATCCTTAAATTCCCATCTGTTTGCGGTTTCTTCAGTTTTAATCTACAGTTCATAACCAATAGATTGTGGTCAGAGTCCACACCTGCCCCTGGAAATGTCTTACAATTTAAAACCTGGTTCCTAAATCTCTGTCTTACCATTATATAATCTATCTGATACCTTCTAGTATCCCCAGGCTTCTTCCATGTATACAACCTTCTTTTGTGATTCTTGAACCAAGTGTTAACTATGATTAAGTTATGCTCTGTGCAAAATTCTACCAGACGGCTTCCTCTTTCATTTCTTACCCCCAATCCATATTCACCTACTATGTTTCCTTCCCTCCCTTTTCCTACTCTCGAATTCCAGTCAACCATGACTACTAAATTTTCGCTCCCTTCACTACCTGAATAGTTCTTTTATCTCATCATACATTTCATCAATTTCTTCATCATCTGCAGAGCTAGTTGGCATATAAACGTGTACTACTGCAGTAGGTGTGGGCTTCGTATCTATCTTGGCCACAATAATGCGTTCACTATGCTGTTTGTAGTAGCTTACCCACATTCCCATCTTTTTAGTCATTATTAAACCTACTCCTGCATTGCCCCTATTTGATTTTGTATTTATAACCCTGTATTCACCTGACCAAAAGTCTTGTTCCTCCTGCCACCGAACTTCACTAATTCCCACTATATCTAACTTTAACCTATCCATTTCCCCATTAAGAGAGCTGACATTCCGCGCTCCGATCCGTAGAACGCCAGTTTTCTTCCTCCTGATAACGACGTCCTCTTGAGTAGTCTACGCCCGAAGTTCCGAATCGGGGACTAAAATACATATGTGACCGATTTCTTAGGATGATTATTCTACGTGCGTGTGCAAGGCGTGCAGCGCCAGTGACCCGTGCGGGGATGAATCACGTTTCCCATTAACTGTAGGAGCTGTCCGAACGGAGAGGCCTGTTGGAGTGTTGGAATATAGATGACTTACCCGTATTGTCCTCTAGACGACCGAACCGCGAACTAATACTTAGTATGTGTTGGATAGTTTTCGTGATCGCGTGGAAAATTTAGGAGATTGAATATGGAGGTGTGTTTGCACTCGACCATTGTTCCCTCCCATGTAAATTGTTCGGCTGACTGCTTATGCAAATTTTGCGCCTTTGTTTAGTTGAGAGAAGATTGATTGTGGTGTGTGCATCTAGCATGTGAAAGACACGTTTGTCGGTTCTCTAGATATGAGTAATACCTTAGTTGACCTTGTAAAATATGGGGATGATTTTTAATAATCCCTGTAATTTACAAGGTCAACTAAAGTATTTCTCATAGGGGTGATTTTTAATCTGGATATAAAATGTAGACTGGCAATGGCAAGGAAAGCGTTTCTGAAAAAGAGAAATTTGCTAATATACAGTATAGATTTAAGTGTCAGGAAGTCGTTTCTGAAAGTATTTGTATGGAGTGTAGCCTTGTATGGAAGTGAAACATGGACGATAACTAGTTTGGACAAAAAGAGAATATAAGCTTTCGAAATGTGGTGCTACAGAAGAATGTTGAAGATTAGATGGCTAGATCATGTAACTAATGAGGAGGTATTGAATAGGATTGGGGAGAAGAGAAGTTTGTGGCACAACTTGACTAGGAGAAGGGATCGGTTGATAGGACATGTTTTGAGGCATCAAGGGATCACAAATTTAGCATTGGAGGGCAGCGTGGAGGGTAAAAATCGTAGAGGGAAACCAAGAGAAGAATACACTAAACAGATTCAGAAGGATGTAGGTTGCAGTAGGCACTGGGAGATAAAGAACCTTGCAGAGGATAGAGTAGCATGGAGAACTGCATCAAACCAGTCTCAGGACTGAAGACCACAACAACAACAACAACAACATTTTTAATCTGCTTCATCACTGACATCGTATTCGCGAGTGGAAATATTATTTTTCTCTATTCTTTTTTTCAAGCTTCCACGTAAATGTCTTCGCAGGCGTGACAAGTTTCTAGTTAGTCAATGGTTTACAGCACGCTCCATCTAGCTAAAGTTTTGGGTTTGCAGAGAAATAATTTCCAGTCCTTATCTTCGGAATTATGTTGCGCGAGAGATCGGTAGAATACTGTTGTGTGCTTGATATCGAGAAGTACCGCGAAAATGATATAATATTATGGTAAACCATGTGAAAATACATGTTTTCTTGTAATCCCAGAGCCTCTATATGGGTGCATAAAAGTAAGCAAGCAAGCAGGTCCGGACCAGAAACAGTAACGCGTTTGTGCCGAGAGGGAACGAGCCCAAATTTATAGAAGAGTTCTGAGAGTGACTTTTGTCCGCTGAGGGTGCTCTGGTCACCCGTTGGGGTTGGATGACCGCCGACCTCGCAGGGAAATATCTAGTGCTGTGAGAGTGTATATGGTGCTGCCTGTCTCTGCGGTAAATGTGCGAATGATGTAAAAGGGCTGATTTTGCATGGCACAGGATACGAACTGTATTTTTACTAGATCGACATGGTACACAGTGATATATGGATGGGCCAGAGATTCATTTCACTTTCTAATATTCAAGCTCCCGTCCTCGGTAGGAGGGCAGTGTAATTGAGTAGGAGTCTTTCCGTATTTGACGATATGTAGGGTACTTTACAAGGTTCAATTGTGGGTGCAATATGGCTATCTGTATAAAATAGTTTTCTGCGGCTGAGATTCTCGTCTGCAGAAAGAAAAAAAAAAGAAAAAATGGTGGATGGTGCTTCCACATCAGCGGCATCAGTAATTCGGCGGATAAATTCTGTAAGAACCAATCATAATCCCCATTCATTCACAAGATATCCTTTGTGCAGGGATATAGGAGTCTCTACATACCGGTGAGGACGTTTATGTATGTTGGAAGCAGGAAGGGTAAGATGTGATGGACGGTGTGCCACGTTAGAACCATCAGGAGAAATGCATTCAGCATTGTTCCGCGCTATTTTCGTAAACAGGTTCTGTTAGGACAAGAATTTCCTTGCGGACAAGCTGAGGCATCATAAAAGCTCCTAAAAAAGCGATAATTAACTATTTCTGGGACACTATACAATTTCCGACAGGTCGTCTTGGCTCTTATTTCATGTGAAGTCAGTATAACTTTGAGAATCTTTTAGATGGTGAGTCACCATGCCGACGTTTCATGGCGAGGCGTCAGTCACGTTGGGGCAGGTAAGCATGGCTGGACATAGCTCGTATGTGCCGTTAGGATAGCTAGGGAAAAAGCAGCCTGTGCTATTCTGGAACAGATTTCTATAGCGCGATCTGTGACGTCAGTATCCACAGGTATAGCATCAGCAACGGTAAAGACACGTTCTCCAGAGGCGTATCGCGTATGGGATCGATGTGAGCGCCCTTGGAGTTCTGTGGCGAGGTGGACAGGGGTGTGTGCTGTACCTCACGTCATCGTTGAGGACGTGACGGCGGAGGAGGAGATGCTGCGGAATCGGGCCGCTGCGAGCAGCCTGGTTGCTGCAGCCCTAACCCGCTAGCGGCAAGGATGTCAGAGCGATGCTGTGGCTGCCATGGCAGGGTTAGAGTCGGGGCTGGTGTCAGCAGCGGTGGCAGCGGCTGGGGCGGCGTCGGCGTAAGGCGTCGAGTGGTGGGATGTGTTTCTTTAATAGCGATCTGTTGTTCAAACTGTATTCCATTGATTTAACCGACCAATAGGATGCTGTGAATTTAAAAAACTTCTCCATACATGTGAAAAATATCGATTTAATTCATCTGCATAATTTTTTTTATATCAGCGTGGTGTTAGCAGCTCAATAGTTGAGGGGAGGGTGTGTGTGAGTGGGTGATATGGAGTAGAACAGCAAGTTAAGTGGAGAACGCTAGGTTAATTTGGATAATTTTTATGTAAATGCAGTACAGTAGTTTAAGGGGGTGGGTGACAAAGAAGAATGCGCCAGAAATGGCGTTCAAAAGCATGTGAAATTCGGAAAGTGTACCTGAAAATGGTGAGGGGACATAACTAATTACTTAATTTGGTATCAAAGGAGGTAGAACAGTTTAAGGGAATTGGGGTAAGATGGAAAACCACTTAAAAGAATAATAGGTTATGTGCCGACAAAGGGCCAAACATTAGGTTAAGACAGCCAGAGTACAGTGCTGAAGCCGGCCGCGGTGGTCTCGCGGTTCTAGGCGCGCAGTCCGGAACCGTGCGACTGCTACGGTCGCAGGTTCGAATCCTGCCTCGGGCATGGATGTGTGTGCTGTCTGTAGGTTAGTTAGGTTTAAGTAGTTCTAAGTTCTAGGGGACTTATGACCACAGCAGTTGAGTCCCATAGTGCTCAGAGCCACAGTGCTGAACATTAGGTTATGCAACATGTTTGCTCCATGTAATTACTTCTTACAAGACCTACATGTTTCCAAACAGCAGAGAATGATGAGCAACAGAAATTCATCCCCCAACAAATTGTTTTTTTTACAAATAAACAATATACCCTAGAATATCCTGTTATGAGACCTTCCTCGCCACCACCAGACCACCATCTTGTATTACATCATGGAAGGGGCGGCAGGGCCCTCTGGTGGCGGTACTGTGTACTAGATCAGTTGGACTCCAGAGCCCATGTCGACCACACTGTTTCCCGCCATCTTCCCCACCATTTTCCCTGCCATCTTGGATTATGTCACAGAATGAACAACAACGCCTCTGGTGGCAGTACTGTGTACTAGGTCAGTTGGAATCTGGACCTTGTGGTTGACACACTATATGGAGGTAATGCCTCTAATTGTTTAAATAAATAGTGCATGCAAAATAAAGAGTTATGTCCAGCACAGGTAGAGTTGTCTTCCCACCATTTCCTAGGAAGAAGTAGCATTCAGATGACTTAGGTTAGATGAGATAGCCCAAGTGCCCTTTCTTTCTCGCCATTTTGTTATGTTAGTAGAGATAGTCGAATTGACCTATCTTCTCTCCAAAATTCAAACTTCCTGCCAGTTCCTAGGAAGAGGTGGCTGTCAGATGACTTAGGTTAGTGGAGGTAGCCCAAGTGACCTATCTTCCCACCATTTTATTATGTTGCTAGAGGTTGCATTATCCTGATAGAATTTGAACCTTCCACGAAGGGGTGTGGCAGGGGGGGGGGGGTGGCACTTTCCCATCAGAGAGGTTAATTAATTGATCAACTGAATTAATTAGTGAATCAAATGGATAAGAGTGAGAGTGGGGCCAATTCCAATAACTTCTGAAAATCTACATGCAGCAGCGAGGGGGTAGGGGGTTGTGGGATGGGGGGTGGGGGGGACAATAGGTTAAGTGCCTCTCAAGCAAAAGGAAATGGGAGTGACATGGAAAAGCACTTAACAGAACAATAGGTTAAGTACCTGTCAATCAAAGGAGAACAACAGGTTTGCCCCTGAGTGCATACTTGCCCCTGGTGTGGGCAACCTGCACTAACAAACTGCGCTCGCGCAGCCTAGTCCCTATACTGTAGAGGACTATTTATATGCAGTTAATAAACACGAAATATTTCGCCTTGCCAAGACGCAGTGTAGCTGCAGATCACTTTTAACATAAAATGAAACAAATACTAAGTAAAAAAACACTAAACTGCGCCCAAAAAGGCCACGATGACCCCACGGTAATGACCGATTAAATAATGTTACTATGTCCAATTATCAGCCAGAAACAATGACTTTACAGTGAGACTGAGATTAAATCAGTTGCTCTATGCGACAATATCCGAATGCATCAAGTATGATTGCGCCTCTGCATAATATAAATGATAGTGGCGGTGTGCCGTATAAATCTGCCGTAATAGCAGAAATGTATCCGTCTTGCCTCGCTTCTAAAACAAAATAGTGCCGCCCCCTACACAAAAATAACTGGGGGACATAATTCTGCATTTGTTTCTGCGCTTGTATACTACAGTCGATACAATCGTTCATAGTACTTAACTATTAATTAATATTTTATTTATTTATTACTTTTCAAATATTTCATTTGCAAACTACGCTCTTCCCACATATGTGCCTTTAAATTGCCCTCTCAATTGCGAGGCGAAAGCACGTATCTGCAGGCGAACAATTCACCCTAAAACACATCTTATTCTATGCAACGTTCGCATACAACGCAAGGTACACAAATTTGAATGTGGCGGGTGCGCCAGGTATATTCCAATGATCGTAATGACTGCAGCGCAGATGCGCTGTCATGTGTTCTCAAGTGCGGCAAGAACCGTCACTTCACTGTCCATCTCACAACACTCTTTTGACAGTTTTATTGGCAGTACTGTTTGTGCATCTGTGGAAATCATCACAGTGACAGAACCCTACATGCAGTATTCAGAGGAAAATATACACTTACCTCTATAATACGTAAAATCATCTTAATACTATTAAATCTGCTTCTACAAATACAGTTCGTTTTGCTTGATTGTCTCATTGGACGAAGTTCGTTGCTTTTAGAAGATCTTTGTTTGCAGATTTCCAGTCTTTGTACAGCGAGTCGTCGTTCATTATTCACACACAATATATACGATAATAAAGCAGAGGTAAGCGTTGTCTCTATTGTTTTTTGTTATGCAAATGTTGTTGCATATGGAAGTTATTGTTCATTGTTTGATATCAGATACATGACTTTGTTCATACGATGCACTGTCTGTTTACACTGATACACTGATCTTTACTGTTTTCCTAGCACATGTGTCACGTTGATGAAAACGAATGGATAGCCATTCAACAGTATCTTGTTCTGTGATGGCAAGGATATGAGACTTCAGATGGCAATATTCTGCCATCAGTCCTCGATTACCACAGGTGAGAGATGGTTCAAATGGCTCTAAGCACTATGGGACTTAACATCTGAGGTTATCAGTCCCCTAGACTACTTAAAACTAACTAACCTAAGGACACCACATACATCCATGCCCGAGGCAGGATTCCAACCTGCGACAGTAGCAGCAGCTCGGTTCCAGACTGAAGCTCCTACAACCGCTCGGCCACAGCGGCCGGCCAGGTGAGAGACTGTCGCATTCTGATAACATTTCATTCTCTCACATCTCATCCAAAAGACCTCCATACATAGAGTTCTCTTCAGTGCTTATGCGACGCCACCATAGGTCCTGTAGTTTAGGTGTTTATAATTTGCTTGCTGTACTGTAGGCGGTGTAAGAAAAATGTCATTGCACTTTCACATACACTATTCCATCACTATTACAGTCTATCTTATGATGTACAAAGAATGTTTTTTGTCAGTTTCATTCAAATGTTTTGTTACGTTTACAGTCATTGCGATGTACCAAAATGTTACTTCACCCTCCTTTTCTTTAAATTAGTCTTGTGCTTTTACCCATGTTTGTTACATATTACAAATTCAGATTATAACGTATACTCATATTATGTTTTGATTTACATTCATTTACAAATTTTACAGATTTTTATAGATTTCTCAGAGAAACTTTGTGTTAGTAAGTGATGTCACCTGAAACTAGAAAGACTAGACACGAAATTTTGATAACATCAACAAACAAGCTCACGCACACACATACTAATAGGCAAATATCTTACGAAACGAATATTAGTTCAAAACTACAGAGATTTCACTTTTCAGCTGTGTGCAGTTTATGTATGTGGCCATGACTTGACGTGCTCATAATTCATTTTACGTGACGTGTGCCTAAGCTGCTTCTAGGTTGACGTCCTTAGTTGTCATCTCGTTTAGCGTACACGTTTGTCAGTCATGGATTGGCGTCGATCGACGATACAGTTTGTCAGTTTCATCATTTCATTAATATTTTTCCCATTGTTTATCCATAAATATTGTCATAAGATTTGCATCAAGATTCCTTCCTGTTAATAGTCATAAACATATAAGGCGAAGTTCATATCTCTTCTTTCATCCTTTTTCCTGTTGCTGCTGCAGGCTGATTTTGCTGAAAATAGAATTTCTTACACTGCCTGCATTTCTTACTGAAGAGGCTCACAGTATCTGCAGCTAGCTGGTATACCATTTACTTACCATGTACAGGAAATATATCCTTATTACTAGAGACCAGATTATTTGCATCATAAAAACCTTAAAGTATGCATGAAAAATGCTTAAAAATGCATAAAATGTGTTGAAATATGCAACATCAATTAATAAAAAAACATGGTAGGTATTGCATCCATTATATCTCGATGTTCAAACCTGTGCATATTAGTTATGAGGAAGAGTGCCAGCCACGTGAAAAATACGCACATTTAGATCGCTGATATCATTTGCTGAATACTTCCTGGCAGAGGTTGGGAAGGAGGCCTTTCTGGGATTATTTTCGAAAAATTTGCAAAATGGGCGCACATACCGTGATTCAAGAATTGTTCCTCCTTGGCTGTTGTTGTCAGTAACAAGCGGATGTGATGAGTGTAGAACAAAGAGTGCGTCGCTCCAATCTCTAATGTTGCCAAATGAATTCAAGTTGGTGGACCCAAGATGGCGGCAGTAGATATGGCAACATCGCAATGACATCATGGTGGGAAGTTCAAATTTTGGCGGGAAGATAGGTCAATTGGGCTACCTCCACTAACCTAACACGTCCCTCCCCTCTCCCAGAAAATGGCAGGAAGTTCAAATTCCAGCAGGATAATGCAACACACCAGGGCTACCTCCACTAACCTAAGAAAATGGTGGGAAAATAGATCACTTGGGCTACCTCCACCAACCTAAGTCATCTGACCGTCACCTCTGCCTAGAAATTGGTGGGAAAAGGACTCAGCATGTGCCAGATAGTAATACGTAAGCCTTTATTTTGCAGGCAGTCTTTATATAAACAATTAGAGGCAGTACCTCCATCCAGTGTGGTCACCACGAGGTCTGGACTCCAACTACCTAGTACACAGTACCGCCACCAGAGGGCAACATCATCCCTCCCATGATGTAATCCAAGATCGCGGTCTGGGGGGGAAATGGAGGGAAAAGGACTCATCCTGTTCTGGGCTGCTGGAGAGAGGAAGGAGTATACTTTACTTATTTTGTAACAAATTTTTTTCGGGGTGGATTTGATGTAATATATTTATTACACTCATACAAAACAATCTCTCTGACAGGCTTGAGGTCGCAGTAAATAGTCTACAGACTTGCAAACTACTCGTATATCACCAAAATAATGCAGTACACTGATGTGCGGAGACGCAAACAACTCGTAAACTATCAAAATAATGCATGTAAAAGGCTCTGAAAACGCGGTTGCTAATCATCAACTGTCAAAATCACGCATTGCACACCTTGCACACCTGTTCACAAAATAATACAACAGACACGAAAACAACTCGTAAATTGTCATAATATAATGCATGTGTGAAGCAATTCAAACACATTCACAATGTTTAAACACCCGAAAATAATGTACTGCACAAATACACAGTGTACATAAAAACCACAATGTATCAGCAAACTGTTCCAACGCATGTGTGTGCATGCCTTGCAGGACCAGCCAGTCACAAGCAAGCGCCAGAGTGTGAGCCATTGCTATCGCGCCGCTGCCGACATCAGATGAATGTCTCATCTATTTCTGGGTATACAGTTAAAGATCTTTCAGTGTTATACTGACGACACTTGTTTGTGTAAATAAGCGCCAAGACATCCTCTGGGCCGTGTGCACGTGTTCTCCATTGCTAGTGTGATCCATTTCTCTACATGCGGTCCAGCGAAGACCTAATTGCCGTGCGATTCACCCTCTCAGACGCTTCAGAAATTCGTTACATTGCTTCCCAGAATAACACAGGCTGCATTGTTCCTAGCGATCCTAACGGGACATGTAAGCTGAGGCTAGCCATGCGTGTGCTTACCAGTCAAGTGTGGCTGACGCAGAGCCATGAAACGCTCATGTAACTACACACCATCGCAAGCACATCTAAAAGGTTCTCAATGTTATACTGATGTCACATGGCTATGTAAAATATGAGCCAAGTCGACCTATCGGAAATTGTAAAGTGCTACAGCAATAGTTAACGGTCGACTTTGCAGGAGCCATTGTGATGTCTCAGCTTGTCTGTGTGGAAATTCTTGCCATAACAGTACCAGTTTACGAAAATAGCGCAGAATAACCCTGAATGCATTCCTCCTGATGGTCCTAACTTGGCACCGTATCCATCATGTGTTACCCTTCCTGGAAATCGTTAAGTCCTGCTTTCAACAAACATCTCTGAAATGCAAACGTTCCCACTGCTATCTAGAGGCTCCTCCATCCCTGTACAAAATATGCCTTGTGAATGAATGGAGAATTATGTTTGGCTCTTATTGAATTTACCTGCCGAATTAATGATGCCGCCAGTGTGGAAGCTCTGTCTGCCTTTTTTTTTTTTCTTTCTGCAGACGAGACTTTCAATGGCAAAACTCTTTTGTACAGATCGCCATATTTCACTGGCAGTTAAACCGTGCAATGTGTCCTACAGATCGTCAAATACATTCCACATACTCAGCATGCAGCAGTGCAGTGCTGACAGAGGAAATTGCCACCATAAATGTGGCCCAGGACCACAGCTGTGGAAGTGTGTGCCAGCCAGAGAGAGGCCAGCCGGCCGTGGATGACCCCTTACACCAGGAGGATCTGCGTAGTAGGAGTTACAATGCTGTCAATAATCCCAGTGCAAACACTCGTTGTATTGAATCTTCTCAAATTTCCACAGAGTATACATGCGACACAAGTGGTCCCAAAGGCAACTCAGCATAAACTGCGTATAAGTGCGATATCATAATAAGTTAAAAGCTTCCTCAGACTCTCTGAACCAGTGTACAAAGGATGGCTAGGATTCCACGTCAAATCCGTGCCTTCCATACTACCATACAGTCATTCCCTTTGCACATGTTGGATCACACACACTTACATTATAAGCCTGATGCTCATGGCGAACCTATCACTCATCCCCTACAACTAAGTATAATACATCACCAATAAATGATTGCTGACGATACAAAGTAATACTGTGAGAAAATCAGCATTGGGTGGACATGACCCGTAAGTTTTTCTTCCGAGTGCTACCACTGTGTCTTAGAAAGAGTGGTGTAATCGTCTTATAAACCGCCAGATGTTAAAAAAAAAGACTGCAACAACTGCTGTTTGTTACTGTCACAAGCAATCTTGGTTCTACAGGTGCACACAAGTATCCATGTTAAAAGCTGTACTGGCTTTATAAATCGACGTATGTCATTACCTCCAAATGGCGTGGTTTTTACAGACAAATACCGTGACACTGAATGTAGAGACTGATTGTAGGAATGTATATTATCGGACTAACAGCGGGGTTACACGTCGGTGACTGTGCACCATCGTAATAAAATTACTGGATTTTGAAAGTGATTCACCTTAGGAGCGAACTATGAAGAAACAGATTTTTGCAACTCCTTCATGCCACCACTAAATACAGGGTGATTCAAAAAGAATACCACAACTTTAGGAATTTAAAACTCTGCAACGACAAAAGGCAGAGCTAAGCACTATCTGTCGGCGAATTGAGGGAGCTATAAAGTTTCATTTGGTTGTACATTTGTTCGCTTGAGGCGCTGTTGACTAGGCGTCAGCGTCAGTTGATGCTAAGATGGCGACCGCTCAACAGAAAGCTTTTTGTGTTATTGAGTACGGCAGAAGTGAATCGACGACAGTTGTTCAGCGTGCATTTCGAACGAAGTATGGTGTTAAACCTCCTGATAGGTGGTGTATTAAACGTTGGTATAAACAGTTTTCTGTGCCATTTCAGCCAATAAAGTGTTTGGTCCCTTTTTCTTCGAAGGTGCTACTGTAACTGGACTACAGTATCTGGAGATGTTAGAGAATTGGCTGTTCCCTCAGCTCGAACAAGAAGCACAACAATTCATATTTCAGCAGGATGGAGCGCCACCACATTGGCACTTATCTGTCCGTAACTACATGAACGTCAACTACCCGAGGCGATGGATCGGCCGCCAGGCAGCCCGTGACAGAGCACTTCATCACTGGCCTCCAAGAAGCCCTGATCTTACACCCTGCGATTTTTTCTTATGGGGGTATGTTAAGGATATGGTGTTTCGGCCACCTCTCCCAGCCACCATTGATGATTTGAAACGAGAAATAACAGCAGCTATCCAAACTGTTACGCCTGATATGCTACAGAGAGTGTGGAACGAGTTGGAGTATCGGGTTGATATTGCTCGTGTGTCTGGAGGGGGCCATATTGAACATCTCTGACTTGTTTTTGAGTGAAAAAAAAAACTTTTTAAATACTCTTTGTAATGATCTATAACAGAAGGTTATATTATGTTCCTTTCATTAAATACACATTTTTAAAGTTGTGGTATTCTTTTTGAATCACCCTGTATTTCTCCATTATTTGCAACGCACTCTGCCTCGATGTCATGTCAGAGGTTCTGCAATATATCCACTGAGGCGGTGGTTGATTGGAAAGGATCACAAACAGTAGTAGAAGGTGTGCTGATTGAGGTCGTATGAAATGGCTCTAGCTTTTCAGATCTCTAGTGCTACACTTTCGGTAGAAACAATGTTTATGATTTGGAATCAAGTCTTTCCATTCAACCACATACCTGCGTTGTATCCGATGTAGAAGTCCTTTAATGATTACTGCCACGAGTGAATCATTTTTCTGGCCTCTCATATCACGAAACGACTCACCTTTCTCGAACCTATCTCCTACAGTAAAATTCCAATGTGGTTTTAGGTAGTCCCTACGCATCTTGCAACTGCCCCTCAGACTCGGCGCTACCATCCCTGCAGCTTTGCGCATGTGATCGTTCCAATGTAAGTCGCACCTGAGTAGAAGCCAGAGAGTGATTGGTCCACCTGCAAGCCCAGTTCCAGAAGTGGCGTGTGGTGGATCTGCCTCTGAAAGTCGAGCTGGATACATAGTGGGCTTCACATACACAATCTAACGCTTACTCGGATGTGGTATATTTTCGAATCTATATCCCAACATCGCTCCATACATTGTGAATGGCGGATCAAACTTCAAACCTTATCCCGGATGTGACACATTTTGGATCTCCATCCCAACGTAGCTCTCGATATAACATGTGGTGTATACACACTCGAATGCCAATCATGAGTTCTATGCTCGAAGTTGTGTTCACCAGCGGGAGGAAATGGTCCTTGGAGCCATCTGCGACACATCCACATACACAGACATACAGAAAACAGAGCAGACTATCTGCAAATGTGAAATATGCGGGGTGGAGGCGACTGGATACAACGAGTACAGTGGTGTACTATGCCTCCCCATCAGTGCATTTGCGCTAGGTGTTGGTAGCTGTACTACGATTACAATCAATTTTAGAACACTGAATGAGAGGTTATGTCATAATCACAGGGGTAGAACTGACATGATATATGGGAGGAGAGGGATGCGGTAAAAATCTTATTGAGTTCTCTATCGGATGAAGTTAGTGGAGCTTTTATAGTTCGTAAATTTTCACTCTTGGATGGTATAGAATAACGATGATAGAATGTAGGGGTGATAGACATGAATGGGCCCTGAAGGATGCGGATTTGTAGTACCTCTTTGTAGTCTGTAGAGGCACCACAATGCAGTAGCAAAATCCACATCCTTCACCCAGTTCCCATACTGTCGTTTATCGTACCTCATGTTGCAGGAGCAGGCTTCGTTTGGCACTGACCTTAACCATCATGCACAGTAGGCGCAGCTACGACAGCATGTTCCTGTTTCCATCGAATGGTCCAAACACAGTACTGTGTCAGTAAATCAGCTTAGCCTTTTTCTACACGGGTTGCAGAAGGTGGTAGACATAGCTTTCTCCAACTCCTACCCAGTTCCGACTTACATTGGAACGATCACATGCGCAAAGCTGCAGGGATAGTAGCGCCGAGTCTGAGGGGCAGTTCCAAGATGCGTAGGGACTACCTAAAACCACGTTGGAATGTTACTGTAGCAGATAGGTTCGAGAAAGGTGACTCGTTTCAAGATATGAGAGGCCAGAAATATGATTCACTAGTGGCTATAATCATTAAAGGACTTCTACATCGGATACAATGCAGGTATGAGGTTGAATGGAGAGACTTCATTCCAAATCATAGACATTGTTTCTACCGAAAGTGTAGCACTAGAGATCTGAAAAGCTAGTGCACTTTTCTTACGACCTTATAATCATCACGTCATCTACTACTGTTTGTGATCCTTCTCAATCAACCATCACCTATAACTAAGTGAATATATCACAGAACCTCTGACATGGCATCAAGGCAGAATGCATTACAAATACTGGAGAAACATCTAGTGGTGGCATGAGGGAGTTGCAAATACCAGTTTCCTCATACTACGCTCCTTACATGAATCACTTTCAAAATTCGGTAATTTTATTACTAGTGTGCACCATCACCGACGTGTACTCACACTGCTAGTCTCTTAATATACACTTCTACGATCACCGTCTATATTCAGTGTCACGGCATTTGTCTGGGAAAACCACGTCATTTGGAGGTAATGACATAAAAAATGGTTCAAATGGCTCTAAGCACTATGGGACTTAACATCTGAGGTCATCAGTCCCCTAGACTTAGAACTACTTAAACCTAACTAACCTAAGGACATTACACACACCCATGCCCGTGGCAGGATTCGAACCTGCGACTGTAGAAGCAGCGCGGTTCCAGACTGAAGTGCCTTGAAAGTAATGACATACCTCGAATTATAAAGCTAGTATAACTTTTAACATGAATACTTGTGTACACCTGTAGAACCTAGTCTGCTTGTGATAGTAACATGCAGTAGTTGTTGCGATCATGTTTCTTTTTTAACAATTGGCTATTTGCAAATTCATTACTTCTCTCTTTCTCATACACAGTGGTAGCACTCACAAGAAAAACTTATGTCCACCCAAGGCTGATTTTCTCTCAGTGTTATTTCGCATAGTCAGCAATCGTTTATTGGTGATGTATTATAATGTGTGTGTGTTTCGACATATGCAAAGGGAATCTCTATGTCTGGTGGTATGGAAGGTATGGGTTTTGTAGTGGACTGTTAAGGCAGCCAGTCCACAGTGAAGTAGCCGAAAGGGCACGCGTCAACTCACGCCGTCTGGCGTTAAGTCTGGAACAGGATTCGTAATGAATGTGATAAAGAAAAGAACGTAGCTACTAGAACACTTAACTTTTATATTGTCCTTTGGTATACAGCATTCTGGATGATACAAGTGAGACTCTATCTTGAGGTACATGCAACGTTACAAATGGTTAATGGCGCCTTGCTAGGTCGTAGCCATTAACTTAGCTGAAGGCTATTCTAACTGTCTCTCGGCAAATGAGAGAAAGGCTTCGTCAGTGTAGTCGCTAGCAACGTCGTCGTACAACGGGGGCGAGTGCTAGTACGTCTCTCGAGACCTGCCGTGTGGTGGCGCTCGATCTGCGATCCTGACAGTGGCGACACGCGGGTCCGACATGTACTAATGGACCGCGGCCGATTTAAGCTACCACCTAGCAAGTGTGGTGTCTGGCGGTGACACCACATTCCTCCCCCGCAAATCGGCGAACGGTCGTGTGATAAGGCTTCCGCCCGCCGTGGGGAGGACCCCATTTTGACGTATGCGATGAGGTGGGGAGCCTAACAACAGGCGAGGCTGTGCCACCCGCACCCAGCCATTCGGTCCGAGGGGAGCTAGGAAACGCCTGAAAACCTAGTCCAGGGTGCACGTCAACATGCGGTGTATGCGCCCGTAAGGAGACAGGAGGGGCCGAAG
This sequence comes from Schistocerca nitens, assembly GCF_023898315.1. Taxonomy (NCBI): domain Eukaryota; kingdom Metazoa; phylum Arthropoda; class Insecta; order Orthoptera; family Acrididae; genus Schistocerca; species Schistocerca nitens. The sequence goes on from NC_064622.1 coordinate 96,183,502, forward strand.
GGTCGACCTCCATTGCGTCGGGGGATCCGACGCGCGATGACGACATCTGGGCCGGAGCGGGCAAGAGTTCCATGGTGGAGGACAGCTGGTCACGGGAAGCGATCGGCGGCGCGTGACCCAGTGAGGCGCTGGGCGGCTGCAGCGAAGCGTCCACTGCGGGCGGCGCCGGAGGGAGAACAGGCGGCGGCGCGTCGCCATGAGGCAAAATGGAAGGCAGCGTCGGTAACACCTGCGGATGAGGCGAGCCAGTAGATGGGTCCCCAGGGCGCCGACCGGACGGCACCGTCGCTGAAAGCAGACGGGGAGCGGCAGAACCCAGGCGACGACAGAGGCGCAGCTGATTGAGATGCCGACGCACCTCACCAGAGGCCCCCAAAACCAAATACATCGTGCGGCCGAGGCAGCGAAGAATGCGCCCTGCGAGCCAACGCCGTGAACCGCGATAGGTGCGATAGAAGACAACGTCGCCAGGAGCAAAAGCAGGAGTCTGCCGCTACACAGGAACCTGATGCGGCGGATGCAGCAAAGACATCAAGGTTCGATGAGGACGACCGTGGAGCAACTCAGCCGGCGAGCGACCATCGCGGGGCTGAGAGTGATACGAGGACAAAAAGAGCAATAACGCACCCTCCCGAGAATGCGACTCTTTCAACTTCAACATCTGTGACTTGAAAGTCCGGACCAATCGTTCAGCGGCACCGTTTGACTGAGGCGAAAGCGGCGCGGATGTCAGATGTTGAATACCATTGGCCTTGCAGAATGACTGAAATTCTGTGGACATGAATTGTGGGCCATTGTCGGAAACAATAGTCTGTGGAAGACCTTCAATGCAAAAAATAGCAGATAACGCCTGGATGGTGGCAGAAGACGTCGTGGAAGACATCCGGACAACAAAAGGAAAATTACTGAAGGAATCGACAACAACCAACCATCGAGCATTCCAGAATGGACCGGCAAAATCTATGTGCAAGCGTTGCCAAGGGGAAGTGGCTTTCGGCCATGCAAAGAATTTCCGCGGCGGTGCGGATTGTTGTTCGGCACACGCCATGCAAGAAGAGCACATATTCGTAATCGCAGCATCGATTCCGAACCAAGTACAGTGCTGACGAGCAAGTTGTTTCGTGCGCACTATACCCCAATGTCCTTGGTGAAGAAGCCGTAAGACAGAGGACTGTAACGAACGTGGGACCACGACTCGGGACTGATCATTATCAGAACGCAACAACAAAACACCACGTCGTACAAAAAGTCTCGCCTTGTGAGCAAAAAATCGGCGAATCAACGGATCCTCGATCCGTGACTTCGACAAGGACCATTGCGTAGCAACAAAACGCAAAACAGTAGCCAGGACAGGGTCAGCAGCTGTGGCTGTAGCTACACGACGAAAATCAATCGGAAACGATTCGACCACGTCATCGGTTTCCGAATCAATGAACATGCAAGCAAGTTCGGAAGAATCGAATGCTTTATCCTCAGCAACAGGCAAACGGGACAACGCAGCAGCGTCGCCGTGCTTAGCAGCGGACCGATACAAGATATCGTAGCGATTGGCGACCTCATAACGCAATGCGTGTGGAACATTGCGCGCTCGGAAAAATTTCGGTTGCGCGTTTACTTTCAGTTCCAAATGTGCTTCATAGTTCGTAGCGCAACCAAGGCCCGGTGCAAAAATGTCAGCAAATTCCTCACAAAGACGAGAAACACTGGCGGAAGGCACAGTCTGGTTCACTGACAGGACCTGATTTACTATTGACAAGTTAAACAACTGAAATAAATCTAAACCAAACAAGTTCACTGCAGTAGAAGAAGAATGAAGAACGTAAAATGACACAAGTTTTGTTTGTCCCTTGTATGTATCAAGAAGAGTGCACTGTCCGAACACAGGGATAGCTTGTCCAGAATAACTGTTGAGCTGAACATGTGCGGCACGCAACGGAGGTTTGCCCAGTTGTTTGTACGTGTCGTGATTGATCAATGAAACTGCAGCGCCGGTATCGAGCTGGAATGGTATCACTTGTCCGTCAAAGTCCAAATCTACAAAAAGTTTATTGTCCTGCTGACGACAAGAGCGACTGTTTTGTGCAACGTGAACAGACACTGGAACAGAATCACGCGCGACGTGACGGGATTTGCGTTGACGTCGACGCACACTCTGTGTGGGACGAACACAGACACTGTTTGAGATAGTGGCACTGGACGGGGTGGAATTAACTACATGAATGTCCATGGGCGAAGGTTCCCGAGCCCGAGTGTCCATGGTTCGATTCCGGCGCGAAGCAAAGGGCCTGGAATGGTTGTGATTGTCCGATCTAAGCTTTTTCTGGCAAACGCTTTGAACATGTCCTTTCTTATGACAGTAAAAGCAAATAGCTTGGCGTGACGGGCAATTGTCACGCGAATGTCTAGTTGCACACCGCGGGCATGATTTCACTGCATTTGCTTGCCTACGCGGCTCACGTGTGTGAGTGTTAAGGCCGCAGCTGCGCGGACCTGCGCGAGGGCAGGTTAGCGTTCCGTGCAGCGGGCCCGGCGGGCCGGTTAATGTGACACACGGCTGGCGAAGTTGCAAATGATTCCTGAGCAAAGTCAAGCGTGTCTTGCCTATCCAATATGTCTATCACTTGTTGAAGGGAGGGATTAACTAGTTTCAAAATCTGTTCCCGTATGCGAACATCAGAAACGTTCTGTGCTATTGCATCACGCACCATAGTATCTGAATAAGGGAGTCCACAGTCACATTCAAATGCACAGTCCCTAGTAAGTCCTTGCAAAGTTGCAACCCACTCCCGATTAGTCTGACCGGCTGTACGTTTTGTACGAAAGAACGTATACCGTTTTGCAACAACATTGACTGTTTCCTTGAAATAGGCATCTAAAGCAGACAAAATTTCTTCGTAGGACAGAGTTGCTACGTCGCGTCGGGGAAACAAGTTCACTATCACACGGTAGGTGAACACACCTACACACGAAAGCAAAAACGGCTGCCGCTCATTACCTTGAATTCTGTAGGCGGCGAGATGAAATCCAAATTGTCGGGACCATTCTGTCCATGTCTCGTTGGCCGCCTCGTAGGGCCTAAATTGAGGTGCAACAGCATGGTGTGGCTGCGGTAGCGATGAAGCGGCGGCGGCCGCATCGTTTTGCAGCGCACGTTGACCCTGGACGAGCTGTCCGAGGGCATCCAATAACGCCTGCGTCTGCTGATTCTGCAAGCGATAAAATTCGGACAGTACATCTGGAGAATGTGGCGAAGCCATGACACAAGTAAATGTAAGCAATGAGAAAGAACAAGATCCTGATTAATCCGCGTCGCCAATGTAGTGGACTATTAAGGCAGCCAGTCCACAGTGAAGTAGCCGAAAGGGCACGCGTCAACTCACGCCGTCTGGCGTTAAGTCTGGAACAGGATTCGTAATGAATGTGATAAAGAAAAGAACGTAGCTACTAGAACACTTAACTTTTATATTGTCCTTTGGTATACAGCATTCTGGATGATACAAGTGAGACTCTATCTTGAGGTACATGCAACGTTACAAATGGTTAATGGCGCCTTGCTAGGTCGTAGCCATTAACTTAGCTGAAGGCTATTCTAACTGTCTCTCGGCAAATGAGAGAAAGGCTTCGTCAGTGTAGTCGCTAGCAACGTCGTCGTACAACTGGGGCGAGTGCTAGTACGTCTCTCGAGACCTGCCGTGTGGTGGCGCTCGATCTGCGATCCTGACAGTGGCGACACGCGGGTCCGACATGTACTAATGGACCGCGGCCGATTTAAGCTACCACCTAGCAAGTGTGTTGTCTGGCGGTGACACCACAGGTTTGACGTGGAATACTGTGATAGCAAAGGGAAAAGTATGGCAGGTCATAAGAATGGTACAGTATTTCTATTTCCAGGGCTACAGCCGTCTGCAGGGTGTATTTCCGATACTTCGCTCATTGTCAAATGTCGTCAAATTGATACCGCAATCGTAACACTTAATTGTAGGTATAGCGATCAGATATGTTTGTGTCTGGTTGAAAGGTGGCTACACTGAGCCACAGCGCCAGAGATCGCTAGAGAGCATTGTTCCGCCGCCTCCACTGGCTCAGTCATTATTGAGATGTGCTAGAAGGCAGTGCTTGTCGAGGACTCGTAGTAGGCAGTTCGTGTTCAGATGTGCTAGTAGAGAGTGCTTGCTGAGATGTGATACTGAAAGGTTCTTGTTGAGATGTGGTAATAGCGAGTCGGTGTGGAGATATATTGTAATTATGAGAGTGATTTTGGTCAATATATGAAGGTAACGAAACTTGATTTATTTTTCATTATTTCCATGTTTTTAATAATGCGTCATTACAGGTTCAGTCAACAAAGCATCTGGCTTGTGTTCTTGTATTAGAGTGTAATTCTGGTTTTCTTGAGTAATTATGGTATTCTTATTTTCTTTAATTAATTCAGTATAAATGATATTTATAAATTCTTGTGTTATTGAAGAAGAACCGTGCCAGATGCGTACGTTGAGTCATACTTCCACACACAGAACAGTTACACTTGTGCTTTGGTTTCGTAGGTTTTATAGTTGCTGGGGACTTAATTAATTAATTGTGTTAATGAAAATTTCCATTTCATTCTTTGTTATTGTTCTAAGCAGTCAGATTGCGTAATAATACTAGTCAGGGCCAACCGGTACGAGACTTCGTAATCGGACAAACAGCTACGAAAAATTAAAATTATTTACATTGCATTTAATTAAGCCCCCATGCACGTGGCGACCCTACCAGGATCGTCCCTTGGAATTCTTCTGATTGTAGAAATAGTAGACAGTAGGATTGTTGTAGTAATTTGTAGTTAGTAATTGTAGTCTATATTGCATGTGTAGATTTGGTAATTGGCATTCTTCTAATGGTATTTTGCAAAATTTCATTTCTGTTGTCTTGTATACGGGTTTGACAATTTAGTGCAATTATTTCAATTGTTCGTTAATCGTGTTTGAGGGAAACATTTCGTGTGAATGGTATTGTTGGAGATAAAGTGTCATTGTGTGTAATTTTCATATAGTGACGAGTTTTGTATGTTTTGTAAATGATTACGCGATCGATGAAAAAGGCAAAAATGATGGATAGTCAGAATGACGAAATTGTTGACATGGCGAACTCGCCAACACAGGGGAACAGTATGATGAATAATGAAGTGGAAAACAATTTAATAAGCAGGGAAAATAGTCCAGAACCATTTCAAAATTTTTCTCAATCAGAAAGTTTTCAGAATTCGAGATTAACGACAGAAGATTCTGAAATAGTATCGAACACAAATAGCTTTACAGCCATGACGAAGGAAACTGGTTTTGCGGGAAATGTTAGGGGCGAAAAGAATTTTGAACCATTTAATATGGAGCAGTTGATGGGTGCAATATTAAATTTGGGATCACAAATAGGAACAATTACAACTGATATGGGAACAATTAAAACAGAGATAGGAACTTTGGCAACACGGTTAGACTCACAGGGATCACAAATAGGAACAATTACAACTGGTATGGGAACAATGGAGCAGTTTCGATCTGAATTTAAAACAGAGATAGGAACAATTAAAACAGAGATAGGAACAATTACAACTGAGATGGGAACAATGGAAACACGGTTAGATTCACGACTAGGGACATGTTTCAAAAACATGAAAGATGAATTAAAGAAAGAAATTAGAGAAGAAGTACAACCGATTTTGAATGCTCACAATAATAGATTAATTGCAGTACAGATTAGACAAAGGGAACAGGATAGAGAACAGGAGGAAAGAGATCGCGTGATAGTGCAGAAATTTTCAGAGTTAAATTTGCAACGTGCACACGATAAGGAAGAAATATTTGAGAGAATCGAGGAATCCGTACCAAATGACAGATTAAATAACCTAACACAACAATATGAACAGTTAACTACCAAATGTGTCAACACTGAAACCCGAGTCGCGACACTTACGGAAGACGTAGGTAAACAGAAAGAAAAAATAGGTGACTTATCGGAAAGAGTTGAGGAGATTTCAGATAAATTGACAAATCTTAGTTTACATGGGGACAGAGATTCAGATGATACAGCACCATTGCCATTTGCAGAAACCGAAGAGTATCAGGACATAAATAAGCATGTTGAAAATCAGGGAAAATTTAATGAACGCGTGAAAAGGGAATTTGAGGCATTAAAAAAGCAAGTCAAACAAATTGAAGGCGAAATCGTAGGAAAAGACGGCAAAAGAGATTTAGAATCACAGATACCAGAGGGGTTTGAAGAAAATAATTTGTTTCATTTACGGGATGCAACAAGAGAGCGCCAGGCGCGCGAACTTGACAATAATCGACATTCAAACTGGGACAGACGCGGTAGGTCTTTGTCGCCACGAGGCGAAAACTTTGACTATAAACACTTTTTGACTGTTCGGAAATTTAAGATCTTCCGCAATTCTAAGAATGACATACATCCATGTGCATGGTTAGATCAATTTATGTATGCACTCCCACCAAATTGGCCACTAAGTCACAAACTGGAATTTATGTGTGGATATTTAGAAAACGAACCGGCGACGCGGATGCGCGCACTCATTAGAGATTGTAATAATCTGAATGATTTTTATCATGCATTTCTATCGGCATATTGGTCCGAAAACACGCAAGACAGAGTCAAACACAGTCTTATTATGCAGCGTAATTTCAAACAGTCTGAGTTCCGCACGCCAGCGGAATATTTTGAAGACATGATTCGAAAGAATCAGTTCCTTTCCAACCCTTATAGCCCGACTGAATTAATTCGCATTTGTTTAACTAAGCTGCCCCCCATGAACCATGGACCTTGCCGTTGGTGGGGAGGCTTGCGTGCCTCAGCGATACAGATGGCCGTACCGTAGGTGCAACCACAACGGAGGGGTATCTGTTGAGAGGCCAGACAAACATGTGGTTCCTGAAGAGGGGCAGCAGCCTTTTCAGTAGTTGCAGGGGCAACAGTCTGGATGATTGACTGATCTGGCCTTGTAACTTTAACCAAAACGGCCTTGCTGTGCTGGTACTGCGAACGGCTGAAAGCAAGGGGACACTACAGCCGTAATTTTTCCCGAGGACATGCAGCTTTACTGTGTGATTAAATGATGATGGCGTCCTCTTGGGTAAAATATTCCGGAGGTAAAATAGTCCCCCATTCGGATCTCCGGGCGGGGACTACTCAAGAGGACGTCGTTATCAGGAGAAAGAAAACTGGCGTTCTACGGATCGGAGCGTGGAATGTCAGATCACTTAATCGGGCAGGTAGGTTAGAAAATTTAAAAAGGGAAATGGATAGGTTAAAGTTAGATATAGTGGGAATTAGTGAAGTTCGGTGGCAGGAGGAACAAGACTTTTGGTCAGGTGATTACAGGGTTATAAATACAAAATCAAATAGGGGTAATGCAGGAGTAGGTTTAATAATGAATAAAAAAATAGGAGTGCGGGTTAGCTACTACAAACAGCATAGTGAACGCATTATTGTGGCCAAGATAGACACAAAGCCCATGCCTACTACAGTAGTACAAGTTTATATGCCAACTAGCTCTGCAGATGATGAAGAAATAGATGAAATGTATGACGAGATAAAAGAAATTATTCAGGTAGTGAAGGGAGACGAAAATTTAATAGTCATGGGTGACTGGAATTCGTCAGTAGGAAAAGGGAGAGAAGGAAACATAGTAGGTGAATATGGATTGGGGGGAAGGAATGAAAGAGGAAGCCGCCTTGTAGAATTTTGCACAGAGCATAACTTAATCATAGCTAACACTTGGTTCAAGAATCATGAAAGGAGGCTGTATACATGGAAGAAGCCAGGAGATACTGACAGGTTTCAGATAGATTATATAATGGTAAGACAGAGATTTAGGAACCAGGTTTTAAATTGTAAGACATTTCCTGGGGCAGATGTGGATTCTGACCACAATCTATTGGTTATGAACTGCAGATTGAAACTGAAGAAACTGCAAAAAGGTGGGAATTTAAGGAGATGGGACCTGGATAAACTGAAAGAACCAGAGGTTGTAGAGAGTTTCAGGGAGAGCATAAGGGAACAATTGACAGGAATGGGGGAAAGAAATACAGTAGAAGAAGAATGGGTAGCTCTGAGGGATGAAGTGGTGAAGGCAGCAGACGATCAAGTAGGTAAAAAGACGAGGGCTAATAGAAATCCTTGGGTAACAGAAGAAATATTGAATTTAATTGATGAAAGGAGAAAATATAAAAATGCAGTAAATGAAGCAGGCAAAAAGGAATACAAACGTCTCAAAAATGAGATCGACAGGAAGTGCAAAATGGCTAAGCAGGGATGGCTAGAGGACAAATGTAAGGATGTAGAGGCTTGTCTCACTAGGGGTAAGATAGATACTGCCTACAGGAAAATTAAAGAGACCTTTGGAGAGAAGAGAACCACTTGTATGAATATCAAGAGCTCAGATGGAAACCCAATTCTAAGCAAAGAAGGGAAGGTAGAAAGGTGGAAGGAGTATATAGAGGGTTTATACAAGGGTGATGTACTTGAGGACAATATTATGGAAATGGAAGAGGATGTAGATGAAGACGAAATGGGAGATAAGATACTGCGTGAAGAGTTTGACAGAGCACTGAAAGACCTGAGTCGAAACAAGGCCCCGGGAGTAGACAACATTCCACTAGAACTACTGATGGCTTCGGGAGAGCCAGTCATGACAAAACTCTACCATCTGGTGAGCACGATGTATGAGACAGGCGAAATACCCTCAGACTTCAAGAAGAATATAATAATTCCAATCCCAAAGAAAGCAGGTGTTGACAGATGTGAAAATTACCGAACTATCAGTTTAATAAGTCACAGCTGCAAAATACTAACGCGAATTCTTTACAGACGAATGGAAAAACTGGTAGAAGCTGACCTCGGGGAAGATCAGTTTGGATTCCGTAGGAATGTTGGAACACGTGAGGCAATACTGACCTTACGACTTATCTTGGAAGAAAGATTAAGAAAAGGCAAACCTACATTTCTAGCATTTGTAGACTTAGAGAAAGCTTTTGACAATGTTGACTGGAATACTCTCTTTCAAATTCTGAAGGTGGCAGGGGTAAAATACAGGGAGCGAAAGGCTATTTACAATTTGTACAGAAACCAGATGGCAGTTATAAGAGTCGAGGGGCATGAAAGGGAAGCAGTGGTTGGGAAAGGAGTGAGACAGGGTTGTAGCCTCTCCCCGATGTTATTCAATCTGTATATTGAGCAAGCAGTAAAGGAAACAAAAGAAAAATTCGGAGTAGGTATTAAAATTCATGGAGAAGAAGTAAAAACTTTGAGGTTCGCCGATGACATTGTAATTCTGTCAGAGACAGCAAAGGACTTGGAAGAGCAGTTGAACGGAATGGACAGTGTCTTGAAAGGAGGATATAAGATGAACATCAACAAAAGCAAAACGAGGATAATGGAATGTAGTCAAATTAAGTCGGGTGATGCTGAGGGAATTAGACTAGGAAATGAGACACTTAAAGTAGTAAAAGAGTTTTGCTATTTAGGGAGTAAAATAACCGATGATGGTCGAAGTAGAGAGGATATAAAATGTAGACTGGCAATGGCAAGGAAAGCGTTTCTCAAGAAGAGAAATTTGTTAACATCGAGTATAGATTTAGGTGTCAGGAAGTCGTTTCTGAAAGTATTTGTATGGAGTGTAGCCATGTATGGAAGTGAGACATGGACGATAACTAGTTTGGACAAGAAGAGAATAGAAGCTTTCGAAATGTGGTGCTACAGAAGAATGCTGAAGATAAGGTGGGTAGATCACGTAACTAATGAGGAGGTATTGAATAGGATTGGAGAGAAGAGAAGTTTGTGGCACAACTTGACTAGAAGAAGGGATCGGTTGGTAGGACATGTTTTGAGGCATCAAGGGATCACAAATTTAGCATTGGAGGGCAGCGTGGAGGGTAAAAATCGTAGAGGGAGACCAAGAGATCAATACACTAAGCAGATTCAGAAGGATGTAGGTTGCAGTAGGTACTGGGAGATGAAGAAGCTTGCACAGGATAGAGTAGCATGGAGAGCTGCATCAAACCAGTCTCAGGACTGAAGACCACAACAACAACAACAATAACTAAGCTGCCACAATCCATAAGACAAATTGCTTTAGCTGGAAGATGTAAAGACGACATTGAGACTTTCAAGACTTTGTTACAAGAACTTGAGTATGACAACGACGACGGGACTTCTTGTAACTTTTTCAGTAACAGTAATTACGATAGATTTTCAGAGAAAAGGGATAGTGATCGGAACGGGCGTTATATGGGTAATTTTGAGAATGACAGACGTAACAGACGGACAATAGATACCAGCCTTATGACAATAACAGACGTTCTAACAGAAATTACACAGACAATTATAATAACGGTAATTCGTACCGGAATGATCAATCATACGGAAACAGTAATCGGTATCATCAAGACAGAAATTATTCATACAATAATAGAAACTCTTACTACAGAAATAACCAGGGTAGTAGGTCTAACAATAATTTCAGAAGTGACAGTCGAAATTATACAAGAAGTAGTTATGCAGACAGACAGGAAAACAGAAATTTTAATAACAGACACAACCAAGAATTTGCATCTAACAGACAGGAAGGACCTAATTGGCATCCTCCGCGTGACAGAAATTCAGAGAGACAAGTGGAAATAGTAGAAATTGATCCGCGAAATGTCGGGAATAATCAAAGACGTGACGCAAACAATCGACAATGACTAGCAGCTTCGGCTTCTGGCAGCAATATAGACGGTTCAGAAAGTAATGACACTACGACTTTACACTACGTACGCCTGGACGACATGAGAGACATTTTGCTAGATGAAAAGGAAAATAATGTAGACGCATTTTTACATCCTGTTATTGAAGTATGTGTGGGTAAGAATAAGTTCACTGCAGTTTTAGATTCTGGGAGCCCATTGAACGTCATTAGTGAATCAGTTTTTCATATATGTAAAAGAACTATTGCCTGTCCTGTGTTACCTATTTCTAAAACTACAATTCAAGGCGCTATTTCTGGAAAAGGTGTGGAAGTTAAACAACAGACCAACCTAAATTTCATTTGTCAAGGATACGAATTTTCTGCTAATTTTATTATTGTTCCATTACTCAGTACACAGATTATTTTAGGTATGGAGTTTCTTAACGCACATAAGGCAATTTTGAACTTTAAAGAAGGAAGTGTGAATTTGACTGTTGCCGGAATGCCGAAATGTTTGAAATTTTTCGAGTGTTTAGCAAGATCTGAATCAGATACAAAATGTTTAAGGTTTCTTACTTCTGATGCTTTTGTTGAGCGTTATGACGACAGTGTGTTTATTCATGACAATGACAATAGATACAGAGACGCGATGGAGGATATAATTAATAGCGAAGAATTAATTAATGAAAAGGTTAAGAAAGCTGAAGTGCCAGATGACGTTGCAAGAGAAGAGCTGCACCACATTTTGACTTCACATGCTACAGTGTTTAGTCATCACACAGGAACTATACAAGGCTTACAATATTTATTTAAAGTAAAAGAACACACACCATTTCGCGGGAAAACGTACGCTATTCCTTTGGCTTACAGAGACAAGGTTAAGAATGAACTTCAATACATGTTAGATCAGGGCATTATTGAGCCAGCAGTCAGCCCTTATACCAGCCCATTACACGTTGTTCTTAAAAAGGATGGGTCAATTCGTTTGGTTCTGGATTCCAGACAGATAAATAATATTATTATTCCTGAAACTGACCGTCCACAAAATTTAGATGAACTTCTTCAACATTTCCATGGAATTAAAGTTTTATCCACGATTGATATGCGCGCAAGTTTTTGGCAAATAGAACTCCACCCTGATTGTAGAAAATATACTGTTTTTTTAGCCTTTGGTAACTGTTACCAGTTTCGGAAATTACCGTTTGGACTTACTGTATCTTCAGCAGAATTCATTCGTAGTTTAAATGAAATTTTACCTGTTTATCTTCGTGACAATATTACTTCTTATGTTGACGACATTCTTATTGCTAAACGTTCTTGGAGTGAGCACAACAAAATTTTGGATTCATTATTACGTATTTTTGCACGAGTTGGCATGACAGTGAACTTGGAAAAATCAGAATTTGGTCGTTCTCAGGTGAAATTTCTCGGTCACATTATTTCTACAGAAGGTATTCTCCCTGATCCAGAGAAACTAGACGCTATTCGTAATTATGCTGTTCCTACCACAAAACGTGATGTTCGTAGTTTCCTTGGTGTCTGTAATTTTCTTAGACGCTTTGTTAGATTGGACAATTTGGCCACACCTCGTTTATGTGAATTATCTGGAAAAAATTCTAATTGGTGTTGGGATGAGGAAGCTCAATCAGAATTTGAACAACTTCGTGATGCTTTAGTTGCTGCTCCACTTCTTTCACATCCGGATTTATCTAAAGATTTTTGTTTGGCGACGGACTCATCATACAAAGGCCTAGGTGCACATTTATTCCAAGAGATAGAAGAAGACGGCGTTGTAGTACAGAAAACTGTTGCCTTTGGAAGCCGTGTTCTCTCTAAATCAGAGAAGAATTATTCGATTACGGAACTTGAAGCTTTGGCTGTTGTATGGGCCTTCACAAAATTTCGCACATTTTTGTTTGGCAGACATACTAAGGTTTACACCGATCATCGAGCTCTGGAATTTCTTATGTCAACAAAATTAACTCACGGCAGATTGTCACGATGGGCGTTGCACCTACAGGAATTTGATTTTAGTATTGTTTACATACAGGGATCTTCAAATGTTGTTGCTGATGCTTTATCACGTGCACCTATGGGTTTGAAACAAAGTGCTGAAGAGGACTGCAAGGAAAACCATTATTGTTTGATGTACATTCAAGGTGTTGCGTTTGAGAACTTTATTTCGTCTTCGCTCCAGGACATCGCTAAGGAGCAAAATAAGGATCCAATCTGGAAGGACATTAAGGAGAAGTGGAGGAGAAAGGAAAGCGTAGCGATTAGACAGCATTATTTAGTTCGCAATGACATTCTTTTTAAACGGAAATCGGTCGACAACTCTGTTTGGTTAGTTTGTATTCCTGATGAGTGGGTCAATAAATTGATTTGGTACACACATTTCAGTTATGCGCATTTTGGTCCCAGAAAATGCTTTCATAAATTACGAGAAAATTGCTACTTCAGTAATATGGAAAAACGTATTCGATCTGTTCTTGCCAAATGCAAATTATGTCAAAAGGCTAAGCCGCCAACAGTTTCTCACAGAGCACCGTTGTTTCCTATCATTCCAGCGAAATTAAAGGAGATGGCTGCAGTCGATTTGTTCGGTCCAGTGGTTCGTTCTACTAATGGTTTTGCGTATATTTTCGTAGCAGTGGAATTAACATCAAAATATGTGTGTTTTACACCTTTACGAAAAGCAACAGCTCGTTCAGTATCTAATGCTTTCATCAAACATTTTCTTAAAGAAGTTGGTCATGTTGATAAGGTTATATCAGATAATGGATCACAGTTTCGCTCCAAAATTTGGCTTCGTACTCTACGGCGTCGGAAGATTAAACCAATTTTCATTTCACTTTTTCACCCTCAATCTAATGCTTCAGAGAGATGGATGAAGGAAATCAATAAATTGTGCCGTCTTTATTGTCATCAGAATCACAGAACTTGGGATCAGTATCTTCATATTTTTCAAAACATTCTGAATGAACTTCCTAATGACTCAACTTCTTTACCGCCTCTATTGATATTAAAAAATAAAGTACCAACAAATCGCATTTCTGAAATCGTTCCTTTTCTGCCTTCACGAAAACTGCGGCATTCTGAAGTTGTCAACCTGGCTCTACAAAATATTGCATCTGCGGCTGCTAGAAGAGAGAAATCAGCTAAACGTCCTGGTCATTTAAAAACTTTGTCAGTTGGTCAGAAGGTATTAATTAAGTCTCATCGTTTGTCTCACAAAGGAAAGGGATTGTGTCGCAAATTTTTTCTGCTTTATAACGGTCCATTTAGAGTTCGCAAAATTATTCATGATAACACTGTTGAAGTAGAAACTCTTAAATCACGACGCTCTAAAGGAATACATCATATATCAAACGTAAAAATTTTTGTGGAATGACCTACTTGTGAGAAACCAACAGTTTACGTAAACATGGAGAGAGTACAAGGATACCGCGCTGTGTTTTGGCGGCGGCACATACTCAAAGCAACAGTCAGTCTGCGCGCCGCACAAGGCAGTCGTTAACCGCAAACAATCACTTTCTACGTCACGCGCCTACAGCTGATCGAGCGCTCAGTGCGAATGCACTGACAGACGTAAATAAATACACAGTTTAATTTCTCCGAATAAATTCTGTATAAAGCTATAAGGACTTCATAAATTATGTTATTAACGTTCAGTATTTTTCAGGATACGGTTGTATAAAGTATTTAAGACCTTCAGGTAAATTCTGTGCGTGTCCGACGTTAAGACGACTTGCTTTGGAGAAAATTTTCAGGAAGAAGGTCATTTCGAAGAAGAAAGTAATAAGCAAAAAAAGGTAACGGTTAATTGAGTTTATTTTTCAGGTAACATAATTCCACTTAGGTACGTACTTTAGACGTAATTTGCTGCTTGCGATTACGTGATTCATACTTTGTGCTAATTTCATGTTCTATGAATTTACTTGTGAAGCGACGTGCTTGCGCACATTAACTGATTTTGACAATGATTGACTAATGAACAGGGTTGTTATTTGTATATATTATGCATCGCTTGGCTGCTATGCTTTTTCACTGATGTCATATTTTTCTATTATGTGCCTGCTGTGCTTATTTATTTAAATTATAATTGTCACCTGATTAATTGTGCTGATGTGGTTAGATATGTAAGTTATACTTTGTGATTTATCTGCTTGCGCCTTCATGTGTACTTATTAAGATTACATATGAACATTTATTTGCTTATGTCGATGTGATGCTAATGACCTGTTTATTGTGTAAGGCATGTTTGCTGCTGTGCGTATGGATTGCATATTTACACATTTCTGTTTTGTTGTCATAACTACTCTTCAATTTAGTATATAGAAATGCTGATATACTGTGTACGAACATAGAGTTTAGGTTACACTGTGGTATTAATTATAGATTGTTCGCTTGGCAGAGCCTCGTTGTAAGAATTGTGCTGCATCCACTTGTTGACATTCTGTTCTCTACTGGTATATTTACTCGCTATTGCATGTTTTGCTTACGCTCAGTGCCTTATATTTTTAAGATAAGAAAATGAACTGCAGTAATTCGACATAAACGACATTAGTACAAGAAACTTCATAGAAGTCACATGAGCTGGAGGTTTTATGAAAGCTGTATAAATGTATGCTAATAGGAAGGAAGCTAACGACATGACATACCAAAACTAGGTTTAGACCATTGACTGTTATTACACTGCGTTTTCCGTGAGCAATTGAAATAGGAAGTGCCACTTGACACAAAAAATACTCCACATGTTTGCTTCTGCTATGATTCTTGAAGTGGTGTACACACTGTGAAATATTATGATCATTCACACTCCGTAATCGTACTTAATTACTGAGAGTTATTCGAACTAAGTCTGTTAGAGGTCATGTATGTATTTCTTTTATTTAATGATGGACAAGGAACCAAAATGTATCTTATAATTTATAATGAGTAGAAAATTTGGGTCAGATGGATTACACAGAGGTTGTGTGTGGACACCGTGTCTTCGGATTGCATGGGATGCTGAATTGAAGTTGCACTAGGATTTTGTCTGTACTTGTTCGAGGAGACTGACTAGAGGAAAGAGTTGTTATGGAAGTGAAATGATATTGGTGCTGAGGTTTATATGTATAGACGTATTATTGAGGTATTGAGATTATGTGAAGTTGATGATTATTCGAGTTTTGTGGACAAGAGGTAAGGTAAATGAGGTATTATTGAAGTTAAGTGATGATTATTGGAGTTTTGGTGGATAAGAGGTAAAGTAAGTGAGGAGCATATTTTTTTTGGTTGGTCCATATGGAACAAGGAGGATGAAGATGGCAGACTAGAACACTCAAGTAGAAAGAAGATTGCCTACACACACACTTTGTTAAATCAATAAGCAGTATACACTTTTTTTTGAAGAGAGGAAGCATTTGCATATCTTGGTACACTGACAGTTGTTCAGCAACAGTACATTTTGATCTGGCTTGGCAAACATTGGTCTTGACATGATGACTATGAGATTGACTAACTATTATTGACTGTTATACTTTGCTGCCACTACTACTTGATACACATGATGAACATAAAATTTTGACAGAATTGCATTTACACAGTTAACACTATTCAATTACACAGTAGCACTAATGTGGATGAAAGATGAGTGAGTGTGTTTTCCTTTTATAATCCCAGAGAAGTGATCCCAACCTATCTCCTAAATATTATTTCACTTGTTTGTTGTGGCTTGCACTGACACCCACAAATATTATAGGTTAACTGTTATTATGTACTGTAATAGTTAATGTGACAATTAACTGATATCATTTGTGTGTTTATTATGATTTGTATGTTTAGTGTAAGAGCATTGATTATATTTTGTTAAAGAAATTGTATGTGCATTCAAACTATTACTCATGACTGAACTGTCTCAGTAGTTATGGTGAATAGTATGGACTGTTACTTGCACCTTTTCTACATGATTGGTGCTACAAGGATATGTTTAATTTCTGCTGATGAACTGTGTGATCAGTGATTGTAAAAAAATTATGGACTGTTACTTGTACCTTTTCTACAATATTGGTGTCACTAGGACATGTTTAATTTCTGCTTATAAACTCTGATGAACAGTGTGATCAGTGACAGTGTATTTTATGGAACTGCTTCTGCTGAGAAATGTGACTTGTTGCTGTGTGTACCTACTCAACATTGCTGGGTACCACTGATGGACTGTTTCTACTGAAAAGATGTCACCTGTTGCTGTGTGTACCTACTCAACATTGCTGGGTACCACTGATGGACTGTTTCTACTGAAAAGATGTCACCTGTTGCTGTGTGTACCTGCTCAACATTGCTGGGTGCCACTGATGGACTGCTTCTACTGAAAAGATGTCACCTGTTGATGTCTGCACCTACTCAACATTGCTGGGTGCCACTGATGGATTGCTTCTACTGAAATGAAGTCACCTGTTGCTGTGTGCACCTGATCAACATTGCTGGTGCCACTGATGGATTGCTTCTACTGAAATGAAGTCACCTGTTGCTGTGTGCACCTGATCAACATTGCTGGTGCCACTAATGGACTGCTTCTACTGAAATGGTGTTACTTGTTGATGTCTGCAGCTGCTCAACATTGCTGGGTGCCACTGATGGATTGCTTCCACTGAAATGAAGTCACCTGTTGCTGTGTGCACCTGATCAACATTGCTGGTGCCACTAATGGACTGCTTCTACTGAAATGGTGTTACTTGTTGGTGTCTGCACCTGCTCAACATAGCGGGTGCCACTGATGGACTGCTTCTATTGAAAAAATGTTACTTATTGGTATTTGCACCTGTTGACCATTGCTGGGTGCTACTGCTGGAACTGTCAACTGCTTATTCTTGGGCTATGGAAAGCGTTTATGTGAATATTTGTATAAACTGATTTATTGTGTATTACTGTTTGTGGAAAGTTATGAGACTCTTACCTGCACATATTCGTCATTGCTGACGCTATTGATTGAACTGTTTAACCACATAATACTTGTATAAACTGTTATGTAAAGTCACATGTATGAAAGAATTTGTATTGCTTACTGTATTCTATATAATAGGTTATTGAAAGGTCAGTGCAAAGCCAAAATTTTATCTAGTTATATGATATTTACGTATTAATATTATCTTTTATTTTTGTCTATATTTTTTTGACGAATTTGGTGGTATTTTCACCACCAATGCTGGCAAAAATACCATCAAATTCTAGCCGTGGAGGAAGGGCATATGAAAGGTGGCTACACTGAGCCACAGCGCCAGAGATCGCTAGAGAGCATTGTTCCGCCGCCTCCACTGGCTCAGTCATTATTGAGATGTGCTAGAAGGCAGTGCTTGTCGAGGACTCGTAGTAGGCAGTTCGTGTTCAGATGTGCTAGTAGAGAGTGCTTGCTGAGATGTGATACTGAAAGGTTCTTGTTGAGATGTGGTAATAGCGAGTCGGTGTGGAGATATATTGTAATTATGAGAGTGATTTTGGTCAATATATGAAGGTAACGAAACGTGATTTATTTTTCATTATTTCCATGTTTTTAATAATGCGTCATTACAGGTTCAGTCAACAAAGCATCTGGCTTGTGTTCTTGTATTAGAGTGTAATTCTGGTTTTCTTGAGTAATTATGGTATTCTTATTTTCTTTAATTAATTCAGTATAAATGATATTTATAAATTCTTGTGTTATTGAAGAAGAACCGTGCCAGATGCGTACGTTGAGTCATACTTCCACACACAGAACAGTTACACTTGTGCTTTGGTTTCGTAGGTTTTATAGTTGCTGGGGACTTAATTAATTAATTGTGTTAATGAAAATTTCCATTTCATTCTTTGTTATTGTTCTAAGCAGTCAGATTGCGTAATAATACTAGTCAGGGCCAACCGGTACGAGACTTCGTAATCGGACAAACAGCTACGAAAAATTAAAATTATTTACATTGCATTTAATTAAGCCCCCATGCATGGTTTCCTAGGATAATTCTGTCTAGGGATGCAAGGCACGCCAGCGTTGGTCTGTGGCGGGAGTGATTCACATTCCCGGCTAATGGTAGGAGCTGTCTGAATGTAGAGGCCTGTTGGGATGTAAGAATCTAGCTGACATATCTATCTCGTCCACTAGATGGTCGAATAGCGAACGAACACTTAGTATGTGTTGGATAGCTCTCGTGATCGCTTTGAAATTTGAGAAGATTCAATATGGACATGTATTCGCTCCCATCTAAAGTGTCCTTTCGACTGCTTCTTCACATGTCCTGTCTTTATTTAGTTGAGAGAACAGTGATTGTGGTGTGCGCATCTAGCAGGTGAAAGACAGATGGATAACACGTTTGGTGGCTGTCTAGACATTAGGCACACCTTAGTTGACTTTGTAAATTATAAGGGTGATTTGGAATCTGCTATACCACCGACATCAGTGTTTGCGAGTGGAAATATCAGTTTCCTCTATTTTTTACGAGTTTTCACGTAAAGATATTAGCAGGTGGGATAAGTTTCTATGTACTCAGTGGTTTACAGCACGCTCCACCTTGCTAAAGTTTTGGGTTTCTAGAGAAATAATTTCCAGTCTGTATCTTCAGAATTATACTGTGTAAGCGATCGGTAGCATACTGCTATGTGCGTGATATCGAAAATTATCGCGAAAAAATGGTATGACATTTCGAGAAACCACGTGTAATTATATATGTTCTTTAAATCCAGAGTCAGGAGATTGGTGTAGAAGGTAAGTAACCTAGCAGGTCAGGACCCGAAACGGTGACGTCTTTGTGCCAGGGGGAACGAACCGTGCCTTTGTATAACCGTCTTCGCATTATATGTGCGACTGTCAGGTGGTCGCTACTGCGTGTCTTATCGTGAGGGATGTATAGATTCAGCACATCGATAGGCGTAAGGGGAATGAAAAAAAAAATTATGTGGAAAATTATGTGCACTATAGATACTGAGATTCGTTCCAGAACTAAGGTCATAAAGAGGAGACATATCCAGTATATTGCCCGGTGTCAGACTGCTGCAGAGACCCTAATATTTCAATGTAGTTACACTGATAAATATGTGTCTGGTTCCCAATATTCTTGTGAGCTTGGAGATGGCTCTATCCTTTGTACACTGGTTCAGAGAGTCAGACAAAGCATTCAACTTACGATGATTTGGCTCACAGCTCGCCCTGGATGGGTAAATAGTGAACCAATACCCAGTTTGCACTGAGTAGCCTTTGAGACTGCTTGTGTCGCATGTATACTCTGAGGAAATTTGAGAAGATTCAGTACAACGAGTGATTGCGCAGATAGTACTGACAATGTTCGAAATTCTACCACTCAGATCTTCCTGGGGCAAGGGGTCTTCCATGGTCGGGTGGCCTCTCTCTGGCTGATAGGCGCTTCTGCAGCTGTGGTCTTGGGACACCTTTACAGTGGCAATTTCCTCCTTCGGCGCTGCACTGCATTATGGTGAGTATGTGGACTGTATTTGACGATCTGTAGGCCACTTTGCCGGGTTTAGCTATCAGTGAAATATGCCGATCTGTACAAAATAGTTTTGCCGCTGAAAATCTCGTCTGGAGAAAGGAAAAAAAAAAAATGCGGACAGCGCTTCCGCACTGGAAGCATCAGTAATTCGGCGGGTAATTTCAATAAGAGCCAATCATTATGCCCGAAACATTCACAAGACACCTTTTGTGCCAGGGAGTAGGACCCTCTACATAGCAATCAGAACGTTTGCGTATCGAAGATGTTTGTTGAATGCAGGACTTAAAAGATTTCCAGGAAGGGTAACACATGATGGACACGGTGCCACGTTAGGACCATCAGGAGGAATATATTCGACGTTATTTGCGCTATTTTCGTAAACCGATTCTGTTAGGGCAGGAATTTCCATGCAGAGAAGTTTAGACATCACCAAAGCTGCGCCGGCCGTGGTGGCCGAGCGGTTCTAGGCGCTACAGTCTGGAACCGCGCGACAGCTACTGTCGCAAGTTCGAATCCTGCCTCGGGCATGGATGTGTGTGAGGTCCTTAGGTTAGTTAGGTATAAGTAGTTCTAACTTCTAGGGGACTGATGACCTCAGTAGTTAAGTCCCATAGTGCTCAGAGCCATTTGAACCATTTTGAACCAAAGCTCCTATAACAGCGACCATTAACTATTTCTACAGCACTTTACAATTTCCGAGAGGTCGACTTGGCTCTTATTTTACATAGCCATGAGACATCAGTATAACATTGAGAACCTTTTCGATGCACTTGCGATGGTGTGTAGCTACACGAGCATTTTGCGATGATGCATCAGCCATGCTTGGCTGGTAAATTCCTGCACAGCTGGACGCAGCTCGCATGTCCCATTACGATCGCTAAAAATGCTTCCTGTGCTATTCTGGGAAGCAAGGAAACAGATTTCTGCAGCTTCTGCAAGGGTGAGTGGCTCGGCAATTAGGTCTTCGCTGGACCGCAGGTAGAGAGAGGGATCGCGTCAGCAACAGTGAACATGTGTGCGTGGTCCAGAAGGTGACTTGGTACTTATTTACATAGACATCTGATGTCAGCATAACATTCAAAGAATTCTAACTCTATACCCGCAAATAGACACGACTTTAACCTGCTATCGGCAGTGGCGCGATAGCCATGGCTCACAGTCCAGTGATGGCTTGTGTCCGGCTGGCCCTGCAAAGTGCTTGCGCAAAAAAAAAAAAAAAAGAGGTTCAAATGGCTCTGAGCACTATGGGACTTAACTTCTGAGGTCATCAGTCCCCTAGAACTTAGAACTGCTTAAACCTAACTAACCTAAGGACACCACACACATCCATGCTAGAGGCACGATTCGAACCTGCGACCGTAGTAGCAGCACGGTTCCAGACTGTAGCGCCTAGAACCGCTCGGCCACTCCGGCCGGCCGTGCATGCGCATGTTGGAACAGTTCGCTGATACGTTGCGGTTTTTACGTGCACTGAGTGTTTGTGCACTACATTATTTTCGGGTGTTTCAGCGTTGTGAGCATGGTAGAATTGCGTTACACATGCATTATCTTTTTGACAATTTACTAGTAGTTTTCGTGTGTGTTGTATTATTCCTGTGAACAGGTGTGCAGGCATGTAATGCATGATTTCGGCAGTTGATGATTAGCAAGCGTGTTTGCAGAGCTTTTTACATGCGTTATTTTGACAATTTGTGAGTTGTTCACGTCTCTACACATCAGTGTTCTGCATTATTTCGGTGATTTACGAGCAGTTTGCCGATCTGTAGGCTGTCCAATGCATCATTACGACAGTTTATAGCTAGCAAGCGTGTCTGCAGAGCGTTTTACAAGCACTATTTCGGTGATCTAGGAGTAGTTAGCAGGTTTGCATGTCTGTTCATCAGTGTACTTCATTATTTCTGTGATGTACGAGTCGTTTGCAAGTATATAGACTATTTACTGAGACACCAAGCACGCCAGGGTGAGTGTTTTTGTATCAGTGTAACAAATAAACTATGTGAAATCTGCCCTGAAATAAATTGTCCATAAATAAATAAAGGACACTCCTTCCTCTCTGCAGCAACCCAGAACAGTCTGAGTCCTTTCCCCGCCATTTCCCCCTCCAGACCGCCACCTTGGAATACGTCACAGGAGGGACAACGGCGCCCTCAGGTCAGTTGGACTCTGGACTTCGTGGTGACCACACTGGATGGAGGTACTGCCTCTAATTGTTTAAATAATCACTGCCTGAAAAATAAAGACTTATGTTCATCCTATCCAGCACAGGATGAGTCCTTTTCCCGCCAATTCCTTGGAAGAGGTGGTGGTCGGATGACTTAGGTTAGTGTGGGTAACCCAAGTGACCTATTTTGCCGCCATTTCCTTAGGTTAGTGGAGGTAGCCATGGTATGTTACATTGTCCTGTTGCAATTTGAACTTCGCGCCATTTTCTATGGTTCAAATGGCTCTGAGCACTATGGGACTCAACTGCTGAGGTCATTAGTCACCTAGAACTTAGAACTAGTTAAACCTAACTAACCTAAGGACATCACAAACATCCATGCCTGAGGCAGGATTCGAACCTGCGACCGTAGCGGTCTTGCGGTTCCAGACTGCAGCGCCTTTAACCGCACGGCCACTTCGGCCGGCGCCATTTTCTATGGGAAGGGGGTTAGGTTAGAGGAGGTAGCCCAATTGACCTATCTTCCCGCCAAAATTTGAACTCCCCTCCATGACGTTGTTGCGACATTGCCAAATCTATTGCCATCATCTTAAATAAATTTGGCAATAATGGAGAGTGGGGCGATACTCTCTTTACTCTACTACTGCGATGCGAGTGAGTCGCAGCAAAACAGTCGATGTATACAGGACCAACTTCGAGATATATCGCATACAGAGGGGCATGCTCAAAAACTCCATAATATTTTGTTTAGAATACAACATGCAATCAAGATTTTTTAACTTCATTAACTTTTAGTTAATACCATAGGACCAAAACATCATTTACATTTTATTTTACATTTTCCTACCATTGTAAACATAAACAGCCATGCACTGTTCCAAATGTACAGTAGGAAGTTCGTGTCTTCGATCATTCAAAACATTTTTATAAGCAGAAAAAGGACATTCCTACATCAACAGAGGTAACTGGGCAGTATCTGAATTTGGATGCTATGTTGGTACTTACTGTTTCTGGTAAAAGTTCACCCATTCCATTATTAAAACTATCAATTTGGCACAAGGGTTAGAAGCCTGGGTTATTGTTTAAAATCTTTTCAAACTTTTCTCCAAGCGTTCTTGGGAAGACCTCCGGCAGTGAGGAGTTCTCTGGAATAATTTTATTCATTAATTGAAGAGATTCATTCGACACCAAGCCCTGGGTTTCAAACTTTTTAAGACTTAGAGGTATATTGGAAAAATGAGTGCTAATCAGAGCAATGACTTTTTTAATATCGTAATCATTAAAAGCTTCCTTGCACTGGCAAACTGCCAAAGCCTCTGCACTATTAAGTCGCTTACTACCAGTCTAATGACGTCGAAATGTTCATTTAAAAACAACACATCTTCGACCCACGTCCCCCAACGAGTTACCACTGGTTTGGGAGGTAAAGGCACATTTGGTAGTGTTTCTTTGTGGGTCAAGATGAGAGCAGAAGCCCTTAGAAACACTTTCTTTCTGGATGAAAATAGTTTATTTACATTCACAAAAGTGAAACGTACTTTCTCAGCAAGGAGATGTACTCCATGAGCAAAGCATGTCTCATGAATCAGATTGGCATAAAATACTTTGATGGATTTTCCTGCTTTGATCATATAGGGAGCAGCACCTGAAACAACCACAAACACCCTTTCACCTGCAGACAAGGGCGCCGACTTATAAAAAATATTGGAGGGGTCCCCCGGATAATTTTCTAAATTTTAAATAAGAAATAGCGAGTTTTAAAGATTTAAAAAAATTTTAGTCATATGATCAACATTAGAACCCCGAAAACTGGACTCTCGATAACTCTATACTCTGGGAAACTCGACAAGGCTGACACATTTTTTGGCTTTGAAACAAGAAGCAAAACGTAAACACGCACAGTATTTTTGCAAAAAAGCTAATTTAAATTACAGTAATAATCATGGTTATAGACTATTACAGAGCAGTGAATATATATCTCTGAAAAGACTGAAATTGTATTTAAATAAATCTTAAACTATTATTAAAAGAATAAAACATAAAATATTGCTGTCGCACAGTAATAGCACTTTGATTAATAAGTGAAATGGCTAATTTAAGCTTACTTGGAATAAGGTACAGGGTTCATTAAATAAAAACAATACCTCAAAGTTAATGCTTTAATACAGTTAATAAAATTAATACGGTATGCCTAATACTTTCAGTCAAAAAGTATTTAAATATTGGGCCTTAATTGTGTCTTAGACCCTAAAAATATTTATTTGAAAATAACTAATACAGTACTATAGTAATACACTAATACAGTACTAAACTAGTACTAACATTTTGAAACTGAAAATTTAACATTATGTATGTATTTAATTTTCTAGTTTATAAAGATTTTTAATATTGCTGTTAATGAGATTATTAGGGCTAGAGTGTGTTTAGAAAGGTGCAAATGTCGACCGTCTGACTCGATTACAGAATATGAAGTCGTTGACGACTGGTCGCATATCAGATTCATCCAAAACATCTCGGTGGGCATTTAGGACAGCCAAGTTGTTCAATCGCTTCTGTCCCATTGTTGATTGGCGATATGACTTCGGACCTCTATGGGCACTAAATGACCGTTCTGTTGTTGCTGTCGTGATTGGAACTACTTGGAGAAGCTTAATGCACTTCACTACTTCACATAACATTTCTCCAACTGCAGGCTCTTGTGTAATGTACTTTCTTACATCAAGCATGTTTTTTAAAGACCAGTTGTTTTTTATTAGCAATATTGGCTAACATATTCAAGTGTAAGCACCGTCTCTCAATATCTAGGTCATTTCTGAAAAACTCTGTTGATTTTTCCAAATTTGTGTCAACTCTGTTTACTAAAAGCAAGCACCCTTGTTCAACTGTAATGACCTGTGTGTGTCCAGTTGAAGCAAACCGCTCAGTAATGCATGAGTGCACCGTTTCACAAACTTCAATGTAAATAGCTCTGTAGTATTCCTTTAGGGTTTTGAAAGCGTGCGGTGAGCTGGTTTGTGTTCATACTTCTTTGGCATACTTCGATTCCGAGGAAGCACGGGATCATCAACTTGTGAAGGTTTTTCTTTTAAACACAGTTCCGAAAAGTGTTCAAAACTATCATCCTTACATTCGATATACAAATCAAGCCCTCATATATTTTTTTTCCAGAGCAGCAACACTTAGATGAGGGCACTGAATTTTTTCATTGAGATCCTCTACTGGGTTCATTGCATGAAAATAAAGATGAAAAAAGAAATAAGTTTTGAATTGTAACATTGACTCAAGGTAGCCTCCACATTTGTAACCTACCTCTGTTTTGTCCTCTGCAGAAAATGTTTCTAAAACTCTAGAAATTCTTCAAAGTTTTTCAATATTCTCAAGATACTAGAAGCTCGCGTAGTCCATCGAGTCGGGCAAAGGGGTCGTAGACCAGCTTGGCCGTTCGCGCTCTCGTAGTGTATGCTTCTGACAAGTCCCATCCTTTTGTTGGATTCCCTTACGGCGTTTAT
The DNA here is from genome assembly GCF_023898315.1 of Schistocerca nitens. Lineage (NCBI taxonomy): Eukaryota > Metazoa > Arthropoda > Insecta > Orthoptera > Acrididae > Schistocerca > Schistocerca nitens. Next base: position 96,209,344 of record NC_064622.1, read on the forward strand.
TAAGTCCTTGGCTAAAGCCATAATATCCCTCATAAGATGGCGGAGACTGTCTACAACTGCCAAATTGAAACTGTGAGCAGTGCAGTGCACATACATGGTTTTGGTTGTATACCCAAAACTAACTTTTTTAGTCCTTTGAAATTACCTCTCATATTCGAGGTTGCATCATGGCACTGTGCTCTTAAGTTATCCATTGACAAATGAAGACGAACAAAAACGTCTTTTAAAATACTAAACATTGTTTGTTATTCAGTGTTGGGGTCTAGTATAAGCCAATAAAGTCTTCTTTGATGATTAAGGAATTATCGACAGTACGGAAACAAAATGATACTTGTTCATGAATCGAAGAATCAGTTGTTTCGTCTACTACAATGGAAAAATGTTCAGTCTTCTTGACTGAAGCAGATACCTTTCTCTACACAGACTTTCCTAGTAGATCAACGATCTCGTTCTGAATATCGTGGGATGTCCGCTTGTACCCCGAACGCCCTCACCAATCTTTAAACACAGGTATGTCATTCTTTCGGAGTTCCAACAAAAAATGAAAAAAATTTGAGTTTACATCTGCGTGGCCTGTAATTGCTAGTCCTTTTCGGCATATGAATTACACGGTAGTAAAAATGGCCTCAAGAGCTAAACGGCCTTTCTTTATTTCACTATCTAACTGTTCATTCAATTGGGAGGCCACACTTCGGTTAGTGATAGAATTTAGTTTCAGAACACCTTTATGAGTAAACGTGTTGTCATGATGACAAAATTTTTCCAAAGCCTTTGTCCAGTTAGGAAACTCTACGGAAGTAAATGCATCTTCTTTTTTTGAAGAAAATTGTAATAGACTTTTAGCATCAGCCTCTTTGCAGGTTTTTCAAAATACTTTTTCGGTAGATGCTTGATTTCTAGCCATGTATATTTTATCAACCAAAACTTCTGAAATGATCTTCGCTCACCGAATTGTCCAGGTTTTGGCCGTGAGTGGTTCTCGTCTGAAGACGACGAAACAGCTGATGGCACATTAATTGTTGGAGGTTCACTTGCAGTATCATCAACTTCCAAGCGCGCCTTTTTGGTAACAAGTTTATTCATTGCAAACTTATTTCGGAATACACTAAGAGAGTAAAGTAAACGAATAAAATATATTCATATAAAATAGCCGCAGCATCGTAATGTCTCGAAGCGTCAAGGCGACGCGAGGCGGAGGGTTCCAGGCGCTTCTTCTCCAGTCCTTTTGATGTCGCCGGGGCCGCAGCGCTGGACCGCCGGCGCCAGACTTTACCCGAAGCTTCGCGCACCGGGACAAATTCTAGGTGCGCCAGCAGCACCGTAACACTATCACGACTCACACCACTCGTTTTCAGTTAGTCTACTTACTACCGTAATAATTATTTGTTTTAACTCATTACTGAATGTATTTTAAAAGGTAACTCGTCAAAAAAGGAAATTAAAAAATTCCACCATAATTTTGTAATTTTACGAAGCATAATATAAATAATAATTTTCTTAAATTATTTAGGGGGCTCCAGAGCCCCCTCAAAAAGCCGTTGCGGGGGGGGGGGGGGGGGGAGCGCGCATGGAGTCGGCGTCTGTGTCTACAAAAGATTCTGGAAATATTTTTCTCGTACCCTCATTCACCAATCTGGCGATCGTTGAAAGATCTCCTTTTCGAAGTTATTTGCAGACCTTAATTAGGAATAAGGAGTCTCTTCTTTTAAAGCAACAACAATTTGCAATTTAACGCGGCAAGTGTCCGTAGTTTTCTCAACTGAAGTCCACGTAATTCTGTGCTTGAACTCATTGGGTATTACACTACTGGCCATTAAAATTGCTACACCAAGAAGAAATGCAGAAGATAAACGGGTATTCATTGGACAAAGTGCGGTAGCGTTCTCGCTTCCCACGCCCGGGTTCCCGGGTTCGATTCCCGGCGGGGTCAGGGATTTTCTCTGCCTCGTGATGGCTGGGTGTTGTGTGCTGTCCTTAGGTTAGTTAGGTTTAAGTAGTTCTAAGTTCTAGGGGACTGATGACCATCGATGTTAAGTCCCATAGTGCTCAGAGCCATTTGAACCATTTGGACAAATATATTATACTAGAACTGACTTGTGATTACATTTTCATGCAATTTGGGTGCATAGATCCTGAGAAATCAGTACCCAGAACAACCACCTCTGGCCGTAATAACGGCCTTGATAAGCCTGAGCATTGAGTCAAACAGAGCTTGGATGGCGTGTACGGGTACAACTGCCCATGCAGCTTCAACACGATACCACAGTTCATCAAGAGTAGTGACTGGCGTATTGTGACGAGCCAACTGCTCGGCCACCATTGACCAGACGTTTTCTATTGGTGAGAGATCTGGAGAATGTGCTGGCCAGGGCAGCATTCGAACATTTTCTGTATACAGTAAGGCCCGTACAGGACCTGCAACATGTGATCGTGCATTATCCTGCTGAAATGTAGGGTTTCGAAGGGATCGAATGAAGGGTAGAGCCACGGAGGGAAACACATCTGAAATGTCCACTGTTCAAAGTGTCGCCAAACACGGATGCGACCATCACGATGCTGTAAGCAGAACCTAGATTCAGCCGAAAAAATGACTTTTTGCCATTCGTGTACCCAGGTTCGTCGTTGAGTGCACCATCGCAGGCGCTCCTGTCTGTGACACAGTGTCAAGGGTAACTGCAGCCGTGGTCTTCGAGCTGGTAGTCCATGCTGATGCAAACGTCGTCGAACTGTTCGTGCAGATGGTTGTTGTCTTGCAAACGTCCCCATCTGTTGACCCAGGGATCGAGACGTGGCTGCACGATCCATTACAGCCATGCGGATAAGATGCCTGTCATATCGACTGCTAGTGATACGAGGCCGTTGGGATCCAGCACGGCGTTCCGCATTACCGTCCTCAACCCACCGATTCCATAGTCTGATAACAGTCATTGGATCTCGACCAACGCGAGCAGCAATGTCGCGATACGATAAACGGCAATCGCGATAGGCTTCAATCCGACCTTTATCAAAGTCGGAAACGTGATGGTACGCATTTCTCCTTCTTACACGAGGCATCACATCAACGTTTCACCAGGCAATGCCGGTCAACTGTTGTTTGTTGTATGAGAAATCGGTTGGAAACTTTCCTCGTATCAGTACGTTGTAGGTGTCGCCACCGGCGCCAACGTTTTTGAATGCTCTGCTACTAAAAGCTTGCGTAGTTTAATTTAGTTGTTGCCGACGCGTACGTTCGACAGCGGAGGGGATTAACTTGGACGTTGGTGCAGGAACACGGACTCTGCCTGCCTGTCCCTGTTCCTCTTCTGTAATGATTTCGCTAGGCAGTGGCCTCTCGGTTAGCGATTGAACGCAGTTCTATGGCGCGGTCAACCTATGACTTTAAAACTAGATCGAGCTAAAGACCGCCAGTCTAAATTTTTAAAATATTGTAAGCATAGAGCGAAAATATGCATCGTCACTAGTTCTTATTTAAAATATGCAATAACTGGTGAAAAGGGGTCAAATATGCAAATGCATATGCAATATGTAAATGCATATAATCCGGTCTCCATTTATTACCTAGAATGAAATACTCTCAAATCTCTGTGAGCGGGAAGTCCAATAATTTTGTTTGTTTTCTGGTTTTGTAATAGGTATGCATCAGAATGCGGTATATTGACTGTTACATACGGCCCTTGGGATAGCAGATGCCACTTTTCGTTGCGCCGCTTCAGTGCTGATCTGTGGTGAGTACGCAATAATACCTGCATGCCAACTTTGAATTCTCGCCTTTTTTATCGACTTAACAAAAAATCGGTTTTTATCATTAGCCTTCTGTGTCAGCATCGTAAGAACTTCCTTAATATTTTCGTTATACGACACCGGTTCATTTGGAAATTTCGGCAACGGATTGCACCATTCAATAGATTCCTTGCGGCCATACATTAGTTCATTAGGGGTATACTTAGTATGGTATAAGTTGAGATTATTGTGCACATTTTCAAAAATAGTTAAAATAGCTTACCCAATTAGTATGTTGTGTAGGTATGTATGTCCCCATAAACCTGTTCAGTCCCCTGACAACCCCGCTCTGTTGGATTGATGGCTATGTTTCGATATAAAAATGCACATAATATCATTATTTTTAAAAATGTGCGCCACTTGTACCCTGTGTAGTGCGTGGCGTTGTCAGATGAATTTGTCTTTGGTTTTCCCACGTGTGGAATGTAATCACGTGAAAGTCATGATAGCGTTTTTAGTAGCAGATTTTGAGGCGTAAATCTTGAACATACTTAGAAGATATGTCATAAAATGCTAATACGTATTACTCACCACCACTACTTGTCGGATGGGGTCCCCTTACATCCGTACTAACGATTTCTATTCGTTTTGTGGGTAATATGGAACGTAAATCTGTATTTGACGATGAATTCAGTGGTTTAGCTTTCTGGCAATATATTCAAGTTTTTAGTATGTTGTGAACCTTTCTCCTCATGTCGGTAAAATAACAGTATGTGCTGATTTTTGCCAGACACTTCTTCCCATAATGTCTCAAACTAAGTGTATGTGTGTAATTAAGTTGTGCTCTGAGTCCTTGGGTATACATACACACCAGTTAGAGCCATTTTGATGTCGACGATAGAATAACACATCTCGGTATATTCTATAACGGATAGACAGTGGACGATTAGGTTGATTAGCCAGCAAGGTCCTTACCTTGTTCCAGTGCGGATCTGAGTTTTGTAAATCTGCCATGTTTTTACACAGATCGATCTAGTATTGGTAATATTGTTTATTCTGCCTTAAAAATATTCTATAGACGCTCTTATTTTCTAGATCAGTGTTACTATCATTCAAATCTTGCGGAAGACGAGACAAAGCGTCAGCAATGACGTTATCGTTTCTCTTAATATAAACAATCTCAAATGAGGAATTCTGCAACGACAAAGCGTAGCATGATAATCTGGGATAAACAAACTTACAGGTTAATAAAAATGTCAGGGCTCAGTGATCAGTATAAATTTTCATGTGTTTGCCGTATACATAATTACACTTTTTAAAAACCCAGACAATAGAAAGGATTTCTAATTCAGTTGTTGAATATGTTTGTTCACATTCGCTTAAGATTCATCTTGCAAATCCAGTGATGCTTACCTGTTCCTGTTCTCCGTCCTTAACCACCTGAAATAGGCAAGATCCAAAGCCCCTGCATGACACGTCACATGTCATTCAAAAATCTAGACTAAAATCTGGATGGTTTAAAATGTTTGAGTTTAATAATGAATGTTTTATGTTTCGAAAATCTTGCTGGCACTACTCTGTCCAGATCCATACTAGAAAGTGTTTACTGTTTAATACTTGTTGCGGCAGAAAACGTCGGAAGAAAGAACAGTGTCCTAGGAACAATTTCAATCGTTTTTAGTACGTGAACTAGGAAAATTTTTAATCGCATCTAAGTTATGCGCATCAGGGCGTATACCTTGTGGATTATGTGCCGTAGATGCCTTATCTGACTACATGCAAATTTAGGTCTCTTAAGGTTCGCTGTTACACCAGCTTGTGCAAATTTGTACAGAATTTTTACAAGCATTTAGTGACTTCCGGAAGGCGTTCGATACAGTTCCGCACTGTCGCCTGATAAACAAAGTAAGAGCCTACGGAATATCAGACCAGCTGTGTGGCTGGATTGAAGATATTTTAGCAAACAGAACACAGCATGTTGTTATCAATGGAGAGACGTCTACAGACGTTAAGGTAACCTCTGGCGTGCCACAGGGCAGTGTTATGGGACCATTGCTTTTCACAATATATATAAATGACCTAGTAGATAGTGTCGGAAGTTCCATGCGGCTTTTCGCGGATGATGCTGTAGTATACAGAGAAGTTGCAGCATTAGAAAATTGTAGCGAAATGCAGGAAGATCTGCAGCGGATAGGCACTTGGTGGAGGGAGTGGCAACTGTCCCTTAACATAGACAAATGTAATGTATTGCGAATACATAGAAAGAAGGATTCTTTATTGTATGATTATATGATAGCGGAACAAACACTGGTAGCAGTTACTTCTGTAAAATATCTGGGAGTATGCGTGCGGAACGATTTGAAGTGGAATGATCATATAAAATTAATTGTTGGTAAGGCGGGTACCAGGTTGAGATTCATTGGGAGAGTGCTTAGAAAATGTAGTCCAGCAACAAAGGAGGTGGCTTACAAAACACTCGTTCGACCTACACTTGAGTATTGCTCATCAGTGTGGGATCCGTACCAGATCGGGTTGACGGAGGAGATAGAGAAGATCCAAAGAAGAGCGGCGCGTTTCGTCACAGGGTTATTTGGTAACCGTGATAGCGTTACGGAGATGTTTAATAAACTCAAGTGGCAGACTCTGCAAGAGAGGCGCTCTGCATCGCGGTGTAGCTTGCTCGCCAGGTTTCGAGAGGATGCGTTTCTGGATGAGGTATCGAGTATATTGCTTCCCCCTACTTATACCTCCCGAGGAGATCACGAATGTAAAATTAGAGAGATTAGAGCGCGCACGGAGGCTTTCAGACAGTCGTTCTTCCCGCGAACCATACGCGACTGGAACAGGAAAGGGAGGTAATGACAGTGGCACGTAAAGTGCCCTCCGCCACACACCGTTGGGTGGCTTGCGGAGTATGAATGTAGATGTAGATGTAGATGTTCTTTCCACGTCATGTGGCGGTCAGAATGTCGTCTACGTAATGTGTCAAACTTTCTACTAATTCGTCTCCAAGCACTTTATGCAAAGCAGTTATGAATACACCAGAACTGACATTCAGTTCGAAAGGCAGAGTGCGGAATTGATATGTTCGACCCCCACCCCCGAATATAAAAGCAATACATTTCCTGAAATCAGGAGTGATTGTCACTTGCCAAAACGAGTTTTTTCGTGTCAGTGGTGGAAAAGTACTTAGCGTCTAAAAATTTCTGCAGTTGTTCCTCTAAGTTTTCAGGAATTGCGCGCTCTGGTAACATAATCTCATCTATAGCTCGGGCATCTAACACTACTGTATTGTTTCCGTCAGGCTTCCTTACGGCAACTAACGGACTACTGTAAGAAGATGTAGAACTTTCTATAATTTTCCATTGCAACACCTGATGGATTTCATATCACACTGCATGTCGCTGACATATAGGTACACTGTAAGATTTATCAGAGAAAATCTGGTGAGGCTTGACTTCAATTTTCTAAATATACTTCTTAATGATATCCGGTCTTTTTGTAAAAATCTGTACATTTTTAGATAGTAGTTCAATAAGTTCATTAGGTTCATCATCGGTAAAAGGAGTTGCTTCTTCTTACTTAAACCTAATAAATATTCTTAAACCATTACACTCTTCATCTTGTACAAATGTCTGTGTGTTTGTTTTGTCGCCTTCTTGTATCCAATGGATTTTGTATCCATTAAAATACTTGTCGTTTTTTAGCGTCCTGGTATCTATATCGAATGGTTCAAATGGCTCTGAGCACTATGCGACTTAACTTCTGAGGTCATCAGTCGCCTAGAACTTAGAACTAATTAAACCTAACTAACCTAAGGACATCACGCACATCCATGCCCGAGGCAGGATTCGAACCTGCGACCATAGTGGTCGCTCGGTTCCAGACTGTAGCGCCCAGAACCGCACGGCCACTCCGGCCGGCCTGGTATCTATATCAATAATGATTTCCCTGCCTACAAGTCTAATGATACACTCACGTTTCGACAAGTCGATGATACTGTCCTTCTTACATAATATATATAAACCTGTAATACAGTTAGCAACTATATTTTGGGCTACGAGGAATTGACATCGTACTGTACCCATTACCACTTTAATGATCACAAAAACTTGTTTCGTAACTTTAGTTGACTTCTTTCCTAGTGCAGTCAAAATCTTACATTTTTGTACAGGAAACTCAGGCACTGGTTCAAATTCTATCGTTTTCTTATGAAAGTTGTGCGATATGACACTCACAGTAGCTCCTGTATCCAAGGCAATGCTGGTTGGAATACCTCCTAGTATACCAGTAGTCGTAGCGTAAACAATTTTATTGGCCAATGAACGACATTGTGTGTTTTACTCAAATAGCTCGTTGGATAAATTCGCACCGTGATTATAGCGTATGAACAATAGTGGTTGTTGCTTCAAATAATTTACAATGCCGTCATTGTGTTGTTCTTTAGTGGGTGTATTAAACAATGATTTAATACCGAAGTTGTCCCGCACACTTTCATCAGACACGACCTAGGACTCAGCGATGACTGTCATTAGTTTGTCTAAGTCGTATGCGGTGCAGGTAAAGGTGCTGTTTCACCTTATACTTCAGTTATATTCACTAGGCATTTCAACTATTTATTGCTCATTAACGTCTGTGTCAACATTAGAGTTATTCACAATATTCTGTTCATGTGCATGACAGATTCCGTTTGTGTTTGCCGCCGATCATGCTCTATTTTCGCGAACTGTTTTCGTGTTATTAGCCTACCATGCTATACGTAGTGTGCTGTGGAAGAAAGAAATCTTCAAACTCGTGAGAAATTAAATTCGTGAAAATTAATTTCGTAAAATTGAGTAAAGCAACAATGACGGTTTTACTGAGCAAGAATAGCAGTTGATCGGAAAATATTTAGCTGTGATGCCTGCTCGCCATTTCGCGTTGTACAGGATATAATTCGGCCAATTTTTAAAATAGTGTATGTCTATTGTTGTAGTGAACTGTTCGGCAAAATAAATTGCAATTCGCGATTTTGAGCTAAAGTGGATGCTACAATTTCGGAACATTTTTTAAGGAATTCCAAAGCAAGCTACAATTATGCAATGTGCTTGAACTAGAGTGCTGACGTATAAATGTGGTATCTTACCTTAGATCCTATTTTTCAGTGCAGATTCCAGGTTTATCATAATTTCTGTGAAGTTTCCCTTCAGTTAACCAAACCATTTTTTCAATGGTAATGGCTCCTGATGTATGTCCACATCGTCCATGCAACAATGAAACAATATAATATATACAACAATTGGTCCAGACATGAAGTCGCCAGTTTAATTTTTTTTTTTTTTTTTTTTTTTGTTACTAATTCTGACGTGATCGTGAGTGGATAAATGCTAGGGAGTGAGCCAACTTATTAATGCACTTAAGTAATTTCTTAAATAAATAATGTTCGTAAATACATTAGTTTTGTTAAAGCGCTTTGGTCCGTTTTGATTCTTTTATTCGACCGTGGATATCTCTTCAAATGAAAATTTCTTTTATCGGGCTTCGTGCTGGACTATTTATGTGCATTTAATGAACATGGAACCTTTCGCCATGTCAAGACGCAGTATAGCTGAGGATGTCTTTTAACATAAAAAGAAACAAATATTAACTATATCACTATATACAATTATTATACGTAAACAATAAATTTACGATGAGGCTCAGATTAAATCATTTGCTGTATGCAACAATATGCGAGTGAGCCTAGTATGACTGCGCCTCGACAAGATGTAAATAACAATGGTGGTGCGCGGTATAGATCTGCCGTAATCACAGAAAAGCGTCCGTCTTGGCTTGCTTCTAAAACAAATATAGTGCCGCCCCCTTCACAAAAATAATTGAGGGACGTAATTCTACATTTGTTTCTGCGGTTGTGTCCTCTAGTCGATACAACCGTTCACAGTAAATACTTTTTAATTAATACTTTATTTATTTATTATGTTTCAAATATTTCGCTTGTAAATTACGGTCTTCCTGCAATCGTGCCTTTAAGGCCCCTTCACTACATTCACAGTCTTGACGCTCCATAGGTGCACGAATAGTTCTTCATAATGCAATGTCATTAAATTTATGTGGGAAGAGGCTAACGAGAAAGGAAAAATCTCGTTAAAACCTGTGCCTGAGAGGGCTCCAGTAACCGCCAGTTGTTCCAAAAGCACAATAAAGAGAATAAACAAGGAGGAGGAAAACGTAGCTACTAGTGATTTCCAAGTCTTCACAACTTCAGAATGACGCAGAAGAAGGAGAGGATTTTTTTTTTTTTTTTTCGGAAGCAACCTTGTCTCTTATGCTAAACTTTTTACCCCTTTATTTTCTTACGAATTTTGCATTTGGCAGGCATAATCGGACTTTTTTGCCTTTGTGTGGTCATTTGCTTATGTGACTATTTCTGTTTCAGTTTCGTAATGGGAAACTACTGTACTTGCTCGTGTAGCGTAACGCGCAGCGCCAGACAAGGAGGCAGGGCGGAACTTGGTCGAATCTGGACAGACCGTACCTGGAGTGCCGGCCACCTCGCGTGCTGTCTCCTTCTCTCGTTTAGGTAAATGCCAGGCGGATCCTCAATTTGCGCCTCAGAAAATAAGTTATACAAACTGCTGAAATACGATTACATACAGGACCAAGTTCACACAATTCACAGACTAGGGACGACCGCGACTGCAGCGACAGGAAGGCATCCGGCTGCAGAGTTAAATAAAATAAATTTGCCAAATTCTGAGTGGAGCAGACAGGACCAACCATACCTAAAAGAAGGAGAAGGATGAAAAAAATAGTGACTTTGAGCATCCACATTTCTCAGATTAATGGCTTGACTGACAGAACCTGTTAACGCTGTCGTTTGTCGACTCACTTGATCTAGCTTATAATTTTGGCGAGGTACGCGTTTCTGCGTAGGCTTCAGCTGTCGATGTGATTAAGGCCGCAGCCGCCACCACAATACCCTCCCCCTCGCCTAACGTGTCATCTGCACCGTTACTAGCCAACGTATTTTGTGTCCACTCTAAACTCATGGTGACGAAGAAAGGCGATTACGTGACCTTAGACACCCCTGTTAGACAGATGTGGAGCACGCTCTAAAGAGGAGCACACTATCTCCTCAATTAACTTCGATGATATATACCCCGCAACTGCATCGCTTTTGTCCAGGAGTTTACGCCCATTTTACGCCAGTGACTACCTTGTTTCAATGGAGTATTCATGGAAAGTGCATCTGCTGCAGACTCCCTGCACATTAATCCAGCTCTGAGAGTGCCGTGTTGCGAGTGTTTATACGCCGGTGCCAAAATTGCGTTCGAGTGATCGTTTGCGTCTATATGCCAGTGCCAAAACTGCGTGTGTGCTGGGTGCTATTTGCACAGTACTGAGCGGTGAAAGAAAAGCTGTCACGGACAATCCTTCTTAAGAACTATAGTTTCAGAATTAACGAACTACCAATGACAGTATGATACATTAATAAACATAACAAAATTCCTGACGAAGTCTCTAGGGCAAGTTACGTTTGCTCAAGAAAATACTTACATACATAGAAATCAAGTAATATTTAGAAGGTAGTAAAAATTCCCTTTTTACTTTATCTTTTGGGCTTTTTTTTTCTTTCCACGTGGCAAAAAGCTTCCAAAAATTGTTTCTCCTTCAGTGAAGCTGAATTTTCACTTAAGAACAATTTTTATTAAAAAACTAAATGATTACCCAGCGTTGCCCGGGTATGTTCTAACATTCTGCGTGGTATCTGTTCTAAGTCGTGTCTCCCCACCACTTTCGCGCAACGACGCTCCGTGTTTTTTAGGGAATTGACTAGTTTGAACCTGGGGCCTGTTGCTGGTAAGGAGACGCCAGACCACACATGAGATGTCGAGTTCAGAAGAGTTCAGTGAGACTAGCGATGATATAATCAAATACTTAATGATTTCAGCATCAGCTCCACTGCACTTCCTGTAAAAGAATCTTAATACTAACTAAATTTAGTGGAAGGGGTTCAAGGCTTTCCTATTTTTAGTTAGCTGGTAAAATAACGTCGAAAAAGCAGTTAAAACTGCGTTCAACAAAAATGTAAACTAATATTCCCTGAATGGGTTTCCAAGTTCTATAATGGATTGAAGGATGACCTATGCCATATCACATCTATAATCTAGGTTTAAATTAAGTTTTATAAAAGAGAAAACTATCGAAAATGGTCTACAGTGACCCTCAATTATCTTTAATTACTTATTTAACTTGTCATAAATTACAGTGGCTGATGTGGCTTCTGAATAATTATATAACAGAAAAATCGTCGCGTTTCAGATTTTAACTTCAAGTAGCAAATGTGAATACCACGAAGTTTAATTGATGATCGACACTAGTATTACGTAAAAAGGAAATGTAACAGATGAGACTTCTGCAGTTCTGAGTGAAGCCTTATGCGCTCTTATGCAGCATCACGTGCATTCATTACCTTGTCGGTGGTTAGTCAGCGTCAGGGGCAGCGGACGGCGCAACTTCACACACCTCGCCGTCTCGGTAGCAACTCTCTCGTACTTATCCTTACTACTGTTAACCGATGTTGGTTTAAGAAAAAGGTACCTGGCTGTGTTTTCAACTGACCAATCAGTGTCTCAATGTTAACCTTAAGCTCCGCCTACAAAAATTCTGTCTATCCAATGAGAAACGTTATACTTTTCGTGGTGGGGCAATGTTGTTAATGTTTACTATGTAACAGAGACGCGTATAGTCTCATGCTAGAACTTGCAGCTGGTGTGGTCCTTTAAGTGTTATCGTAAGATCTATACTGTTCTTCTGGAGGGCTCTATCTTTTAACATGGGCTGGGGGATAGACCTCCCGGCGGTCGGCCGGCGATGTGGGTGTCCCTTACCGTAGGACCTTCTAGCCTACACGGCTCTGCTCTCGGCTTCTGTTCTCATTTCTTCCCTCGGAACTGCGTCTGTTTCACGGTGGGAAGGTATGACATGCATTTAGGCGTTCTTGAGTGAGTCTGTGGTATTCCATTTGCTCACTTGTTGATTGTATTACTTTGGTTAATTTAATGTCAGTATTTATTCGGAGCTATGTGACATATTGCCGGATTTGCTATCAAGTCAGGGTTTTTATGGAAGGTGTTGGATTTGCCTGACACCTCACAATGTCTTTGTTCCAGTCTTCTATTTTTCCATCTCCTCCGTTCTCGTCCCTCCATCCAGCTCGACCACCCTCTCTCTCTGTCTGCGTCCTCCACTCCTACTCTCTGGCCATCTGTTCCTGGCCCTCTCTTTGTCCATCTCCTACACTCACCTTTCTCTGCCTATTTTCTCCTCCCACAGTGCCTGTTCCTCTTCATTTTTTCCTCTACCTGCCTCTGTTCATCTCCTCCTCTCCCTTCTCATTGTCCATTTCCCCTTCCCCTATCTCTGTTCATCTCCTCCTTCTCTTATCTGTGTGTGTCATCTACTTCTTCCTTGCTGTCCATCTCCTCGTTCTTCCTTCTCTCTCCACGTTATCACATTCACCCCAGCAGGAGGCAGATGATTCTTACACCTACAGTATTTCTTTCCAGATTGTAACTAATACGTGTATCGAATTTGACTGAAATCGTTCCAGGCGTTTGGAATGAGCTTTATACCTGTGACTTCGCCCGTATACGCAAAAGCCAAATGTATTTCACACATATTTAACAAAGTTCACTCGTATTTGTACACATATTTCACCTGTATGTGTAGCGAATTTTGCCCAGAAATTTCATTTTCACGCAGCTCAGAGTATACGACATCTTATCTCATGAATTACGTGATGTACACGGACATAATTATGCAGGTACATCCAGTGGTATGTTTGGCTTCCGTCTGCGAAATGTATGGCCAAGAGAGTTAGTAGAAAAGAAGTAATAAGTTAAAACATCGTGCAAGATACGGCAGTTTTACAGTATGAACACCGAAAATATAGTAAGCGATAAAGTTTTCTTTTCCTTTCGTCATTTTGCGGTGGTCGTCAGTGATAAAAAGTTACTCAAAGTTTCGAATTTATGTTTAAAGTTTGTTGCAAGTCCGTAAGTGCTGTCATTCTCAAATACTGGATGACTATAGTATGGGTATTCTGGCGTAGCGGGCTACACTGCTTTCCCACCGCCAAACTCGTTCCTTTAATAGGAGAGTGGTTCTTAACCTCACAGCGATACTTTCCAGGCACTAAATGATACGTGTACCAAGTTTGATTGAAATCGGTCCATTGGTTTAGGAGGAGACGTGGATCGTACATACATACATACAGGGTGTTTCAAAAATGACCGGTATATTTGAAACGGCAATAAAAACTAAACGAGCAGCGATAGAAATACACCGTTTGTTGCAATATGTTTGGGACAACAGTACATTTTCAGGCGGACAAACTTTCGAAATTACAGTAGTTACAATTTTCAACAACAGATGGCGCTGCAAGTGATGTGAAAGATATAGAAGACAACGCAGTCTGTGGGTGCGCCATTCTGTGTGTCGTCTTTCTGCTGTAAGCGTGTGCTGTTCACAACGTGCAAGTGTGCTGTAGACAACATGGTTTATTCCTTAGAACAGAGGATTTTTCTGGTGTTGGAATTCCACCGCCTAGAACACAGTGTTGTTGCAACAAGACGAAGTTTTCAACAGAGGTTTAATGTAACCAAAGGACCGAAAAGCGATACAATAAAGGATCTGTTTGAAAAATTTCAATGGACTGGGAACGTGACGGATGAACGTGCTGGAAAGGTAGGGCAACCGCGTACGGCAACCACAGAGGGCAACGCGCAGCTAGTGCAGCAGGTGATGCAACAGCGGCCTCGGGTTTCCGTTCGCCGTGTTGCAGCTGCGGTCCAAATGACGCCAACGTCCACGTATCGTCTCATGCACCAGAGTTTACACCTCTATCCATACAAAATTCAAACGCGGCAACCCCTCAGCGCCGCTACCATTGCTGCACGAGAGACATTCGCTAACGATATAGTGCACAGGATTGATGACGGCGATATGCATGTGGGCAGCATTTGGTTTACTGACGAAGCTTATTTTTACCTGGACGGCTTCGTCAATAAACAGAACTGGCGCATATGGGGAACCGAAAAGCCCCATGTTGCAGTCCCATCGTCCCTGCATCCTCAAAAAGTACTGGTCTGGGCCGCCATGTCTTCCAAAGGAATCATTGGCCCATTTTTCAGATCCGAAACGATTACTGCATCACGCTATCTGCACATTCTTCGTGAATTTGTGGCGGTACAAACTGCCTTAGACGACACCGCGAACACCTCGTGGTTTATGCAAGATGGTGCCCGACCACATCGCACGGCCGACGTCTTTAATTTCCTGAATGAATATTTCGATGATCGTGTGATTGCTTTGGGCTATCCGAAACATACAGGAGGCGGCGTGGATTGGCCTCCCTATTCGCCAGACATGAACCCCTGTGACTTCTTTCTGTGGGGACACTTGAAAGACCAGGTGTACCGCCAGAATCCAGAAACAATTGAACAGCTGAAGCAGTACATCTCATCTGCATGTGAAGCCATTCCGCCAGACACGTTGTCAAAGGTTTCGGGCAATTTCATTCAGAGACTACGCCATATTATTGCTACGCATGGTGGATATGTGGAAAATATCGTACTATAGAGTTTCCCAGACCGCAGCGCCATCTGTTGTTGAAAATTGTAACTACTGTAATTTCGAAAGTTTGTCTGCCTGAAAATGTACTGTTGTCCCATGCATATTGCAACAAACGGTGTATTTCTATCGCTGCTCGTTTAGTTTTTATTGCCGTTTCAAATATACCGGTCATTGTTGAAACACCCTGTACATACATATACAGATGGAGTAAGATGACAGATGTCATGGGATAGCGATGTGCACTTAAACAGAAGGCGGTAGTATCGTGTATACAAGGCATAAAAGGCCAGTGCATTGAGGGAGTCGTCATTTGTACGCAAGGTATTCATGTGAAAAGTTTCCAGACTGATTATGACCGCACGACGTGAATTAACAGACTTTGAACGCGGATGGTAGTTGGAGCTAGACGCATGGGGCATCCCATTTCTGAAATACTAAATTTCAGGCATTACCTCTACCAAGGAAACCGCATTGGCCGACGGCCTTCATTTAAACACCGAGAGCGGCAGCGTTTGCGTAGAGTTGTCAGTGCTAACAGGCAAGTAACACTGCGTGAAATAATAGCAGAGATGTATGTGAGGTGTACGAAGAACTTATCCGGTGGGACAGTGCGGCGAAATTTGGTGTTAACGGGCTATGGAAACAGACGACCGACGCGACTGCTTTTACAATAGGACCCTAGACAACTGGAAAACCGTGGCCTGGTCAGATGAGTCCCGATTGTAGTTGGTAATGGCTGATGGTAGGGTTCGAGTGTGGCGATTACCCCACGAAGCCATGGACCCAAGTAGTCAACAAGGCACTGTGCAAGTTGGTGGTGTATCCATAACGGTGCGCCGGCCGGGGTGGCCGAGCGGTTCTAGGTGCTCCAGTCTGGAACCACGCGACCGCTGCGGTCCTGCCTCGGGCATGGATGTGTGTGATGTCCTTAGGATAGTTAGGTTTAAGTAATTCTAAGTTCTAGGGGACTGATGACCTCAGACGTTAAGTCCCACAATGCTCATAAGGGAACCTCCCCATCGCACCCCCCTCAGATTTAGTTATAAGTTGGCACAGTGGATAGGCCTTGAAAAACTGAACACAAATCAATCGAGAAAACAGGAAGAAGTAGTGTGGAACTATGAAAAAAAGCAAAATATACAAACTGAGTAGTCCATGTGCAACATAAACAATAAAAGGAGTCTGTTAGCTCTGGAGTGCCGTGGTACCGTGGTTAGCGTGAACAGCTGCGGAACGAGGGGTCCTTGGTTCAAGTCTTCCCTGGAGTGAAAACTTTACTTTCTTTATTTTCGCAAAGTTATGATCTGTCCGTTCGTTCATTGACGTCTCTGTTCACTGTAATAAGTATAGTGTCTTTGTTTTGCGACCGCACCGTAAAACCGTGCGATTAGTAGACGAAAGGACGTGCCTCTCCAATGGGAACCGAAAACATTTGATCGCAAGGTCATAGGTCAACCGATTCCTCCACAGGAAAACACGTCTGATATATTCTATACGACACTCGTGACGGCATGTGCGTCACATGACAGGAATATGTTGTCGACCCACCTAACTTGTACACTTGGCGAATGAGTAAAAAGATTCTTCTACCTTGCCCGATTTAGGTTTTCTTGTCGATGTGATAATCACTCCCAAAAAAGTGATCGCATCGGACGGACGGACGGACAGATAATAATTGTCTGCAAATAAAAAATTAAACTTTTTACTCGAGGGAAGACTTGAACCAAGGACCTCTCACTGCGCAGCTGCTCACGCTAACCACGGGACCACGGCGCTCCTGATCTCACATTGCCCTTGATGTTGCCTATCTTCTCATGGACTACTCAGTTTGTATATTTTGCTTATTTTTTTCATAGTTCCATACAACTTCTTCCTGTTTTCTCGATTGATCTGTGTTCAGTTTTTCAAGGCCTATCCACTGTGCCAACGTATAACTAAATCTGAGGGGGGTGCGATGGGGAGGTTCCCTTGTCAGAGCCATAACGGTGCGCGCTGTCTTTACGTCGAATGGACTTGGTCCTCTGGTACAGCTGGATTTCATGTTCCGAAACAAAGATGGAATTTTTGTGGATGACAATGCGCCATGCCACAGGGCCACAGTTGTTTGCAGTGGTTTCAAAAACATTCAGGACAATGAGAGCGAATGACTCAGCTTCTTCTAATCAAACTGCGTTGTGCGACTGTATTCGTGATTTCCTGTCAGAAAGGTCACAGTTCGTAGCAATAGACGGAAAGTCATCGAGTAAAACAGAAGTAATATCCGGCGTTTCCCAACGAAGTGTTGCAGGCCCTCTATTGTTCCTGATCTATATCAACGACATAGGAGACAATCTGAGTAGCCGTCTTAGATTGTTTGCAGATGATGCTGTCATTTACCGTCTTGTAAAGTCATCAGATGATCAAAACGACTTGCAAAATGATTTAGATGAGAAAAGTAGCAACTGACCCTGAATAAAGAAAAGTGCGAAGTTATTCACGTGAGTACTAAAAGAAATCAACTAAATTTCGATTACGCGATAGGTCACACAGATCTGAGGGCTGTAAATTCAACTGAATACTTAGTGATTACAAGTACAAATAGCCTATATTGGAACGATCACTTAGATAATATTGTGGGTAGAGCAAATCAAAGACTGGCAGAACACTTAGTAGGTGCAACAGGTCTACCAAAGAGACTGCTTACACAACGCTTGTCCGCCCTATTCTGGAGTACTGCTGTGCGGTGTGGGATCCGCATCAGGTGGGACTGACGGATGACATCGAAAAAGTACAAAGAAGGGCAGATCGCTTTGTATTATCGCGAAGAAGGGAGATAGTGCGACAGACAGGAGTGGCAGTGATTAAGACAAAGGCGTCTTTCGTTGCGACGGGATCTTCTCATGAAATATCACCAGTTTTCTCCTCCGATTGCGAAAACATTCTGTTGGCAGCCACCTACATAGGGAGAAATGATCATCACAATACAGGGCTATTACAAATGATTGAAGCGATTTCATAAATTCACTGTAGCTCCATTCATTGACATATGGTCACGACACACTACAAATACGTAGAAAAACTCATAAAGTTTTGTTCGGCTGAAGCTGCACTTCAGGTTTCTGCCGCCAGAGCGCTCGAGAGCGCAGTGAGACAAAATGGCGACAGGAGCCGAGAAAGCGTATGTCGTGCTTGAAATGCACTCACATCAATCAGTCATAACAGTGCAACGAGACTTCAGGACGAAGTTCAACAAAGATCCACCAACTGCTAACTCCATTCGGCGATGGTATGCGCAGTTTAAAGCTTCTGGATGCCTCTGTAAGGGGAAGTCAACGGGTCGGCCTGCAGTGAGCGAAGAAACGGTTGAACGCGTGCGGGCAAATTTCACGCGTAGCGCGCGGAAGTCGACGAATAAAGCAAACAGGGAGCTAAACGTACCACAGCCGACGGTCTGGAAAATCTTACGGAAAAGGCTAAAGCAGAAGCCTTACCGTTTACAATTGCTACAAGCCCTGACACAACGATGACAAAGTCAAACGCTTTGAATTTTCGGCGCGGTTGCAACAGCTCATGGAAGAGGATGCGTTCAGTGTGAAACTTGTTTTCAGTGATGAAGCAACATTTTTTCTTAATGGTGAAGTGAACAGACACAATGTGCGAATCTGGGTGGTAGAGAATCCTCACGCATTCGTGCAGCAAATTCGCAATTCACCAAAAATTAACGTGTTTTGTGCAATCTCACGGTTTAAAGTTTACGGCTCCTTTTTCTTCTGCGAAAAAAACGTTACAGGACACGTGTATCTGGACATGTTGGAAAATTGGCTCATGCCACAACTGGAGACCGACAGCGCCGACTTAATCTTTCAACAGGATGGTGCTCCACCGCACTTCCATCATGATGTTCGGCATTTCTTAAACAGGAGATTGGAAAACCGATGGATCGGTCGTGGTGGAGATCATGATCAGCAATTCATGTCATGGCCTCCACGCTCTCCCGACTTAACCCCATACGATTTCTTTCTGTGGGGTTATGTGAAAGATTCAGTGTTTAAACCTCCTCTACCAAGAAACGTGCCAGAACTGCGAGCTCGCATCAACGATGCTTTCGAACTCATTGAGGGGGACATGCTGCGCCGAGTGTGGGAGCAACTTGATTATCGGCTTGATGTCTGCCGAATCACTGAAGGGGCACATATCGAACATTTGTGAATGCCTAAAAAAACTTTTTGAGTTTTTGTATGTGTGTGCAAAGCATTGTGAAAATATCTCAAATAATAAAGTTATTGTAGAGCTGTGAAATCGCTTCAATCATTTGTAATAACCCTGTAAAATAAGAGAAATCAGGGCTCGCACGGAAAAATTTAAGTGCTCGTTTTTCCCGCGTGCTGTTCGAGAGTGGAACGATAGAGAGACAGCATGAAGGTGGTTCACTGAACCCTCTGCCAAGCACTTTATTGTAAATAGCAGAGTAATCACGTAGATGTAGATGCAGACACCCAGATCACCCGACGTGAATGCCATCTAACATTTATGGGACATAATAGAGATGGTAATTTGTGCACCCCTGAACTGGCAACACTTTCGCAGTTATGGATGGCTTACAGAGGCAGTATGGCTCAATATTTCTGCTGTGGACTTAACAAAGACTTGTTGCGTCTATGGCATGTCGAGTTGTTTCACACGCCGGGCAAAAGGGGTCCGACACATATTATGAAGAATCCTATGACTTTTGTCATTTTGGTGTACGTACAAACGTGTTTGCCGTCCTGTGTGGCCGTGCGGTTCCAGGCGCTTCAGTCTGGAACCGCGCTACTGCTACGGTCGCAGGTTCGAATCCTGCCTCGGGCATGGATGTGTGTGATGTCCTTAGGTTGGTTAGGTTTAAGTAGTTCTAAGTTCTAGGGGACTGCTGGCCACAGATGTTAAGTCCCATAGTGCTCAGAGCCATTTGAACCATTTTTTGAACAAAAATATGAAGCACTCATGCAACCTTCGCAAACTGTCACGGAAACGCAGCAAACAATACGAAAGTCAAGAAGGCACGAATGTTACTGTAACATGAGTGTGTGTGTCTCGAACGGTTGACTTGATGGGTGTAGAAGATAACGCCACCTTACCCGTTGTCTGCGTATGCGCGTCCTTCAGCATACTCGTGACTTCGCAGCTCTACAGCCGGTGCTATCAACCGGCAATTCACGCTGCTGACCTACTCACCACGCGGTTGGCAGCTGATTTACGCGCTGGCGCGTGACGAACAGTCACCAGCGCGGTCGACTTTGGCCAGAAAGCGGCTCTTGTAGGAGAGGCGTGAGGCGCAGAGCAGGGTCAAGGGAGGAGGACGCGTCGCCCTGAAATACTCGGCAGCGGCTGCGGCCACACTCAGGGCAGGAAAACAAGCAGCCGCAGGTCTGGTCACTGTCCACGCTGTCTGGCGCCACACGTGGCTCTCCTGTTGAAGTAATTGATGCGAGGAAACACGGCGGCGATGGCGTGCGTGTGATACATCCTTGGGAATTACTTCACGTCACTTCAGGCGCAAACTTCTTTGAATTCTCCATTACTGGCAATAACTCGACCCATCTCTTAAGTGCATTCATACGAAAATTGACATATCGTGCTTTTCCTTTACTTTGACAAGTACTATAAAGTGTACGCTACAGTGTCATACACTGGTAGTGTATAGTAGTTTGACGCCGTGCGGGATTAGCCGAGCGGTCTTGGACGCTGCAGTCATGGACTGTGCGGCTAATCCCCGCGGAGGTTCGAGTCCTCCCTCGGGCATGGGTGTGTGTGTTTGTTCTTAGGATAATTTAGGTTAAGTAGTGTGTAAGCTTAGCGACTAATGACCTTAGCAGTTAAGTCCCATAATATTTCACACACATTTGAACATTTTTAAGTATTTTGATTTTATCCATACTGGATGAGAGGTCGTGGTTGTGAATGTCAATGTTAAGTGGTTGAGCCGACATATTTTTTAACTTTGACATTTTTGAGTAGTTTGACAACAAGAATTGGACGTGTAAGAGCACCCTCACAGAAAGAAATGAATGCCATACGATTGACTGCCACGTGCAGTCTTGCTTGTTGTCTTTTTGGTGATTTACCTGATGACCTTCTCATTTCATCGACGTCATCATCATAATTCAAAAAAGCTCAAATGTGTGTGGAATCTTTTGGGACTTAACTGCTAAGGTCATCAGTCCCTAAGCTTACACACTACTTAACCTAAATTGTCCTAAGGACAAACACACACACCCATGCCCGAGGGAGGACTCGAACCTCCGCCGTTACCAGCCGCACAGTCCATGACTGCAGCGCCCCAGACCGCTCGGCTAATCCCGCGCGGCTCATCATCATGATCATCATCCTCATTCGCTATTTATCACCCGTTGCTGGAAATAAGCCTTCTCGATGTACAGGCCTTCAGTTCTTTGCGTCCAAGTTATTTCTTTACGCCGTCAACCCATCGTCTATTAGGTCGTTCTCTAGATTTTTTTCTCATCACTAGAAACCTAAGAGAGAATTCCTTCGTCTAATTTCCAGCATCTTGTGTCGTTGTATGGTATGTTTAAGGAAGAATAGTTATTATTTTAGGATGTAGCAGTCTGTTGTTGTTGTTGTCATCATCAGTCCAGAGACTGGTTTGATGCAGCTCTCCATGCTATTCTATCCTGTGCAAGCCTCTCCATCTCCGAGTAACTACTGCAACCTACATCCTCCTGAATCTGAAACTTCCTGGCAGATTAAATTTGTGTGCCGGACCGAGACTCGAATTCGGGACCTTTGCCTTTCGCGTGCAAGTGCTCTACCAACTGAGCTACCCAAGCACGACTCTCGCCCTGTCCTCACAGCTTTACATCTGCCAGTACCTCGTCTCCTACCTTCCAAACTTGACAGAAGCTCTCCTGCGAACCTTGTAGAACCAGCACGCCTGAAAGTCTCCGCATTATCCTTTCTTTCAGGAGTGCTTGTTCTGCAAAGTTCGCAGGAGAGCTACTGTAAGGTTTGGAAGGTAGGATACGAGGTACTGGCAGATGTAAGACTGTGAGGACGGGGCGTGAGTCGTGCTTGGGTAGTTCAGTTGGTAGAGCACTTGCCCGCGAAGGCAAAGGTCCCGAGTTCGAGTCTCGGTCCGGCACACAGTTTCAATCTGCCAGGAAGTTTCATATCAGAGCACACTCCGCTGCAGAGTGAAAATCTCATTCTGGCTCCTGAATCTGCTTAGTGCATTCATCTCTTGGTCTTCCTTTACGATTTTTACCTTTCACGCTTCCCTCCAATACTAAACTGGTGATCCCTTGATGCCTCAGAACGTCTCCTATCAACCGATCACTTCTTTTAGTCAGGTTGTGCCACAAATTCCTCTTCTCCCCAGTTCTATTCAGTACCTTCTCTTTAGTTACGTGACCTACCCATCTCATCTACAGCATTCTTCTGTAGCACCACTTTTCGAAATCTTCTATTATTTTCTTGTGCAGACTACTTATCGTCCATGTTTCACTTCCATGCATGGCTACACTCCATACAAATACTTTCTGAAACGACTTCCTGACACTTAAATCTATAATCGATGTTAACAAATTTCTCTTCTTCAGAAACGCTTTCATCTCTACTTCGACCATCATCAGCTATTTTGCTCCCCAAATAGCAAAACTCATCTATTACTTTAAGTGTCTCATTTCTTAATCTAATTCCCTCAGCATCACCTGATGTAATTCGACTACGTTTCATTGTCCTCGTTTTGCCTTTACTGATATTCATCGTACATTCTCTTTTCAAAGACACTGTCCATTCTGTTCACCTGATCTTCCAAGTCCTTTGCTCTCTCTGAATTACAATGTCATCGGCATTCCTGGAAGTTTTTATTTTTTCTCCCTGCATTTCAATTCATAATCTAAACTTTTCTTTTGTTTCCTTTACTGCTTGCTTAATATACAGATTGAATATTTTCGGGGATAGGCTACAATCCTGTCTCACTCCCTCTCCAATCACTGCTTCCCTTTCGTGCCCCTCGACCCTTATAACTGGCATCTGGTTTCTGTACAAATCGTAAATAGTAATATAAATTCGAATAATAGATTCAATCCTATTTCTCTTGATTCAGTGAGGGAAATTGTTACTTGAATTTTCTCATTTTCAGAGTTCTAACTGTCAAAATCCAATCGAAAGACGAGGTGGCGTAAAAAATTTCTTTATTTAAGACGACCGGTTTCAACAGTCATTGCTCTGATCTTCAGGCCTTTAAAATAGTATATGTCCAACAAACGTAAACAAATATGCACCATGTTTATATGATGTAACAAGCGTCTATGAGCAATATGCATACGGACATGGCCTTTTGTTCAAGGTGCTCTGTGTTATGACAAACGTTTACAATGTGCTGATGTTTATCCACTTGACGTCTTGTGCGTAGCTTCAGTACAAAATGAATATGTTTTACAACAAAAAGATGTTAAAGACCTGAAGATGACAGCAATGACTGTTGAAACTGGCTGTCTTAAACAGAGAAATTTTTTATGCGATCTTGGTTTTTGAATGGTTTTTAGCAAAGCCTACATTCAATGCTGATTTTTAAAAATTCCACCTCCGGCTTGAGTGCAATTTCGAAAACTGTTCACAACAACACTTGCAGCTCTTCTGATATTATCTTGCCTTTCTTTTATGAGAATAGTACGGTCGATTCGTCTCTTGTGTTCGCTTTTTCTTCAAAGTCTCGGCCTTTCAACGCTCCCCACACGCGAAAACTAAAGGGGTAAAGTTGAGGTACGTTGACGTCCAAGAAACGTGGCTGTTTCTGCCGACTCATCTTCCTGGTAATGTCAGGTGCAGACGAGGTGTTATCTGCTGGCTAGGAAGTGCAGGTGCACTGCCATACTGGAAGTGTTTACGCATCTTTGTACCCAAAAGAAGCTCTTCCAATAACGCAGGAAGCTCGTTTTCGAAAATGTCTAGATAATTGGACCTGTAAGACGATGCTGTAGCACCAATGGCCCTATCAACAAACTGCCTATCACATCACAACTCACATTAACAAAGAAGCTTCTTAAAAATGTCTCTCCACAAAGCCATGTAGGGCTTCGTCGGTGTGAATTGCGAGTATTGTTGACGCCGTCACGTTTAAGTGGCTTCATTAGTAAACAGTGGTACTGTGACTACGAGTCACGGTTAATCAGTGACAAAATTCCACTTCTTGTCAAAGGTTTAGATACCTTGCATGCCTTATGTCCGCCATATTATTGTTTGTAGAAATCACCAACTGCGATATGGTCGCGTATACAAACAGTGATTCAATACTGTCAAATGCTTTTTATTTCAGTCTTTGACCAAAATATGAATTCCTTAGACGCTGACCGGTTTCAGCCCGTAATGACCATCCTCAGATCTTTTTTACACCATGTGCTTAAGTGATAAGACCATAATGGCATCGTCAAAATATATAAATATAATCAGCATAGCATAGTCATATAGATCTAAAATGAGGTGCAGAATAGGCTGCATCGTCCACACAGTCATTATTGCAACTGATTATATTTATATCTTTCGACGATGCCATTATGGCCTTATCACTTCAGGACATGGTGTAAAAAAGATCTGAGGATGGTCGTTACGGACTGAAACCGGTCAGCGTCTAAGGAATTCATATTTTGGTCAAAGACTGAAATAAAAAAAACATTTTATGTAAAAATTCTGTGTGTGCTTGTTAAAGGGCTACGTTTTACCAACCGAATTACGTGGTTTACTTCGTCACATTCTCTTCATCTCCACGTTTAGACGAGATGTGTATGCTAGGCACAGCAGCGGTATGATCCAGTTTGGTGGAAACACGAATCAGCTCTGCTGCATCAGGCAACCTGCGGCTAGGAAATCGTCGGCCGTTTTGTTTTCAGAACGCAGTAGCATTTGCATCACAAAACCTGTACATAAATACCATTCGCCATATCCAGCACTTGTAAATACGTGCTGCATGTTTAAACTGTACAGTCGAGTTCGTCAACGAGTCATAATCACAGTTGTAAAACTAAGTTATGTAAACTCAAGCACAACTACAAAACAAAAATGACCATCAGTTAATAAATCCGTACCATTCGAGTACCAACACACAAAATGAAAACTTATATCTGTTGCTAACTGTACCTCTGTAAGCAATAAAAATTGGACACACGGTATACGGAATGTTTAATCGGCTTAGTCTTTACCACCACATCCTAAAGTATTTATTATTCCTCCTGAAATATGACGTACGCCAAGCACTTCTCCATTTTAGTTTCGTAACAACCGCTGTTGCTTCTTCAGCCCGGGTATTACCAACTACCAATCCGTTTGTCTTTCTGTCACTCCTCCTTACGGCCAATATGCGTCCTTCATTGTTTGTTAAGCAGCCCTCAATTATTACGCAGCCTGTTCACATGAAGTTGATTTTTCTTCACCTTCACATGTTAGTATTGGCAATCTACTGTGGTAACATGCTTTTCTTTCAACGCACAGTGGGAATTTCCTTCTGAGTACAGTATTCAGTTTCCCAAAAGAACTACGTTTATTTTAGTAAGTGCCTATCTGCTAGTTGTTTTCAAGACTTCTAAATATATCAACTCTACAACCGTAGCTTTACCGTTCTGATTATTCCTCAGTACGCTGCTCGTACAACAGTTTGGTCATACTGATGCTAATGTCACAGGTCCATTGCCTCACTTACTGTGTTCAGTTCCCCTATCATTTGCTGAAGTTATTTTTTTTTATCGATTCGAAGGAAACAAATCAATGTCATCCCAGTTTAATGAACCAAAGACCTGAAACTTCCTGGCAGATTAAAACTGTGTGCCGGACCGAGATTCGAACTCGGGATCTTTGCCTTTCGCATTGTGCCAGGAAGTTTCATATCAGCGCAGATTCCGCTGCAGAGTGAAAATCTCATTCTGGAACCAAAGACCTCTTAGAAGCCCGTAGAAAATTTTTTTTGAGAAATTTAAAATTCTTATCTGCGTACTATCTCAATTTTGAACTTCTCGTTCTCTGTCTTGAGACACAACTCTCTATATATCCTTAGTCATCAGCACCGATTTTAGTTAATAAATAATAACCATCATCTCTGCATCTGTACACGTGCTTATCATGCATTACGTGACTTAGTCGCCAATCCTGTTTCTCACACTTGTACATTGGCTATATCATGCTTTCAGCCCACATCTGGTCTAGATATTAGACAGCATTATGTATGATACATTGACACTGACGTTTCCATATTTAAGATCACGTACTTTTAGGCCTATATTTTATTTGGTGAGATAGTTCTGTCTGCTCCCCTTACTAGGATGAAATGCGTGTTCTTCTCATTTACACGGTCACATACATCTTTATAACATGGGCAGCCACAGCCGTTGAAATTCATTGTAAATTAAACTTGAATAAAATCGTAAACAACTGTTAAAACTGTTATTTGATGATTCATTTATGAGCTGTTCGCTACGTTAAGGTAGCATCTTCAGGTGATAAGTAATGTCACATGGATTAGCGCACGGAGGTACCCGTCAAGTTCGCAGCCACAGAATACAACCCCATGAAGAGGGGAAGCAGTCAACAAAGAAGAACAGGCAACAACAAACTAGTCGGAACCGAAAAGGAACGTATCAGATAGTAGGAGGCGACATTAAAAATGGCAAACCCTGTAGTTGGTTGTGACGAGGGTAAATCACCAGAGGCGGTTGTGTGACGTGATTGGCTTGGTGTCCCTCAAGAGGGATGTTCAGCCAACAGTTTGCAAGTTCGAGCAATTGGTCGCCACTTCGGCGACTTACACGCCCTTAAAGGAGGAAGTTCACGAATAACACACACCAATTCAAAGATACACCAAGTCCACAATTTTGAAGATACGGCAATGAAATTTTATACCATACTTTACATGAAATTAACAGTTTTACTGTCAATTTCCTTGGGTTATGTAGACTTAACCTTCTTATGGAATTAAAAATTTTATTTTAAAAAAATAATATGTATACCTTCATCTCAGCGATTATTCACGAGATGTCTAGAAAATTTTCTCTGTTTAATCTCTTTGCATACAGTAACCTTCGCTAATGATGTTTTTTGAATGTATCGAATAGGAGAATTTTACTAATTTTTAATTATAATTCTATACGTACAATATCAAATTCATGCAAAATTACGAGCACTTTGCCCCATATCTCAGCTTACATTCATAATTTCAGAATTTGCTCTTGCGAAGACCTTTACTAGGTTTAAAGAAACAAGTGTAAAAAATTTCATAATTCTAGCCCTCATAGAGTCTGAGAGAAACGTTGTTGTTGTTGTTGTGGTCTTCAGTCCTAATACTGGTTTGATGCAGTTCTCCATGCTACTCTATCCTGTGCAAGCTTCTTCATCTCCCAGTACCTACTGCAACCTACATCATTCTGACTCTGCTTAGTGTATTCATCTCTTGGTCTCCCTCTACGATTTGTACCCTCCACGGTGTCCTCCAATGCTAAATTTGTGATCCCTTGATGCCTCAGAACATGTCCTACCAACCGGTCCCTTCTTCTTGTGAAGTTGTGCCATAAACTCCTCTTCTCCTCAATCCTGTTCAATTCCTCATCATTAGTTATGAGGTCGACCCATCTAATCTTCAGCATTCTTCTGTAGCACCACATTTCGAAAGCTTCTATTCTCTTCTTGTCCAAACTATTTATCGTCCATGTTTCACTTCCATACACGGCTACACTCCATACAAATACTTTCAGAAACGACTTCCTGACACTTCAATCTATACTCGATGTTAACAAATTTGTCTTCTTCAGAAATGTTTTCCTTGCCATTGCCAGTCTACATTTTATATCCTGTCTACTTCGACCATCATCAGTTATTTTGCTCCCCAAATAGCAAAACTCATTTGCTACCTTAAGTGTCTCGTTTCCTGATCTAATTCCCTCAGCATCACCCGACTTAATTCGACTACATTCCATTAACCTCGTTTTGCTTTTGTTCATGTTCATCTTATATCCTCCTTTTAAGACACCGTCCATTCCGTTCAACCGCTCTTCCATGTCCTTTGCTGTCTCTGACAGAATTACAATGTCATCGGCGAATCTCAAAGCTTTTATTTCTTCTCCATGGATTTTAATACTCCGAAGTTTTCTTTTCTTTCCTTTATTGCTTGCGCAATATACAGATTGAATAACATCGGGGAGAGGCTACAACCCTGTCTAACTTGCTTCCCAACCACTGCTTCCCTTTCATGTCCCTCGACTCTTATAACTGCCATTTGGTTTCTGTACAAATTGTACAGATAGGTACAAAACATTAAAAAACATATTCTTCAAGAGATGCAATTTAAAGTTCAAAATAACGGTTTTTCTTATATCATCCCTTCAGAAGACCCCAGATTTGAAATCCGGGTCCTCTTCCCCTTTAAGGCTTCTCCTCTGTCCTTCACCAGGTCTTCAACTGAAAATTTTTCTCACGCTGTCTTAATTATTCTCAGGCAATTTTGGGAGCTTATTGTCCATTATTTCAACTAATAAACAAAAAATTAATTTAAAACTGACGTTTCATAACTCCACTCTTAATGTGCCCCAGTAATCTTATCAGGGAGGGGGTGGGCGGGGGGGATGGAATATACAGTTTAACGTGTAATCCGAAACACGTGTTCCATCACATCACTGAAAGGTAAGGGCTAGCGTAAAGGCAGGCTAAAAATTCTGTATGCAGAGTCTGTAATGATGGTCACTAACAAAAACCTGTACTGATAATAAAGGTGGTAGACATGTCATCCATTTCATGAAATATGCTGTTGGCAATCGACTTTAAAAATATTTAGATAGTTTGGAAGCCTCATACAAAAGAGCCACCGTGGTACAACAACCTAGTTAGAAAACTGCTACGGAAGGAAAGGGAACTTCACAGCAAACAAAAACATAGCCAAAGCCCTGCAGACAAACAAAAATTACACGAAGCGAAATGTAGTGTGAGAAGGGCTATGCGAGAGACGTTCAGTGAATTCGAAAGTAAAGTTCTATGCACTGACTTGGCAGAAAATCCTAAGAAATTTTGGTCTTATGTCAAAGTGGTAGGTGGATCAAAACAAAATGTCCAGACACTCTGTGACCAAAATGGTACTGAAACAGAGCATGACAGACCAAAGGCCGAAATACTAAATGTCTTTTTCCAAAGCTGTTTCACAGAGGAAGACTACACTGTAGTTCTTTCTCTAGATTGTCGCACAGATGAAAAAATTGTAGATATCGAAATAGATGACAGAGCGATTGAAAAACAATTAAAATCACTCAAAAGAGGAAAGGCCGCTGGACCTGATGTGATACCAGTTCGATTTTACACAGAGTAAGCGGTGTAGCGTAGGTCTCTAGAAGAGTGTAGCGTTCCAAAAGATTGGAAAAGGGCGCAAGTCATCCCCGTTTTCAAGAAGGGACGTCGAACACATGTGCGGTACTGTAGACCTATATCTCTAACGTCGATCACTTGTAGAATTTTGGAACATGTATTATGTTCGAGTGTAATGACTTTTCTGGAGACTATAAATCTACTCTGTAGGAATCAGCATGGGTTTCGAAAAAGACGATCATGTGAAACCCTGCTCGCGCTATTCGTCCACGAGACTCAGAGGGCCGTAGACACGGGTTCCCAGGTAGATGCCGTGTTTCTTGACTTCCGCAAGGCGTTCGATACAGTTCCCCACAGTCGTTTAATGAACAAAGTAAGAGCATATGGAATATCAGACCAATTGTGTGATTGGATTGAAGAGTTCCTAGATAACAGAACGCAGCATGTCATTCTCAATGGAGAGAAGTCTTCCGAAGTAAGAGTGATTTCAGGTGTGCCGCAGGGGAGTGTCATAGGACCGTTGCTATTCACAATATACATAAATGACCTGGTGAATGACATCGGAAGTTCACTGAGGCTTTTTGCGGATGATGATGTACTATATAGAGAGGTTGTAACAACGGAAAATTGTATTGAAATGCAGGAAGATCTCCAACGAATTGACGCATGGCGCAGCGAGTGGCAACTGAATCTCGATGTAGACAAGTGTAATGTGCTGCGAATACATAGAAAGAAAGATCCTTTATTATTTAGCTACAAAATATAGGAGGTCAGCAACTGGAAGCAATTAATTCCATAAATTATCTGGGAGTAGGCATTAGGAGTGATTTAAAATGGAACGATCATATATAATTAATCGTCGGTAAAACAGATGCCAGACTGATATTCGTTGGAAGAATCCTAAGGAAATGCAATCTGAAAACAAAGGAAGTAGGTTACAGTACACTTGTTCACCCACTGCTTGAATACTGCTCACCGGTGTGGGATCCGTACCAGATAGGGTTGATAGAAGAGACAGAGAAGATCCAACGGAGAGCAGTTCACTTCGTTGCAGGATCATTTAGTAATCGCGAAAGCGTTATGGAGATGATAGGTAAACTCCAGTGGAATACTCTGCAAGAGAGACGCTCAGTAGCTCGGTACGGGCTTTTGTTGAAGTTTCGAGAACGTACCTTCACCGAGGACTAAAGCAGTATATTGCTCCCTCCTACGTATATCTCACGAAGGGACCAAGGGGATAAAATCACAGAGACTAGAGCCCACACAGAGGCATATCGACAATCTTTCTTTCCACGAACAACAATACGAGACTGGAATAGAATGGAGAACCGATAGAGGTACTCAAAGTACCCTCCATCACACACCGTCAGGTGGCTTGCGGAGTATGGATGTAGATGTAGATGTAGATGTAGATGTGATAATTGATAGTCACTGATTCTGTTTAAAACTTCATTGACAGTCAGCAGATGATGCACTGTGCTACAACCATTTCTGTAGTTAGTTTATTCCCTTTCATGCTTGAAGTTAACGACACAGTTAAGTTACATCAAGACAGTAACATACACATAAAGTCACTCACTCGCGAAATAGCCGATCTGGAATATTTCAAAGTGTGTGCCACTGTTCTGTAACTGTAACCAAGAACACCACCTGTTAGGAGCGTATGTTGTACGAGAGCTGCAATAGTTAGGCAGAGTCTTTATTTGTCGCAACAACTGCGAGAGTAGTAGTCTGTGGCAGATGGTTTGTTGTGGCAATGGAGTGCGCTCTGTGAGCTTTCTCTGATGATCGATGAAATACGTTTGTAGAAATATACATATAACGTGGATATATATACTGGGTGAGTCACCTAACGTTACCGCTGGATATATTTCGTAAACCACATCAAATACTGACGAACCGATTCCACAGACCGAACGTGAGGAAGTCTGTTTTTTAACACAAACCTACGTTTTTTTAAATGGAACCACGTTAGTTTTGTTAGCACATTTGAACATATAAACAAATACGCAATCAGTGCCTTTTGTTGCATTGTAAAATGTTAATTACATCCGGAGATATTGTAACCTTAAGTTGATGCTTGAAACCTCCGACGTACAGTTGCGTGTTGTAACAAACACGGGCCACGGTCGGCGAGCAGCATCTGCAGGGACATGTTTACGATGACGACCGTGTTTACGAGTGTAGCTATAGTGCACTGTTGTGGTTTGGTCTAGCTGTCGCAGTGTCCGCATGTAGCGCTTGCTGCTATTGTTATTCTGCATTCGTCTCCGCACGCAGACCAACTGTAGTACACCGTGTTACCAGACGTCTGTGATAGTGTAGTGTTGTAGGAACTGTGACCATGGTGTATTCGAACTCTGAAAAGGCGGAGATGATACTCATCTATGGCGAGTGTCGACGAAATGCAACTGAAGCCTGCAGGGTGTATGCAGAACGGTACCCGGACAGAGAGCATCCAACGTGCCGCACACTGCAAAACATATACCGCCAACTGTATGCAACAGGTATGGTCGTAGCACGCAAACGGGCCCGTAACAGACCCGTCACAGGAGAAGCGGGTGCAGTTGGTGTGTTAGCTGCTGTTGCCATGAACCCACACATGAGTACACGGGACATTGCGAGAGCCGGTGGACTGAGTCAAAGTAGTGTCATGCGCATACTGCATCGTCACCGCTTTCACCCGTTTCATGTGTCGCTACATCAGGAATTACATGGTGATGACTTTAATCATCGAGTGCAGTTCTGTCAATGGGCATTAACAGAGAATGCGTTGCAGTTCTACCTGTTTACCGATGAAGCGGGTTTCACAAACCACGGGGCAGTGAATCTACGGAACATGCATTACTGGTCCGTGGACAATCCTCGCTGGTTCAGACAGGTACAGCGACAGCGACCGTGGACTGTAAATGTATGGTGCGGAATCATTGGCGACCACCTCATTGGTCCTCACTTCATTGCAGGGGCCCAAACAGCTGCAACATACATCGCGTTTCTACAGAATGATCTGCCAACGTTGCTCGAAAATGTCCCACTGGAAACGCGTCGACGTATGTGGTATCAGCGTGATGGTGCACCTGCACATTCCGCAATTAACACTACGCTGACCCTTGACATGATGTTCGACGGGCGTTTCATAGGACATGGAGGACGCATAAATTGTCCAGCCCGTTCTCCTGATCTTACACCTCTGGACTTCTTTCTGTGGGGTACGTTAAAGGAGAATGTGTACCATGATGTGCCTACAACCCCAGAGGATATGAAACAAGGTATTGTGGCAGCCTGCGGCGACATTACACGAGATGTACTGCGGCGTGTACGACATTCATTACGCCAGAGATTGCAATTGTGTGCAGCAAATGATGGCCACCACATTGAACATCTATTGGCCTGACATGTCGGGACACACTCTATTCCACTCCGTAACTGAAAACGGAAACCACGTGTGTACGTGTACCTCACCCCTCATGGTAATGTACATGTGCGTCAGTGAAAAAGACCAATAAAAAGGTGTTAGCATGTGGACGTAATGTGCTGTTCTAGTCTCTTCTGTACCTAAGGTCCATCACCGTTCCCTTTGGATCCCTACGTAATTCGGTGCTCTCCGGTACACACGATCGAACAGCGGAGGAGTGGTACTCATGCGTCAACTTTAGGTTACAATATCTCCGGATGTAATTAACATTTTACAATGAAACAAACGGCACTGATTACGTATTTGTTTATACGTTCAGATGTGCTAACAAAACTAACGGGGTTCCATTTAAAAAACGTAGGTTTGTGTTACAAACCATACTTCCGTGCATTTTTTTATGGTTTGTATTAACTAGCCGCTCTCCTCACGTTCGGTCTGTGGAATCGATTCGTTAGTATCTGATGTAGTTTACGAAATATATCCAGCGGTAATGTTAGGTGACTCACCCTGTATATGGAGATAATACTAGGAGAGATGTGCCACTGTAAAATAATTATCGTAACATGGCAGTAAAAGGAACAGCGATGTCACAGGAACTATCCAGCTAGGTATTTTTACGTGTATTTACTATTTTCCGACAGTTTGCGCTCAAATTTTGAAACTAAAAGGATAAACTGATTTCTTTTATTAACTATTTTCACAACCCTTCATTACAAATTATTCTGGCATTCAAGTATAAAGTCTTATTGCGTGATGTTTCGGCCATTGTAATAAATCATTCACTGCGCTATATTGTCTGGGTGAGTAGTTATTTTGATTAGTCCATGAACAGTAATTTATTGTGCGTGCATGACAGTGTGAATGATTGCTGTAGCTATTACGTTATTAGATTGCTATTCGATACTTAAGACATCGTTAGTTTCTCCACGTCAACCTTCATTTTCGTCACAGCTGCTTCATTGCACTCAAATTACCGACGGTCTGTACGTGATCATAAAAGAGCAGTAATTTTACCGCGCATATTGAAATTTTGTTATAACTCGGCTTCGGGCAGTCCTACGTCTTGATGGCTAAATTTGAAATTAACATCTTTCATAGTAAACCACGACGCCCGCTTTCTAAAGTGTAGCTCTTTCCCAGGCAGTTACTGTAGACATTTGTAAAAAGCTTGTACATGACTGTTAAAATATTAACAGAGTCACAGTCTTCCACGTGTTTGCTCCTACCTTTCTTGTGGATTGCAACAACTAGAGCATTGTTTCAACTTCCGCTCATACTCAAACATTTTGTGAATAGCTTGCCGGTTTTGCTTCTCATTTGCCATCACGAATTTAATCTGAATTGTCTTATCGTAGAAAATCCCTTTGAAATCACTGAGGGTGAATTCCGTGACCTTTGCGTCCCCGGAGACTAATATCTAGACCATTTTTACTTCAAGAGCTGCATAGTCACATAATCACAGTGTAAAAGCCGGCCGAAGTGGCCGTGCGGTTAACGGCGCTGCAGTCTGGAACCGCAAGACCACTACGGTCGCAGGTTCGAATCCTGCCTCCGGCATGGATGTTTGTGATGTTCTTAGGTTAGTTAGGTTTAACTAGTTCTAAGTTCTAGGGGACTAATGACCTCGGCAGTTGAGTCCCATAGTGCTCAGAGCCATTTGAACAGTGTAAATTTATCACGAGACCTACGCCGCTAACTCTTACTAATTATATGACCTCATTTATGTGTCGGAGTTATGATGTGATTGCCTTTTGAGATCGAATTATCTGTGAAGAAGTTAGTACAAAACATAACTGAAAAAACTCTTACGAAGTGAGGAATGAGAGACACCACCACAGTTGTCTGGGAAGAGAATTGCAGGAAATAGCAGCCTTTAGTTCGAATCAATGCCGTCGCCACAACTGCAGACAAACAGGCCCGTTGATAATTTAGCTGATAATTTTTTTGGACAGTATAAACAGAAATTAGGTGTTTTGTAGCCTTTCGGATTTATAATGATGAGTTCCAATGACTAAACTCGCCACTAGTTAACATGTAGAAAAAAACGACACATTGCCATTGTGATTGGTATTGAAATTGTGCATAAAATACATTATAGCATACTGAAATTGGAATAACAATTCAGCAGACGTGGCACATTGTTGTACATATTCGTTTATAAATGTATTGAGTATTGTTATTTATTATCGCAGATATAGGTCACCTAATTATGTGAACGAACCTATTAAACTGTGGCAACTCTGAGACTGTTTACCTAGTTTTAGGTTATAACACATAACACCGAAAAGGACCCCCCCCCCTCTCCGGCCAATCTCTCTCTCTCTCTCTTTCTTTCTTTCTTTCTTTCTTTCTTATCCCGTCTTACTGCGCCCAATGTTGTCATGATATGGCAGATTCATTTTCGGGAGGCACAAGGCGACCATCCGTCGCGTCCTTTCTTCGACGCAGTCACGACTTTCGTAGCTCTATCCTGAATATTATCAAAGCTAATTCGGGACACTTTTTATTCTGGATTTAAGAATTATGAAGCGATTTATAGCGAATTAGGTAATTATTTCACGTGTATCGGTATGTTTTATTATTACTTTTAGCTGTATTGCCGAAACTTTTTGACAGCGAGATTCTACTGTAATTTTGTGTCATCTGTACGCACGAAACTATATCTGGCTAGCGCAGTGCCCGCTGCTTCACTCGCGTAGACAGTACGGCCTGCACAGACTTTTTTTTCGTTTTTCTTTGATCTAATTTTTATGTCGTTCACAAATTCCAACATCTTCTGAAGTTTTCATGCTAATTAAAGCCATAGAAGCATGCTCCGAATGTACTTCTGACCAAAAAGCGATTCTGGTTGCTAGAGTCAGAGGTCTTTGTTAATCTTACCTTGTGAGTTCTTGTGGCGATATTTCCACAGAAGCTTTCATCCCAAATACGTATTTCGTTAGAAAACAAATATCCGTTTTCACAAATTTAGCTTTAAAAATGTTTTAATATGACGAAATATTTTCACAAAAATTTTCATCTCCTATTTAACGCCTTTAGGTGTCGAATATTAAAAAAAAGACACGTCGTTTTTTTCATTGCTAACCGAGAACTCAAATGCCAGTATTCTTAGGTTTAACTTTAAAATCCTTTCATAATGAGATATTTCAAAATACATTTCACCACCTATTTTTCGCCCTTAGTGGTCGAATTCCAAAAACAATGGAACATCGGTTTTTCTTTTTTTTTAATTTCTAACCGAGAAGCCAAATACCGATTTTCATAGCTGTAGCTTTAAAATGGCTTTAGCAGTTCTTTAATAATGATTTATTTTCGAAAAAAAAGCTTCTACCCACTATTTCACCCACATGGGAGTTAGATTTCCAAAAATGCTGAAACACGTATTTCTTTATTTCTGCCCGAGAAACCAAACACCAATTTCCGTAGTTCGAGTTTCAAAATTACCTTAATAGCAATATACTTCCAAAAAAAAATTTATCTCCTATGTCACCCCCTTAGGAGTGGAATTTCGAAAAATCCCTTCTTAAACGATGTCTACAGTATAAGGTCAACACCTTCAAATGTCAAGTTTCTATTCTTAGTCGTTTGGGCTGGGCGATGCTGAGTTAGTCGGTCAGTCAGAACATTTCCCTTTGTATTTAGAGATTGTATTGTGTCTTACGTAATGTTTGACTTTATTGCAATGTTATGTGAATTTTGATGAAACTTGCGTTAAATTTCTTCATACGCTGTTTACGAATACAGACATGGTGAAGAAAATTTACAGCTCTGATAAATACAGTACAATTGCTTACATTCCTGCACCATAAAAGTTACTAATAAAATATAAGTTATTATACTTTTTGTAACAAATTAGTGTGATATTTTGCACTTATTACATTCGACTGCGCCGGCCGCGGTGGTCTAGCGGTTCTGGCGCTGCAGTCTGGAACCGCGGGACTGCTACGGTCGCAGGTTCGAATCCTGCCTCGGGCATGGGTGTGTGTGATGTCCTTAGGTTAGTTAGGTTTAAGTAGTTCTAAGTTCTAGGGGACTTATGACCTACGATGTTGAGTCCCATAGTGCTCAGAGTCATACATTCGACTGCGATTTTTTTGCAATATGAAATTTTTTTAATGTGTCCCGTATTTGGGTCTAGAAAATATGGTCACCTTAACTGTAGCTAACATTTTGTCCGGATGCTCTTGTTGGCGGCACATTTGCTTGTTAACCTTCCGCAAGGAAATTATTCTGCGGATCGTGAAGACGTTATCCTGAGTTCTTATCGTATTTCAGCTATTTCTGCATCGTATTTTCTAAGAAGGATGTTGGGAAAAAGTCCATCATTCGACTGAATGGGAGTGGAAAACCACCTAAAAACCACTCAGTGGTTTGCCGATATATCGGAACAACCGTTAATCCGCCACGCGTATTCGATACGGATCTATCTCAGCTCTCTGTCTTGCAAGGTTTGTGGGACACATAATTTGGAAGTTAATTGTCTTGTTGGCTGGACAAAGACAAAAAATGCAAATTATTCAAAAATATTAACTTTAAGTAATGAAATTAACTTCTCTACGGTTGATACGTGAATTACTTGCTACATACTGCCGTTGATTTTTGCTGTTCCTTAATTATTACTAATTACATTGGGTCTTTTTCGTATAATAGAACAAATTTTTCCCATCGTTCAAAATGTATCTAATTTCACTAAAATCTGAAAACATCATTTAGTGCCGGTTTGCCGCTTTCTGTTAACACGACGTTTGTTTCACAGTCGAAATTTTGGTCTCATTAATTTTTCACGCTGAATCAGAGGGACCACTGAGAATTTATTCCGAGAAATGTAATACTGTCAACAGCAACGCTTCCTCCTCTGGGTGTGTACATTGGAGGTTTCAGGAGGACCTTAGATCCCCTTTCCTAGTCATGGACGTTCGCACATTTGCGAGTTGGAAATTTTAAATGCTTTGTTAGGGAATGTGTTTTTCCGTACTGTTAAACAGATCGCTTCTATAGTTTGACTATGAACACCTGATGATTGAAATATAGTTTGCAGGTAAACAACCCCGATGGACTAACTATAAACACCTGATGACGCAAATATAGGTTGCAAAACCGGTACTGATTCCGGATGAAGATTTTTAACAGTCGAAGCGGTCTTTATTCAACTCGGAATATTTCGTCTGTGGGTGCTCTACATACAGAGTCTTATTATTAATTTCTTTGAAGCATGTTTGTGATTGCCGGCCTTGGTGGCCCAGCGGTTCTAGGCGCTACAGTCTGGAACCGCGCGACCGCTACGGTCGCAGCTTCGAATCCTGCTTCGGGCATGGATGTGTGTGATGTCATTAGGTTAGCTAGGTTTAATTAGTTCTAAGTTTTAGGGGCCTGATGACCTTAGATGTTAAGTCCCATAGTGCTCAGAACCATTTTGAACCATGTTTGTGATTATTCATCTATCTTCGTCTCTTGTTTCCATGACAATTAACCTGCAGAGAAGATACATTACTGGCCATTAAAATTGCTCCACACCAAGAAGAAATGCAGATGATAAACGGGTATTCATTGGACAAATATATTATACTAGAACTGACATGTGATTACATTTTCACGCAATTTCGATGCATAGATCCTGAGAAATCAGTACCCAGAACAACCACCTATGGCCGTAATAACGGCCTTGATACCCCTGGGCATTGAGTCAAACAGAGCTTGGATGGCGTGTACAGGTACAGCTGCCCATGCAGCTTCGACACGATACCACAGTTCATCAAGAGTAGTGACTGGCGTATTGTGACGAGCCAGTTGCTCGGCCACCATTGACCAGACGTTTTCAGTTGGTGTTAGATGTGGTGAATGTGCTGGCCAGGACAGCAGTCAAACATTTTCTGTATCCAGAAAGGACCAGCAACATGCATTCGTGCATTATCCTGCTGAAATGTAGGGTTTAACAGGGATCGAGTGAAGGGCAGAGCCACGGGTCGTAACACATCTGAAGTGTAACGTCCACTGTTCAAAGTACCGTCAATGTGAACAAGCGGTGACCGAGAAGTGTAACCAATGTCATCCCATACCATCACGCCAGGTGACACGCCGGTATGGCGATAACAAATACACGCTTCCAATGTGCGAACACCGCGATGTCGCCAAACACGTATGCGACCATCATGATGCTGTAAACACAACCTGGATTCATCCGACAAAATGACGTTTTGCCATTCGTGCACTCAGGTTCGTCGTTGAGTACACCATCGCAGGCGTTCCTGTCTGTGATGCAGCGTCAAGGGTAACCGCAGCCATGGTATCCGAGCTGATAGTCCATGCTGCTGCAAACGACGTCGAACTGTTAGTGCAGATGGTTGTTGTCTTGCGAACGTCCTCATGTGTTGACTCAAGGATCGAGACGTGGCTACACAGCCATGCGGTTAACATGCCTGTCATCTCGACTGCTAGTGATACGAGGTCGTTGGGATCGAGCACGGCGTTCCGTACTACCCTCCTGGACCCACCGATTCCATATTCTACTAACAATCATTGGATCTCGACCAACGCGAGCAGCAATGTCGCGATACGATAACCGCAATCGCGATAGGCTACAATCTGACCTTTATCAAAGTCGGAAACGTGATGGTACGCATTTCGCGTCCTTACACGAGGCATCACAACAACGTTTCACCAGGCAACGCCGGTCAACTGCTGTTTGTGTATGAGAAATCAGTTGGAAACTCTCCTCGCGTCAGCACGTTGTGGGTGTCGTCACCGGCGCCAGCCTTGTGTGAATGCTCTAAAAAGCTAATCATTTGCATATCACAGCATCTTCTTCCTGTCGGTTAAGTTTCGCCTCTGTAGCACGTCATCTTCGTGGTGTAGCAATTTTAATGGCCAGTAGTGTACTTACGTGCGCATCATTCTGTAGTTTTCCTGTTTTTTTTTCGGTTTTTATTTTCGTGACATCTAACACGTAGCTGAAGGCCTGGCCTGCGCCGCGGCATTCGCAGCCGTGTCGTGTTGCCTTCAAACCGCCCGGCTCTCAAGTTTTATACCGATGGATTCGAACTATCAGAGTGAGAAAATGTGGAGTGTGCCTTCTTCTTTCCACAAAAGTCCCCAAAATGTTTCAGCTGCCAAAAGAAAATTTAATTTTCTCTGCGGAAGCTCTAATAGAAGATAAAAATACTAAGATGTCTTTACGTTTACTAAGTCCTGTTTCAGTCTGACGCGTCGTCTGTTTTATTATCTGTAAGGCACAAAAACTGCAATTCCAAAACACGCAACCTCGTCTTAGCAGTCACTACTCAATCCTTCCGATGTGAAATTCAGAGTCAGACGGTAGATATCCTGTGTTAAATCACACTGTGGTGTTGTTCATTATGAAGTCGACATTCTTCCTAAAAATGACACAAAATTTGGAACTTTAATCGCTTTACAAAATTTTAAGGCTTTCGTGGCCACTTGTTGACAAACTGCCTATTGGCTTCTGTCTCGGGTTCTTCGGCCGACGTTCATCTAATGATTTTTCTGCTTTCAAACATTCGTCTTCAGAATTGTGCCATCTGAACACGCAGAATGCCTTTCCAAAATGGCAAGAGGATTGGATCATGACTCAGTTATTCAGGGAAAGAAATGGCTGTATCGAGCCTGTTATTCGAGCGTCTGGAGTTAGTCTCTCTGGACAGCGTGAGAGTCAGCAGAAATTTGTCCAGGAAAGGAGGAAATGAGGCGTGGGGTGGGGGGGAACACTCTTATAATGACAAGTTATACAGCAGCAGAACTCACTGCGATCAGCCACAGTGGGATAAACGAGGAGTTTCATGGGAAACCACTTCCACAAGCTGTTTAATTCATGCTATGCATTGTAAACCTGTGAACTCAAAAACGCACATGAAATCTTCTGCATTTGGATTGATTACTAGTTTCGAGTAACAATCTAGCCATCTTCAGATCTAAAACAGATTTTTTCTCATGTTACCAACATATAACAGCTCATAGAGCAGCACTTAATATTGTAGCAAGGTTCAAGGACTGAACGTTTCACGTCAGTTGCACGGAAAACACGACTGATATTCTACGGACATTTAGCAAGAATGGAGGCCTGTAGAATGACCAAGAAAAACTTCCTTATCATCAAAGGAACTTGCCAAACCACGGCACGCTGGCTAACTGAAACCCAAAATGACCTCACGGAACTCAGTATTGACCCACTAGAAACCACAAGGATTGCGCAAAGACAGAAAATCAACTCTCATACGTTCACAACCAAAAACCCGACGGCAAAGAACCTGAAATTGAAAAACGCATGGACACAAGAAAGTAGACAGGCCCATAGTCAAAGGATGAGGAAGTTTTGGGAAGAAAAGTAGAACAAGAACGCTAAGAAGAACAGTGCTATCCAATGTTTCCGCATGCTCCTTAGAGGGCGAAACGGATAAAAAATAATATAAAAGGATATTATTAAAAAAATAATAATAAATACTGCATTTAGCTCAGTAGCTAGATGCTTACCACGTGCTCACATAAAAGTGCATTACTTAGTTTCTTGGAATTTATCGTAATCTCATACATTCTATATACTATTGTTCGACATCTACTTTCATAAATATATGTATTTGTAACTATCGGTATACCATGCTCTGTCTCACAGTTTGCGTTTCCACACGTACGAGAAAATTTACATAGTTGAGCTTCATACAATTTCCCGAATGCGTTGGTGAGATTTAATTCCAATAGTCGTCCACGTGTTTGTGATAGCATTGCCCGAAGTCTAAATTCAAATTGGTACAAAGCGGAAACTACTGTAACTTAAATGTCCTCCTAAGACAAGGCATAATAATAATACCTATGTGTCTTTGTATTGTTTGTGAAGTACATGTATTGGATTGAATATCTTTAATATTTAAGGACTTGGTGTGAGTATACCGATACCTTGGCTATTGGCAATTATTGAACCGTAATTCATTCCTTAATTAAACTGCTAGTAACTTTGTTTACAGCTCTGAACTTACATAGTTATGAAAAACTTACAAGTACGTAATATATACTACTAGCTACTAGCACTCGCAAAGGTAGAATAAATTATCATTTACGGTGACAGTACCAAAGTTAACCGAGGTCCAGGCTATACCATGATTTACTCTCTGAACTTCATAGGTCTCTACAGCTTATAAATATGTAATATATACCAACAGAAACCAATTCTCGTAAATATCGCATCAATTATCATCCAAGACCCGAGTAATAAAGTTGCCTGAGTTCTAGATTGTAACAGGACGTAATAGGAAAAACAGAATGATTGAACTGTTCTCCAGGAAGACATATAATGTTATACGTGTATAATGTGTACTGATAGCAATTAGTGCTCGCAAAGATCGAATCATTTATCACTCAACGCCAGAGTAGAAATGTTGCCCGAGGCCTGGTTGTAAAAGAACGTTATAGGAGAAACGATATGACTGAACCGTTCTCTAGGGCGACGTATTATATGAAAAGTCTGTATTAAGGTAAGAGAGGTATTATCAAGATATGCACCTTATTTGTCATATCGAGTACTGTTGCCCTATGCCTAGGCTATAGTAAGTGTGAGATAAGAACCAATGTGATTAGTTTATCTGGAACTAGGTGAAAAAAGAAACATGTTCTTATATGCCTACGTTGTACGTAATATGCATGTCATAGAAAGGGACGTAATAGAAGTTGAAGGCAGGTGTGAATGCCGCTCAATAACTTGGTTGCTGGTATATATTAATACTCGTAGAAACATGATAGCATGGATCTGTTGTTCGTCTGGTACCTGTGTTTCTAAGTCTTCTCGGGTACGTAAGATACAAATTTGAACTTAGATTTCTGGCAACGCTGCCACCTACATGTGAACGACTACTGAGACTAAATCTCACCGACGCATTCGAGAAGTCGTATTAAGTCCTATTTTGTAAAGTTCTTCTCTTAAGAGTGGGAATACGAACCACGTGGTAGACTATGGCAGAAAGGTTCTTCGAAATACATATATTCCTGTAAATGGATGTTGAGCAATGGTACAGCGAATGTAATAGAAAACCATAAATTCCCAGGACCTAAGTATTGCACTTTTATGTATGCACTTGATAAGCATCTGCCCACAGAGCTAAATGCAGTTTTTTATTATTTTTTTCCTCTATAATATCCCTTCTATTATTTATATTGTCATACATTTTATGTAAGAAATGATAGAAACACAGCAACCAGTCGCAATCCCATTTTTCTGTCATTATGTATTTTGTCACATGTTTTACATCCTTTTAAATTTAATAATTGTATTATCAGTCATTACCATTGCCGTCACAATGACGAAAAAGTTTTCTGTCGTTAGTTCCACCTCAACTGCGGCCCATAGTGTTGCGTGTCCGCAATGCTCCTTATAACTTCGTTCGCTGTGTAGACATGTATTAAAAATAAAAATATTCTGAGACAGTGGCTAAGGCCGACAATCCATTGTAAAGTGTCAGTACGAGTAAAGTGCTACATAAAATTACATCGTTTGTTGTATGTAACGTCAGCAGACTCTTATCGAGATAGTTATTATCGGTAAAATCTTACTGGTTTAACTATTAGTCGAGGTGTATTGACATCAACTATTTAATTTTAATTACATTTACATCT
Source organism: Schistocerca nitens (assembly GCF_023898315.1). NCBI lineage: Eukaryota > Metazoa > Arthropoda > Insecta > Orthoptera > Acrididae > Schistocerca > Schistocerca nitens. The sequence continues at coordinate 96,253,019 of NC_064622.1, forward strand.
TATTTCTTAAACTGTTAACAGCACATGTAGATTTTACGAATGTTATATAGCCAGCTGTTAACGCCACCTAGCGGTATTCGCCTCAATCAACATGTCAAAACCTAGTGGCCGCCAGTCCCCATTTCGCCACAGTATCAGCCACATTAAGTGTGTACTAAGAATGTACCGAATGTTCCGTTTCTTGAAAGTTGTAACGGGCGTCAGTTGCCATACTATTCACATGTACCCTGTGGCAGCAACTTATAGGGGGTAAGTCAGAAGGAAAGGTACACGCTGTGAGGGTTGATAGTATTAGTGATTCTGAACAAAAAACTTCATATGGACGTATGCCCTATTCCGACAGCACACATTTAATATCACCTCCGTACGTTTTTCTTGAATAACTCGAAATCCGCACCCTTCAGCGAAAACGTCTCAGTACAAAATTAAACTATATTAAATTTCCTACAAAAAAGGTCCTATTCATCTTTTTTTTCTCTAGAACTAATGGCTTGTGTGAAGAGACCACGAGAATGTTGAAAAACTCGCTCGGTGCGCATGCGCTGTAGGTTACGTAGTTTTTGCAGGCCAATTTGAGGTAGTTTTCCTACTTGTTAGACCACAAGTTTCACCTATCAAACTGTTCGTCTCAACCTCGTACCTCAATATGCTACCTCAAATTCAAGAAAAACATACAAAAGTGATACTAAATATGTTCCGTTTCGGGAACCATTCGGAATAGGGCCCATGTCCATACGAATTTTTTGTTCAGAATCACAAAGACTATCACCCCTCAAAGCATGTACCTTTCCTCCAGACTCACCCTCTATATACAGGGTGAGTCACCTAACGTTACCGCTAGATACATTTCGTAAACCACATCAAATACTGACGAATCGATTCCACAGACCGAAAGTGAGGAGAGGGTCTAGTGTAATTGGTTAATACAAACCATAAAAAAATGCACGGAAGTATGTTTTCTAACACAAACCTACGTTTTTTTAATTGGAACGCCGTTATTTTTGTTAGCACATCTGAACATATAAACAAATACGTAATCAGTGCCGTTTGTTTCATTGTAAAATGTTAATTACATACGGAGATATTGTAACCTAAATTTGACGCTTGAGTACCACTCCTCCGCTGTTCGATCGTGTGTATCGGAGAGCAAAGAATTACGTAGGGATCCAAAGGGAACGGTGATGGACCTTAGGTACAGAAGAGACAGGAACAGCACATTACGTCCACAGGCTAACGCCTTTTTATTGGTCTTATTCACTGACGCACAAGATCTGCTAATGATATTTTCATGGACATTAATAAATGGTTAAAGCCAACTCACTGACATTAAACTTCGAAAAGACTCACTATATGCAATTCAGAACCTGTAAGAGGTTTCCACCCAGCATACGCATAAAGTATGAAGAAGAGCAGATAGAAGAGGTTGACAGTCTTAAACTCCTGGGATTACAACTTGATAATAAATTCCGTTGGGAGGAGCACACCACAGAACTGCAGAAACGCCTTAACAAATCTGTATTTGAAATTCGAGTGTTAGCAGACATAGGCGACATAAAAATGAAACAAATTGCATACTTTGCCTACTTTCATTCCATAATGTCATATGGTGTAATATTTTGGGGCAATTCTTCAAGTCAAACAAAAGTGAAGTAAATTCACCGACGTCCTGTAGAAACCTCTTCAAAGAACCGAGTATACTAACTACTGCCTCTCAGTATATTTACTCCTTAATGAAATTTGTTCTAAATAATATATCTCTTTTTCCAACAAACAGCTCAGTTCATTCATACAATATCAGGAACAACAACGATCTGCACAAGGACTTAAAAGCACTTACTGTAGTTCAAAAAGGGGTCCACTAATCAGGAACACTCATCTTCAATAATTTGCCAGCAAACATAAAAAATTTAGTTACAAATAAAGATCAGTTTAAAAAGAGCCTGAAAGACTTACTAGTGGCCTACTCCATTGACGAATATTTTAATAGAAACAAATGATGTATGTACTCATACTATTAGTATTGTCATTTCAGCTTAAAGAAAAAAAAAGATGTATATACTCATACTATTAGTATTGAAATTTCAGCTAAAAAAAAAAGACATGTTCCACATCCACGAGGATCTCCTCAGCACGTATCTATGGAACGAAAAACTAATCTAATCTCTAATCTAAACCATTGTCAATCATTAAAATTGTTCTCCTCTTTTTTAGTTTAAATAAACCTAAAGTATTTTTGAATATTTTACATGCTCGTCAATCAACAGTAGGTTTAAAAAACCCTTTTGTTAAACTCTTAGTACGTCAACAATATATGTTTTGTCCTGTATGCCAATTAAATACGCTCTAGTTGGCTAAATGTCCGTTAGATGTCGAAGGCCAAATAAAATAAAACACGACTGCAGTCCGCCGTCCGCCTCCCTCTGCCACCGACTCGCCTGCCGCCTGCTATGGCCGAAATCATCCACAAGTACTACAAGAGGGGGACGAGAAGATGCTGTGATATGCAAATGGTTAGCTTTTCAGAGCACTCACACAACGTTGGCGCCAGTGGCGACACCTACAACGTGCTGACATGAGGAAAGTTTCCAACCGATTTCTCATACATAAACAGCAGTTGACCGGCGTTGCCTGGTGAAACTTTGTTGTGATGCCTCGTGTAAGGAGGAGAAATGCGTACCATCACGTTTCCGACTTTGATAATCGGATTGTAGCCTATCACGATTGCGGTTTATTGTATCGCGACATTGCTGCTCGCGTTGGTCGAGATCCAGTGACTGCTAGAAGAATATGGAATCGGTGATTTGAGGAGGCTAATACGGAACGCTGTGCTGGATCCCAACGGCCTCGTATCACTAGCAGTCGAGGTGTCAGGCATCTTATCCGCATGGCTGTAACGGATCGTGCAGCCACGTCTCGATCACTGAGTCAACACACGAGGACGTTTGCATGACAACAATCATCTGCACGAACAGTTCGACGACATTTGCAGCAGCATGGAGTATCAGCTCGGAGACCATGGCTGCGGTTATCCTTGACACTGCATCACAGACAAGAGCGCCTGCAATGGTGTACTCAACGACGAACCTGGGTGCTCGAATGGCAAAACGTCATTTTTTCGGATGAATCCAGGTTCTGTTTACAGCATCATGATGGTCGCATCCGTGTTTGGCGACATCGCGGTGAACCCACATTGGAAGCGTGTATCCGTCATCGCCATACTGGCGTATCACCTGGCGTGATGGTATGGTGTGCCATTGTTTACACTTCTCGGTCACCTCTTGTTCGCATTGACGGCACTTTGAACAGTGGACGTTACATTTCAGATTTCTTACGACCCGTGGCTCTACCCTTCATTCGATCCCTGCGAAACCCTACATTTCAGCAGGATAATGCACGACCGCATGTTGCAAGTCCTGTACGGGCCTTTCTGGATACAGAAAATGGTCGACTGCTGCCCTGGCCAACACATTCTCTAGATCTCTCATCAGTTGAAAACATATGATCAGTGGTGGCCAAGCAACTGGCTCGTCACCATACGCCAGTCACTACTCTTGTTGAACTGTGGTATCGTGTCGAAGCTGCATGGACAGCTGTACCTGTACACGCCATCAAAGCTCTGTTTGACTCAATGCCCAGGAGTATCAAGGCCGTTATTACGGCCAGAGGTGGCTGTTCTGGGTACTGATTTCTCAGGATCTATGCACCAAAATTGCATGAAAATGTAATCACTTGTCTGTTCTAGTATAATATATTTGTCCAATGAATACCAGTTTATCATCTGCATTTCTTCTTGGTGTAGCAATTTTAATGGCCAGTAGTGTATTATGGTAGACAATGTAGTTCTCACCGTTGGCTTCGAAGCATGTATGGAGATGTGGAACGATATTAACGCGTTACGTTGTTCATACGTCTTCTTTAAATAAAGGTAAGTTATGTTAGTGATCACCAGAAGGAGAGATAGAATTATAATATTTAATTAGTTTAGGATGGTTGACTGTCGACCAATAGCGTTCCTCGCCACAACAGACAAAAGAACAATGTAAAACCCCGCAGAATTGAGCTTGCATGGTCAATAAAATCATCCCCCAAATTAACCCCAGGTACATCTTTAAAAATAAGTAGATCAAGGGAGTAAATTTATCTGCTGGCGATACGTCGACGACACGTCGGGCGAGTGCGCAAGCAGGGTGAAGAGCACATAATTGAAGGAGATAGCCGTACACGGTCTTGCATTTGTTCTTAAACATGAATTCCGCTGGACCGGAGAAATGGAAAGAGTTCCTTTAGGAAGGACAAGAAGTGAGTATTTACATGCGTGGGAATGCAACCTGACATTCACCGTAAAAACGGGGAATTGACGTTCGTGGGAAGCGTTTGCCTACACGGCTTCCCGACTGAACATTGTCTTTAGGTAGCTGAAATAGTCTGCACTCATCGTAATTACCATCTACTCGTACCTCACTTATTAGCGGCGGCATTTCTGTTGTTACGAGGCAGTTATTCGCGTTTCGTGTTGTTCAGCTCGTGGAGCGTTAGTCTCGCGTTACGCATGGTGTAAAGTTTTCACTCAGGATTCTTTAGCAACTCTTCTACAAAATTTCCGTCAAGTATGAATTCATACAATACCACCGCTGCCACACCTGGGCCCCTTTCCAAGGGAACGCCGCGCTTGTTACGACACGACGATTACAGCGGTTGTCTTAAAGCTTCTGTGGATCTTGTGTTTCTGCTTTTTCTGGGTATGTAACGTGAGGGCCCTTGACTGCAGCTCACATTGACTGACAGCACGAATAAAAACAAACAGCGTGAAACTTCCTGGCAGATTAAAACTGTGTGCCCGAACGAGACTCGAACTCGGAACCTTTGCCTTTCGCGGGCAAGTGCTCTACCATCTGAGCTACCGAAGCACGACTCACGCTCGGTACTCACAGATTTACTTCTGCCAGTATCTCATCTCCTACCTTCCAAACTTTACAGAAGCTCTCCTGCGAACCTTTCAGAACTAGCACTCCTGAAAGAAAGGATACTGTGGAGAGAGCTTCTGTAAAGTTTGGAAGGTAGGAGATGAGATACTGGCAGAAGTAAAGCTGTGAGTACCGAGCGTGAGTCGTGCTTCGGTAGCTCAGATGGTAGAGCACTTGCCCGCGAAAGGCAAAGATCCCGAGTTCGAGTCTCGGTCGGGCACACAGTTTTAATCTGCCAGGAAGTTTCATATCAGCGCACACTCCGCTGCAGAGTGAAAATCTCATTCTGGAAACGTCCCCCAGGCTGTGGCTAAGCCATGTCTCCACAGTATCCTTTCTTTCAGGAGTGCTAGTTCTGCAAGGTTCGCAGGAGAGCTTCTGTAAAGTTTGGAAGGTAGGAGACGAGATACTGGCAGTCATAAAGCTGTGAGGACCGCGCGTGAGTCGTGCTTCGGTAGCTCAGATGGTAGAGCACTTGCCAGCGAAAGGCAAAGGTCCCGAGTTCGAGTCTCGGTCGGGCCCACAGTTTTAATCTGCCAGGAAGTTTCATATCAGCGCACACTCCGCTGCAGAGTGAAAATCTCATTCTGGGAACAAACAGCGTCATTATCCAAAGTCTTGCATGAACAATGCTTTGGCGCGTTATAGCGACAGTCAACGATCTTAAGAAGCAGACTGTACAAGAGAGGTGTTGTGCATCACAGAGTCGTTTACTGTTGAAATTTCCAGAGCGTACGTTTCAAATGAAGTCAGGTAACATATCACTTCCTCCGACATCCGACTCGCCAAACGATTACGATAAAACCACAGAAATTAGGTGTCATACGTAGCTTTACCGACAATCGTTCTTACCAGGAGCGATTCCGTAATGGGGAGTGCTGAGAGGGGGGGGAGGAGATATTGGTAACAGAACTAATCTCCATATTGAGCGATACAAACCGTTAGTGCCGCCCATCTTTCAGCCCCGGATCTACGATATTTTCGAACCGGGACAAAAATTAATTGGATAGTGGTGATCCCCCCCCCCTAAACGCCGTTCCCCCCCTCCCCTCGCCCCCCCCCCCCGCTCCACACGTTTCGTGCGTTTGAGACAGGACATCAATTTTTTTTTTAATCGATTTTTCAACAATATGTCCATTTAGTAGCGCTCATCTTTCTGAAGAGTTTTATGTATAAAACATTTATGTTCGAGGAAATGTAGAAAATTTTATTTGGTCTTAAGTGTAAGTGCAATGCCACGCCTCTTCACACAGCATATTCTATTGCACGTCACTGTATTTCGCTCCATGGAATTCAAACATGTATCATTTTTAATGGAATCCATTAAATCTATATTCAGGACAGTGGAAATTGAAATGTACTGCGGTGCCTCTCCTGCTCCCAGTCGGCCCCTTTGACAACCTAGACCCCTTAAAAATCTCACAATTAGTACTGTATGGGATTATTGGTAACCAGGAGAATAAGAACTCCAGAAAATTGGCACTCTTTATTCCCTATTGGCTAATAACTTTCTCTTTTGTGTGACATAAAATTAAATATAGGAAACATCAAATCAGTAAAGACAAGAGACAAGCAAGACTACACATTTCTTCAGTCCTTAGGTCCCAGCATTTTTTCCTCTCTAAACTTGCTACAGCTTTGCTCAGAGTGCTTTCATTTCTGCGAAAAAATCTCTTACCTCATCAAAGTCCGTCGAACGTATTTGCTACATGGAAAATCAAAATGTCGTTGTCTAATACTGAAAAAGGTATTGATACGGATAGTACCCAAGACTGGTGAGGTTTCTCGATTTGACTGCGTGTATTTTGGCACTATCTGCTAGACGAAATAGGCCTTTCTAACACTGAAGCAGTTGTAACACTTGTCAAAGAAGCGAGAGTGTTTTAGCATAAATGGTCATTTTCATCTACCTCACTTAGACAAATAACACGACAAAATATAATTCACGAAGTACCAATATCAGATGCCTATCAGGCATGCTACAAGCAAAAAGTTTTATGTTAGGAAAAAGTCTCACATTTCATTGATACGCTCCATTTTCTCAAGCATGAGATCGAAAAGTAGTAGGACGAAATTTTTATATAAATTTGGAATCGTCATATTCTTCCATATAATTTGTGTGATGTCCCCGTCTCTTCTCCTTCCTTGTCGTCACTAATTCTCTAACTATTCCTGCCATTGTCAAACCTTATCCTCCGGTTAACTTAACTAACCATCCCAGAATCGCCAGTTTAGTTATCCCGAGTTTATCTTCCGGTTAGGCGTTATTACGTGTTCGTACAACACATTTTGCGCGTTATTCCGAGAATAGAACTTAAGCGCCTGCTGATCAGGGACTGTACAACTGGCTCTTAGCAGTGTAGCGATGTGCCAAAAAGTTTTTCTTGGAAACACCGAGAAGGTTAATACCTAACCTTTCTCACCTGATATTCCTGTTAGTCGTTTATTTCCACTCCGGTAATCTGAATCTATGGATTTCGCAAATAATTATAACAACGCTGATCATTCGCGTCCCCAATCAACCACATAAACAAATAGTGATTGGCAATCACCAGTTTGGGCTTATTCGGCTCACCTCGTATAGCCCCATCCCCTTTTGCCTACGGGAAAGCTTTTTATTTTTAAATGCGACGGGGATTCCCCTGGCAGAGACTTCACGTACACTATGTATGCATTCAAAAATCATGATACGTTCAGAAATCAACTTAGAATGCGTTCAAAACAGGGATGCATTTCAGAGTTATTACCCCTCCCCCCCCCCCCCCCCCAACCGGTACTGGTATGAGTTCACTGATTCCAGTAGTGCATCTTGGTATTGGTATTGTCTTCATGGGATACTACTTGCCACGTTTTGTATACTAAACTCTTTTACGTTTCTGAACATTTAAAAGAAGTTGTTAATCTTTGTCCTACTTTGAAACCTTATCAAAATCTCACTAGATATTTATGCAGCATTTTCCCGATTGTACTTCATTAAAGGCAACTACATTATCCGCAAAAAGTTTTGGGTTACAGTTAACACTGTCTTGACAGGTCATTAATATACAACATGAACAGAAATAGTCCCAACTCATTTACCTAGGGGACACCTGAAGTTACCACTACATCTGCCTACGGTTCTCCATCTAAGATAACATAATGCCGCCGTTGGATAGTCCCAACTCATTTACCTTGGGGACACCTGAAGTTACCACTACATCTGCCTACGGTTCTCCATCTAAGATAACATAATGCCGCCGTTGGATAAGCACCTGCAGCAGCAAGTCGTATACTCCTAGCTCACTCATTTGTTACATAGTTTAATTCTTAATTTCTTTGCGCGTTTTTGGTACTTGCATTGTTTAATTCATAAATTTCGGGCGTATTATAGTATTTGAGAGTTGTAGCATCGCGTTTTAGTACCTGAATAGTGTAAATTCGCGTAGTCGTTTGTCTTCTGTTTTTGTTTTGAACGGCCAGTGTCGGTTGGTCACAGTCAGTGTGCTCCCTGCCGCCGTTGGATAAGCAGCTGCAGCAGCAAGTCGTATACTCCTAGCTCACTCATTTGTTACATAGTTTAATTCTTAATTTCTTTGCGTGTTTTTTGGTACTTGCATTGTTTAATTCATAAATTTCGGGCGTATTATAGTATTTGAGAGTTGTAGCATCGCGTTTTAGTACCTGAATAGCGTAAAATCGCGTAGTCTCCTTCCGCCGCCGAGCAGTGTGTCAGCAGTGCGCAAGTAGCAGCATTACTGCATTTACTAGGCAATCTTGTATTTTAATAACCGTTTAAATTTTGTCGATTTGTTTGCGCTCTCTGTAGATTAGTACAGACGTTCTTTGCACAACAGTTTTTATCATGGATAGGGACTGCAACTACTGTGTTCGGATGCAGGCTGAGTTGGCATCCCTTCGCTCCCAGCTTCAGGCAGTGTTGGCTTCGGTCACACAGCTTGAGGCTGTTGCCAATGGGCATCACTGTGGGGGTCCGGATGGGGGTTTGTCGGGGACGGCCAGCTCGTCCCACGCATCCCCCGATCGGACTAAGACTGTGGTTGCCCGGGATACTGCCCGCATTGAGGCTGATCCCTCACCTGTGGTAGAGTGGGAGGTCATCTCAAGGTGTGGCAGGGGGCGAAAGACATTCCGGAGGGCTGAACGGAAGGCCTCTCTAGTTTGTCTGACGAACCGGTTTCAGGCTCTGTCTCAGGCTGATACTGATCTTCGGCCTGACATGGCTGCTTGTCCTGTTCCAGAGGTTGCCCCTCAGTCTGCAAGATCCGGGCGGTCGCAGAGGGTGGGCTTACTGGTAGTTGGGAGCTCCAACGTCAGGCGCGTAATGGGGCCCCTTAGGGAAATGGCAGCAAGAGAGGGGAAGAAAACCAATGTGCACTCCGTGTGCATACCGGGGGGAGTCATTCCAGATGTGGAAAGGGTCCTTCCGGATGCCATGAAGGGTACAGGGTGCACCCATCTGCAGGTGGTCGCTCATGTCGGCACCAATGATGTGTGTCGCTATGGATCGGAGGAAACCCTCTCTGGCTTCCGGCGGCTATCTGATTTGCTGAAGACTGCCAGTCTCGCTAGCGGGATGAAAGCAGAGCTCACCATCTGCAGCATCGTCGTCAGGACTGACTGCGGACCTTTGGTACTGAGCCGAGTGGAGGGTCTGAATCAGAGGCTGAGACGGTTCTGCGACCATGTGGGCTGCAGATTCCTCGACTTGCGCCATAGGGTGGTGGGGTTTCGGGTTCCACTGGATAGGTCAGGAGTCCACTACACGCAACAAGCGGCTACACGGGTAGCAGGGGTTGTGTGGCGTGGGCTGGGCGGTTTTTTAGGTGAGATGGCATTGGGCAAATACAGAAAGGGCAACAGCCTCAACGGGTGCGGGGCAAAGTCAGGACATGCGGGGACCAAGCAGCAATCGGTATTGTAACTGTCAACTGTCGAAGCTGCGTTGGTAAAGTACCGGAACTTCAAGCGCTGATAGATAGCACCGAAGCTGAAATCGTTATAGGTACAGAAAGCTGGCTGAAGCCAGAGATAAATTCTGCCGAACTTTTTACAAAGGTACAGACGGTGTTTAGAACGGATAGATTGCATGCAACCGGTGGTGGAGTGTTCGTCGCTGTTAGTAGTAGTTTATCCTGTAGTGAAGTAGAAGTGGATAGTTCCTGTGAAATATTATGGGTGGAGGTTACACTCAACAACCGAGCTAGGTTAATAATTGGCTCCTTTTACCGACCTCCCGACTCAGCAGCATTAGTGGCAGAACAACTGAGAGAAAATTTGGAATACATTTCACATAAATTTTCTCAGCATTTTATAGTCTTAGGTGGAGATTTCAATTTACCAGATATAGACTGGGACACTCAGATATTTAGGACGGGTGGTAGGGACAGAGCATCGAGTGACATTATACTGAGTGCACTATCCGAAAATTACCTCGAGCAATTAAACAGAGAACCGACTCGTGGAGATAACATCTTGGACCTACTGATAACAAACAGACCCGAACTTTTCGACTCTGTATGTGCAGAACAGGGAATCTGTGATCATAAGGCCGTTGCAGCATCCCTGAATATGGAAGTTAATAGGAATATAAAAAAGGGAGGAAGGTTTATCTGTTTAGCAAGAGTAATAGAAGGCAGATTTCAGACTACCTAACAGACCAAAACGAAAATTTCTGTTCCGACACTGACAATGTTGAGTGTTTATGGAAAAAGTTCAAGGCAATCGTAAAATGCGTTTTATACAGGTACGTGCCGAGTAAAACTGTGAGGGACGGGAAAAACCCACCATGGTACAACAACAAAGTTAGGAAACTACTGCGAAAGCAAAGAGAGCTTCACTCCAAGTTTAAACGCAGCCAAAACCTCTCAGACAAACAGAAGCTAAACGATGTCAAAGTTAGCGTAAGGAGGGCTATGCGTGAAGCGTTCAGTGAATTCGAAAGTAAAATTCTATGTACCGACTTGACAGAAAATCCTAGGAAGTTCTGGTCTTACGTTAAATCAGTAAGTGGCTCGAAACAGCATATCCAGACACTCCAGGATGATGATGGCATTGAAACAGAGGATGACACGCGTAAAGCTGAAATACTAAACACCTTTTTCCAAAGCTGTTTCACAGAGGAAGACCGCACTGCAGTTCCTTCTCTAAATCCTCGCACAAACGAAAAAATGGCTGACATCGAGATAAGTGTCCAAGGAATAGAAAAGCAACTGGAATCACTCAACAGAGGAAAGTCCACTGGACCTGACGGGATACCAATTCGATTCTACACAGAGTACGCGAAAGAACTTGCCCCCCTTCTAACAGCCGTGTACCGCAAGTCTCCAGAGGAACGGAGGGTTCCAAATGATTGGAAAAGAGCACAGGTAGTCCCAGTCTTCAAGAAGGGTCGTCGAGCAGATGCGCAAAACTATAGACTATATCTCTGACGTCGATCTGTTGTAGAATTTTAGAACATGTTTTTTGCTCGAGTATCATGTCGTTTTTGGAAACCCAGAATCTACTATGTAGGAATCAACATGGATTCCGGAAACGGCGATCGTGTGAGACCCAACTCGCTTTATTTGTTCATGAGACCCAGAAAATATTAGATACAGTCTCCCAGGTAGATGCTATATTTCTTGACTTCCGGAAGGCGTTCGATACAGTTCCGCACTGTCGCCTGATAAAGTAAAAGCCTACGGAATATCAGACCAGCTGTGTGGCAGGATTGAAGAGTTTTTAGTAAACACAACACAGCATGTTGTTCTCAATGGAGAGACGTCTACAGACGTTAAAGTAACCTCTGACGTGCCACAGGGGAGTGTTATGGGACCATTGATTTTCACAATATATATAAATGACCTACCAGATAGTTCGGAAGTTCCATGCGGCTTTTCGCGGATGATGCTGTATTATACAGAGAAGTTGCAGCATTAGAAAATTGTAGCGAAATGCAGGAAGATCTGCAGCGGATAGGCACTTGGTGCAGGGAGTGGCAACTGTCCCTTAACATAGACAAATGTAATGTATTGCGAATACATAAAAAGAAGGATCCTTTATTGTATGATTATATGATAACGGAACAAATACTTGTAGCAGTTACTTCTGTAAAATATCTGGGAGTATGCGTGCGGAACGATTTGAAGTGGAATGATCATATAAAATTAATTGTTGGTAAGGCGGGTACCAGGTTGAGATTCATTGGGAGAGTGCTTAGAAAATGTAGTCCATCAACAAAGGAGGTGGCTTACAAAACACTCGTTCCACCTATACTTGAATATTGCTCATCAGTGTGGGATCCGTACCAGATCGGGTTGACGGAGGAGATAGAGAAGATCCAAAGAAGAGCGGCGCGTTTCGTCACAGGGTTATTTGGTAACCGTGATAGCGTTACGGAGATGTTTAATAAACTCAAGTGGCAGACTCTGGATGAGGTATCGAATATATTGCTTCCCCCCTACTTATACCTCCCGAGGAGATCACGAATGTAAAATTAGAGAGATTAGAGCGCGCACGGAGGCTTTCAGACAGTCGTTCTTACCGCGAACCACACGCGACTGGAACAGGAAAGGGAGGTAATGACAGTGGCACGTAAAGTGCCCTCCGCCACACACCGTTGGGTGGCTTGCGGAGTATAAATGTAGATGTAGATATAGATGAATGCGTCCTGTCGTAAGTTTCGTTTCATACCCTGTATGATCGTACTATCGTTAATAAACCGTGATGTGCTACTGAACCTAGTGCATTTTAGAAGTCAAGAAATACTGTATCCATCCGACTATCTTGATCTATGGGTTTCAGGGACTTCTTGTGAGAAAATCGCTCGTTGATATTTATGTGTTCAAGGTTTTCCAGAATCCATGTTAATTGGCATGTACGTGATCATTCTTTTCGAGATACCTCACGATAGTCCGAGAATGTACCCCATTGGGACTGGAAAGTAGTTTTGTGGGTTACATCTGTTATGGTTCTTTTTGTAGATAGTTGTGATCTGTACTTTTCTCCGATCACCAGCTATATTTTTTTTTTTTCGAGGAAGCTGCGGTGTATGATGGTTAAAAGGAGGATAATTCTGCTGCAGATTCTGTAAAGAAGCTGAAAATAATTCCATCTGAATCTTAAGAGTTGCTTCTCTATTTTCATTAAAGACCAGTTAATGACTACGTTAATGCTGTTTCCAATGCCGCATCTGTTCACTTTTTTCCTCTCGTCTCTTCTACTGTCCATTTTCTTCCCTGCCTGTTTGGACGAGTTCTGTAAGAAACTTGTGTTTGCCTTGTAATTTTTCAAAATGCTGTACAGTTTTTCTTGTCGATCTTCTAGGACTCTTTCTGTGGATGTGTCCATAGAACATCTAAATCTACATTTGCGTGGATACTATGCAAATCACGTTTAAGTTTCAGGCAGAGCGTTCATCGAAGCCCCTTCACAATTCTCTATTATTCCAATCTCGTATAGCGCATGGAAAGAACGAACACCTATAACTTTCCGTACGTGATCCGATTTCCCTTATTTTATCACGGTGATCGTTTCTCCCAATGTAGGTCGGTGTCAACAAAATATTTTCTCATTCTGAGGAGAAAGTTTGTGATTGGAATTTCGTGAGAAGATTCCGCCGCAACGAAAAACGCCTTTGTTTTGATGATGTCCACCCCAAATCCTGTATCATTTCGGTACCACTCTCACCCTTATCTCGCGATAATACAACACGTGCTGCCCTTTTTTTAACTTTTTCGATGTACTCCGTCAGTCCTATCTGGTAAGGATCCCACTCCGCAGTTTCCTAAAAGAGGACGGACAAGCGTAGTGTAGGCAGTCTTCTTCGTAAATATGTTACATTTTCTAAGTGTTCTGTCAATAAAACGCAGTCTGTGGTTAGCCTTCCCCGCAACATTATCTATGTGTTCCTTCCAATTTAAGTTGTTCACAATTGTAATTCCTAGATATTTAGTTGAATTTACGGCCTTTAGATTTGACTCATTTATCGTGTAACCTAAGTTTAACGGATTCCTTTTAGCACTCGTGTGGATGACCTCACGCTTGTCGTTATTTAGGATCAGTTGCCAATTTTCGCACCATACTGAGCCGTGGCGGCTCATATCGATAGCGTCACTCTGGTGGTTTATCTTTCCTGCTACGGTCAGGGCGGTAAGCAGCGCCCCCTGGGGCATACGCGAGGAGTAACGAGGCGAGGTCGGGGGGTGTGCTCCGGGACATGGTGGAAGACGGTTGTCGGGTTGATGCAGCGAGTGTGGGACCGGACCTATCGCATGGAGATATACAACTTGGCTCTGAACGGAAGGCGCCGCAGCAAGCAGCGGGAAGCGGGCGTCCTGTAATTTGTGTGAAGGAGTAACTATATTTGCATTGGATGTCCCAGTGGTTCCCGAGAGTTGCGGTGGCTGCTTTCGGAGAAGAGAATTGGTAAGAGCTTGTGTCTACGCTCTTTTCCGTACGATGTTGCTGCCTGCCGTTATAAATGGGTGAAAATCAGGCGCTTGTATTGACTATACGGGAACTGGTGATGTAAAATTACATTTATGATTGCGTCTCACTTGTACTGTGACAATTTAGAGGCGAAAACTGTGGTGGCTTCATTAGGTCTGGTTCTTTGCTGTGCAACTAAGGGAGTCAGTTATTTGGGGTAACTGAGTGAGCATCATTACGTTGGTCTAAGTGATACGTTCTCCACGTTTGTCTACGGCTTTGCGAATCGAAATCGTGGGGGAGTACACGTGTGAGTAATTTGCTATTGTACCGATGGTTATGTTGTAAAGACTGTTCTCTGGTGTGTTAAATCACGCGCTGATTGTAGCCAATCTAAGCAAAAGTTACCATTGCTACTTGCTTATGTGCTACTGTCCTTATGATTGGCGTTGTTTGTCTCTTGATTGTGGGGGTGCTCACGATAAAAAAAAAAATACGGCTACTATTCATAAGGGTTGTCTAGTAAGGAAATTGCTTAAGCTTTTATCATATGCTGGTCTGTTTGCCTATCACATTGGCTTTCTATGCAGTAACTGAAGGAATGTGTATGGTGGTTCAAGATTGTAAACTGACTAGTATTTGAAATGGTGTTCAGATTAAGGGCGAGATCAGCATCCCGCAAACCCGCACGCTGCGCGTGGTTAAATGTTCCGCTATTGGGGAGCCGGCTCTCTGTTCTTGGACTTTGTAAGGATACGTGATGAGTGCATCGCTGTAGTTTTTCGCGTGCTAAATTGCGGGGTGTCGATGCCGTCCTAGGGTTAGACTTGTGATGTATGTTATGTTGAAAGGGAATTAACTGTACCAAACATAAGAGAGCTCTTAGTTTGTTTTAGGTCTGTACATGGAATGATGTTGATATTTTGTCGATTGCGGCAATAATTTCCTGCGTGGGGAGATCCTCTAAGGGACTTGTATTGTACTGTTGCTGTGCAGTCCATCTGAAACGTACTGCTTAAAACTTGGGTCTGCAGCTCTCTGATGTTATATATTACTGTTTAATCTTAAATGTCTTGGATGTAATATGGTTGTTGAGGATTATGTAATCAATTTTGATCGATGGTTCCTTAAAGGAAGTATTTCGTTTTAAAATATGTGCTCAAATGGTTCAAATGGCTCTGAGCACTATGGGACTTAACATCTGAGGTCATCAGTCCCCTAGAACTTAGAACTACTTAAACCTAAATAACCTAAGGACATCACACATATCCATGCCCGAGGCAGGATTCGAACCTGCGACCGTAGCGGTTGCTCGGCTCCAGGCTGTAGCGCCTAGAACCGCACGGCCACTCCGGCCGGCAAAATATGTGCTCGTCAGAGCCTATTTAAATATGATTTTAACTCATCATTCAAATTTTCTAGTCTTGCTTTCTTAAAAGGCTTTCAGTTAAATGATTGCTATTTGCATGTTTAAATGTTTGAGTGACTTAAAGGAAAAGAATATTATTTTGTAATTTGTACTGATTGTTCGTTCTGGGTAATACCTGATTTATGTGTTCAATAAATGAGTGTCTAGTTAATGGTGATGCACTGTTCAATTGCTAGCCTACCCCTTCCACTCCACAGCCTATTGAGATGCTTTGTGTCGAAATTGTGTTCAGAACACCCCTCTGACCTGACACCTCACATACAGATATCTTTTCTAAACCGTTTTTCAATTTTTTTTAATCTTCTGATAACTTTATTTGTCGATAAACGACAGCGTCATCTGCAAACAACCTAAGACGGCTGCTCAGATTGTATCCCAAATCGTTTATATAGATAAGGAACAGCAAAAGGCTTATAACAGTACCTTGGGTAACGCCAGAAATCACTTCTGTTTTACTCGATGACTTTCCGTCAGTTTCTATGAACTGTGACCTCTCTGACAGGAATTCACAAATCCAGTCACACAACTGAGACGACATTCCAAAAGCACGCATTTTCACTATAAGCCGCTTGCGCGGTACAGTGTCAAAAGCCTACCGGAAATGTCAACAGCACTCAACACTTCATGCGAGTGAGGAGGTAGTTGTGTTTCACAAGGACGATGTTTTCTAAATCCGTGTTGACCATGTCGATAGAACGTTAGTCTTCCGTTTCCTAATTTCGTCTTAATTTTTCTGCATGGTGGTATGCATCTTGTGTTAGCGCTCAATCCAAATGTTTACACTTTCTCACAATATTGCTTTCTTTTCCCCTCATTTTTATATTGGTCATAAAATTAGTGTACACGATGCATATGTGCTGTCTGGTTGAATTACTGTCTTGTAATGACGGATTTTTCACTATAAACACTTTTCTTAAATTTACTCTGATAACTCCCTTTTCCCTTCCACTACACTGGACGACTTCTCCTAAATACTGAAATTTGTTTGTTCTGTTAGTCTTTCTACTAATCTTTCCATTTTAAGTCTGATGGTGCACCCTCGTTGTTTGTCATTACCGATGACTTTTTTAAGTAGATTGGTAGTGTTGCTTTTTCTACAGTTTAAGTATACCTATTAGTTTTTGGTCTACTTCTGTCCTGTTAGGCAGAATATATACACTGCTGGCCCGTACAGGACCTGCAACATGCGGTCGTGCATTATCCTGCTGAAATGTAGGGTTTCGCAGGGATCGAATGAAGGGTAG
Organism: Schistocerca nitens; assembly: GCF_023898315.1. Taxonomy (NCBI): domain Eukaryota; kingdom Metazoa; phylum Arthropoda; class Insecta; order Orthoptera; family Acrididae; genus Schistocerca; species Schistocerca nitens. The sequence continues at coordinate 96,270,064 of NC_064622.1, forward strand.
AGCCACGGGTCGTAACACATCTTAAATGTAACGTCCACTATTCAAAGTGCCGTCAATGCGAAAAAGAGGTGACAGAGACGTGTAATCAATGGCACCCCATACCATCACGCCGGGTGATACGCCAGTATGGCGATGACGAATACACGTTTCCAATGTGCGTTCACCGCGATGTCGCCAAACACGAATGCGACCATCATGATGCTGTAAACAGAACCTGGATTCATCCGAAAAAATGACGTTTTGCCATTCGTGCACCCAGGTTCGTCGTTGAGTATACCATCGCAGGAGCTCCTGTCTGTGATGCAGCGTCAAGGGTAACCGCGACCAAGGTCTCCGAACCAATAGTCCATGCTGCTGCAAACGTCGTCGAACTGTTCGTGCAGATGGTTGTTGTATTGCAAACGTCCCCATCTATTGACTCAGAGATCGAGACGTGGCTGCACGATCCCTTACAGCCATGCCGATAAGATGCCTGTCATCTCGACTGCTAGTGATACGAGGCCGTTGGGATCCAGCACGGCGTTCCGTATTACCCTCCTGAACCCACTGATTCCATATTCTGCTAACAGTCATTGCATCTCGACCAACGCGAGCAGCAATTTCGCGATACGATAAACCGCAATCGCGATAGGCTACAATCCGACCTTTATCAAAGTCGGAAACGTGATAGTACGCATTTCTCCTCCTTACACGAGGCATCACAACAACGTTTCACCAGGCAACGCCGGTCAACTGCTGTTTGTGTATGAGAAATCGGTTGGAAACTTTCCTAATGTCAGCACGTTGCAGGCGTCGCCACCGTCGCCAATCTTGTGTGAATGCTCTGAAAAGCTAATCATTTGTGTATCACAGCATCTTCTTCCTGTCGGTTAAATTTCGCGTTTGTAGCACGTCATCTTCGAGGTGTAGCAATTTTAATGGCCAGTAGTGTAAATCATCTGCAAAACCAAAATAATCAGTAATGTTCAATTTTAGCGATTTCAACTTTTTTTCGATGCCACTGACACAGTTATCTGTATCACTCATGACTGCAAGTGTGGCAGCTGAATTGGGTCAGTATTCCTGCACCTTCTTCTGTTAAGGAACATTTGAAAACGGAGTTCAGCATTTCTGATTTTTCTCTGCTCTACTTGTTTGGTCAATTAATCTTAAACCGGGTGAAGGGTTGGCAGCCCGTTCGTCTGCTACCACTCAAAAAAAGGCAGAGCACGTGTTTATACGACGGGAAAAAGGAGGCTTAGGTGGCAGATAACTACGCCTCAAACACCAGCAGGTGGAACGTGTGTGGTCACTGCGTGTTGAAACGCCGGGTATGAAGGATGTGTAAAAGAAACTGAGCGCAGGAGATCACGTTCTCCGGGGAGGCGTCGCAGCTGTGGGAAGGTCAGTAAACGCCCGAGACCACAGGCTGCAGGCGGCGGGCTGCGCTTCTCCGTAAAAACCCAGGCCAGCCTAATCGCGCATGCTTTGGCACTGTCCGAGAGAACGGCCCGTCATTCCTCACGTGTGCGTATAATTTATGGTTATAGCCGCATTGTGCTTCTGCGGCCGGGATAACTGCCTCGGTAGAGCTCGTACGCGCAAGAAAAATATGTGCAGAGACCTGCGTGAGGGTAGCGGGGAAGGCTGCTGAGACGTAGTAGAGAGCTGACGTATTCCACAGCCCGACAGGCAAAAGCGTCTCCACGCAGTCCGGTCCCTGACAGGGCATCGAACGAGATATTCCACACTCCAAGGCTAGGTCCTACTTCCGTCTCTTCCGGAACTTGACGAAGGACTAAAATTGAGAACAAATCTGAACTCAGCACAGGGATCAACAGCTGCCAGCTCATGTATCACAGTTCATAGGCACGGTGTACAAGAAATTAGTCATTTCCAGCAGACAACACGCTAATACCATCAATGACAGAGCCACCTCTGGCATATTACCTCCTGAACATAATGAAGCATCGTAGAATAACAGTATGACATACCGGTATCCCTATTGTAAACTTCACCAATATCGATGACGTCGCTATTATGAATACTTTGAAAACCATCAATACTTTCAGTACCTCCACAATCCGGCCGTTGTGGACGAGCGGTTCTAGGCGCTTTAGTCCGGAACCATGCTGCTGCTACAGTCGCAGGTTCGAATCCTGCCACGGGCATGGATCTGTGTGATGTCCTTCGGTTAGTTAGGCTTAAGTAGTTCTAAGTTTTGGGGGACTGATGACCTCAGATGTTATGTCCCATAGTGCTCAGAGCCATTTGAACAAGTACATCCACAGCGAACAATAGTCATTGTGAGCGATCCAGAACCTTTGCTAAGGTCAGCATCCTTTGTAATGGCACAATTCGAAATACCACCTACAAACACACAAGGACTGTCAATAATGGCCTCATTTGGCCGTCGATGCACTCGTCGGCTCGCATTATCTGAGAAGGGGCTTAATCGGCGCTAGACGAGCCACAGTGTGGGGTCGTCCGAAGCACAAGGTGCCAAAGTAAGGCTGGCACCTTGCCACGAAACCATAGAAGAGTATATAGTCACTGGCGACGAATAGGAAGCGCTCCGTAGCCACGCATCCTAGAGCTTCGCTACGTGATCGGAATCTGTCATCTAGTTACAGCTGAGCAGAAGAGCGCTTGGCCAGTTCTAAGTCAACCATTACGACAGCATCGTCTTAGATAGGCCATCAATGTGTTAAAAGTCTTAGGCAGAACATTAATTTGAACATTATATCAGTTATTCTTCAAGTGAAGAGTCTTGTAAATACGTCTGTATCTAGTCATACTTTAATATTCAGGGAGAATTGTAAATACATAGAAAACCCCCATGAAAGTGACTTGTACAAAGTTAAGCAAATCTGCATACCTGATTTAATAATATTAACAGAATCTTCCGTCGGTTCTTGGCAGAACAACATTATAATAAATGAAAAGCACCAGTTTGCTTTTGTTCTACAATATTACTTTTATTGTTAACCGGTTTTCGGCTTACAAGGCCATCTTTGTATTGTAGAACAAAAGCAAACTGGTGCTTTTGATTTACTATTTTAATAAAGTGAACTACACTGAAGAGCCGAAGAAACTGGTACACCTGGCTAATAATCGGGTAGGGCCCCTACGAGCACGCAGAAGTGCCGTAACACGATGTGGCATGGATTCGACTAATGTCTGAAGTAGTGTTGGGGGGAACTGACACAATGAATCCTGCAGCGCTGTCCATAAATCCATAAATCCCTAAGAGTACGAGGAGGTGGAGATCTCTCCTGAACAGCACGTTGCAAGGCGCCCCAGATATGCTCAATAATGTTCGTTTCTGGGGAGTCTGGTGACCAGCGGAAATGTTTAAACTCAGAAGAGTGTTCCTAGAGTCACCCTGTAGGAATTCTGGACGAGTGGGGTGTCGCATTCTCCTGCTGTAATTTCCCAAGTCCGTCGGAATGCACAACGGACATGAGTGTATGCAAGTGATCGGATAGGATGCTTATGTACGTGTCACCTGTCGGAGTCGTATCTAGACTATCAGGGGTCCCGCATCACTCGAACTGCACACGCCCCACACCATTTCAGAGCCTCCACCAGCTTGACGCGCACGCTATACCATGGCTGGTAGATGCACAGTCGTCAGGGCGTGCTTGGAGATAGCGGCAGTGGTGGGGGTTCCAGGAAGGCGTGTAGGGGAAGTATTGACTACTGGAGGGGAAGTATCGTTCTAAACAAATGCCTACACTCACATTTTTTTGTAAATACATATTAAGTGAATCTCTCCACACCCACACTTGCGTGGTGTCCATTCAAACAGACCTACTGTCACATCTGCTTTGGTTAGTATCTAAATAGAATTCCTCAGAAAATTCAACAAATGCAGCTATTTATTTTCCTCTGCCTTGTTAATCATGTGTATCTTTCAGAGATGTGTCGCGAGTGCCGAATTTTCAGTAAAAATTACATTTCTGTGTGAGCATACTAAAATTTGCGTCTTTTGCCAAAATACAGTGGAGTTTACACAGTGTCACCTCTGTAACACATGGAGAGAGAATTCTGAAAGAGTGGTTTATTAAGTTTAGTAAGTGAGGAACTGAGGATAAATAAGGTCATAGCTTATGAAATAGCACATCCTCAGTACAAAAACAAACGTGTAATATCTTCACTTATGGTGTTCCAAAATCCCTGGCATTTTTCGTTTCACCAGTTATCGATGGCTGTTAAAAATTATTCATAAATTTAGACAGTCTGTGGTGAACAGTGACATGATGCTGTTAAAATTATCTGTCGATATCACAATAATATTTGGGTTTCGGCTTATGTTAAAGCCATCTTCAGAATTTTTGGCCCCCTATGGCTGGTGATGGCGGCTCCTCGGTTGTCTGGTGATACCATTATCGAACTAAATTTGAGTGTAAGATCGTGGTATCACCATACAACCGAGGAGCCGGCAGCACCAGTCATAGGGGGACCAAAAATTCTGAAGATGGCTTCAACATATGCCGAAACCGGTAAATAAGCAAATATTATTGCGATCTTGACAGTTCATTTTAATCTTAAAAATCACATTCGGTTATCGAAAAAGTCTGTAGTTAGCGAAATATCACGGTAGATAATGATGTTTTGCATCATAACTATATGGTAAAGCACTTTCTTCTTCTAGAGCTATCATTTGCCAAAATTACATTTCGATATCTCAGACTGTTATGAAATACGAGGAATGTTGAGAATATAGCATTCCGGCTTTATCGCTGGCGCGCACGATCCCAAATGAGAGTACTACATAATGAAAGTTTTCTCAAGTTTGATGACAGGTAGAGAACCCACCAAGTTGCGAGCTAACTCCCAAAGCTTTACTACACAGTAAACAATTGATTTACAGCGTTTTCAAGATGCTCGTAAATTCTTAAATGATTCTGACACGTTGTTCAAGTCCCACTAAAGATATGCATCTCTTGACAGGTTCCCAATTGACTTCATCGGCAAATTAATATTTTATTTTAATTTAAATAACTCCCTTAGAGGCAAAACTAACAACAAATATGAACAAATCTCACCCCTAGTTTAATTCCGTGCAGTGAAGCTGCGTACGCAAATCGATACTCCATGCAACAACAAATTATTCCCCCAAAATATTCTCAGATAAGTAGATAAATATACATCTGTCTTCCTAAGTAAGAAGTATTAATTTTCATTTTCCAAATTTCTCCGACCTACATGCACCCAAATTGGGGCCACCAAATCTACATCTACGTGATTACTCTGCTATTCAGAATAAAGTGCCTGGCAGAGGGTTCAATGAGCCACCTTCACCGGCCGCTTTGGCCGAGCGGTTCTAGGCGCTTCATTCTGGAACCGCGCGACCGCTAAAGTCGCAGGTTCGAATCCTGCCTCGGGCTTGGGTGTGTGTGATGTCCTTAGGTTAGTTAGGTTTAAGTAGTTCTAAGCTCTAGGGGACTGATGATCTCAGAAGAAAATTCCCATAGAGCTCAGAGCCATTTGAACCTTTTTTTTTTCCACTCTCGAACGGCACGCGGGAAAAATGAGCACTGAAATTTTTCTGTGCGAACCCTGATTTCTCTTATTTTATCGTGATGATCATTTCTCCCTATGTAGGTGGGTGCCAACAGAATGTTTTCGCAATCGGAGGAGAAAACTGGTGATTGAAATTTCATGAGAAGATCCAGTCGCAACGAAAAACGCCTTTGTGTTAATGATTGCCACTCCAATTCACGTACCATATCTGTGGTACTATCTCCCCTACTTCGCCATAATACAAAACGAGCTGCCCTTCTTTATACTTTTTCGATGTCATCAGTCAGTCCCATCTGATGCGGATCCCACACCGCACAGCAGTACTCCAGAATAGGGCGGACAAGCGTGGTGTAAGCAGCACTTTAGTAGACCTGTTGCACCTTCTAAGGTTCTGCCAGTGAATCGCAGTTTTTGGTTTGCCCTGCCCACAATATTATCTATGTGATCGTTCCAATTTAGGGTATTTGTAATTGTAGTCCCTAAGTATTTAGTTGAGTTTAAAGCCTTCAGATTTGTGAGACTTAACGCGTAATAGAAATTTAGCGGATTTCTTTTAGTACTCATGTGAATAACTTGACACTTTTCTTTATTCAAGGTCACTTTTCGCACCATGCAGATATCTAAATCACTTTGCAATTCGTTTTGGTCATCTGATGACTTTACAATACGTAAATGACAGCATCATCTGCAAACAATCTAAGACCGCTACTGAGATTGTCTCCTATGTCGTTAATATAGATCAGGAACAACAGAGGGCCTATAACACTTCCTTGAGGTATGCCGGATATTATTTCTGTTTTACTCGATCTCCGTCTGTTACTACGAACTGTGAAGTTTCTGGCAGGAAATCACGAATCCAGTTGCACAACTGAGGCGATATTCCATAGGCACGCAGTTTGGTTAGAAGACGCTTCTTAGGAACGTTGTCGAAATCCTTCTGGAAATCTAAAAATATGGAATCAATTTGACATCTCCTGTCGATAGCACCCATTACTTCATGAGTATAAAGAGCTAGTTGTGTTTCGCAAGAACGATATTTTCTGAACCCGTGCTGACTACGTGTCAATAAATCGTTTTCTTCGAGGTACTTCATAATGTTGATATGGGCCTGTAATTCAACGGATTACTCATACTTCCCTTTTTGGGTATTGGTGTGACTCGAGCAATTTTCCAGTCTTTAGGTACGGATCTTTCTGTGAGCGAGCGGTTGTATATAATTGCTAAATATGGAGCTGTTGTATCAGCATACTCTCAGAGGAACCTGAGTGGTATACGATCCGGACCGGAAGCCTTGCTTTTATTAAGTGACTTAAGCTGCTTTGCGACACCGAAGATATCTATTTCTATGATTCTCATCTTGGCAGATGTTCATGACTGGAATTCAGGAATATTTACTTTGTCTTCTTTGGTGAAGGAGGTTCGGAAAATTGTGTGATTCTGCTTTAGTGACACTGTCATTAGTTACTTCACCGTTGTTATCGCGCAGTGAAGGTATTGATTGCGCCTTGCCACTGGTGTTCTTTATGTATGATCAGAATGTCTTTGGGTTTTCTACCAGATTTCGAGACAGAGTTTCGTTGTGGAAATTATTGAAAGCATCTCGCACTGAAGTATGCATTATATTTCAAACTTCTGCAAAACTTCGCCAATCTTGGGGATTTTGCGTTCTTTTAAATTTGGCGTGCTTTTTTCGCTGCTTCTGCAATAGCGATCTGACCCGTTTTGTGTACCATGGGGGTCAGTACTATCACCTATTAATTTGTGTGGTACACATCTTTCAATTGCCGTCGATACTATCTCTTTGAGAACATTCCGCAAATTTTCTGCGCTTACATGATCAGATCGGAAGGAGTGCAGACTGTCTCTTAAAAAGGCGTTAAGAGCATTTTTGTCAGTTTTTTAAAGTAGATATACTTTGCGTTTCTTTTTGAGAGTTGTAGGAGTTACAGTATTCAGCCTAGCAGCTACTGCCTTGTGGTCGCTAATCCCTGTATTCATCACGATACTCACTATTTTTCCAGGATTATTTGTTGCTGAGAGGTCAAGTATGCATTCTTAACCATTTACGCTTCGAGTGGGCTCATGAACCAATTGTTGAAAATAATTTTCTGAGAAAGCAATCAGTACAATTTCGGATGACGTTTTATGCCTGCCGCCGGCTTTAAACGTGTAATTTTTCCAGCATATCGAGGTTAGATTAAAGTCACCACCGACTGCAATTGAATGAGTGGGGTACCTTTTTGAAATGAGACTCAAGTTTTCTTTGAACTGTTCAGCAACTATATCTTCTGAGTCGGGGGGTCGGTAAAACGATCCAATTAATAGTTTAGTCCGATTGTCTGGTATAACCTCTACCCATTCTATTTCGCAGGAACTATCTACTTCAATTTCACTACAAGGCAAACTACTTCTGACAGAAATAAATACTCCACCACCAATTGTATTTAATCTATCCGCTCTGAACACTGATCTTTAGAAAAAATTTCTGCTGAACTTATTTCCGGCTTTAGCCAGCTTTCTGTACCTATAACTATTTGAGCTTCAGTGCTTTCTATTAGGTCCTGTAGCTCTGGTTCTTTCCCAACACAGCTACGAAATTTACAACTACAATACCGATTGTTTCTACAACTACCTTACTGTGTTTTACCTGCCGCCTTTTAGACGGACGCCCTTTCTGTGGTTTCCTGAGACCCTTTAACTAAAAAAACCACTCGGTCCCTTCCACACAGTCCCCGCTACCCGTGTAACCGCTTCCTGTGTATAGTGGACTACTGACCTATTAAGCGGAACCCGTAAACCCACCACCCAATGGCGCAAGTCACGGAATCTGGAGCCTGCACGGCCACAGACCCACCTGAGCCTCTGATTCTGACCCTCAACTCTGCGCCAAAGGACCACAGTTGGTTCTACTGACGATGTTGCAGATGTTGAACTCCACCTTCATCTCGGAAGCAAGACTGGCAGTCATTACCATTTCCGCTAGCCGCTCGAAACTGGAGATAATCTCCTCCAGTCCAAAACGACATACGTCATTGGTACCGACATGAGCCACTACCTGCAGCTGGCTGCACCCTGTAGTCTTCATGGCATCCGGAAGCAGCCTTTCCACATCTGGAATGACTCCTCCCGATTTGCACACTGAGTCCACATTGGCTTCCTTCCCCTCCTTGGCAGCCATGTTCCTAAGGGGCCCCATTACACACCCAACGTTGGAGCTCCCAACTACCAGCAAACCCACCCTCAGTGAATGCCCAGACCTTGTGGACCGAGAAGCTTCCTCTGGAACAGGGTGGACGACTGCATCCGCCACAGAGACATCGTCAGCCACAGATAACTTATAATTTGGAAATTACAACAGACATAAAACCATCAAAAAACGTAAACCTAAACACATACATACATACATACATACAAATAAATCCCTTATATACCCCCAAAAATCTAATTTATATGCATACTGATCACTGATTCTTGACATGATACCGTTCACCAAATAAGTTCTCCGACCTTCTCGCACCCAAATGAGCATCTAAACTATCTGTTTATAATTACACAGACCTTGTGCCCAAAAAATATCCTTCTGTGACGAAACAACAGAGAAGCTCCAATAAATCCTGAAATAAAACAATGCAAATTACCCCTTCAAGCTTGTCACACATATAGTTCTCTTCATCCCAACCATGTATAATTATGGTGTGCGCAGTCTGGTTGTCCCCCAACAGATTCTTAAAATTTACGTTCCTTTTCTCACCCTCAGTTTCAAAATCCAAGCACCTTTCCGCGCAGTGAAGCGAAGTTTTATATTACATAAGAAATCTGTTCCCAACACCACATCTTTTACAAGTCCATTCACTACAAAGCATCCTACACTAACACGATTCTCCTTGCACTTGAATTCCAAGAGCGCTTCATGCCTTATCGGCTGCCAACTGCCGTTTTAATTTATACACTATTTACAGCTAGTAATACTAATTTCTAATTCTTTATCCTATGTACAAAACCTTCTGACAGTGCTGACACATTAATTCGAGAATCGAGCAGCGCGTCTACGTTCTCGTCATTTACTTTAATTTCAATGATAGGCTGTACATTAATCATTTCTTTTCGCTCTAAACACTGTTCCTCAATAAATCATTCCCTATGTCTCGTCCCTTCTGTTCCATCTCTAGAGTACACATATCGTGTTCGATCCACCCCTCAATTTCGTACTCGTCCTAAAATAATTCATTAAATGCTCCTTTCTCCCCAATTTCATTTTTCCTCCCTTCTAGACCTCTCGCTGTCTTAAACTTCTCTCGAGTCCACAAATGAGGCAGTATCGATCGTAATGCTCTACCGTACCATCGCCAATCAGTTACAGTAAAATCACATTCCTCCTTAAGATACCATTCTGTCCAAATATCATTTTCTATAGTAGAATCAAACTCACTGTGTTCTCCTTTAAAATTATCGACGTTAGTAGCTACATCAATACCATGAAATAAACCATTACTTTTTATTTCCACGTCATTACAAACACCTTCACAAAGAGCATTTTCAACAGTCGCAGATACAGCATACAAATCGCTACATAAAACCTCATTCACCTCCGTCGACAAATCACCAATATAAGAAACATTCATCGTTTCACCATTCTCTGTCGTTCATCACATAAATTATAGCTACAACGTCGTGAATTTCAGAATCAACTGTACCATTAAATACCATTGCGTTTTGATTTAAACTTGAGCATAATGCCTTTTCCTCTCCCACACACTCCTGCGCCACATTAATTTCATATCGAACATCAAATTCAGATCCACATTCATTCTCAAACAAACACTCAAGATCCACAGATCCATAGAGAATATCGGGTTCACCTCCATTAGTAGAAAGATACGCACAGACTTCTTCCTCTGAAGTATCAATACCAGCAGCTTCAATTTTCATAACTTCAGCACATAAAACATCGTTACTACTTTCCTTCAAAATTAATTCACCAATATCTGCCGATACACACACAACTTCATCAACAGCTGACGAGACTAATGCTACGCCGCCCTTATTAACCTCCTTAACAACTTTCACCAACTCAGTATCACCTGAAACATCATAACATTCATCATTATAGTCATTACCGCTGGCTAATACCTCTTTAGAATTTTCTATACCATCTAACTCCACCAAATTCAGCTCCACCTCAGCCTCCTTCTGGAACATAGAATCTTTCATTGTATTAACACTTACACACCCTTTCGTCTCACATTCATAAATCGTCGTCATCACCTTTATCGTTATTTTTCATTATCTTAGGATTACGCCATTTACGTACGATTTGATTTGAAAATTTACCTGTATACCTATATACACTCCTGGAAATTGAAATAAGAACACCGTGAATTCATTGTCCCAGGAAGGGGAAACTTTATTGACACATTCCTGGGGTCAGATACATCACATGATCACACTGACAGAACCACAGGCACATAGACACAGGCAACAGAGCATGCACAATGTCGGCACTAGTACAGTGTATATCCACCTTTCGCAGCAATGCAGGCTGCTATTCTCCCATGGAGACGATCGTAGAGATGCTGGATGTAGTCCTGTGGAACGGCTTGCCATGCCATTTCCACCTGGCGCCTCAGTTGGACCAGCGTTCGTGCTGGACGTGCAGACCGCGTGAGACGACGCTTCATCCAGTCCCAAACATGCTCAATGGGGGACAGATCCGGAGATCTTGCTGGCCAGGGTAGTTGACTTACACCTTCTAGAGCACGTTGGGTGGCACGGGATACATGCGGACGTGCATTGTCCTGTTGGAACAGCAAGTTCCCTTGCCGGTCTAGGAATGGTAGAACGATGGGTTCGATGACGGTTTGGATGTACCGTGCACTATTCAGTGTCCCCTCGACGATCACCAGTGGTGTACGGCCAGTGTAGGAGATCGCTCCCCACACCATGATGCCGGGTGTTGGCCCTGTGTGCCTCGGTCGTATGCAGTCCTGATTGTGGCGCTCACCTGCACGGCGCCAAACACGCATACGACCATCATTGGCACCACGGCAGAAGCGACTCTCATCGCTGAAGACGACACGTCTCCATTCGTCCCTCCATTCACGCCTGTCGCGACACCACTGGAGGCGGGCTGCACGATGTTGGGGCGTGAGCGGAAGACGGCCTAACGGTGTGCGGGACCGTAGCCCAGCTTCATGGAGACGGTTGCGAATGGTCCTCGCCGATACCCCAGGAGCAACAGTGTCCCTAATTTGCTGGGAAGTGGCGGTGCGGTCCCCTACGGCACTGCGTAGGATCCTACGGTCTTGACGTGCATCCGCGCGTCGCTGCGGTCCGGTCCCAGGTCGACGGGCACGTGCACCTTCCGCCGACCACTGGCGACAACATCGATGTACTGTGGAGACCTCACGCCCCACGTGTTGAGCAATTCGGCGGTACGTCCACCCGGCCTCCCGCATGCCCACTATACGCCCTCGCTCAAATTCCGTCAACTGCACATACGGTTCACGTCCACGCTGTCGCGGCATGCTACCAGTGTTAAAGACTGCGATGGAGCTCCGTATGCCACGGCAAACTGGCTGACACTGACGGCGGCGGTGCACAAATGCTGCGCAGCTAGCGCCATTCGACGGCCAACACCGCGGTTCCTGGTGTGTCCGCTGTGCCGTGCGTGTGATCATTGCTTGTACAGCCCTCTCGCAGTGTCCGGAGCAAGTATGGTGGGTCTGACACACCGGTGTCAATGTGTTCTTTTTTCCATTTCCAGGAGTGTATTTCATTTCAATATTCTGTCGCCTTTCTGCCGATTTATTAACAACTGCCACATTTCCGTTTACTCGCGTCCTATTCATCGCCGGTTTCTTTTGCCAACCTTAGAAGCGGCGAAACTTAGTTTCCCGATCTCCAATGACGCTGGTTCATTTCGACGGGTGCCGGTCCCTCAAATCTACGTTCTTGGTGTCGGTCCCTGTCACGAAAGCATCCGTTCCCATTACTCCTTTGAAATTTATCATTGGATGTGTTCCTGTTACTGTTTCCCTTATCAAACTTGTTGTTTGCTTTCCGTTGATAACGTCCCGGATGTCTTTCATAGTAATCAATCGGACTGTAGTTATGACCTCCACTGTGAAAACTATTTGTCTGCTTTCCGGGGTAAATTTCAGTGCCCGTTCTAATTTTTCTACAAAGTCCAAAAATTCGTCTATTGAGATGCTAGGACTGTGCACTAGAGATCCCACTGCAAATTTTCCGGCAACCGCCTTTTCAACGCCCTAATTTCAGTAAGTACTCCCAATGGACGTTTCACATGCATTTATCTCGCAAGTTCACCTTTACAAAATTCTCACATCGACCCATTCCCGTATTTAAATCTTGGCGCGTTCAGAAACTTATTTTGGAGTCACGTTTGCTTCGCGTCACTCCAGAACTTTTTCAGGAAACTGCTTTCAAATATTTCGTAGCTAGTAAATGTATTGCTGTGTGTATTTGCCAACGATTGCAGCTCACCTTCCAAATGTCTTTTCACGAATTTTATCTTCGCATCGTCGGACATTCCTCTTATAAAACCGTCCCTGCATGCTGCTAGAAAATTTACTGGGTGATATTTCCCGTCGTGTGCAAAACATTTGACCGATCCCGAGTTCATCCACGGATCACTGATCACTGTAGAGGTTTGATGCGCACCTAAAGAGTTCATTTCGCTTCTTATTTCATTGATTTTCTTTTTAAACTCAGTATTTTCAATTTTAGTGCCATGTTATACTTGTTGCTTTATCTACTTCTTTCTCCCCTTTACCCATTCGAATGGATAAATTGGTAATAGTCTCTGTCGTCTCAGCCATGAGAGCATCTTTCCCACTCATACAGTTTCTTACGCTGCCTCTCAGATCTGCCTGCAACTTCTCCACCATACCACTGAAATTTTTCTCCGCTTGATCTACCTTAGAGTCAAGTATCCCAACTTCATAAGAAATTTTGCCCATTTGATCCCGAATGGTTTTTAATTTTCCGTCTGTTGATTCCTCGATTCCACTAGCCATTTTACCTACTTCGCCTTTCACAACCGAAGCTCTTTCGCATTGAATCAAATCAGCTTTTAAATTTACGTCAACCATATCGGTTTTGACAGAGTCAGTTTTTAAATTTACATCACCCATATCGGTTCTTACGCAATCAGTTTTGGATCCCAATCCTCTTACCATTTGCATTAACTGCGACATCAGGTCTCCCCCAAATTCATCTCCCTTGCCTGATAGCCGGCCGAAGTGGCCGTGCGGTTAAAGGCGCTGCAGTCTGGAACCGCGAGACCGCTACGGTCGCAGGTTCGAATCCTGCCTCGGGCATGGATGTTTGTGATGTCCTTAGGTTAGTTAGGTTTAACTAGTTCTAAGTTCTAGGGGACTAATGACCTCAGCAGTTGAGTCCCATAGTGCTCAGAGCCATTTTTGAACCTTGCCTGATTTCGGACTATTTGCCCTACTAAATTCACCGCCCATCACGATCTCCCGCACCGACTTCGGGCTAAGCGGCTCGCTAGTATTTTCGGACCCACACAAACAGGTCGACTGCTTAATATTAGCGACGTCTATTATTGGCGATTGAACTGCAGAGTCATACATAATCTCGCTATCAGCGCAGGTACTTAGCTTTGTCGTGCTGGATCCTTCTGCCATGGTATTGTTGCCGATGTTGGAGTTGAAGCCGACGCTGATCTCGTAGACTCTGCCGTGGTACTGCAACCGCCGCTGCGCGATGAATCGCTGTTGAAGAGGCCGCTGCTGGCTGGAGCCACGTGCTTTCGATGTCGCCTCTTCTTCTGCGTTACTTTTTTTATCACTCCTAACCACAGCTAAAGCCCGTCTCACACGGAGCAAGATTCGCTGTAAGTTTCGTTGCTGACTCGCGCGGCGGCTACCTTGCGGGCTCCGTCGTCTTCTAGCGGGCTACCTTGCTGGGAACCTTGCAAGATTTCCAGGACAGGCCCGGTGCTATTTTACTTGTAAGGTTCCCTGCGTGCTACCTGCGTTGCCCAATCATGAGACGTTTCGTTTGTGACGTCAGACGCGGAAAAATTGGGCGGGAAGCCTTTGTTGATAGTCGCTTTTCTGCTGTTGTGAAGTGCATTAGGAAGTTCTTATAATTATTAAATAATGGCACCGCAGTGGTCCAAGGAAGCGATTGAAGCATTGATATGTACTTATAGGGAAGAACAGTGTCTGTACGTCGTGAAAAGCGCGAACTACTATAATAAACACTTGCGTGCAGAAGCACTCGAAAGAGTTGCAAGTGCAGTGTGTCTTGTTCGACTATATACATACATTCGTATAAAATTTGCAAAGCATGTACGATCTTCTATCCTATAAAATAAAGTCGTATATAACAGTAATTATTGGTATATTTATAAAGTCAAACAGTAATGAAATGGTGATACTATTCAAACAAAAGTAGGTGTTATGCGAACTAACCTCAACTCTTTATGAAGCATGGAGAGCACACCTTTTCCAGCGTTTCTCATCTTAGTCCAGTTTTTCGTCCATTCTTTCTTTCTTCTTCTCTCATTAGGATGCATTTCTGCATCGTTTAGCACCAAAACAGCTAATAACGCCAGTTTGCTCTGACCATCTGTACCTGAAGCAGCCATCTTCGTTCGATACAACATGCAGCCGATCACAACACAACTAGCTGCCGATCTTGCACCGTGGGAGAGCTTCGGCATGGAAGACAGCCGGCTCCTTTCCCTGCAAGCCGGCAGGCATGCACGCCATCTCGCAAACTTGCGGCGAACCTTGCTCCGTGTGAGACGTGCTTAAGACGCGGTGCACACAACTGTTGCAAAATTCGTAGCTGAGAACCCCCACGCGAACTGCCGCAGACTTGGGACCTAGGTTACAGAATTTTATTTATCTTGGGACTTACAATTGTAATGTCACAACTATTAAAGAAACCTAATATTCAGTCCTGGGCCGATCTCACATTTAACTTTTATGAGAGGTCCTGCCTACCGAAGTTCAGATGATGGTTTTGGAAACACTTTGCAGATCTCAAATCCAGTTCTAAAACTTTCCAGAGTTCGTATTCCGCAACTAACACTTTCCAAAATCCAATCCTGTTCCAACGCTTTGCAAAATTCTTATCCCTCAACTAACACTTTCCAAGTTCCTATCCCAGACGAGCCCCCAGTTGCAAGCTAACATCCCATAGATGTTGGAGCTCACATTCGGTTCCTCTTCCTCGAAATATCTTGGCTCAAACTCGCCTAGGGATTGAACAGCGTGTGTCGCATTACACGCCTTAAATTAGACACTTGTGACCCTTTTGTTAAATTGTCTGGCTGATGGCAAGTTTGCCGGCCGCTGTGGCCGAGCGGTTCTAGGCGCTTCAGTCTGGAACCGCGCGACCGCTACGGTCGCAGGTTCGAATCCTGCCTCGGGCATGGATGTGTGTGATGTCCTTAGGTTAGTTAGGTTTACGTAGTTCTAAGTTCTAGGGGATTGATGACTTCAGATGTTAAGTCCCATAGTGCTCAGAGCCATTTGGACCATTTTTGATAGCAAATTTGCGAAATACAGAATTAACGTAACATATAACAGCAGTAATAATAACATCGGGAACTACACTCATGCTCATAAATTAAGGATAATGCTGATACATGGTGAAACAACGCTCTGGTGGGCGGTTTGCGAGTTTAAATCACCTCGGGGTATGACCATGCGGTGCATTTGACCTGCGGTCGCCGCTCGGTGGCGCTGGTAGCAGGCCACATACGCAGAGGTGTATTGGTGCATGGCAGAGTACGGTGCAGCGAGTAAGTGTGCAGAAATTTTCAGACGTACTAATGGTGACTGTGTGTTGAAAATGGCTCAAAGACCACATATTGAGGACGTTATGAGGGGTAGAATACTAGGGCTACTGGAAGCTGGTCAAACACAGCAGGTCGTAACACTAGTCCTCCGTGTGCCACAAAGTGTGATCTCAAGATCATGGCAACGTTTCCAGCAGAAAGGAAATGTTTTCAGGCGCTGCAGTACAGGACGTACACACTGTAAAACACCACAAGAAGACCGATATCTCACCACCAGTGCCCGCAGACGGCCACGAAATACTGCAGGTAGCCTTGCTCGGGACCTTACCGCAGCCATTGCAACAGCTGTCTCCAGACACACAGTCTACAGACGACTAAACAGACATGGTTTATTCGCCCAGAGACCTGCAAGGCGCATTCCACTGAACCCTGGTCCCAGGAGAGCCCGTAAGGCCTGGTGTCAAGAACATAGTACATGGTCATTGGAACAGTGGTCCCAGGTTATGTTCATGGACGAGTCCAGATATAGTCTGAACAGTGATTCTCATCGGGTTTTCATCTGGCGTGAACCAGGAACCAGATACCAACCCCTTAATGTCCTTGAAAGGGACCTGTATGGAGGCCGTAGTTTGATGTAGTTTGATGATGTGGTGTGGGATTATGATTGGTGCACGTACACCCGTGTATGTCTTTAACAGCGTAACTGTGAAAGGTATGGTGTATCGGGACGTCATTTTGCACCAGTATGTCCGCCTTTTCAGGGGTGCAGTGGGTCCCACCCTCCTCCTGATGGGTGATAACGCACGGCCCCACCAGGCTGCCATCGCGGAGGAGTACCTTGAAACGGAAGATATCAGGCGAATGGAGTGGCCTGCATGTTCTCCAGACCTAAATCCCATCGAGCACGTCTGGGATGCTCTCGGTCGACGTATCGCTGCACGTCTTCAAACCCCTAGGACACTTCAGGAGCTCCGACAGGTACTGGTGCAAGAATGAGAGGCTATACCCCAGCAGCTGCTCGACCACCTGATCCAGAGAATGCCAACCCGCTTTGCGGCCTGTGTATGTGTACATGGTGATCATATCCCATATTGATGTCGGGGTACATGCACAGGAAACAGTGGCGTTTTGTAGCACATGTGTTTTGGGACTTATCACCAATACTGTGGACTTAAAGATTTGTGTCGAGTGTGTTCGCTATGTCCTTATGCTATCAGCGCCAATTCTGTGTAGTTCCACATCAAAGAAACTGCAAAAAACATTTATTTAAAAAGGCAGCTAGAAAGTACCTGTTATGCAATACATTTTATACATTGAAAGATTACTTAGATAAAACAGAGTAGTGGTTTGGTAAAAAAATGTTATAAATAACAATGATTATAAAACATCCAGCATTCGACATAACATCTTCACACCATGTTTTTTCCTTCTTTTTTTCTTTTCTAGAAGAGCTCACCCCCAAGCTATGTGTAGAACAATACTGACACCTCTTCCTCTTTCTGAGCTCAACATGTCACTCATTATAGAAGGATACTGACTCAGTTTTTCAGGATAGCAAATGGGAAGTTGCGGTACAGAAAATGGCCCAGAGATCACCAGTGTGTGTGTGCCTTTATGTGTGTACTGAGTGAAATGTTATGATACAATGTGTGTAGTGTGTGCAGTGACTGATAGTGAGATATGAGTGAACTGTGTGGCATTTCATTATTTAATAAGTTATTTGTAAAAAAAGTATTCCATACCAGGAGTAAATTTAATGATTGTCTCTAACTAGAAGTCTGTAAATGTATGTGTATTCGAATTAGCTAATTTTAAATTGGTCTAAACTTGTAAATACTTTGACATGTCCTATATCCATGTAAAAAGAGATCTATGGATGAATAAAGCTACTAATACTACTACTACTACTACTATTGTTCATCTACTTGGGATCCCTACAAGGTAGGACTGACAGAAGGAATAGAGAAGATTCAAAGAAGAGCGGCGCGTTTCGTCACGGGATCATTTAGTCGGCATGAGTGCGTTACAGAGATGCTCAACAAACTCCAGTGGTAGTCGTTACGAGAGAGGCGTTGTCGGTTAGTTGGTTTACTTGGGGGATGGGACCAAGCAGCGATGTCATCGGTCCCATTGGGTTAGAGGAGGACGGAGGTTTTGTGCATCACGGAGAGGTTTACTACTGAAATTTCGAGAGAGCACTTTCCGGAAGGAGTCTGATATTATTCCTCCCACATACATCTTGCGAAGTGACCATGGCGAGAAAATTCGAGAAATTAGAGCTAGCACAGAGACGTATTGACAATGATTCTTCCCACGCGCCATTCGCGAGTGGTACAGGGAAGAGGATGGGGGAAGGGGGGGGGGGGGGGGATCAGTTAGTGGTAGCTTCGCCACACGCCGTTGGGTGACTTGCGGAGTATGATGTAGATGTAGAACTGATACACAAAACTTTTGTCGTATAGTATACTTCTGTTACACATAAATGAGAATGTAACAGACAGAGAAAATACGCTTTCCTGTACACAGACTGTACCAAATTGGAACAACAGAGGGTGAAAATACGGTAGCTGTTTGCAATTATTGGCAACGGCCTTGCCGCAGTGGATACACCGGTTCCCATCGGATCACCGAAGTTAAGCGCTGTCGGGCGTGGCCGGCCCTTGGATGGGTGACCATCGCGGTCGCCGTGCGCTGTTGCCATTTTTCGGGGTGCACTCAGCCTCGTGATGCCAATTGCGGGGCTACTCGATCGAATAGTAGCGGCTCCGGTCAAAGAAAATCATCATAGCGACCGGGAGAGCGGTGTGCTGACCACACTTCCCTCCTATCTGCATCATCATCTGAGGATGACACGGCGGTCGGATGGTCCCGATGGGCCACTTCTGGCCTGAAGACGGAGTGCTTTATTTGCAATTATTCATCTTCCCATTGGCGTAAAATCCTGGGGTGACTGACGCCTACAGTGCCGGGGTTGTGGTGAGGAGGGGGTTGACCGATGATTGTTCACGGAAACATAATTAATAACCAGAAATTTTATTTGTGAAGCAATGATTAACAACCGTCAGTTCTATGTCTGTATTTATTATCTACTTAATTGCGACGGGTTTCGGTGGTCCACACCATCGTCATCGGACTCCTTTGTGGAAAATGGCGGTCCCATAACCAATGGCAACCAACGCCATGAAAGGAACAGAGACATCGGCGTTCGCAAACCTGATCATATACGGTGTGCCTACTGTTTTATTTTGAGATCGGTTCCCTTAATAAACCCTGTTCGTGATCCAGTTTGTTGGTCCTTTAGTCAGACGGAAGAACCGGCTGGTTATGATTAAAGTGCAGCTACTCACAACGGTACAGTGTGGGCTGCAGTTATCGTATGGCAGCGAAACTTCTTGATAGGCTACTGCGTTAATAAGGAACCGATGTAAGGTGGATAAAAAGTTCCAGTTTTGGCCACCAAGTGCAAACCTGGCGCTGTGGATGCGAGTAAGTCGAAATAGAAATGTTTCCAATGCAATGGATTAGGAACGGGACGTAGATATACAAGAAGTGGGAAAGGCACAATGTTGATTATATTATTAACCGGCATGTACACAATTTGTTCAATGTAACCACCGGGGAGCCGACCACGTGTTGCATCCGTAAAACGATGTTGTCAACAGTTGCTCGCAGCAGTTCCGGCGGATCTGAGGAATATGTTCCAGTATACTGTCCTTCAGATCAGGTAGAGACCAAACCTGTCTCTGGTAAATACACTACTGGGCATTAAAATTGCTACACCACGAAGATGACGTGCTACAGACGCGAAATTTAACCGACAGGAAGATGATGCTGTGATATGCAAATGATAAGCTTTTCAGAGCATTCACACAAGGTTGCCGCCGGTGGCGACACCTACAATGTGCTGACATGAGGAAAGTTTCCAACCGATTTCTCATACACAAACAGCTGTTGACCGGCGTTGCCTGGTGAAACGTTGTTGTGATGCCTCGTGTAAGGAGGAGAAATGCTGGCTCGCGCTGGTCGAGATGCAATGACTGTTAGCAGAATATGGAATCGGTGGGTTCAGGAGGGTAATACGGAACGCCGTGCTGGATCCCAAAGGCCTCGTATCACTAGCAGTCGAGATGACAGCCATCTTATCCGCATGGCTGTAACGGATCGTGCAGCCACGTCTCGATCGCTGAATCAACAGATGGGGACGTTTGCAAGACAACAACCATCTGCACGAACAGTTCGACGACGTTTGCAGCAGCACGGACTATCAGCTCGGAGACGATGGCTGCGGTTACTCTTGACGCTGCATCACAGACAGGAGCGCCTGCGATGGTGTACTCAACGACGAATCTGGGTGCACGAATAGCAAAACGTCATTTTTTCGGATGAATCCAGGTTCTGTTTACAGCAACATGATGGTCGCATCCGTGTTTGGCCACATCGCGGTGATCGGACATTGGAAACGTGTATTCGTCATCGCCATACTGGCGTATCACCCGGTGTGATGGTATGGGGTGCCATTGGTTGCACGTCTCGGTCACCTCTTGTTGGCATTGACGGCACTTTGAACAGTGGACGTTACATTTCAGATGTGTTACGACCCTTCATTCGATCCCTGCGAAACCCTACATTTCAGCAGGATAATGCACGACCGCATGTTGCAGGTCCTTTCTGGATACAGAAAATGTTCGACTGTTGCCCTGGCCAGCAGATTCTCCAGATCTCTCACCAATTGAAAACGTCTGGTCAATGGTGGTCGAACAACTGGCTCGTCACAATACGCCAGTCACTACTCTTGATGAACTGTGGTATCGTGTTGAAGCTGCATGGGCAGCTGTATCTGTACACGCCATCCAAGCTCTGTTTGACTCAATGCCCAGGCGTATCAAGGCCGTTATTACGGCCAGTGGTGGTTGTTCTGGGTACTGATTTCTCAGGATCTGTGCACCCAAATTGCGTGAAAATGTAATCACATGTCAGTTCTAGTATAATATATTTGTCCAATGAATACCCGTTTATCATCTACATTTCCTCTTGGTGTAGCAGTTTTAATGGCCAGTAGTGTACGTCTATTTAGATAACCTCTGAGCCGGAAGTCTCATGAATACAGACCAGGTGATCTTGCAGGTCATGCAGCTGGAAAACCTTACATGTTCTTGTAAAGTTGCATAAACAGTCGTTTACATACAGCTGAGCTCTTCCAAAGCAGGAGTCATGTTGTAGGAGGAGGTCTCGGTAACGTGCACATTTCATGGTATATCTGATAGGCCCTCTGGTGTTATTCTCTTCGAAGAAGATCGGACCAACAATAAACGTGCTAATGAATAAACACACAGTTATATATGACGAGTACAGTGGCTCTTCATTCACAACACACGGTTTAACAGTACCACAAATTTGGCAGTTCTTTGTATGCCCTGCGCATTGTAGTGTAAAGTTTGCTTCGTGACACAATAGAATATTGCACAGCTACAGGTCGTCAGCTGGGAAATTCAGAACGTTGCTGCGGGTGATGAGGTTTCAGTAACTGCAGCGTCTGGATCTTGTACGGGTGCCTCTATAAAAGGGACAATTAAACTTTCCGTACTGTTGTCCATGCGATCGACAATTCTTGCGACACTTGCATGAGCACTAGCTGTAACCAGGACACGTGCTGCACGCTCAGTCACAGCTACAGCAACCTTGTCAGTAACATCCACCGCCAAGTAACCTCTGGCGTGCCACAGGGGAGTGTTATGGGACCATTGATTTTCACAATATATATAAATGACTTACCAGATAGTGTCGGAAGTTCCATGCGGCTTTTCGCGGCTGATGCTGTAGTATACAGAGAAGTTGCAGCACTAGAAAATTGCAGCGAAATGCAGGAAGATCTGCAGCGGATAGGCACTTGGTGCAGGGAGTGGCAACTGACCCTTAACAAAAACAAATGTAGTGTATTGCGAATACATAGAAAGAAGGATCCTTTATTGTATGATTATATGATAGCGGAACAAACACTGGTAGCAGTTACTTCTGTAAAATATCTGGGAGTAGGCGTTCGGAACGATTTGAAGTGGAATGATCATATAAAATTAGTTGTTGGTAAGGCGGGTGCCAGGTTGAGATTCATTGGGAGAGTGCTTAGAAAATGCAGTCCATCAACAAAGGAGGTGGCTTACAAAACACTCGTTCGACCTATACTTGAGTATTGCTCATCAGTGTGGGATCCGTACCAGATCGGGTTGACAGAGGGCATAGAGAAGATCCAAAGAAGAGCGGCGCGTTTCGTCACAGGGTTATTTGGTAAGCGTGATAGCGCTACGGAAATGTTTAGCAAACTCAAGTGGCAGACTCTGCAAGAGAGGCGCTCTGCATCGCGGTGTAGCTTGCTGTCCAGGTTTCGAGAGGGTGCGTTTCTGGAAGATGTATCGAATATATTGCTTCCCCCTACTTATACCTCCCGAGGAGATCACGAATTTAAAATTAGAGAGATTCGAGCTCGCACAGAGGCTTTCCGGCAGTCGTTCTTCCCGCGAACCATACGCGACTGGAACAGATTGGGGTTGTTTGTGGGAGGAGACCAGACAGCGAGGTCATCGGTCTCTTCGGATTAGGGAAGGGCGGGGAAGGAAGTCGGCCGTGCCCTTTCAAAGGAACCACCCCGGCATTTGCCTGGAGCGCGACTGGAACAGGAAAGTGAGGTAATGACAATGGCACGTAAAGTGCCCTCCGCCACACACCGTTGGGTGGCTTGCGGAGTACAAATGTAGATGTAGAAGTAGCTCGCCTTCCTCTCCCACATTTCATTATTATCTTCTTTAAAACATTTACTGACCTCTCCTTAGTCCTTTCAATGGGCGATACTCTCTCAATGCAAAAAATTTCACCAACTGCGCGTTGTCTCTTTTCTTGATGCTCATCGGCTCATTCTCATTACGGTTTGTCAAATGACAACGTGGTTGTCATACCGTCATACAAACTGTGCACAGCGTCGGATTTTCACCAGGTGGCCAAAATTGGAACTAAATTTTTTCCATCGAAATCGGTTCCGCATTAACGCATTAGTATATCAACCAAGTTCATCACCCATAATAACTACAGCCCACAGTGGACCTCTCCCAGTAGATGCTATTTAATTATAACCACCTGGTATTAGAGGTTACACAAAAGTAGTATTAGTGAACACTCAGATGCAATATCATTTATCAGATACGATATCAGTTAGAAGAAAGGCAACGAAAATCACATACATAAAGAGTTTGCGCCGTCAAATTAGAAAATTTCTTCAGCAAAGACACAATCTTGATGGTGACCTCTTGCAGCGGTAGACGAGATGGTGATCAGCATAATATCAAGACGACGCAGTGACACACTTTACTCGAGTTGACAACAGCCGTGGGAGTGATTGTCTGAATTATAAAACTTGACAGGGTGCTAGGAAACAATTTGGAGTTTCCGCTGACTCTCCGGCTGACACCGAGAGGAAGTCCCACGCTACTTTCGCGGAGGACTTTCCCTGCTCAGAATTCGTAAACGGGCCGCGCACTGCAGCTTCGGCCGTAAATTGCGGCTCGCGGAACTGAGCTGGTCTTCCCTACATCACTCCGTGGTGGGAGCGGCGGCGCAGAATAACAAAAAGGCTTCCTACTAGATCTGCCTGTGAGGTGACTCACGTGTCTGACAAGCGGGCCGGGCTGTCAGCGCTTGGGTGTGACGCTCCGCCGACCTTACTGACTCACAGCCGGTCCAGCCGACCGCGCGATGAAAGCTGATTTACACGAGACGCCGTGCCCGCAACAAAAATCCTCCTCCCCGGTGACTTCCTCCGGGAGGCTGCTGCCTAACCGCTAGAAGTGACTTACTTGCGATTTGCTGTACTATGCTGTTGTGACTTGGCAAGACAGCCAAGCCACTAGGAGATAGCCGAAAGGCACGCGTTGAAGCTCACGCAGGCTGGCGTGAGGTCTGGAACAGTTAAAGGAGTTGAGTCTAGTAAAAAAAGTACGTAGCTTCTGGAATACTTAACTTTAATCCGTAATTGGTGAACATCGGTCTGACGGTACATGCACCACAAGATAAATAGCAAATGACAATGGCGCCTTGCTAGGTCGTAGCAAATGACGTGGCTGAAGGCTATGCTAACTATCGTCTCGGCAAATGAGAGCGTAATTTGTCAGTGAACCATCGCTAGCAAAGTCGGCTGTACAACTGGGGCGAGTGCTAGGAAGTCTCTCAAGACCTACCGTGTGGCGGCGTTCGGTCTGCAGTCACTGACAGTGGCGACACGCGGGTCCGACGTATACTAACGGACCGCGGCCGATTTAAAGGCTACCACCTAGCAAGTGTGGTGTCTGGCGGTGACACCACATATGCTATGCTCGAATTTTAAATTTAACGAAATTGAAATTTCCAGAATGAGATTTCCACTCTGCAGTGATGTGTGCGCTCATATGAAACATCCAGGCAGATTAAAACTGTGTGCTGGACCGAGACTCGAACTCGGGACCTTTGCCATGACTCGGCAATATCATTTCTTCCAGGAGTGCTAGTTCTGCAAAAATCGCAGAAGAGCTTCTGTGAAGTGTGGAAGGTAGGAGACGAGGTACTGGCAGAATTTAAGCTGTGTGGACGGGTCGTCATTCGCGCTTGGGTAGCTCAGATGGTAGAGCACTTGCCCGCGAAAGGCAAAGATCCCGAGTTCGAGTCTCGGTCCAGCGCACAGTTTTAATCTGCTAGGAAGTTTCGAAATTGAAGTTAGTCACAGGAACTTCTTCACTGACAAACGTCAAGGGATAGTAATATACACATATACAGACGGCGATAGTATCATGCACACAAGGAAGAAAGGGGGAGTGCATTGGCGATTCATATGAATAAGTTTCCGGCATGGTTACAGCCGCACTACGGAAGTTAATAGACTCTGAACGTGGAATGCTAGTAGGAGCTAGACGCTTGGGACATTCCATTTCGGAAATCGTTAGGGAATTCAGTATTCCGAGATGCACAGTGTCAGTTGATCACCGAGAGCAGCGGCGTTTGCAGACAGTTTTAGTGCTAACCATCAAGCAACACTGGGTGAAATAACCTTAGAAATCAATATGGGACTTACGACGAACGTAGCTGTTAGGATAATGAGGGGAAATCTGGCAGCACACTACCGACGCGAGTGCTTTCCCTAACAGCAGGACATTGCCTGCAGCACTTCTCCCCGGCTTATGACTGTATCGGTTGGACCCTAGACGACTGGAAAACCGTAGCCCGGTCAGATGAGTCCCGATCTCAGTCGGTGAGAACTGATGGTAGGGTTAGAGAGTGGCACACGCCTCAGGGACACAAGTTATCAACAAGGCACTGCGGAAGCTGGTGGTGGCTCCGTAATGGTGTGGACTGTGTTTACATGGAATTAACTGTGTCCTCTGGGTTAACTGAACCGATCATTGACTGGAAATGGCTATGCTCGGCTACTTGGAGACGATTTGCAGCCATTCATGGTTTCCGTGTTCCCAACCAAAGACGTACATCACCGGGCCTCAGTAAGTCGCGATTGCTTTGAAGAAAGTTCTGGACCATTCGAGCGAATGATTTGCTCACCCAGATCGCCGGACGTGAATCCTTAGTTATCTGAGAACAACGGCAACGAATTATGAATGGACAGCAGTTGAGTACTTGTATTTGCTGTGGGATATCCATAATATCTATATCTACATATATACTCTGCTAGCCACCAAGCGGTGTGTGACGGAGGGCACAATTCGTGCCAAAGTCATATTTGCCCCACTCTGTTCCACTCGCGGATCGCGCGAGGGAAAAACGACTGTCTGAACGCCTCAGTACGAGCTCTTATTTCCCTTATCTTTGAATGATGATCATTACGCGATTTGAAGGTTGGTGGTAATAATATATGCTCTACATCCTCGGTGAAGATTGGATTTCGGAATTTAGTGAGCAGCCCCTTCTGTTTAGCGCGTCGTCTATCTGCAAGTATGTTCCACTTCAAACGTTCTGTGAGATTTGTAACGCTCTCGTGATGGCTAAATGTACCAGTCACGAATATTGCCGCTCTTCTTTGGACATTCTGCATCTCTTGAATCAGACCCAACTGGTAAGGGTCCCATACAGACGAAGAATACTCTAAGACTGGACGAACTAACGTATTGTGAGCTATTTCCTTTGTTGAAGGACTGCATCGCTTCAGGATTCTACCAATAAACCGCAATCTAGAGTTCGCCTTACCCGTTACTTGTGTAATGTGATCATTCCATCTGAGATCATTTCGAATAGTCACACCCAGTACTTGACTGACGTTACTGCTTCCAAAGACTGATTATTTATTTTGTACTCATACATTAATGGGGATTTGTGCCTTGTTACACGCAGTAGGTTACACTTACTAATATTGAGAGAGAACTGCCAGTCATTACACAACGCATTTATTTTCGGCAAATCGCCATTCATTTGGTCACAAGTTTCGTGTGATACTACTTTCCTGTAGGCTACAGCATCATTGGCTGCTGTCAATACCGTCAACCAGATCGTTTATGTAAATCGTAAAAAGCAGAGGACCTATTACGCTGCCCTTTGGCACACCTGAAGTTACTCTTGTTTCTGTTGAAGTTACCCCGTTGACGACGACGTACTGCTCCCTGTCTGCTAGAAAACTTTCTATCCAACCGCATATGTCATTGGATAGACCGTAAGCGCGCACTTTTTGTAGCAAGCGACAGTGCGGAACTGAGTCGAACGCCTTTCGAAAGTCGAGAAATATGGCATCAACCTGGGAGCCGGTATCTAGAGCCTGTTGTAAATCATGCACAAAGAGGGCCAGCTGTGTCTCGCATGACCGCTGTTTCCTAAAACCGTGCTGGTTTCTGCAGATCAGCTTCTCAGACTCTAGAAAGGTCATTATGTCTGAACATAAAATATGTTCCATGATTCTACAACAAATCGATGTCAGTTAAATTGGCCGGTAATTATGTGCATCCGATTTTCTACTCTTTTTATAGAATACAAGCTAATGTGACAAGTACGTACTGCTACTGTCATTACTTACCTTTTTACTATCAGATAACAGCTCTATTGACGTCTGACAAAACTGTGCTACATAACTGTCTCGTCGTTAGTGATAACACAATCGAGCGGTTAGATCGTGTACAAAATCCTACACCGGAAACACCTTCGCAGTCGTGGCTATAGAGGCAGCCTGGGTTAGTATTTCTACAGGTGACTTGCCATGTCGAGTTCTGCACTATGCCGGGCAAAAGGAGTTCCCTCACGATATCAGGAGATATCCCGTGACTTTTGTTGCCTCAGCGTGGAGATTAATCGGAATCTTTCAGGAAAATAACTTGAGTGAATGCAACTCACAACCAAATCTCATTTTAACTCGGCTTTGTCTTAATGGACTAAACTTATTCCTGGAGAACATTTAACTTCAACAGGAACTTAGAGACAGACCTACGCCCTGAAACTTAAAGCCATTCTTGTTGGACCTGGGATTCCGCGCAACGAGTGTTGTCTGTGCTCTGGCTGTCCTTCCCCTCGTAGGCTTGCACAACGGCAAACGTACCTCATGCACTGGAATAAAACACATTGGTGTGCCTGTGAGTGCGGTACACACAGTTCAGTGGTGTACAAAAAAGCGATATGGGAAAAGTACGAGAAATTGTTAGGTTTGATTAAAGAAACCGCTAATCGATCAGTTATAAATCAATATACTGCAAGTCAAATTATGAAAAATCTACAGTAACTCCATTGCACATATTGTAGATATCCACATACCCAGTGAATGCACACAATGCGTGATAAGCAAAAATTGTTCAAATGTCTCTGAGCACTATGGGACTTAACATCTGAGGTCATCAGTCCCCTAAAACTAAGAACTACTTAAACCTAACTAACCTAAGGACATCGCACACATCCATGCCCGAGGCAGGATTCGAACCTGCGACCGTAGCGGTCGCGCGGTTCCAGACTGAAGCGCCTAGAACCGCTCGGCAACACCAGCCGGCGTGATAAGTAAACACCTAACGAACTCATTCGTTAAGTGCAATTACAAAAGGCAGTGAGGAAACACATTGAGACAACGTATATGAAGCTATGAAAGAATTGGGGAATGAACACGCATTATGTAATCGAAAAGAAAGGGAAAAAATTCAGCTTGCTTGAAGAATTTGGGATAGCCATTCGTGAAACGATACATGGCAATCTTCTGAACGCACAACTAAAAGGAACGAAACGAAATTTCTTAGCGCCTTTGTTGAATTATTTTAGGGCAGAGACGTGATAAAAATCTGTAATACGTCTTTTACGGAATAGCTAGAGGCTGGCGGAAAAGGGCTTCTGAAATAAGGAAAAGTGGGCGACCAATAGAACATCATTATGGTTGAGCCAATTGTTGCGCTCAGCAATAACGCAGACATGTTCAGTTCACAATAACCCCCGAGCCGTCCATAAGCCTCAGGTTGACATTCTTGGGGCCCACAGCAGATCAGTGAAACGGGCGTGGTGCAGCGTGCGGTAAGAGATGGGACGGCGAATGACTGATGTCGATGATTTTAATACAAGGACTCACAGTTCACTGTGTTTTTATCCCATTTTATCTTAAAAACGATGCAGTTATTATTGGTGGTATATTTTTTAGTGTTTTAACTTCTGGAGCTAAGAAGCTACTACTAACACTACTACGTCAGCCTTCGGTAGACTGGGGCCCACGAGATACAGGGGCTTTGCAACGAACTTGTGACGTCACACTAGTCGGCTTGCCCTCCACACTTGGCGAACGCTCGATTCTGTGCAGGGCCCACGGGCAATTAATGTTTAATTGAGAAGGTAAGCACTAAAGATCTTAACTTAGTCGAGTGATATCGAGAGGCTGCATACAAATTAAAAGTACAGTCAAGAACTATTAAACTCGTCTGAAATAGTTACACACTCCCTTCAGGAGAGAGCTGCTTGCACTCCCGTAAGATCTGCAATGTTACTTGACGTGACGTACGCGCCACGGACTGTCTTTCACGTGGCTCTCGTTGGCAGACGAAGTAAGATACCCTGAGACTATCGATGTACCTCAAGCAGAAAGTTTTTGGGCCGAAGTGACACGCGTGGTATTTAGTTTTCTTCGGTGTAGATGGCGAGGGAATGGTGAACTCCCGTTGCCGTAAAGGCATCCGTAACTCTTTCCGCGAGCGGGCATGTCTACTGAATGTGAGACGGAGAAGACTGGTTACGGCCGCCTCTGTTGCAACATGCTTTATGGCAAACACATGGAACTCCGTTGAGGAACTGTTATACGTCTCACGGGCCCAGTATCTTCCTTAGCCATTCCTATTATTAATGTTAATTATCACAATACAGAGACAGTTTTAGGCATATTACAGCTGCAGATTTCCAATTAGTACAATACTGGCCATTAAAATTGCTACATCACGAAGATGATGTGCTAGAGACGCGAAATTTAACTGAAAGGAAGAAGATGCGGTGATATGCAAATGATTAGCTTTTCAGAGCACTCACACAAGGTTGGCGCGGGTGGCGACACCTACAACGTGCTGACATGAGGAAAGTTCCAACCGATTTCTCATACACAAACAGCAGTTGATCGGCGTTGCCTGGTGAAACGTTATTGTGATGCCTCGTGTGAGGAGGAGAAATGCGTACCATCACGTTTCCGACTTTGACAAAGCTCGGATTGAGACCGATCGCGATTGAGGTTTATCGTATCGCGACATTGCTGCTCGAGTTGGT
Organism: Schistocerca nitens; assembly: GCF_023898315.1. Taxonomy (NCBI): domain Eukaryota; kingdom Metazoa; phylum Arthropoda; class Insecta; order Orthoptera; family Acrididae; genus Schistocerca; species Schistocerca nitens. The sequence goes on from NC_064622.1 coordinate 96,300,092, forward strand.
CGAGATCCAATGGCTATTAGCAGAATATGGAATCGGTGGGTTCAGGAGGGTAATACGGAACGCTGTGCTGGATCCCAAAGGCCTCGTATCACTAGCACTCTAGCTGACAGGCATCTTATCCGCATGACTGTAACGGATCGTGCAGCCACGTCTCGATCCCTGAGTCAACAGATGGGGACGTTTGCAAGACAACAACCATCTGCACCAACAGTTCCACGAAGTTTGCAGCAGCATGGACTATCAGCTCGGAGACCATGGCTGCGGTTACCCTTGACGCTGCATCACAGACAGGAGCGCCTGCGATGGTCTACTCAACGACGAACCTGGGTGCACGAATGTCGAAACTTTATTCGGATGAATCCAGGTTCTGTTTACAGCATCATGATGGTCGCATCCGTGTTTGGCGACATCGCGGTGATCGCACATTGGAAGCGTGTATTCGTCATCGCCATACTGGCGTATCACCCAGCGTGATGGTACGGGGTGTCACTGGTTACACGTCTGTCACCTCTTCTTCGAACTGACGGCACTTTGAACAGTGGACGTTTCATTTCAGATGTGTTACGACCCGAGGCTCTACCCTTCATTCTATCTCTGCGAAACCCTGCCTTTCAATAGGATAATGCACGAACGCATGTTGCAGGTCCGCTACGGGCCTTTATGAACACAGAAAACATTCGACTGCTGCCGTGGCCAGCACATTCTCCAGATCTCTCACCAATTGCAAACATCTGGTCAATGGTGGCCGAGCAACTGGCTCGTCACAATACGGCAGTCACTACTCTTGATGAACTGTGGTATCGTGTTGGAGCTGCATGTGCAGCTGTACCTGTACACGCCATCCAAGCTCTGTTTGACTCAATGCCCAGGCGTATCTAGGCCTTTATTGCGGCCAGACATGGTTGTTCTGGGTACTGACTGCTCAGGATCTACGCACCCAAATTGACTGAAAATGTAATCATATGTCCGTTCCAGTATAATATATTTGTCCAATGAATACCCGTTTATCATCTGCATTTCTTCTTGGTGTAGCAATTTTAGTGGCCAAGAGTGTATTATGTTTTAAAAAAGTTTTTACCACTTTCACATGGTACGTAGGACCATAAACCTAGCATATTCTTATGTATTATTTCCATACAGAAATTCTGAAGCCCCAAAAAAAGGCGAAACGCGTTAATAAACCTTCTGCTGTCTTCGCAATACAGACTTATCTTTCCTACTGAAAAAATACCACGGTTGCTGCACCATGGGCATTGAGTGGGAGGATTTATACGTAGTACGGCCATGAAATGGAAAGATCAAAGACTTAGTCGTCAGCTAAGCAGATGCTAGAATTCGGTTTTTTCGTAGAATATTTCGGAAATGCAATCTGTCTACAAAGGATATTGCTCACAACTCACTCGTGCGACACATCCTAGAATATTGATCGAGTGTGCAGGACTCGTACCAAAGAGGACTAGGGGGGGTATTAACCGTATACAGAGAAGGGCAGTAGGTTTGTTTGACCCGCGTGAGATTGTCACAGAGATGCTGAAAGAAATGAACTGGTAGAGGTTTGAAGACAGACGGAAACTATCCCGAGAAAGTGTACTAACAAAGTTTCAAGAAACAGCTTTAAATATTGATTCTAGGAATATACTACGACCCACTACTTCTTGCTCCCATAGATATCGCTCCCGCGGTCCACACATGAATGGAATGGGATAATCCTTAATAACTGATACAGTGAAGAAGCTGTAATAACTATTACAACACAACTTAACCTTTGTCATGTACTTGACAGTGGTTCGCTGGGTATAGATGTAGGTGCAGATGTCGTAACTCCAGCATACTCCTTAAGGCGGGTTGCGGGGTATAACTGCAGTACTAGATAAAACCTGAGCTGCGCAAAAAGTCGCCGTAATTATAAAACGTCCTGGGTGGAGACACTACAGTAATTAAAAGATAGACTGTGCGGCTGGTCCCGGCGGAGGTTCGAGTCCTCCCGCGGGCATGGGTGTGTGTGTTTGTCCTTCGGATAATTTAGGTTAAGTAGTGTGTAAGCTTAGGGACTGATGACCTTAGCAGTTAAGTCCCATAAGATATCACACACATTTGAACATTTAAAAGATAACATTTACTTCAGAAGGATCCTGCAATCGGAATCCATCCCTCAGCTGACCGAGAAGTACAGTAGGTTCCTACGTGATGCACTGTCTATCTCGTCTATTGTCTAAGATATCAGACTTAATTCCCCACCAGAATCGTGGCTGAGGACCTCACGAAAGCAGATGTTGGGAATTCGCTGTTCTCAGCAGTAAGAAGTGGTGCACAGCAGAGCAGAGACCTGAAGAGTTGGCCGTTTCGAAGTGAAACGAGGAGGGCAGTAAAATTTTGTGTGCGGTCAGGCGGCCGCGACAAAAGGCTGCAGCACAGTGGGCCAGCCGGCCAGGTGGTCTTTGTGGTCCGACTCCGCGTAAAAAAACCGCCAGTTGGTCCCAGAGTCGCAGGCCACATCGCTCCTTGAGACCATTAGCAACCTGACGATGTTGTCGTTGCGAGACATTGTGCGTTAATGGCAGCAAATGGAACACCGAGGCTTTGCACTGTCGGTCACATTCACAAAACAATGGTAAATAATCGGACGCATAAACGTAGGAATGCAAGTAGAAAGTATCTCTCTTGCTCGCCCTCAATTAAGTGTTTTACTTATTCATTTGATGTCCTGTGTTTAGTTATGTGTGTGGTTTTTCTCGATCGACCATTGCCTATTGGTATACTGATGACGTTCTTCAGAATCTTTTTACCTTGTTCGATTTGTGAGCTTAATTTTTTGTGTGTAAAACCCTACCCTTCACTTATCTGGTTTTTGCGCGTGTTCACCCCAGCTAATTGACTAACAGATCAACAGAGAGCGCAAAACGGCCGCAATATCGGATAACGCAATCAAAGTAATAAGGCCCTGTGACTCCTGATTGAACTGCGGTGGCAGTGTTGACATTAATTGGTTCAGAATTGATCCCTTTTAATTAAAACAGGGTGCACATTGATGTTATATTCAGCTATTGAACACCAGATGCAAATGTTGAACATAAAATTAATTGAGAAAGTGACTTGGGACTTCAACTACTTGATTGAAAATGGAAGCAGCCGATTAGCACAAATTTATTTTAACTCAAGACCTTCAATAATCACATTACATGATTCTCCTAACAGGCAGTGGTAATAAATTGCGTTTGCTTGGAGTAAAGCGCCCACAATGGTAACGACACTGCTAGCCAACTGGAAAATGATTTAAATCCAAATAGAGGTGTTTTGCATGATATGCTTCCTGCAAGCACCTTAGAAGGAAAACACAGACAGAGGATGAGATGGTCAGATGAAGTTAATCGACACCTCATGTTCTGTTATTACCAAGCAACAAACCTAGGAACCAACACAACTGGATACAGATCACAAGTATACACAACATTTATTACCAGATACCCAGAATTAAAATGTTTAACAGAACAACGACTAGCTGATCAGATCCGTGTAATAATCAAAAGTAACAGGATACCCCAGTCAGAATTAGAAAACATCAAACAACAAGTACAACAAATACTGGAACAAAATAATGTGTAATCAGAAGAAGAAGAAAATACAGTAATGGACTCAAACATACCAGAGCAAACAAACAAAGAACAACACGCACCAATTAAACAATCAGAGGAAAACGAAATCTTAAGACAGCCATCAGAACAAGCACAAATAGAACACGAAGTGACACACATGTTAGATATAGAAGAAAAATTTCAGCTGACATATGTAGAATACAAAGACACAAATACTGACATTAGACCATTCTTGCATAGACCGCCAAATAACCCACAAGTCGAAACAACAATAAAAACTATCAACACTATCATACACAACAAAATAAATGAAAACACAACTATGGAAGAGTTACAACTACTGGTTTACATAGGAGCACTCACTACACTAAATATACACATTAGGCAGAGATCAGAACCAACCAACACACAGAAGAAACCCACAAAACCAGCATGGCAACACAGGCTACAGATCAGAATAGAAAAACTGAGAAAAGACATCGGACAGCTAACACAATTTATAAGAAATGAAATGTCAGAAAAAAATGAAAAAGGTTAGGTAAAATCTCACAACAAGAAGCGATAGAGCAATTAGATGAAAAGAAGCAGAAATTACAAGCATTGGCCAAACGACTTAGAAGATACAAAAAAAGTGAAAATAGAAGGAAACAAAATCAAACATTCAACACAAACCAAAAGAAATTTTACCAGACAATAGATAACATACACATTAAAATAAACAATCCACCAAACATAACAGACATGGAACACTTCTGGACCAACATATGGTCAAACCCGGTACAACATAACAGGCATGCACGGTTGATACAAGCAGAAACAGACACATACAAGATGATACCACAAATGCCTGAAGTGATAATTTTGCAACGTGAAGTCACCCAAGCAATTAATTCTACTCACAATTGGAAAGCCCCTGGAAAAGATAAAATAGCAAATTTCTGGCTAATGAAGTTCACCTCAACACATTCACATCCAACTAAATTATTTAACAGTTACATTGCAGACCCATACACATTCCCTGATACACTTACACAAGGAATAACTTATCTGAAACCTAAAGATCAAGCAGACACACCAAACCCAGCTAAATATCGCCCCATAACATGCCTACCAACAATATACAAAATATTAACTTCAGTCATTACACAGAAACTAATGACACATACAACACAGAACAAAATTATAAACGAAGAACAAAAAGGCTGTTGCAAAGGAGCACGAGGATGTAAAGAGCAACTGATAATAGATGCAGAGGTGACATATCAAGCTAAAACTAAACAAAGGTCGCTACACTATGCATACATTGATTACCAAAAAGCTTTTGATAGTGTACCCCACTCATGGTTACAACAAATATTGGAAATATACAAAGTAGATCCTAAATTGATACAGTTCCTAAACATAGTAATGAAAAATTGGAAAACCACACTTAATATCCAAACAAATTCAAATAATATGACATCACAGCCAATACAGATTAAGTGTGGAATATACCAAGGAGACTCATTAAGTCCTTTCTGGTTCTGCCTTGCTCTGAACCCACAATCCAACATGCTAAATAATACAAATTATGGATACAATATTACTGGAACATACCCACACAAAATCACACATTTGCTATACATGGATGATCTAAAACTACTGGCAGCAACAAATCAACAACTCAACCAATTACTAAAGATAACAGAAGTATTCAGCAATGATATAAATATGGCTTTTGGAACAGACAAATGTAAGGAAAATAGCAATGCCAAGGGAAAACACACTAAACAAGAAGATTACATATTGGATAACCACAGCGACTGCATAGAAGCGATGGAAAAAACAGATGCCTATAAATATCTGGGATACAGACAAAAAATAGGAATAGATAATACAAATATTAAAGAAGAACTAAAAGAAAAATATAGACAAAGACTAACAAAAATACTGAAAACAGAATTGACAGCAAGAAACAAGACAAAAGCTATAAATACTTATGCTATACCAATATTGACCCACTCATTTGGAGTAGTGAAATGGAGTAACACAGACCTAGAAGCACTCAACACACTTACACGATCACAATGCCACAAATATAGAATACATCACATACATTCAGCAACAGAAAGATTCACATTAAGCAGAAAGGAAGGAGGAAGGGGATTTATCGACATAAAAAACCTACATTATGGACAGGTAGACAATTTAAGAAAATTCCTTGTAGAACGAGCAGAAACTAGCAAAATACACAAAGCAATCACTCATATAAATAAATCGGCTACACCACTACAATTTCATAACCACCTCTACAACCCTTTAGATCACATAACATCAACAGATACGAAGAAAGTAAATTGGAAAAAGAAAACACTACATAGCAAGCACCCGTATCATCTAACACAGCCACACATCGATCAAGACGCATCCAACACATGGCTAAGAAAAGGCAAAATATATTCAGTGAGACGGAAGGATTCATGATTGCAATACAGGATCAAACAATAAACACCAGATATTACAGCAAGCATATTATTAAAGATCCCAATACCACAACAGATAAATGCAGACTTTGCAAACAACAAATAGAAACAGTAGATCACATCACAAGCGGATGTACAGTACTAGCAAATACAGAATACCCCAGAAGACATGACAATGTCGCAAAAATAATATATCAACAGCTTGCCTTACAACATAAACTTATAAAACAACACGTTCCCACATACAAGTATGCACCACAAAATGTACTGGAGAATGATGAATACAAATTATACTGGAACAGAACCATTATAACAGATAAAACAACACCACATAACAAACCTGACATCATACTCACAATAAAAAGAAGAAATTAACACAACTAATCGAAATATCCATACCCAATACAACAAATATACAAAAGAAAACAGGAGAAAAAATTGAAAAATACATCCAATTGGCTGAGGAAGTGAAGGATATGTGGCATCAGGATAAGGTTGACATTATACCAATTATACTATCAACTACAGGAGTCATACCACACAATATCCACTAGTACATCAATGCAATACAGCTACATCCAAACTTATATATACAACTACAGAAATCCGTAATTATTGATACATGTTCAATTACCCGAAAGTTCCTAAATGCAATATAACATATACCATACAGTTAAAAGGAAGTCACGCTTGATCAAGGTCCACGTCACTTTCCATTTTTGACCAGACATAACGTCTGAGAAAAGAAAGAAATAATAATAATAACATGCATGACTTGTCTGAAAAAAAGAAAGTATAATTTTTGTGGAATTCTGTTGTTGTGTACATAATCAAGGACAGTTTATGGCAAGAACGAAATAAAGTTTAAGTTTTCAGTACTCTTTGTTTCGCATTTTTGTGCAAGTAGGAGTTATCGTACTTTTTTATTTTGTCAGACAAATATACAAAATCCCTAATACATGTATTAGTTAACGAATTAACTTCTGGGCTGAAAATCAGACATTGTTATACGCTGCACTCACACAACAGCTTATGCATTTGTACACTTCTTTGTTAAATGTTCAGTTGTATTTACACTTATTTGATTTCGTCACTTTCTCAGACAATGGATCTGGTTAGGGTGGCCTTAATTCCTTTGGGGCTAACTTTTCGTGATAATTTTCTTTTCTGCAAGCACTTAACACAGATTCCAAAGAGTTCAGATTGACACTGCACAGGAAATCCGATACCTGCACAGTAAACAACCAATTCCAAACACAAACTGCCGTTTGCGGAAATGATTAATTCAGGTAGTACTACCTACAAACAAGGTCACTTGACTATAATACAAATGAGGCGCTGTGAGCCATAAGGACCAGAAGTACCCGTCTTCGACCCCACATTTAAGTAATATCACACAAACTAGTGAGACAGCTTTTCGTGAATGTTGATATATATGTACACTGTGGGCCTACAGTACAGATAAACCAGATCCACCATAAGATCAACAGATGTCAGAAGCACAAATAAATTCTACACTCTAACAATTGACAAAAATGTGCTTTATGGTTCTCAGGGCCTCGAATGGACTACTGTATCATAAAATCCAAAACTTAATGCATCGTATCTCATTCAGAATTCTCCAAAATAGGTTTTCCTTTCAGTATAACTATAACAAATGATTTCTTAAAAGACATAATCGCCGTTGACTGTATAAAATATTTATTATTACGATTACAGTTTCGGCCTTATGGCCATTTTCAAGTAACAATGAAGGTTACCTAAACACAAAAAATACAAAAGTGAAGCACAGGATGCATATACATAATTAAACAAACATTTCATTAAGATAGAAGCGCACTTCTAAAAATTGGTGAGAAATGTATATTACTTACATTCTGTCAGAATATAAGACTATCTGACACGTGTACATGTCGACGTCAAAATGCAGCCTTTTGACTGTAAGAGTCCCACAAGTTCCGATGAGTACGACACTGAATACATCGTAACATATACGGAACTGTCAATGTTACCATCGTTCTAATAATCTATCACACATACAAGCTCAGGTGCACTGACAACATGTGGAGCTAAATCCGTTGGCGCGAAAATACGTTTACTAAAGATACTGCCTGTGCACGTAGCAAAGATAGTGCACATCAAGGATACAACTTACAAGCTTTATATCGTAAAATCTTTTCATCTGTCGACATCCTACAGCTTCCTAAATAGTGCTCTGATTGTAAGGGGTAGTAGGATAGGATGGGAATATTTATTTATCACATAATAGAGTATAATACAAGTGTTATCTGTTAATAAACTCTGACATTGACTGAAGTGCTCGTAAATGAGATGAAGACAGAGCTCTGATATATAATACTTTGTATGCGTATACACTTTACGACATAAAGCTTGTAAGTTGTATCCTTGGCGTGCACTATATTTACTACGTGCACAGGCAGTATTTTTAGTAAACGTATTTTCGCGCCAACGGACTTTGCCCCACATGTCAGTGCACCTGAGCTCGTATGTGTAATACATTATTAGAACGATGGTAACATTGACAGTTTCGTACATATTTAACAACATATTACGCTGTATTAAGTGTCGTACTCATCGGAACCTGTGGGACTCTTACAGTCAAAAGGCTGCATTTTGACGCCGACATGTACTCGTGTCATATAGTCTTATATTCTGACAGAATGTAAGTAATGTACAATTCTCATCAATTTTTAAATGTGTGCTACTATCTTAATGAAATGTTTGCTTAATTATGTATATACACCCTGTGCTTCACTTTTGTATTTTTTGTGTTTAGGTAACTTTTGCAGTGTTACTTGAAAATGCCGATAAGGCCGAAATTGCAGTAGTAGTAGTAAGTGTATTATATACAGTCAACGGCGACTATGATGTCCTTTAAGAAATATTATATGACTGTGAATCCCAACCATGAGAGGTTAATATAACAAATGATGTCCGATATAATTTTACTATGTAGTGAGTGAATTGGCAAATCTGAGGAATGTGCTACTGCCTAGCGAACGGGGAGAAAAGTATGCTGCAGTGTCCTACTACTTAGTGGCACTGACGTACACTTGTAGTTCGATTGGTAAATGCTACCTGTGCACGTTGTTTATCAAATCCGTTGGCATGAGCATAAGCTCCTTAAAATGTGCACAACTGAAGCTGTGTCACGACCCTGATGCCAAGTCTCACCGAGTTTAGAGGAGCAATGTATCGCAATGCAGTGCATTTAGTGCATCTACATACGTTTAACAGCACTCAGAGAAAACTAACCGATAAATCTGCAATGTGTCAGAAATTAGGGTATTCACATGCACTTGTGCTATTACGCAACAGCCGCCACTGCTTTTGTTTCTTTATGAAAGAGTAAGTGTTTGACTATGTAGTTGAACTGTGCTATCTGCTTGCATCCTTAACCTATCCACCGTATTGGTGATGACAAGGACGAATGTCGCCTGTGGTAGGAGATGAATTCGATGCTTTAGGCACGGTTAAGGGGTTCAAGAAGGCACTGACTCCCGGAACCAAAGTAAAGGCATGTCTAGAAGGCTATCGTTCGAATGTAAATAACGATCTGAGAATATATGATTTCGGAATGACAAACGCATGTGGTTTTGTAGTTACTGTGTGTTGCTTTGTTTCTGTGTGTGTGCTTCCTGTGCTACAAATGCCGAGAGTAAAGAAATTTAGCCCCAAACGAAAGTTTCGCGGCAACCAGTTCCAAACACAACCGAATAATACACAAGAGTTGCTTCACAAGTCGCCTGCGGAAACTGTGTCTACAGGCAGCGCTTCTAGACGTAAACTTTTGCTTTCTGAATGCAATAAGAACAAGTCTAGTAGTATTGTGAGCAACAACAACGACGGAATTGTTATTGTGAACCTAAATATGCTGCCAAGACTTTTGAAGAGTACTGTGAAATCTAAGTACTGCAATTGTGAAGACAATATTGACGTTTCTGAGGACATTTCAGCAAGGAAGGGTCTTTCAAGTTGGTTAATGATTGCCTGTAACTCGTGTAAGTTGCACAGTGATACTATGACATCGCCAGTAACTGATAGTCGACATTACAGTGTAAATATTCAGCTTGCTTATGCAAAGCGATGTATTGGAAGGGGATGGAGAGCTGCCCAGACTTTTCGTGCACTGATGGATTTGCTCCACCTCCACTGATGTTTGACAGAAACAATAAATTAATACATAACACTTTATGTGGTGTAATTGAACATTCAATGAAAAGAGCAGCAGAAGAAGCAGTAGCCTGAGAATCCAGAGATTGTAGCAGCATTTGATGTATATTGGCAGAAGAGAGGTCATACCTCTCTGAATGTGGTTGTAACTGCCACATTTATTGAAACTGGTAAGCTACTAAATTATGATTGTCTAACAAAGCACTGCCAGGGTTTTTCAAGTAAATTTATTGGCACCCATGTCTTTAAAAAGAACTTCGATGGCCCAAGTGGAAACATGGAAACGAAAGGAGTTCTAAACATTTTTAGAAGATCAGAGGTCAGTCGTGGTGTGACGTTTGTAGGCCACCTTGGGGATGGAAATTGTAAAGGAGACAGTCCTGTTGTTAATGACAGACGATATGGGGACACTCTGATAGAAAAGCTGGAATGTGTTGTGCATGTACAAAAATGAATGAGAGCTCGGCTGAGAAAATTATGTAAAGACTTCAGTGGAAAAAACTGTCAGGCGAAAAACACATAGGTGGTCCAGGTAGTCTTACAAAATAGTGGAATTCATTCTTTGACTCAATGTTAAAGACTAGCAAGAAAGAGAAAAGTAGGAGATTTGGAGAACATGAGACGACCTGTTTGGGCAACATGGTTTCACAGAGTGTCAACAGATGAAAGCCCACAGCATGGTTTGTGTCCAAAAGGGGAAGATTTGTGGTGCAAGTACTGGTTGATCATTGCTACAGGCATACGCTATACCAACAAGCATTCCTTTCTGCTTGCTGTAATGAAGGCAATTAGGGCTGTATATAGGTATCTGGCAAATAAAAATCTACTTAGAAAGTGTATACATGGTCTCTCTCAGAATCCAAATGAAAGCTTCGACAGCTTTATATGGGAGAGAATACCCAAAACTATATTTTTTGGGCTGAAAGTTGTGAAGATTGGTGTAATGGCTGCAATAACAACATTCAATGATGGTGCAATTACAAGGATCAATGTTATGAAGAAATTGAACTGTAAGATGGCAAAAACTATGCCCCTTACATGAAGTCATTAAAGATCACCTAACTCGCGTTGAGCGAACAGTAGGGCTGAACAAAAAATGACTGACAAGGCACAATGCATCTTGTAGAGGGTATAGTATGGACGTATTGAAATAATTAATGTCGGGTGATGGTTTTAAAGTAATTAACATGACATGAAAACTTTGTGGAAACGCGTCGATTTACTGGACGCTAGTTTACCCCAGGGAAGTATTTAGAGTTGACCGTGGCCGGCCGGGGGAGCGGCTAAGGGAAGCGACATTGGGAAGATTAGGGCGGCTCAAGCTCTGAGAAAGCGGTAACGCTGCGCGGCCTCCAGCCGCCTTAAGATGAGTGACAGCATGGGTGGTTGACCCCGACCCCATGCTGGTGTACCGGGAAGCAGACGGAGAACTTGTACGCCTGTTGATAAATGTCCGTCGTCGCGTTTTCAGGGAAATTTGCGAGAAAGCCGCGCAAAGCTATGGTGGAGCGGTCAACAGAGGTCAAAATATGCGTGTTCTTGACTATAGCAACTTCACGCTGAAATCACGGTCTGCAGAGTCTGAAGTAAATCAGGTGAAGAGCGACAGAAAGAAATACGCCGGCCTCCGATGGGAACGTAGGACCGAGGTATTTGAAGTATTCTCCTGGGAGTCAGAATTCCGGAAAAATTGGTGTTTGTGCAGACGCTAACCTTGATGGGTGGCCTGGGAGGAGCTAAATAGAAGAAGTTGAGAGGAAGGGAAATTTTGTGGGAATTTGTTCACTTCCCAGAGCAGGCATTGGTCGGCGCTGGGAAGCGACGCATAATTAACGCGACTTGTGCTGCAATTAGCGTAAGTGATTTTGCTGGAGGGGAAACCGAGGCGAAGAGCGGACTGGGAGAAGTCTCCGTAGGGGTCTTCTGTTCCCAGCTTGCCTAGAGTGCGGACGTGGCGTTCTTTACTCAGCTTGCCTGAGAAAGAGTGAACTTCTCTGCAGTTTAGGGCTTAGCAAATGGAACGATTGAGCTTGGAGATAGGAAGTTTGGTTCAGCTATGTACTGAGCAAGATAGCTAGGTGTGAATAGACGAGCAGCCTTGCAGCGCTACGAGGTCGGCCGACGTCCGCACAACGATATCGCTCCGCCATGCTGAATTCGGTGATATTGCGCCCGCTCCGGCCACTGATCAATTTGCTGGATCACGTCGGCAAAGTTTCCACGAGGGTTTCATGGGCCGTGCGTTGTAGAATTCTTCTCGCACTTCGCATTACGCCTGGGTCAGTCGATAGGAATTACTTTTGATTTATCGCGCTTTACTCCACGCAAACGCAATTTATTACCAATGCCTGTTAGGAGAGTCATGTAATGTGATGATTGAAGGTCGTGAGTTAAAATAAATCTGTGCTAATCGACTGCATCTGTTTTCAATCAAGTAGTTGGAATCCCAAGTCACTTTCTTAATTTTATGTTCAACATTTGCATCTGGTGTTCAATAGATGAATATAACATCAATGTGGACCACTTTTTAATTAAAAGGGATTAATTCTGAACCAATTAATGTCAACACTGCCACCGCAGTCACAGGGCCTTATTACTTTCTTTGCATTATCCGACATAGCGGCAGCTTTGCACTCTCTGTTGATCTGTTAGTCAATTACCTGGGGTGAACACACACCAAAACCAGGTAAGTGACGGTGGGGTGTTACAGAACATCCAGACGGGAAGGAATATGGCTTCAGCTGTAACTGCTATTGATATGTGGCGGGTAACCGAAGCAGAGACAGCTGCAGAAGCTGCTACGAAGTAGTCAAGGATAAAGAAAAGAAGAGAAAGAATATGGAGGATAAGGAAACAGGAGCACAACTGGAGTACGCAGCTCGAATGTTCTAAACGAGCATAGTGGTAAGTTAATAAAACTGTAAATCTTCTTTCGCGATTTACCGAAAACTTGAATTTCCATGATTCAGGTACCCTTTTCTCCTAAATGACTGATATTAAACTCACAAAAATTGCTACAGATATTTATAATGACCTCTTCTACCTCCCTTGCCTACTATTTCCTTAAAAATTTAGACATGATGATGATGTCGATGATATTTGAACTACATTTTAAATATTTTTGTAGTAGTAAAACAAATTACTTGTCTTTTCACAGATCAGTATCAGGTAAGGAAATTGGAGGCATAGAAAACTGATGTCAATGTTGTCTGTACTGCGACTTTTTCCAAGCTGTGCCGTCATTGGTTCCAAAGAAAATGGTACCGCAGTGAAACAGTGTTCCGTTTTTTATACTATTATAAATATTGATGTCAATACCAAAATATAATAAATATCTCAACGATTTTTTGGGAAATGCTTTGACAAATTATCCTAACTGTGTGTAAGAATTTTGAGCTATCTCTCACTTATAGATCAGTTGCACTCTGAGGGTAAAGATAATGAAGTCCGTTGAGGGGCGTGTCCCCTTAAGGTCGGGTCTAGAGAAGTGGGTGCCATACAGCTGGGAAAGCGCCTTGACCCTTTTACAAAGCCGACAGTAAAACAACATCCTGCAACTTAGTGTCTTGATATTTTCCGGGCTCCACGACCTGCTGAAGTCAAGTAGAGGTGCAGCTCTTAACGCTTTTGTTGTCCTCTCGCCCATAGGATGTGGGGTGCAATTACAGCCCATCACGCTATTCTATCAGCTCTGTAGCCCTTACAGTATTATAGCCCAAAATAATTCTGGCTGCAAGGTGAATATTCTGGATGCAAGATGTTTGATGCCTGGGAACCAATCGAAATTTCCAGCGTTGTTTTCTTTTCTACACTTGTGACAAATTCATTTTAGCCAGGAGATCTTTGAGATTATCTGGCTGCCTCTGCTTCTTGACTTTAGATATCTGCCTTGAAGTGACTGTTCTTTAGCAGAACCCATCGTTGAATGCAAAAGCTACTGGCAACAAAACTGTTCCCCATAATGCCTCAAGCTGTCTTGTATCCAGAAGGAACCCTCTGGATTCGCCCATCCTCGGGCAATTTGGACTGTCTTGAACCGCATCAGAACGGGCCATGGACGATGCGCAGACACTCTCTACAAGTGGGGCAAGTCTTCATCACCACCCTGTGATTGTGGTGCGGAACGACAGACAGTTGCTCATGTTGTACCGAGATGTTCCGCACGTGTCTACAAGGGTCGTTTCGAAAATTTCCTCACAGCGACGAGTGATGTTATAAAGTACTGGGTGATCAAAAAGTCAGTATAAATTTGAAAACTGAATAAATCACGGAATAATGTAGATAGAGATGTACAAATTGACACACATGCTTGGAATGACATAGGTTTTATTAGAACCAAAAAAATACAAAAGTTCAAAAAATGTCCGACAGTTGGCGCTTCATCTGACCAGAATAGCAATAATTAGCATAACAAAGTAAGACAAAGAAAAGATGATGTTCTCATTATGTCCACCATCATTGCTCAACAATAGCTATAGTCGAGGCATAATGTTGTGAACAGCACTGTAAAGCATGTCCGGAGTTATGGTGAGGCATTGGCGTCGGATGTTGTCTTCCAGCACCCCTAGAGATGTCGGTCGATCACGATACACTTGCAGCTTCAGGTAACCCCGAAGCCAATAATCGCACGGACTGAGGTCTGGGGACCTGGGAGGCCAAGCGTGACGGAAATGGCGGCTGAGCACACGATCATCACCAAACGACGCGCGCAGGAGATCTTTCACGCGTCTAGCAATATGGGGTGGAGCGCCATCCTACATAAACATCGTACGTTCCAGCAGGTGTTTATCAGCCAGGATGGGGATGATGCGATTCCGTAACATATCGGTGTACCTCTCACCCGTCACGGCAACAGTTACAAAACTGGAATCACGCATTTCCTCGACGAAAAAAGGCCCGATAACGTTAGATGTGGTAAATCCAACCCATACCGTGACCTTCTCGTCGTGCAATGGAGATTCCACGACAGTTCTAGGATTTTCGGTAGCCCAAATTCTGCAGTTGTGGACGTTGACAGACCCTCGGAGCGTGAAATGAGCTTCTACGGTCCACAACACGTTACTCAACCAATTGTCATCTTCCGCCATCTTTTGAAACGCCCACACCGCAAATGCCCTCCGCTTCACTAAACTGCCAGGTAACAGTTCATGATGCCGATGGATTTTGTACGGATAGCATCGGAGGGTACGCCTCAGTGCCAACCAAACAGTAGTGTATGGAATGCCGGTGCAACGTGCGACTGCATGAGCGCTGACTTCCCCGTGCATAGACGAACCCGCTACAGTCTCCATTTCTTCCTGAACTGTCTCAGCAGCATTACGCCTTGTGCTCGGTCGGCCATTACGGGGTCTATCGTCTAAACAACCCGTGGCTTCGAACTTTGAAATCATTCTCGGCACAGCTGCATTTGTCAACGGACCTTTACTCGTTCGAATCCCCATTCTATGACGATAGGATCGTAACGTTGAACTGGCGCATTCCCCGGTCTGATATTACACCTTCACTAAAAGCGCCTTTTCAGGTAACGTCAACATCTGCGACTGCTGGTGCATCTGATTCTCTCTCTCTCTTTTTTTTCTTTATTGTAATTTTAATCACCTCATACAAGGCGGGCTGTCAGCAGCATATTACGCTGCTCTTCACGCTTGAGTGCTACAATAATATGACATAGGTGGCACAGATATACAATAAAAACGGCGGGCAAAAATGTAGATACGAAAAACAATAAACATGAAGCCGTTCACGCTGGACGAGAAAAAACACTAACACTTATTGACACGGCGCACATAACACGGATGACTGCGACGGCACACGTGGACAGTGGTGGCGTGACGGCGAAAGAACACTAAACACAATGAAGGCACATGATCTCCGGCGCGCGGAAGTCCACTGAGCGTGTACGAGTCCGGGGACCTGCCAGGAG
Source organism: Schistocerca nitens (assembly GCF_023898315.1). Lineage (NCBI taxonomy): Eukaryota > Metazoa > Arthropoda > Insecta > Orthoptera > Acrididae > Schistocerca > Schistocerca nitens. The sequence continues at coordinate 96,316,264 of NC_064622.1, forward strand.
AGGAGGAGAGGGTTGGGAGAGGGAGAGGGGAGAGCAGAGATGCCATGGGCAGGGGAGATAGGGGGAAGGGAGGAAGGGGAAGCCCGGGGCAAGAGGGGAGGTGGAAGGGAGATGGGGGAAAAGCAGAGAGAAGGGAGGGAGGGTGCCTAAAGGAAAGGACATAGGAAATGGGGTGGGGAGGATCAAAGTTGATAGGAGGGGTAGATGGAGGGGAGGAGGACATCAGGGAGGGGGAGCTGGCTGAAGCCACCTTGGGAGAGGGTAAGGAGGGTGGAGAGATGGAGACTGGGTGGGACATGGGAATAACGGCGCAGCAGCGTGCGGGGGTGGAAGAGGATGTGTGAGACAAGTGGGTGAGGAGGATCGTGTTTACGGGAGGTGTACAGGATCCGTATCCTTTCGTGGAAAAGGAGGAGGTGGGGGAACAGAATGAGATCGTACAGGATCCGCATGGGGGAGGGGAGACGGATGTGATAGGTGAGGCGGAGAGCATGGCGTTCAAAGATTTGAAGGGATTTATAAAAGGTGGGGGGGGGGTGGGGTGGAGATCCAGGATGGATGGGCGTAACAAAGGATAGGGCGGATGAGGGATTTACAGGTGTGGAGGATGGTGGAGGGGTACAGACCCCACGTACGTCTGGAAAGGAGCTTGAGGAGACGGAGTCGGGAGTGTGCCTTGGCTTGGATTGTCCGGAGATTGGGGGTTCAGGAGAGGCGACAGTCGAGGGTGACGCCAAGGTACTTAAGGGTGGGGGTGAGGGTGATATAACGGCCGTAGATGGTGAGATAGAAATCGAGGAGGCGGAAGAAAGGGGTGGTTTTGCCTACAACGATCGCCTGGGTTTTGGAGGGATTGACCTTGAGCAACCACTGGTTGCACCGAGCGGTGAACCGGTAAGATGGGATTGGAGAAGGTGTTGGGAGCGCTGCAGAGTGGGGGCAAGGGCAAGGAAGGCGGTGTCATTGGCAAACTGGAGAAGGTGGACGGGGGCTGACGGCGGCGGCATGTCCGCCGTATACAAAAGGTACAGAAGGGGGGAGAGGATGGAGCCTTGGGGCACACCGGCGGAGGGAAAAAAGGTGTATGAATCCGTGTTATGGATAGTGACGTAGGAAGAAAGGTGGGAGAGAAAGGAGCCGATCAGACGGACGTAGTTAATGGGAAGGGCGAAGGTTTGGAGCTTGAAGAGGAGACCGGAATGCCAGACACGGTCGTAGGCCTTTTCGAGGTCAAGGGAGACAAAAATGGCGGAGCGACGGGAGTTTTCCTTTGTTCTAATAAAACCCCATGTCATTCCAAGCACGTGTCAATTTTTACCTCTCTATCTACGTTATTCCGTGGTTTATTAAGTTTTCAAATTAATACTGACTTTTTGATTACCCGGTACATGAAAGACCTTGATATCCATCGATAGCTGTTTTTATTTATGTTAGTTTATGCTGGAGAGCTGTGCTTAAATGTTGACGTGTAGCAGCTATGCAATCTTTGTATATGTATTGCCCTACGATAAACAGATAAATTTTCTTAAGACTGAGGCGAACTCTAATGAACTGTGTGTGCACAAGAGAATTGTTCATAAACTGGAATGAGGTAGAAAATTCGAATGTGTGGTAATAGATTCCAACCCACTGGCAGAATAACGTGTCACTTCTGATGAATGGCATCGAATGGGGGAAACTGATGATAGGAAAAGTAAAAAAGAGTCTAAACAGTTAAAAATGACAGCACACAGAAGTTATAGTAAATTCTGCGTAACGCAGTTCACTGCTGCTCGTCTGCCGTATCACTTGCCAGTGGAATTGCTGCTTCGAATGAAAAGCATGCGCTGCACCGAATCCCTGAGTAGCGAATGCCATCTGCTTGGTAGCTTTAGGAATGTCGCTTGGACAGTGGCGGACCAGAAATGGAGCTCTCGCTTTTCAGGGGGAGCTGCACAGCACTGATCAGTATTTCGCCACAATGCTTGCTTCAAAAATTTGGGATTGGTTGGATAGTGCTTCATAGTCGCAGGCGGGCTGGGAATTCCATTCTACATTACTAGCCATTAAAATTCCTACACCAAGAAGATATGCAGATGATAAACTGGTATGTATTGGACAGATATATTATACTAGAACTGACATGTGATTACATTTTCACGCAATTTGGGTGCATAGATACCGAGAAATCAGTACCCAGGACAAACAACTCTGGCCGTAATAACGGCCTTGATACGCCAGGGCATTGAGTCAAACAGAGCTTGGATAGCGTGTACAGGTACAGCTGCCCATGCAGCTTCAACACGATACCACAGTTCTTCAAGAGTAGTGGCTGGCGTATTGTGACGAGCCAGCTGCTCGGCCACCATTGACCAGACGTTTTCAGTTGGTGAGAGATCTGGAGAACGTGCTGGCCAGGGCAGCATTCGAACATTTTCTGTATCCAGAAAGGCCCGTACAGGACCTGCAACATGCAGTCGTGCATTATCCTGCTAAAATGTAGGGTTTCACAGGGATTCAAAAATGGCTCTGAGCACTCTGGGACTCAACTGCTGAGGTCATTAGTCCCCTAGAACTTAGAACTAGTTAAACCTAACTAACCTAAGGACATCACAAACATCCATGCCCGAGGCAGGATTCGAACCTGCGACCGTAGCGGTCTTGCTGTTCCAGACTGCAGCGCCTTTAACCGCACGGCCACTTCGGCCGGCCACAGGGATTCAAAGAAGGGTAGAGCCACGGGTCGTAACACATCTGAAATGTAACGTCCACGGTTCAAAGTGCCGTCAATGCCAACAAGAGGTGACCGAGACGTGTAACCAATGGCACCCCATACCATCACGCCGGGTGATACACCAGTATGGCGATGTCGAATACACGCTTCCAATGTGCGTTCACCGCTACGTAGCCAAACACGGATGCGACCATCATGATGCTGTAAACAGAACCTGGATTCATCCGAAAAAATGACGTTTTGCCATTCGTGCACCCAGGTTTGTCGTTGAGTACAACATCGCACGCGCTCCTGTCTGTGATGCAGCGTCAAGGGTAACCGCAGCCATGGTCTCCGAGCTGATAGTCCATGCTGCTGCAAACGTCGTCCAACTGTTCGTGCAGATGGTTGTTGTCTTGCAAACGTCCCAATCTGTTGACTCAGGGATCTAGACGTGGCTGCACAACCCGTTACAGCCATGCAGATAAGATGTCTGTCATCTCGACTGCTAGTGATACGAGGCCGTTGGGATCCAGCACGGCGTTCCGTATTACCCTCCTGAACCCACCGATTCCATATTCTGCTAACAGTCATTGGATATCGACCAACGCGAGCAGTAATGTCGCAATACGATAAACCGCAATCGCGATAGGCTACAATCCGACCTTTATCAAAGTCGGAAACGCCATGGTACGCACTTCTCTTCCTTACAAGAGGCATCACAACAACGTTTCACCAGGCAACGCCGGTCAACTGCTGTTTATGTATGAGAAATCGGTTGGAAACTTTCCTCATATCAGCACGTTGTAGGAGTCGCCACCGGCGCCAACCTTGTGTGAATGCTCTGGAAAGCTAATAATTTGCATATCACAGCATCTTCTTCCTGTCGGTTAAATTTCGCGTCTGTAGCACGTGATCTTCGTGGTGTAGCAATTTTAATGGCCAGTAGTGTACTTTGAAGGGGAAAACATTGTTGTTTGAAAAGAAAAATGAAAACTTTGGGAGACAGAAAGTCAGTGTCATTACATTTCTCACACACTCAGCGACTTGTCGTCCGCATGGGGTAGGTATGAAATTTATTTCCTCTGTTATTGGTTTTATGGTGTTAATTTGATGTACTGACTCGTTCCATGAACATGGAGATTTGCCCTGCAGTTTCGTCCTATGGAACTAAATAAGTAAAAAAGATGAGGAAATTACCCGCCGCGTGCAGTTAGCCAGCCCTCCGGTGGTCAGTAAAGCAGCGGGCAGACATCTTACTCGTCGGCGGCCGGCGCGCTAATGACCCGGCTGTGGACGGAGCGCGCCGAGGCCGGCAGCCGCTCTGAGTGGCGCGACGCTCGGCACGGGACCACCTGTGCCGCAGCATTCCACTTATCTCGCTAAACACGCAAAAAATGCCGCCGGCTCCTCCTCCCTCCCCCCCTCCTTCTACCACTCTCCACGCACTGCGCACGCGCGGCGACCTCCCGGAGCGGCGCGTGTGATGCCCGCGCTCCCAACCCCTACTCCCTCCCCCCTCCCCCCCACTCCGCTAACCGCATCCCGCTCTGCCCAGGCCGAGAACAACCTGTCAGGTCAGGACCAACTGCTAAATCACCTGCAGGTATTTCTAACGGAGCGTCGTTACTCCAGCAAAAGAAAGCTAGACATGAGAGTACATTAAATTTCTACGCCGATGAAATTTCATAAACGCCATAAGCTGGCGGTTAGATTTTTGCTGATTACACAAATGTTATCTATATGAGGGAAGAACCCTGAGCAGTTAGCGAAATATGCGTCAAACAGCTTCAAAGCTGGCGGAGTTGTCAGCGGTTTATTCTGCTCACGCTGGACACCTATCATGTTGTTCAAATATTCTACACAGCCGGGCTGACGTCGTCGACATCCGCTGATAATTTCTACAGGAGCACACCCTGTCATTATCAAGGCATAACTGCAGCAAGTTAAAGACTGTCGAAGGGCATTTAAAACCTCGGTTTTCGGAGAAAATCCATAAACCTAACACCCACCCACCCACACACACACACACATAAACACACATACACTATGACACTATGCGATCACAGACCAAAGATGACCCACGTCAGAGGCATCTAATAATCACTGGGCGAGATAATATAATGACCCTGTGTTTTGTGACAATACAGCAAGACTCTATGCAGAATTACAACAAAAACCACCATCTCCATTTACAAAGTTACCTGCTAAGTTAATTTCAAGAGCTTCCTGAATAACACTATCCCAATAGCTGGAAGTGCATGTAAGAATCTCCGTGTTCTTGTATTCCATAGGATGACCGCTGCCAGAACAATGGTTTGCAATGGTGGATTTGTTCGGCTGTTGTAAGCGAGTGTGACGCTTGTGCTCAGTACACCGGTCCTCCACAGTCTGACCAATGTATGACATGCCACGACTGCAAGAAATACGGCAGACACCTGGCTTACACAAACCAACATCATCCTTTACAGAACCCAAAAGGATACTGGTCTTAGATGGTGGTCGGAAAACACACTTCACGCCATATTTCCGCAAAATACGACCAATCCTGCTCGAAATGTTCCCTGCGTAAGGCAAAAAGACCGTCGATTTTGGTGCCACGTCGGTGTTATCATCGCTTACCTGATACATACTTGGTTGGCAGCGCAATTCACGTCTGATCTGTTTCACTATAACCATTCTGACGAAAGGTGACTTCGAGATGGCCTAACTCAGCTTACAAATCCTTAGAGTCCGAGATGATATTGTCGCAGAAGAAGTCGAGTAGTACTGTCGTGTTGTGGTTACGATACTAAACCGTTGAATGGAGGGCCGTGAGTTCAAAACTCACCTGGACTGTACCATTTTAATTTCATATTCGGTTCGAGTACGTTCGAGAAGTATCCACAAATGTCGACATTGATGCCCACGTTGGTCGAGATCCAATGACTGGTAGCAGAATATGGAATCGGTGCGTTCAGGAGGGTAATACGGAGCGCCGCGCTGGATCCCAACGGCCTCGTATCACTAGCAGTCGAGATGACGGGCATCTTATCCACATGGCTGTCACAGATCGTGCAGCCACGTCTCGATCGCTGAGTCAACATATGAGAACATTTCCAACACAACAACCATCTGCACGAATAGTTCGACGACGTCTGCAGCAGCATGGACTATCAGCTCGGAGACCATGGCTGCGATTACCCTTGACGCTTCATCACAGACAGCAGCGCCTGCGATGGTGTACTCAACGATGAACCAGGGTGCACGAATGGCAAAACGTCATTTTTTCGGATGAATCCAGGTTCTGTTTACAGAATCATGATAGTCGCATCCGTGTTTGGCGACATCGCGGTGAACGCACATTGAAAGCGTGTATTCCTCATCGCCATTCTGGCGTATCACCTGGCGTGATGGTATGGGATGCCATTGGTTACACGTCTCAGTCACCTCTTGTTCGTATTGACAGCACTTTGAACAGTGGACATTTCATGCGTGTTACGACCCGTAGCTCTACCCTTCATTCGATCCCTGGGATAGCCTACATTTAAGCAGGATAATGCATGACCGCATGTTGCAGGTCCTGTAGGGCCTTTCTGGATACAGAAAATGTTCGACTGCTGCCCTGTCCAGCACATTCTCCAGATCCCTCACCAATTGAAAACGTCTCGCCAATGGTGGCCCAGCAACTGGCTCATCACAGTACGCCAGTCACTACTCTTGATCGACTGTGGTATCGTGTTGAAATTGCATGGGCAGCTGTACCTGTACACGCCATCCAAGTTCTGCTTGACTCAATGCCCAGGCGTAACAAGGCCGTTATTGCGGCCAGAGGTGGTTGTTCTGGGTACTGATTTCTCGGTATCTATGCACCCAAATTGAGTGAAAATGTTATCACATGTCAGTTCTAGTATAATATATTTGTCCAAAGAATACCCGTTTATCATCTAGCAATTTTAATGGCCGGTAGTGTAGTTCCCTTTGTCAGCTATAGATTGGCGGAGTTGTCTTTCCCAGTCCCAAAATGACGTCCGTTTAAGACTTTTTCAGTTTTGGGAAAAGAAAGGAGCCTCAAGGACTCGGATCAGGCAAACAGGGTGGCTGTGGAGCAAAAGGAACGCGCTTTGAGCTCAGAAATTCCTTGACGAAAGTGGCCGAGTGACGTGGAGTGTTGTCATGATGCAGTATCGACGTGTCTGGAATATCCGGTCTCTCTCGATTCGCCCTGTTCCTGAGCTTTTCTGGACATCTTTGTAAAACACTTGGTTGGCAATTTGTCTTGGAGGAAAGAAAAATCCTTATACGCCATACCCGTACTGTCAAAAAAGCAAATCAGCATTGATGCGGTCTTTGATTTGCTCATTTGAACTGTTTTCGATCGAGGAGATGCCTCAGTGTGCCACTCCCCACTTTGTCGCTTTGTCTCAGGTTCGCACTCAGAAATCCAGGATTCATCACTACATCTACATCCGTACACCACAAGCCACCTGACGGTGTGTGGCGGAGGGTACTTTGAGTACCTCTATCGGTTCATCCTTCTATTCCAGTCTCGTATTGTTCATGGAAAGAAGGATTGTCGGTATGCCTCTGTGTGGGCTCTAATCTCTCTGATTTTATCCTCATGGTCTCTTCGCGAGATATACGCAGGAGGGAGCAATATACTGCTTGACTCCTCGGTGACGGTATGTTCTCGAAACTGCAACAAAAGCCCGTACCGACCTACTGAGCGTCTCTCCTGCAGAGTCTTCCACTGGAGTTTATCTATCATTTCTGTAACGCTTTCGCGATTACTAAGTGATCCTGTAGCGAAGCGCGCTGCTCTCCGTTGGATCTTCTCTATCTCTTCTTTCAACCCTATCTGGTACGGATCCCACACTGGTAGGCAATATTCAAGCACAGGGCGAACAAGTGTACTGTAACCAACTTCCTTTGTTTACGGACTGCAATTTCTTAGGATTCTTCCAATCAATCTCAGTCTGGCATCCGCTTTACCGACGATCAACTTTATATGATCATTCCATTTAAAATCACGCCTAATGCCTATTCCCAGATAATTTATCGAATTAACTGCTTCCAGTTGCTGACCTGCTATATTGGAGCTAAATGATCAAGGATCTTTCTTTCTATGTATTCGCAGCACACTACATTTGTCTACATTGAGTTTCAGTTGCCATTCTCTGCACCATGCGTCAATGCGCTGCAGATCCTCCTGCATTTCAGTACAATTTTCCATTGTTACAACTTCTCGATATACCACAGCATCATCCGCAAAAAGCCTCAGAGAACTTCCGATATTATCCAAATGGTTCAAATGGCTCTGAGCACTATGGGACTCAACATCTGTGGTCATAAGTCCCCTAGAACTGAGAACTACTTAAACCTAACCAACCTAAGGACATCACACACATCCATGCCCGAGGCAGGATTCGAACCTGCGACCGTAGCAGTCGCGCGGTTCCTGACTGAGCGCCTAGAACCGCTAGACCACCGCGGCCGGCCGATGTTATCCACAAGGTCATTTATGTATATCGTGAATAGAAACGGTCCTACGACACTCCCCTGCGGCACACCTGAAATCACTCTTACTTCGGAAGACTTCTCTCCATTGAGAATGACATTCTGCGTTCAGTTATCTAGAAACTCTTCAATAACCTAACACAATTGGTCTGACAGTCCATATGCTCTTACTTTGTTCATTAAACGACTGTGGGGAACTGTATCGAACGCCATGCGGAAGTCAAGAAACACGGCATCTACCTGGGAACCCGTGTATATGGCCCTCTCGTGGACGAATAGCTTGTGCTGGGTTTCACACGATGGTCTTCTTCGAAACATATGCTGATTCCTACAGAGTAGATTTCTAGTCTCCAAAAGAGTTATTATACTCGAACATAATACGTGTTCCAAAATTCTACAACTGATCGACGTTAGAGATATCGGTCTATAATTCTGCACATATGTTCGACGTCCCTTCTTGAAAACGGGGATGACCTGTGCCCTTTTCCAATCTTTTGGAACGCTACACTCTTCTAGAGCCCTACCTGTGATCACACGACTGAACTACTCGTGGTCATCGGAAATTCCCTCAAGAGGATCAACGCAGACGTTTCTTCGGTTGCCCTTCTGGTCAACTGTGAGGTTTTTCTTCAACATTTCATCACAAGCCTTTCGCATGTCCAAAACTTGGATCAAAAGTTGATGTATGGCGTAGGTGTTGAACAGGTCACCAGTCATCCTTATTGTTAAACTTCGGTCTGATTTCACAAGACGACGCACCCATTCGACGTTTTCGTCAGATTTTCGAGTTGAAGGTCTCCTTGAGCGAAGTTCATCTTCACCGTGTTCTAGGTCTTCCAAAAAGGATTTGTGCCAGCGAAAAACTTGTGCTCTTGAAAATAAATGTACCCCACAGGCCTGTTTCCATTTCACAAAGATCGCACTCCTAGATTCTACAAGCTTACCTGAAACTTGATGGCATAACGTTGCCCTAAATTCCGCTGTTCCATTTTCGTAGCGCACAGCAAAGCACCACTTCGCTGATGGCGCTCTCAAAAATCACCTGAGGGTTGTACGGAGCTGAAACTCCGACTGAGCATCTGCAAGGGATGGATTCACCAGTCTACTCAAGCAGAACAACACAGCGTTGCCAGATCGCTCGCAGCGTTGTCAGTCTCATTACTTTCTCACACAAACCTCTATGTTAGCATGAGCAATACCGAATGATTCAAAACGAATAAACAGATTTTACTTGCTTCTTAGAGACAAAAGAAAAAGAAGATGCAAACGAATTGGGCATGTCAGTGGATACAGGAAGCTTCAAGGTTTTGATGCAACTGCGCTGTTGTTTCTTTGTACCAACAAAAAGCACTCCGTCTTCAGGCCACGAGTGGGCTACCGGGACCACCCGACCGCCGTGTCATCCTCAGAGGAGGATGCAGATAGGAGGGGTGTGGGGTCAGCACACCGCTCTGCCGGTCGTTACGACGGTATTCTTGACTGAAGCTGTTACTATTCGGTCGAGTAGCTCCTCAATTGGCATCACGAGGCTGAGTGCACCCCGAAAAATGGCAACAGCGCATGGCGGCCTGGATGGTCACCCACCCAAGTGTCGACCACGCCCGACAGCGCTTAACTTCGGTGATCTCACGGGAACCGGTGTATCCACTGCGGATAGGCTGTTGCCCTCTTTGTACCAACAAGGCGAAAAATAATTTTCTATGTTGGAATTTGCGCGAATCAGATCATTGTTGAAGTTCAACGTGCGTTCCACCATCAGTTCTGCACCACCAGATTCATGAGTGATATACAAAATTCTTGGATGTTAGTTGCATATACTAAGGGAAAACCACTGTGCGGCCACATACTTCCGACGAAAATGTCGAACGTGTCCGAGATGCGTTCACACAGAACACTCTGAAGTCCACAAAACAGGAACTACAACTCCCTCAAACAATGGCGTGGCGTATTCTGAAACGACGCCTACGTATGAAGCCTTACAAGTTGCAGTTACTGCAGCAAATGCGTCCCTGCGACCGTAACATAAGCTGCGAATTTTGTATTTCAGTTCTCCAGCCTATCGCAGGTGCCCATTTTTTTCCGGACGAAACATCTTCCCAGACGAATCGAGGTTTCAACTATCGGGTTATGTCAACCGCCAGCATATAAGAATTTGAGGGTCACAAGATCCTGGCGTCGTCGACGAATCTTAAAAGAGTCTCATCGCAAATCGCAACTGTGTATTTTGTGCCGTTTCTATTCACGGAGTTTATGGCTATTTCTTTTTTTTTTTTTTTTTTTTTTTTTTTTTTTAGAAGGGAACTGTGACAGGAATGCCATAACTTGAAATTCTGCAAAAACTGGTTCTTTCCTCAACTTCGCGAAGATTCCAATTATTTCATTTTTATGCTTGGCGGCGCCCCTCCTCACTTTCATCTTGAGGTGCAGCGTTATTTTATCAACACCATCGGATAAGAGGTGGAGAAAAAAAATGGTTCAAATGGCTCTGAACACTATGGGACTTAACTTCTGAGGTCGTCCCCTAGAACTTAGAACCACTTAAACCTAACTAACCTAAAGACATCACACACCCACGCCCGAGGCAAGATTCGAACCTGCGACCGTAGCGCCTAGAACCGCACGGCCACCTTGACCGGCGGTGGAGAACAAGATCCTGTTCATTGGTTTTGGTCACCCAGGTCGTCAGGCCTAACGCATGATGATTTTTTCCTGTGAGGGTACATAAAGACAGAGTCTTTGTCCCATCTATAGCAGCTACATTCAAAAGCTGAGAAATCGAATTTTAAAGCTGTTCATTGTTGGAATGAAATGGACTACTTTTTTAATGTTTCTCGTGGGACTCATGGTGGTCATGCTCAGTATATGATACACTGTCTCTGTGAACATAAAACTTCTAATCTTCCTCTATGGAGTGACATGCGCATTGTCTTTCTATTTTTGAAAGTTTGTCTTTAACGAACAACTGAAATCTCTTCTTTCTTTTTGAACCACCTCGTATAACAGTGGGAACTGCTTAATTCTTTTCGCGGACGCCACCCCCCCCCCCCCCAAACAGAACAGAACGAGTGAGCCACGAGGAAATTCTGCAGTTCAGACTTAAAAGTGCGTGGGATTATTGCCGATATTTTTTTTAGTTCTTGTAGTAGCTCAGTGAAAAAGAATGCAGCAGGATATTGCACGCCTTTCAGCCAAAAGAGTCAGGGAGGGCCCCAGCATTAAGTAGGTGAAATCTGCTCATATCGCTAACAACAAGAGAGTGATGTCGCAGATCCCTGAACAGGGGTCGACGAAAGATTCGCGGACTTACACCACATGTTGTTCGAACTGCCGGCTCCTGAGTGAAAACTACCCTTTGCAAATGGGAAGAATTACCGCATAATAAAATTCCGTATGTCAAAGTGCTGGATTATCACTTATTGCAGATACTATTCTGATGGTAAGCATAGTAGCATTCAGTTTCTGAACAAGATCCTGAGCATAAGCTTTCCATGACAGCTTACCACCCAGCAATTTGGGTAGTTCAGAGTCACTAATCATATGCCTATTCTGTGTAGGCACAATGGCAGTTTAAGTTGAATTGTCTGTCAGAAACAGTAAAAACTGAGTCTTGTACTTTAGCATCAATTTATTTTCTAGAAGCCATGAACTTATGTCTTGAACTGCACAATTCGATTCATTTTGTATGTTATAGTGAAAATACTAAACTAGTGTCATCAGCAAAAAGAAAGTATTTTAGAATCATCTGTCACATTAGAAAGCGTACACATATGTAGAAAACTGATCCCATGGGCATCCCCCACTTAACTGTGTCCCAATCACACACCTCGTCATAGCCGTTCTCGTTATGGTGCAGAATGACCTTTTCGTGTCTGTTCTTAAAGTATGTGACGAACCAATTACTTACATGGCTGCGTGGTGTCTGTTCTTTCAGACATGTCCGAGATAGTCGGCGGAATTGCGATAAACACGGTGTCCGGACGGCAACTGCCTAGTAAGCGGTAGATCCCGGGTTCGAATCCCTGTATGGCGAAAATATTCGCTCGTCGCCGCTGATTCCCCATAAGGACCCGATGCAGCTGACATAAATAGTTTCTTTTCATTCTTCTCCTTTCTCGATATGCGCCCATGTCGAGGAAGTTATCACTCCTTATCAATGTATAGCAACAGATGTGAAAGTCTCGTGATGTAATGACATACGGTTAAGAAGAACAAGAAACGGATGATTTTTATGTGCGATGGAGCTCGAGGTGGATGGAGTTCGACGCATTTTTACGTAAATCAACCAAGCTATCAATTTTAAAGTATTTTTCCAGAGTCTAGGATCAGTACCTGGAAGGTATTGGTAAGAGAGCACATAAACACATGCACTCCTGAGGCTACAACGTTGTGCACTTAAAACAGGCTATAATTTAGATCGCTTGCGTTTCCGACCTGTCAGTCGTATGGAATGTAGCGCTGTTAATATTCCAGTTTAAGAAATATATTTCAAGCGCCGGACATACATCCTTCTCGGTTTCTCTACGATAAACTACGTTACCGAACCGTAAAACGAAAAGACTACTGCCTTAAAACAGACAGGGGGAAGCAAATTATTATTTGTGGGGACTTCAATGTATATTCTCTGAAAGAGGGTAATAGGAAAAATGACCTTGAAGTATTACTCGGTTCTTTCAATTTGACACCCGTTATTGATTTTCCTACTCGGGTGGTAAAGGATAGCAGCTCACTGATAGATAACTTCTTTATAGACCAAGATAAGTTTAACCAGATAAATGCTCAGCCTGTTGAGAATGGTCTTTCTGATCATGGTGCACAGCTAGTTACAATATATGACATAGCTCCATTCAGCAATACTAAACAGTCCTCCAAAGTGGTACGTTCAGTCAACGATTTAACAATTGCAAATTTCAGGGAAAGCCTACAGCAGTTAGACTGGGATGAGGTGTACCGTGAACCTGATGCCAATTTAAAATATAATTTATTTCATGACATTTTTGTAAATGCATTTGAAAACTGCTTCCCCAAGAAAATAGTTAAATATACTCGTAAGAAACCTTGTAAGAAACCATGGCTTACTAAGGGTATAAAAATATCTTGTAACCGCAAAAGGGAAATGTATCTGACAGCAAGAAACAGTAGTGACCCAGAAACTATCAAAAATTATAAAAACTACTGTGTTATATTAAGAAAAGTTATTAAAAAATCCAGGAGTATGTGTATCATGTCTGAAATCAGCAACTCTGATAATAAAATTAAAACAATTTGGAATATTATTAAAAGAGAAACAGGTCAACCAAGAGCAGAGGAAGACAGTATTACCATCAAATTGAATGAAAACTTTACGAACAAAAAGTCAGAAGTTGAAAATATTTTTAATAATCATTTTCTAAATGTTGTGGATATAGTAGGATCCAGGTGTTCATTAGAAGATGCTAGGCTGTTAATGGAAGAGGCCATACCTATGCAATTTGATACAATTGAAATCTCACCCACTTCTCCCTTTGAAATTAGGAAAATAATAAACTTGCTTAAAAGCAAAAACTCACATGGAATTGATGGCATTTCCAGCAAAATACTAAAAGCTTGTTCTCAACAGATAAGTAAGATTCTCAGCCACCTGTGTAATAGCTCTCTGGAACAGGGCATTTTCCCTGATAGACTGAAATATGCTATTGTTATACCTTTGCATAAAAAGGGGGATAGATCTGATGTCAACAATTACCGTCCAATCTCCCTTCTAACAGCTTTATCCAAAATTTTTGAGAAAGTAATGTATTCAAGAGTAGCTTCACATATCTGTAAAAATGAAGTACTAACAAAATGTCAGTTTGGTTTTCAGAAAGGTTTTTCAACAGAAAATGCCATATATGCTTTCACCAGTAAAATTTTGAATGATCTGAATAACCGAACACCACCCATTGGGATTTTTTGTGATCTGTCAAAGGCTTTTGATTGTGTAAATCATGAAATTCTGCTAGACAAGCTCAAGTATTGTGGCATGAGTGGGACAGTGCACAAATGGTTTAATTCGTACCTAACTGGAAGAGTGCAGAAAGTTGAAATAAGTAGTTCTCGTAACATGCAAAGATCAGCACATTCCTCAAACTGGGGAACTATCAAGAATGGGGTTCCACAAGGGTCAGTCTTGGGTCCTTTGTTGTTCTTATTATATATTAATGACTTGCCATTCTATATTCATGAAGAGGCAAAGTTAGTTCTCTTTGCTGATGATACAAGTATAGTAATCACACCTGACAAACAAGAATTAACTGATGAAATTGTCAATACTGTCTTTCAGAAAATTACTAAGTGGTTCCTTGTAAACGGACTCTCACTGAATTTTGATAAGACACAGTACATACAGTTCCGTACAGTGAATGGTATGACGCCATTAATAAATATAGACCTTAATCAGAAGCATATAGCTAAGGTAGAATATTCCAAATTTTTAGGTGTGTCCATTGATGAGAGATTAAATTGGAAGAAACACATTGATGATCTGCTGAAACGTTTGAGTTCAGCTACTTATGCAATAAGGGTCATTGCAAATTTTGGTGATAAACATCTTAGTAAATTAGCTTACTACGCCTATTTTCACTCATTGCTTTCATATGGCATCATATTTTGGGGTAATTCATCACTGAGGAATAAAGTATTTATTGCACAAAAGCGTGTAATCAGAATAATAGCTGGAGTCCACCCAAGATCATCCTGCAGACATTTATTTAAGGATCTAGGGATATTCACAGTAGCTTCTCAGTATATATACTCTCTTATGAAATTTGTTATTAACAACCAAACCCAATTCAAAAGTAATAGCAGTGTGCATAACTACAATACTAGGAGAAAGGATGATCTTCACTATTCAAGATTAAATCTAACTTTGGCACAGAAAGGGGTGAATTATACTGGCACTAAAGTCTTTGGTCACTTACCAAATAGTATCAAAAGTCTGACAGATAACCAACAAGTATTTAAGAAGAAATTAAAAGAATTTCTGAATGACAACTCCTTCTACTCCATAGAGGAATTTTTAGATATAAATTAAGAAAAAAAAAGAAAAAAATATTAAAAAAAATAAAAATAAAAAATAAAGAAAAACAAAAAACACAAAAAAATAAAGTTGTTATATTAACTTAAGTATGTTGTTAAATTAACCTAATTATGTCATGTATTGGAAAATTCGACTCGTTCCACATCATTACGAAATATCGTATTCATGATCCATGGAACTAGTATTAATCTAATCTAATCTAATCTAATCATCGGCTCTGCGTGATACGAGGACACTATAGCTTTCCAGAGATGTATACCGTCCACTGTTCACATGCGATCAGGGTTGAGAAATTATACTATGCCTGCCTCAGCCCTATATAAAATGATCGTTAGTAACGGGGGATACCTATTAGAAGAATACAGATAAATGCATAGCAGCAGCGTCCGACATGTGAAAATTAGAAGTCATTCCGCCTCTAAGTCTGTGAACAGTACATCTTACAGGCAAATGTGTACACGGGGATTGCAGTGCCCCACAACCACCTATCGCTAACTTTCATTATGAAGCTGAAGTCTTGATTTTACATCCAAGATGCGACAGGGGGATGGAGTACATGGCATAAACCATAGTTTGTCTGGAGGAATGAGTCACGTTTCATCACACTTGAGACAGAAGTTCTCTGATAACCTACAGGTTTACCGTTAACGATCGCAGGTAGACAGTGCTTTAAACCACATACAGAACACGTGGCTGAATAAGAGTAGAACGCAGGCTTTGTCATGCGACTGATGCATCCTGACACAACAGCGGAAAAATTGACGTGCAGCAACTTCTCCCTCTATAAAGTGCATTATCAGTCCACCATTAAATCGTACATTGTTAGAGCTCCATCTCCATCGATCACCCTGCCCACTCTCATCCTTTAACGCAGATGCATGTAAGTTTAGAGGTGGATGGTTCTCTGTCTTCCTGAAAAGCATAAAATACAGTAGTCAACTCGAGTGTAACACTGGTACCTCAACAGACATGCAGTATAGTGCTGCCTCAATGGAGAAAAATTGACTGCTACCCTGATTCCCTTCGCTTCCATGTCGATGTTTTCTCGGATTTCTCTCGCTGCCGCATACTTGTTCCAATGTACAAATTGTTCTGCGCAAACAAGAAGATACGCGAGTACCTCCGCCATTTCCCCGCATTTCGGTGTATATTCGGCCAATTTATATCTATCCTCCCGCCATTTTTCGCAATTCTATCGATTTTATGTCAGACCTATCCATGCAATCATGACATAACCTCTCGTTCTGTATTCTAAAATTGCCTATAAATGCAGTACAGCTGCTAACACCTATCCCAAATGCGTAGTATAGCACTGTACTCGATTGCATCCAATAACATCCACATTTGGAGAGCGTTTGCCCAGTTTTCTGTATGTCTGTGTTGCAAGAAGCGTAGGGGCTACCTAAAACCGTGTTGGAATTTTACTGTAGCCGATAGGTTAAAGAAAGGTGGCTCGTTTCGAGATATGAGAGTGCCAGAAATATGATTCACTAGTGACTGTAATCATTTGAGGACTTCTCCATAGTATCCAACGCAGGTATGTGGTTGAATGGAAAGACATGATTTCAAATCATAGACATCATTTCTAGCAGATAGCTTAACACTAGAGATATGAAGAGCTAATGGACATTTCTTACGACCTCAATCAGCACACCATCTACTACTGTTTGTGATCCTTTTTAATCAGTCATCGCTTATAACTCGCAGAACCTCTGACATGGAATCGAGACAGAACACGTTACAAATACTGGAGAAATCTCTAGTGGTGGTGGCGTGAGGGGGTTGCAAATAGCGGTTTCAAAATTGAGCGATTTTATGGTGAGGCTGCATCGTGGGTTACGTGTAACTGTACTGCCAGTCTGATAATATATGCTCATATGATCACCGTCTCGGTATTTGTCTGGAAAACCCACGTGATTCGTAGGTAATGCCATATGGAATTTATAAAGCCGGTGTAGCTTTTAACATGGATACTTGTATGCACGTGTAGGACCGAGACTGCTTATTACAGTAACACACAGTAGCCGTTGGGATCGGGTTTTTGAACATCTGGCGGTTTGTAAGACGATGGTAGCACTCGCAAGAAAAACTTATGGAGGAGGAGGAGGAGGAGGAGATTAGTGTTTAACGTCCCGTCGACAACGAGGTCATTAGAGACGGAGCGCAAGCTCGGGTGAGGGAAGGATGGGGAAGGAAATCGGCCGTGCCCTTTCAAAGGAACCTTCCCGGCATTTGCCTGAAGCGATTTAGGGAAATCACGAAAAACCTAAATCAGGATGGCCGGAGACGGGATTGAACCGTCGTCCTCACGAATGCGAGTCCAGTGTGCTAACCACTGCGCCACCTCGCTCGGTAAAAACTTATGAGACATGCCCACCCATCGTTGATTTTCTCTGAGTATGATTCTGTATATTCTGGAATCATTTATTGATGATATATTATACTTAGTAGTAGGGGGTACGTGATAGGTTCGCCTTGAGCATCATCAGGCTTATAACGTATGTGTTTGTGTTCCGACATGTGCAAAGAAAATGACTATGTCCATTCGTAAGCATGGTATGGATTGGACATCGTGTACTGTGATAGCAGACTCCTACAAAAGCGACCTTTAACTATTTCTGGGACACTATACAATTTTCGAGAGGTCGACTCGGTTCTTATTTTACATAGCTGTGTGATGTCAGTATAACATTAAGAACCCTTTACATCGTGAGTCGCCACGCAGGGTTTCACGGCGAGGTGTCATTCACACTGGGGCTGGTAAGTACCCGTTAGGATTGCTTTGGGGAAAGCAGCCTGTGCTATTCTGGAACAGATTTCGATAGCATGGTCTGTAATGTCAGGATCCACAGGCATAGCATCAGCAGTGGTAAACACAGGTGCTGCCCATAGGAGTTTTGCATGTGGGATTGGTGTGAAATTGCTTTGGAGTTCTGTGATAAGGTTGGCAGGAGTGTGTGCTATACCTCACGTGATCGGCGAGGACCTTATGGCGGAGGAGGAGATGCTGTGGAATCGGGCCACTTCGAGCAGCCTGGTTGCTGCAGCTCTAACCTGCTAGCCTGAGGAAGGGCTACCCATGGACAAAAGAGCGATGTTGTGGCGGTTGGGGTGGGGTTGGGGCTGGGGGCTGCAGCGGGGGCGGCTGTGGTGGTGGGTGTCAAGTGGTGGTATGTGTTTTTTACTAGTGATCTTTTGTTTAAACTGTATTCTGTCGATCTCACCGACCAATAGGAAGCTCTGTATTAAAAATAGCTACCCCATACATGTGAAAAATATCGATTTGATTATTTTCGTGTGAAAAATATCGATTTAATTAATTTGCATAAATTTTTTATATCAACATGGCGTTAGGGCTACAACAGTTAAGGGAAGGGTGTACATGAGTGGTTGCCATGGAAAACCACTTAACAGAAAAATAGGTTAAGTGCTGACAAAGGTCCAAATATTAGGTTAAGACATCCAGAGTACAGTGCCAAACATTAGGTTATGCAACATGTTTGCTCCTTACATCTTACAAGACCTACATTTTTCCAAACAGCAGAGAATAATGAGCAAGAGAAATCCAACCCCCACAAACTAATTTTTTATAAATAAACAATATACCCTTGAATTTCCTGTTCCTCTCCACCACCAGACCGCCATCGTGGATTACGTCACGGAAGGGATGACAGTGCACCCTAGTGGTGGTACTGTGTACTAGACCAGTTGGACTCCAGGCCTCATAGTGAACACATTGTTTCCTGTCATTTTCCCCCTGCCATCTTGTATTACGTCACGGAACGGACGACAGCGCTCTCTGGTGGCAGTCCTAAATTCAAACTTCGCACCACTTCGTAGGAAGAGATGGCGGTCGGATGACTTAGGTTAGTGGAGGTAACCAAAGTTACCTTTCTTTCCCGCCATTTTCTTAGGTCCTGATGGAATTTGATCTTCTCACCAGAGGGCGTGTGGCATGGGGGTGTGGTACTTCCCCACCATCTTGGATAATGGTACTTGTGTCATCAGCTGATGTCACGGCCGCCATCTTCGATGACGTCATGGAAGCCACCTTGAATGACGTCATGCGCTGTTGCCAAGTTTACACGCCGCCACCTTGGATGACGTCATCGCCGCCATCTTGGATGCATCTGGCAAAAATGCAGTGTGTGCCTGAACTCTCATTACCCAAATACTGTGGGAATGTGGGTCGGTTGGGAGTATGGGGTTACGTAAAGACAGAGTCTTTGTCCCATCTACAGCAGCTTAATTGCCACAAACACTGTGTTCAGATAGCACAGTGTGTAACGCAACTGCCTAGTAAGTGGGAGATTTCGAGTTTGTATTCTGGTCTGGCACAAATTTTCACTCGTCGCCACTGATTCCACATAAAGTCCCGATGCTGCTGAAATCCATTCCTTTCGTTTTCCCCCATATACCTTCAAATTACATAATATGAACCAATTATTATTCCATAATGGTCCAGGAACATTTTGTAATCAACACAATCAAAAAAGATAGTTGAATCAAGAAAGACGTATACTGTTCGCAAATTTTTGTTTGATTTCTCCACTGCATCAGAGAGAATCGTATGCATTCAGTAACTGAAGCTCCGACAGACATAACGATTTCGAAGTACTGCTCCAGTCATCTGAATCCTGTACTACAGTCGTAACAGGGGACATAAAAGTTATACGAGCTTTGTGCCGTCAGCTCCTGTTACTACACGTTGAGGAAGCAGTCCCACACTCGAAATATCAGATAAGTTCTCCGATATTTCGGCAACGTGCACCAAACGTTTAACTAATAAGAGACAAGAGAGCTCTCTACGTCACATGCAGGATTTTGAGACGCCATATCGGATTTTGTCGTTTTCAGCTAAAGCTCATGTTTTCTGGCTTTTATGTTATAACTTACGTCTCGTACAAAAATTACTCTGGTAAAATTAAGGTTTTTCCAAATACGAGAAATTGATCCAAGGTAAAAGACGGCCGCGTATCTAGGAACAAATATATTGTATAAGATTAAAAATGTTACAATCAAGAAAATACTTTCAATACTGTATTTAATGCTACATGTGTTACATTTTTACTCTGTTGTGCACCAATAATCAGTAAGTGAAATCCAATTAAGTAAAAGTGTTATGAAAAGTCAGTTACAACTTAGTTACGATTTGAAATGCAAGATATTGATAACTAACACAGATATACTTTTTGAAGAAATGCAATATTGTTAAGACATTAAACAAACTTAGTTCATTTGTATATACCACTTGTTCTATAGCAGAAGACCTTATTCTGTTTCAAGACACATGATGGTGGATGACCGACGATGTATGACTTAACAGTCCACATAATACAAAAAAAATGGCTCTGAGCACTGTGGGACTTAACATCTGAGGTTATCAGTTCCCTAGGCTTAGAACAACGCTAGTGGCCATTAACATTAATACACCACGAAAATGACGTGCTACAGACGCGAAATTTAACCGACAAGAAAAAGATGCTGTGATATACAAATGATTAGCTTTTCAGAGCATTCACACACGGTTGGCGCCGGTGGCGACACCTACAACGTGTTGACGTGAAGAAAGTTTCCAACTGATTTCTCATACACAAACAGCAGTTGACCGGCGTTGCATGGTGAAACGTTGTTGTGATGCCTCGTGTAAGGAGGAGAAATGCGTACCATCACGTTTCCGACTTTTATAAAGGTCGGATTGTAGCCTATCGCGATTGCGGTTTATCGTATTGCGACATTACTGCTCGCGTTGGTCGAGTTCCAATGACTGTTAGCAGAATATGGAATCGGTGCGTTGAGGAAGGTAATACGGAACGCCTTGCTGGATCCCAAAGGCCTCGTATCACTAGCAGTCGAGATGACAGGCATCTTATCCGCATACCTGTAACTGATCGTGAAGCCACGTCTCGATCCCTGAGTCAAAAGATGGGGTCGTTTGCAAGACAACAACCATCTGCACAAACAGTTCGACGACGTTTGCAGCAGCATGGACTATCAGCTCGGAGACCATGGCTGCGGTTACCCTTGACTTGCGGCATAGGGTGGTGGGGTTTCGGGTTCCGCTGGATAGGTCAAGAGTCCACTACACGCAGCAAGCGGCTACACGGGTAGCAGGGGTTGTGTGGCGTGGCCTGGGAGGTTTTTTAGGTTAGATGGCCTCGGGCAAGCACAGAAAGGGCAACAGCCTCATATGGTGTGGGGCAAAGTTAGGAAATGCGGGGACCAAGCATCAATCGGTATTGTAATTGTAAACTGCCGAAGCTGCATTGGTAAAGTGCCGGAACTTCAAGCGCTGATAGATAGCACCGAAGCTGAAATCGTTATAGGTACAGAAAGCTGGCTGAAGCCAGAGATAAATTCAGCCGAAATTTTTACAAAGGCACAGACGGTGTTTAGAAAGGATAGATTGCATGCAACCGGTGGTGGCGTGTTTGCCGCTGTTAGTAGTAGTTTATCCTGTAGTGAAGTAGAAGTGGATAGTTCCTGTGAAATATTATTGGTGGAGGTTACACTCAACAACCGAGATAGGTTAATAATTGGCTCCTTTTACCGACCTCCCGACTCAGCAGCATTAGTGGCAGAACAACTGTGAGAAAATTTGGAATACATTTCACATAAATTTTCTGAGCATATTATAGTCTTAGGTGGAGATTTCAATTTACCAGATATAGACTGGGACACTCAGATGTTTAGGACGGGTGGTAGGGACAGAGCATCGAGTGACATTATACTGAGTGCACTATCCGAAAATTAACTCGAGCAATTAAACAGAGAACCGACTCGTGGAGATAACATCTTGGACCTACTGATAACAAACAGACCCGAACTTTTCGACTCTGTATGTGCAGAACAGGGAATCAGTGATCATAAGGCCATTGCAGCATCCCTGAATATGGAAGTTAATAGGAATATAAAAAAAGGGAGGAATGTTTATCTGTTTAGCAGATTTCAGACTACCTAACAGATCAAAACGAAACTTTCTGTTCCGACATTGACAATGTTGAGTGTTTATGGAAAAAGTTTAAGGCAATTGTAAAATGCGTTTTAGACAGGAACGTGCCGAGTAAAACTGTGAGGGACGGGAAAAACCCACCGTGGTTCAACAACAAAGTTAGGAAACTACTGCGAAAGCAAAGACAGCTTCACTCCAAGTTTAAACGCAGTCAAAACCTCTCCGACAAGCACAACCTAAACGATGTCAAAGTTAGCGTAAGGAGGGCTATGCATGAAGCGTTCAGTGAATTCGAAAGTAAAATTCTATGTACCGACTTGACAGAAAATCCTTGGATGTTCTGGTCTTACGTTAAATCAGTAAGTGGCTCGAAACAGCATATCCAGACACTCCGGGATGATGATGGTATTGAAACAGAGAATGACACGCGTTAAGCTGAAACACTAAACACCTTATTCCAAAGCAGTTTCACAGAGGAAGACCACACTGCAGTTCCTTCTCTAAATCCTCGCACAAACGAAAAAATGGCTGACATCTAAATAAGTGTCCAAGGAATAGAAAAGCAACTGGAATCACTCAACAGAGGAAAGTCCACTGGACCTGACGGGATACCAATTCGATTCTACACAGAGTACGCGAAAGAACTGGCCCCTCTTCTAACAGCCGTGTACCGCAAGTCTCTAGAGGAACGGAAGGTTCCAAATGATTCGAAAACAGCACAGGTAGTCCCAGTCTTCAAGAAGGGTCGTCGAGCAGATGCGCAAAACGATAGACCTATATCTCTGACGTCGATCTGTTGTAGAATTTTAGAACATGTTTTTTGCTCTGTAGGAATCAACATGGATTCCGAAAACAGCGATCGTGTGAGACCCAACTCGCTTTATTTGTTCATGAGACCCAGAAAATATTAGATACATGCTCCCAGGTAGATGCTATTTTCCTTGACTTCCGGAAGGCGTTCCGCACTGTCGCCTGATAAAGTAAAAGCCTACGGAATATCAGACCAGCTGTGTGGCTGGATTGAAGAGTTTTTAGTAAACACAACACAGCATGTTGTTATCAATGGAGAGACGTCTACAGACGTTAAAGTAACCTCTGGCGTGCCACAAGGGAGTGTTATGGGACCATTGCTTTTCACAATACATATAAATGACCTACTAGGTAGTGTCGGAAGTTCCATGCGGCTTTTCGCGGATGATGCTGTAGTATACAGAGGAGTTGCAGCATTAGAAAATTGTAGCGAAATGCAGGAAGATCTGCAGCGTATAGGCACTTGGTGCAGGGAGTGGCAACTGACCCTTAACATAGACAAATGTAATGTATTGCGAATAAATAGAAAGAAGGATCCTTTATTGTATGATTATATGATAGCGGAACAAACACTGGTAGCAGTTACTTCTGTAAAATATCTTGGAGTATGCGTGCGGATCGATTTGAAGTGGAATGATCATATAAAATTAATTGTTGGTAAGGCGGGTACCAGGTTGAGATTCATTGGGAGAGTCCTTAGAAAATGTAGTCCATCAACAAAGGAGGGGGCTTACACAATACTCGTTCGACCTATAATTGAGTATTGCTCATCAGTGTGGGATCCGTACCAGTTCGGGTTGACGGAGGAGATAGAGAAGATCCAAAGAAGAGCGGCGCGTTTCGTCACAGGGTTATTTGGTAACCGTGATAGCGTTACGGAGATGTTTAGCAAACTCAAGTGGCAGACTCTGCAAGAGAGGCGCTCTGCATCGCTGTGTAGCTTGCTGTCCAGGTTTCGAGAGGGTGCATTTCTGGATGAGGTATCGAATATATTGCTTCCCCCTACTTATACCTCCCGAGGAGATCACGAATGTAAAATTAGAGAGATTCGAGCACGCACGGAGGGTTTCAGACAGTCGTTCTTCCCGCGAACCATACGCGACTGGAACAGAAAAGGGAGGTAATGACAGTGGCACGTAAAGTGCCCTCCGCCACACACCGTTGGGTGGCTTGCGGAGTATAAATGTAGATGTAGATGTAAATCGGAGACAGGAGCGCCTGCAGTGGTGTACTCAACGACGTACCTGGGTGCACGAATGGCAAAACGTCATTTTTTCGGATGAATCCAGGTTCTGTTTACAGCATCATGATGGTCGCATCCGTGTTTGGCGACATCGCGGTGAACGCACATTGGAGGCGTGTATTCGTCATCGCCATACTGGCATATCACCCGGCGTGATGGTATGGGGTGCCATTGGCTACAAGTCTCTGTCACCTCTTGTTCGCATTGACGGCACTTTGAACAGTGGACGTTGCATTTCAGATGTGTTACGACCCGTAGCTCTACCCTTCATTCGATCCCTGAGAGACCCTACATTTCAGCAGGATAATGCACGGCCGCATGTTGCAGGTCCTGTACGGGCCTTTCTGGATACAGAAAATGTTCGACTGCTGCCCTAGCCATCACATTCTCCAGAGCTGTCACCAACTGAAAACGTCTGGTCAATGGTGGCCGAGCAACTGGCTCGTCACAGTACGCCAGTCACTACTCTTGATGAACTGTGGTATAGTGTTGAAGCTGCATGGGCAGCTGTACCTGTACACGCCATCCAAGCTCTGTTTGACTCAATGCGCAGGCGTATCACAGCCGTTATTACGGGCAGAGGTGGTTGTTCTGGGTACTGATTTCTCGGTATCTATGCACTTAAATTGCGTGAAAATGTAATCACATGTAAGTTCTAGTATAATATATTTGTCCCATGAATACCCGTTTATCGTCTGCATTTCTTCTTGGTATAGCAATTTTAATGGTCAGTAGTGTATATATTGTGGCTTGTTACTACGAGGGTCATTCAATAATCAAAGAGACAAATTGGTCTGGAGAAAACAACGTTTATTGTTACAAAACAATACTTTCTGTACTTTTCAACATAATCCCCTTGAACATTTATGCACTTCCTCCAACGGGCTACAAGCTTTTTTATTCTTATTTATAAAGCTTTTTTATTCTTGTTTATAAAGAATTCTTTATCTTGTTGTTTGAACCAATTTCCCACAAACTTTTTCACGTCCTCGTTGTCCTGGAACCTCTTCCCACGTAATGTCTCCTTCAGTGCACTAAACAAATGGAAATCACTAGATGCTAAATCAGGACTGTAAGGGGGATGAGGCAGTACTTCCCAACCTGTTTTGTCGGTGGTTTCACAGGTTAGTTGAGCAATATGAGGACGTGGGTTGTCTTGCTGGGGAATCACACCTCTCCTCCGAGATCTACAACGACTCTAGCTCATGGCTGGCTTCACCTCGTTTAAAGGCAAATCCGAGTAGTATTGACTGTTCATTGTACGCTGCTCTTCGAGATAATCACAAAAAATTGGACCTTCAGCATCCCAAAATACCGTCGACATGACTTTTCCTGCTGATGCTTGGGTTTTGAATTCTTTCTTGACAGGTGAGTTGGTGTGGTTCCACTCCATAGTTTGTCTTTTTGATTCTGGCTCAAAATAGAGAATCCAAGTTTGATTACAAGTTAAAATTTTGTTGACGGGGTGCTCACCTTCTCTTTTATAACGTTCCTTTAGCTCTGTGTACACTCTCAATCTTGTTTTCTTGTGTAGCCGCATCGACTCCTCTGCGACCCATCTTGCACATGTTTTGCGGTTCTTCAGCTTGTTACAGATAATGTTATAAACTTTACCAGTACTAACTTGAACTTTATCAACTATTGTTTGCCTCGCGGGATTAGCCGCGCGGTCTTAGGCGCTCCAGTCATGGACTGTGCGGCTGGTCCCCGCGGCGGTTCGAGTCCTCCCTCGGGCATGAGTGTGTGTGTTTGTCCTTAGGGTAATTTAGGTTACGTAGTGTGTAAGCTTAGGGACTGATGACCTTAGCAGTGAAGTCCCCACACACATTTGAACATTTGAACTATCATTTCTACAGTCAAATGGCGGCCGGCACGAATAATGTCATCAATTAGACTTTCAAGTGAGGGGGTTGAAACTGCAACTGTTCGGCCAGGACGGTGTTCGTCAGTCAATGAGTCGCGACCATTTTTGAACTACTCTACCCATTTGCAAAAATTCACCATAAGCTTTAGACATTCTACAATATATATTCACTCGTTTCTAGCCTCCAGCAAGTGAAAAACGAATAACAGAACATTGTTTGTAGAAAAATATCCGCTACCAGGCACAATAAAAGGTTGTTTATTCGTCACACGATCGGTTTCGGGCTTGAGCCCATCTTCAGGTGTTTATACATTCGTTTACATGTTTGTACGAATGTATAAACACCTGAAGATGGGCGCAAGCCCGAAACAGGTCGTGTGGCGAATAAACAACCTTTTATTGTGACTGGTAGCGGATATTTTTCTACAACCCCATAAAGGAACAGTCACGGAGTTCTACAGCATCCACTATGGATAAAATTCATTCAGAACATTGTTTAACTAATGTGGACGTTTCAAGCGGACTCGCCATTTCGAAATGTATTTTTTGAGCTCCTAAACAAAACAGTGTTGATACATCAGCTGATCATGGCTCATACCAATGATGCCAACTTAAAACCGTAAAAATACCAAACTTCCCCTACTAACAGTTTTTTCTCCAGACCAATTTGTCTCTTTCAATATTGAATGACCCTCGTACTAATTACACCACAGTTCCCTCTCTTGTACACCATTGTTTATTATGACCCTGGAGCACACTTAGTTCTTACCTTCGTAACTGTTCAGTCATTGCACTGCCTTGTTATGGGCGGAAGGAAAGGGGGGGGAGTGCCGTTCCGATCGGTTCGAACCTGTAGGCTGAAGGTAGAGAGGGGTGGAACTTTTACATCTACATCCATACTGCGCAAGCCACCTGACGGTGTGTGGCGGAGGGTACCTTGAGTACCTCTATAGGTTCTCCCTTCTATATTGGGCAACTTATCTCTTGAACAAAAAATATTTAACTCCGATTCCCACAAGGAATACACAAGGGGATGATGTTGATGAACCAATGACTACCAGTTGTTGCTGCTGCTTACTTCTGTATCTTTCGATGTGCTCTAAGAGATGTTACATGGTAATAC
The DNA here is from genome assembly GCF_023898315.1 of Schistocerca nitens. Classification (NCBI taxonomy): domain Eukaryota; kingdom Metazoa; phylum Arthropoda; class Insecta; order Orthoptera; family Acrididae; genus Schistocerca; species Schistocerca nitens. The sequence continues at coordinate 96,343,498 of NC_064622.1, forward strand.
GACCATGCTCGGTGACGATCATCTGATGCACACAGGTTAGCATGTCCTCGTCAGTAGTATCGTTAAAAGACGAAAGTTGTTGTGGGGAAAAACCAAAGAAGTTAGGTCAGTTACATAAATTAGGGAATGGGCCTTACTGACAGCTATGGTTCCCGTTGTAGCTGGTAAGTGGAAAGTTGGTCCAGGCTCACAACGAGTTCCACTGAGCATTACACCTTGACCCTGCGGAACCTAGCTCTGTGTGCAATCTAACCTGCCCTGCTTGTATCATGTTTAAATAACGTCTGTCGGCGGTGTCGCCGAATATACCCAGTGATTTCCCACTCGCTGGAAGTATTCCCCTTCCTCTGACACTACATCCTTAGGGCATACTACTACCTCCTTTCTCGGATCGAAACTACGCGTACTCGGAAGATTTCGGCAATGCACTAACTTCGAAGGGCAAATGGTGATTGTCCCAATGCAACAGCTTAACAACTCTTGTGTAGACATTAACGCATGACTGTGCCTGTCTAGTGCTACTGGCAAGATCTCCTGCCCCTTTAGAGAGACGTACTTCCGCAGAGACTCCCATGCTTGTAAGTATACGTGTACTGCGTAGCACCCCCACCAAATAGCACTCTCTACAAGTTAGTGGTTTTACGCTGACTTCCAGGTGAATCCCTCTATGCTGGCTCGCAACGGTAGCCAAATCCCAGAGGTGCTGGCACTACAGTCTGGAGTGGTAGTAGAACTGGTGTAAGATGCCTGTGCGTGATGTGCAACATTGCTTCCTGCAACTCCACGGTTTCAATACGAGCATCCGTACAGCTGCCAGAAAGGTTGCGTAGTAATCTGACAATCAGTAACTGTGCATCAATATTGTCCAAGCGATCGCCGATAACACGCAAGTCTTCCCGATTGGTAGTTTTGGCAGACGACCTAATACGCGACATTAAAGTAGCGGCCAACTCACGAAGCTGCCAGCTTTTGTTCAGTAAATCGCTTTCCAAACTGGCGAGCTGTGTTGCGAGCAAATTCACTGCCTCTTGGTTGCTTTCCTCCTCTTTCCGAACTTCCTGTAATGCTTTATTGACGTTAACTGTGTCATCTGCGTGGGCCTTACCAAACACTGTCTTTAGGATACCACCACCTGCGCCCAGCCATCGTCCTTTCTGTCCAACCCTCGAGATCGGCTCTGTAGTCTGTCGCAGTTACACCTGCAGTTTTGCAAACTTCGAGCGTAACAGACGATACTCTCATTGTGTACCGTCACACCCTGATTAATTACTCATCATGCTGTGCACTTTTTCAGACGTTTCTTCCAGTCTCCAAATCTGATTCCTGAGTGCCCAAATGTGGCAATTTAACTTAAAAGTGTACTGGTGATCCTATATAATCACTTCCGTCTGCTTGGAAAACACTACATCTCCAAACACAGAACGCACCTTAACTGCTTTGGCCACACAGTAGGCCTAATGCGCTAAGACTCCGTGCTCCATCCCTCCTCCATGGACCGAATGTGCTCCTGGGTGCTGCTTCCATCTTCTCCCCTCCCAGGATAGGAACATGCATCCTGTGGGTAAATAAATTCCTAATATGTCACGCATCCCTGTTCTATGCCTTAGCCATATTATCGTGTTTCCTTCGCTTTGCTTCCCATCCCCTCCCCCCCCCCCCCCCCTTTCTACAGAAACTAGGGTCACACGAGGCAAATTGTCCATATCCCCCTTAAACGACCGAATTCGGCTTACATGGCCTATCGAATGTAGGAATTTGGTATTGAACAAGTGGTGTTACTGGTAATGAACTCGACAGATTAAGTAATTCCACATAATCAATCAACAGTTTTTCCGCTAATGCTCTAACCTGTGCTTCAAGATGTGCTACCTTACGCCTTAGCGCTGACCAGTCAACAGACCCTCCGGGCATTGTGTAATTTTCTGTAAAATTACGGTCTAGTTCACCCTCGTCCAACACTTATAATTCGCAACCAGGGTACCCTGCAACAACTTTACTTCCTTGGGGCCAAAATTAGCAGTACTGATACGCACTACCCTTGTAGCATCTGCTTCCCGACTATGGGACATGCTAAGTTATATAAAACAACTTACTACATCTAGTGCTTCGTTATCCGTCAAAGGTCGAATGATACACAATAATTTCACTAGCAGTCAGTATTAACATCAGTCCAGACTATCTTTACTGTACCTTCTGGTATGCGATCCCGTGAATTGATCGTAAGGGACCATGTACGCAGTTTAATTGGTTTCCCCTGACCGTGGGGCGGACTTTGCGACAGTGAAGGTATTCTGGCTGCAGAGCCTAGCTGAATCAAAGTTCAAACCAGTTCTTCCGTAAGCCGTTCCAGATCAATTATGGCGAGATGTGCAATCAGGAGTCGAGTCCGAGAATAACGTACTTCAGCATCCACTTGAAGATAACCTCCCCCACTCGGAACTTCAGCACTCTAGCACCGAATGAATTTATACACCCCACACCTACGCCACTTAACGTCCAGCGTGGTGCACTTAACATACTTGCCCCAAATACTCGCTTACTTACAACCGATACATGAGAACCGGTATCCAGCAACATTTTACATAATTTATCCCCCACATAGGTGGACAGAAAAAATGTCTACCACTGAAATTTCCGTTGGTGCTAATTTCTGTTACGGCATTGCCGATCCGAGTAACCAACGTTGCTGTCTGCAATCTCTTTGTACATGACCCTTTCGTCCACACCGGAAACAATTTATGTCCATACTAAACACTGTCCGACGTTCAGATGACCTAGCCAATGACTCAAAATTCCTCTAATGATAATGCCGATATCCAATGCTTCACTCGCGCCCGGGTTCCCGGGTTCGATTCCCGGCGGGGTCAGGGATTTTCTCTGCCTCGTGATGACTGGGTGTTGTGAGATGTCCTTAGGTCAGTTAGGTTTAAGTAGTTCTAAGTTCTAGGGGACTGATGACCATAGATGTTAAGTCCCATAGTGCTCAGAGCCATTTGAACCATTGCTTCACTCAAATACTTAGAAAATCCCAAAGGAACCTTTCTTGACATTTCCGGTTGTAGCACCCTCAAAAATGCGTCAAGATCCCCCTGCTCTGCTTCCCACAAAATTATGGAGTTAACCCCTATCATCATCCACGAGCTCATAGGTACCTACATTGATTTTACGAATGCAGTCAGCGAAATTTTCGATCGGTTCATTCTGCTTACGAAAAACCCTAGTAAGTTGTTCCCAACTATATGTCGTCGTGTTCTTTCTTCGATATCTCTCTATTAATCTTTCCTGAAAATCTTCAGATATTATAGCCTCCCTCAGATTATCGTTACACATGACATGTCCTCTAGCTTCTACCGTTAGCTTCAATATAACAGCACGTAATAAATGCTTCTTACTCCATTCCCCGAATTTGTCGGCTGTGGACAAATTGTCAAAAAAGATAAAATCGTCTTCCCCCTGTTTCTCTGAAAACAGGGTAACCATTCCCGCAGAAGTGCCGTCCAGGGTGAGTGGTTCACTAAACTCATCGGCTGGAAGTTCCTTCGCCATGACTACAAATTAATGAAGGGAGAAGTATACCCAAAGAATACAGAAATGACCCAGGCAAAAGACAGGAACAGGGACAACCCTACAGACTCGAAACCAAAATAACTGAAACTGGCACTTACATCCTTTGCTTTGTGGCACCCCGTCGTTGTAGGTGCCCATACTGCTGACTCTTAACGCCACAAGGTCCATCCTCCACGATACCTCAGCTGTCTTCCTCACACCAGTGTAAATAGGCACTGGACTCCACTACACATCACCAGATTTGAACGTGGGTTGTTCTCTGCCGGGAGTGAGAAAGGAGACGGTGGAAGTGTGTCCACGGATGGCTCCTGATGGCAGAATAACAACGTTTACTGATCAGCAGCATTACATTGGTTGTTGGCTTTCTGAGCGAGGTTTGATTCCGCTCGTAATATTCTTGGCAGCGACATGTGCGCCCGCTGTTGTGACTGTAGCTGCGCTGGCGTAACTGGAATCCGCTGCTCCGACAGCCGCGCTTTGACCTCGCTGGCGGTGGAACCACGCGCCGTAGTCCTCATTTGTGATCGTGGCAGGGGGGGGGGGGGGGGGGGCGTGGCGGCGGCGGCAGTGGGAAAGGTCAGTGCCCTGTCTCGGCGACCATCCGCGGCGGCAGCTGGGGTCCCCAGCTCCGACCTCCCTCACAGTGTTTGTGGAGGCAGCGTCCCAGGACGATGGCAACTGTGCGTTACCACAAAGCACCCATTACGGGCGACTGTCTGCTGACGGAGTCCGAGGATAGTGATGGTGATGACTACAGTGGGAGCGTCCCTCTGTCGCCTCCTAGGCGACAACCTACATTACGATGGTGACTATTACGATGACTTCTCAGAATTGGTGGCGGCACTGAATGACGCAGGCTCTGCGTCACTTCAACACGTCATGACGGTGGCTACAGACCCCATTACCACCCTCGATGATGACACCCTGGCACGTGGCGAGCTGCTTCTTGTCACGTATCCGCAGGTCGGTGACACCGTGCTCCACTGACCCACTTGCGTCACGGTATCATACCACTGAGCTACGCAACAGAATGTAACACACATACGACTTCTGGCTCTCAATATTCCTTCACATTTTAAGTAACTTCACCACTGTATAACTCCTACCTTTAAGGGGGGGGGGGGGGGGGGGAACCACATTAGGAGGTTCAAAAAAATCCAACTTTTCTATTGCATAAATCGTTAGCTTAACTATCCAAGAATACGGTGTCAAAATTTCAAAGCGAATTTCGCATTCGTATAGATTTTATGAGCATAGCAATTATGGCAACATGCTATCATATGGTTTCCACGGATGAAAATGCTCGACAGGAGTATTGCCCAGAGGGAGAAAACGGCTGGTGCGAGTGGCAGAAACGAACAGCCCTTGGAATGGGACACGGACCGCACCCTACTCCATTGAACCCCGACGTACAGAAGGAAATTCTTCCAATATGTGAAAATTTATCAAGGGATGAATTACTGGAAAGATGTTTATGTGCCGGCCGGAGTGGCCGAGCGGTTCTAGGCGCTACAGTCTGGAGCCGCGCGTAGGTTCGAACCCTGCCTCGGGCATGGATGTGTGTGATGTCCTTAGGTTAGTTAGGTTTAAGTAGTTCTAAGTTCTAGGAGACTGATGACCTCAGAAGTTAAGTCCCATAGTGCTCAGAGCCATTTTTTTATGTTTATGTGGCCACACACGAAATACGAATGAAAGTTTTAATTCCACTATTTGTCGATTATTCCATAAACACTTGCACACCGGACTAAAAGTCGTTGAACTGGCATCGTATTTAGCAGCGGGCTTATTCAGTGAAGGAAATTCATCCCTTCTGATGGTCATGAACGAGGCAGGAATTGTAGTAGGCACGCAAAGCTTCAATTACGCCGAACAAATGGCTAACCAGCGCGTGAGCCGGGAGAATCGACGTAGGTAATTGGAATCGAAGGAAGGTCGGAAAGCTCGGAAAGGACTGCTGCAATCGCAAAACGAAGCCTACGAGGAAGAAGGATTACTATATGGTGCTGAAATTGCAGATTAATCGGTAAACATTTAACATTATCGTTAACTTCTCGTTTCCGATAATTTATTTTCCAAACGCGTTGATCTCGAAATGACTTTTTTCACATTTGCGTGCAGTCTAACTCAAAAAACATAGAATCGATGATTATGAAAATTGAGAGTATGATTCCTTATAAAATTACGAATTATATGAACCAACTTGTAAGATGATCTTATGATTTTGAGGGTCTTTTTCTTTGCATAATTAGAGAAAAAAATCGTTAAAATCTAAGTAAATTGTTCCAACGCCAACAAAATTTTTAATTTTCATTATTTTCACCTACATTGAGGCTCATATTCTTAGAAAATAAGTTATTAATTAACAAAACATTTTTGATTTCAGATGAAAATTGGAATGGCTACACTGCATGCAAGTGGAGAACTATACTCAGAACCTTCAGCGGACATCATAGCGTAACATTGTTATTTTTGGCTGAAATTATAAAAAAATCACAAAAACTTCTCGAAATATGAATGAAATGATGTCAAAATTTTATTAAATTCTAATTAATTCTTTCCACCGAAAAAAAAAATCCCAAAAAATCAGTGCCAAACAGCCTCCTAATGTGGTTTCTCCCCTTAAATAACTTGATCGCTCTAATCATTCGATCCTCTACTACTATTCTCCAGGTACAGTGGGTAGAGGCTGAAATATTACTGTATCTCATAGCTACCTACCAGAACCCCTAGGAGAGCGTTAAAGATAAACACCAGTCCTAATTGTCCAATTGTAACGTGACCTGTTTCGATATTACATACAAAAATAACCATTATTTCAGTATACATATAATTCTAAAACGATGCTTTGCTGATTAACATTGTTCTTATGTGAGAAACATAATATAAATGTGAAATTAATACTGTAACTAATTGAAAGAAATGTAGCGCATGGTCAGGATGTACCAGTAAACCTATCATTATAAAATTACTACAGCAAATTAATTAGAACATATAAATAAAGCGTGTTAATTGAATCTTCGATATATGTTAGCACTAAAATTCAGGCACTAGTTGATTTGTTATAAACAAATTTAGAAATGTAATTGTTACCTGTAACATAATTAGTCAGAAAATGTTATATTAAGTCTTAACTAAGTTGAAAATAGGTTCACCTTGTTTAGCATTGAGATTGTAAATTTTAAGCAATGTGTAGCTCATATTCGGTTTAACTTTTAATTGTGATTTTACATAAAATTGTAATTTTAATTGTAGGTAATTGTTAACAAAAGTATAAATAGAGGTCACGCAGGCGCCTTGGGGCACTCGTTTTTTGGCTAGGGTTGCGAGCAAATGTATTGTAGGCTCACTCGTTTGTTGATTGTTATGAACTCTGTGTCGTTTGATGTCAACTTTGGGTACATGTGATGTAACCGGTAGAGTTCACCAGACTCGGACACCAGAGTCCTGGAAATATATTGGTATTAAAACTGCACTGTACTTTGGAATTTATTTGGGAGTCTTCCGCAATCCTTTTCATAGGCTGCACAGCGACGAAACGTGAATCCGGGAATTTTACAAAACCCCGAGAACTAAACAACTCTCAATGTTGGTAGAATTGACGTGAAAACAACAGCGCATCGACTGGGCATTTCACTCAGAACAACGCGTAGGTGGGAAAATATAAACATCTCAAGGCACAGAAGTTGGTTCGGCCCTCGCTGTTTTCAAAAAACTCTTTATTCATCTAGAGTATCACTATTTCCAAAACTAATTTTACTCACTCTCGCGGATTCTTAAACACTCTGGGAGTGTCTCATTAATTTAATACGATGAGGGGACAGACGTTGCGGGGAAGCGATATGTAAACGTGCAGATGGCAATGGTGTCGCGTACACAAGGTATTAAAGAGCAGTGCATTGCCGGAGCTGTCATTTGCACTCAGGTGATTCATTTGTAAAGGTTTCTGGCGTTATTATGGCCGAATGACGGAATTAACCGATTTTGAATGCTGAAGTTGGAGCTAGACGCATGGGAAATTCCATTTCGAAAATAGTTAGCGAATTCAATATGCCGAGATCCACAGTGTCAAGGGTGTGTCGACTATGTCAAATTTCAGGCATTATCTGTCGCTACGGACAACGCAGTGGCCGACGGCCTCCACTTAACGACCGAGAGCAGCGGAGTTGGCGTAGAGTCGTCAGTGCTACCAGACAAGCAATACCGCAGAAATCAGTGTGGGACGAACGACGAACATACCTGTTAGGACAGTGCGGAAATTCGGCGTTAACGGGATGGGGCAGCAGAGACTCGACGCTTGTGCGTCTGCCAGCAGCACGACATCGCCTGCAGCGCCTTTCCCTGTGCTCGCGTCCATTTCGATTGGACCCTAGACGACTGAAAAACTGTGGCCTGGTCAAACGAGTCCCGATTTCAGATAGTAAGAGCTGACGGTAGGGTTCGAGTGTGGCGCAGAACCTACAAAGGCATGGACCCAAGTTGTCAACAAGGCATCGTTCAAGCTGCTGCTGGTTCCATAATGGTGTGGACTGTGTTTACATGGAGTGGACTGGGTTCTTTGGATGTTCGCTTACTTGGAGACCATTTGCAGTCATTCATGGACGTCATGTTTCCGGACAACTATGGAATTTTTATGGGTGAGAATGCACCATGTCACCGGGTCACAGTTGTTCGCGACTGGTTTGAAGATCATACTGGACAAATCGAGCTAATGGTTCTCTCCCCAGGTTGTCCGACATGAATCCCACCAATTTATGCGACATAATCGGGAGGTCAGTTTGTGCAGAAAATCCTTCATTGGAAAACACTTTCTCAGGTATGTACGGATATAGAGGCAGTATGGCTCAGTATTTCTTAAGGGGACTTCCAACGATTCTTTGAATCCGTGCCACGCAGTGTTTCTGCACTACGCCAGGCAAAAGGTTCAAATGGTTCAAATGGCTCTGAGTACTATGGGACTTCACATCTTACAAGGGAACCTCCCCATCGCATCCCCCTCAGATTTAGTTATCACATCTTACAAGGGAACCTCCCCATCGCACCCCCCTCAGATTTAGTTATAAGTTGGCACAGTGGATAGGCCTTGAAAAACTCAACACAGATCAATCGAGAAAACGGGAAGAAGTTGTGTGGAACTACGAAAAAATAAGCAAAATATACAAACTGAGTAGTCCATGCGCAAGATAGGCAATATCAAGGGTGAGGTGAGCTCCGGAGCGCCGTGGTCCCGTGGTTAGCGTGAGCAACTGCGGAACGAAAGGTCCTTGGTTCAAGTCCTCCCTCCAGCGAAAAGTTTTATTTTTTATTTTCAGTTTATGTAACAAACTCTTATGTTTTCATCACTTTTTTAGGAGTGATCATCACATCCACAAGAAAACCGAAATCGCGTAAGGTAGAAGAATCTTTTTACCATTCCCAAGTGTACAAGTTAGGTGGGTCGATAATATATTCCTGTCATGTGACGCACATGCCGTCACCAGTGTCGCATAGAATATATCAGACGCGTTTTCCTTGGAGGAATCGGTTGACCTATGACCTTGCGATCAAATGTTTTCGGTTCCCATTGGAGAGGCACGTCCTTTCGTCTACTAATACCACGGTTTTGCGGTGCGATCGCAAAAAAACAGACACTAAACTTATTACAGTGAACAGAGACGTCAATGAACGAACGGACAGATCATAACTTTGCGAAAATAAAGAAATTAAACTTTTCACTGGAGGGAAGACTTGAACCAAGGACCTCTCATTCCGCACCTGCTCACGCTAACCACGGGACCACGGGATCACTGCGCTCATGAGCTCACATAAGCCTTGATGTGCCTATCTTAGGCATGGACTACTCAGTTTGTATATTTTGCTTGTTTTTTCATAGTTCCATACAACTTCTTCCTGTTTCCTCGGTTGATCTGTGTTCAGTTTTTCAAGGCCTATCCAGTGTGCCAACTTATATCTAAATCTGAGAGGGGTGCGATTGGGAGGTTCCCTTGTTAGGTCATCAGTCCCCTAGAACTTAGAACTACTTAAACCTACCTAACCTAAGGACGTCACACACATTCATGCCCGAGGCAGGATTTGAACCTGCGACCATAGCAGTCGCGCGGTTCCAGACTGTAGCGCCTAGAACCGCTCGGCCACTTCGGCCGGCCCAGGCAAAAGGAAGTCCGATACGATGTTAGGAGACATCCGACGACTTTTCTCGCCTCAAGGTATATAGCTTTTCTGAAATATTCGATGTTATGCAAATACAACTGCATTCCCTGTCAGGACTGAGTTTGTTCTATTTTGTTATCATGCCAAGGAACGTGGACCAAAGAATTGGTGGATTGCATTCTCCGTCACTTGTTGATTTGTTCGCATTTGATATTGTATTTATTTATTCATACAACAAATGTTCTAGATTTAGGGGTAAATGTCTTTTATAAATGTTTACCATTATGTACGCACACACACACACACACACACACACACACACACACACACACACACACACGCACGCACGCACACGCACACACACTTACTTGAAGTGGAGAAAATGTAACAGTAATATTTCTGTAAATAAATTATTTTCTTTTGATAATGAGATTTCCACTCTGCAGTGGAGTGTGCGTTGATATGAAAATTCTTGGGAGACTAATACTGCGTGCCGGACCGAGACTCGAACTCGGGACCTTTGCCTTTCGCGGGCAAGTGCTCTACCACTTTTTTTTTTTTTTTTTGGCAAGCTTGCTATTCTCTTTTAATTTCTAGTTCTTTTTATGCTATATGGTTCAAATTCTCTTTAAAGAACTGAAGCGATTAACATCCAACAAAGTGATTTTTTCTAAGATAAGAGACCAACGTGGAATAAAATTTACTGATTTCTTGCAGCCACTTGAAGCATTGAGTGTCGATTTTTTTCCGAGGTCATGACCCCCCAACCGATTCACATAGCCAAATCTAACATAGCAAAAGCGTACGATTTTATTTTATTGTATGGCTAGGGTCCCCGTCGGGCAGGCCGTTCGCCGAGTTCCGGTCTTTCAATATGACGCCACTTCGTCGACCTGCAGTCGATGAGGATGATAAGATGATGATAAGGACAGCACAACACCCACTCCCTGGGAGGAGAAAATTTCCCGACCCAGCGGGAATCGAACCCGGGCCCAGAGCATTGACAATCCGTCACGCTGACCATTTTTTTTTAAAAATGAAATGCATCCTCTGCCAAAAAGAAAGAAAACAAAAGATTTTAAAACAAATCACAAATTGAAAGGAACAGGGATGTTGTTTTTATTTATTTATTTATTTATTTTCAAGAAGGATCACTCTGTTAAAAGGAACATATAGACCATTTCATCGTATAGTATGTGCATTACATAGTGAGTGGTGAGAGAAGCGTGAGGTTCATCATCAGCTGTCAAATGTGCACACCGACTGCACCCGGCACATTCCAACTGCGTGGGGGGTCAAGGAAGACTGCCTGAAGATAATTGGCAAAGGTTTTCCGATAGTGAGACCATCTATGAACCTCACTGTGGGCTTGCTGCAAGAAATACCCAAAGTCAAGTCGCGACGTGGCAGTATCCCCATAGAGGTACGCGATCGTCCAACCTTTGATCCAGATGATCGACTGTGATTTAGTCGCCGGAAAGTAGTCACTCTCCGGACGTAAGAAGGAAGCAGGTGTAATATGTTGCGGGGTCACACGGAGGTAGCAAGCCACCATCTGTCTTCCTAGGAGCCAGACGTCCTCCACCGCGATACAAGTTAAGCGGTGATGGTCGTCATCCACTTGGTGACATTTCGGGCATAGTGGAGTGTCCACTAGTCCAATTGCATGGAGCCGTTGGTGGGTGTTGAACTTGCCACAGGTGACAGAGAACCACAGTGCCCGAACGAAGGTAGGAAAGAATTTTTGGTGCACATGTCTCCAAATCTTCGGCCAATGCAACCTGGGGTGTTTCAGTTCAATTACATTACAACTTATCCGTCGTAGCAGCCAAACATAAAAATCCTTCGCGCATGGCGGTCTCGTGCGCGGAAGCTCGTCTCTGATATAACTAAGTTCCACGATAAATGTTGAGACATGCGCAAAATGTGGCGTAATGTTGCCCACCGCCACCGGAGGTGTGAGGGACGCTGGAACCAGGAGATCCAGTAGGCGGGATGTAAGGGAATCACGCCCGCTACGCCATTGCTTATACATTGTGGCTAGAAGGAGCGCCGTCGCACGGCAGTGAACATTCGTAAGTCCGAGTCCCCCCTTGTCCGTAGGGAGAGTGAGCGTTTCGTATCGCACCTTGAGGGGCGATCCAATCATCACGAAATAGCCTAGTGCTGATTGAAGTCGACGTCCGAGCGTGAGTGGTAGGGGCAGGATCTGCGAAATATGCACCATTCGAGAAGGGTAGTTAACTGCTGCAGTATGTTTTACAGATGAGGTAAAGTCTATGCCGAGATAGCGGAATCGTTGCACATAAGGAAACGGACTGATTTCTTCCGGCGTAAGGCCCATTCCCACCGGCATTGCCGCCGATTTGTTCATGTTCACTGCACTACCCGCCGTCACACTGTGGTCCAACAACAGTTCAAGGACCGTCTTCACCTCTTTCTCAGAACGAACGAGCAGCAGGAGGTCGTCCGCATAGGCACGACATTTGAAGGTGTAGCCCCGTAGTTCCACCCCAGAAAGAGAATTGGTGAGCCTCCCAATTAATGGTTCCAACGCTATCGCGAACAGCAGCATCGAAAGAGGGCAGCCCTGGCGAATGGATCGTCGAATTTGAATGGGCCCTGCTATACGCCCATTAACCTGTACCAAGGATTGTGCGCCCCCGTAAATTCTTCTAATGAGACCAGGAAAACGGTCTGGAAAACCCATTTGTTCCAGTACAGCATACAGATAGTTGTGGCGCACCTTATCAAAAGCACTGTCAAAATCAACCGCCACCATCGCCGCTTTAAGCCGGCACTCCTCCGCCAGCGCTATCACATCACGGCATTCGCCAGTAGCTGTTTGCACATTCACCGATCCACCCGGTGTCGTCTGTTCCGGAGAGAGAACGCTACGAATTAACATACGACATCGGGACGCTAGCAACCGTGCAAAGATCTTATAGTCGGCATTAAGCAGGGTGATGGGGCGATAATGTGTGACCGTAATTCCTGGCTTCGGTTTATGTACTGGCACCAGGAGGCCTTCCATAAAAGCCGGTGGAATAGGCGCATCGGAATTTAACATCTCGTTGTACATTTCCGTCCATCGCGGTGCCATTTCGTTGCGAAATTCGCGATAGAATTCAGCAGGAAGCCCATCAATGCCTGGGGACCGATTCAACGCACCTTGTGCGATCGCATCATGTACTTCCTCACAGCGAATGGCTTCCAGTAAGGTTCCCGCGACTTCCACCGTCAGTGTACGGGAGACGGACGTGGCTATACGGTCGAGGTCATCGAAAGAGGCTGCTTCTTCCCGATAGATGTGTTGGTAATGGTCGACGAATGCAGAGACAATGTCCGCTTGACGCGTCACTCTTCGGTCTTCGCGGGTGATTAACTCCCGTACCAAAACGCTTCGTCGGTGCTTTCGTTCATTCACGACGTGGTGCATGGAAGGAATCTCGTGCCGTACCGTATCGTGACATCTGGCGCGCACCATGGTTCCCTGAAGATGTTTCCGAGCTAAAGCCACTAGTTTAGCTTTTATCCTTTTGCGTTCGATCCAGATGTCCTGTCCCGGCGGGCCATCATCCAGGTCGCGCAGTGCTGCAAAATAAAAGTCGGTGGTACGGCGGCGCCATTCTGCCATTTCCCTGCTATATGAGATGAACGTACGGCGAAGTGCCGGTTTAGCACAAGTCAGCCACCAATCAAGCTTCGTCGCATACCTTCCAACCCTTCGCTCGCACATCGTCCATGTCTCAAGGATCCGTTGACGGCATTCAGGATCATGTAGATGTTGAATGTTTAGTTTCCACGGGGCCTTACTGTTCCACATCTATCTACGGGGAAGAAGCACCGTACAGATGTGAGCGCTGTGATCGGAAAATGCCAATGGCCAGCGTTCCGCGTCCTGGACATCATTTGCATGAGCCCATGAGATATAAATGCGATCTAATCTGCTCGCCGAATGACTTGTCACATAGGTGTATCCCGGTGCAGCTCCATGTCGTAATTCCCACGTGTCACTAAGTACAAGGTCGTTGACAACGATTCGCAATTCCTGGCTGATGTTTGCTTGCGGCCATTGGTCTTTCTGGCTGAGAACACAGTTGAAATCTCCACCAATTATTACACATTCAGAACGTCCATGGAATAGTGGAGCAATGTCTTCTGCATAAAATCGCGCCCTTTCCCGCCGCCGATTGTTTCCCGACGGTGCATAAAGATTGATGATTCGTGTCCCAAACGTCGTGAAAGCCATTCCCCTGGCCGACGGAAGATAACACACGTTTTCCACTGGGAAGCCATCTCGCACGTAAACTGCCACCCCACTCCCATTGTGATCTCCATGTGACGAATAGGATTGGCAGCCTGCGATGTATGGGAGTGCAGCTATGTGGACTTCCTGCAGCAAAGCAATATCCACATCAGATGCCCAAACCGTTTCCTTCAATAGGTGTATTTTGGCCGGTGAACGCACATAATTGATATTTAATGTCGCAATACGGTTCGCATGGCGTTGAATCCCACTCTGTCGAGGCGCAAAAACATCTCCCTGCACCGGCGCCGGGGGTTGAGTTAGAAGACGTTCTCTCGCCCCTCTCCCTTCACCTTCAGCAATTATTAGTCCGTCTTCGTGAGTGACGGCTGTCTCTGTATGACGTCCGGCGCCTCCTCAATATCCTCATACGACATCTTTTCAGGCTGTGATATATTCGTGTCCATAGCCACAGCATCTGCGTCTGGAGAGCCAACTGGCTGTGATTTCTCTTCAGCATCACCACGTACCGGTACCGTCAATGTGACAGACCGCTGTGGGTCGGATCGAACAGTTCCCAGTGCCTCATCCTGTTTCGTAGAGGCTGTTGTGTCGTCTTGGTCCACAGGCACATCGTCGTCGGGGCAAGGGGAGTCATCCCGAGGAGATGTCGTGCGACGCCGCCGTTTCCTCCTTTTCGGGGAACGCTGTTTGCGTGATCTTCCGTCCGTGTCCTCAGATTGCAGGGAATCACGGCTGCCCGAAAGAAAAGCATCCGTAGGAACTGGAAGTGTTTCGAGTCCCATCGTTGAACTTGGCGGGAGTTCGGTCGAAACTAATGATGTCGTCTCAGAGTGCGTTTCAGACGGAACAGCATCCGTAGTGGCTGGAACTGCTTCTTGTACTATCGGTGTGCTTGGTGGGAGTTCGGTCTCATCTGATGTTGTCGCCGTAGATTTTATGCTCGACGGAGCAGCATGCTCTGTCATCCCGACGTCTGCGACAAGGTTTCGGAGAGTGCCATCTTGATCTTCCACCGGGGCTGTGTCCTTTCGGTCATCAGCGGACGCAGTGAGGACTTTGGCACAGGTGATCGGTAGTACTGTCATCGCCGGCGACGGCTCCCGCACATCTGAAGGCAGTTGCGTAATCCGCCGTTGCATACAGTTCGACCTGAGGTGTCCCTCCTGGCCACATCCAGAACATGTACGTGGTTGACCATCGTAAATCACCACCGCCCAACAACCACCAATTGTCAGATAGGACGGTACATGCTTCTGAAGATCAATAGTGATCTGCCGCACTCCGTTAAGAACGGGGTATGTGGCGAATTGTGTTCAGCGTTCTGCTGTGTGACCATGTACTGTGCCATATGGCTTAAAAGCCTCGATAACTTCGTCAGCCGGGAGCTCAAATGGCAGCTCAAAAACACGTATTGTCCGTATACCCAGACCAGCATGTTCTACAGTTACCGTGCCGACGTTCCCGTCACTATGGCAAAATCGGAGACCTGCTTTTGTCGCCTGTAGAATTCTCTCACACGCCGCGTCATTTATCATCTTAACATACACCGTGGGACTAACGATGGATAGGTGAATTCCGATAATATCGTTTGGCGGTATCTTGACGTCCTCTCGAATGAATCGTTCCACTGCTAAAGCCTTTGGTCGTTCGTAGTCTTTGCAGAAATTGAATCGTAATGTAGTTTTCCTGTAGTTGTTCGCCATGATCGTTGTTACTAGCCCGCGTGCAGACTAAGTTCACAAGTAAACAAACACTCGCACACGCCGCACAGGCGGAAGTATCGGACCTCCGCTTCGCACGGCTGCTAGCGCCGAACTGCCACTGAGCTACCCAACTCACGGCCCAGCCTCACACCTTCACTTCTGCCAGTACCTCGTCTCTTACCTTCCAAACCTTACAGGAAACTCTTCTGCGAAACCTTGCAGATCTAGCACTCCTGTAAGAAAGGATATTGCGGAGACATGGCTTAGCCACAGCCTGGGCGATGTTTCCAGAATGAGAATTTCACTCTTTTTTTATTTTCTTTTGGCTTTACCTACAAGAGAGCTTACACTACTTCCAGTACGTATTGTACACTTCCTTTTTCAAGTCGGCTGTTTCACATGGTCTAAAAATTCTGTGACTGAATAGAAATAGCGCTTAAATAAGATTGACTAGAGTTTTACTTAAAAGTAAGAATGATGAAATAATTTCTTTTTTATTTTGAAGACTGTTATAAATTTTTATCACACTAGTTGTATTGGAATTTTATACCTTAATGTCCTTACTGACTGGATATGGAATTTTCTCTGTTGTCTTATACCGTATTCACAAACACGAAGATTTTACTTATGTATCCTACAGATCGGAAAACATAACTAGCGTATGGGCAAAGGTGGAAATGTGCGTTTTAACAACGCTAACGAAGGAATTTTACGCCCACCCATTTTCGTATACAGACTGTGTGCTCTCGAGCCACACAACTGCTACCGTTGAGCGCTGAAGTCGTGGACCACGGTAACCAGCAAATCTCACGTAACTCGGGCGCTGTGTGTTGTGCGGCTGGTTTTAAGGGACCAGCACACTTTTGTAACCACCCCCTACCTAACCGGACTATTAGACTGGGATGTAAATGACTGTGATCGCGTGTGCCTAATGAAATTTTACAATGAGTAAGGCTATCGTTACCGAAAAAAATAATACTGATTAGTAGGAGGAGAGTGTAAAACGGACCGTTCTGAAGGAAGAATCTATTCTAAACCTAATCTAAATATAGTTTTAAAATGGTGGAATATAGTGCAGTTGCTCACAAGCCACATAGGAGGGTACCGCATAATATTTAGTACACAAATAGTGGTTAGCAAAAGAAAAAGGATAATCAAACGGTCACCAGCCCATTAGGGCAATGAATACAGAAAATAATAAGAAAGGTAATGGCAAAGAAAATTAAGCAAATAGTCATTGGCGTCGCAACAGAAGTTTGTCACGCTTTTCTGTAGCACAGCAGTTCACGAGAAAATAAATAAATCAGGAAGCACTGAGTCTGCAGTTACTTATTGTGAAATCCTAAATTTTGAAAGTAAAGTTAAATGAAGTTGTTGATTAAATAAACAGAAACTTTTTTATGTAAAAAATGACTTTCAGTAACCTCACCGTAATGTAATGCAAAATTTGGAAAAAGGCAAGCAATTTACTTTTAACTATTCAAAGATTGAAATGAATTTATTTTAAGCAACTGATCTACTTGTAACACAAGAACAATAAAACATATGGTACCAGAATTTTACGTTACTTTGAATGAGTGAAGTTAATACTCAAAACTGCAAATTAGTTTAGCCTCTGTTACGAAATACAAGAGTGGACACTTACTGAGGCAGCAAAATTTAGACTGAAACTGGTCATTAGGGAACAAACAAAACTGGCAGTAAATAGTTAATCAGTTTTTCTTAATTTGGTGACACTCTGTGACTGCATGGAAAGGAAAGGGACCCTGCTTGGTAATAATCTCTGAGGAGAATGACAACACAAGAGCCCTACAAGTTTTAACTGTTGCAGTTTATTATTCAAGAAAGTTAGTTGGTAAAGTTTGTGAAAGAAATTCCACTGGATAACGACTATACAATATTAGTTATGCTTTGTCAGTTAACAGTCTTACGAAGTTGTAGCTGTGCAGACGACGGAGAATGTAGCCGACAACAGTGCTGAGCTACCATGTTGTTGTTGCTGTTGCTGTTGCTTCTCTATGAGAACCCCGAGTCGTCTCCACAGCCACGGATAATTGTCGGACGGCAACAGTTAGGACTGCAGCTTCCTCCACCTGTCCACTGCTACCCTGCTCTCAATACATGCGGGTTAAGGAATTAGGCGCGCATAAACGAGTGCGAGCATAGCTGGACCCCGCTTCTGCGGCAGCTCCCAACAAACACTTCCGCACTCGTTCATGGCTCGGGCTGCTCTGCTTCCTCTCTGCTCTCCATACGCAACGATAAACAGCGGCACACAACAGAGGAAAGTCCACTGGACCTGACGGGATACCAATTCGATTCTACACAGAGTACGCGAAAGAACTTGGGCCCCGTGTACCGCAAGTCTCTAGAGGAACGGAAGGTTCCAAATGATTGGAAAACAGCACAGGTAGTCCCAGTCTTCAAAAAGGAACATCGAGCAGATCCGCAAAACTATAGACTTATATCTCTGACGTCGATCTGTTGTAGAATTTTAGAACATGTTTTTTGCTCGCGTTTCATGTCGTTTCTGGAAACCCAGAATCTACTCTGTAGGAATCAACATGGATTCCGGAAACAGCGATCGTGTGAGACCCAACTCGCTTTATTTGTTCATGAGACCCAGAAAATATTAGATACTGGCTCCCAGGCAGATGCTGTTTTCCTTGACTTCCGGAAGGCGTTCGATACAGTTCCGCTCTGTCGCCTGATAAACAAAGTAAGAGCCTACGGAATATCAGACCAGCTGTGTGGCTGGATTGAAGAGTTATTAGCAAACAGAACACAGCATGTTGTTCTCAATGGAGAGACATCTACAGACGTTAAAGTAACCTCTGGCGTGCCACAGGGGAGTGTTATGGGATCACTGCTTTTCACAATATATATAAATGACCTAGTAGATAGTGTCGGAAGTTCCATGCGGCTTTTCGCGGATGATGCTGTAGTATACAGTGAAGTTGCGGCATCAGAAAATTGCAGCGAAATGCAGCGGATAGGCACTTGGTGCAGGGAGTCGCAACTGACCCTTAACATAGACAAATGTAATATATTGCGAATACGTAGAAAGAAGTATCCTTTATTGTATGATTATATGATAGCGGAACAAACACTGGTAGCTGCTACTTCTGTAAAATATCTGGGAGTGTGCGTACGGAACGATCTTAAGTGGAATGATCATACAAAATTAATTGTTGGTACGGCGGGTACCAGGTTGAGACTCATTGGGAGAGTGCTTAGAAAATGTAGTCCATCAACAAAGGAGGTGGCTTACAAAACACTCGTTCGACTTATACTTGAGTATTGCTCATCAGTGTGGGATCCGTACCAGGTCGGGTTGACGGCAGAGATAGAGAAGATCCAAAGAAGAGCGGCGCGTTTCGTCACAGGGTTATTTGGTAACCGTGATAGCGTTACGGAGATGGTTAGCAAAATCGAGTGGCAGACTCTGCAAGAGAGGCGCTCTGCAACGCGGTGTAGCTTGCTGTCCAGGTTTCGAGAGGGTGCGTTTCTGGATGAGGTATCGAAGATATTGCTTCCCCGTACTTATACCTCCCTAGGAGATCACGAACGTAAAATTAGAGAGATTCGAGCGCGCACGGAGACTTTCCGGCAGTCGTTCTTTTCCGCGAACCAAACGCGACTGGAACAGGAAAGGAAGGTAATGACAGTGGCTCGAAAAGTGCCCTCCGCCACACACCGTTGGGTGGCTTGCGGAGTATAAATGTAGATGTAAATGTACCGCCATTTCGTCGTTGTTATCGATACGTTTGAACATAGTTCCCTTGTCGATTATCCAGCAATGTACACTATTTACATAAAATTACAATCAATTATATATATTCACAAAGAAATACTCTACGACATCCATTACATATTAAATATAAGTTCTGCAATAAAGCTTGCAGATTCAGAATTAGCAGTTTATTACAGTTTGTCACCAGATATTAAATGGCGAAAAATTTTGGATTGTGCAGAAAATATTTTATCTGCATTTTTGGTGTTACACTTTCATGATTTATTGACAGTGCTAGTTCGTGAATCCTTCAGTATATCAAAGCGATCTCACACAATCAATAATATTGCCAAAGTTACTGTTTGACAACGCGGTTTTACAAGTTTAAGACGAAGACTAAATACAAAGCGTGTGCTGCTATTAACGTAGCCAGGAGAGAGTCACATGGAATCGGCCGACTCGCAGTATCGCCACTACTGTGATCGCCCTTTCCGCCTCCGAGTAGCAGACGTGTACAGTAATCCGAAGAAAGCTTGCACTGGAGTCGGGTGTTTTCTTCCTCCCGTCAGTGTTTTCTCTGCTCTGAGAGCTTGATGGTGACTGCTGTAGATCTTAGTGCACAGAAGACTCAGTGAATGCCATAAGGCGCAAAAAGTAGAAGCAACAGGTGTACTCTCTTCTTTATCCTGTCCTTGACGCACCATCTCAAGAATGCAGTAAATTGTGCACAGTTCCATACTTAGTAAAAATCTCACTGGATGTACCCAGAAAGCTTAAATCCAAGAGTGTAAAAACATCATTTTATGTGCACAACGCTGTTGGACACTTTTTGCCCAACGATAAAGACAGCACTCAAGCTTTGGAAAAAGAGTGGAATACGTAAAATTACTTGTAATATTGGCAAATTCTATATAGGCCAGCAGTCTGACAGGGCAACATATACCCGGTTGAAGGAACTCCACAAAAGCTGGAAACTTAGAAAAGGAGGCTCTACTTTTGCAGACCACATGCCTAAAGAAGGCCGTAGTTACAAGGTGAAACATGAAGTATTACGCCACATCTGTAAAGGAAGGAAGACAGGCTATCTTGAAATAATGGAAATTAATAAACACATGTCCATCAACCAAGCTTAGTATTGAAAGACCAGGCACAGCTCGCCGACTCGCCACTTCTAACTGCAGACATTACTCGTAATCCCATCCAGGCCATGTTGTAAATTATCCCTCTTACTCGCATGCTCCATTTCATTTATTTCAGCTACTGTAATTTCTTTCGTTGTGTTAAGAAGTTTCTTTATTTTGTATAATCAAAAGGGTTCAAATGGTCTAAGCACTATGGGACTTAACATATGAGGTCATCAGTCCCTTATACTTAGAACTACTTAAACCTAACTAACCTAAGGACATCACACACATCCATGCCCGAGGCACGATTCGAACCTGCGACCGTAGCAGCAGCGCGGTTCCGGACTGAAGCGCCTAGAACCGTTCGGCCAAAACGGCCGGCTCTTTTGTATAATAACAGCTGCCTCACCCACCTGATTAATATCACTATTACATCTTATATGTTTGTAATTTAGGACATATTAAAGACAAGTTTATTTTGTTCAGCCACATCTTTATAATATGCCCTCAGAGTTTATTATTCAATTATTTTCTTGTATGTATAACTTGCAATTTGTCTAATTTTCTTAGTTAAACAATCTTACATCGTATTTGGATTGAAGTAATCCCTCTTGTTTTATTCCTAATTCGAACATTAAAATTTTCATCTCGGGGAATGGAGATACTGTCTGTATGCTTTAGTTTAAAATCTTTGATCCAGAAAAATTGCACTGCCCCACATAGTATCGTTGTACCTGATGATAGCGTAACAGACGAAAACCGGTTCGTGTAGCAAATAATAAATATTGTAGAATATTACACCAGTGTTTTGTCTGTTTCATTCATATTCTATAGTTTTTGCTCAAACAGCAGTGGTTTCGCGTTCTGAAGACCAACGGTTATCGCATTCGGCTCCTCTTGCAGCTTAGAGTCTCGTTACAGTTTTTCTGTTCATAGCCTTGGATGGAGAAGCGTAATGACGCCCGCGATAAAGCGCCGCCGTTTTAACACGGCGCGAGCAACTTTTTCGGGCAGGAATGTTTTAACAGCCTGTTGGATGCTGCAAGCCACCTTCGACATCGTCATGCTGGATGCCGTAAGCCACCTTCGATATCGCCATGTAGTAAAAAGTCATCGCGAGCACTGTCCTTTGTCGCTTCGAGCGGTCTCTCACGAGAGCAATGACCTCTCTGGTTTATAAAAAAAACTTCCATCCAATAGCATCTCCAGGGCAGAGTTAAATATAACTAACAGCACCTGGTTCACTACTGTGTAACCATTACTTGTTCAGTAATTTATTAACAATGTCTCATTCGGGGGGACGACAGTTCAAATCCACGTCCGGCCATCCTGATTAAAGTTATCCGCAATTTCCCTAAATAGCTTCAGGATAATTAAGGTATGGTTCCTTTGGGAAGGCACGAACGACTTCCTTCCTGGTTCGTTCCCTAATATGATGGGATCGATGACCTCACTGTTTGGCCCCCACCCACATATCAACCAACCAACCAACCTGGCCTTACATTTCAGCAGGATAATGCCTGCCCGCACACGGCGAGTGTTCCCACTGCTTGTCGTCGTTATTGCAATCCTTGCTTTGGCCAGCACGGTCGCCATATCGCTCACGAATCGAGAACGTCTGGAGCACTGCGAACATTGGGCTCTCATCCAGCTCGGGATTTTGACGATCTAACGCTCCAGCTGGACAGAATTTGACACGATATCCGTCAGGAGAACATCAAACGACTCTTTTAATCAGTTACAAGCTTGCAGAAGGGCCAGAGGTGGTCCAACGCGTTACAGACTTGCTCAATTTGTGAAGCTCTTTCTGTTGAATAAATCGTCCAATTTTTCCGAAACAGTTTTCTCTTGTTTGTCTGTATTTATACCTCATATCCACCGATTTCGCCCCATCCGCATGATTCCTTCGTGGTGCGTCGGTACTTTTTTTTCTGTTAGAGTGTATATGTGATGTGAAGTGACAGTAATGTTACATCATAGATATACAGTGTAGGACTATGTAGTCCTACACTACAGACCATTAAAATTGCTACGCCAAGAGAAAATGCAGATGATAAACGTGTATTCATTGGACAAATATATTATACTAGAACTGACATGTAATTACATTTTCACGCAGTTTGGGTGCATAGATCATGCGATATCAGTACCCACAACAACCACCTCTGGCCGTAATAGCGGCCTTGATACGCCTGGGCATTGAGTCAAACAGAGCTTGGATGGCGTGTACAGGTACAGTTGCCCATGCAGCTTCAACACGATACAACAGTTCATCAAGAGTAGTGACTGGCGTATTGTGACGAGCCAGTTGCTCGGCCACCATTGACCAGACGCTTTCAATTGGTGACAGATCTGGAGAATGTGCTGGCCAGGGCAACAGTCGAACATTTCCTGCATCCAGAAAGGCCCGTACAGGACCTGTAACATGCGGTCGTGCATTATCCTGATGAAATGTAGAATTTCACAGGGATCGAATGAAGGGTAGAGCTACGGGTCGTAACACATCTGAAATTTAACGTCCACTGTTCAAAGTGCCGTCAATGCGAATAAGAGGTGACCGAGACGTGTAACCAATGGCACCCCATACCATCACGCCGGGTGATACGCCAGCATGGCGATGACGAATACACGCTTCCAATGTGCGTTCACCGCGATGTCGCCAAACACGGACGGACCATCATGATGCTGTAAACAGAACCTGGATTCATCCGAAAAAATGACGTTTTGCCATTTGTGCACCCAGGTTCGTCGTTGAGTACACCATCGCAGGCGCTCCTGTCTGTGATGCAGCGTCAATGGTAAACGCAGCTATGGTCTCCAAGCTGATAGTCCATGCTGCTGCAAACGTCGTCGAACCGTTCGTGCAGATGGTTGTTGTCTTGCAAACGTCCCCATCTGTTGACTCAGGGATCGAGACGTGGCTCACTAACAGCGGATAAGATGCCTGTCATCTCTACTGCTAGTGACACGAGGCCGTTGGGATGCAGCACGGCGTTCCGTATTACCCTCCTGAACCCACCGATTCCATATTCTTCTAACAGCCATTGGATCTCGACCAACGCTAGCAGCAATGCGCGATACGCAATCGCGATAGGCTACAATACGACCTTTATCAAAGTCGGAAACGTGATGGTACGCATTTCTCCTCCTTACACGAGGTTCAAATGGCTCTGAGCACTATGGGACTCAACTGCTGTGGTTATCAGTCCCCTAGAACTTAGAACTACTTAAACCTAACTAACCTAAGGACATCACACACATCCATGCCCGAGGCAGGATTCGAACCTGCGACCGTAGCAATCCCACGGTTCCGGACTGCGCGCCTAGAACCGCGAGACCACCGCGGCCGGCTCCTTACACGAGGCATCATTACAACGTTTCACCAGGCAACGCCGGTCAACTTTTGTTTGTGTATAAGAAATCGGTTGGAAACTTTCCTCATGTCATCATGTTGTAAGTGTGCCACCGGCGCCAATCTTGTTTGAATGTTCTGAAAAGCTAATCGTTTGCATATCACAGCATCTTCTTCCTATCGGTTAAATTTCGCTTCTGTAGCACGTCATCTTCGTGGTGTAGCAATTTTAATGGCCAGTAGTCTATTTTAATACCTCGGTTAAATTAGTTTTTCTGTTGTGTAACTATGTCGCCAAGAAGGACGCTGAAGGATATTATGACTAATTTTGTCTCTGACCGAGTTTATTATGACTTCGTACTGTAATATTGGTTTATATTAAGTTGTTTTGAGGGCTTAGGGACAATTGTCTTAGTAAAATACTCCAAAAAGCATGTCGACTGACACTACTGAATGGTTTTTTGTTGTCTACAAGGCGAGTATGTGCAGCTCTACACGATAATATATCCCGTGCAAGTCTTTTCATCTGCGAGTAAGCGCTGCAGTGTACCCCCAGTTGAGTTGCTTACTGTTTTCATCCCTTGATTTCCCTCCGCAAGGTCTCCGCTACACTGTTCCTCCACAAACAAACTGACCAATCGCTGACGTCTCACGATGTGTTCTTATAACGTATCTCTTCCTTTAAACAAATTATAACGCAAATTTCTTTCTTCCCAAATTAGATTCAGTATCTTCTCACTAGTTAATTGATCCACCCATTTGATCCTCAACAGTCTTCTGTAGCACCACATTCGGAAAGTTTATATTCTCACCTTGTCTCTGCAGTTTATTGTCTATGTTTCACATCGCTCATGCCTATACTCTAATCTAGGCATGGGCAATCTTTCGTGAACTGCAGGCCTGATTTATATGCTTACTTAAGCTCGACGTTCGCCTCATCACGTGACGCGACAGCAGCGCTCCTAGGCATTAAATCAAAATTATAGTGTCCGTGACGTGAATGTTTATTGAATAACGCATCAGTGTGAATGGTATCCCTTTTCCGACACGGCAACCTAGCAAATTATATCTCAAAACTCGCCTTTCTGAGAAATCATTCATTTTATGTTCATCCCATCTTCAGATGTTTACATTTATTCACGCGCCGTGAACATTATTTCTTTACTTACGAGTTTTTATGATAGCTGTCTTAAAAATTTCCACTGCGAAATTCTGCACATCGATAGTAAAGAATAGATATTCAGGATATATCAAAGAGAATATCTGAGGATGGGATGCTAGGCATCTTGGAATGTCATCAGGGAAACACAGATGCCTGTAAAGTCACGGGAATCACCACGTTAAAAAGGCGATTACACGAAGATTTGATGTGGGATCTTGTCCACAGTCCATGTGATTCCGTGGACGAATTTCTTGAATTTATAGTGAGAGGCACGCTCATGCCTTGCTCATACTGTGGCATCAAGCAGTCAGACCTGCAAGATGAGTGGTCTGCCAAGCGAGTGGATTCATTTTTATTTATCAATTAACATGAGCTCTAGTACTCACAATTAAGTTACAAATTATTCTCCTGTTTGAATATTACGCAACGGAAACGAGTAACGCACATCTGACTATTAGTAATTTACACAACTCTGACTGTTCACTACGCACTGGCAATACCACATTTTCTTTCTCACCCAACGGCTTTGATCAACACGTGGCCATCGCACTGAATATGAATGGCGCACACATTATAAATTCTGGATATCATGACAACATACTATTCGAAGGAAAATGCCACCAATCTTTTTCTTTTCACTATCCTTTTTATTTCGATAAATTCTATAACCTAAACACACCATTACATTTTCTACAACAATTACACATGAGAAACTCCGCCCAGTGGGCATGGCTTTACATTGTTGATTCTCTATCTTATGGTCTCGTAATTATCTAACACTACAGTGCACTTTCTGGATAGGATGGTGGATCTTTTGCTATATCTCACACTTCGACTCTCACACCCATCAACACGAAAATTTCCTCCAGACCGAGCGGTACAAAAAGGAACATGCATAACCCACTGCCTCTGAAACTACCTTGCTACTCTCTCATGCAAACCACACATACTTTAATTACATGAAATACACCACACTGGCAACATGGAATACAACACAAGGAATAGTCGCAACGTTATAATCACATCACTTTCAGCTTTCCCACTTCAATTAGTATTCATCTCAGTTTCACACGACACTGCCCCACTTCGCAACTTTTATTTCCTACTATGAACTCTGGAGGATATATGCACGTCTTCCTGTGCAATGCAAGCCAAGTGGCGTTGCTGGATAGACGGCTGACTCACCTTGCTTCACTCTCAGAGTATTACAGTTTGAATCAAGCGTCACACAGAAACATAACATGCAAAGTAATATTAAGAACATATTCATCACACACGCGAGTCCTCAACTGATACCATGGACGAGTCTCATACACAGATTGAGACTCACACAGTACACACCACGTGGAAGTACTCGTCTCTAATTTCAAGTCCTGCACACGCCATTTCTTAAATATTTATAGTACACACGCCAGTAATTCAGCTTAACTTATGCACTCTGAAGAATTTCAACTTATTGCTAAACGTGGTTTCATTGTGACCGTTGGTCACTTCCGAAGATTACTACGATCCCCTTAATATTACCTGCCTGACATTTAATTCTCCCCACAAAAGTTACTGAAATAGAGAAATTATTATTCCAAACTACTCTTAAGTATTCCACATGCATACCATTCTCTCCACTCTTTTGTCTTTACAGAGCACACCTAAGACAGGTCTTACCAACACAAGATCCAGCGCCAGAGTGCTGAAACATGGCCGTTCTTCAGGTCAGCTCGCTCCTCCGTCAAGGTGGGGGATCACCTTGCTACCGTATTTGTCAGCCACATTTCAGGCGCTCAAAGCTCAGGTAAATTTCATCCCTTTTGGTTCCACCAAAGGTGACCAAAGGACCTTATCAAAGATGATCATATATTGCACATACACTATCTTCGGTTAGCAGACGACCATACATTCATTCATTTCGCAGATCTCACCAAACTGGACGTAGGGATTTATTTTGTGGGAGTGCACATGTGGTCAATAAATTGTCCTTCTTTCCAACACTGGTATCCGGCTTCGGTGTATTAAGTGAAATTATTATTACAAAAAAATATGTTGTTCGGACAAGAATAACGAAGAATGTTGTACCTATTTTCAATGTCGGGCGGTACTGTACCCTTTCAATAGAAAAATTAGAGAGGGCTTTGAAGTTCAGACCTCAGAGCAAACTAGGCGGTAGTTGGCAAAATGGAAATCCAGATAATCATCGCCAAAATAATAATTGTGAGAGAAATCAAAGGAATTCTCAGGGGGATAGTAGGTGGAATGGACAGAATGGTCGGAGAACGAACAGGAGTGATAACTTCCATGCATGGGAGTCAAGTAAGGAACGCAGATTTGACGTGGGAAATTTGGGCGAAGTGCAATCGCGCAACAACCGATCAGGAAACTGATGTTCGCCACATCTGAGATCTGGGGATGGCGATCTAAACAGGCGATGGAAAGGACTGGACATAATGGTAATGGTAGAAATGTTGATAGCTTTAGAGAAAGGTAACAATCATGTAATATGGAGTATGTTAAAGAGGAAGGCTATATAGGTGGCTCTTTCAATAAAAGCAGGCGCGAACACCGTTTGTGAGAGATTTAAGTAAAAGTAATGGGAATAAATTTGCGGATAATGATGCAAGTTATGAATGTGTAACGAATCAGTATATGAATGGTGTTGTTGTTGCGGTCTTCAGTCCTGAGACTGGTTTGATGCAGCTCTCCATGCTACTCTATCCTGTGCAATCTTCTTCATCTCCCAGTACCTACTACAGCCTACATCCTTCTGAATCTGCTTAGTGTATCCATCTCTTGGTCTACCTCTACGATTTTTACCCTCCACACTGCCCTCCAATGCTAAATTTGTGATCCCTTGATGCCTCAAAACATGTCCTACCAACCGATCCCTTCTTCTAGTCAAGTTGTGCCACAAACTTCTCTTCTCCCCAATCCTATTCAATACCTCCTCATTAGTTACGTGATCTACCCACCTTATCTTCAGCATTCTTCTGTAGCACCACATTTCGAAAGCTTCTATTCTCTTCTTGTCCAAACTACTTATAGTCCATGTTTCACTTCCATACATGGCTACACTCCATACAAATACTTTCAGAAACGACTTCCTGACACTTAAATCTATACTCGATGTTAAAAAATTTCTCTTCTTCAGAAACTATTTCCTTGCCATTGCCAGTCTACATTTTATATCCTCTCTACTTCGACCATCATCAGTTATTTTACTCCCTAAATAGCAAAACTCCTTTACTACTTAAAGTGTCTCATTTCCTAATCTAATCCCCTCAGCATCACCCGATTTAATTTGACTACATTCCATTATCCTCGTTTTGCTTTTGTTGATGTTCATCTTATATCCTTCTTTCAAGACACTGTCCATTCCGTTCAACTGCTCTTCCAAGTCCTTTGCTGTATCTGACAGAATTACAATGTCATCGGCAAACCTCAAAGTTTTTACTTCTTCTCCATGCATTTTAATACCTACTCCGAATTTTTCTTTTGTTTCCTTTACTGCTTGTTCAATATACAGACTGAATAACATCGGGGAGAGGCTACAACCCTGTCTCACTCCTTTCCCAACCACTGCTTCCCTTTCATGCCCCTCGATTCTTATAACTGCCATCTGGTTTCTGTACAAATTGTAAATAGCCTTTCGCTCCCTGTATTTTACCCCTGCCACCTTCAGAATTTGAAAGAGAGTATTCCACTTGACATTGTCAAAAGCTTTCTCTAAGTCTACAAATGCTAGAAACGTAGGTTTGCCTTTTCTTAATCTTTCTTCTAAGATACGTCGTAAGGTTAGTATTGCCTCACGTGTTCCAACATTTCGACGGAATCCAAACTGTTCTTCCCCGAGGTCCGCTTCTACCAATTTTTCCATTCGTCTGTAAAGAATTTGCGTTAGTATTTTGCAGCTGTGACTTATTAAACTGATAGTTCGGTAATTTTCACATCTGTCAACACCTGCTTTCTTTGGGATTGGAATTTATTATATTCTTCTTGAAGTCTGTGGGTATTTCGCCTGTCTCATACATCTTGCTCACCAGATGGTAGAGTTTTGTCATGACTGGCTCTCCCAAGGCCATCAGTAGTTCTAATGGAATGTTGTCTACTCCCGGGGCCTTGTTTCGACTCAGGTCTTTCAGTGCTCTGTCAAACTCTTCACGCAGTATCTTATCTCCCATTTCGACTTCGTCTACATCCTCTTCCATTTCCATAATATTGTCCTCAAGTACATCGCCCTTGTATAAACCCTCTATATACTCCTTCCACCTTTCTGCCTTCCCTTCTTTGCTTAGAACTGGGTTGCCATCTGAGCTCTTGGTATTCATACAAGTGGTTCTCTTCTCTCCAAAGGTCTCTTTAATTTTCCTGTAGGCAGTATCTATCTTACCCCTAGTGAGACAAGCCTCTATATCCTTACATTTGTCCTCTAGCCATCCCTGCTTAGCCATTTTGCACTTTCTGTCGATCTCATTTTTGAGACGTTTGTATTCCTTTTTGCCTGCTTCATTCACTGCATTTTTATATTTTCTCCTTTCATCAATTAAATTCAATATTTCTTCTGTTACCCAAGGATTTCTATTAGCCCTCGCCTTTTTACCTACTTGATCGTCTGCTGCCTTCACTACTTCATCCCTCAGAGCTACCCATTCTTCTTCTACTGTATTTCTTTCCCATATTCCTGTCAATTGTTCCCTTATGCTCTCCCTGAAACTCTCTACAACCTCTGGTTCTTTCAGTTTATCCAGGTCCCATCTCCTTAAATTCCCACCTTTTTGCAGTTTCTTCAGTTTCAATCTGCAGTTCATAACCAATCGATTGTGGTCAGAATCCACATCTGCCCCTGGAAATGTCTTACAATTTAAAACCTGGTTCCTAAATCTCTGTCTTACCATTATATAATCTATCTGATACCTTTTAGTATCTCCAGGATATGAATGGTGACGAATGGAAAGATTCAGCCGGCTGCGGTGGCCAAGCGATTCTAGGCGCTTCAGTGGGGAACCGCGCGACTACTACGGTCGCAGGTTCGAATCCTGCCTCGGGCATGGATGTGTGTGATATCCTTAGGTTAGTTAGGTTTAAGTACTTCTAAGTTATAGGGGACTGATGACCTCAGATGTTAAGTCCCATAGTGCTCAGAGCCATTTTAACCATTTGAAAGATTCAGTGGTTCAAAACGAAGTTAAAGAGGAGATGAATTTTGTGAAAGCAAATTGTGTGGAGAGTTCTGAAGAGGTATTAGCAAACAGTAGCAATTGCAGTAACGAAGGTGTTGTAGAAGCAAGTATTTGTGAATCGGCGAAAAGCGTCGATGTTAGTGCAGGCGGCGTAGCTTTGGTCTCAACAGCTGCAAGTGAGGGTGATTGTGTTCCGGCGGAAAGCGTCAGTGTTACTAAGGGAGGCGTAGCATTGATCTCGCCAGCAGTTGAAGTTAAAAATGTATCGGCGGAGGTATTTATGTAACGATGTAAAAGCTACTGGCATTGACACTTCGGAGGAAGGAATTTACGCGATTCTAGTCACGAATGAAGGCGAAACGAAATTTATTGATGAATGTGTGAATCTAAAACGTTTGTCAGAGTGTGAAAGTGAGAATGTATGTAAAATAGGATCGGGGGTTAATCTGGATGAAAAGTCTGTAGAAATGGCAGTGTGTGCTGATTTTTGTCCGATCACAGCGGAATGTAGCATGTCTGGAAGTCCCAAAATTGTGCAACAAATTACTAGTAATTTGTGTAATGTAGCGGCGAAGGATAAACTTGTGTACGATCCACGTAAAGTTAATTTGTGACGGAGGAAACTAAGGTTTCTGATGAGAATTTCTGTAGTGATTTAAGTGGTGTAACAGCAGATGAGGTTGCTGAGATGAATATTTATGGCTTAGGCATCGATGTATTATTTCAGTCAATTGATGTGTAATTTTGTTGAAGCTGCAAGTGTCGAAAACAGTAAAGTTGTGCATGATGTGGGTAGTGAATCGGCGGAATGTATGGAAGAACTAACAGAAAATTTAGAGAGGGCTGAAGTAAGTAGTGTGGATGGGGATAGTTTGTATAATGAAGTTCGTACGAACTGGTGTATGAAGTGGTAGTGTGATTTTAGTGTGACCGATTGGCGTTGGTACGGTAGAACGTTACACTCGTTACCGCCGCATATGTGGAAACAAGAGAAGTTCAAAATTGCTAGGGGTTTGGAAAAGGGAAGGAAGGAATTTGGGGCGAAGGAAATATTTAATGAATTATTTTGGGATGAACCTGAGATTGAGGGATGGATAGAACAGGATTTGTGTACGCTAGAATTGGAAGAGAAGGGACGAGACGTAGAAAATGATTTATTAAGTGAGAAATATTTAGAACGAAAGGAAATGGTAAATGTACAGCCAATTATTGAAATTAAGGTTGGCAAAGAAATTTGTGGATGCTCTTCTAGATTCAGGTTGTAATGAGTCAGCTGTGTGGGAAAGTTTTATGAACATGATCAAAAATAGGAAACTAGTAATCTTCCAAGTCACTGGCGTTCAGGTTAAAACGGCAGTTAGTGGTATGAGTAAGCCAATAAGACAACAAATACTTTTAGAATTTCGATGTGTTGAAAATAAATTCGACATAGAACGTTTTGTAGTGAGTGGTCTAGTAAAGGAGGTAATTTTAGGAACGGACTTCCTGTGCAAATAGAATACTTCGCTTAATTGTGTAGGGAAATGCCTAGAATTTGAATTTCAGAATGAAAAAAGGCAAGAAAAATTTAAAAGACTTTTAACAGCTAAAAATCAGATTGCTCATACCATAGTTACTGAGGGTTGGAGTGAAGAAGTCGTTATGCATAACAGAATTAAGGAAGTGATTGATGCAGTCAAGAGTACATAGAGAAAGGGGAGAAATGAAAAGCTGTTCTAATATGAAATTAGTGGTAGTAATTTTGGAGGGATAATTTATATGTTATTTGGAGATTCATTAGTAGTTTGTTAATTTATTGTGGCTCTGTACGTGTGCAAGAGGGGTAAGTTTAGGCACTGAGCGTGCGTGGAGGTCAGCGACCTCGTGGATCTTAGTAATATATATATTGATTTATGCTTTGTATAAGAGTGTGGCAAAGAATTTAGTGGTGAATTTGAAGATTAATAAATTGTAATTGTATGCGCATGCATTTTTCCTTTTTTTTCGGTCCATGGAGGTAGGAAGGATTGACGTAAGTCAATAAAATAGAACTTGTGGGAATTTGAGATTACTGTGATTCAGTCGTTTACCTTGTCACTTTGTTTCTAAAGTATCGTTTCCGCTGGAGGGAATCTTTAGCGAGGATCCTGGTTAGGTTTGGGAAATGGTTTGTTGTCGGGTTTGTTCTTTTGGTTTTCGTTGTAGACACATTTGTCACGATAAATGGTGGAACCCGAAATTCAGAGGCAGACCCGATTTCTGCGAGGCACTTGGTCAAAAGAGTGATGTGAGTTGATCAATACTTCGTGCGAAAATCCGTGTGAGCGTGTGTAGTGCGACGGAAAAAATTAGTGCAAGAAGGCGCCATAGCGCTGAGTAAGTGGCAGAAGAAGTGCTTACAAAATCGCACATTAAGTGAACCTGCATTTGAAAATTTTATTTCTTGTCCAAAAAATTGTTTATGCATAACAGAAATGCAGGCATTTATTTCATATGACGTATGGATCATAATTTGTGTTAATTTACGTTTATTTCGAAATTCATGCTGCTCCCACACCACTACAAAAAAATTTGTAAACACCATTGGCCTGGCGTTTTAATCATTCAATTCTGTTCTTTGAAATTTGTGTTATATGTACTTGTATGAACTGAATGTTAATAAGTGGAGGTGTGTGAGGTAATGGACAAGTTGTGGCGCCCTGAAAATACTCTTAAGTTCAGAGTTGGCATGGCCGCGCTGGAGCCTCACGGAAGCCATGTGGTGCCGAAGATTAGCAGGTGTCCATCGGCCGCGTGGCTGGGAATTCCATGGTAACGCTGTGTCAATGAAGCAGACATGCAGGGAGTGCCAAAGATGGCAGACTTTGTGAAACCTTAGTGGAGGCATTTCTTATTTCATGTTGTTGTTGTTGTTGTTGTGGTCTTCAGTCCTGAGACTGGTTTGATGCAGCTCTCCATGCTACTCTATCCTGTGCAAGCTTCTTCATCTCCCAGTACCTACTGCAACCTACATCCTTCTGAACCTGCTTA
Source organism: Schistocerca nitens (assembly GCF_023898315.1). Taxonomy (NCBI): domain Eukaryota; kingdom Metazoa; phylum Arthropoda; class Insecta; order Orthoptera; family Acrididae; genus Schistocerca; species Schistocerca nitens. The sequence goes on from NC_064622.1 coordinate 96,376,736, forward strand.
GTGTATTCATCTCTTGGTCTCCCTCAACGATTTTTACCCTCCACGCTGCCCTCCAATGCTAAATTTGTGATCCCTTGATGCCTCAAAATATGTCCTACCAACCGATCCCTTCTTCTAGTCAAGTTGTGCTACAAACTTCTCTTCTCCCCAATCCTATTCAATACCTCCTCATTAGTTACGTGATCTACCCACCTTATCTTCAGCATTCTTCTGTAGCACCACATTTCGAAAGCTTCTATTCTCTTCTTGTCCAAACTGGTTATCGTCCATGTTTCACTTCCATACATGGCTACACTCCATACATATACTTTCAGAAACGACTTCCTGACACTTAAATCTATACTCGATGTTAACAAATTTCTCTTCTTCAGAAACGGTTTCCTTGCCTTTGCCAGTCTACATTTTATATCCTCTCTACTTCGACCATCATCAGTTATTTTACTCCCTAAATAGCAAAACTCCTTTACTACTTTAAGTGTCTCATTTCCTAATCTAATCCCCTCAGCATCACCCGATTTAATTTGACTACATTCCATTATCCTCGTTTTGCTTTTCTTGATGTTCATCTTATATCCTCCCTTCAAGACACTATCCATTCCGTTCAACTTATCGTCAAAGTCCTTTGCTGTCTCTGACAGAATTACAATGTCATCGGCGAACCTCAAAGTTTTTATTTCTTCTCCATGGACTTTAATACCTACTCCGAATTTTTCTTTTGTTTCCTTTACTGCTTGCTCAATATACAGATTGTATAACTTCGGGGAGAGGCTACAACCCTGTCTCACTCCTTTCCCAACCACTGCTTCCCTTTCATGCCCCTCGATTCTTATAACTGCCATCTGGTTTCTGTACAAATTGTAAATAGCCTTTCGCTCCCTGTATTTTACCCCTGCCACCTTCAGAATTTGAAAGAGAGTATTCCACTTAACATTGTCAAAAGCTTTCTCTAAGTCTACAAATGCTAGAAACGTAGGTTTGCCTTTTCTTAATCTTTCTTCTAAGATACGTCGTAAGGTTAGTATTGCCTCACGTGTTCCAACATTTCGACGGAATCCAAACTGTTCTTCCCCGAGGTCCGCTTCTACCAATTTTTCCATTCGTCTGTAAAGAATTTGCGTTAGTATTTTGCAGCTGTGACTTATTAAACTGATAGTTCGGTAATTTTCACATCTGTCAACACCTGCTTTCTTTGGGATTGGAATTTATTATATTCTTCTTGAAGTCTGTGGGTATTTCGCCTGTCTCATACATCTTGCTCACCAGATGGTAGAGTTTTGTCATGACTGGCTCTCCCAAGGCCATCAGTAGTTCTAATGGAATGTTGTCTACTCCCGGGGCCTTGTTTCGACTCAGGTCTTTCAGTGCTCTGTCAAGCTCTTCACGCAGTATCTTATCTCCCATATCATCTTCATCTACATCCTCTTCCATTTCCATAATATTGTCCTCAAGTACATCGCCCTTGTGTAAACCCTCTATATACTCCTTCCACCTTTCTGCCTTCCCTTCTTTGCTTAGAACTGGGTTGCCATCTGAGCTCTTGATATTCATACAAGTGGTTCTCTTCTCTCCAAAGGTCTCTTTAATTTTCCTGTAGGCAGTATCTATCTTATCCCTAGTGAGATAAGCCTCTACATCCTTACATTTGTCCTCTATCCATCCCTGCTTAGCCATTTTGCACTTCCTGTCGATCTCATTTTTGAGACGTTTGTATTCCTTTTTGCCTGCTTCATTTACTGCATTTATATATTTTCTCCTTTCATCAATTAAATTCAATATTTCTTCTGTTACCCAAGGATTTCAATTAGCCCTCGTCTTTTTACCTATTTGATCCTCTGCTGCCTTCACTACTTCATCCCTCAGAGCTACCCATTCTTCTTCTTCTGTATTTCTTTCCCCCCATTCCTGGCAATTGTTCCCTAATGTTCTCCCTGAAGCCCTCTTCAACATCTGGTTCTGTAAGTTTATCCAGATCCCATCTCCTTAAATTCCCACCTTTTTGCAGTTTCTTCAGTTTTTATCTATAGTTCATAACCAACAGGTTGTGGTCAGAGTCCACATCTGCCCCTGGAAATGTCTTACAATTTAAAACCTGGTTCCTAAATCTCTGTTTTACCATTATATAATCTATCTAAAACCTTCGAGTATCTCCCAGCCTCTTCCATGTATAAAACCTTCTTTAATGATTCTTGAACCAAGTGTTAGCTATGATTAAATTATGCCCTGTGCAAAATTCTACAAGGCGGCTTCCTCTTTCATTTCTTCCCCCCAATCCACATTCACCTACTATGTTTCCTTCTCTCCCTTTTCCTACTGACGAATTCCAGTCACCCAGGACTATTAAATTTTCGTCTCCCTTCACTAACTGAATAATTTCTTTTATCTCGTCATACATTTCATCAATTTCTTCATCATCTGCAGAGCTAGTTGGCATATAAACTTGTACTACTGTAGTAGGCATGGGCTTTGTGTCTATCTTGGCCACAATAATGCGTTCACTATGCTGTTTGTAGTAGCTAACCCGCACTTCTATTTTTTTATTCATTATTAAACCTACTCCTGCATTACCCCTATTTGATTTTGTATTTATAACCCTGTAATCACCTGACCAAAAGTCTTGTTCCTCCTGCCACCGAACTTCACTAATTCCCACTATATCTAACTTTAACCTATCCATTTCCCTTTTTAATTTTCTAACCTACCTGCCCGATTAAGGGATCTGACATTCCACGCTCCGATCCGTAGAACGCCAGTTTTCTTTCTCCTGATAACGACGTCGTCTTGAGTAGTCCCCGCCCGGAGATCCGAATGGGGGACTATTTTACCTCCGGAATATTTTACCCAAGAGGGCGCCATCGTCATTTAATCATACAGTAAAGCTGCATGTCCTCGGGAAAATTTACGGCTGTAGTTTCCCCTTGCTTTCAGCCGTTCGCAGTACCAGCACAGCAAGGCCGTTTTGGTTAATGTTACAAGGCCAGATCAGTCAATCATCCAGACTGTTGCCCCTGCAACTACTGAAAAGGCTGCTGCCCGATTTTGTCGATCGACATGCATTTAGAAAGCTATTAGAGTAAATCTAAATTGGTAAAACTTACAGGTATGTAACTTTAATAGTACATTAGTTATTGGAGGTCAAAGTGGCCGATTACCATCGATCGCGTAAGGTCATAAGTACTCCACAGTTACACGAAAAAACGGTAGCAGCGTGCTTATAAATATATTTATTCATCTATGTCTTTGTTTGTATCCGATATATACATTCCTGGAAATTGAAATAAGAACACCGTGAATTCATTGTCCCAGGAAGGGGAAACTTTATTGACACATTCCTGGGGTCAGATACATCACATGATCACACTGACAGAACCACAGGCACATAGACACAGGCAACAGAGCATGCACAATGTCGGCACTAGTACAGTGTATATCCACCTTTCGCAGCAAGGCAGGCTGCTATTCTCCCATGGAGACGATCGTAGAGATGCTGGATGTAGTCCTGTGGAACGGCTTGCCATGCCATTTCCACCTGGCGCCTCAGTTGGACCAGCGTCCGTGCTGGACGTGCAGACCGCGTGAGACGACGCTTCATCCAGTCCCAAACATGCTCAATGGGGGACAGATCCGGAGATCTTGCTGGCCAGGGTAGTTGACTTACACCTTCTAGAGCACGTTGGGTGGCACGGGATACATGCGGACGTGCATTGTCCTGTTGGAACAGCAAGTTCCCTTGCCGGTCTAGGAATGGTAGAACGATGGGTTCGATGACGGTTGGGATGTACCGTGCACTATTCAGTGTCCCCTCGACGATCACCAGTGGTGTACGGCCAGTGTAGGAGATCGCTCCCCACACCATGATGCCGGGTGTTGGCCCTGTGTGCCTCGGTCGTATGCAGTCCTGATTGTGGCGCTCACCTGCACGGCGCCAAACACGCATACGACCATCATTGGCACCAAGGCAGAAGCGACTCTCATCGCTGAAGACGACACGTCTCCATTCGTCCCTCCATTCACGCCTGTCGCGACACCACTGGAGGCGGGCTGCACGATGTTTGGGCGTGAGCGGAAGACGGCCTAATGGTGTGCGGGACCGTAGCCCAGCTTCATGGAGACGGTTGCGAATGGTCCTCGCCGATACCCCAGGAGCAACAGTGTCCCTAATTTGCTGGGAAGTGGCGGTGCGGACCCCTACGGCACTGCGTAGGATCCTACGGTCTTGGCGTGCATCCGTGCGTCGCTGCGGTCCGGTCCCAGGTCGACGGGCACGTGCACCTTCCGCCGACCACTGGCGACAACATCGATGTACTGTGGAGACCTCACGCCCCACGTGTTGAGCAATTCGGCGGTACGTCCACCCGGCCTCCCGCATGCCCACTATACGCCCTCGCTCAAAGTCCGTCAACTGCACATACGGTTCACGTCCACGCTGTCGCGGCATGCTACCAGTGTTAAAGACTGCGATGGAGCTCCGTATGCCACGGCAAACTGGCTGACACTGACGGCGGCGGTGCACAAATGCTGCGCAGCTAGCGCCATTCGACGGCCAACACCGCGGTTCCTGGTGTGTCCGCAGTGCCGTGCGTGTGATCATTGCTTGTACAGCCCTCTCGCAGTGTCCGGAGCAAGTATGGTGGGTCTGACACACCAGGAGTGTACTATTCATGAAGAAACTGGTAAAATATTTACTGTGTTTTAGAAAGCACAAAGACATTAGGCTACTGGCCTACTTTTGCTTGCTATTCCTTTGAGCCGGCCGATGTGGCCGAGCGGTTCTAGGCGCTTCAGTCTAGAACCACGCGACCGCTACGGTCGCAGGTTCGAATCCTGCCTCGGGCATGGATGTGTGTGATGTCCTTATGTTAGTTACGTTTAAGTAGTTCTAAGTTATAGGAGAATGATGACCTCCGGTGTTAAGTCCCATAGTGCTCAGAGCCATTTGAACCATTATTCCTTTGATATATGTTTGTTTAATTTGATTATTTGTTTAATAATGTATGTTAGAGCGTGTTTATGGTCCAACCATAGGAATGTTTATTTAATTTCAAGTTATTTAACTGTAAATCCAGTATTTCGAATGTATTTCATTATGTTTGTGAATGTGCGTTGGCTTGAAGACATGGTGGGAGCACTCGATCCAATCACAGCGCTCGTGAATGGGAAGACTGGATGGAAGCGGGAGAAGAGAGTATGGGAGAGGACACAGGAGAGTATGGGAGAGTACTGCGCGAGGGACGCACGGTCGCAAGAGAGACTTGGAGTGTGGAGCGGTTTGCGCGTGGTTGCGAGAGATAGAAATACTTCGGAGTGCGGACTTGTGGGAATTCCGAGGTTTCTACAGGGAAGACGTAGTATGCATTTAGAAGTGAGTATCTCACGAGCTATGTTGTCGTTCATAACTAATTACGTGCAGTAGGAATCTATTGGTTCAAAATTGCTCTGAGCACTATGGGACTCAACTGCTGAGGTCATTAGTCCCCTAGAACTTAGAACTAGTTAAACCTAACTAACCTAAGGACATCACAAACATCCATGCCCGAGGCAGGATTCGAACCTGCGACCGTAGCGGTCTTGCGGTTCCAGACTGCAGCGCCTTTAACCGCACGGCCACTTCCGCCGGCTTAGGAATCTATTGTTTCCCTGTTATTCAACTTATATTTTATTTAATTGCTGGACCATCGACACCAATAAGTGTTTTGAGGGAATGTACCACATTCTCAGAAGTACTTCTTCTATCGTACTCATCATTTAAAGTCGTTAAGATAGTACCTGCAGATTTTATTTATTGGAATCTTTTATTTATGAATTTTTACGTTACATTCGCGATTACCGAGTGATAGGAACCTTCGATCATTCGATTCATGTGTGCATTTAAATTGTATACTGTAGACTCAGCAGTATTTGGCTTGTAATGTGGCAATTACATATCCCAGCCCCTAGACAACGAAACCAACCAAAACTTTTAATATTTCAACTGAGTCTGAGGGAACGTAGTTGAGGGCCACCACATCACATCATTTCATTATTATTTGAAAGCCTGCAAACACCACGTTAAAACTAACTTAAATGTTGATGAGCTACCATTGTAGCAGCAGTAACCGATCTAACAACAGCGCCAGACACTTGTTGTCTTACACAGGCTATATATGTATATCATATGGCGCTCCAGTATGTATATAAACATGCGCGCATTCGAATGCAGCTTTGTGTGGAAATTTTAAAGATTTCGGTGCAGAATTTGCGGAGATTTAAGCTTTTGAAAAAATAACATGAGATTTTTGCTAACAATTTATCTCCAATGTATTATACATATCATGTGGCACTTCTGTTGGTATAAAAGCAATTGGTGGAGAAGTTTCGGAGATTTATCATTTTGTACAATGTAAGATGTAGGCCTTCGTCTATATAAACAAAAATATAAAGATTCGTGCATTCAAAATTTTAAATCTCCGAAAGTTCTTCTGTGATTGCGTCGAAATTTCCACACAATGTTGCAATTGAATACACTCATGTATTTATATATAATTTTCAATATATGAGTAAAATTTGATATTTCAAGAGTAAACGTTGTTACCAAATATCTAGAGAAGTATTTGACCAATCTATTTAAAATTTTTATATGTTTCTGTAATGTTTCGACACAGATATATTAAATAGGAAACGTTATTAGGAAACAGGAAAATTGTATTTATTATTTATTGGATTATGGTTGGAAGACTAGTAGAAATTCTGAATTTGCTATAACAATAACCAAGGCTCAATGTCAGAGAGAAGGGGAGCAGAGATGGACAGAAGGGTGGGAGGCAATAGACATAGAAAACAGAAAGGGGGACACGAACAGGGAGATGAGGGAGGAGGAGGAGGTGATGGATGGAGCGAGTGCAAGAGGGATGGAGCGAGGGGGAGAAAATAAGTGTGCAAAGAGGGGATGAGGTGATGGATAGAGAGAGAGGAGGCCGGAGTGATGGGGAGACAGGGGGGGGGGGGGGAGGAGATGGACTGAGGCAGGGGGGAGAAAGATATATCCAATTCCCATACATATTAGAATCGTGTGCATTCTCTCTTTTTTTCGTTTCCATTTAGCCAGACTGATCCACAAGACGTGTGACTGGGAACAGCTAGTGCTTATTACTTCACCACAGAGCAATTTCTAAAAAAGCAGAATTTAGCACGTTCATCGTCTGAAAACCGTTGGTGCGAAAGTATGGAATTAAGTGTAGTAAACTATTTATTATTTCATAAGTAATCGCCATAACTGTGAATACATTTATCCCACTGTGAGACAAGACGGTCAGTGTCTCTATGGAAAAATATTTGCGGTTGCCTTTGGAACCGCGATTGTACCCAGGCGTGCAGTTCTTCGTCCTAAGCAAATCAACAACCACGAATGTTTTCCTTCAGAGCACCAAAATTGTAGAAATCTCATGGGGAGAGATTGGGACTGTATGGAGGAGATATCAGATACTGATATTAGGGAGGCAGTAGGTTCAAATTAAATATTTACGTCATTTTAGGCTGTTTAGCTACAGGAGACTGTCTGAAGACTCTGAAATTTTTATTTCGTGTATAAAAACCTGCTTACGACACTTTTTCACCTCTGTATAGTTACAGAAATCACAGGAATAATGGTTTTATCGCTTCGGAGGCAGACTCACGAGTGAAACAACTTTGATATGGGACGTGAGGCTTAAGGCGTGCCTGCATCGTCACGGGATTCCGTGCGATCCGTAGTTCACTTGGTCGTACTCGATAGAAACGTGAGAGACACTATCGTGTCACGCCACGTGGGAACGAACCTTTAGCCTTAAGCTATTTATGGGAACTCACAGAAATTCTAAATGTGGATTTGAACCGCCATCCTCCCCGATACGAGTCCAGCGCGTCAACACTGCGCCGCTCGGGCGGCAGCCGGCGGCTCGACCGTTGTGCAATGCTTCTCTCTCGGCTGCGCAGCGGGGCCTTCCCCAGTGACGCCGTGGGCGTCGCTCTCTGTCGCACAGTAGGTACAGCTTCTCTCTCTGGTGCGACACTGAGAGGGGTGGCGTCGAGGTTTGTGGGGTAGCTGGGCAGGAAGAGAGGTACCATTTGAGGCAGATCGCTGGTCGATCATCAGGGATCGGATTGTTATCTTTGTCGCGTCCCCGGGCATGACTATCTTTGCGTTTTCGGCTGGGGTGCGCGGGACGGCGATAGGCAGTCGGTCTGGGGCGGCCGCTGAGACTGGCGGAGTTGTGGCTCGGGCGTAAGCACATGTGTGATGTCTGTTACGCTAGGGCTGTTTGCTAATCGTTAAACTCCTGCGGCGGTTACTGGTTGCCTCGAAGGCATTTCGTATAAACTGTGCCAAGCCTCGCAGTGAGAGGGGAGTCCGGAGTTGGTGTTGGCCTAGATGTTTGTACAAATCGATGTGCCTGTGTGAGAAGCACGGCGTGGGCCTGTTGGTTGCTTCGTCCTTCTGGCAGCCACCGCAAGCGGATGTTCGGCCGGAATGTCTACAGTTTGTGGTGAGCATAGTGTGAACAAGTTCTCGTAGGATGTGCTCGCACCCTGATTATTAACCTGATTTACTTGTTAATGCTTCCGGGTGTCCTGTAAGATTTCACAGCAAAACTGTGTTTTTGTGGCATTCTGTATTTCTGGCTCAGCCTCCGCCTAGAAAGGTGAAAGATTTGGAATTCCTTAATGCTGTAATTTAAACATATAAAAAAAATTGTTCTTTCAGAATAAGCGCCTGTTTATTTGGGACACTGCAGTTCAAACAGGAGTGGCGTAATGTTAATGAGTATTTGTTAATCGTCGAATGAAGTGTATTTAATGTCATGCTGTTGTCTGGGGCATGCAGCTGTGTTATTGAACTCATTTTGAAGTGTTCTGTCGGGTGAATGACTGCTCCCCACTTCAGTGTATTCTTTTGAGTAGTATTGTAAGGTTTTTTGGATATTTGTCAGTGGTGTGTATTGATTCAATTTTGTTTTTCTCTTTCTTTTGAATTACGGTGAATTGTTTACTTTACCTGGTTATTGGCTTAACTCGCGCTTCACGCACTAAACCAGCTGATATTGAAATTGTTTTTTTTTTAATTCCTGTTTAATGTGTGTTTTTTTAAAATTCCTGTTTAATGTGAGACAGATTCAAATGTAGCTTCATTACTGTTATTTGAAATTAATGTGTTGGATTGACCTTAATGAATTATGTGCAATCGAAGTAAGGGATCCAGTCCTTCATTAGTGCTTAACAGTGGCGTGTGGTTCAGGTTGTGAGCCCCGTGCTCGGACCACCATTCACATTTTAAATAAGTGAATACCTACATATGACCAATCTCTTGTTTGACAGTGCTGGCCATTAAAACTGGAATACTGTGCGAATACAGTACATTAAGAAGAACTCATGAGTAAATTGGTAGGTGATTGGGAGAGAAGAGATAGGAGATCCAGTAGCAGAAACAGAATTAAAAAGCGCTTTGGAGGACTTAAGATCAAATAAAGCACAAGGGGCAGATAACATTCTACCGGAATTTCTAAACTCATTGGGGGAGGTGGTAAGAAAAAGGCCAGTCACATTAGTGTGAAGAACGTATGAGACTGGCGATATTCCATCACACTTTCAGGCAAACAACTTCCACATATGAAACTTCCTAGCAGATTAAAACTGTGTGCCGGACCGAGACTCGAACTCGGGACCTTAGCCTTTTGTGGGCAAGTGCTCTACCAAATGAGCAACCCAAGCACGACCCACGACCCGTCCTCATAGCTTCAATTCTGCCAGTACCTCGTGTCCTACCTTCCAAACTTCACAGAAGCTCTTCTGTGAAGTTGGGAAGATAGGAGACGAGGTACTGGCAGAACTGAAGCTGTGAGGACGGGTCCTGAGTCGTGCTTGGGTAGCTCAGTTGGTAGAGCACTTTCCCGCGACATGCAAAGGTCCCGAGTTCGAGTCTCGGTCCGGCACACAGTTCTAATCTGCCGGGAAGTTTCGTATCAGCGCACACTCCGCTGCAGAGTGACAATCTCATTCTGTAAACATCCCCAAGGCTGTGGCTAAGCCATGTCTCCGCAATATCCTTTCTTCCAGGAGTGCTAGTTCTGCAAGGTATGCGGAAGAACTTCTGTGAGGTTTGGAAGGTAGGACACGAGGTACTGGCAGAATTGAAGCTGTGAGGACCGGTCGTGAGTCGTGCTTGGGTAGCTCAGTTGGTACAGCACTTTCCCATGAAAGGCAAAGGTCCCGAGTTCGAGTCTCGGTCCGGCACACATCTTTAATCTGCCAGGAAGTTTCATATCAGCGCACACTCCGCTGCAGAGTGAAAATCTCAATCTTCCACACACTTTCGAAGATTGCAAGGGGCGACAAGTGCGAAAGTTTTCACACAGTCAGCTTAACAACTCATGTGTCCAAGGTCCTGCGTACAATAATATACAGAAGAATGGACAAGAAAATGAGAATCTGCTAGATGACGATTGGTTTGACTTTAGGAAAGGTATCAGAGAGGCAGTTCTGACGTTGCGGTTGATAACGGAAGCAAGAGTGAATAAAAGACACAACACGATTTGTCGACATGGGAAACGTGTTCGACGATGTAAAATGGTGCAAGATGTTCGAAATTGTGAGGAAAATAGGGAAAAGCGAGTAATTTTATGCAATATGTACTAGAAACAAGAGGGAGCAATAATAATGAAAGACCATGAAGGAAGTGCTCGTATCAAAAAGGCTGTAAGACAGGGATGTAGTCTCTCGCACCTACTGTTCAATCTGTACACCGGAAAAGTAAGGCGGAGATAAAAGCAAAATAAAAGAGAGGGATTAAAATTCAAGGTGAAAGGATATCAATGATAAGATTCCCTGACGACGTAGCTATTCATAGTGAAAGTGAAGATTTGTTGAATGGAGTGAACAGTCTAATGAGTATACAATACGGACATATAGTAAACCGAAGAAGGACAAAAGCAGTAACAAACTTTAAAAATTAGAATGCCGAGGAACTTAGCATCAGTCTTGGTGATCAGGGAGTAGGAAGGAAAATAATCCATGACAGATGGAGCAAAGAGGACATCAAAAGCAGACTAGCACTGGCAGAAAGGGCATTCCTAGCCAAGAGAAGTTTACAAGTATCAAACACAGGCCTTATTTTGAGCAATAAATTTCTGAGAATGTACGTTTAGAGAACAGCTTTGCATGGTGATGAAACACTGACTGAGGAAAAACCGGAACAGAAGAATGGTTCAAATGGCTCTAAGCATTATGGGACTTAACGTCTGAGATCATCAGTCCCCTAGACTTAGAACTACTTAAACCTAACTAACCTAAGGACATCACACACATCCATACCCAAGGCAGGATTCGAACCTGTGACTGTAGCAGCAGCGCGGTTCCGGACTGAAGCGCCTAGAACCGCTCGGCCACAGCGGCCGGCGGAACAGAAGAGAATCGAAGCGTTTCAGATGTGCTACATTCAATCCGGTAACGCGCTACTGCTACGGTCGCAGGTTCGAATCCTGCCTCGGGCATGGATGTGTGTGATGTCCTTAGGTTAGTTAGGTTTAAGTAGTTCTGTCTAGAGGACTGATGACCTCAGATGTTAAGTCCCATAGTGCGTACAGCCATTTGAAACATTTTTTGTGGTGCTACAGACGAATGTTGAAAATTAGGTGGACTGATAAGGTAAGGAATGAGGATTTCCTGCGCATAATCGTCGAGGAGAGGAATATGCGGATAAGTAAGAAGCATAAGGGACAGGATGACAGTGCACTTGTTAAGACAACACAGAAAGAATTCCATGGTACTAGAGGGAACTGCAGAGGGTAAAAACTGTAGAGGAAAATAGATACTGGAATACAACCAGCAGATAATTGAGGACGTAGGTTGCAAGTGATACTTTGAGATGAAAAGGGTGTCTCAGGACGGTGATTCGTGCTGGGTTGCATCAGATCAGTCAGAAGACTGATGAGTCAAGGAAAAAAAAGTGCCAGAATCACTATACAGAGCCACCATCGCGGGAAGCAACTACACCGAGCAGAATAATGCAGTGGTTAGCACACTGGACTCGCATTCGGGAGGACGACGGTTCAAAGCCACGTCCGGCCATCGTGACTTAGGTTTTCCGCGATTTCCTCAAACCGCATAAGACAAATTCCGGGATGGTTCCTTCGAAAGGGCACAGCACCTTCCCTTTGCAGCCTGCCCTATTCCAAGCTCGTGCTCAGTTTCTAACGATCTCGTTGTCGATGCGACGTTAAACGCTAATCTCTTCCTCCTCTGCCGGCAACAATGGCTCTATCTTTGCTGGGCACTGTGTCGAAGTAAACATGGATGACTCATAAGGCACTTCATTTCAGGCGGCTTCAACTCTACGCCAGAGGTCGCCGGCAATGGTGACTGGCGGAAAGTCGGTTGCATGCAAGTCTGTCAGCAACCCACGGCGGGAGGTTTCCAGTGGGTGAAAGATCTGGATAATGAGCCGGCCATGACAGCGCTCGAACGCCCTTTGTATTGTAGTAGGACAGCACAGACATCTGAAATCTTGTCTTGTCGAAAGAGATACGGAGATAAGGCACAGTCACCGGAATTAACACATCAAAATCTCGTGTCTACTATCAAAATTACTATCTGTCCGAACTATGGATGAACTTATCTCTGTATATAAAAGGCAATGTCCTGACTGACTGACTCACCATCGCCCAGCCCAATCGCCAAGGATAGAAACTTGAGATCTGAAGAAAGTGTGGTTCTTATACTGTAGGCGTCATTTAAGAAGGGATTTTTGGAAGTTCCAACCCTAAAGGTGTGAAATAGGGGATGAAGAGTTTTTTGAAAATGTCGCTATTAAGGCAATTTTGAAGCTAGACCTAAGAAAATTGGTATTTGGTTTCTCTGACAGAAATAAAGAAATACGTGTTTAAGCATTTTCGGAAATTTAACGCTGTGGGAATGAAATAGTGGGTAAAAGCTTTCTTTTTAATATATCATTATTAATGATCCACTAAAGAATTTTTAAAGGTTTATCTATGAACATTAGTATTTGACTTATCAGTCACAAACAAAAAAAATACGTGTTTTAGTGTTTTTGGAAATTCAACTCCTAAGGGAGTGCAGTAAGGGATGAAAATTTTTAAGAAAATATTTCGTTCATTTAAAAAATTATAAAGCTTAATTTATGGGTATTGTGAGGCGTAGCGCCGTATACCGATCCCGCTTTGGAGGTGATTAAGTGGGAGATGTGTCTCAGAGCTGGATAGTGACAGATGGTGACGCGAGACTGGACGCGCACGTAGTTTATGTATCAGCCGATAGACGACAGTGTTGGATAGGGGGACTGTGATTTAGTTTCGATTGTGCCCACTAGAGTGCACTAAAGTAATAGAACGCTTTTCATAAACTGTTCTAGTATTTTCATAAAGTGTTATTATGTCTTTTTGTGTATGTAAAATGTTATAAATGTGTTTTAGCAGTATGAATGATGCGTGCGTGTGGTTTAAGGTTAATATGAAGATAACTGTTTAACGAGTTATGTAGTGGGATTTAGTGTGGGAACATTTCGAAGAAGTATGGATGTGGACAAAGGGGATTTTTGTAGAATAGATTTGTAATGTAAGTTTATGGTAAAGGGAAACTTAATTCAGGTATAAATAACAATAGTAAATAACTTTATGCATACACAAAACTTCAGCATATCAGATAATTACGTCGGTAAAAAGTGCAGTCGTTAGGTTTACTATTTTGCGATTGGTTATTAATGAAAAGCGCGGATTGACGCGGGAGAATGTTGCTTTGCTATTGGTTGTTAAGTAAAGTGGCCAGTGGTAAAGCAATATTCTTCGCGCGCCTTTCTCTGCTGGTAGAGAAGACTTACAAGGGGAGACCGCCAATTGTGAAATTCAGATTCGATTCATACTGCGCATAATAAAAGCTCATGGCCAGAGGTGTAATGTGGCAAAGCACCAAGATGCACTTCTCAGCTGTTGTCGAGAAAATCGACAGTTAAAAGAAACCGTTGCGGTGAAATACTCTACGATTAATAATTTTCTACAGCGGCGTGGCGCTGTGATAAGCGCTCGGGTTCGTAATCCGAAGGTCGCCGGATCGAATCTCGCGCCATGCAACCTTTTTTTTTAGTATTTGTTTTTTGTAATTCAAATATATATATATATATATATATATATATATATATATATATATATATATATATATATATATAATTCCCGGCAATCAGTTGCAACAATTATGCATATAATAAGTTGTTGAAAGTCGTTTGTCGTGGAAAAACTGGCGACTTCGAACATCATTATGTTTTCCGCAAACAAAGTTGTATTTCACAAATGTTATTGTCTTCATAATGTTAACCACGTATAGTTAACGGAAGACGTAGAAACGGTATTCCGAAACGAATACGTATAGCGTAAGTCAAACGTTCGAATTAGAATAGGGACCCCACGAACACAAATTCGCTGTGGCAGGTATGAAACATAAACTCTGTTAATCGCTCGTTACACTTGAAGGACAGATGTTGAATGGGCCGAAACGAGTCGCCGCATAACAGCGTAGTTGCCTGCTAACTTCGGAAGACGGTAGATGCGGTCCCTAGTGCAACTTATAACATCGTCGAAAATCAGTGCGGACGGGAGAGCTTTGGTACACCCTGTTAAAAAAACGGAAAAATGGAGGCGTTTCTCGACAACGGCTGAGAAGTGCATCTTGGTGCTTTGCCACATTACACCTCTGGCCATGAGCTTTTATTATGCGCAGTATGAATCGAATCTGAATTTCACAATTGGCGGCCTCCCCTTGTTAGAGTATTCTAGAGAGAGAGTCGGAGCCTAGCCATCAAACAGTTCGGACGTGTGTAGTAGTAGTTCCGATGGAAATGACAAGTTGCCGGATCTAGCAGTGTTCCATACATCAAAAGTGTTGTAAAGTGACGGCATAATTATTCCGATGGGCGTGTAGAAATTTCGGAATTATAACTGAATTTTGTGACGAGAAAACACATTAAATTCCGCGTGGCGTATTGAGCAGGTCGGTGGCTAAAAACTGTGACTGTATTAGATACCGACAGATTTAATATTTGGCGATCATTCTCAATCAAAAACAATCCGTATTTTTGTAGCTATTACGTTTTCGGGAAATGCAACACCATAAACTTGCTAACGAGAGTGAAAGGGATTGTGAGTGACTGTGTTGAGACTAGTACCGGCTTGGCAGTGATACTTGTTCACCTAAGTTTCAGAATATATTAATTAAGGACAAAATTTCCAACCTTTCATTTCGTGTGAAAACTTTCTCCCGAAACGTAGTTTAGTGACTTTAATTGCGGCCTGGTTCACGTCGAAGTACATTAGGTTTCGCTCGGTTTACCTACTGATGATCTGCTGAGACAATGTTCACAGGTAGGTGCAGGTACGTCGTAAAGGCACGCAAGGAACCGCGCCGCCGCAATTGGATACTGGTATATTTAGATATACAGAAATATTTGTCAATAGGATGAAAGTTGCTATGGAAATATCTCCACAAGAATGCAAAATTAACAAAAACTGGGGGACACCAGCTACCGGAATCGCTTTTTGGTCAAAAGTACTTTGGGAAAACACATGCTTTTATGGTCTTAATAGCGTGAAAACCTTGGAAGGTGTTGCAGTTTGTGAACAACGTAAAAATTCGATTAAATAAAAGAAAAAAATCTCTGTAGACAAATGCAGTCTATGCGAGCAGAACAGCGGGCGCTAAGCTAGGTGCATACTGAATGACAGTTTATACCATCACGCCAAGTGCTGTATCCCGATGATGATGATGACGAATGTGGCAAAGTTGTTTCTCCTCGGTGTCTCCACACACGGATTAGTCCACCTTAAGGCAGAATCGAGACTCGTCTGAAAAGATGAATTCTACCGTTCCTGTGTCCAGTGTGGTTGCCGGACACATCAGTGTCGGCTAGTTTTGTCAGCTGCCACGTCGAGGGAAGCCGCAATTCAGTGTACCAGAACCAGTGGCGCTCCAGCCGTCTGTCTGTTCTGGATAACTGTCTTTCAGAAAACAACTCAGATTCTTGATTCGTTATTCCTATGGCAGTCATGGGACTCCGAAAAACGCAAGTAACCATTTCGTGAGGCAATGAACACCAGTTTTCACACACAGCCCAGTCAAATTTTGATGTTGTTGTGGTCTTCAGTCCTGAGACTGGTTTGATGCAGCTCTCCATGCTACTCTATCCTGTGCAAGCTTCTTCATCTCCCAGTACCTACTGCAACCTACATCCTTCTGAATCTGCTTAGTGTATTCATCTCTTGGTCTCCCTCTACGATTTTTACCCTCCACGCTGCCCTCCAATGCTAAATTTGTGATCCCTTGAGGCCTCAGAACATGTCCTACCAACCGATCCCTTCTTCTAGTCAAGTTGTGCCACAAACTTCTCTTCTCCCCAATCCTATTCAATACCTCCTCATTAGTTACGTGATCTACCCACCTTATCTTCAGCATTCTTCTGTAGCACCACATTTCGAAAGCTTCTATTCTCTTCTTGTCCAAACTGGTTATCGTCCATGTTTCACTTCCATACATGGCTACACTCCATACAAATACTTCCAGAAACGACTTCCTGACACTTAAATCTATACTCGATGTTAACAAATTTCTCTTCTTCAGAAATGATTTCCTTGCCATTGCCAGTCTACATTTTATATCCTCTCTACTTCGACCATCATCAGTTATTTTACTCCCTAAATAGCAAAACTCCTTTACTACTTTAAGTGTCTCATTTCCTAATCTAATCCCCTCAGCATCACCCGATTTAATTTGACTACATTCCATTATCCCCGTTTTGCTTTTGTTGATGTTCATCTTATATCCTCCTTTCAAGACACTGTCCATTCCGTTCAACTGCTCGTCCAAGTCCTTTGCTGTCTCTGACAGAATTACAATGTCATCGGCGAACCTCAAAGTTTTTACTTCTTCTCCATGAATTTTAATACCTACTCCGAATTTTTCTTTTGTTTCCTTTACTGCTTGCTCAATATACAGATTGAATAACATCGGGGAGAGGCTACAACCCTGTCTCACTCCTTTCCCAACCACTGCTTCCCTTTCATGCCCCTCGACTCTTATAACTGCCATCTGGTTTCTGTACAAATTGTAAATAGCCTTTCGCTCCCTGTATTTTACCCCTGCCACCTTCAGAATTTGAAAGAGAGTATTCCAGTTAACGTTGTCAAAAGCTTTCTCTAAGTCTACAAATGCTAGAAATGTAGGTTTGCCTTTTCTTAATCTTTCTTCTAAGATAAGTCATAAGGTTAGTATTGCCTCACGTGTTCCAACATTTCGACGGAATCCAAACTCATCTTCCCCGAGGTCCGCTTCTACCAGTTTTTCCATTCGTCTGTAAAGAATTCGCGTTAGTATTTTGCAGCTGTGACTTATTAAACTGATAGTTCGGTAATTTTCACATCTGTCAACACCTGCTTTCTTTGGTATTGGAATTATTATATTCTTCTTCAAGTCTGTGGGTATTTCGCCTGTCTCATACATCTTGCTCACCAGATGGTAGAGTTTTGTCAGGACTGGCTCTCCCAAGGCCATCAGTAGTTCTAATGGAATGTTGTCTACTCCCGGGGCCTTGTTTCGACTCAGGTCTTTCAGTGCTCTGTCAAACTCTTCACGCAGTATCTTATCTCCCATATCATCTTCATCTACATCCTCTTCCATTTCCATAATATTGTCCTCAAGTACATCGCCCTTGTATAAACCCTCTATATACTCCTTCCACCTTTCTGCCTTCCCTTCTTTGCTTAGAACTGGGTTGCCATCTGAGCTCTTGATATTCATACAAGTGGTTTTCTTCTCTCCAAAGGTCTCTTTAATTTTCCTGTAGGCAGTATCTATCCTACCCCTAGTGAGACAAGCCTCTACATCCTTACATTTGTCCTCTAGCCATCCCTGCTTAGCCATTTTGCACTTTCTGTCGATCTCATTTTTGAGACGTTTGTATTCCCTTTTGCCTGCTTCATTTACTGCATTTTTATATTTTCTCCTTTCATCAATTAAATTCAATATTTCTTCTGTTACCCAAGGATTTCTATTAGCCCTCGTCCTTTTACCTACTTGATCCTCTGCTGCCTTCACTACTTCATCCCTCAGAGCTACCCATTCTTCTTCTGCTGTATTTCTTTCCCCCATTCCTGTCAATTGTTCCCTTATGCTCTCCCTGAAACTCTCTACAACCTCTGGTTCTTTCAGTTTATCCAGGTCCCATCTCCTTAAATTCCCACCTTTTTGCAGTCTCTTCAGTTTCAATCTGCAGTTCATAACCAATAGATTGTGGTCAGAATCCACATCTGCCCGTGGAAATGTCTTACAATTTATAACCTGGTTCCTAAATCTCTGTCTTACCATTATATAATTTATCTGATACCTATTAGTATCTCCAGGATTCTTCCAGGTATACAACCTCCTTTTATGATTCTTGAACCAAGTGTTAGCTATGATTAAGTTATGCTCTGTGCAAAATTCTACAAGGCGGCTTCCTCTTTCATTTCTTCCCCCCAATCCATATTCACCTACTATGTTTCCTTCTCTCCCTTTTCCTACTGACGAATTCCAGTCACCCATGACTATTAAATTTTCGTCTCCCTTCACTACCTGAATAATTTCTTTTATCTCGTCATACATTTCATTAATTTCTTCATCATCTGCAGAGCTAGTTGGCATATAAACTTGTACTACTGTAGTAGAAATGGGCTTTGTGTCTATCTTGGCCACAATAATGCGTTCACTATGCTGTTTGTAGTAGCTAACCCGCACTCCTATTTTTTCATTCATTATTAAACCTACTCCTGCATTACCCCTATTTGATTTTGTATTTATAACCCTGTAATCACCTGACCAAAAGTCTTGTTCCTCCTGCCACCGAACTTCACAACAGTCACATTAATGTGTCCACGCTCAATGTTCGACGTCAACGTGCAATAACCACTGACATAATGCAGGTGGCAGCACTGGCAGTAGAGCGTATACAAAGCGTAGCCAGAGGGCAGTGCACTCGTTGTCTTAATATAGAAACGGAGCGATTCATCTGATGCTCAAAATGGCACCATCATTGGCTTTCGGGCCACGGGTGGAAGTGTTTCCAAAAGGCTAAGTTTGTAAATTGTTCGCATGTTTTGTATCCCGCCTGGAAGGCGGCGTGTGGGTAGGAGCAGGAAAAGGTGATAATCTCTCGGTACTGCAGTGTGAATTAAAATCACCTTTATTTTAGCAACAAGAGTAATACATAACTTTGTACTGAGTTGCGAAGCTGAAGCCAAGTGTCCCACACCCGGGGTCACGTCGAACGCTGAAGTAGCCATGTCTAATGTATCTTGTCTTTCTAGCAAGTCCACTACTTCCTGCAAAGACGGGTTTTTAAATTTGAGGATTTGCTCGCGGATGTGGTGATCCGCCACATTCTGCGCAATAGCGCAATAGCGTCCACACGAGCAATTAAAGTCACAATTAGAAGCTAGTCCCTGAAGGTCCGCTAACCAATATTTATTCGGCTGAGTAGGTTCCCGCCGGAGACGAAAGAATTTGTAGCGTGCAGCTACCACATTTACACTATCACGGAAGTCGGAGTTAAAAGCATCAGTCACTTTGTCGTAAAAAATGGCTCTGAGCACTATGGGACTTAACTTCTGAGGTTTTTTGGTGGAAAGAATTAATTAGAATTTAATAAAATTTTGACATCATTTCATTCATATTTCTAGAAGTTTTTGTGATTTTTTTATAATTTCAGCCAAAAATAACAATGTTACGCTATGACGTCCACTGAAGGTTCTGATTATAGTTCACCACTTGCATGCAGTGTAGCCATTCCAATTTTCATCTGAAATCAAAAATGTTTTGTTAACTAATAACTTATTTTCTAAGAATATGAGCCTCAATGTAGGTGAAAATAATGAAAATTAAAAATTTTGTTGGCGTTGGAACAATTTACTTAGATTTTAACGATTTTTTTCTCTAATTATGCAAAGAAAAAGACCCTCAAAATCATAAGATCATCTTACAAGTTGGTTCATATAATTCGTAATTTTATAAGGAATCATACTCTCAATTTTCATAATCATCGATTCTATGTTTTTTGAGTTAGACTGCACGCAAATGTGAAAAAAGTCATTTCGAGATCAACGCGTTTGGAAAATAAATTCTCGGAAACGAGAAGTTAACGATAATGTTAAATGTTTACCGATTAATCTGCAATTTCAGCACCATATAGTAATCCTTCTTCCTCGTAGGCTTCGTTTTGCGATTGCAGCAGTGCTTTCCGAGCTTTCCGACCTTCCTTCGATTCCAATTACCTACGTCGATTCTCCCGGCTCACGCGCTGGTTAGCCATTTGTTCGGCGTAATTGAAGCTTTGCGTGCCTACTACAATTCCTGCCTCGTTCATGACCATCAGAAGGGATGAATTTCCTTCACTGAATAAGCCCGCTGCTAAATACGATGCCAGTTCAACGACTTTTAGTCCGGTGTGCAAGTGTTTATTGAATAATCGACAAATAGTGGAATTAAAACTTTCATTCGTATTTCGTGTGTGGCCACATAAACATAAAAAAATGGCTCTGAGCACTATGGGACTTAACTTCTGAGGTCATCAGTCTCCTAGAACTTAGAACTACTTAAACCTAACTAACCTAAGGACATCACACACATCCATGCCCGAGGCAGGATTCGAACCTGCGACCGCAGCGGGCGCGTGGTTCCAGACTGAAGCGCCTAGAACCGCTCGGTCACTCCGGCCGGCACTTCGTCGTAAGTTTTAGTTTCTGGGCGGGTGGTGGGAAACAATTTCACGAGCACACTGCACAACACTAAGCCACGCGTTGGCAACGAAAAAGGCAAGCCGCTGTGTGTGTTGTATGTTGTATGCTGCGAAGTGTGGCTCGAGCTGGGCGATGTATTCTGGCCAGCGTTCAACGTGAGGATGGAAGGCACGAAATGGCGGCGCCGCCGGCGACGGCGTCGGTACAGGCGGTGGCGTCGGAGGCGCCGAAGTAGCTGCAGTTTGTAGTGTGACCAGTCCATTTATGGCGGCAAGCAGCTGCGTCATTTCCTGAGCCTGAAAACGTACAAGATCAGACAGCGAAGCCTGATCTTATGGTGAAGCCAAGGTTCAAAATGGTTCAAATGGCTCTGAGCACTATGGGACTCAACTGCTGTGGTCATAAGTCCCCTAGAACTTAGAACTACTTAAACCTAACTAACCTAAGGACATCACACACATCCATGCCCGAGGCAGGATTCGAACCTGCGACCGTAGCGGTCGCGCGGTTCCAGACTGTAGCGCCTTTAACAGCTCGGCCACTCCGGCCGGCTGAAGCCAAGGTTTACACAAATGAAAGTCTATATAGCGAAAGGTAGGAGCACACAGATACAGTCACTCAATCACACGGGGATATCACAAAAAAAGCTAAAGCAGTACCGAGCAAAAAGGGAAATGACAGGAAAAAAAAAATTAATGCCTGATCGTCTCCAACATTTGTATCTCGCCGGGAAGGCAGCGCGTGGGTAAGACCAGGAAAAGGTGATAATCTCTCGGTACTGCAGTGTGAATCAAAATCACCTTTACTTTAGCAGCAAGAGTAATACATAACTTTATACTGAGGTGCGAAGCTGAAGCGAAGTGTCCCGGCCGTCTGCTCTTGATCAAATGGACTGAATCTGGAGCGGAGCTCGTGGAGTTGTCCCGCTCTGGCTAGACTGCGCTGTCGTCTTTGTCTCAGGTGCCAACTTATGAAAGTATGCCGTGGCATGATGCCGTGGTTAAAGTATACCGTGCATCAAAAAATGGCGTTACCTAAAACTGACTTCTAGGTAGCTGTGGTGCACCATAGACTGTAAATGACACGGGTGAACAACGGCTGCGGGCGATTAGAAGTACCACTGTTGAGCAACTGGCTGCCGAGATTAACCGACGGTCTACCAACATTATCTTCTCAACGATCGTTCAACGAAAGTTGCTGCGTACAGGACTCTGTAGCAATCACTCGTTTCATGTACCCCTGCTGTCTGGTGTTCATCAGCGACGAAGGGTGGAATATGCACGCTAATACCGCAGCTGGACGACCACTCAGAGCCGACAGGTAGTCTTTTCAGATGAATCACGTTTTATGCTCCATAGCACAAATGGCTGTTGGCGTGCACAGCGTGAAATTATAAAAGTAAACGCCCTGCAACCAGGACGGAGCTTTATGGTCTAGGGAATGTTTCCGAGGCAGTCCCTGGCTGATCTGGTCATTCTGGAAGGCCGGCCAGGGTGGCCGAGTGGTTCCATGCGATTTAGTCTGGAATCGCGTGACCGCTACGGCCGCAGGTTCGAAACCTGCATCGGGCATGGGTGTGTGTGATGTCCTTACGTTAGTTAGGTTTAAGTAGTTCTAAGTTCTAGGGGACTAATGACATCAGACGTTAAGTCTCACAGTGCTCAGAGCAATTTGAACCATTCTGGAAGTCACAATGGATCAACAGAACTATCAGCTTATAATTGGGGACTATGTCTGCCCCCTAAATACAATACGGTTTTCCTCGCAGTGCACGTGTGTGTGTCGAAGAGCACCAGGCTGAGTTTGCTGTAATCCCCTGGCCACCAAGTTCCCACGATTTAAACCCAATCGAGAATGTTTGGAACCACTTCGATCGGGCTGTCGGAGCCATGGGTCCCCAACTGAGAAACCTGCGGCAGCTGCCCGCGGCACTGGAGTCGGTGTCGCTCCACGTCCCTGTCTGTACCTTCCAGAACCTTGCTGCCGGTATTCCTGTGCTTCTCACAGAGGTTCGTGCTGAAAAAAAGGTGAGCATTCACGCTTTTTACAGGTGGTCACACTAACGTGACTTTGACAGTGTACACACAGAATGTAAACAGCGTTCTTAATACGTACACTACTGGACATTAAAATTGCTACACCAAGAAGAAATGCAGATGATAAACGGGCATTCATTGGACAAATACTAGAACTGACATGTGATTACCTTTTCACGTAATTTGGGTGCATTGATCCTGAGAAGTCAGTACCCAGAACAACCACCTCTGGCCGAAATAACGGCCTTGATACGCCTGGGCATTGAGTCAAACAGAGCTTGGATGGCGTGTACAGGTACAGCTGCCCATGCAGCTTCAACACGATACCTCAGTTCATCAAGAGTAGTGACTGGCGTATTGTGACGAGCCAGTTGCTCAGCCACCATTGACCAGACGTTTTCAGTTGGTTAGAGATCTGGAGAATGTGCTGGCTAGGGCAGCAGTCGAACATTTTCTGTATCCAGAAAGGCCCGTACAGGTCCTGCAACATGCGGTAGTGCATTATCCTGCTGATATGTAGGGGATCGAATGAAGGGTAGAGCCACTGGACGTAACACATCTG
Source organism: Schistocerca nitens (assembly GCF_023898315.1). NCBI lineage: Eukaryota > Metazoa > Arthropoda > Insecta > Orthoptera > Acrididae > Schistocerca > Schistocerca nitens. Next base: position 96,400,108 of record NC_064622.1, read on the forward strand.
AAATGTAACGTCCACTGTTCAAAGTGCCGTCAATGCGAACAACACGTGACCGAGACGTGTAACCAGTGGCACCCCATACCATCACGCCGGATGGTACGCCAGTATGGCGATGACGAATACACGCTTCCAATGTGCGTTCACCGCGATGTCACCAAACAGGGATGTGGCCATCATGATGCTGAAACAGAATCTGGATTCATCCGAGAAAATGACGTTTTGCCATTCGTGCACCCAGGTTCGTCGTTGAGTACACCATCGCAGGCGCTTCCTGTCTGTGATGCAGTATCAGGAGTAACCGCAGCCATGGTCTCCGAGCTGATAGTCCATGCTGCTGCAAACGTCGTCGAACTGTTCGTGCAGATGGTTGTTGTCTTGCAAACGTCCCCATCTGCTGACTCAGGGATCTGGACGTGGCTGCACGATCCGTTACAGCCATGCGGATAAGATGCCTGTCATCTCGACTGCTAGTGATACGAGGCCGTTGTGATCGAGCAAAGCGTTCCGTATTACCCTCCTGAACCCACCGATTCCATATTCTGCTAACAGTCATTGGATCTCGACCAACGCGAGCAGCAATGTCGCGATACGATAAACCGCAATAGCGATAGGCTTTATCAAAGTCGGAAACGTGATGGCACGCATTTCTCCGCCGTACACGAGGCATCACAACAACGTTTCACCAGACAAAGCCGGTCAACTGCTGTTTGTGTACGAGAAATCGGTCGGAAACTTTCCTCATGTCAGCACGCTGTAGGTGTCGCCATCGGCGCCAAATTTGTGTGAATGCTCTGAAAAGCTGTTCCTGTCGGGTAAATTTCGCATTTCGCGTCTGTAGCACGTCATCTCCGTGGTGTAGCAAATCTAATGGTCCGTAGTGTATTTTGTGCATTTCTCCTGAAATTTTAGTAATCTGCACATGGTAACAAATGGCTCTGAGCACTATCGGACTCAACTGCTGTGGTCATAAGTCCCCTAGAACTTAGAACTACTTAAACCTAACTAACCTAAGGACATCACACACATCCATGCCCGAGGTAGGATTCGAACCTCCGACCGTAGCGGTCGTGCGGTTCCAGACTGTAGCGCCTTTAACCGCTCGGCCACTTCGGCCGGCGCACATGGTAACATCTTGTACACTTCATGGTACTTTGGGTTTTCATGCATATCTCGTTTACTATGAAATTTTTTTGGTCAGCAGTGTATGTCTATAAAATACTAATGAATGAGATGTGTGTGACAAGCGAAGTTTGTCCACTTTTCATGCTTTGGTGTAGTGCAAGAACACAATGATAATTAATTATGGTAACTTTTTTGTGGCTCAGTGGACGAGTGTAACTCTTTCAGTTGAACGCCACTTCGGCGATTTGCGTGCTGCTAATCCATAGGAGTTATCCAACATGGAAAAGGAGGCTTACAGTTTAACGTAAATCTCAACCGCACATCGTTCGTAACGACTCTTGACACGGTGCAGCAAAGAGGGCCAGATTAAATGCAGAACGGAAATTTCCATGCTCCAGTCGTGATTTGATTCCGCGATTCGGTTTCCATGCTCGTGCTTAAGCACAATTTTATCGCCACTGTCGAATGTCTCCCTTTGCGCTAATTAGAAAAAGGTAAGAGTTATTTGGACGAGCTCATTACACGACTGGAACTGTACCAACAGTCTTTAATACCCTTATGTGTACCACTGGCACTGTTTTTCCAGTGATTTGCGGAGTACAACTGTACGTGCAAAGAGCGCCAAAGTGTCACATGAAGCCGGTGCTTATGTCAGAGACAGTGATGAGTACTGACACTGAGATAATTAGATGTGTCTATTTCCTCTTGTTTACTTTTGTTCCCAAACGGATGCAATTGTCGGCGTGTGCCATTCTCTACTCGACTTGCTCGCCTGATTGCTTCCTGTAGACAGAACCATATCAGAAAATTAAAATCCTTTGGAAGCTGTCTCTTCGTAGAATATATTTCTTCACACATAGGTAGACCAAAATTTTATGACCACCCACTTCATGTGGTGTTGGTGCTCTACCTTTGAAGAGAATACTGTCACATTTCGCGTGGTATAGACTCGACAAGTTTCTGGTAGGTTTCCGGAGGTAAGTGGAACCAGATATGTACGCACAGGTCATGCAGTTCCTGTGAATTACGAGCCGGGGGGTTGTGGACGCGGCCTTGACACCCAGTAGCTGCAGATGAGTTCTGACAAGGTGAGAATTTGGGGGCCAAGACGTCAACCTGAGTTCACTATTGAACTGTGATTTATTTTCAAAGAATGTTCTTAAGAATTTATTTTATTTACTAGCGATTCATCAAGAACATTAACACATTTAATCACACTATGTAAGCATGAAAGTAGTTGCCAGGGAGTAACTGATGAAATCATAAACAAATTCCTTTTAACAAATGGGAATTTTATTTACTTTAATAGTATCTAAAAGCATTTTTTAAAAGAAATTGATTTATAATCAGGAAGCACCCTCTAAATATCAAGTTAAAATTTATTCAGAGGCAGAAAGAAACAAGTTTTGACTGTATGAGCTTTTTAACAGAGAACCTTGCCGCTCCCTTTTGACACGGCCGTAGTTACGACCGTCCACAACAGCCTCTGAGAGACGACACTGGTGCAAATCTGCAACACACCAGATAACTTTAAACTGAGAGTTTTAACAGTTTACGCACGTACACAAAGTATGGACCCCCCGTAAGAGGGATAGAAATGGTACAAAACACTAACAATTAAAATATTAACCTTGCCACCGAAGGTGCAACTTCATTTTAACTTCTAAGAAAAGTCTTACGGTGAAAGGGTGGCAACTTTATATACTAAAATGATCATTTAAATAAAAGACCATGAAATGCAATCTTATATAAAATTCTACCAGGTTGGCCAAACAATAGTTAAGATGCTCTACAGTACACAGATACTGCCTCTCAAGATCATAGGCAATTATATCAAAGTTTCCAAAGATCAAAACATATTTCACGTATTAGACCGTTACACTCCAAGCAATAAATTCGTTAACACAACAATCCGACAAACATGACAGAGGCAGCTACTAACGTACGGTAGATTGATAGGGAGATTACCGAACAACGCGAACCGCAGGTTGCTCTAACCCGCCCCTACTCCACAAGGGAAAAACGGACCACCCAATTTATAAACAACCACCTTCCCACGGGTGGGCAAACGGAGAAGAATGGTGGGACGACCCCAAAGCAAAACGGCTGGTGACCTCACCAAGAAAACAAGTAGAATTTAACATGAGTAAATCAAACAACATATCACCAATCACTTAACTTCTAGTAAACTGCGATTTCTCGAGAAGACCTGGCGCAGCACCCCCAAATCGCTCTCCCGAACCGTCCGCTGCCAGCCGCTTCAACGGGCGCAGGAAGACGCGCCGATCTCCCGTCTTTCGGCGTCGCAGCTCCCACCGGCCAGACTGATGTCGTGGGTTGACTCCTGTTGCTCTCGTGTCGACCGCGAAGTCCTACCCCTCGCTATACTCCGCGGCCCACTGGACCCACGTGGCGACTTCACATGCTCTGACGCTCAAGTCGAATAATTTATCTTGTGTCTCAGTGCGCGACCGAGCAACCGATCGATCCAACCGCCAATGACCATTGCCTGAGCAAACTCGAGCAGACTGGCGGCCTAACGCGCAGACTCAGATGCAGGAACTGGGCTTAGTTCGACCACTCGCTGAGTTCTCTTACTGGCGGAGTGGAAAGACTTTCATTTTGCCGGCTTTAAAGGTTGATCCGAACGACAGACATACTAGCACTCCGAACGACACACACTAGCAAGCTGGGGACGAGAGACTGACCCAGACAGACTCACTGCCGAGCTCATAGCGCCCCTTAAATTCACGTGAACAGGCAACCTTTCCCACCAGAGGGAGACACCAAAGCTGCGAATGCCACAGCGGCGCCACCGCCAGAAACGGAGGGCGACTGCTTCACACTACGCGCTGCGGCGCGCTCTTCAAAACAGCAGTTTTTACCACGGCTCAGTGTCTCCATCTCCTGTGGACAGCCTCCTCTTCTTTCGTCGTTTTGGCGACTTGTGCTTGCGCGATCGTGTGTCTGCGTCCTGTGAATCACGACAAACATTCAGCGCCTTCCGCATCTCCGTGTCCGAGCTCGAATCGATCTTCTGGTGCAGCCCTTCCTCACACGGCTGGAGTAGAGACGTGGCTGTGCTGTCGAGCAAGTCGACGGTTCCGAAGCAGACCGCGTTGTCGTGGGTTCGGAAACCGGGCCCGCGGGTGTCGGTAAGTGTAGGTGAACAACGTCCGCGACCGTCTTCTTCCTCGCTGCCTTAACGTTAGTAATAGGCAACATCGCCGGTTGCGATGTAGGCGACGTGTCTACTTGTGATACCTGGACGAGGAGTCGATGCAGGCCTTCAGAGCCAACATGCTCTTCCTGCCCGCACGCTGAACGAGTCCGCGGGTTAGCGTCATAATGACGATCGCTCGGCAGCCACCTCCGCTCATGTGTGACGGGATGTATTCGTGCAGTTCGATTCGCACCTGACGCACTACGTTCAGAACAGGATACGTCTCAAACGTGTGCCACTTTTCTTCTACATCTACATCTACATTTATACTCCGCAAGGCACCCAACGGTGTGTGGCGGAAGGCACTTTACGTGCCAATGCATTACCTCCCTTTCCTGTTCCAGTCGCGTATGGTTCGCGGGAAGAACGACTGCCGGAAAGCCTCCGTGCGCGCTCGAATCTCTCTAATTTTACATTCGTGATCTCCTCGGGAGGTATAAGTAGGGGGAAGCAATATATTCGATACCTCATCCAGAAACGCACCCTCTCAAAACTTGGACAGCAAGCTACGCCACGATGCAGAGCGCCTCTCTTGCAGAGTCTGCCACTTGAGTTTGCTAAACATCTCCGTAACACTATCACGCTTACCAAATAACCCTGTGGAGAAACGCGCAACTCTTCTTTGGATCTTCTCTGTCTCCTCTGTCAACTCGACCTGATACGGATCCCACACTGATGAGCAATGCTCAAGTATAGGTCGAACGACTGTTTTGTAAGGCACCTTCTTTGTTGATGGACTACATTTTCTAAGGACTCTCCCAATGAATCTCAACCGGGCACCCGCCTTACCAACAATTAATTTTATGTGATCATTCCACTTGTTCCGCAGCCATGCTCCCAGATATTTTACAGAAGTAGCTTCTACCAGTGTTTTTTCCGCTATCATATAATCATGCAATAAAGGATCCTTCTTTCTATGTATTCGCAATGCATTACATTTGTCTATGTTAAGGGTCAGTTGCCACTCCCTGCACCAAGTGCCTATCCGCTGCAGATCTTCCTGCATTTCGCTGCAATTTTCTGCTGCTGCAACTTCTCTGTATACTAAAGCATCATCCGCGAAAAGCCGCATGGAACTTCCGACACTATCTACTAGGTCATTTATGTATATTGTGAAAAGCAATGGTCTCATAACACTCCCCTGTGACACACCAGCGGTTACTTTAACGTCTGTAGACGTCTCTCCATTGAGAACAAAATGCTGTGTTCTGTTTGCTAATAACTCTTCAATCCAGCCACACAGCTGGTCTGATATTCCGTAGGCTCTTACTTTGTTTATCAGGCGACAGTGCGGAACTGTATCGAACGCCTTCCGGAAGTCAAGGGAAATGGTATCTACCTGGGAGCCTGTATCTAATATTTTCTGGGTCTCATGAACAAATAAAGCGAGTTGGGTCTCACACGATCGCTGTTTCTGGAATCCATGTTGATTCCTACATAGTAGATTCTGGGTTTCCAGAAAGAACATGATACTCGAGCAAAAAACATGTTCCAAAATTCTACAACAGATCGATGTCAGAGATATAGGCCTATTATTTTGGACATCTGCTGGACGACCCTTCTTGAAAACTGGAACTACCTGTGCTCTTTTCCAATCATTTGGAACCTTCTGTTCCTCTAGAGACATGCGGTACACAGCTGTTAGAAGGGGGGCAAGTTCTTTCGCGTACTCTGTGTAGAATCGAATTGGTATCTCGTCTGGTCCAGTGGACTTTCCTCTGTTGGGTGATTTCAGTTGCTTTTCTATTCCTTGGACACTTGTTTCGATGTCGGCCATTTTTTCGTTCGTGCGAGGATTTAGAGAAGGAACTGCAGGGTGGTCTTCCTCTGTGAAACAGCTTTGGGAAAAGGTGTTTAGTATTTCAGCTTTACGCGTGACTTAGGCGGCAGCGCGTTCGCGACAAGCGTGGCCGCAACTGCGATGGCTGGAAGATTTGTATGGTCCGAACACAGAGTCCAGCACCGTCGACAGTCACCACACCGACGTCGCCGTTCGAGTTGTGGAAACTGTATCCATCGGTGGACTGGCGGATAAGTCGTCCCCATGCTGCTTCATAGACAAATTTCAGGTAAACTGTACAATAGAAAGATGTATTCCGAAAATTTCCTATGGATTGACATGCATTACATCTCGCAGGAAACGCTCTACTTCGTATGCCTTAGGTCGTGCGTACTGGGCATGGAACTTAAATTTAAACGTGTCCTTTCTATAGGAAAGCACAGTCGTCGTTCGAGGTGATCTGTTTACACTACAGTACCATTACCGGCGCGAGTAAAGAACGGCCCGCTAGCGGTGCGCCACACAGAGCCCCGTTTACGTCCGCTTCGCAACAGGGCTGAGAGCCGAACGCACCTCAGGCAAAGGTGATATGTTTATCATATGCGATTGGTGTTCCTGAAACATACTGAGTCTCACCTTTACCTATCACAGCTGCTGTACCTGCACAATCCTATTACGTCTCTCTACCCGATACAAATTCCAACTAAGTCCATTGCTAGCCCCTTCTAAACTTACAATACTGATGCGAGTGTAAAAGAAGAATAGCAGAGGACTGAGGCGCGAGTTGGAATTTGTATTAAGGAGGGGGACGTATTGCAGGTAGGGTAGCTGTTGTACCAGTCTGTTGTAATGACTAGAATATCTGCTGAGTAAGTTTGAGACTACCGTTGAAATGCCACCAGTGTTACAGAATTTAACTTATTGCTTCGGCCTGCTTAATTACACTACTGGCCATTAAAATTGCTACACCAAGAACAAATGCAGATGATACACGGGTATTCATTGGACACATGTATTGTACTAGAACTGACATGTGATAACTTTTTCACGCAATTTGGGTGAATAGATCCTGAGAAATCAGTACCCAGAACAACCAATTCTGGCCGTAATAACGGCCTTGATACGCCTGGGCATTGAGTCAAACAGATCTTGGATGGCGTGTACAGGTGCAGCTGACCATGCAGCTTCAACACTATACCACAGTTCATCAAGAGTAGTGACTGGCGTATTGTGACGAGCCAGTTGCTCGGCCACCATTGGTTCAGATGGCTCTGAGCACTATGGGACTTAACTTTTGAGGTCATCAGTCCCCTAGAACTTAGAACGACTTAAACCTAACTAACCTAAGGACATCACGCACACCCATGCCCGAGGCAGGATTCGAACCTGCGACTGTAGCGGTCACGCGGTTCCAGACTGTAGCGCTTAGAACCGCTCAGCCACCCTGGCCGGCTCGGCCACCATTGACCAGACGTTTTCAGTTGGTGAGAGATCTCGAGAATGTGTTGGTCAGAGCAGCAGTTGAAGATTTTCTGTATCCAGAAAGGCCGGTACAGGACCTGCAACATGCGGTCGTGCTTTATCCTGCTGAAATGTAGGGTTTCGCAGGGATCGTAACACATCTGAAATGTAGCGTCCACTCTTCAAAGTGCCGTCAATGCGAACAAGAGGTGACCGAGACGTGTAACCAATGGCACCCCATACCATCACGCCGAGTGATACGCCAGTATGGCGATGACGATTACACGCTTCCAATGTACGTTCACCGCGATGTCGCCAAAACACGGATGCGACAATCCTGATGCTGTAAACAGAACCTGGATTCATCCGAAAAAATGACGTTTTGCCATTGGTGCACCCAAGTTCGTCGTTGAGTACACTATCGCAGGCGCTCCTGTCTGTGATGCAGCGTCAAGGGTAACCGCAGACATGGTCTCCGAGCTGATAGTCCATGCTGCTGCAAACGTCATCGAACTGTTCGTGCAGATGGTCGTTGTCTGTCGACTCAGGGATCGAGACGTGGCTGCACGATCCGTTACAGCCATGCGGATAAGATGCCTGTCATCTCGACTACTAGTCTTACGAGGCCGTTGGGATCCAGCACGGCGTTCGGTATTACCCTCCTGAATCGACCGAATCCACATTCCGCTAACAGTCATGGTTCTCGACCAAGGCGAGCAGCAGTGTCGCCATAAGATAAACCGCAATCACGATACGCTACAATACGACCTTTATGAAAGTCGGAAACGTTATGGTACGCATTTCTCCTCCGTACACGAGGCATGACAATCTTTCACCAGGCAACGCCGGTCAACTGTTGTTTGTGTATGAGAAATGGGTTGGAAACTTTCCTCATGTCAGCACGTTGTAGGTGTCACCACCGGCGCCAACCTTGTGTGAATGCTCTGAAAAGCTAATCATTTGCATGTCACATACCTTGTTCTCGTCGGTTAAATTTCGCGTCTGTAGCACGTCATCTTCGTGGTGTAGCAATTTTTATGGCTAGTAGTGTATAAGTAAAGGTGAGACTCAATATGTCTCAGGAACGTAAACTGTATATGATTACTACTGATAAATTTTAGAGAACAGGCATTTGTAACAGACAACAGAATGATCCTATTGCAACCAGCTTACCAACATCTTGCTGTTCTTCCCTCGCTCCATTTGCGAGCGGAATAGGAAAAGGAATCAGTAGCGGCAGTACAAGGTATTTGTCGCCAACCAGCGTACGATTGATAGCAGAGTGTGTCTGTAGATGAAATGTAGAATGAGGAGAACGATCTGTGACGCAGCATGCTGCGACTGTGTTTGGAAAGACAGCTTCGGCAATAGCAGCAGCAATAACAGGTGACGCCTGGCAGGCCAGCAGCTGTTAATGCCGACTGGCGAGTCACTTTGCCGTGCCTGCGGTCGGCACGCAGCTTAATAGCGGTGCTGATACGCCGCGGGCAGGCACGGAACTGGCGAATAACTGCGCCGCCCTCGCGTGGGAATGGCACCGCGGTGCAAGTACGTCGTGACGACAGACGGCAGCCACTCGTCAATGGGACATAAAACACGGCGAGGACGGCACCTGTCCGCCGACTGGCTGCCGAGGAATTCCAGCGCTCCAGAGGCCAGCCGGAGCCTTCCGGTCATCCGTGCGGGCTCCTGCGAACGCTCTCGGCGAACAGGGCAGCAGACTGCGAGCTGTGAACGCCGCACCATTCTCACACTCTCTGTATTTGAAGCAAAAAGCTTCGGTAACAATGAGGAGAGAGAATACCAACCGGAAATAGGGAGAGAGAAGTGCGAGGCAAGGCTGTTTTTCGTCACCTACACTCTTCAACATACACGCTTATCAGATAAACTGCTTTTCCCTGTAACTTACAAAACAATAAGTGAAAGGAATATTTATTTGGATAGGTAAAGAAACCTCACACTTTCTGCAGAGTTACGAGCATAATTTGTTTACTTATTTTCCAGTGAGTTGCAGCAAAGTGATACAATTTTTTAAGAGGAGTTTGCAGGCAAAATAAATAAAAATGTTTTTCTTTTTACAAAGCAATATTCTTCTTTCTTTCCCGCGCCAAAATATATATAACTTATCTTTTTGTGACGTTTAGAAGCATTTTATTTTCAATTTTATAATATTACTCGCGTATCTCCCAAACTACCAAATTTCAGATATGCACCTCTTCATATGCGATTTTAATGCCAATAAGTGTGTAGTTGAATGAAATCCATATGAAAACGAGGAAGTAAAGAAACTGGAATGCAATGGACACATACAAAAGGCACAAGCTTCAGAAAATTGAAACAACGTCTTCGCACCATCGTACTGCCATATGCCCAGCCACGGAGGGGCGACTGACTGACAAAACAATAGATCAGCTTCAGCGGTATTATGGAACAGCCATCAGGAATAACAGAAATGATTTACAAAGTACGAAGAAAGCAATCTTGACCTCAAAATTCCACAAACTCTCAGCCGACAGAAAACCAGTACTTTCAATTTGCCCAACTAGACCTGAAAGATGGCACAAATTCCAGAATGTTTCAGTTTCAGAAGTGTATTTTAAGTACTAGAACTCTATTCCTGAAGATATTGTGGAAGCCATCAAACGAATTCATAGGAACCTAGCTCACCCAGACCTTCTCCAAAAGTGTCTACATGGGCTGTATCAGAATCCCAATGATCCTTTCAATAATATTATCTGAACAAGAGGGCCAAAAAAATGTGTTTCTAGATTAAATACACTGAAACTGTGAATTAGTGATCCTATATTAACTTTTAATTATGGAAAAACGGGGAAAATGAGTATTGTAAACATCACCCCAAATTGTCATGTAGTAAACAGGTTGAAATTATTAGATAAGCCGAGACAAAACGTGCATCCGATATCGCCACCAAAGAAGCAAGGTTAGCCAAAAGAAAGAAGCTTTTAGAGAAGGAGTGTGGGAAACAAGATGATATTGACTATGCTTCTGGGTGCTTTTGAGCTTGAGCTTTATTTTAAAGATCTGAGTTTTTATCATTTTAAACTTTAAACGCGATATATATATATATATATATATATATATATATATATATATATATATATATATATATATATAGGATGTTACAAAAAGGCACGGCCAAACTTTCAGGAAACATTCCTCACACACAAATAAAGAAAAGATGTTGTGTGGACATGTGTCCGAAAACGCTTAATTTCCATGTTAGAGCTCATTTTAGTTTCGTCTGTATGTACTGTACTTCCTCGATTCAATGGAGCACGTTATCATGACTTCATACGGGATACTCTACCTGTGCTGCTAGAACTTGTGCCTCTACAAGTACGACACAACAATTGGTTCATGCACGATGGAGCTCCTGCACATTTCAGTCGAAGTGTTCGTACGCTTCTCAACAACAGATTCGGTGACCGATGGATTGGTAGAGGCGGACCAATTCCATGGCCTCCACGCTCTCCTAACCTCAACCCTCTTGACTTTCATTTATGGGGGCATTTGAAAGTTCTTGTCTATGCAACCCCGGTACCAAATGTAGAGACTCTTCGTGCTCGTATTGTGGACGGTTGTGATACAATACGCCATTCTCCAGGGCTGCATCAGCGCATCAGGGATTCCATGCGACGGAGGGTGGATGCATGTATCCACGCTAACGGAGGTCATTTTGAACATTTCCCCTAACAAAGTTTTTGAAGTCACTCTGGTACGTTCTGTTGCTGTGTGTTTCCATTCCATGATTAATGTGATTTGAAGAGAAGTAATAAAATGAGCTCTAACATGAAAAGTAAGCGTTTCCGTTCACATATCCACATAACATATTTTCTTTCTTTGTGTGTGAGGAATGTTTCCTGAAATATAAACGTGTGATAGCTACATGAAACTTTGTGAACTTCTTTATTATGACATAATGTATCTACTGAAGCATTATCATGACTCTAATTTTAATAGGTATTAATCTAGGGGCTAACATGCGCAAATGTTCACCATAAAAATGGCATAATTTAAAAAATATATCTCTCGTTCTTTTGTATCTTATCTCTTAATTCTGCTTCAGTATACACCAATAATGTAGATAAAATACGCTTAAAAATTTTAGATTGTTTTCTGTATTGGTTCCAGGGATAAAAATACCTAAACTTGGCTTATTTAACATTGACTGCACAGGTCCTGCAAACTCCATTTAAGTAGAACCAATTTTTTTCTGTCTTGTAGCTGATATATTTCAGCCAACTGTGTATGAATCAGTTTAAATTGAATTTCAATCGATTTTCGTTTGGGAATTCGAAACATTCAAAGTTTTAGGGGTGGATGTAGCATGCTGTACATAATACGCTGTTTCCAGACGAATGTTACTGTGGCGTCATGTTCATTCAAGAGAGATGTTCAATAGAGTGCTCCGTTTCCTGAGTGTGCAACTCATTGCCCCTTCTAAAGACCTTGCGAACGAGACATAGAGGTGTCGGTGTCATGGAGCGACAATCTTTCTCGATGCGCTGTTCGAAATCATACTGTATTAGATTGGGCACTAGTTTGAACACCTCACTTACGTGCACAATCTCCCAGAAGTACATCCATCCGAACACAGACAGTTGTTTCCAGCTTGTTGCATTCATCCTTCAAACTTTGAACGTTTGCAGCTCCATAACTAAAATAGAAGTTTGATTTAAATTGATTTTTACACAGTTTAATTACACAAAAGAAAAAATAATGTTATGTTTAAATATTTATAGCTCTTTCTTGCAACAATTTGGAAAATAACTAAACAGTTTACGTAAGAGTAAAATTTCTGTCGTTTACCTATCTAAATAAATATCCATTTTACTTATTGTTTTCTAACGTCCAGACAGCCACCTTTCAATCACCTTGCATATTTCGAAGATTTTGTTGAGCATTCTTTATGGCTGGATTTAGAATAAAACCTGTGGCAGTAAAGTTTTGTGTTTGAGATTCGCAGAAGAAATAGTTTTTATAGCACAGTTTGGCACATAGCACCCAGAGATTATAAAATAGATAAAGGTTACTGACAAAGGCTAAGAAATAAAAACAAATACAAAGAAATGAAAATAATAATGGGAAAAAATGTTGCTGAATAGATATAAATTGGAATGCGTGGAAGACTGAATGAATTTAAGTGACTACGGCTTGGAACAGAATTCAACTGGACGTGTCTCTAGCGTTTTATTAAATTTACAGTATCAGTGTAAAAATTACCGTTCTCTAAGAAGAGGAGCATTTTCTGTGGCTCTAGGAAAGTACAGTTAATGAAAAGTTTGATGAAATGTTTAGTCTTTAGCGTCCTACTGTTCGGCGACGAAAGAACAGCAGAGATGCAGGAAGGCAGTAAAAGTTAGGGGCTTCCGTAAAACTGACTGCCTAAATCAAAAGTTTCTCCCAACCAGAGCGCTTCACCAAACACATTGGACGTGTGCTGCCTGCTAGGTTAATGGCGCAAACTGCGTAAACGCACACCATTGGTCCATTTGAGAAGTGGCACAATAGATAACATTACGTTGGAATTTCTGAAATCGTTGGGGGAAATGGCAACATAACGACTATTCAAGTTGGTGTAGAGAATGTATGAACTCGCGATATACCATCACATTTTCGGAAAAACAGCATCCACAAAATTTTGAGGATAGAGCCGATAAGTGCGAGAAGAATCACACAATCAGCTTAACAGCTCATGCGTCCAAGTTGCAGAAAATAATGATGTACAGAAGACTGGAAAAGAAACTTAAGCTTCAGGAGAACTAAAGGCGCCAGAGAGGCAGTTTTGACGTAGCGGTTGATAATATAAGCAAGACTAAAGAAAAGTTAAAACACGTTCATATGATCTGTCGACCTTTTAAAGCGTTCGATAATGTCAAATGCTGCTAGATGTTCGAAATTCTGAAAAAACTATGGGTAAGCTATAGAGAAAGTTGGGTAATATACAGTCTGTACGAGAACCAAGTGGGCAAAAAAGAAGTGGAAGAACAAAGTGCTGGAATTAAAAAGGGTATAGGATGGGGATGTAGCCTTTCACCCCTGCTGTTCTATCTATACGTCGAAGAAGCAATGACGGAAATAAAGGAAGGGATCAAGAGTGGGATTAAAATTATCAATGATAAGATACGCTAATGACGTTGTTATCCTTAGTGAAAGTAAAAAAGAATTACAGGCTCTGTTGAATGGGATGAAAGGTCTAATGAGTACAGACTATGGATTGAGAGTAAATCGAAGACAGATGAATGTAATGAGAAGTAGCAGCAATGAGAACAGCGAGAAACTGAACATCAGAATTGGTGATCACGAAGTAGATTAAGTTAAGTAATTCTTCTAGCTAGGCAACAAAATAACCCACGATAGTCGTAGCAAGGAGTACGTAAAAAATAAACTAGCACTGGTAAAATATTCCTGGGCGAGAGGAGTGCTGTATCAAATATTGGTCTTAACCTGAGAAGAAATTTCTGAGAATGTACGTCGGAGCACAGCATTGTATAGTAGTGAGATATGGACTGTGGGAAAACCGGAACTGAAGAGAATCGAAGCATCTGAGATGAGGTGCTGTAGAAGAACGTTTAAAATCAAGTGTACTGATAAGTTAAGGAATGAGGAAGTTCTCCGCAGAATCGGCGAGGAAAGAAATACATGGAAAACACTTACAAGAAGAAGGGACAGGGTGATACGACATCTGTTAAGACAGCCAGGAATAACTTCCATGGTACTAGAGGGAGCTGTCAAGGGTAAAAACTGTAGATGAAGGGAGCTGTTGAGGGTACAAATTGTTGAGGAAGACCGAGGTAGGAATACATCCAGCAAATACATTGATAAGTCAAAACATTACGACCACTGCCCACGTCGATTTTGGATGCCGCCTGGTGGCAAATGTTCAAATGTGTGTGAAATCTTATGGTACTTAACTGCTAAGGTCATCAGCTTACACACTAATTAACCTAAATTCTCCTAAGGAGAAACTCACAGACCCATGCCCGAGGGAGGATTCGAACCTCCGCCAGGACCAGCCGTACAGACCATGACTGCAGCGCCTTAGACCGCTCAGCTAATCCCGCGCGGCCCCCTGGTGGCGTTGTGGGCACGTGACGTACTATGAAAAGTGTGTAAGTGGAGCGGAGACGGGTGAGGGATCACCCTAACGTAGATACGTGCTGCAAATGGGGAAATCCATTGAGACACGCGACTTTGACAAAGAGCAAATTATTATTACGCAAACCCTATGAGCTGGTTGAATGTTCACGTGTTACTGTCGCGAGTACCTACGGAAAGAGGTAGCAGTGCAGTTTAACTACTGCTAGGCTGACTTCACGACTCTTCTCAGAACGTGGGGTTCAGGGTCTTGCCTGCCCGGTATAGTAGATGATGGTCTGAGGCCTCTCTGCGGAAACAGCACAATGCTGGTGCACACACAAGTGATTCGGAGCACACCATTCGTCGTACACTATCGAACATGGTGCTCCGGAGCACACCAGCCCTACTTTTTCGCAAGATGACCCAACGACATCGTCAGTTAGGATTGCAGTGGGTATGGGACCATCGGGATTCGAACGTCGATCAATACAAACGTGCCGGCTCTTCATGTGAAGCAAATTTTTGCTGTACTAGATACAGGGTGTTTCAAAAATGACCGGTATATTTGAAACGGCAATAAAACCTAAACGAGCAGCGATAGAAATACACCGTTTGTTGCAATATGCTTGGGACAACAGTACATTTTCAGGCGGACAAACTTTCGAAATTACAGTAGTTACAATTTTCAACAACAGATGGCGCTGCAAGTGATGTGAAAGATATAGAAGACAACGCAGTCTGTGGGTGCGCCATTCTGTACGTCGTCTTTCTGCTGTAAGCGTGTGCTGTTCATAACGTGCACGTGTGCTGTAGACAACATGGTTTATTCCTTAGAACAGAGGATTTTTCTGGTGTTGGAATTCCACCGCCTAGATCACAGTGTTGTTGCAACAAGACGAAGTTTTCAACGGAGGTTTAATGTAACCAAAGGACCGAAAAGCGATACAATAAAGGATCTGTTTGAAAAATTTCAACGGACTGGGAACGTGACGGATGAACGTGCTGGAAAGGTAGGGCGACCGCATACGGCAACCACAGAGGGCAACGCGCAGCTAGTGCAGCAGGTGATCCAACAGTGGCCTCGGGTTTCCGTTCGCCGTGTCGCAGCTGCGGTCCAAATGACGCCAACGTCCACGTATCGTCTCATGCGCCAGAGTTTACACCTGTATCCATACAAAATTCAAACGCGGCAACCCCTCAGCGCCGCTACCATTGCTGCACGAGAGACATTCGCTAACGATATAGTGCACAGGATTGATGACGGCGATATGCGTGTGGGCAGCATTTGGTTTACTGACGAAGCTTATTTTTACCCGGACGGCTTCGTCAATAAACAGAACTGGCGTATATGGGGAACCGAAAAGCCCCATGTTGCAGTCCCATCGTCCCTGCATCCTCAAAAAGTACTGGTCTGGGCCGCCATTTCTTCCAAAGGAATCATTGGCCCATTTTTCAGATCCGAAACGATTACTGCATCACGCTATCTGGACATTCTTCGTGAATTTGTGGCGGTATAAACTGCCTTAGACAACACTGCGAACACCTCGTGGTTTATGCAAGATGGTGCCCGGCCACATCGCACGGCCGACGTCTTTAATTTGCTGAATGAATATTTCGATGATCGTGTGATTGCTTTGGGCTATCCGAAACATACAGGAGGCGGCGTGGATTGGCCTCCCTATTCGCCAGACATGAACCCCTGTGACTTCTTTCTGTGGGGACACTTGAAAGACCAGGTGTACCGCCAGAATCCAGAAACAATTGAACAGCTGAAGCAGTACATCTCATATGCATGTGAAGCCATTCCGCCAGACACGTTGTCAAAGGTTTCGGGTAATTTCATTCACAGACTACGCCATATTATTGCTACGCATGGTGGATATGTGGAAAATATCGTACTATAGAGTTTCCCAGATCGCATCGCCATCTGTTGTTTAAAATTGTAACTACTGTAATTTCGAAAGTTTGTCTGCCTGAAAATGTACTGTTGTCCCAAGCATATTGCAACAAACGGTGTATTTCTATCGCTGATCGTTTAGTTTTTATTGCCGTTTCAAATATACCTGTCATTTTTGAAACACCCTGTAGATTGTTCCGTTATCGCAAGCTGATCCAACGACATCGCCAGTTAGGATTGCAGTGGCACGGCACCGTCGGGATTCGAACGTCGATCAATACAAACTTGCCGGCTCTTCATGCGAATCAAATTTTTGCTATACTAGGTCGATGGTCGTCTTCACAAACGCCGTCATCAAGGTAATCGGAGGCTCGAAACGTGAAGCGCGCCACGGACGCAGGCTGGTGGATGCAGTATTGAGCTATGGGAGACATTCTCCCGCACTTGTATGGGACCTGTGGTAGCAACAGAAGACCCGCTGACATTTCTGAACCACCTACATCACTTCAGTAGTATAATTGTATGCGTCACGGAGCCAGAACTGTGCGACAGTGGTTTGAGGCGCAGTATAGTGAACTGACGTTGATGTCTCGGCTACCAAATTCGCCTGATGTAAGTCCTACGTAACCGATCTGGGTCGCTATCAGGCACCATCATCGCATACACAAATCAGCAGTTCGTTATTTACAAGTATTGCGTGACTTGTTTGTAGACTTCTAATGCCACATACCTCCACAAACCCACCAACAAACTTTCGATCCCTAATACGCAGAATGAGTGATGTATTTCGATCCAAAGACGGAAAAACAAGCTATTAAGCCGGTGGTCATAATGTTTTGCCTCATCAGTGTCATCCAAGACGTAAATTGCAAGTACTACTCTGAAATAAAGAGGTTGACGCAGGAGACGAATTCGTGGTGGGCAGCATGAAACGAGTCAGAAGACTGATGACTCAAAAACAAATAAATAAAAATTGAAACAAACCGAAATCGACATGCAAATGCAGAAGTAGCAATAGCAAACAACACAAATCAATATGCAAAAGGGATTAAAGCCAATGAAAAACTAAAATCTGAGTTACGTTCGCGGCTCGTGGTCTTGCTGTAGCGTTCTCGCTTCCCGCGCATGGGGTCCCGGGTTCGATTCCCGGCGGGGTCAGGGATTTTCTCTGCCTCGAGATGACTGGGTGTTGTGTGTCATTCATCATCATTTCAGCCTCATTCACTCGCAAGTCGCAGTAGTGGCGTTAAAGAACTTGTGGAGCGGCGGCCGAACCGCCCCGCGGCCACCAATGCCATAAGCTCATTATTATTATCTTAATGACTTAGTCTCT
The DNA here is from genome assembly GCF_023898315.1 of Schistocerca nitens. Taxonomy (NCBI): domain Eukaryota; kingdom Metazoa; phylum Arthropoda; class Insecta; order Orthoptera; family Acrididae; genus Schistocerca; species Schistocerca nitens. The sequence goes on from NC_064622.1 coordinate 96,418,022, forward strand.
CTGTTAATAACAGCAGTTATTGGCAATAACGAGTTCTGTGCCAGGAGTTAACGGGTTTGCAAAATTATAAAGTTCATTGCAAAAAAAAAAAAAAGATTAATGAACTGAACAGCTTTTAACTACTATTCTGAGTGTTGCTGAGATCCGCAGTTCGGTGTGATAATTTGACGTTACTTGAAAATGAGTGACAATGAGAAACTAATGTAGCTTTTACAAAAAATCTTTACAAATTATTTATGAATACAGTACGCGAAGGTTGAGCCTTTTGATTAATGAGTTTCAAAGTTGGGCTCCACTTACCTGGTGCTGTTTGTGACTCGACGCCCGTGTCGCCGGTCCATACACCTGAGCGTGCAGTTTAGTATTTAAGTATCGTCGCCCTGCAGATTCTCTGGACTGTAGCCGCCCGTTATAGATACAACAGAAACGCGCGATGTTTGTAGAATCCTCTTAATTAGCATATTTATATGCACTAAAAGCAGTATGACACGCTTCGTTCAATTAATGCGTGACGTATCTCGACGTCATAATGTTCGTTAGCCGTAATAGTTACACTTCTAAATTTATGGCTTTCCGTTCGATCGTGGCGCGGAACATTTCAAAGTACCACCATCCGCAGTAAGAAATAATATTAATATAATCATAATTTGAGTTGACAGTCCACGGTACGCATCAAAGAAACTGCACTGTGCGCCACAGTATCGCGGCGATCGGGGTAAGGCGCATTCGAGATTACAGTTCTTAATATCAGTTCACGACAAGCAGGCGCTACAGTCTGTTGTATAGACTAAACAGCACGTGTTATCTACAATCAGAAACGTACAGTTATAGCATCCACACAGCTTGGCGGTCTCCACACCATGGTTTTTTTAAAGATTAATGTGGCGAATACCTGGCCTTTCTAATAAGCAACGCGACATATCCTGCAATTTGTTTCCTATACAAGGAACATAATAAAACCACAAAAGCGTACCAGTGATCAGACAGTTAATTCACATCTGTCACTGACACAGTACACTAGCATTTACGCGCTGTGACACTAACATTTTTGATCCCGCTCCAGACTTTTTGTTGGTGGTCCTTTCTCGACCTATCAATACGTTACTACAACTCAAAAAATCTCTCTTAACATCACACTTTCAAAAATTCTGAGTAAATCGATTTACAATTTCACACAACGCCACAGCTTCGCATCATTAGCTTCATTGAAAATAAAGTTAAATACGATGTTAATAACCGTCGGTAACACAGCATCAACAAAACTAAAAATAACAGTTCCATTAATAATATTTCCATGACGTAAAGCCACACAAAGAAACAAAGTTTTCAAACTCGGTGCACAACAAATCTTCCATTGTACAATGAATATAAATCAGAAGAAAGCTAAAAAAGGCATATTAAAAAGGGGGAAAATCTATATCGTACTGTAATGTTATCTTCAAGCTTTATAGGTCATGCTGTGACTTGCCTGCCCCCTGTGATGTGTTTTACATAAACGATATGGCACGTACTACGAATCGAAACTTGGTGACTCTACCTACTGGCATGTGTCATTTTTGTATATCACGTAGTTGTGCAGTCTTCTGCTGATATCCTAGAGTTTCTTACGAATAATCTCGCAGAAGAAGTCCGAAAAGGTACGACTAAAAAGTAACGATCAATAGTTAAGGAAATCTTAATCAGATCAAACTTCTTATGGCCTTCTAACACCAACAATAAAAATGATAAGGACCAGTAATCAGCCTAAGTGCAGCATCATACTCCCTCAATAAAAAGCATAACCGAATCTTTCCAAAGTTCTGGAAATTGAACAGAAATGAGATACACGTATAATATTACGATAGTGTTCACTGTATCAAAGACATTCAGATATCACACTAAACTAACTTTAAACGTCAATTAGTAAACTCAGTAGACCGCTGTGGCCGAACGGATCTAGGCTCTTTAGTCTGAACCGCGCGAACGCTACGGTCGCGGGTTCGAATCCTGCCTCGGGTATGAATGTGTGTGATGTCCTTAGGTTAGTTAGGTTTAAGTAGTTCTACGTTCTATGGGACTGATGACCTCAGATGTTAAGTCCCATAGTGCTCAGAGCCATTTGAACCAGTAAACTCAAATACCTGCAGATGAAACGTTTGGTGGTGGTGTGGTCTTCAGTCCAGAGACTGGTTTGGTGCAGCTCTCCATGCCACTCTATCCTGCGCAAGGTTCTTCATCTCCCAGTACCTACTGCAGCCTACACCTTTCTGAATCTGTTTAGTGTATTCATCTCTTGGTCTCCCTCTCCGATTTTTACGCTCCACGCTGCCCTCCAAAACTAAATTGGTGATCCCTTGCTGCCTCAGAATATGCCCTACCAACCGATCCCTTCTTCTAGTCAAGTTGTGCCACAAATTTCTCTTCTCTCCAAGTCTATTCAATACCTCCTCATGGTTATATGATCTAAGCATCTAATCTTCAGCATTCTTTTGTAGCACCACATTTCGAAAGCTTCTATTCTCTTCTTGTCTAAACTATTTATCGTCCATGTTTCGCTTCCACACGTGGCTACACTTTCAGAAACGACTTCCTGACACTTAAATCTGTCCTCGATTTTAACAAATTTCTCTTCTTCAGAAACGCCTTCCTTGCCATTGCCAGTCTACATTTTTTATCGTCTCTACTTCGGCCATCATCAGTTGCTTTGCTCCCCAAATAGCAAAACTCATTTACTACTTTAAGCGTCTCATTTCCTAATCTAATTCCCGCAGCATCACCCGATTTAATTCGACTACATTCCATTATCCTCGTTTTGCTTTTGTTGATGTCCATTTTATATCCTCCTCTCAAGACACTGTCCATTCCGTTTAGCTGCTCTTCCAGGTCCTTTGTTGTCTCTGGCAGAATTACAATGTCATCGGTGAACTTCAAAGTTTTTATTTCTTCTCCATGGATTTTAATTCCAACTCCGAATTTTTCTTTTGTTTCCTTTACTGCTTGCTCAATATACAGATTGAATAACATCGGGGATAGGCTACAACCCTGTCTCACTCCCTTCCCAACCACTGCTTCCCTTTCATGCCCTTCGGCTACTATAACTGCCATCTGCTTTCTGTACAAATTGTAAATAGCCATTCGCTCTCTGTATTTTACTCCTGCCACGTTCAGAATTTGAAAGAGAGTATTCCAGTCAGCATTGTCAAAAGAAGTCTAGAAACGCTAGAAACGTAAGTTTGCCTTTCCTTAATCTATTTTCTAAGATAAGTCGTAGGGTCAGTATTGCCTCACGTGTTCGAGCATTTCTACGGAATCCAAACTGATCTTCCCCAAGGTCGGCTTCTACCAGTTTTTCCATTCGTCTGTAAAGAATTCGTGTTAGTATTTTGCAGCCGTGGCTTATTAAACTGATTGTTCGGTAATTTTCACATCTGTCAATACCTACTTTGTTTGGGATTGGAGTTATTATATTCTTCTTGATGTCTGAGGGTATTTTGCCTGTCTCATACATCTTGCTCACCAGATGGTAGAGTTTTGTTAGGCCTGGGTCTCCCATGGCTGTCAGTAGTTCTAATGGAATGTTGTCTACTCTCGGGGCCTTGTTTCGACTTAGGTCTTTCAGTGCTATGTCAACTCTTCACGCAGTAGCCGGCCGGAGTGGCCAAGCGGTTAAAGGCGCTACAGTCTGGAACCGCACGACCGCTACGGTCGCAGGTTAGAATCCTGCCTCGGGCATGGATGTGTGTGATGTCCTTAGGTTAGTTAGGTTTAAGTAGTTCTAAGTTCTAGGGGACTTATGACCACAGCAGTTGAGTCCCATAGTGCTCAGAGCCATTTGAACCATTTTTCACGCAGTATCATATCTCTTATTTCATCTTCATCTACATTCTCTTCCATTTCTATAATATGGTCCGCAAGAACATCGCCCTTGTATAGACCCTGTATATACTCCTTCCTCCTTTCTGCTGTCCCTTCTTTGCTTAGCACTGGGTTTCCATCTGAGCTCTTGATATTCATGCAAGTGGTTCTCTTTTCTCCAAAGGTCTCTTTAATTTTCCTGTAGACTGTATCCACTTACCCCTAGTGATATGTGCCTCTACATCCTTACATTTGTCCTCTATCCATCCCTACTTAGCTATTTTGCACTTCCCGTCGATCTTATTTTTGAGACGTTTTTATTTCTTTTTGCCTGCTTCATTTACTGCATTTTTATATTTTCTCCTTTCATCAATCAAATTCAATATCTCTTCTCTTACCCAAGGATATCTACTAGCCCTCGTCTTATGAAACGTTTAATGTTATTAATAACAGTCTATTGAGATATAAAAAGCCGAATGTTCCTGAAATCTTTGAGTTCATGACATAAGGCCGGAGGAATGGGGAAATTCGCTGATGTAAACGAGTCTGACAAAGATCAGACTCTTATGGCCCGGTGCCTAGGAACTATCACCTCGAGAGCGGCGGAACTGGTCGGCTGTTTGCGCACTACTGTTGAGAGAATCCGTGGAAAACGAACGAACGACGGTGAGACAGTGAGTAGGCAATTAGTTGTTGGTCATTCACATCTGATAGCAGAACGTGGACGTCTTACTCGCTCTGTACAGCAGGACAAGAGATCATCTGTGGCGGGTCTGACCACAAAATGCAGTGCTGGTGCATGCAAATGTTCAGAGCACAGGTTTCAGGAAACGTTCTTGAACTAGGGGTTCTGGAGCAAACGATCCCTGCGTGTTCCGATGTTGACCCAACCATATCCTCAATTACGATTTCGGTGGGCAAGGGATCATCGAGACTGGTTTCCGGATCGGTGGAAATGTGTAGAGCCTGCTAAGACAAATGACGTTTCTCATTGCAACAGATTGCTGGGCATGTGCGAACATGCTGTCACGCAGGCGAAGAACTCCTCGAAATATTCACCGCGCCACATTCACAGGCCGGTAGAGACAGTATTACGCTACAGGGACCATTGACTGGGTTTCTGTGGAACTTGTGACAGTAATCGAAGGCATTTTGATGTTAGCTCATAGCCTTGCCGCAGCGGTAACACCGGTTCCCCTCAGTTCACCGAAGTTAAGCGCTGTCGGGCTGGGCTAGCATTTGCATGGGCGACCATCCGGTGTGCCGAGCGCTGTTGGCTTGCGGGGTGCACTCAATCCTTTTGAGGCAAACTGAGAAGCTAATTGATTGAGAAGTAGCGGCTCCGGTCTCGGAAACTGACATACGGCCGGGAGAACGGTGTGCTGACCACATGCCCCTCCATGTCGGCATCCAGTGACGCCTGTGGTTGAGGATGACACGGCGGCCGGTCGGTACCTTTGGGCCTTCATGGCCTGTTCGAGAGGAGTTCAGTTTTTAGAACGTCAGAAAAATGTTTCTTTTTCAAGCTACCTTTCGGAAAAAGAATTCTCAATTAGTAGAGAAATTGTATGTTACAAATGGTATGCTGATGACTTTATGATTATCTTTGAGAGTACAGCAACTGAAATCCAATCAATTATAGATTGGTTGAACAAAACACACCGAAGGATAAACTCCGCAAAACACTAAAGTGGAGATAGTATACGACTTCTAGACACAGTAAAACTACAGACAAAACCCGTCATAAGTCTCAGATCCTCAGGATACCTACCACTGCAGATTTTGATATCCACGAGCTATCACGTTAGTAAAATAGCACTACTACAAGGTAATGCTTAACACAACATGTGAAGTACTACTAGATCAAAATTAATCACAAGATCTATACATAACATAAACTATTGCATATAATAATGGTGAAAGACCTATGTTAAATGATTATCTCCACAATAACACTAAAATAAAAGCATCTAAAATCAACAATAACTATGCAGCCAATGTCTCTATTCCTCCCCACTAACAGAAACGAAGTTAATTTATAAGCGTTTCTCTGGAACAGCATCGTATAAAACTGAAAACTTATTATGTAATACCAAAGTTAAAACAAATTTCTTCATAAACGTTGTGGCACGAAGAATACATCGGCCAATAAAATCGTAAGAGCTGTTAAAGGGTAGTATCTTGAAAATCCTGTTTTTAAATGAAATGATAATTAAATAGACACCCTAGCTGCAAGCAGGCGTTGATACACTTCATTGGGGACATGTTGAAAGTGTGTGCCCCGACCGGGACTCGAACCCGGGATCTCCTGCTTACATGGCAGACGCTCTATCCATCTGAGCCACCGCGGGCACAGAGGACAGTGCGTCTGCAGGGACTTATCCCTTGCACGCTCCCCGTGAGATCCACATTCCCAACATGTCCACAACACGACATTCGTAGTGCGCCTAATAGATGTTTGCCCATCATACTCAGTACTCGTGGCAGATTAATCTACCAAGTCCCGTACGAGTTCGGGCATAGACGCACTATCCTCTGTGCCCGCGGTGGCTCAGATGGATTGAGCGTCTGCCATGTAAGCAGGAGATCCCGGGTTCGAGTCCCGGTCGGGGCACACATTTTCAACATGTCCCCAATGAAGTGTATCAACGCCTGCTTGCAGCTAGGGTGTCTATTTAATTATCATTTCATTTCTAGCAAAGCTGCATGGTCATCGACGGTAACTGTTCTTTCGGAAACAGATACTACCGTCATATATAGTTAAGAAATGCATAATGTTATGTATATTACCACATAACATAAATCTGCAACATTGTTTAAATTACAAACATATTAGTGCGAATAAATGAATGTAATGCAGCGGTAAAATATGCTCTAGTCGGTAATGTAAGACAAAATCGATTGTAATTTGTGATTCTTGTAAGATACAAGTCTCTCATTACGTTCACATCGGTCTCCCAGCAAAGGATTTTGTAGACCACGTCCCCATTTCCTCCTCTGTTTGGTCGTGTAAACACTCAAAAATCACTTATGGAAATTCTTTTCTAGCTGCCTGTTTTGCACTTCCACGATCGGTTTTCGCTTCCACGTAAACGCAGAACTGTTTTCGAAACGTGCTTGGGCACGGCCTTGTTCATTTTTGTTGGAGGCACTTACAACGACTCTGTGCATCAGCTACACACGTCATCACTGGAGACGTCGCCGATCTGCAGATGGTCTCTGTACGACTGACACCGTTTACAATACCATAAAAACAATCACCATTTGCACTCTGAACTGGTCGTTTTTTATGACATTACGATGCAAGATCGCTGACGTTCCAGTGATGAGTTCAAAAATTATTCTCCTGGATGCCTTGCGGGGCCAACGGCCTTACCGCAGTTGTGACACCGGTCTCCTCAGATCACCGAAATTAAGCGCTGTCGGGCGTGGCTAGCACTTGGATGGGTGAGTGCCCGGGTGTTCCAAGCGCTGCTGGCAAACGAGGTGCGCTCAGCTCTTGTGAGACAAACAGAGGGGCTACTTGACTCAGAAGTAGCGGCCACGGCAACGAAAACTGACAACGGCCGGGACAGCGATATGCTGACCATATGCTCCTCCATATCCGCATCCAGTGACGCCTATCGGCCGAGGATGGCACGGGGGTCAGTCGGTGCCGTTGCGCCTCCCGAGCTCTGTTCTGACGGAGTATAGCTTGCGGAATTAGCACTCCTGGAAGAAAAGATGTTGCTGAGACATGGCTTAGCCACAGCTGGCAGGTTGTTTCCAGACTGTCCTTTCCTCCATGACCTCTAGTCCCACAAGGTATGCAGGAAAACTTCTGCGAAGTTTGGAAGACAGGAGATGAGGTACTGGCGGGCGTGAGGGCGCGCCGTGAGTCTTGCTTGGCTCACTTGGTAGGGCAATTGCGTGCGAAAGGTGAATGTTCCAGGTTCGAATCCCAGTTGGGCACACGGTTTTAGTCTGCCAGGAACTTTACAACCAACGCACACTCCGCTGCGAAGCGAAAAATCATTCTGGCACTTTTCTTCTGATTATAATACACTACTGGCCATTAAAATTGTTACACCAAGAAGAAATGCAGATGATACACAGGTATTCATTGGACAAATACATTATAGTAGAACTGACATGTGATTACATTTACACGCAATTTGGGTGCATAGCTCCTGAGAAATCAGTACCCAGAACAACTACCTCTGGCCGTAATAACGGCCTTAATACGCCTGGGCATTGAGTCAAACAGAGCTTGGATGGCGTGTACAGGTACAGCTGCCCATACAGCTTCAACGAGATACCACAGTTCATCAAGAGTAGTGACTGGCGTATTGTGACGAGCCAGTTGCTCGGCCACCATTGACCAGACGTTTCCAATTGGTGAGAGATCTCGAGAATGTGCTGGCCAGGGCAGCAGTGAACATTTTCTGTATCCAGATAGGCCCGTACAGGACCTGCAACATGCGGTCGTGCATTATCCTGCTGAAATGTAGGGTTTCGCAGGGATCGAATGAAGGGTAGAGCCACGGGTCGTAAAATATCGGAAATGTAACGTCAATGCGAACAAGAGGTGACCGAGACGTGTAACCATTGGCACCCCATATCATCACGCCGGGTGATACGCCAGTATGGCGATGACGAATACACGCTTCCAATGTGCGTTCACCGCGATGTCGCCAAATACAGATGCGACCATCATGATGCTGTAAACACAACCTGGATTCAACAGAAACAATGACGTTTTGCCATTCGTGCACCCAGGTTCGTCGATGAGTATACCATCGCAGGCGCTCCTGTCTGTGATGCAGCGTCAAGGGTAACCGCAGCCATGGTCTACGATCTGATAGTCCGTGCTGCTGCAACTGTTCGTGCAGATGGTTGTTGTCTTGTAAACGTCCCCATATGTTGGCTCAGGGAGCGGGACGTGGCTTCACGATCCGTTACAGCCACGCGGATAAGATGCCTCTCATCTCGATTTCTAGTGATACGAGCCCGTTGGGATCCAGCACGGCGTTCCGTATTACCCTCCTGAACCCATCGATTCCATATTCTGCTAAGAGTCATTGGATCCCGACCAACGCGAGCAGCAATGTCGCGATAAGATAAACCGCAATCGCATTAGGGTATAATCCGACCTTTATCAAAGTCGGAAACTTGATGGTACGCATTTCTCCTCCTTACACGAGGCATCACAACAACGTTTCACCAGGCAACGCCGGTCAACTGCTGTTTGTGTACAAGAAATCGGTTGGAAACTTTCCTCATGTCAGCACGTTGTAGGTATCGCCACCGGCGTCATCCTTGTGTGAATGCTCTGAAATGCTAATCATTTGCATATCACAGCATCTGTCGGTTAAATTTCGCGTCTGTAGCACGTCACCTTCGTGGTGTAGCAAATTTCATGGCCAGTAGTGTAATTTCGCGGGGCTCAATGGTCGACTGAAACTCTTTCGATTGAACGTCTCTGTGACCTACCCACGCAGTTACGCACCTGGGGGATAGTGGAAGCACAATTTACGTGCAATCCGAACCACATGTTGTTCATGACGACTCTACACACCGACATGAAAGTTACATTAAAGGCAGGCTGAAGATTTCCGTGAACCGATCGGATTGGACTCCACGACCTCTCGGTTTCCAGGCACGCGCTTTATTACTAGATCCATCAGAACCGACTTTTTTCTGGTCAACTATGGTTACATTTGTCGGGTTGCCTGAAGTAACAAAACAACCGACTCTGAATGTCTGAAAAATCTTCTCCAGTTGAATCAAGCGTCTCTACACGATGTGGTGTGAAATCATGAAAGATGAATTACTAGTCTGACCTGTTCCCAGCAAAGCATAATTTCTGGTAGATATACCAAAAATACAATGCAACATTTTTCACAAAACTAACAACAAATGAAAATACCTACTGTCATTTCAAGCGGCATAGTGCTAGATTATACACTTCCAGTGTCTTTATGACTCTATTACGAGACGTTTTATGATAGAATAGTTGACTAGACTCCATAAATCCACGTCAATCGTATATTCGGTTGACGTTAACAGATAATGCACGCAAACAATCACCACACATATGAAGAGCTAAAAAGCAGCATCTGGCATGTGATTCCAAGAATTTTGGCAACCGACATGCGATGAAAGTATGACGGTGTGTTCAGGAAATGTCGGGCAGGTCTTGCCGCGGAAGGAAGTTTTTGTATTAGCAGAAGAGACAACACCGTGTTACGAGTGGAAGCCGAAATGCACGCGTTATAGCTCACGCAGGCTGGCGTGAGGAGGGAAGAACTATACTGACGTGAGGTCTGGAACATGACAAGGAATGAGAATTCAGAAAGCGGATGTAATTAGTTTGATACTTAACTTTAATCCATTAATAATGAACGTCGCTCTTGACGGTACATGATTTACAATATTATCTGTTCAGAATACATTCTTGACGATAGTAATTATAGTAACTGAATATGGCGCCTAAACTGTCGTCTCTGCAAATGAGAGCGTATGTAGACAGTGAACCATTGCTAACAAAGTCGGATGTACAGCTGGTCGAGTGCTAGGGGTCTCTCTAGACTAGACCTGCCGTGTGGCGGCGCTCGGTCCGCAATCACTGATAGTGGCGACACGCGGGTCCGACGTATACTAACGGACCGCGGCCGATTTAAAGGCTACCACGTAGCAAGTGTGGTGTCTGGCGGTGACATCTGTAAACAAAGGCAAGCTTAATTTAATTCAGGGAACAAGCTGGTACACGTGCCACACGAACTGCGACCATACTCTTCCATCGTACATAAAATATCCTGTGTTTCTAAGGACACGATACGTTTTATTAAACAGGAACTAAATTTTATTACTTCGTCTACAAGAAAGAATATGGTAGGTTGAAGCATATATGCATTTTTGTTTTGCATGTTGGTATTCCGGTTGGTATGGTTTTATTTATCGATTGTCATTTTTTATTTGTAGTTTACTATAACTACTTGAGTTCAGATGTTGTCATTTTGTCATTTGGAGATACTGAGTGGAGCTGTGGACGCTACAAAAACGATTGTCATCTGCAGACCTCGGAACATTTACGACTTATACTTTTGTGTATGCCACTGAACAGAGCACGGGAAGAAAGGAGGATCGTTTTGACATTAGTGAATCACCACATTCAAGAAGATCTTTGGGGTGTGGTGAAGATCGTTTAAACGCATTATTCCACAACGATCCAAGTCACTGTTGTCGATAACTTGCAAATGTGATGAACTGTCATCGTTCCACCATCGTGCGACATTTGCGTTCGATGGGGGAAGGTTCAAAAATCGGGTGTCTGAGTACCGCCTGCTCTAGGCCAAAAGAACAAAAATCAGTACTTGGCCATGTGTGCATCTCTGCTTGCTCGTCATGAGTTGGCTCGTGAACAGGACCCACCATTCCTATCCTGTATCGTTACTGGAGACGATAAATGATGTCCTTATGTTGACATAAGGACAAGAAAGGAGTGGTTGAGCCCAAACAAAGCAGCAACTCCCCGTACATAGACCTGAGCGCATCCACAAAACTTAAAGTTACGCATCTGGGGGAATAGCGACGGTGTAGTGTACCATGAATTGCTTCCCCGGGGTGTAACCGTCAATGCTGACATTTAGACTACTGGCCATTAAAATTGTTACACCAAGAAGAAATGCAGATGGTAACGGGCATTCATTGGACAAATATATTATAATAGAACAGACATGTGATTACATTTTCACGCAATTTGGGTGCATAGATCCTGAGAAATCAGTACCCAGAACAACCACCTCTGGCCGTAATAACGGCCTTGATACTCCTGGGCATTGAGTCAGACAGAGCTTGGATGGCGTGTACAGGTACAGCTGCCCATGCACCTTCAACACGATACCACAGTTCATCAAGAGTAGTGACTGGCCACCATTGACCAGACGTTTTCAATTGGTGAGAGATCTGGAGAACGTGCTGGCCAGGGCAGCAGTCGAACATTTTCTGTATCCAGAAACACCACGAAGATGACGTGCTACAGACGCGAAATTTAACCGGTAGGAAGAAGATGCTGTGATATGCAAATGATTAGCTTTTCAGAGCATTCACACAGGGTTGGCAGCGGTGGCGACACCTACAGCGTGCTGACATGAGGAAAGTTTCCACCCGATTTCTCATACACAAACAGCAGTTCACCAGCATTGCCTGGTGAAACGTTGTTGTGATGCCTCGTGTAAGGAGGAGAAATGCGTACCATACCGTTTCCGACTTTGATAAAGGTCGGATTGTAGCCCATCGCGATTGCGGTTTATCGTATCGGGACATTACTGCTCGCGTTGGTCGAGATCCAATGACTGTTAGCAGAATATGGAATCGGTGGGTTCAGGAGGGTAATACGAAACGCCGTGCTGGATCCCAACGGCCTCGTATCACTAGCAGTCGAGATGACAGGCATCTTATCCGCATGGCTGTAACGGATCGTGCAGCCACGTCTCGATCCTTGAGTCAACAGATGGGGACGTTTGCAAGACAAGAACCATCTGCACTAACAGCTCGACGACGTTTACAGCAGCATGGACTATCAGCTCGGAGACCATGGCTGCGGTTACCCTTGACGCTGCAACACAGACAGGAGCAACTGCGATAGTGTACTCAACGACGAACCTGGGTGCACGAATGGCAAAACGTCATTTTTTCGGATGAATCCAGGTTGTGTTTACAGCATCATGATGGTCGCATCTGTATTTGGCGACATCGCGGTGAACGCACATTGGAAGCGTGTATTCGTCATCGGCATACTGACGTATCACCCAGCGTGATGGTATAGGGTGCCATTGGTTACACGTCTCGGTCACCTCTTGTTCGCATTGACGGCACTTTGAACAGTGTACGTTACATTTCAGATGTGTTACGACCCGTGGCTTTACCCTTCATTCGATCCCTGCGAAACCCTACATTTCAGCAGGTTAATGCAAGACCGCATGTTGCAGGTTCTCTACGGGCTAGTCACAACTGGCTCGTCACAATACACGAGTCACTACTCTTGATGATCTGTGGTATCGTGTTGAAGCTGCATGGGCAGCTGTACCTGTACACGCCATCCAAGCTCTGTTTGACTCAATGCCCAAACGTATCAAGGCCGTTGTTACGCCCAGAGGTGTATGTTCTGGGTACTGATTTCTCAGGATCTATGCATCCAAATTGCGTGAAAATGTAATCACATGTCAGTTCTAGTATAATATATTTGTCCAATGAATACCCGTTTATCATCTGCATTTCTTCTTGGTGTATCAATTTTAATGTCCTGTAGTGTACTTTTTTACTTAGCTTTCTGGACAGTCTTTTGCCCTTTGTTGTGTATCGTCTCTGTAACAGCATCGTGGCCCTTAATTCCTCTCTCACTGGTCAACCTCTGGAAAAGATCGGGATTATTGAAATTTCCGGTTGGTGTGATGAATGGCAGCTAGCCCGAAACACGAAAAATGTAACTTAATGCGGATGAGTAGGAAGATCAAACCCCTAATATTCGGATATAGCATTACTAGTGTCCTACATGACACACTAAGGTCGTTTAAATATCTGAGGGGACTGTTGCACGGAGATATGAGATAGAACGAGCATGTGAGAACTGTGATAGAGAAGGGAAATGGCCGACTTCGATTTATTGGGAGAATTTTAAGAAAGAGTAGTTTATTGTAAAGGAGACCTGGTATAGGACGCTGATGCATCCTATTCTTGACTTCTGATCGCTTTAGATCCGAACCAGATTGGACTGAAGGAAGACATCGAAGCATTTCAGAGGAGGGCTGCTTGAATTGATACCGGTGGGTTCGAACAACCCGTAAGTGTAACGGAGATGCTACGGGGACTCAAATGGGAATCCCTGGAGGGATCCCTTATAGTGCAGTATCCCCGACAGTTTCTGTACGTAGGACGCATCTGCTTCGCTTGTCTGCAAAGCGATTTTGTAAACTTGTCTATGACGACGCTTCTTCACAGTTCTATAGACGGCAATTGTTTCGCCTGCAGCTGTTTGTGCCTCACTGTCAAAAACGCTGTCAGGTGTCAATGTTTTCCCTCTGTTGTCTCGACTGTAGTATTGCCTCAGCTGTCAAGAATAAATGTACTTAAACTTCATGGATGAACCGCATTTTCACACGCATCTCAGTTTTTGTGACGTCATATCTCTTGAACTATATGTGGCCCAGCTACGAAATAAGTTGCGAATAGAGTCAGTAGTATAGAAGTAATAAATTTAAATGTCATGCACAGTGCGGGAGATTTCCACACGCATCTCAGTTTTTGTGACGTCATATCTCCTGAACTATGGCAAGTAGGTGGCTCTTAAGCCACAACGATTGTTGCCTAACAATACAGGATAGGTGTACGTTGTTTGGTTGAAATCGGTTCCCTGATTTGGGAGGAGATGTAGGATACAACACACACACACACACACACACACAGTTTTGCTTTTAATAGTTTAAGCTACAAAGAGTGCTGAATCTGTGGTTTCGGAAGGGAAAAGTCTGCAACAGTTTCATTTGTAAAATTATAGCATCCTTGTTTCCTTTGAGTAAAGAATTGTAATTAACTTAATCTCGTCAAGAAAATCTTCCTCTGCTACAGCAAAATTTCGCATTATCTTAGATATCCAATTGGGAAAGCTATCCAGATTTTTTGTGTGTCACAGTGACACTTTCTTAGCCCTTAGCAGAGCTGTCTTTAAGGAAGTTGAGTGTCTTACACGCCGTTCACGACTACGGACGATATTCGTATCTTTCTGGAGCATTAGACCAGTCTACGATACGCGGTCGGTGGAATCAGTAGGTGCTAGTCATTGAGAAGCTATGATTATAAAATTTACAACCAGATTTCTCGGATGGCTACTTTCTTCTAAATATCCTGTGTTGGGAAGGCAGTGTTAATGTCTTAAAAAAGTTTACAACATTGACTGTTTCGAGGGAACTTTTTTAAGGAAATTTTTGGAAAGTGACTTGCAAACTGAAGCATCTCAGATATATAAAATTTTGTGCGTCGCCAGCATAATGTACGGCATGGCACGTGGGGTATTAAATCATAGCTCTTTTAATGACAGCAAATGTATTTTCTAATTAACCTACCAATAACTACTTAAATTAGCAGATTTGGACATTGCATCACTACGAACTTTTGACTCAGTGACATGCAAACTGCTTGTTTGTTTGTCGTAGCTGTGATTAATTTTGATTTCGACTTTCAGGACTCGATATACTTTAATTTTACCTCTGAACATTGAATTATTTCTCGGGAAGCATACCTCACTACTACTTACGTTACCGCGGGCAGAGTTTTTCAGAAGGTGGAGGTGAGGTCTTGGCAAATGGACTGAAGATTACCCGTAATGCTTTTAAACTATTTCCAGTTGGCGGCAGGCCGTTATTGTGTGGGTGGATAACAAATTTGAAAAGTGAAAACATCAAGTGGCTAGGCTCTGCCCTAGTGAACTATAATTAGCTTCCCTTTTAACGAAGTAAAAAATCAGATTGCCGACAAAAACAGCTGCCACCCCATAACAAGAACACAGCGTTCTACACACAGTCATACACCATGCAGTCACACCTAAATCATAAACTCATAATTCGCAGAGGAACCTGTATCGCTGAACACTGAAAACTTTTTTTTTTTTTTAGTTGAGTGACCCTACACCTCGGCTGGACCAGCCAGCATTGCCATGTGACTTTATACCACACAGGGTACGTCAGTAGGAAAGGTGCGTGTTTTGAGGGATGATAGTACCTGATTTACATAAATGATCTAGGGGATAATCTGAGCAGCCCCCTTAGACTGTTTGCAGGTGATGCTGTAATTAACCGTCTAGTAAAATCATCAGACGATCAATTCCAATTACAAAATGATCTACAGAGAATTTCTGTATGGTGCGAAAAGTGGCAACTGGCACTAAACACAGAAAAGTGCGAGGACATCCACACGGATACTAAAAGAAATCTGATAAATTTTGGGTATACAATAAATCGCACAAATCTAAGGACTGTCAATTCGACTAAATACCTAGGAATTACAATTACGAGCAACTTAAATTGGAAAGACCACATAGATAATATTATGGGGAAGGCGAAACAAAGACTGCGCTTTGTTGGCAGAACACTTACAAGATGCGACAAACCCACTAAAGAGACAGACTACATTACACTTGTCTGTCCTCTGCTGGAATATTGCAGCGCGGTGTGGGATCCTTACCAGCATGGAGGACATCGAAAAAGTGCAAAGAAGGGCAGCCCGTTTCGTGTTATCGCGCAATAGGGGTGAGAGTGTCATCGATATGATACGCCAGTTGGGGTGGCAGTCACTGAAACAGAGGCGGTTTTCCTTGCGGCGAGATCTATTTACGAAATTTCAGTCACCAACTTTCTCTTTCGAATGCGAAAATATTTTTTGATACCCACCTACGTAGGGAGAAATGATCATCATAATAAAATAAGAGAAATCAGAGCTCGAACGGAAAGATTTAGGTGTTCCTTTTTCCCACACGCCATTCGAGAGAGGAATGGTAGAGAAGTAATATGAAAATGTTTCGATGAACCCTCTGCCAGGCACTTAAGTGTGAATTTCAGAGTAACCATGTAGATGTAGATTTAGATAGTGTTGGTGCTCCTGGACACAAAACTTAAATTAACGTATGCACTTTTCATAAATAGTATCCGACATAGAGTTGTTTGAAAAACATGGGCGTCAGTCGCTGTTCTTCTTCATCAGCACTTACATGAGAATACAACTTATTCCATTAGATTACTATTTTGGGGTTGGCTCAAGAGGGAAGTCTACAAGTGCAGAGTGGATGCAAAAGAGGAACTTCCCGCTCGTATTTCACACGCGTGTGCTCAAGTAAAGGACCGTACGAATGAGCTCAGATCAGCATCACAGTAGCTGTTCTACAAGAGCTGCAAAATGCAGTGCAGTTGACGGTCTACTGTTTGAACGACTTTTGAGAGAAATATACACAATTAAACAAAACAACCTATCACAATGTTTCATTTACTATCTCCAGGAATTACCCTGTTTCTTCTTTATTCACATGAAGTGCTAAGTGCTATTGTCAAGGGATTTCAGATCGATTCCGTATCCCTGGATTTCCGGAAGGCTTTTGACACTGTACCACACAAGCGGTTCGTAGTAAAATTGCGTGCTTATGGAATATCGTCTCAGTTATGTGACTGGATTTTCCATTTCCTGTCAAAGAGGTCACAGTTTGTAGTTGACGGAAAGTCATCGAGTAAAACAGAAGTGATTTCTGGCGTTCCTAAAGGTAATGTTATAGGCCCTTTGCTGTTCCTTATCTATATAAACGACTTGGGAGACAATCTGATCAGCCGTCTTCGGTTGTTTTCAGATGACGCTGTCGTTTATCGACTAATAAACTCATCAGAAGAACAAAACAAACTGCAAAACGATTTAGAAAAAATATCTGAATGGTGCGAAAAGTGACAGTCGACCCTAAATAACGAAAAGTGAGATCATCCACATGATTACTAAAAGGAACTCGTTAAACTTCGGTTACACGATAAATCAGTTTAATCTAAAAGCCGTAAATTCAACTAAATACCTAAGTATTACAATTACGAACAACTTAAATTGGAAACAACACGTAGAAAATGTTTTGGGGAAGGCTAACCAAAGACTGCGTTTTATTGGCAGGACACTTAGAAAATGTAACAGACCTACTAAGGAGACTACCTACACTACGCTTGTCCGTCCTCTTTCAGAATTCTGCTGCGCGATGTGGGATCCTTACCAGGTAAGACTGGCGGAGTACATCGAAAAAGATCAAAGAAAGGCAGCGCGTTTTGTATTATCGCGAAGTATGGGAGATAGTGTCACATAAATGATACTGGATTTGGGCTGGAAATCGTTAAAAGAAAGGCGATTTTCGTTGCGACGGAATCTTCTCACGAAATTCCGATCACCAACTTTCTCAAATGGCTCTGAGCACTATGGGACTCAACTGCTGAGGTCATTAGTCCCCTAGAACTTAGAACTAGTTAAACCTAACTAACCTAAGGACAGCACAAACATCCATGCCCGAGGCAGGATTCGAACCTGCGACCGTAGCGGTCTTGCGGCTCCAGACTGCAGCGCCTTTAACCGCACGGCCACTTCGGCCGGCCACCAACTTTCTCCTCCGAGTGCGAAAATATTTTGTTGACACCGACCTACATAGGGCGGAACGATTACCACGGTAAAATAAGGGAAATCAGAGCTCGTACGGAAAGATACAGGTGTTCATTCTTTCCGCGCGCTATACGAGATTGGAATAATAGAGAATTGTGAAGGTGGTTCGATGAACCTTCTGCCAGGCACTTAAATGTGATTCGTAGAGTATCCATGTAGATGTAGATTTAGATGTAGATGTTTTCATTAGATTCCTCGAAAACTGTAAAGAACGGGACACAAGTTCTATGACGTTTTTTGTTCAGAATCAGTAATGCTATAACCCCCCCCAAAACACGTACCCTTCCTCCTGATGCTCCCTGTACAAAAGCACTGTTGCCCGTCAGAGATACAGTTTTTTCCACGGTTATTTTCAGTCTGTCGGCGCACTTGCGGTACCAGTAATGCAGTGCGTGTTGCACAGTCTCTTCCGCTTTTCTTGTACAAATATTTGTGCAGCGTCGACGAACAAAGCTGATATCCAGTGTATAAATGTGAGCATGGTACTTAATTTGCAGTTCGGCGGAGCAATTTGGCGGCGGCGTTTTGAGGCGTCAGTAGCCGGGACATTAACCCAGCTGGTCGCCTGCCAGAAATGTTTTCGCCAACCAGCTACGCAGCTTCCGCGTGCGTTCCATGCGTCGCGCCGTCACAAATCACGCATAATGTAAGCGGACGGCGGCGGCGCATGCGGCCGCCACGACCTGGTCGATGGTCGGCGGTCGGTGGTAGCGACGGGAGACTCTCGTAAATGTACACCCTTCTACCGTTGCTCCACCAGTTCTCCATTTCCACGCTTTCCTAGAAAACGGAGAGTGTGGGGCAGAGTCAGAACAACTCCGCAGACAACATTTCGGAAGTTGTTTACTTACAGATTCCTAGTATTTCGTACTGAGGGAGCCGTGATCTCAGGCGGCATATTTTTCTTTGCTGGTTATCCGTCTTCTGACTAGTTTGATTCGACCCATCACGAATTCCTCTCCAGAGTCGATCTCTCCATGTCTCAGCACCATTTGCGTCCAACGCCCTCAGTTATTTGTTTGATGTACAGAGCGGTCATACACTACTGGCCATTAAAATTGCTACACCAAGAAGCAATGCAGATGATAAACGGGTATTCATTGGGCAAATATGTTATACTAGAACTTACATGTGATTACATTTTCACGCAATTTGGGTGCATAGCTCCTGAGAAATCAGTACCCAGAACAACCACCTCTGGCCGTAATAACGGCCTTGATACGCCTGGGCATTGAGTCAAACAGGGCTTGGATGGCGTTTACAGGTACAGCTGCCCATGAAGCTTCAACACGATACCATAATTCATCAAGAGTTGTGACTGGCGTACTGTGACGAGCCAGTTGCTCGGCCACCATTGACCAGACGTGTTCAGTTGGTGAGAGATCTGGAGAACGTGCTGGCCAGGGCGCAGTCGAACATTTTCTGTATCCAGAAAGGCCCGTACAGGACGTGCAACATGCGGTCCTGCATTATCTTGCTGAAATGTAGGGTTTCGCAGGGATCGAATGAAGGACAGAGCCACGGGTCGAACACAGCTGGAATGTAACGTCTACTGTTCAAAGCGCCGTCAATGCGAACAAGAGGTGACCGAAACGTACAACTAATGGCACCCCATACCATCACGCCGGGTGATACGCCAGTATGGCGATGACAAATACACGCTTCCAATGTGCGTTCACCCCGATGTCGCCAAACACGGATGCGACCATCATGATGCTGTAAACAGAACCTGGATTCATCCGAAAAAATGACGTTTCGCCATTCGTGCACCCAGGTTCGTCGTTGAGTACACCATCGCAGGCGCTCCTGTCTGTGATACAGCATCAAGGGTAACCGCAGCAATGGTCTCCGAGGTGATAGTCCATGCTGCTGCAAACGTCGTCGAACTGTTAGTACAGATGGTTGTTGTCTTGCAAACGGCCCTATCTGTTGACTCAGGGATTGAGACGTGACTGCACGATCCTTTACAGCCATGCGGATAAGATGCCTGTCATCTCGACTGCTAGTGATACGAAGCCGTTGGGATCCAACACGGCGTTCCGTATTACCCTCCTGAGCCCACCGATTCCACATTCGACTAATAGTCATTGAATCTCGACCAACGCGAGCAGCAATGTCGCGATACGATACACTGCAATCGCGATAGGCTACAATCCCACCTATATCAACGTCGGAAACGTGATGGTACGCATTTCTCCTCCTTACACGAGGTATCACAACAACGTTGCACCAGACATCGCCGGACAACTGTTTGTGTATGAGAAATCGGTTGGAAACGTTCCTCACGTCAGCACGTTGTAGGTGTCCCCACCGGCGCCAACCTTTTGCGAATGCTCTTGTAGCAATTTTAATGGCCAGTTGCGTATTTCGTCCTGAGGGAGCCGTGGTCTCAGGTGGCTTATATTTCTTTTCTGGTTATCCGTCTTCTGACTAGTTTGATTCGACCCATCACGAATTCCTCTCCAGAGCCGATCTGTCCTGTTTGATGTACAGAGGGGTCATAACTAAATTTCCGCTACTTGAGAGGCCCCCATCGAAAACGAGTGATCGTAGGGCAACGAAACTTTGTGGAAACATTTTGCCAGGAAATTCGGAAGAGAAATAAGGAAAAAACATTCAAAGGTACACACTTTAATTACCGATCAAAGTGTAACATTTGTTAAATGCTTGCCATGTTTACGTTCCAGATTATAAACGTCGCTCAACGTGACGACCACCTGCAGCCACGGCAGCCTGTGACCGCACTCGAGACACCATTTCACAAACGTCCGCCGCAGTTCTCGAATGGTGGGCCGTGGGATGTTCAGCTGTTGTGACAAAACCTCGTGCAGTGTGAAAACGAAACTGGTTCTCTACTTCTGAAAATAAAAGCCCTTTTAAATAATAAAACATGATCTATACAAGGAATCTGACTACCCCTGTTAGCCACGGACGAGAAAAAAAAAATTGGCATAGTCTTAGTCAGAACGTGCAGAATCTTGTGTGGGGCCAATACGACGTCAATTTTAATATAAATATGGTATGCCAACGTTTACGTAATAAAAAAATAAATTAGGTAATTCAGTACAATTATTATATAGATGCGATAAATCACTTTAACGGGGGCCAAATGAACAATTAAGGTCAATATAATTCCAGTAAACCTGCAAAAGTAAAAAAAAAAAAAAAATATTAATGTATGGGCCTACATAGACATCGCGCATCTGCTAGATGCCCACGAAATACGTAATTTTGTTTTGAAGCTGACAGCCAATGAGAAAACAGGTGCAAAAATACTATTGGTCAGTTTTCAAGCAGTAACGGCGGACAGCATCGGCTGGTAATATACGTAATTTTATGGTAGCTAATTTGACCGCACAAAAAATAAAATATATACTCCCTCCAAAAGAAGTTACACACAAATGTTAAAATAAAATTATGATGAGCAGCAAAATGTCTGAGAAGAATTTTCAAAGAAAGCTACTAATTGAGCTTTAATTTAGCGGGTTTTCAACACCGTCAACAAGACGAAATAATGGAAGGAATATTTATTGGAATCAAACAAAATTGAGATATTGCGACAGTATTTTTAAAATAGATAATTTAATTGCAATTGTCTTTAATATTGAAATGAGAGAGAGAGTGTAATAATTTTCTTTTAATGTCTTAACTGTTGCTGCAGGCAGTGCGATGACGTCAGCGGTGGTCCGCGCGGACGATATGTGAAGTGAATCCTGGTTCGTGGCGTGAAGATAATGATGGATCCTCCTGTTTCATTAATATTCCAGTTACGACGGTGGTCCACGCCTCCGTTGTAGTGGAATCAGCTGGCAGCACTGGCGCGATAATAACAGTTCCAGTGTGTGCGTTGTCGTTACGCACGCGACGTTTTATTATTAAAATTTTATTAATAACGCGGTGCGAGTAGATCGGAATTATGGAATGTCTTTAGTATTTACGATATATAGCCGATTAATGCCAATACTTCGCACGCCTCTTTCACCGTGTTGCCACAGGAAAAGTCACATGTGTTTATCACTATAATACTCCGCTAAACATCAGTTCAATTTACGTCGTCGTCTTTAAGACAGTTTGGATGATATAATAAATGTTTCTTGATCAAATGACAGCACTGTTCTTTTACTTAATATTTTGGTTTGTTACACTTTCATGCAATTCTAACTGTTAGTTCTATTGTTCAAATGGCTCTGAGCACTATGGGACTTAACTTCTGAGGCAATCAGCCCCCTACAACTTAGAACTACTTAAACCTAACTAACCTAAGGACATCACACACACCCATGCCCGAGGCAGGATTCGAACCTGCGACCGTAGCGGGCGCGCGGTTCCAGACTGTAGCGCCTAGAACCGCTCGGCCACACCGGTCGGCCCTAACAGTTAGTGTCTCCACATGACAATGGTGTCTGGCTCGCGGCTAATTGTCACAAGTTCACACAGTATGTAAAATCGTCACCTCAAACACTCGATATACTTTTCAGGTTTTACTGTTCACTTAATAATGCACAATCTCCTATTAACACAGCGGACGCACTGTAATTAACTGTTCCTCCGTGTATCACCACCGTCTTTCACGCCGACTTTGCAACGTTTCTCCACCCGCGAACCGGCCACGATACCACAACAAGTCGCACGCTCTCTATCGATAGTCGTTCGCTCTCTCTCTGACACAGTACTTCTCCTAGCCTAACCAAAGATTTACAAAGCGTATAAAACCAGAACATTCATACAATATAAGATATAAAACAGTAGCAAAATGAATGAAGAAACAATGTGACGTATTAAAAAATAAAGAATAGTTGAAATAAATGATAGCCGGCCGAAGTGGTCGTGCGGTTAAAGGCGCTGCAGTCTGGAATCGCAAGACCGCTACGGTCGCAGGTTCGAATCCTGCCTCGGGCATGGATATTTGTGATGTCCTTAGGTTAGTTAGGTTTAACTAGTTCTAAGTTCTAGGGGACTAATGACCTCAGCAGTTGAGTCCCATAGTGCTCAGAGCTATTTGAACCATTTTTGAAATAAATGATAGATGCGTACTATGACAAGGTAATGCACAAAAAAAAAAAAAAAAAAATTATCGACTTTCGGGGAAAGCAATGTCTTTACACGTGCTTGAAGGTAGCCCATTGAGTCCAGCATTCTCAGCCATAGTAATGGTAACTTCTTGGACAATTTGTGGCTCAGTTTGACGTCGATCTCTCCCAGGAGCAGTTCCGAAATCGCCAATTAATTCGAACTCACGAATGCTGTTTTTCCATTCCTGTGTGGGAAAGAACACCTCTCCGAATTCCTTTAAGGCATCGATACTCATGAAGTGCAGCATTTTGATAATACAGCTTTGCGAGTAAAGCCCTGCCCACCTTGTCGAGACCCATGTTGGCTGTCTGCAACTGTAATGCACACTGAAGCTTCTGTTTCCACTCTGCGTCACCTGGCAGTACCGGGACCTAACGGCAAGTCATGACCCTAACACTGCTAACAACGCAAATCCTGCAGCGCACGGTCTCAACACCATTTCTATAAAGTTGGCTACCCATATGGTAAATAGTTTTCCGTCTACACTGCCTTAAGAACCAGCCTGTATTCTAATCTCTGTATTCCTCTATAGTTTCTATAGTCTACAGATCCTTATGTTTGACTTCTTGTTCTACAGTTTTGACTTGGGCGCGTATGACATTAATAGTTTTTGCACCCTAAAACAAAGCAAAATGGTTCAAATGGCTCTGAGCACTATGGGACTCAACATCTTAGGTCATAAGTCCCCTAGAACTTAGAACTACTTAAACCTGCCCGAGGCAGGATTCGAACCTGCGACCGTAGCAGTCCCGCGGTTCCGGACTGCAGAGCCAGAACCGCACGGCCACCGCGGCCGGCTAAAACAAAGCAAGTAAAAACAAACAGCTCCCTCTAGTACCATGGAACTTATTCCCTGATATCTTAACAGATATCCTGTCATCCTGTTCCTGTCCGCCCCTGCTAGCTGAATGGTCCGCCGGCACGGTAGCTCAGCGTGTTCGGTCAGATGGTTTAGCTACCCTCTGTAATAAAGAAAATCTGAGTGAACGGTTCAACAAACAACCTGAACGGGTGTCATGAGACGTCCGCCCCGATCATATACAACGAACAAAATAGAACAAAATGAGATCAACAAAGAATTAAAAAAAAAATGGTCAGCGCGACGGAATGTCCTACCTAACGGCCCGGGTTCGATTCCCGGCTGTGTCGGAGATTTTCTCCGCGCAGGGACTGGGTGTTGTTTTGTCCTTATCATCATTATTTCATCTCCATCGACTTGCAAGTTGCTGTAGTGGCGTCTCCTCGAAAGACTTGCACCAGGCGAATGGTGTCCCCGATGGGAAGCCATAACCACATGGCATTTGCATTTATCCTGTTCCTCCTTCTTGTCAATGTTTTCCATGCATTCCTTTCCTCACTGCTTACCTTATCCGTCTACCTAATTTTCCTCACCCGTCTGTAGCCTCACATCTCAAACGCTTCGATTCTCTTCTTTTGCAATGTTCCTGCAGTCCATGTTTCATTACCACCCAATGCTGCACTCAAAACATATATTCTCTGAAATTTCTCCTTCAAATTAATGCCAGTGTTTGATACTAGTAGATTTCTTTTGGTGAAGAATTCCCCGTTTGCCTGTGATAGTGTGATAGTCGCCTATGTGTGCTCATTGCTGCGTCCGCCGTGTGTTATTTTGCTTCAAAGGTAGCAGAATTCCTTCTCCTCGTTCACTTTGTCGTCCCCAATTTTGGTGTTAGTTTTATCACTGATCTCATTCCTGAATAAAACGTTCTCGGTTTTCCAGCCGCGTCAATTCGAATAAAATACTCGAGCTTTCGATGGCTGTCTCCGCCATCGTCGTCAGGAGTTCACTGACTGCCGGGGCTGTTACGGTCTCTCGGTTATGTAGGCATGATGACATCATCAGCAGCCAATCAGATAGACCCAACGTGTCGCGCGCGCAAGTCGACCAGGGCAGCTAGCGGAGCTATTGCCCGTGGCAGCACCGGTGACGTCACGTGGCGCCAGGGGCAGGCGCCACGATTGAAACTGCCGCTCCCGCGTCGCGCATCTGTCTCTGCTTTCTTTCGATGTCCAACGCCCGCCCCCATGCCCTGCTGAGTGTGTATCCCTGGTCTCTGTTGAAATTGTTGTTGTTTAAGCGCATCTCGGCCCTTTCCTTTATAACGGAGTCCCAATATGTAGAAGCATGAGCCAACACTTTTGTATTTTCGAACTGTATTTTATGTCCGTTTTCTAGGCAATGCTCCGCTATGGCCGACTTGTCAAGCTCCCTTTGTTTTATATGGCGCTTGTGCTCAGTACAACGCTCCGCAACCGTGCGAATTGTCTGTCCAATGTACAGGGCTATTACAAATGATTGAAGCGATTTCATAAATTCACTGTAGCTCCATTTATTGACATATGGTCACGACACACTACAAATACGTAGAAAAACTCATAAAGTTTTGTTCGGCTGAAGCCGCACTTCAGGTTTCTGCCGCCAGAGCGCTCGAGAGCGCAGTGAGACAAAATGGCGACAGGAGCCGAGAAAGCGTATGTCGTGCTTGAAATGCACTCACATCAGTCAGTCATAACAGTGTAACGGCACTTCAGGACGAAGTTCAACAAAGATCCACCAACTGCTAACTCCATTCGGCGATGGTATGCGCAGTTTAAAGCTTGTGGATGCCTCTGTAAGGGGAAATCAACGGGTCGGCCTGCAGTGAACGAAGAAACGGTTGGACGCGTGCGGGCAAGTTTCACGCGTAGCCGGCGGAAATTGGCTCATGCCACAACTGGAGACCGACAGCGCCGACTTCATCTTTCAACAGGATGGTGCTCCACCGCACTTCCATCATGATGTTCGGCATTTCTTAAACAGGAGATTGGAAAACCGGTGGATCGGTCGTGGTGGAGATCACGATCAGCAATTAATGTCATGGCCTCCACGCTGTCCCGACTTAACCCCATGCGATTTCTTTCTGTGGGGTTATGTGAAAGATTCAGTGTTTAAACCTCCTCTACCAAGAAACGTGCCAGAACTGCGAGCTCGCATCAACGCTGCTTTCGAAGTCATTGATGGGGACATGCTGCGCCGAGTGTGGGAGGAACTTGATTATCGGCTTGATGTCTGCCGAATCACTAAAGGGGCACATATCGAACATTTGTGAATGCCTAAAAAAACTTTTTGAGTTTCTGTATGTGTGTGCAAAGCATTGTGAAAATATCTCAAATAATAAAGTTATTGTAGAGCTGTGAAATCGCTTCAATCATTTGTAATAACCCTGTACCTGCTGCCACATTCACAGGGTACACCATACACACCGGACACTCGAAGAGCAATGTCGTCCTTAACAGGGCGCAACATATCTCGAAGAAAGACACCTGGTGAATCAGAAGAAGAGGCCAAACGGACTGTATTCCTGCCATACTGTGGAGCAACTAGCAGTAAGTTAGGACGTCTGCTGCAGAAACATGGGCTAAGACCAGTGTTCCGGCCCACTAGCTGTGATCGCCTGATTCCAGGGGGCTCTATGTTGGCTAGGTCATGGAGCCAGGCACAGGAGGTGGCCCTGAGTGTTCCCGAGATTATTCACATTGTCTCCCTCAGCTGGACGTCCACTTCTCATCCAGACTGGTGGGCAGTATTGAGCTGCGCCGTAGACAAGAGCTAGTGCTGATGGCCTCAAAGTGCTCGCCCCACACCCCCATGTCGTTCCAGCCAGTTTCGAAAGGATAGCATTGCGGGATTTTAGTTTCTGTTTTGTATCTCCTAGGTGTGCGTTGTATGTTAGAGTACGATCTAGTTTCACAATCAAGTATTTAAACTTATTCTCGTGTCTGATCTGCTGTCCATTCATAGAAAGCTGTAATTTTCTACGTGCTTCTCTGTTGTTAAGGTGCATTATTGAGGTGGTTGTTTTGTTGGAGTTTGGGTGCAGATTCCACTTCGAGTAATATGTTTTCAGGTCTTCCATGTCTGCATTCATTGTTTCGTCGAGAGCATTGAAATTTTTACTTTCATACGTGATGGCCAGGACGTCAGCGTATGCAAATTTACGTGATTTGGTTTCTGGCATGTCAGCTGTATACAGGTTGAAAGGAGAGGGGGCTAGTGCCGAGCCCTGCGACAAACCTTTATTCAGAACCACGCTGTTGCTGTTCGTGGCATGAAGTGAGACTTTGATTTTCCTGCCTGTTAACATGTTCTTGAGTAGTTTTTAGGTCTTTTTGCATTTTGTAATTCTAGTTAGCTCGAACAATAGCCATTCGATCCACACTGTATCGTAAACTGATGTAAGATCTATGAGAACCAATCCAGTTTTCATCTTAAGCCTTTCTCTACGTAGGTTGTAAGGGACAATACTTGATCGCAACAGTTTCTGCTTGCTCGAAAACCGACTTGGTATTTTGGAAGCTTGGCGTCAATGTACGGAGTTAATCAAGTCAGTAATATTCTCTCGAATAATTTATAGGAGGTACATAGCAGGGATATTGGTCTGTGGTCCTTGGGTTATCAGTAAAATAATTCTAATAGCATATTCATTCTTTAAAGATACAAAAAATATGCCGGGCATTTACGATGAATTGCGATCTACATCTACATCCATACTCCGCAAGCCACCCACCTGACGGTGCGTGGCGGAGGATCCCCTCTATCGGCTCTCCCTTCTATTCCAGTCTCGTATTGTTCGTGGAAAGAAATATTGTCGGTATTCCTCTGTGTGGGCTCTAATCTCTCTGATTTTATCCTCGTGGTCTCTTCGCGAGATATATGTAGGAGGGAGCAATATACTGCTTGACACCTCGGTGAAGGCATGTTCTCGAAACTTCAACAAAAGCCCGTAATGAACTACTGAGCGTCTCTCCTGCAAAGTCTTCCACTGGAGTTTATCTATCATCTCCGTAACGCTTTCGCGATTACTAAATGATCCTGTAACGAAGCGCGATGCTCTCCGTTGGATCTTCTCTGTCTCTTCTATCAACCCTATCTGGTACGGATACCACACTTGTAAGCAGTATTCAAGCAGTGGGCGAACAAGCGTACTGTAACCTACTTCCTTTGTTTTCGGATTGCATTTCCTTAGGATTCTTCCAATGAATCTCAGTCTGGCATCTGCTTTACCGACGATTAATTTTATATGGTCATTCCATTTTAAATCACTCCTAATGCCTATTTCCAGATATTGTATGGAATTAATTGCTTCCAGTTGCCGACCTTCTATATTGTAGCTAAATAATAAAGGATCTTTCTTTCTATGTATTCGCAGCACATTACACTTGTCTACATTGAGATTCAGTTGCCATTCCCTGCACCATGCGTCAATTCGTTGGAGATCCTCCTGCATTTCAGTACAATTTTCCATTGTTACAACCTCTCGATATACTACAGCATCATCCGCAAAAAGCCTCAGTGAACTTCCGATGTTTCCCACAAGGTCATGTATACAGGGTGAGTCACCTAACATTGCCGCTGGATGTATTTCGTAAACCACATCAAATACTGACGAATCGATTCCACAGACCGAACGTGAGGAGAGGGGCTAGTGTAATTGGTTAATACAACCATTAAAAAATGCACGGAAGTATGTTTTTTTAACACAAACCTACTTTTTTTTAAATGGAACCCCGTTAGTTTTGTTAGCACATCTGAACATATAAACAAATATGTAATCAGTGTCGTTTGTTGCATTCTAAAATGTTATTTACATCCGGAGATATTGTAACCTTAAGTTGACGCTTGAGTACCACTCCTCCGCTGTTCGATCGTGTGTATCGGAGAGCACCGAATTACGTAGGGATCCAAAGGGAACATGGTTTCCGTTTTCAATTACGGAGTGGAATAGAGTGTGTCCCGACATGTCAGGCCAATAGATGTTCAATGTGGTGGCCATCATTTGCTGCACACAATTACAATCTCTGACCCAATGAATGTCGTACACGCCGCAGTACATCTGGTGTAATGTCGCCGCAGGCTGCCACAATACGTTGTTTCATATCCTCTGGCGTTGTAGGCCTGACATGTCGGGACACACTCTGTTCCACTCCGTAATTGAAAAAGGAAACCACGTGTGAACGTGTACCTCACCCCTCATGGTAATGTACATGTGCGTCAGTGAAAAAGACCAATAAAAAGGTGTTAGCACGTGGACGTAATGTGCTGTTCCAGTCTCTTCTGTACCTAAGGTCCATTACCATTCCCTTTGGATCCCTACGTAATTCGGTGCTCTCCGATACACACGATCGAACAGCGGAGGAGTGGTACTCAAGCGTCTACTTTAGGTTACAATATCTCCGGATGTAATTAACATTTTACAATGCAACAAACGGCACTGTTTACATTTTTGTTTATATGTTCAGATGTGCTAACAAAACTAACGGGGTTCCATTTAAAAAAACGTAGGTTTCTGTTAAAAAACATACTTACGTTCATTTTCGTATGGTTTGAATTAAACAATTAAACTAACCCCTCTCCTCTCGTTCGGTCTGTGGAATCGGTTCGCCAGTATTTGATGTGGTTTACGAAATATATCCAGCGGTAACGTTAGGTGACTCACCCTGTACATATCGTGAATAGCAACGGTCCCAGACACTCCCCTGCGGCACACCCCAAATCACTCTTACTTCGGAAGACTTCTGTCCATTGAGAATGATATGCTGCATTCCGTTATCTAGGAACTCTTCAATCCAATCACACAATTGGTCTGATAGTCCTTATGCAGTGGAATCGGACACTCTTTGACCAAAATGGAACTGAAACAGAGCATTACAGACTAGAGGCCGAAATACTAAATATCTTTTACCAAAGCTTTAGTTTAATTGTTTAATACAAACCATACAAAAATGAACGGAAGTACGTTTTTTAACAGAAACCTACGTTTTTTTGAATGGAACCCGTTAGTTTTGTTAGCACATCTGAACATATAAACAAAAACGTAAACAGTGCCGTTTGTTGCATTGTAAAATGTTAATTACTTTCTTCAATAGACGACTGAGGGGAACTGTATCGAACGCCTTGCGGAAGTCAAGAAACACGGCATCTACCTGGGAACCCTTGTCTATGGCCCTCTGAGTCTCGTGGACGAATAGCGCGAGCTGGGTGTCACACGATCGTCTTTTTCGAAACCCATGCTGATTCCTACAGAGTAGATTTCTAGTTTCCACAAATTTCATTATAGTTGAACATAATACATGTTCCAAAATTCTACAACTGATCGACGTTAGAGATACAGGACTATAGTTCTGTACATCTTTTCGACATCCCTTCTTGAAAACGGGGATGACCTGTGCCCTTTTCCAATATTTTGGAACGCTATGCTCTCCTAGAGACCTACGGTACACCGCTTCAAGAATGGGGGCAAGTTCCTTCTCGTACTCTGTGTAAAATCGAATTGGTAACCCATCAGGTCCAGCGGCCCTTCTTCTATTGAGCGATTTTAATTGTTTTTCTATCCCTCTGTCATGTGTTTAGATATCTACCATTTTGTCATATGTGCGACAATCTAGAGAAGGAACTACAGTGCAGTCGTCCTTTGTGAAACAGCTTTGGTAAAAGATATTTAGTATTTCGGCCTTTAGTCTGTAATGCTCTGTTTCAGTTCCATTTTGGTCAAGGAGTGTCTGGACATTTTGTTTTGATACACCTACAGCTTTGACTTAAGACCAAAATTTCTTAGGATTTTCTGCCAAGTCAGTGCATAGAACTTTACTTTCGAATTCGTTGAACGCCTCTCGCATAGCCCTCCTCACACTACATTTCGCTTCGTGTAATTTTTGTTTGTCTGCAGGGCTTTGGCTATTTATGTTTGCTGTGAAGTTCCCTTTGCTTCTGTAGCAGTTTTCTAACTCGGTTGTTTTACCACGGTGGTTCTTTTCCATCTCTTACGATCTTGCTTGTCACATACTCATCTAACGTATATTGTACGATGGTTTTGAACTTTGTCCACTGATCCTCAACACTATCTGTACTTGAGATAAAACTTTTGTGATGAGCCGTCAAGTACTATGAAATCTATATTTTCTCACTTTTGCTAAACAGAAAAATTTTCCTACCTTTTTTAATATTTCTATTTACCGCTGAAATCACCGATGCTGTAACCGCTTTGTGATCGCTGATTACCTATTCTGCATTAACTGTTTCAAATAGTTCGGGTCTGTTTGTTACCAGAAGGTGCAATATGTTATCGCCATGAGTCTGTTCTCTGTTTAACTGTTCAAGGTAGTTTTCAGATAATGCACTTAAAAAAATTTCGCTGGATTCTTTGTCCCTGCCACCCGTTACAAACATTTGAATCTCCAGTCTATATCTGGTAAATTAAAATCTCCACCCAAAACTATAGTATGGTCGGGAAATCTACTCGAAATATTTTCCAAATTTTCCTTCGGGTGTTCTGCCACAACAGCTGCTGAGCCAGGGGGAATATAGAGACATCCAGTTAGCATGTTTCAGCCTGCTTTAACCGTGACCTTCACCCAAATTATTTCACATTTCGGATCTCCGTCAGTTTCCTTCGATACTATTGCACTTTTTATCGCTATAAACACGCCTCCCCATTCACTGTCCAGCCTGACTCTGTGGTATACATTCCAATCTGAGTTTAGAATTTCATTACTGTTTACCTCTGGTTTCAGCCAACTTTCTGTCCCTAGTACTATGTGGGCATTGTGACCGTTTATTAATGAGAGCAGTTCTGGGACCTTTCTATAGACGCTCCTGCAGTTTACTATTAGCACATTAATATTGTTATTCCCTGTTGCGTTTTGCCTACTGCTACTTTGTCGCGTGTCAGGAGGCGTCTTGTCCGGCCTAGGGAGGGAATTCTCTAACCTAAAAAACCCACATGTGCACTTCACACGTACTCCGCTACCCTTGTAGCCGCTTCCTACGTGTAGTGCACCCCTGACGTATTCGAGGGGACCCTAAATTTCTCCACCCGATAGCGGAGGTCGAGAAATTTGCACCGCAGACCTCCGCAGAATCGGCTGAGCCTCTGGTTTAAGCCTTCCACTCGGCTCTATACCAGAGGACCGCAATCGGTTCTGGGAACGACATTACAAATAGTTAACTCAGATTCCACCCCGCTAACGAGGCTTTCCGCCTTCACCAACTCCGCCAACCGCCTGTATCAACTGAGGATGACCTACCAACCCAGACGGCAGGAGTCGTTGGTGCCGACATGAGCAACAATTTGCAGTCGGGTGCACCCAGTGCTCTCTGTCGCCGCCGGCAGGGCCTCCTCCACATCTCGGATGAGACCCCCCGGCAAGCAGACAGAGTGAACACTGGTCTTCTTCCCCGACCTTTCCGCTATTTCCCTAAGGGGCTCCATCACCCGCCTAACATTGGAGCTCGCAATCACTAATAAACCCCTCTCCCCTTGTGCCTGCTCGGACCTTGCTGAAGGAGCGGGCGCATGTCCACTCACAGGCAGAGCGGGCGATGCCACACGGCCATCCTCCACATTGACCCTCCGCCTCGTACGACGCGAACGCCATTGAACCCGCCACTCCCGTTGGAGAGAGGGTGGCCCAACTGCGCCCGGTACCTCCGAAGATGTCTCGACAGCAGGGACCGTGGGTGAAGCACGTAACACCTGGGGTGTACCATGCGACGCACCAGACTCCCCACTGCCGCTACTCTCCGAGACAACCTGAAGACGGCTGACCGCGGCCATCAACACGCTCAGCTGTTCGCCAGCTCCTCCTGCGTCCGTACACAGCAGTCACACGTCGTGTCCATCCTAAGAAATCAACAATTTACTGTAGAGAGTTAAGTAATCAACCCTTAACTAGGCTGCTAATCCACTAAAGGCGGCAGATAGCTGACTAAACTGTGGTTACTAGACACTTCTTGTTGGAAACAATGAAAATAAGCACTAACTGTCTCTGGACTGTATTCAAAACTGGGATTGATAGTCCGATCTCTACTATTACTGGGTTGAACCGGCTCCATGGAAAAGCCTCAAGGCCCCTCCTCGTTGCTTGCACGGGTACGCCTGTTGCTCCACGTGTGGATGTTGTGCCCCAAACCTTTAGTTTGAAGGTCGCTCTGTCCTTACGGTCGAACAGGAGGTGTAGGTCCCAGATGTCTGCCCAGTCTTTAGTCCAATACTTCATCTGTGGATCTTGGGTAGCCCCATCTGGTATGTTGGGAGTTGAAGTCGCCAGCATAACCTGCTGAGTGACTAGCCTTGGGCAAGATATCCGTTGATCATTTCTGTGACGAAGGTTTATAGACATTATACAGTGTCAGTTCTCCCAATTTTAGGCGTATCGCGTATTCTACTGGTGCCATGATAGTGTCTACATTCCTTAAGATATCATTCTTCACTAGGGTGGCCTTACCATGCTTGTCGTGGCCAATGCAGCTCACATTACTGAAACCCGGTATTTTGAGTCGGTTGATAGTTTCATCTGTGAGGTGGGTTTCTTGTAGAAGTACGCCACCGTTCTCTCGTTAAGATTTTTTCAAGGATTTCTCCGTTCGTCCTTGAGTATCCTTCTATGTTGAAATGACTTGTCTTCATGTCAACGTTCCTTGCATACTCCATTTGCCTTTGTGTGGGCCGGAAGGCATTAGTGCATCCGGCCGCCGTAGTTGTGTAGACCCGCCGCTGTCCCGTGTTACAGCGTTGCCTGGGGTACACCATCTAGGCAAGTCCTCCTACTCGTAGAGGCCTTGTACATACCCTTCGCACCTACCCGCTCTTTCCTGTGCGCTGTACTCTTAATGTTGACGTCTTAGCATTTAATTTCCACGTTTCGCCTTGGTTTCCCTGCAGTTCCTCTTTATTTCATTCTTAAGTGCCTTCCCCCTTAACATTTTTATACTTCTTTCTTTCGTCAATCAGTTTAACTATATCATCTGTTACCCAAGATTTTGTCGTAGTTACCGTCCTTCTAGATGTACTTGCCTCAACTACAGTGCCGTGTTGGAGATGCCCATCCCTCCTCAACCGAGCTGTCTGCTATGGTATTTATAATCGTAGTATCTACAGTCTTAGAAACATCATACACATATTATCGTTCGTCAGTTCTTCAGTATGCCACACAATCTTCATCATTTCCACATTGGTGTACGGGAAGGTGTCGTCGTTGAATGGCTGTAGGAGGACAGAAACCTACTTAGACAAAATTTCTAGTTGCTGTGATGAACGGCAGTTAACTCTAATTGAGAGAAATGTAAGTTAATACGTGTGAGTAGTAGCGCACTAGTAGACTGCTGCTTAACAAAGGCAATTCGATTAAATATTTAGGCGTAATGCTGCAAAACAAAATGAAACGGAATGAACATGTAAGTATTGTAGTGGGGAAGGCGAAGGGCCGACTTGGGTTTACTGGGAGAATTTTTTGGGAAGTGTGTTGAGAGGCACCCACATGCTTTGCTCATACTGTGGCATCAAGGAGTCAGGCCTGCATGATGAGTAGTCTGCCAAGCGAGTGGATTTATTCTTATTTATGTAACATCAATGACTGATTATGAGCTCTAGTACTCACATTTAAGCTACAAATTATCCTCCTGTTTGAATATTACGCAAAGGAAACGGATAACGCACATCTGTTTATTAGTAACTTACACAACTCAGATTGTTCACTACGCATTGGCAATACCACATTTTTCTTTCTTACCAAACGGCTTTGATCAACACGTTGCCATCGCACTGAAAATGAATGGCGCACACATTATAAATTCTGGATATCATGACTACACACTATTCGAAGAACAAGGCCACCAATCTTTCTCTTTTCACTATCTTTTTTATTCCGATAAATTCTATTATGATTCAAAGATAACCTAAACACACCATTACATTTTATACAACAATTACACATGAGAAACTCCGCCCAGTGGATAAGGCTTTACATTGGTGATTCTCTATCTTATGGTCTCGTAATTATCTAACGCTACAGTGCGCTTTCTGGATAGGATGGTGGATCTTTTGCTATATCTCATACTTCGACTCTCACATCCATCAACGCGAAAATTTCCTCCAGACCGAGCGATACAAAAAGGAACATACATAACCCACTGCGTCTGAACCTATCTTGCTACTCTCCCATGCAAACCACACATACTTAAATTACGTGAAATACATCACACTGGCAACATAGAACACGTCACAAAGAATAGTCACAACGTTAGATTCACTTCACTTTCAGCTTTCCCACTTCAATTAGTATTCGTCCCAATTTCACACGACACTGCCCCACTTCGTAACTTTTCTTTCCTACTACGAACTCTGGAGGATATATGCACGTCTTCCTGTGCAATGCAAGCCAAGTGGCGTTGCTGGATAGACGGCTGACTCACCTTGCTTCTCTCTCTCAGAGTATTAGAGTTTGAATCTAGCGTCACACGGAAACATAATACGCAAAGGTAATATTAAAATCATGTTCATCTTTCCTACCACGAACTCTGGAGGATATATGCACGTCTTCCTGTGCAATGCAAGCCAAGTGGCGTTGCCGGATAGACGGCTGACTCACCTTACTTCTCTCTCAAGGTATTAGAGTTTGAATTGCGTCACACGGAAACATAACACGCAAAGTAATATTAAGAACATATTCGTCACACACGCGAGTCCTCAACTGATACCATGGACGAGTACTTCTCCTTATCCTTTGTCTTATACACAGATTGAGACTCACACAGTACTCACCACGTGGAAGTAATCGTCTCTAATTTCAAGTCCTGCGCACGCCATTTCTTAAATATTTCCAACTTATAGTACACACGCCAGTAATTCAGCTTAACTTTAGCACTTAGTACTAGCACTCGCAAGTATTTCAACTTATTGCTACACGTGGTTTCATTGTTACCGTTGGTCACTTCCGAAGATTACTACGATCCACTTAATATTACCTGCCTGACATTTAATTCTCCCCCCAGAAGTTCCTGAAATAGAGAAATAATCATTCCAAACTACTCTTAAGTATTCCACATGCATACCATTCTCTCCACTCTTTTGTCTTTACGGAGCACACCTAAGACAGGTCTTACCAACACAAGATCCAGCGCTAGAGTGCTGAAACATGGCCATTCTTCAGGTCATCTCGCACCTCCGCCAAGGTGGGGGAGCACCTTGCTACCGTATTGGTCAGCCACATTTCAGGCGCTCAAAGCTCAGGTAAATTTCATCTATTTGGTTCTATTGCACATTCACTATCTGTGGTTAGCAGACGACTATACATTCATTCATTTCACAGATCTCACCGAATTGGATGTAGGGATTTACTTTGTGGGTGTTCACATGTGATCAATTAAATAAATAAATTGTCCTTCTTTCCTACACTGGTATCTGGCTTCAGTGTACTAAGTGAAATTGAGTTATTATTACAAAAAATACGTTGTTCTGACAAGAATAGCGAAGAATGTTGCACCTATTTTCAATGTCGGGCGGTACTGTACCCTTTCAGTGTTTCATCTGTAAAGGAGACCGCTTACTGGACACTGGTGCGATCCATTTTCAGTACTCTTAGATTGTTTGGGATCAGAACCAAGTAGGATTAAACAAAACATCGAAGCAATTCAGAGGCGGGCTGTTATATTTGTTACCGGTGGGCTCCAACAACACGCATGCACTATGGAGATGCTTTGGGAGTCCAAATGGGAAACACTCGAGAGAAGGCGACGTTCTCTTCGAGGAGCCCTATTGGGAAAATTAAGAGAACCGGCATTTGAGGCTGGCTGCAGAACGATTCTGCTGGCGCCAATGTAGATTTGGCGTAAGGTCCTTGAAGATAAGAGATATTAGGATTCAAAAATGTTCAAATATGTGTGGATTCCTAAGGGACCAAACTGCTGAGGTCATCGGTCCCTAGACTTACATACTACTTTAACTAACTTACGCTAAGAACAACACACACGCCCATGCCCCAGGGATGACTCGAACCTCTAGCAGGAGGGGCCGCGCATTCCATGACATGGCGTCTCAAACCGCTGGGCCACTCCTCGCGGTTATTGGGATTCGCACGGTGGTACAGAGACAGTCGTTTTGCCCTCGCTATATTTGCCAGTGGAACGTGAACGGAAATGACTAGTAGTGGTGGAGGGCACCCTCTTCCACGCTCCATAGAGCGACCTGCTGAGTATGCATGTAGATGTAGGTGTAGATTGTGGTCCGAGTCTACATCTCCTCCTGGAAACTCCTTATTTTATGATTTCGGAATCTCTGTCTGACCAATATGTAATATATTTGTTATCTCTCCATGTCTCCATGTCTGTAACAGGTATTGCGAAATACCCTGTATACAAAACAGCCTTTTAAATGCTTCAGATCTGATGCTTATTCTGCACGTATTTCGAGCAATTCCGAAAGATGGCGAACCGTAGTGAACCATCAAAATGGCGTCTACGGAAAACTAACTTATGCTAAGAACAACACACACACACCCATGTTTTGTTGTTTACATGAAACCTGAATCTGACAACACTTTCTATGTCCATGTTGGTCTTCGGCGGTATCTAGTGCCTGCAAGGGGAGATTGGCTCCTCTGTGCACTGTGTAGAGGGCAGCAAGCTCATTTGATACTCTGAGGATGAAGTCTTAGAGAGAAATCTTAGAGGTAAGTATAACATAAAAATTGTGTGAGCGTTGATCATGGAAAGGTCAAGAATATTGTAAAAGACATGCACAGGCCATCGGTGGGTGCCAGCTCGGACAGTGTAGTGTCTAGCCATTTGGTCAACTGTATTGACCCCACCCCTAGTTTCATTATAAAACTTCAAAGTTTCTGCATGTTACTCAGAATAAGGATTTTTTTTTTCTTTTTCCGTTGGTTTGCTGTGACAAGATTGTCGCCTGATTTGTGTGTTGCATTCAATGCACCGTCTCCATTTCGCGCCGTAGCAGGGACCTCTTTGAGTGATACCCAAAGAGTGCCGACTATGGAAAACTTGTTCCTTTTTAGAATGACATTTTCACTCTGCAGCAGAGTGTTCGCTGATATGAAACTTCCTGGCAGATTAAAATTGTGAGCCGGGCCGAGACTCGAACTCGGGACCTTTGCCTTTTTGTTTCTGCTCATCCGCAAGTTTCACGGAGGTGAAGAAGTTGTCAGTCGTGATGTTCCGTAAGGGCGATGCGCCTGACATCTGCTGTTGTGTAAGAGAATTATAAGCCGTGTCCAGACAGCAGTGTAGGGAGAGGGTGTGGCCCGGCTTGCCCACTGTATAATATGTTACTCTGTAGCTTCCTAGTGTCACTCCGCAGGTCTGCATGTCGCCAGTCGGTAGAAAACGGAAAGCCGTACCGATATAAAGTAGCGCCCGACCTCCGAATACTTTGTATTTCACGTTCTTTTTGGCCCAAAGTCTCGTAATATACTCCAACAGCTCGTGAATGACGTCGAGGCACGCCCAGAAACTATTTAGTGTCTGACGATCGGTGTTACTGATATAGAACTGCATTAAAACTCGTGTGTGTCAAAAATTACCCACATGGTACTTCTAGTGTTAAATTTTGAATAAAAATCATCAGGAATGTGGCGATCAAAGATGTCCGGCATAAGAAGTCACCCTTTTTCTCTAACGGCTTTCACTGAGGGCGGAGGAGCAGATAGAGGTACAGGTCGCTCTCTTGCCCTTGGGGTGGGAGGCAAGAAGGCAGAAGAATCAGCAATTGTCAACGGCATGATTATGCAGAAGGCGACCACTACATCAAAGACACATACTCTGTGTCCAGACAGCATGTGGCTTATAGCTGAAAAAGCGTCATGGTTTCTCCAGAGGCAAAAGATTCACCGGGAGGGAACAGCTAAGGGGGAGGTGACTGTGAGAGAAAGATTGAATAACCAACGAAAGGGTAGCGTTTTACAAGTCTCGGCGAGGAATGCTAGAAGACTGAACGTGGTAGGGAAGCTAGAAAATCAGAAATGGCAAGTGCTAACGCTCAATCTAGTTAGAGTGGGGGTTAGCAAATGAAATGGAAAGAAGACAAAGATTTCTGCTCACGAGTGTAGGGTAGTATCAGCAGTAGAAGATAATGGTATAAAGGGATTAGGATTCGTTATGCATAGGAAGGTAGGGCAGAGAGAGAGAGAGTTACTGTGGACAGTTCAATGACAGGGTAGTTCTCACCGGAATCGACAGTAAACCAACACCGACAACAGTAGTTGAGGTTTACATGCCGAAGTCGCAAGTATAAGACGAAGACATAGAGAAAGTATATCGGAATATTGAAAGATTAATGCAGTACGAAAAAGGCGATGAAAATTTAATAGTAATAGGAAATTGGAATTCGGTTGCAGGGAAAGGAGTGGAAGAATGGGATACGGGAAAATATGAGCTTGGTAGTAAAAATGAAAGAAGAGAGAGACTAATTGAGTTCTACAATAAGTTTCAGCTAGTTATAGCGAATACTCTGTTCAAGAAGCACAAGAGAAGGATGCATAATTGTAAATAGATGGGAGGTATGGGAGCACTGCAGTTAGATTACATCATGGCTAGGCAGGGATTTGGCTTATAAAAGTCAAATCAGAATTTAGTAATAGTGAAGAGTTGACTGAAGTTTAAGTGACTAGTCAGGAGTAATCAATATGCAAATAAGTGGGGTACGAAAGTACTAAGGAATGAAGAGCTAAGCTTGAAGTTCTCTGAGGCCGAAGGTATTGCGATAAAGAATGGTTCAGTAGGCACGTGATTTGAAGAAGAAGGAACGTCTCTGATAAGAGCAGTCGCAGAAACCGGGAAGAAAAACATAGGTATATGGAATGCAGCGAAGAAACCATGGGTAACAGAATAAAAGCTTCAGCTGATCGAGGAAAGAAGGGAATAAAATGTTCAGGGAAATTCACGAGTACAGAAACACAAGTCACTTACAAATAAAATAAATGGGAAGTGCAAGGAATGTAAGTGAAACTGCTACATAAAAAATGTGAAGAAATCAAAAAAGAAATGATTGCCTGAAAGACTGACTCAGCCTATAGAAAACTGAAAGCAAAGATAGTAACATTAAGAGTGCAATAGGAATTACCTGTTAAATGCAGAGGAGAGAGCGGATAGGTGGAAACAGTACGTTGGAGACCTCTATCAGGAGGAGGATTCGTCTGATGACGTGATATAAGAAGAAACAGGAGGCGGCAGGGAAGAGATAGGGCATCAAATATTAGAGTCGGAGCTTCGGGCGACTTACGGTCAAAGGAAACAGAAGGGTTAGATAACATTTCACAGGAATTTACAATATCATGGGTGAAAGAGTAACAAAACGATTAGTGGTCCTTTCATCAACACAATTCCGAAGACAGCAAGAGCCGACAAGTGCGAGAATTATCGCACAATCAACTTAACAGCTCATGCATCCAAGTTGCTGACAAGAATGATTCACAGAAAAGTGAAAATGAAAACTGAAGTTCTGTTAGGTGAAAATCAGTTTCGCTTTGGGAAAGGTAAAGGCACCAGAGAGGCATTTCTACGTTGCGGTTGATAATAGAAGCAAGACAGAAGATAAATCTAGACACGTTCAGAGGATTTGTCGATCTGGAAAAAACGTTCGACAAGAAAGACAAGAACGAAGCGCTCGGATTAAAAAGGCTGTAAGACAGGGAGTAGTCTATCGCTCCTAATGTTCAATCTAGGCATCGAAGAAGCAATGACGGAAATAAAAGGAAGGTTCAAGAATGGGACGAAAATTCAGTGGGAGAGGGTATCAACGATAAGATCTGCTGATGAAAACACTGTCCTCAGTGAAAGTGAAGTCGAATTACTGGATCTATGAATGGGATGAACAGTCTAATAAATACTGAATTTGGACTGAGAATAAATCGAAGAAAGGCGAAGGTAATGAGAAGTAGGTGAAATGAGAACAGGGAGAAACTTCAGAACTAAGGAACACGAAGTAGATCAAAGTTAAGGAATTCTGCTACGCACGCAGCAAAATAATCAATGGTGGGCGGAGCGAGAAGGAAATTAAAAACATACTAGCAGTGTCAAAGAGAGCGTTCCTGGCCAAGAAAAGATTACTTGTATCAGACACAAGCCTTAATTTGATGAAGAAATTTCAGAGAGCTTACGTGTGGAGTACAGCATTGTATGATAGTGGAACATGGACCACAACAGAAACACTTGGACTGTATCCAGCAAATAACTGTGGACATAGGTTAAAACTGCTTCTCTGGTGTGAAAATGGTAGTATAGGAAAGGAAATCGTCGTGGACCTATAGGAAAGGAAATCGTCGTGGACCGCATCAAACCACTCAGAGGAGTGATGGCTAATAAAAGAAACTAAACTCGCAAATTGAAGTTTCCTGCACCACAAGCTGTGCCCACACTGATCACCCGTAGAGTGATTTAATATCTCGTCGACATTCTCTGTCCAGTAATGTGTTTCTGTTTGCTGTATATCTTGTTGATTTTGCGCAGTCAGTTGCTGGAACCCTGGTGATACTTAATGATAATAAATATACGTCCCACCCCTCCCCTCGTTGGAAAATGAATATTGTTGCCTGTAACTATGTTATTAACTAAAGTAACCATACATAATCGTGTTTCATACGGAAAAGTGAGGGTTAAACCAGACTGCACAACACAGTTAAACCATCACTATTTTGAAACGACGTACTTCTGCCCCACTGCGGGGCAGAAGTTTGAAATTTGGCTCAAAGGTGCCTACAACCATCCCCTGTAATGACACTTAAGGTCACGACACACGTGAAAAAGAGGCCATAATTCAGAAGTTGGTGCGAGCTGTAAGCTGGGTTAATGATATCACATTGGCGCCAAATGTAAGCACGATTGAGGCCAACGCCACCTCACACGGTGGGAGGGTCTTCACATCCCCCCTGAGCCACATTTCACCCCTTCGTTTTTCGCCTCTGCGATGGAGGGCAGACCGTGACGCCTAGCATTGAAATCACGCGGGGGTCTTAAGGGTGGTCGAGGAAAACATTTCAAACAAATTAACGCTCAGAATCGAGACGAAAAGAACTGACGAGGCGGCATACAGGGCGTCAATGAAACCACCCCTTATACAGGACACATTTTCACACACTTCGCGCTTGAAAAACATACACTACTGGCCATTAAAATTGCTACACCACGAAGATGACGTGCTACAGACGCGAAATTTAACCGACAGGAAGAAGATGCTGTGATATGCAAATTATTAGCTTTTCAGAGCATTCACACAAAGTTGGCACCGGTTGCGACACGTACAACGTGCTGACACGAGCAAAGTTTCCAAGCGATTTCTCATACACAAACAGCAGTTGACCGGCGTTGCCTGGTGGAACGTCGTTGTGATGCCTCCTGTAAGGAGGAGAAATGTGCACCATCACGTTTCCGACTTTGATAAAGGTCGGATTGTAGCCTATCGCGATTGCATTTTATCGTATCGCGACATTGCTGCTCGCGTTGGTCATCGGTGGGTTCACGAAGGTAATAAGGAACGCCGTGATGGATCCCAACGGCATCGTATCACTAGCAGTCGAGATGACAGGCATCTTATCCGCATGGCTGTAACGGATCGTGCAGCCACGTTTTGATTCCCGAGTCAACAGATGGGGAAGTTTGCAAGACAAGAAACATCTGCACGAACAGTTCGACGATGTTTGCAGCAGCATGGACTATCAGCTCGGAGACCATGGCTGCGGTTACCCTTAACGCTGCATCACAGACAGGAGCGCCTGCGATGCTGTACTTAACAACTAACCTGGGTGCACGGAAGGCAAAGCGTCATTTTTTCTCGTGAATCCAGGTTTACAGCATCATGATGGTCGCATCCGTGTTAGGTGACATCGCGGTGAACGCACATTGGAAGCGTGTATTCGTCATCGCCATACTGGCGTATCACCCGGCGTGATGGTATGGGGTGCCATTGGTTACACGTCTCGGTCACCTCTTGTTCGCATTGACGGCACTTTGAACAGTGGACGTTTCATTTCAGATGTGTTACGACCCGTGGCTCTACCCTTCATTTGATCCCTACGAAACTCTACATTTCAGCAGGATAATGCACGACCGCATGCTGCAGGTCCTGTATGGGCCTTTCTGGATACAGAAAATGTTCACTGCTGCCCTGGCCAGCACATTCTCCAGATCTCTCACCAACTGAAAACGTCTGGTCAATGGTGGCCGATCAACTGGCTCGTCACAATACGCCAGTCACTACTCTTGATGAACTGTGGTACCGTGTTGAAGCTGCATGGGCAGCTGTACCTGTACAAGCATCAAAGCTCTGTTTGACTCAATGCCCAGGCGTATCAAGGCGTTATTACGGCCAGAGGTGGTTGTTCTGGGTACTGATTTCTTAGGATCTATGCACCCAAATTGCGTGAAAATGTAATCACATGTCAGTTCTAGTATAATATATTTGTCCAATGAATACCAGTTTATCATCTGCATTTCGTCTTGGTGTTGTAGTTTTAATGGCCGGTAGTGTAGTAAGAGAAACGGGCGACTATGAACGATGCCTTCTAAATCCGTGTCGATATGTGGATAGACGTTTTACTCTCTCAGTGGAATCTGTTACACCCAAATTCAGAATATACTCAAAATTGGGCCGTAAACCGACGTTAAGGACAATGGTATCAACCTTGCTTCTCATTTAGGGAAAATAGGAAAATAACCTATGCTTTTTTCCAGTTGCTTAATGCTTTATGATAGATATTCAATAAATGCGAGCTTAGTAATGGACCAATACCGAAGAGATGTTTTTGTTGCTGTCTGCACCACTTCATCACTATTAAACTGAAGTCCTCAAAGGTCTTCTTTAAGTTTTGCAAACACTTGAATATCGGATGGATCCAAGCCGGGACTTCGTGAAGGATGCTCCATAATAGTGAAACCAAGGCGTGGTATTGCTGCAAATGTCGCAGCGCTCCTGTGTGTTAGGACATTGTCATGCTGAAGGGTGGCTGCTCGTAGTGTGGATAAGGTCTTCGAAAACGAAACTCGATTACATAACGCGCCGATATACTGAAGTTACACACAGCCGTGTTATGGTCTACAATTCAGAACACTCAAGGACCAGAAGTCTGTAAATATACAGACATTGAGAATAAAGATGAAGAATGTCAACAATGTTTGTTTTATTTTTTAAAAATTGGGAGTCATTACTTTCCAGCATTCCCTCGTAGTACTGCCGTAAGGAAGCATTAAAGCGATAAAGCAGTTCAATTACTGATGATCGATTACCTACACTTCGAGAAGATGTGAAGCAGGTGTGGCAGGCAGTATCCAGTAGGCAAGGGGGGTAATTAAGATGCTAAATAGATTTCTGTGGCGTGGGGCAGTATGAAAAGTAACAAAGAAGAGGATTCTGCAAACAGTAGTTGAAAATATAGTTACAGCTGTTGGAGGAGGATGGACGCTGGAGGAACAGCAGATTACAGGCAACAGAGATGTGTGGAATTAGGAGAGCAGAACATAGAGGAGATGAAATGAGGACGTCACGAAAGTAATGGAT
This sequence comes from Schistocerca nitens, assembly GCF_023898315.1. Classification (NCBI taxonomy): domain Eukaryota; kingdom Metazoa; phylum Arthropoda; class Insecta; order Orthoptera; family Acrididae; genus Schistocerca; species Schistocerca nitens. Next base: position 96,462,478 of record NC_064622.1, read on the forward strand.
CTGGAACTATCAGTAGCTTAATAAATTGAGAAATGAGCTATTCAGTTACATGGCAAGCAATCGAGCAAGGACGATGATCTGAAACAATCCTGGAAGGCGGCAGTGTGGATGGCCAATTATGAGATGGAGAGTGAGAAAAATTGGAATGATGAGGAAGAGAGGTCTGAAGGAGGAAGGCTGCAATGATAGTGAATGGGAGTACAGGGCAAATGCTGAAGAGTGGAGCATCACTTAAAAGCGAAAGCAAGTAAGCTTTTTCGATGTATACATCATACTGAGCAGTAGGGGTGAAAGACTGTATCCCAATATTACACGTTTTGTACTCAAGCACTTCGTTCTTGGTGCCTACCCTGTGCAACCGAAGTAAAGGATCAGTTTTTCGAAACTCCGTATTGGCCTCCCATTGGGACACGTAAGTCTTCAGTTTGGCTCGAAGGTGCCTATAATCTTCCTCTGTAATTGTGCAAAAGTGTGGCGCCCTGTGACGTCGCCCTAGGGCTCACAGCATGGTTAATACTGCAAAGGGTCCCTCTAAGACCCGACGTCCTGGCAGCCACCCATGCACCTTTATTGAGCATGTTACAAACGTACCTTCAGAAATTTCGACACCAAATCAACCCGGCTGATGCTGCAGCGCCTGAGAGTTAGGCAACCCTTTCAGCACCCGAACGGGGGCTTACCTTCCTTCAGGCGTTAGAGCAGCCGCCAGGCTGAGCTGGGGGTGAAAAGTTTCTCTTAGCGACTCTTGTAATGTGTGCAACAAAGTTGTGTGTGGGGGGGGGGGGGGGCACAGGGGTTGTTGCCGAACTGCTGGGGACTTTGAACGATACTTTGCCGTTTTATTCACGCATATGTTAACGTTTCACGTCCACATAATCACGCCACAGGAGGGTTGAAAAAGCGTGAGAACCCTTTGCTGCTACGGATCACGTTCAAGTTTCGTTGAATGGTTTTGAACGGTCCCATGTTGTTCCAACCTATACACGAGAGCAGAAATTGCGGTCGCACTGCACTCCAGAGGGATGCGATTACATTCAGTGTGGATGCAGCCCCACATTGCCCTTAGAGAAGGGTTGAAACGTCCGAGGACGTCAGCACTGTGAAAGGTTTCCTAGACCATCTTCCTTTTGCTCATCACACTGCGAACAGTCGTTTTCAAACACAAAATGTGTGGGAAAGGTGTAGTTTCATTGACACCTTTCATAACACCCCCTCAGGCCTTTTCCTTTCGATTCCGAGCGGCGGCGTGTCTGAAATGTTTTCCTCAGCTACCCATAAGAAAACCGCGTGATTTCAACGGTGGTTGACGTGGTTCTGAATTCCGTCGGAGAGACATCAAAAAAGGGGTGAAATGTGTGTAGGAGGGGCGTGACGGCCTTATCAGCACATGATACGTCCACGTCCACGGTGGCTTTGGGAAGAATTGTGGTGAACTTTCGTGCCAATGTGACATCATTCACCGACATTACAGCTCTCATGAGCTTCGGAATGTGGCCATTTTTTCGCAGGTGTCGACACCTTGCTGTTTGATGCGTCGCAGTATCCAAGGGTGACGTCGCAGGGCGCCAGGCTTTTGCATCATTACAGAGGAAGGCTGTAGGCAATTTTGAGCCAAATTTTTAACTTCTGGTTTGCAGTGGGAGACAGTTGCCGGGATCCGAAAATGTGATCCCTTAATTCTGTTGCGCATTGTAGTTGGGACACTATCTGGACCTGGCGGCTTACTTGTTCTCAAGTTTTCAGTTGCTTTTCAACGCAATATAACCTTGCAGACACTGTGTAAGCGTGACAAAGTACGTGCGGTCTGCGGTAGGCGCCGCACGACCGCCTGTGTGTAGAGCCAGTGTGTACGGTTTATTGCTAGCTACATCCTCGGCCAGCGCGCACCTGCCCGCCGCCGCTCCCGGAAGCCCCTCCCGCCGTGATAAGGCGCTGAGTGCCAGGCTGTGGCTGCGGCGTCGCGGCTTCCTCTGCGGAAGTGCAACAGGTTAGGCGGCGGAGCACAGGACCCCGGGGCGCGAGGGCACGCGCCGGAACTCGACAGCCGATGGCCGCACTACGTCTACTCGTCCGCCAATGTCAAGTCTTTCAATGCGTCATCTGAGGTGTGGCACTCTCCAAAGGTTTCAAGCTTATCTGGATGTTTATTATTATACGAGGCCTGTTCAGAAAGTAAGCTCCGATTGATTGCCAAATTGAAACCACAGTGAACATCAGAAATGTTTTACTTGTAACAATTAGCTACACCTTTCAGCTACTTCTCTACGTAGTCGCCGTTCTGACTTAGACGTTTGTCATAGCGTTGTACCAACTTTTCAATAGCCTCATCATAGAAGGCAGCCGCCAGTGCTTTCCGCCAATTCTCCACGCTGGCCTACACCTCGTTGTCTGTGTCAAAATGTTGTCTTCAAAGACAGCGATTCATGTGACCAGAGATGAAACTCAGGGGGAGACAATTGCGGACTGTATTGTGGGTAATCTCACATTTCCATTTGAAAACGATGCAGGAGCATCTTCATTGCCCCTGCAGAATGCGGCTGAGAATTGTCTTGAAGAAGAAACAGCACGACAGTTATGTAATGTTAGCTGCATAGCTTCAGGCGAAATTTCTCACCAGGCCCTCGTACTTGGCGGCAGACACTATTTTCTAGACATCTTTACGCACTCACTGCGAGCTCAGAAATGAGAAGAGCGACGTGATGCTAACTGGGGTTATACTAGAGACACTACCCAACACATCTGTGCAAAGCTTTATCGGATTTTCATAGTCGTTTCCATTTCGCGACCGATCGGAGCTTACTTTCAGAACGCCCCTCGTAATTTACCCAACTAACACACCTCCCCCATCCGAAAAACCTGCACATAGATCATGGTGTAAAAACCTAGCTACATCTACATCAATGCTCCGCGAGCCACCTGACGGTGTGTGGCGGAGGGTACCTTGAGTACCTCTATCGGTTCTCCCTTCTATTACAGTCTCGTATTGTTCGTGGAAAGAAGGATGGTCGGTATGCCTCCGTGCGGCTCTAATCCTTCTGATTTTATCCTCATGGTCTCATCGCGAGATATACGTAGGAGGGAGCAATATACTGCTTGACTCTTCGGTGAAGGTATGTTCTCGAAACTTCAACAAAAGCCCGTACCGAGCTACTGAGCGTCTCTCCGGCAGAGTCTTCCACTGGAGTTTATCTATCATCTCCGTAACGCTTTCGCGATTACTAAATGATGAAGCGCGCTGCTCTTCGTTAGATCTTCTCTATCTCTTCTATCAACCCTATCTGGTACGGATCCCACACTGCTGAGCAGTATTCAAGCAGTGGGTGAACAAGCGTACTGTAACCTACTTCCTTTGTTTTCGGATTGCATTTCCATAGGATTCTTCCAATGAATCTCAGTCTGGCATATGCTTTACCGACGATCAACTTTATATGATCATTCCATTTTAAGTCACTCCTAATGCGTACTCCCACATAATTTATGGAATTAACTGCTTCCAGTTGCTGACCTGTTATATTGTAGTTAAATGATAAGGGATCTATCTTTCTATGTATTCGCAGCACATTACACTCGCGCTATTCGTCCACGAGACTCAGAGGGCCATAGACACGGGCTCCCAGGTAGATGCCTTGTTTATTGACTTCCGCAAGGCGTTCGATACAGTTCCCCACAGTCCTTTAATGAACAAAGTAAGAGCATATGGACTATCAGACCAATTGTGTGATTGGATTGAAGAGTTCCTAGATAACAGAACGCAGCATGTCATTCTCCATGGAGAGAAGTCTTCCGAAGAAAGAGTGATTTCAGGTGTGCCGCAGGGGAGTGTCATGGGACCGTTGCTATTCACACTATACATAAACGACCTTGTGGATAACATCGGAAGTTCACTGAGGCATTTTGCGGATGATGCTGTAGTATATCGAGAGGTTGACAGAATGGAAAATTGTACTGATATGCAGGAGGATCTGCAACGAATTGACGCGTGGTGCAGGCAATGGCAATTGAATCTCCATGTGGACAAGTTTAATGTGCTGTGAGCACACAGCAAGAAATATCCTTTATCATTTAGCTACAATATAGCAGGTCAGCAACTGGAAGCAGTTAATTCCATAAATTATCTGGGAGTAGGCATTAGGAGTGATTTAAAATGGAATGATCATATAAAGTTGATCGTCGGTAAAGCAGATGCCAGACTGAGATTCATTGGAAGAATCCTAAGGAAATGCAATCCGAAAACAAAGGAACTAGGTTACAGTACGCTTGTTCGCCCACTGCTTGAATACTGCTCAGCAGTGTGGGATCCGTACCAGATAGCGTTGATAGAAGAGATAGAGAAGATCCAACGGAGAGTAGCGCGCTTCGTTACAGGGTCGTTTAGTAATCGCTAAAGCGTTAAGGAGATGCTAGATAGACTCCAGTGGAAGACTCTGCAGGAGAGACGCTCAGTAGCTCGGTACGGGCTTTTGTTGAAGTTTCGAGAACATACCTTCACCGAGGAGTCAAGCAGTATATTGCTCCCTCCTATGTATATCTCGCGAAGAGACCATGAGGATAAAGTCAGAGACATTAGAGCCCACACAGAGGCATACCGACAATCTTTCTTTCCACGAACAATACGAGACTGGAATAGAAGGGAGAACCGATAGAAGTATTCAAAGTACCCTCCGCCACACACCGTCAGGTGGCTCGCGGAGTATGGATGTAGATGTAAATAGGAAACCAGTGAAACTATATCCGTGAGGGACCTGTCTCCGTAAAATTACAGACTCTGAAAAGTGGTGTAGACAGCACTTAACACATCGATAAAACGTGCTTGAAAATCGAAATCGTCTCTCGAAACGTATCATGCAGGTGATTTATTATTCAGGCACTCGGAGCTCGATTGGGTAAGCCACACACTGAGCAGTATTGACATTTCTACGCCTTTCGTATCTGGTAGACGATGTCAAGGCCAATTGTGGAGTAATATTTGAAGTAACCAAGAGATAACAGCACACACTCTGATGTTGTGTATTGCACCAAAACACAGCACGTCATGTTTGGGCTTTATTACGGTAAGCACCACAAAGATGTCTTGCAGAGGAACCAGCCTGAGTTGTTCTGATGGGAAAAAAAATTGCACTTTGGAACCGCTAAGGTAACCGATGGTTTTCAGGGTGAATCCTCGTACGATGGTAGTATTGTGGATGTGAGAATCCATGCGATATTACAAACTCGTCAGAGACAAATATCAACAAACTCTAACTATATGGAATGTGACTGTGTGGCTTATCATGACAATGTGGTACATGTAGTACCGTGAACTCTGGGACAATTTCTTAGATATTTATCTGAAATCCTAGATTCAGCTCTTACCAACTGAAATCAGAACTAATCTGACGAGGCCACGGTTTTCCAGTCGTCTAGGGTCCAATCGATATCGTCACGAGGCGCGACAGGCGATGTCGTGCCGTTCGCAATGGTACTCGGGTAGGTCGTCTGCTGCCATAGCCCATTACCGCCAAATTTCGTTGCACTGTCCTAAGGCTTACGTTCGTCGTACGTCCCACGTTGATATCTGCGGTCATTTAAGTCAGTGTTGCTTGTCTGATAGCACTGAAAACTCTACGCAAATGCCGTTGCTTAAGTGAAGGCCGTCGGCCAGTGCGTGGTCCGTGGTGAGAGATGGTGCCTGAAATGTGATATTATCGACAGGGGCTGTTGACACTGTGGATCTCGGAATATTGAATTCCGTAACTATTTCCGAAACGGAGTGTTCCGTGCCTCTAACTGCAACTACCTTTCCGCGTCCAAAGTCTGTTGATTGGGGTCGGGCGGCCGCAGTCACGTCGGAAACGTTTTCACACGAGTCAGCTCCGCCAATGCACTGTCCTTTTATACCTTGGGTATGCGATACTACGGCCAACTGTACTTGTGCGTATCACTATCCCATGACTTTTGTCAATTCAGGGTATGGTCGCAATTCATGATAGACATTTTATCCCTGACCCAGCATGGAGCCACAGAGCGGGTTGATGACTCTGAATTATCTGTTGGCTATATCTTAGACTGTGCTAAGAGCATCTTTAATTGTGATCAGTAGAGTCAAATGTTGGCACTGAAACTTTGGTGATATACAATGGCAAGCCAAAAAATTATATTTACTGCTCGTAATTAATATTGTTTATCACTACGTGCATTAGTTATAAACGTTCTGTTTCATGTGTGAAGAATATCTGAATGTATCCCGTATCTCATAATATAATAAACGTTCCTCTTATGTTCACCACTTGCTTTACATCATTTTATGAACCTTCATAATATGTCTTTCTGCTGTAAAATCTACTTAATGTGGTTTTCGATTACATAGCCCCAAGCGCCTCAATTCCACTTTAGGTTTTTTACGGCCGTTGCCGTTTCCAGCGACTTATTAATGGTGTAATGCAACACCTGACTCCCACCCAAATAGGAATCTGCGGCCGGTGGGTGGCAAAAGACGTCCAGAATGCAACGACCAAATGGTAACTCAGTAATATCACAAATTGAGTCCGCCTTGATGCAAAACACCTTGCTATTCGTTTATTTCTTTATTGTCCCAAACTAGTTTTGGCGACAAATACCACCATCATCAGTGGGGTTTTAAAATCTAAAACGTGCAGAAAATGGTATGGTTGTACAAACACAGTAAAACATTATTACATTTTACAAATCGTCTTTTCAAATATAGTTTTCTATTGATACTTCCACACCACCTTATTTATTGTATGCTACAGCATGTTTTAAGCAATTATTGGCGCTATTTGTGACATATTTTCGTGCTCTTTTTTCTGTTGCCGTCTTTATACTTAGCGAACATCATGTCATCTGCAACCATAGGAGCGGCTGTTAGTAAACAAATACTCAAAGGTGAACTTCGTATGTCAGCAGTATATACTTGGGGTTGTGGTAGTGTTGTAGAAACCAGTTATGACATGACGTTCGCTAAGTATAAAGACGGCAACTGAAAAAAGAGCACAGAAAAAAATGTCACAAACAGCGCCAATAATTGCTTAAAACATGCTGTAGCATACAATAAATAAGGTAGTATGGAAGTATCAATATAAAACTATATTTCAAAAGACGATTTGTAAAAATGTAATAATGTTTCACTGTGTTTGTAAAACCATACCATTTTCTGCACTTTTAGATTAAAAAACTCCACTGATGATGGTGATATTTGTCGCCGAAACTAGTTTGGGACAATACAGAAATAAACGAATAACAAGGTGTTTTGCATCAAGGCGGACTCAGTTTGTGATATTACTGTTTTTCTATGCAAACACGGACCAAATGGAAGAGTTCCAAGATAATATTATTTAATGGAAACTCCTTGAATTATTCTGCGGTCCGCGCAGATCTCATTTCACGGCAGTGTGTGCCGACCCCCTTGGAGAAAGTGCTAGCGCGATCTACCTTAGCAGCTGGCTGGAGCCAGAACGCCCGTGCTGCACACTCTGCTACGTCCCACCTACCCACGAGAATCTCCGGTACCAACAGGAAAGATCGAGAACAGAGGAAACTCGCTCTGTGACAGTTAAAACGAATAATAGTCGGGGAACACCAGGAATGCCCACGTGTTGGTGGCACCTGTAATGTCGTATCGGAAGCTAACCCCCGGAAGCTGAGGCTTGATAGGACACAGGACGCCACCAATCAAAGCATCGAATGACAAAGTAGAACACAAGTTGTGTTAAACGCTCTGATTTTTTTAAAATTACCTGTAGCTCTTTTTTGTGAGGATATTTTCCAGAAATGGAGTGTTATTAGCATTGCACAGTGAATATGTAACTGCCACCCAACAGTGAATTTGGGTAATAATATATACTGAGAAAACAGTGAAAAACCCTAATGCACACGTGTCTTTGTAGCAAGTGTTTGGCTTGCAACACCAACTGCGTGGATAATTCAACAGTCATTTTTGAGTGAGCTACTCTCTCATAACCTATTGTATATTTTCCGTAACACACCAAAAAAAAACGCATTTAAAAATCAGAATCATGACCCAAAATGTGTCATGCATGTGATAAATAATTCGAGTTGTTAGACTGGTCCAATTCTAAGCAAAGAAGGGAAAGCAGAAAGGTGGAAGGAGTACATACAGGGTCTATACAACGGCGATGTTCTTGAGGGCAATATTATGGAAATGGAAGAGGATGAAAATGAAGATGATATGGGAGATACGATACTGCGTGAAGAGTTTGACAGAGCATGAAAGACCTGAGCTGAAACAAGGCCCTGGAAGTAGACAACATTCCATTAGAACTACTGACGGCCTTGCGAGAGCCAGTCCTGACAAAACTGTACCAACTGGTGAGCAAGATGTATGAGACACGCGAAATACCCTCAGACTTCCAGTCCCAAAGAAAGCAGGTGTTGGCAGATGTGAAAATTACCGAACTATCAGTTTAATAAGTCACAGCTGCAAAATACTAACGCGAATTCTTTTCTGACGAATGGAAAAACTGGTAGAAGCCGACCTCGGTGAAGATCAGTTTGGAATCCGTAGAAATGTTGGAACACGTGAGGCAATACTGATCTACGACTTATGTTAGAAGAAAGATTAAGGAAAGGCAAACCTACGTTTCTAGCATTTGTAGTCTTAGAGAAAGCTTTTGACAATGTTGACTGGAATACTCTCTTTCAAATTCTAAAGGTGGCAGCGGTAAAATACAGGGAGCGAAAGGCTATTTACAATTTGTACAGAAACCAGATGGCAGTTATAAGAGTCGAGGAGTATGAAAGTGAAGCATTGGTTGGGAAGGGAGTGAGACAGCGTTGTAGCCTCTCCCCGACGTTATTCAATATGTATATTGAGCCAACGACCTTGTCAAAGAGGGCGGAGGAGCGGATAGAGGTTCAGGGCACTCTCTTGTCCTAGGGGTGGGAAATTGCCCCTAAAGGCGGAAGAATCAGCAATGATCAACGACATGAGGATGCAGAAGGCAATGGAAACCACTGCATTAAAGACACGTAACGTGTATCCACAGGACATGTGGCCTGTAATTGAAGAAGTGTCATGATGATCTCTCCATTGGCTAAAGATTCCGGAATAGTCCCCCATTCGGATCTCCGGGAGGGGACTGCCAAGGGGGAGGTTACCATGAGAAAAAGATTGAATAATCAACGAAAGGATAACGTTCTACGAGTCGGGGCGTGGAATGTCAGAAGCTTTAACGTGGTAGGTAAACTAGATAATCTGAAAAGGGAAATGCAAAGGCTCAATGTAGATATAGTAGGGGTCAGTGAAGTGGAAGGAAGACAAGGATTTCTGGTCAGATGAGTGTCGGGTAATATCAACAGCCGCAGAAAATGGTATAACAGGTATAGGATTCGTTATGAATAGGAAGGTAGGGAAGAGGGTGTGTTACCGTGAACAGTTCAGTGACTGGGTTGTTCTAATCAGAATCGACAGCAGACCAACACCGACAACGATAGTTCAGGTATACATGCCGACGTTGCAAGCTGAAGATGAACAGATAGAGAAAGTGTATGAGGATATTGAAAGGGTAATGCAGTATGTAAAGGGGGACGAAAATCTAATAGTCATGGGCGACTGGAATGCAGTTGTAGGGGAAGGAATAGAAGAAAAGGTTACAGGAGAATATGGGCTTGGGACGAGGAATGAAAGAGGAGAAAGACTAATTGAGTTCTGTAACAAGTTTCAGCTAGTAATAGCGAATACCCTGTTCAAGAATCACAAGAGGAGGAGGTATACTAGGAAAAGTCCGGGAGATACGGGAAGATTTCAATTAGATTACATCATGGTCAGACAGAGATTCCGAAATCAGATACTGGATTGTAAGGCGTACCCAGGAGCAGATATAGACAGATCACAATATAGTAGTGATGAAGAGTAGGCTGAAGTTCAAGACATTAGTCAGGAAGAATCAATACGCAAAGAAATGGGATATGGAAGTACTAAGGAATGACGAGATACGTTTGAAGTTCTTTAACGCTATAGATACAGCAATAAGGAATAGTGCAGTAGGCAGTACAGTTGAAGAGGAATGGACATCTCTAAAAAGGGCCATCACAGAAGTTGGGAAGGAAAACATAGGTACAAAGAAGGTAGCTGCGAAGAAACCATGGGTAACAGAAGAAATACTTCACTTGATTGATGAAAAGAGGAAGTACAAACATGTTCCGGGAAAATCAGGAATACAGAAATACAAGTCGCTGAGGAATGAAATAAATAAGAAGTGCAGGTAAGCTGCTGAACGGAATGAACAGTCTAATGAGTACACAGTATGGTTTGAGAGTAAATCGGAGAAAGACGAAGGTAATGAGAAATAGTAGAAATGAGAACAGCGAGAAACTTAACATCAGGATTGATGGTCACGAAGTCAATGAAGTTAAGGAATTCTGATACCTAGGCAGTAAAATAACCAATTACGGACGGAGCAAGGAGGACATCAAAAACAGACTCGCTATGGCAAAAAAGGCATTTCTGGCCAAGAGAAGTCTACTAATATCAAATACCGGCCTCAATTTGAGGAAGAAATTTCTGAGGATGTACGTCTGGAGTACAGCATTGAATGGTAGTGAAACATGGACTGTGGGAAAACCGGAACAGAAGAGCATCGAAGCATTTGAGATGTGGTGCTATAGACTAATGTTGAAAATTAGGTGGACTGCTAAGGTAAGGAATGAGGAGGTTCTACGCAGAATCGGAGAGGAAAGGAATATGTGGAAAACACTGATAAGGAGAAGGGGCAGGATGATAGGACATCTGCTAAGACATGAGGGAATGACTTCCATGGTACTAGATGGAGCTGTAGAGGGCAAAAACTGTAGAGGAAGACAGAGATTGGAATACGTCAAGCAAATAATTGAGGACGTAGGTTGCAAGTGCTACTCTGAGATGAAGAGGTTAGCACAGGAAAGGAATTCGTGGCGGGCCGCATCAAACCAGTCAGTAGACTGATAACCAAAAAAAAAATATTGAGCAAGCAGTAAAAGAAACAAAATAAAAATTCGGAGTAGGTATTAAAATTCATGGAGAAGAAATAAAAACTTTGAGGTTCGCCGATGACATTGTAATTCTGTCAGAGACAGCAAAGGACTTGGAAAAGCTGTTGAACGGAATGGATAGTCTCTTGAAAGGAGGATATAAGATGAACATCAACAAAAGCAAAACGAGGATAATGGAACGTAATCGAATGAAGTCGGGTGATGCTGAGTGAATTACATTAGGAAATGAGACACTTAAAGTAGTGAAGGAGTTTTGGTATTTGAGGGGCAAAAAAACTGATCACGGTCGAAGTAGAGAGGATATAAAATATAGACTGGCAATGGCAAGGAAAACGTTTCTGAAGAAGAGAATTTTGTTAACATCGAGTATAGATTTAAGTGTCAGGAAGTCGTTTCTGAAAGTATTTGAATGGAGTGTGGCCATGTATGGAAGTGAGACATGGACGATAAAAAGATTGGACAAGAAGAGAATAGAAGCTTTCGAAATGTGGTGCTACAGAAGAATGCTGAAGATTAGATGGGTAGATCACATAACTAATGAGGAGGTATTGAATAGAATTGGGGAGAAGACGAGTTTGTGGCACAACTTGACAAGAACAAGGGACCGGTTGGTAGGACATGTTCTGAGGCATCAGGAGATCACAAATTTAGCATTGGAGGGCAGCGTGGAGGGTAAAAATCGTAGAGGGAGACCAAGAGATGAATACACTAAGCAGATTCAGAAGGATGTAGGTAGCAGTAAGTACTGGGAGATGAAGAAGCTTGCACAGGATAGAGTAGCATGGAGAGCTGCATCAAACCAATCTCAGGACTGAAGACCACAACAACAACAACAACAACGCCGGCTGGGTGGCCTAGCGGTTCTAGGCGTTACAGTCTGGAATCGAGCGACCGCTACGGTCGCAGGTTCGAATCCTACCTCGGGCATGGACGTGTGTGATGTCCTTAGGTTAGTTAGGTTTAAGTAGTTCTAAGTTCTAGGCGACTGATGACAGCAGAAGTTACGTCGCGTAGTGCTCAGAGCCATTTGAACCATTTTTTGGAACTGTAACACTTTTTGACATACACTGTCTGCAGCGTCAGTGGTTACGGCATCGATGATTTCAGCCGTAAATAGAAATATAAAAAAAAGTAGGAAGATTTTTCTGTTTAGCAAAAGTGACAAAAAGCAGATTACAGATTACCTGACGGCTCAACACAAAAGTTTTGTCTCAAGTACAGATAGTGTTGAGGATCAGTGGACAAAGTTCAAAACCATCGAACAATATGCGTTAGATGAGTATGTGCCTAGCAGGATCGTAAGACATGGAAAAGAGCCACCGTGGTACAACAACCGAGTTAGAAAACTGCTGCGGAAGCAAAGGGAACTTCACAGCAAACATAAACATAGCCAAAGCCTTGCAAACAAACAAAAATTACGCGAAGCGAAATGTAGTGTGAGGAGGGCTATGCGAGAGGCGTTCAATGAATTCGAAAGTAAAGTTCTATGTACTGACTTGGCAGAAAATCCTAAGAAATTCTGGTCTTATGTCATAGCGGTAGGTGGATCAAAACAAAATGTTCAGACACTCTGTGACCAAAATGGTACTGAAACAGAGGATGACAGAATAAAGGCCGAAATACTAAATGTCTTTTTCCAAAGCTGTTTCACAGAGGAAGACTGCACTGCACTTCCTTCTCTAGATTGTCGCACAGATGACAAAATGGTAGATATCAAAATAGACGACAGAGGAATAGAGAAACAATTAAAATCGCTCAAAAGAGGAAAGGCCGCTGGACCTGATGGGATAACAGTTCTATTTTACACAGAGTACGCGAAGGAACTTGCCCCCCTTCTTGCAGCGGTGTACCGTAGGTCTCTAGAAGAGCGTAGCGTTCCAAAGGATTGGAAAAGGGCACAGGTCATCCCCGTTTTCAAGAAGGGACGTCGAACAGATGTGCAGAACTATAGACCTATATCGCTAAAGTCAATCAGTTGTAGAATTTTGGAACACGTATTATGTTCGACTATAATGCCTTTTCTGGAGACTAGAAACCTATTCTGTAGGAATCAGCATGGGTTTCGGAAAAGACGGTCGTGTGAAACCCAGCTCGCGCTATTCGTACACGAGACTCAGAGGGCCATAGACACGGGTTCAAAGGTAGATGCCGTGTTTCTTGACTTCCGCAAGGCGTTCGATACAGTTCCCCACAGTCGTTTAATGAACAAAGTAAGAGCATATGGACTATCAGACCAATTGTGTGATTGGATTGAGGAGTTCCTAGATAACAGAACGCAGCATGTCATTCTCAATGGAGAGAAGTCTTCCGAAGTAAGAGTGATTTCAGGTGTGCCACAGGGAGTGTCATGGGCCCGTTGCTGTTCACAATATACATAAATGACCTGGTGGATGACATCGGAAGTTCACTGAGGCTTTTTGCAGATGATGCTGTGGTGTATCGACAGGTTGTAACAATGGAAAATTGTACTGAAATGCAGGAGGATCTGCAGCGAATTGACGCATGGTGCAGTGAATGGCAATTGAATCTCAATGTAGACAAGTGTAATGTGCTGCGAATACATAGAGAGATACATCCCTTATCATTTAGCTACAAAATAGCAGGTCAGCAACTGGAAGCAGTTAATTCCATACATTATCCGGGAGTACGCATTAGGAGTGATTTAAAATGGAATGATCATATAAAGTTGATCGTCGGTAAAGCAGATGCCAGACTGAGATTCATTGGAAGAATCCTAAGGAAATGCAATCCGAAAACAAAGGAACTGGGTTACAGTACGCTTGTTCGCCCACTGCTTGAATACTGCTCAGCGGTGTGGGATCCGTACCAGATAGGGTTGATAGAAGAGATAGAGAAGATCCAACGGAGAGTAGCGCGCTTCGTTACAGGATCATTTAGTAATCGCGAAAGCGTTACGGAGTGGAAGACTCTGCAGGAGAGACGCTCAGTAGCTCGGTACGGGCTTTTGTTAAAGTTGGAGAACATACCTTCACCGAAGAGTCCAGCAGTATATTGCTCCCTCCTACGTATATCTCGCGAAGAGACAATGAGGATAAAATCAGAGAGATTAGAGCTCACACAGAAGCATACAGACAATCCTTCTTTCCACGAACAATACGTGACTGGAATAGAAGGGAGAACCGATAGAGGTACTCAGGGTACCCTCCGCCACACACCGTCAGGTGGCTTGCGGAGTATAGATGTAGATGTAGATGTAGATGTAGAATATGACTGGAGCACATGTAGGAAACATCACGAACCAGTCCATCACACAAAGTGATTTTATTAGAAGTGTCAACAGGCATTCAAATTTTATGAGTCATAACTGGAAGAGATATCATGGTCAGGAGGCTACTTTATATATCCTTATTACACCCCAGTTAAACAGTTTTCTGGAATGCATTATATAACAACAAATACACTCCTGCTTGTTTCTTCTCCATCCTGTCCTTAATCTTCTTGAACATTGCGCTTCGTATGGATTTTATTACTATACAATGAAAATTACGAAATCTTTCACACCCCTTTTTGAGAATATTTACATTTTTATTGGTACATAGTTATATATAGCACATTCTTGACTTTGTCATGTTCATTTTCTTCTATGCTATGGATCGGAAGGTGCTGGTTTTCAGTCCCATGTCAGTCAGTCTTAATATTTGTATTTGCCACATCTCTCAACTCTGTTGTTTTCTGAGTGTGTGTGTGTGTGTGTAGGGTCAAATATTGTACATATAAATCGAAACTTAATACTACCTTCTCTTCAGCATTCATCCATTCATAGTCTCATGCTTGGAGCGCCTCTGGCATAGCGGTGTGATTAGAAGGCCTACCACCAGCAAAAGCTTTCTTCTTGATGACAATTACCCGTACCAGTAATCAAAAACCAGTGGGAAGGCGTAGCTTTTGTCTGCCATATTTGCAAATGCATAACCACAAATGAACATGTTCCTCAGTATCATCATCTTACCCAGTCTCGACTCTGTCGGCAACAGAGCTAGCATTGACTTCAGTAAGTTGGTGAAGAATCTATTTCCACATGTTTTACTACTCTACCAAAACAAATGCACATAAAATATATATTTATTCTACAGGTTTTAAGAAAATATCGGTAACAAACCTAAAGAGTTACTGTCAGTAAACCTACAAATTACCTCTAATTTCAAACAATTTTCTTCTGTCCATATTTGGGCCGTCTAGCATAGTTACATCAGCAACTAAGAAACCGTTATTTCATAAGCACCAAAATTATCCACCTTATCAGGAACCACTCACTCCACGTCTATATATAAAATGTCGTGTTCACAGTTATCTGGCAGTGGTTCCACTTTATACTGTGGGTCTGCCCTTAGTAACTTTGCTTGCAGTTTAACTTGATGGTCCTCCATGACGAACGAATCTTGGATATCCAAGGTGAATCATCTAAAACTTGCACTGTTGATGTGGGGTTCTGTAGTCAGGGGCTCGTATTGTTAACCAATGAACAGACTGTATAATACTTAGAAACAGTATTTTTTCTGTAAATATACACTTTCAATATGAAACAATATCTGTTGACACAAACATACTTAAAGTATGTTAAATTAGAATGACAGTGGTGTTCGTTCCAGGATATCATATTCTGAAATGTTTCCACAGCGAAAGTTGTACAACACGTGTGATAGAACACACTACAGAACAACAAAAGTGCATACACTAATTTCTGGGATCTGACCAGTAATGAGACAATTGACTATCACAGGTTGCATTCAAAATGAGCAGCAAAACTCGCTTCCAGTCTGGCGTGGGACGACTGCTGCACACGTGCCAGCACTTTAGTGGAGATGTCTGGGCAGGCTGCAGTAGTACGTCGTTGCATATCATTGGGTGTAGCAGTTTTAATGGCCAGTAGTGTAGTATCTCATGAAGTGTATATTTTGTTTATGTTGGCAGCCGTTGGCCCAAGCTCGTTCCTCGGTAGTAACTGCATCTGAACCCAGAACAGTGGTTGCATTGACATTAAACATTGACGCTGGTTCATAGTAACTGAAGTTACGATACAGATACTGGTACGCACCTTGTACCTTGAACGAACCGGTTTTGATTGCAGATGGAGTTCAGCCAGCCGTTGTGTTTCTAAAACCTGGTACTTGGCTTGTTAAGTGAATTTTTACGTCAACAATTTTGAGTAGACCACCTTCACTGCCCATTTGAGGTTAACTGAAGCTGGGGGTTGACCAGCAATGTCTTTTGAATTAAATCTGCAGAAGTTCTTGTTTTTAATAATCGAAAATTAACATAGCATTTTGGGTGGGCATCTGTAGTGCAAGTTTGATGTTGATTGAAGTTGCATCTTGACCAGATTTATGCTTTGAATTATGTCCGCTAATCTTCTTGTTTTTAAGCGATTTTGCTTAAGAATTTTCGGTGAGCGCTTTCAGTGCCAGCTCACGTTAACTGAATCTGGAGGTTGGCAAGCGGTTGTTTTAGTCTCACCTGTACGTGTGTCTTGAAATTTTCTTATTCATAGGGTTGCTACTGTTTGAAGAAGAGGATTGTAACGGGACATACTCCTGTAAAATAACTTTTCCTCCATAGTAGCTGTCGATACCAGTATTATTTTTCGAATTTTGGACAGGTCAGGATTATCTCAGCTGCTGTTGAAAACTTTCATATAATTTTATACACAGTATGTTATATTTCAAGCTAAAATTTAAGAAAAGAATTTACTTCATAAAAATTTTAATCTCGATGCTATGATCAAAAGGTACTAGTTCTGAATGCACGGTTAAAATTATTTGATTTAGAAACATTTGAAATTACGAATTATTGGCAGACTTAAAATTTCTATCATTAATTACACAATCCTGAAACGTTTATTATATTTCTGGATTCATTTATGAAATAATAATGGAAATTACTCTACTGGCCCTTATAATTGCCACACCAGGAAGGTGACGTGCTCCAGACGCGAAATTTAACCGACAGGAAGAGGATGCTGTGATATGCAAACGAATAGCTTTTCAGAGCATTCACACAAGGTTGGCGTCGATGGCGACACCTACAACGTGTTGACAAAAGGAACGTTTCCAAACGATTTCTCATACACAAACAGCAGTTGACCGGCGTTGCTTGGTGAAACGTTGTTGTGATGCATCTTGTAAGGAGGAGAAATGCGTACCATCACGTTTCCGAATTTGATAAAGGTAAGATTGTAGCCTATCTCGATTTCGGTTTACCGTATCGCGAAACTGCTGCTCGCGTTGGTCGAGATCCAATGACTGTTGGCAGAACATGGAATTGGTGGGTTCAGGTGGGTAATACGAAACGCCGTGCTGGATCCCAACGGCTCGTATCACTAGCAGTCGACATGACAGGCATCTTATCCGCATGGCTGTAACGGATCGTGCAGCCACGTCTCGATCCCTGAGTCAACAGATGGGGACGTTTGCAAGACAACAACCATCTGCACGAACAGTTCGACGACGTTTGCAGCAGCATGGACTATCAGTTCGGAGACCGTGGCTGTGGTTACCCTTGACGCTGCATCACAGACAGGAGTGCCTGCGATGGTGTACTCTACGACGAACCTGGGTGCACGAATGGCAAAACGTCATTTTTTCGGATGAATCCAGGTTCTGTTTACAGCATCATGATGGCAGCATCCGCGTTTGGCGACATCGCGGTGAATTCACATTGGAAGCGTGTATTCGTCATCGCCATACTGGCGTATCACCCGGCGTGATGGTATGGGGTGCCATTGGTTACACGTCTCGGTCACCTCTTGTTCGCATTGACGGCACTTTGAACAGTGGGCGTTGCATTTCAGATGTGTTACGACCCTTGGCTCTACCCTTCATTCGATCCCTGCGAAACCCTAGATTTCAGCAGGATAATGCTCGACCGGATGTTGCAGGTCCTGTACGGGCCTTTCTGGATACGGAAAATGTTTGACTGATGGCCTGTCCAGCACATTCTATAGATCTCTCACCAACTGAAAACGTCTGGTCAATGGTGGCCGAACAACTGGCTCGTCACAATACGCCAGTCACTACTCTTGATGAACTGTGGTATCGTGTTGAAGCTACATGGGCAGCTGTACATGTACAAGCTCTGTTTGACTCAATGCCCAGGCGTATCAAAGCCGTTGTTACGGCCAGAGGTGGTTGTTCTGGGTACTGACTTCTCAGGATCTATGCACCCAAATTGCGTGAAAATGTAATCACATGTCAGTTCTAGTATAATATATTTGTCCAATGAATACCCGTTTATCATCTGCATTTCTTCTTGGTGTAGCAATTTTAATGGCGAGTGGTGTAATAACGTAACAGAAACTAGAAGAAATTCATTTGTTAAGAAAAATTGTAAACCCTTTGGAATATTGTTAGTGTGAGAATCGTAAGCACGCCTCTGATATGAACGGACGTATTTTTTTTTTTTTTTTTTGTGCGAACAATGTTATTTCGGCTATGTTAACGTGAAAATTCAAAGGTTGTATCATGTACACTAAAATGTAAGAAAACATTTTTACGTAAAAACAAAAATTCCGCAACAACAATCTTGAAATTTATTTAGTTCAATGCAGCCGTGGGGATCCAAAATGTGAAATTTTCAACTTCAAGTATCAAACCCTTAGACAAAAAGAACTGGAGCCAACTCAACACGATGAGCTAAGTGAACTAGAAAGTTTATTGTAGTCTTCGCTCCTCTCAAATCTTCGTAAAAGACTTTGCTTAATGTGCAATAGATGGATGTAGGAAGGAGGGGGTAGATTACAGGGTGGCTGTAATGGGTATATTTTTGAATGGGACTCTTCTTTCGATGGCCTTTTCGAAAATAAAGATTTTTTTTAAAAATGTGTGTACATCTCTCAACTCAGCGTTTCTTCTCCCCAAAGACCAGTTCCGGTACATACACGCTTTTAATGCTCGTGTTGACAATCTCATTCTGTTCCATAGGTTTAGTATGGATTGTGAATAACGTTACAGCTTCCCTGGTAATCTTCTTCTTGCACACATAAGTTATGGTTTGATGATGAGTAGTCACGCAGCTCCATCTTGTTAAAAAGTCCCAGTGAAATAATATATCCACGAAGTTGACGCAATACTCAATGCATTTGATTCATTAGATGATGTATTTTAACGTTGGACTATGTCGTAGGCATGGGTTCTTTTTTATATTTCCTTGAAATGGATTCCAGCGCTTCCCTCTAAAGTTTTTCCGATATGCCTATTTTTGACGCAGTACGACCCATGGGTAGCGGAATGTTGCAGTTTCGACACCCTGTCTCTTTAATGTCCCATGTTTCCGCTATTAAAATAAATATAATTGGTGTCATCACCCTCCCCTCTCCCCTATACTTACCTTTTGGTTACATTAAAAGTTCTGATTACTCCCTCTGTATAAGGGTTTTTTCTAAATTTTATGTGGTGTCATTCATCTCTTAATATCCAGTTCTTATGCCACAAATTTCGATAAATTCCTCTCTATAAATACACACTATACTGTATTCCTAGTTCGCATACATATTTTTTCTGTTTTCCCGCATTTTCCCATATTTTTCATATTTTTCTTATTTTTCCACGTTTTCCTATATTTACCATTTTTTAGCCATAATCTGTGTGCAATGTACAAAAACATTTAAGCTCTTACTGCATAGTCTACCACGTTTCTTTACCATTCAACAATCATTTGAATCACTTCACCACACAAGAGACACAATCTATAAACTGTGTACAAGATCATTTGTTTCTCTTCTTCCTCCGAACTACATCAGTGCACGATGTTAACTGCCAAAACCAACCCCTACGTACACTAACACACGCACACACACACACACACACACACACACACACACACACACACACACACACAAGGACTGCTGACTTCAGATAGTTTAAACAGAGCCTCATGCCTACTGACTCTTACGAAACCAATATCACTCCATGACTAGCTAACAATGATGAGATACATTTTTACTTTCTCATATGTTAATAACGCAGAATACAATTCAGCTAAGCTTTATATATACAAGGCGAACATTAATAAAACCGAAAAACTGCAGAGACAGATTCCTGACTGCAAATGGAGGACAGAAGGTCATATAAACATGTGTCCAAAAATGCATTGTTGCTACAGGATCTGACTTCATCCTACTGTAAATGCATATGGCCTAACTGCACCGATTTGTTTGTGTATGCATGAGCCAGTTTCTCACAGGAACCCCTCAGTCCCTAGCGCCCCCCTGCCCCCCTTCCAAACCAGCTGAGGGTGGATCGAATTCCACAGCTGCCCCGAGATGTAATGCTGGTGGATCCACTTCTGGACATTACCCCAGACCCAACACTGGTGGGTCCGCAGGTCGAGGTCGTGCGGTAGCGTTGTCGCTTCCCACGCCCGGGTTCCCGGGTTCGATTCCCGGCGGGGTCATGGATTTTCTCTGCCTCGTGATGACTGGGTGTTGTGTGATGTCCTTAGGTTAGTTAGGTTTAAGTAGTTCTAAGTTCTAGGGGACTGATGACCATAGATGTTAAGTCCCATAGTGCTCAGAGCCATTTGAACCATTTGAACCAACACTGGTGGATCCACCTTTAGCCGCTAACCTAGATGTAATGCAGACGGATCAATCTCCAGCTGCTACCCCACACTTAATGTTGGTGGATCCACCTCAAAATATATTCCACACATAAAGCTGATGGAACCATCCTAAAAAATATCCCTGACCTAATGCATATGGGCCGACATCTGAGCACTTCCCTGGACTTAAAACAGGTGGATACAGTTCCGAACCCTGTCCCAACTCTAAAGCCTGTAGATCCAGAACGATCTTTATTACTGCTGACAAAAATGAAAAAAATGTTACTCTACAGGATAACTTTATTCGTATGTATGACATGAATAATACATTTCAGGAACCTTTCTCAGGCACTGGAGATGTGCAATAGCAGTTATTTAGATTACTGAATACAAACTGTTCTCGGGAGCAGCTGTTTATTTAACCTGGGGCCATATTCTCCAGGAGGAATTTGGTTCACGATTGACCCAGCTCTGCTGGCTACCTCATGCTACCCATTATCTACCATATATGGGCGACTTCTTGATGGTTGGTGCCAAGTGCAAAAGAGATATTCCCCTTCTTACATGCTCTATATCCACTGTGCACCTGGGATATTTTCGATAGTTGCTGGGACCGCAGCGTGTAATGACCTGGAGCTCACAGACACCAGTGTTTGCCTCAGTGATTCCTTGGACTGCAGCTGAAGCATAGGCAGGAGCAATGTGGCGCCCGCTGTCCCTAACAGCAGTGGGTCATAAGCAGCCTAGCTGGAGAGCTGTGTGGAGACAACACACGCACAGGTCTCCACATCGCAATGTTTTTGGTTTGTGTTAAATAACGTGTATTTATCTATGCATTCCTACACAAAAAGCTTTTCTGAGGAAGTTGTTACAACATTGACTTACTGTTGTGTAGAAACACTCCTTCTCAGATTATTCCATCGTTATTTACTAGTATGCCATATTCGTTTATTGTATGAATTCTCAAAGTCATCCTAATACTAATGTCATTGCCAGTTTTAATAAACTGTGATGTCAGTTTTACGCCTGTATTGAGGATAATTGTTTTTACAGTGCCATTTTAGCAATGTTGTTTAGGTATGTGTGGATTTTTTCGTTGCAATTAATTCATAAAAGAAGGTTGTATACATGGAAGAAGCCTGGAGATACTGACAGATTTCAGATAGATTAGATAATGGTAAGACAGAGATTTAGGAACCAGGTTTTAAATTGTAAGACATTTCCAGGGGCAGAGTCTGGACTCTGACCATAATCTATTGGTTATGAACTGTAGATTAAAACTGAAGAAACTGCAAAAAGGAGATGGGACCTGGATAAACTGACTGAACCAGAGGTTGTTCAGAGTTTCAGGGAGAGCGTAAGGGAGCAAATGGCTGGAATGCGGGAAAGAAATACAGTAGAAGAAGAATGGGTAGCTTTGAGGGATGAAGTAGTGAAGGCAGCAGAGGATCAAGTAGATAAAAAGACGAGGGCTAGTAGAAATCCTTGGGTAACAGAAGAAATATTGAATTTAATTGATGAAAGGAGAAAATATAAAAATGCAGTAAATGAAGCAGGCAAAAAGGAATACAAACGTCTCAAAAATGAGATCGACAGGAAGTGCAAAATGGCTAAGCAGGGATGGCTAGAGGACAAATGTAAGGATGTAGAGGCTTATCTCACTAGGGGTAAGACAGATACTGCCTACAGAAAATTAAAGAGACCTTTGGAGAAAAGAGAACCACTTGTATGAATATCAAGAGCTCAGATGGAAACCCAGTGCTAAGCAAAGAAGGGAAAGCAGAAAGGTGGAAGGAGTATATAGAGGGTCTATACAAGGGCGATGTACTTGAGGACAATATTATGGAAATGGAAGAGGAAGTAGATGAAGATGAAATGGGAGATATGATATTGTGTGAAGAGTTTGACAGAGCACTGAAAGACCTGAGTCGAAACAAGGCCCCGGGAGTAGACAACATTCCATTAGAACTACTGATGGCCTTAGGAGAGCCAGTCCTGACAAAACTCTACCATCTGGTGTGCAAGATGTATGAGACAGGCGAAATACCCTCAGACTTCAAGAAGAATATAATAATTCCAATCCCAAAGAAAGCAGGTGTTGACAGATGTGAAAATTACCGAACTATCAGTTTAATAAGTCACGGCTGCAAAATACTAACACGCATTCTTTACAGACGAATGGAAAAACTAGTAGAAGCCGACCTTGGGGAAGATCAGTTTGGATTCCGTAGAAATATTGGAACACGTGAGGCAATACTGACCCTACGGCTTATCTTAGAAGCTAGATTAAGGAAAGGCTAACCTACGTTTCTAGCATTTGTAGACTTAGAGAAAGCTTTTGACAATGTTGAATGGAATACTCTCTTTCAAATTCTGAAGGTGGCAGGGGTAAAATACAGGGAGCGAAAGGCTATTTACAATTTGTATAGAAACCAAATGGCAGTTATAAGAGTTGAGGGGCATGAAAGGGAAGCAGCGGTTAGGAACGGAGTGAGACAGGGTTGTAGCCACTCCCTGACGTTATTCAATCTGTATATTGAGCGAGCAGTGAAGGAAACAAAAGAAAACTACGGAGTAGGTATTAAAACCCACGGAGAAGAAATAAAAACTTTGAGGTTCGCCGATGACATTATAATTCTGTCAGAGACAGCAAAGGACTTTGACGAGCAGTTGAACGGAATGGATAGTGTCTTGAAGGGAGGATATAAGATGAACATCAACAAAAGCAAAACGAGGATAATGGAACGTATTCGAATTAAGTCGGGTGATGTTGAGGGTATTAGATTAGAAAATGAGACACTTAAAGCAGTAAAGGTGTTTTGCTATTTGGGGAGCAAAATAACTGATGATGATAGAAGTAGAGAGGATATAAAATGTAGACTGGCAATGGAAAGGAAAGCGTTTCTGAAGAAGAGAAATTTGTTAACATCGAGTATAGATTTAAGTGTCAGGAAGACGTTTCTGGAAGTATTTGTATGGAGTGTAGCCATGTATGGAAGTGAAACATGGACGATAAATAGTTAAGACAAGAAGAGAATAGAAGCTTTCGATATGTGGTGCTACAGAAGAATGCTGAAGATTAGTTGGGTAGATCACATAACTAATGAGGAGGTGTTGAATATGACTGGGGAGAAGAGACGTTTGTCGCACAACTTGATTAGAAGAAGGGATCGCTTGGTAGGACATGTTCTGAGGCATCAAGGGATCACCAATTTAGTATTGGAGGGCAGCGTGGAGGGTAAAAATCGCAGAGGGAGACCAAGAGATGAATACACCAAGCATATTCAGAAGGATGTAGGTTGCAGTAGGTACTGGGAGATGAAGAAGCTTGCACAGGATAGAGTAGCATGGAGAGCTGCATCTAACCAGGCTCAGGACTGAAACCACAACAGCAACAACAATTAATTATATGTCTACTATGGATAGCCTTGCAGTAATGTCACCCATTAATAATACAAGAACACTTTACTCATAACATTAGCTTGCTTGTTGCATTGTGTTAAATGCTCAGTCTCGTACTTAAGGTGGATATCTGTGAAAAATCACAATTACAAATTACAATTGGAGGTGGAGTGCTTACAGAATATGCCCAATAATTTGATGTTAATTGTGTTAAATAAGGTAAGAAACATGAAGGCATCGTTTTGGACCACTAATTTTGGTAATATTAGCTACGATTTTATAAGTAGGGTAATACCCTGTCACATGCAATTTGCCTAAAGGAGTGGAGAAAGCAACCATTCCTAGCCATTTGGAAGAATGTGCCACGGTATCATAAACTTCTCGTAATTATGCCATACACTGTAATTTCAAAGTATCTTAAATCAAAAATTACGTTACTATTAACCACCATTTTGCAAAATGTCAGTGTCTTAACCTGTACGTTATAGTAATATTTGTCATCAAGTTTGAAGTAGTACAACTCTGCTGATACTGATGGGCCTTTCATTACAGCGTGAAACACCCCCTTAGAAAAATTGATGAATGACTGTGCTGATAAACCTCTTACATTATTTGATTTTCAAACTGCTGAGCAGAACTGAACGTACTCAGACATTTCTCTCTTCACTTATTCTGATCAACACTAAACTGACACACAATATTTTTTAGCGCAACGCAATCTGACTCTCAATAATCCCAACAAAAGAATGGCCGTGACTAACAATAACCTATACCTATCGTGAATCACTTACCTCACAAAAATCTTCGTTACTCGAACTACTGCAATACAGCGAGTGTCAATACTGCCAGCTAAATAAAGGATTCTAACTACTGAAGGCACTAACTACTGATAGGCATAGTTAGCAAATGAAAGATTTTGATAGAGAACAAACTATGTATTTACCTGAATAATATTCAAAAGTCATCATATATACACTCCTGGAAATGGAAAAAAGAACACATTGACACCGGTGTGTCAGACCCACCATACTTGCTCCGGACACTGCGAGAGGGCTGTACAAGCAATGATCACACGCACGGCACAGCGGACACACCAGGAACCGCGGTGTTGGCCGTCGAATGGCGCTAGCTGCGCAGCATTTGTGCACCGCCGCCGTCAGTGTCAGCCAGTTTGCCGTGGTATACGGAGCTCCATCGCAGTCTTTAACACTGGTAGCATGCCGCGACAGCGTGGACGTGAACCGTATGTGCAGTTGACGGACTTTGAGCGAGGGCGTATAGTGGGCATGCGGGACGCCGGGTGGACGTACCGCCGAATTGCTCAACACGTGAGGCGTGAGGTCTCCACAGTACATCGGTGTTGTCGCCAGTGGTCGGCGGAAGGTGCACGTGCCCGTCGACCTGGGACCGGACCGCAGCGACGCACGGATGCACGCCAAGACCGTAGGATCCTACGCAGTGCCGTAGGGGACCGCACCGCCACTTCCCAGCAAATTAGGGACACTGTTGCTCCTGGGGTATCGGCGAGGACCATTCGCAACCGTCTCCATGAAGCTGGGCTACGGTCCCGCACACCGTTAGGCCGTCTTCCGCTCACGCCCCAACATCGTGCAGCCCGCCTCCAGTGGTGTCGCGACAGGCGTGAATGGAGGGACGAATGGAGACGTGTCGTCTTCAGCGATGAGAGTCGCTTCTGCCTTGGTGCCAATGATGGTCGTATGCGTGTTTGGCGCCGTGCAGGTGAGCGCCACAATCAGGACTGCATACGACCGAGGCACACAGGGCCAACACCCGGCATCCTGGTGTGGGGAGCGATCTCCTACACTGGCCGTACACCACTGGTGATCGTCGAGGGGACACTGAATAGTGCACGGTACATCCAAACCGTCATCGAACCCATCGTTCTACCATTCCTAGACCGGCAAGGGAACTTGCTGTTCCAACAGGACAATGCATGTCCGCATGTATCCCGTGCCACCCAACGTGCTCTAGAAGGTGTAAGTCAACTACCCTGGCCAGCACGATCTCCGGATCTGTCCCCCATTGAGCATGTTTGGGACTGGATGAAGCGTCGTCTCACGCGGTCTGCACGTCCAGCACGAACGCTGGTCCAACTGAGGCGCCAGGTGGAAATGGCATGGCAAGCCGTTCCACAGGACTACATCCAGCATCTCTACGATCGTCTCCATGGGAGAATAGCAGCCTGCATTGCTGCGAAAGGTGGATATACACTGTACTGGTGCCGACATTGTGCATGCTCTGTTGCCTGTGTCTATGTGCCTGTGGTTCTGTCAGTGTGATCATGTGATGTATCTGACCCCAGGAATGTGTCAATAAAGTTTCCCCTTCCTGGGACAATGAATTCACGGTGTTCTTATTTCAATTTCCAGGAGTGTATATCAGTTCATGATATACAGTATTACAAATTTACTCTTTCTGATGGACACACGTCCAGATCGTCCGCTCTCAAAACTCCGCCATCTCACTCCCCACATCCACCACTGCTGGCGGCTCACCTCCAACTGCGCAACGCTACTCGCTGTTCACATCCAGCCGCCCAACACAACAATAGCGAATATTCCAACAATGCAAACCAGCCACAGACTGCACGCAGCACAGTCAATGATTTTCATATAGAGCGCTACGTGGCGTTACCAACATAAAAACCTAAACAGCCTACTTACAAGTGTACAGACCTTCCATGGTGAAACTCACATAACTGGAATAGTAATAAGATTAACTTATTGCCATTACTTCTAGCAAATACCCACCTCTTATTCCCAAACAATCTTGATCCTCTCAGTGCAGTGAACAGACCCCAAATGTTGAAACCCGTATAATTATATTGATAATAAAACTATTGTATTAGTTATAACAAATACCTACATGCTGATTCAAAATAAACCTGATCCTCTCACTATAGTTTCTCTAGTGCTAAAAGTAGGAGGGGAACTTAGTTCTTATTGGTCCAATGAGAAACAGGGGAAGGGAGGTTGGGTGACCTTGATGTTCCATATACAAGTAGGTGTGTAGAATGGGGGTCTCCAGAGGGAGAGTGTTGAGGGACTACGTCGAAGATATCTTCCACCATTCCCTCAGGTGCAGCACAATATCCCGGAAGTCTTATCAGTGACCTTCACATAAGGAAGACGTTATAAGCATTGTGGCACTCATGCTTTCCCTGCCCTACTACTTTCGTAGTCATCATTTTCCGCAGATTCACTTCCCCCATTACGATAGGACCTCCTCACTTTTTATCAGTCCAGTTAATTTTGAGGATATTTCTGCAACACTACATATCAAACAGCGCTGTTGACCATTTTTCTCACAGTTCGAGACTGATTCTACCAGATATCTTTTAGCGAGGAATGCCGGTTTTTTTTTGGTGACAGTCTGCTTCTTCCATTATTGTTACGACTGCCACGCATAGACTGTGGTGAAACTGACCCAATACTGTCCATGGAACCTTCTTCCTGCACCAAGATTCAAGCAGGCTTCCTTCCAGTCTGTGGTCACTGCAGTTCATAGGCGTATGCTAGCGACCTCGGCTATGAGCACGGGATTATTTGCTAAACGTTTCAGCATTTCTCCATAGGTCGAAGTAATTTTACTTTTGGAATTAATTTGTATCTTTTTTCGCAGGTAATTGTTCATAATTTCGATTCGGGAAGAGTTCTGTCCCAATTAAGACAGAAAGAACACTCTCGAAATAATATTGTTTGTGGCAATAGACTTTATTCAAACGACCAATGTCTGTAAAACAACAAACCATCCTAAGGTACAAACTAACTGTGTTAGTTACAGCACATATGTCCAGTGATGTTGATTTCCATGTGGATCAACGTCATTTGTTTGTACATGATGTCTCCTTATTGTTTGACTAATACTGGTAGAGGCAGACAGCTGTTGTGCGAAACCTTAAGGTTACAAAAATATCTGAAAGCTTTATTCAGGTGGCCCAGCTGAAAGTACAACGTAACGCACCCTCAGCAGATGCAATGACAAAGCGAATGTTAATCTTCTTTTCTGGCACCTGTACCGAATGAATGAGAACAGGCTAATGGAACAAATACTCGTATTTCAGTATTTCTGGAAAAAGAGGTCAACAATAACATTGATTACAGATACAAGAAAATAACGCGAAAAATAACATCGAAGACACGGAAATAATAGAAATAAACTTTTGTAACGGTAAAATACGAAAATAAGATTTTCAAGGAAGAATACATAACATATCAAGATATAACATGTCCATAAGAAAGAAAAAGACAACATGGGAAGGAGATCAAGCAGTATTGGGAAAATAGGAAAATACGAAGAAAGAATAGTAATCGAAGTCGTTACATGATCCTAGTCGGAAATAGGAGGATAAAAAATGATAATAAAATTTTGTGTGAATGTTGATATGATCACCTTGAAGACTGCAGCAATCCAATGTTTTAAGAGTCCTTTGCAAATTAATCTTTGATCGAAATTTTTTTTATTTAATTCATTTTAATTACTTAATAAACTTTAATAACAGTTGTATGAATTAAATAACGAATTTTTTGATCAAAGACTGTTGTAGTTTCTACGAATGCTATAATTTTAAAGCTGTAAACAATAACTCCTTAAGGTAATTTTTATTTTTTATTTCTTGTATTTTGTTTGCTACCATTTACAAATTACCTGTCACCTGGTTACTACGACAGGTCGTGTTTCCACAATATTAAACTGCACACGCGGATAGTATGAAACTTATTGCAGTATTGCAGCATTAAATACTTGTCAACTTAAAACTAATTAGGAAACAGAGACGGTTAAAATTATATATATATAGTGTTACAAAAGGTACGGAAAAACTTTCAGGAAACATTCCTCACACACAAATAAAGAAAAGATGTTATGTGAACATGTGTCCGGAAACTCTTAATTTCCATGTTAGAGCTCATTTTAGTTTCGTCAGTATGTACTTTACTTCCTCGATTCACCGCCAGTTGACCCAATTGAAGGAAGGTAATGTTGACTTCGGTGCTTGTGTTGACATGTGACTCATTGCTCTACAGTACTAGCATCAAGCACATCAGAACGTAGCATCAACAGGTTAGTGTTCATCACGAACATGGTTTTGCAGTCACTGTAATGTTTACAAATGCGGAGTTGGCAGATGCCCATTTGATGTATGGATCAGCGTGGGGCAATAGCCGTGGCGCGGTACTTTTGTATCGAGACAGATTTCCAGAACGAAGGTGTCCCGACAGGAAGACGTTCGAAGCAATTGATCGGCGTCTTAGGGAGCACGGAACATTCCAGCCTATGACTCGCGACTGGGGAAGATCTAGAACGATGAGGACACCTGCAATGGACGAGGCAATTCTTCGTGCAGTTGACGATAACCCTAATGTCAGCGTCAGAGAAGTTGCTGCTGTACAAGGTAACGTTGACCACGTCACTGTATGGAGAGTGCTACGGGAGAACCGGTTGTTTCCGTACCATGTAGAGCGTGTGCAGGCACTATCAGCAGCTGATTGCCCTCCACGGGTACACTTCTGCGAATGGTTCATCCAACAATGTGTCAATCCTCATTTCAGTGACAATGTTCACTTTACGGATGAGGCTTCATTCCAACGTGATCAAATTGTAAGTTTTCACAATCAACATGTGTGGGCTGACGAGAATCCGCACGCAATTGTGCAATCACGTCACCAACACAGATTTTCTGTGAACGTTTGGGCAGGCATTGTTGGTGATATCTTGATTGAGCCCCATGTTCTTCCACCTACGCTCAATGGAGCACGATATCATGATTTCATACGGGATACTCTACTTGTGCTGCTACAACATGTGCCTTTACGAGTACGACACTACATGTGATTCATGCACGATGGAGCTCCTGCACATTTCAGTCGAAGTGTTCGTACGCTTCTCAACAACAGATTCGGTGACCGATGGATTGGTAGAGGCGGACCAATTCCATGGCCTACACGCTCTCCTGACCTCAACCCAACTGACTTTCATTTATGGGGGCATTTGAAAGCTCTTGTCTACGCAACCCCGGTACCAAATGTAGAGACTCTTCGTGCTCGTATTGTGGACGGCTGTGATACAATACGCAATTCTCCAGGGCTGCATCAGCGCATCAGGGATTCCATGCGACGGAGGGTGGATGCATGTATCCTCGCTAACGTAGGACATTTTGGACATTTCTTGTAACAAAGTGTTTGAAGTCACGCTGGTACGTTCTGTTGCTGTGTGTTTCCATTCCATGATTAATGTGATTTGAAGAGAAGTAATAAAATGAGCTCTAACATTGAAAGTAAGCGTTTCGGGACACATGTCCACATAACATATTTTCTTTCTTTGTGTGTGAGGAATGTTTCCTGAAAGTTTGGCCGTACCTTTTTGTAACACCATATATATAAAAGGAGGACAGAAAGGAATGTAGATTTATAGAGTGCCATTACAGATGCAGTCCGGGAGGAAGTGTCTCAGAAAGACAGTGTGGCGTCTTGCTCCTGGGCAGAATCTGCAGCTGCCCGCTATCCGAGGGCGAGGACCTCAGCAGCACTTTCAACCCTTCACCCTCAGGTGGCGTAATCCTGGATGTAGGCAAGGTTACCGCACACGGTAGCGTTCGCTGTCCACTATTTCTACATTTCTCTTACAGTCCAACAATGAACACTTGTTTTCGTGATTCTCCAGTGACTACGCTTGTTTTATGTTTGTATGTCTTGGCGTGTGCCGCTGCCATCTGATCTGCTAGCGCCACTGTCGTCGCCTGTGTCGCTGGTACTGTCAGCGGAGTTGTTTGCCGTCAGAGCTCGTTGCTGCCTGTACTCGCATCGCAGAAAGTACTCTGTGGGCAGCGCTTTAGTCTTTCTGTGTGCACTGTTGTTGGGGTCGGTTCACAATATCCCGACTCTAAGATATGACGTTATATCGCAGTGTTAGTGTGTTAGCGGTCTTTTGCGACGAGCTGTCACAGTATATAGGGTGCTTCCGTAAGAACGTGCAAAAATTTAACAAGATAGGCTAAATGTTTTTATGTTGGTAACGCCACGTAGTGCTCTGTATGAAAATCGCTGGCTGCACTGTGGGCAGTCTGTCGCTGGTTGGACTCATTGTTGGAATACGCGCTTGTGTAGTGTTGCGTAGCTGGATGTGAATAGCGCGTAGCGTTGTGCAGTTGGAGGTGAGCCGCCAGCAGTGGTGGATGTGGGGAGCGAGATGCCAGAGATTTGAGCGGACGGTCTGGACGTGTGTCCGTCAGAAAAAGGAAATTTGTTTAATTGGATGTCACAAAATTCTATACACTACTGGCCATTAAAATTGCTACACCAAGAAGAAATGCAGATGATAAACGGGTATTCATTGGACAAATATATTATACTAGAACTGACATGTGACTACATTTTCATGCAATTTGGGTGCATAGATCCTGAGAAATCAGTACCCAGAACAACCACTTCTGGCCGTAATAACGGCCTTGATACGCCTGAGCATTGAGTCAGACAGAGCTTGGATAGCGTGTACAGGTACAGCTGCCCACGCAGTTTCAACGCGATACCACAGTTCATCAAGAGTAGTGACTGGCGTATTGTAATGAGCCAGTTGCTCGGCCACCATTGACCAGACGTTTTCAATTGGTGAGAGATCTGGAGAACGTGCTGGCCAGGGCAGCAGTCGAACATTTTCTGAATCCAGAAAGGCCCGTACAGACCTGCAACATGCGGTCGCGCATTATCCTGCTGAAATCTAGGGTTTCGCAGGGATCCTCCACTCTTCACACGGCAAAAGCACAAACAATGAAAACTCTCGACTTAGAAAATTACACACGCTTCACATTAAGTATGTGGAAAACACTTTATCACTTTACAAAAGCACTGTACGGTCATGAATCACATAGTTCTTACATAAATGGTTGTAATAAGTGTAACAAATCTTTATGACAATGAATGAACAAAAATAGATTATTCACTTAGAAAGTAACATAGCAACACCTGTTTAATGTAGCCTTTACTAATGCAAGAATATCTATTCTACAGTATTGTTTATTTTAACATGAGACTGTTTAATAAAGAATGAAGTACAATAAACAAAATTAATACACTAGTGCTGAAAAGTAACTACTGCATTACACTAGTTAAGAGTGTGGTATCCAGTTAACAGGGATTTGATGAAGTGGTATCTTATTATTGGGCTTCTTTTTTCGTCTTAGATAAAAGAAAACTGTACAAAGTAGAAACACCAACACAAAGGTTCCAGATATACCCGTTCCTAGCATTATAATTTTGGTTTTGTGTTCACCTTTTAATTTTAAAACATGTTGCATCATAACATTGGCATCAATTTTGCCTTGCTGTGAGTTTATGAACATATCTAATGACTTCAGAAGGGAACTGTCAATGGAGTTATTGAGGTAGGATAGGTTTTGTGTAGGAAATGCTTTGCATGGCGTTTTCTGAAAAGAGCAAACAACATGGTTATGGACCTACTAACCTAGTAAAAACAAAAACAAAGAAAAGAAGGAATACATTGTTAACTACAAGATCTACATCAATCTACGTTCAACCTTTTTTTTCTTAAAAAATAAATCATTTATTAATTATTTACATTTGTATACTATCCACAGTCTACTAAGTTTCCACTAGGACCTTCGCACCCTTGATCGAAGATTGTATGGTGCCATGTCTGTATGCTGTGCTGGCGTGGTCACTCTTTTTCCTTTACGGGAACTTCCTCCACCCTTCGGAAAAGCAGACACTATTGTTGAAGGAATTACATCTGGAGCGCCCTTGAAAGGTTTTAAACGACTTGTATGGACAATAGTAGTTCGGGTGGGCAGTTGCAATTTAACGTTGACTGGTGACGTGATCTCAATAATTTGATAAGGACCTCTGTAGTTTGTTACAAATTTCTTCGTTTTTCCTCTCGCAATATAAGGAGTTGAAACCATAACCCACTGACCTATTTTGTAATTTGGATATTTAGCTTGGGTATTACCTAATCTTTCCTGTCGTTCCAAAGCCTTTGTATTAGATTTTTGAACCTTTTTCCATACATCCTTCATCATTCGACTGAAATCTCTTACTGTTTCTCCGACTTTTCCGTTTTTCTGCCTGATTACATCAAAAGGGGACGGCATTTTTCTGCCATAGACCACTTCATAAGGTGACATGCCAGTTGCTTCATGCGTTTTGGCGTTGTATACCGACACGATTATTGGTAAATACGTATCCCAATTAGAATGTTGTTCGTTAATATAATAACTAAGCATCTTGCCAATTGTCCGATGAACTCTTTCTGTGCGCCCGTTGCACTGAGGGTGTAACGGAGTTGTGCGTAATTTACGTATTTTTAGTAAGTGGCATAGCTGTTTCATTAGTTCAGACATAAAATTAGATCCCTGATCTGTGATAATAGCTTCAGGTACGCCAAATTTAAGTATCCAGTTGTTAACTAAAGCTTGGGCAACTGTATTTGCTTGCTGATCTGGGAGACTCACCATAGCTAGATAGCGTGAAAAGTGATCTATAATTGTAAGAACATACTTATTACCAGCAGGTGTTTTATGAAATGGCCCGTAGAGATCCACTCCGCAGATTTGATATGGACATGAAGCCTCGGGGAGCCTCTGTAAGGGTATTTTTGAACGAGAAAGTTCAGCTCGTTGTGCGCACGGAATGCAATTACGAACGTACTGCGCAACATCCTGCTTTCTGGTTTGCCACCAAAATCGCTCTGCTACACGTCTTTCGGTTGTCCGCTGTCCACCGTGTCCTGCAAGGATATGATCGTGGGCCTCTGCCATTATTTCTTGTCTAAGGTGTAGGGGAACAACAATTCGCGGTCCAAGTTTTGTTTTACGGCATAATACACCATCTTCAAAGCAAAATTGTTTTTGAGTTGCGTATTTTTTACATTCTGTATCCTCATCTTGTGCCTTTCTCCAGTCCTCAGTATCTCGGCCTGTTGCTTCCAAAAGTGCTATTTTCCGATTTAGGCAATCTGCATTCGTGTGTTTTTTGCCTGGTTTATGGATAACTTCGAAATCCATTTCGGAAAGACATAGGGCCCAACGGGTGAGACGACTAGATGGATCCTTTAATCCAAGCAACCATTTTAAAGCTGCGTGGTCTGTAATAACCTTGAATTTCCTACCATACAAGTAGCATTTAAAGTATTTGATACCATAAATAACACTTAACAAGTCTTTCTCCGTTGTGGAATAATTTCTTTCTGCTGTTGTTAGTTGTCTCGAAGCGTAGGCTATGGGGTGTTCCGCGCCATTAATATTCTGACTCAAAACAACTCCTACTGAATGACCACTTGCGTCACAGGATAAAATAAATTCTTTATTATAATCTGGGTAGGCTAATACTGGACTGTGTGTTAACTTATGTTTGAGGGTTTGAAATGCTGATTCACAATCTTCAGACCAATGAAATTTTGCACCCTTTTTCAATAATTGGGTTAAGGGTCGGGCAATTTCAGCAAAATTTTGAACATATTTTCGGTAATACGATGCGAGACCAATGAAACTTTGTACTTCCTTAACGCGTTGTGGTGTTGGGAAGTCCTTAACTGCCGAAATTAATCGAGGATCTGTTTTAATTCCTTTTTCACTAATGACATGCCCTAGGTATGTAACCTCTGTCAATGCAAAAGTACATTTTTCCATATTTAATGTTAATTTAGCTTTTCTAAGTCTCTGAAAAACATTACGCAGACGCACAGCATGTTCATTAATGTCTTTGGAGAATACAATAATATCGTCTAGATATACACAACATTGCTGAGTTTTGAGTCCTCGCAATACTCCATCGAGTAGTCTTTGAAAAGTTGCTGGTGCATTTTTCAAACCGAAAGGCATTCTTTTAAATTGCCAGTGGCCTCCAGGGGTAGAAAATGCTGTTTTATGCCTATCTTCAGGAGCAACTTCCAATTGATGATATCCGCTACGTAGATCGATTGTTGAAAAGTATTTACTGTTACCCAAACTGTCAATGATATCTGTAATGTTTGGAAGAGGGTAAACATCTGAGATAGTTTGTTTGTTAAGGTGTCTGTAGTCACAACAAAATCTATATCGTTTCGTACCGTCGGGAGACTTCTTTGGAATAATTACAATATTTGAATTATAAGGAGAATCAGAATATTCTATAATTCCATCTTTTAGATGCTGTTCTATAAATTCATCCAGTACTGGCTGTAAGTGATGCGCAACTCTATAAGGCTTCCTATAAACTGGGGGGCTATTTCCTGTTGGGATCCTATGCTGTGTGATATTTGTTGCTGGCAGTGGACCTTCTGCATTAAATAAATCTTGAAACTCAACTAAAACTGCTTCTATCGTGTCTCTATCATTTCCTTTCAAATGCTCAATCTTCTGGCGTAATGCGGTTTTATAGGCGTCTGGTTTCCGACCATCGTTAATATCTGACCAAATGAAATCTTCTTCTTCAAAAGTACTGACTGTAGCTACTAACATTCCCTTATGCAACTCTTTGTCCTCCACTCCGAAATTGTCAATATGTACCGGTACTTTTCTTTCTCCCTCAACGTCTTGAACCCGTACAACACTCCTACGTACAAAACAATGTGATACATCTAATTCCACATTTTCCTCTAAAGGCTCTATTAGACACACTGTATCTGTAGGTACTTCGGGGTCAACGGTCATCCAGAAAAGTTTTCCTGAGCCAGATGGTATCTGATCCCGCGAATCAACCTTCAAGGACGTTGCACGCAGTGTAGTTGATTTCGCCTTCCGGTTAGGGAAATCTTGCGGCAGCGGGCCCTTTGCAGCGGTGTCACCTAGCTGAAACACTATTCCGCTAAGTTCGACAGTTTGCTGTCTGAGGTCGATTTTAGCGTGATGTTTATTCAGGAAATCCAGTCCTAGGATCGCGTCGTACCCGTCAGTTACCTTTGTTACCACTTCTACATCTTCTTGAAATTGTACACCCTGAATAGAGAAAATCAGTGATGTACATCCTAATGACTTCACTGTACCTCCTCCTACTCCACTCAATCTATACCTTGGAGTGTCATAGTTCTTTTCTCCAATACATTTATTACTCACTATTGATACGTTTGCGCCTGTATCCACTAGTACCCTTGCCTCTTTATCCTGTATGGTAGCAGATAACCAGCATTCCGCCTTCACATTCGCCTTAATGGCATGAAATTTTATTGGGAATTTTATTGGAATTAGGCTCCGACATTCCCGTTTGAGTTTAACTGATTTCTATTTCCAAAAACTTTCTTAGACCTGCATTCCTTGAATGTGTGACCTATTCTTTGACAATTAGTGCATTGAGGTTGTCTGCAGTTTTTTGCTATATGTCCCTGTCGATCGCACCTAAAACATCGTACTCCTGCTGAAAATACATTTCGCTTCTCCTTGTATCTGGTGGCAACGTCTATTTCTTCGAAAGCTGTCGCCACAGATACAGCTTCCGCTAAATTTTTAGGAAACTCTGCCCTGACACGACGGGACGTTTCAGGAGGCAACCCACGTAAAAATGTATCCAAAGCTCTATCTTCTGCCTCTTGTAAAATAACTTTATTTGCTTCATCACTAGTTGTCAACTGATAGGTGTTAATATTAACTTTTCTAATCCTATCTACAAAACTTTCTAACGACTCGTTTTGCCTCTGAGTGATAGTGTTTAACTGTTCCCTATAAAATCTACAGCTGTTCTGTTTTTGAAAACGTTTAAGCAATCCTTTCTTCAATTCCTCAAATGTTGGAGCATTCCGTAATTCTTCATGGTATAAGACGTGTGCTTTAGCCTCTCCTGTCAATCTTAACTTTGTCATTTGTAAGAGCTGTTCATCTGACCATGATCCTAACTTTGCAGCTGCTACTAAATCATCAAAAAAGGCTGTTATGTCCTCGCCGGGTTTACCTGAAAAAGGAGTTACTAAGGCTGCTGCTGAGGAATCTAGGGTGGGAGGGATTGAACTGGCTTGCCTAACCTCACTCAACTGTTTAAATAATGCATTATTATCACTTTTAAGCTGTGCTATCTGATTAACTAAGCTCTGAATAGCTTCCTCAGTAGAAACCGCTTGTGGTGCTGACTCTGACTTTGTACGATTTCGTGTCATCATTTTACAAACTGTTAGTTACACAATTTTACCACACTGAATAAAAAAGATGTTTAAATATTTTCGACAAACTCTTAAAATTATGAGAGAGAATACGCATCTAAATAAAGAAAATATTACGACTGCTATGCAAACCTCTATTCTTTCACACATTAAATGATACTGTGGACCTTTAGTGACTGTCATTCACACCTCATATTGAGCCAAGGGTTTTTTCTCTGACACCAAATGTAACAACTATAACGACTTCTGACATCAAATGTAACAGTTGTGTTACTAAATGTGACACTTCTGTCACTAAATGTAACTGGGTTTTCTCTTTTGATGCTGTCAGTTGTCAGGATGAGCATTCTAAAGCATTCTGTCAGGGTGAAAATATTAAATAAATTAACTTTTCTCTCTTAACAACATGTGGGCAGGGTGGGTTCTTCCTTGGCTCGGGTATGAGGTCGAATGAAACATCATTTTTACATAAGATAACTTTTATTGAAGATTTGTACAACTGTATCTTACGGGATGTTCTGGTTCGGAGAGCGGCAGCTGTGTCGTTTGTGAAGTCTTCTGCTGCGGCAGCGGCGGCGGCGGCGGCGGCGGCGTCTGATTACGCGTAGCGGTGTGTATCTCGAGTCGCTGTCTCGCCCAGCTGACGGGAGACGCGCAGCGCGAGGTGGCCGGTTTAATTACTGCGAGCGAAGTCGTGCGTCGGATGATACCTTGGGAGTGGCGTCCCAGTGTTTCTCTTCTCTATGCGGCCGCGTGTGTTGTGCGTCGACCAGCGGAGCGGCGCGGCGGGGGAAGGCCAGTGTCCCGGACTCGAACCACGGACTCCCGCTTGCCAGTCTTCGGCTGTCAGGTCTTCATCCCAGCTCACAGGTGACTACTGATGTGAGGCCGTCTCCTTCCCGTCCTCACGAGCCACCCGGGTATGTAAAAACCAGACTTCAAATACCTTTTAACTTCTGTCTTCTGGCGCTACGGCGGCTGCTTGCTATTCCACTACAGCGGCGGACTTGGTTCGTCTGTGCATGATGCAGACTCTTCTTGCATGACGGTCTTCAGCACCGAAACTGACTGAAAACTACTGCTACTCTTCTTTTCTTCCTTCGTCTCTCGTCTTCGTCTTCGTCTCCGCCCCCGTCTCCGTCTTCGTCTGTCTCCGTTTTCGACTCCGTCTCCGGCTTCATCTGTCTGGCCCACTGCGTCTCGCGTATTTATTCACTTCAGTTTACTGGAGGTGAACGACTTCACGGTCATTGCCTCGTCTGTCACGTTGAAAAGCTTCTCGAAGAATCTTCTTAACGTCGGTCGTTGGCTCTTGGAATGTAGGTGAGGGCCTTTGATCACATGTGACAACTGAGAAACACGTGAGCCGGTCATTGCCTCTTCTGTCACGTTGAAAAGCTTCTCGAAGAATCTTCTTAACGTCGGTCATTGGCTCTTGGGATGTAGGCGAGGGCCTTTGCTCACATACGACAACTGAGAAACACGTGAGCCGGTCGGGCGATGCCCTGACGGCTGAATCGACAGCGCCCGCTTATGTGGAAGTTGCTGACTTCATGGTCATTGTCTCTTCTGTTCTGCTGTTCGGCCCGCTGCTTGCGAGTATGTAACTCTCTAAACTAAACCAAGTTTTTCATTTATATTCTAATTTCTAGTTCACTTTGATTTCACTAATTTATTTACTTAAGTACCACTCAACAGAAGGGTAGAGCCACGGATCGTAACACATCTGAAATGTAACGTCCACTGTTCAAAGTGCAGCCAATACGAACAAGAGGTGACCGAGGCGTGTAACCAATGACACCCCATACCATCACGCCGGGTGATACGCCAGTATGGCGATGACGAATACACGATTCCAATATGCGTTCACCGCGATGTCACCAAAAACGGATGCGACCATCATAATGCTATAAACAGAACCTGGATTCATCGAAAAAATGACGTTTTGTCATTCGTGCACCCAGGTTCGACGTTGAGTACATCATTGCCGACGCTCCTGTCTGTGATGCAGCGTCAAGGGTAACCGCAGCCATGATCTGAGAGCTGATAGTCCATGCTGCTACAAACGTCGTCGAACTTTTCGTGCAGATGGTTGTTGTCTTGCAAACGTCCCCATTTGTTGATTCAAGGATCGAGACGTGGCTGCACGATCCGTTACAGTCATGCGGATAAGATGCCTGTCATCTCGACTGTTAGTGATACGAGGCAGTTGGGATCCAGCACGGCGTTCCGCATTGCCCTCCTGAACCCACCGATTCCATATTCTGCTAACAGTCATTGGATATCGACCAACGAGACCAGCAGTGTTGCGATACGATAAACCGCAATCGCTATAGGCTACACTCCGACCTTTATCAATGTCGGAAACGTGATTGTACGCATTTCTCCTCCTTACACGAAGCATCACAACAACGTTTCACCAGACAATGCCGGTCAACTGCTGTTTGTGTATGAGAAATCGGTTGGAAAGTTTCCTCATGTCAGCATGTTGTAGGTGTCGCCACCGGCGCCAACCTTGTGTGAATGCTCTGAAAAGCTAATCATTTATATATCACAGTATCTTCTTCCTGTCGGTTAAATTTCGTGTCTGTAGCACGTCATCTTCGTGGTGTAGCAATTTTAATGGCCAGTAATATATATATATATATAGAATGACTTCTGAACGCTATTAAGCTAAATACATTGTTTATTCTGTATCCAAATCTTTCATTTGTTAACTATGCCTATCAGAAGTTAGTGCCTTCAGTAGTCAGAGCCTTTTATTTAGCTGGCAGGATTGGGGCTGGCTGTATTGCAGTAGTTCGAGTAACGTAGATTTTTGAGAGGTAGGTGATTCATGAAAGGATCGGTTATTGTTAGTCAGGGCGATTCTTTTGTAGGGATTATTGAAATTCAGACTGCGTTGCGCTAAAAATATTGTGTGTCAGTTTGGTGATGATCAGAATAAGTAAAGAGTGAAATGTCTGAGTATGTTCAGTTATACTCAGCTGTTAGAAAATCAAATAACGTAAGAGGTTTACCAGCAAAGTAATACCTAATTTTCCAAAGAGGACGTTTCATATGTCGACCCTTTGCCGAGGATACCTCACTGGAATCTTCTGAATTTTTTTTGTAGTTTGTGTAATTAGTGTAGTTATTGTTTATTGCTAGCGCGTAATTATAGAGAGAATCTCCTTTGTGGTTGTATTTTTCATTGTTGTACTGTAAAACAGTTGTGGCATGCATGTAGATTTGCATCAAGTATTTCGCAGCTGCGCTTCCAATTAATTGGATATTATTTTCAGTGCTACTTTAATGTGTTTTCTTATTTTACTCTTCAAATTGTTCTTTTCTGTGTTATCGTGTGAAATATTGTCACAATTAGCGCTTGTGAAAAACGTAATACTAGGCTCCAAAGTAAACTGGGAAATGATAGGGAAGATGAAAGTAGTGTGTTAACGTCACCGTGTAATGAATTAACTAACGGCCAACATAGTAATTTGGTAATTGTGGATAGGGAAATGGACCAGGCAATAAGTAATGGTGCAGACGGTGAAACAGCTAGTGAACAGGGTAATATTGTCGATCGGTCGGTCGGCAACAGCTCTCCCCAGGAATCCGAAATGACAGGACACAATCTTGCAAATACTGTAGATTCAGGTTTTGCGTCATTACCCGTTTCTCAACCAAGTCAAGACACATTTTCTGCTTTTCAAAATGCGAATGCTGCGGTGCAACTGCACTGCCGAAAAGTACAGAGGAACATGTTTCAGACACCAGTGCATTGTTATTGCAGTTAACGCAACAAATGGGACAACAGCTTCAAAAGTTAGACACGATGGAACAAAATCAGATACAAAAACAGCAACAGCTTCAACAGTTATACTCAATGCAACAAATGCTTGAATAAACGCGTGAAGATTTAACTGCAGAGTTACTTAAAATTGAATCTAAATGTCAAAAAGTCTGTAATGACGTAATAACCCAAATTTGTGAGCATTTTCAACCTATTTTTTCGCGGCATGAAAATACATTACAGAATCACGAAGCAGCCATAAAGGAACTGCAAACTATTGTTCATGAAAATCACGACATCTTGCAAACTAAAACTGGCTCAGTTGCATCTACCGATTCGGTTACGCAACTTGCAAAAACTCAGGAAAACTTAAAGGACACAGTAGATACGCTTTCATCACAAATGGACAATCTGAAACTTGTTTCAGAAAAACGCACTGAGGAAATCAGTTCATTATCGGAGAAAGTAGCCGAACTTTCGAATCAGTTCACTAACTTATCTACAAAGGTAGATGAAGATGCGAATGACACAAGACCCGTAGTCTTCGCTGATACAGAAGAGTATGAACAAATTAAGAAATTTAAAAAAACTCAGAATCAAATTAATAAGCAACACAAAAGAGAAATCCTGGAAGTACAAGTACAGTTGGCACAAGTAATACAAGAATTACATATTTCAGAGGACACTCTCGCTCCAGTACGGGAAGGGAAACATAGAAATACGGAAAGCCACAAAATAATAACAAAGGACATTTCGGAAATTATGAAAGAAATTGGCAAGGTGCACCGAATTTTGAGATGGAACTGCCGACACGACGTAACAATGACCGATGTGCGACTCGCCGTCATGATGACTTTGACTATAAGCTGTTGATAACTACATGTAAATTCAAAACTTTTAAGAATTTCGGCAACGACATTCATCCACAAGCCTGGATTCATCAATTCTCTCATTGTTTTCCTCCCAACTGGTTATTAGAGCACAGATTAGAATTTATGTGTGGCTACTTAGAGAATGAACCAGCTGTAAGAATGCGATTGGTCAGTCACGATTGTCACAGTGAAGGAGAATTTTATCATGCATTCCTCTCAGCATATTGGCCTCAAGCTACTCAAGATCGCGTTAAACATAGCATCATAATGACGAAACATTTCGAACAATCTGAATTTTACAGTCTTGTGAAATATTTTGAAGACGTGTTGCACAAGAATCATTAACTGTCAAACCAATAGAGCCCCTCAGAACTTATTCGCATTTGCTTAATCAAATTGCCTGAACATTTGAGACATATTATTTTGGCAGGACGTTACAAAGACGACATCGAAGGTTTTCAGGGGCTTTTACAAGAATTAGAAATTGACACAGACAGTCACGGATGCGAAAACAGGAAAACAATCATTACAGGTCACATCCGTCACAATACCGTGAAGACAGAAATAATAACTGGACACGACAAGGCTATTCTTACAACGCAAATCGTGACCAAAACAGACATCACCCTTATGACAACCGTTGGCAGAGCAGTAATAATTACAGGGAAGGATCACCTCTCCGTCGTAATGACTGTGACAGAGACAATCATAGAAACAGACAATATGGGAACCAGAACTATTATTATCAAGGGAGACAGAACAATTTCATACGCAACAGTCCACCGAGCAATATGACTCATGGAGAAATTCTCCACCACGTGACCAACAAGAAAAAAATTACAGAAACTACCGACATGACGACAGACGATATAACCTTAACAATAGACCAGAATTCAATCAGAACTGGCTGGATTCAAACAGGACAGGGCCCTCTCGGCAAGGTGAATTTGTGGAAGTTAGATCTCCAAATCCCAGTAACGATGCTCGACAACAAAGGTAACAGACAATGACTTGCACCGCAGGCGGCCACGTGCGCCAGCTGGGCTTGAGAAAAATAAAAGAAACTAACCTTGAGAAAAATTCCAGTATTCTTTACCGACATATACCGCATGATAATTGCGTTCAAGTTGATATTCTGCATACTGAGGAATAGTAAAGGATTACACCACATTTCACATGTAAAACCGTTTATTGAGAGATAATTTGCTTTCCGCAATAGTCGTTCCTATAAGATTTCTACTTTACGTTATTAGTATGCTCTGTCACAGGTTAGAGACTGTTAACATGCAACAATGTTGTGAAGCTAACTATCCATTCAAGAACCTAGAGAACTTATTTAGACAGTAATTACAAATGCATTGTTATAGCGAACACAAGACACAGTATTATTGTGTGTACATTATTGCTTGGCAGTTGCACGATTACATAACGACTATAAGGCTTACATACTTAGAACATATACCAGTACTGTTAATGAGATTTTAATGCAACATTTGGGTTTACTTGAAAATACATTCTGGATTTAAAGTACTTTCTGAGAGATACCAGATGCCACAGTGTTTAGTTTATTTGACAGCTACACGATTATATCACAGCAGTACTAATGAGTGACACAATTAATATTATTGCTTTTTGCGCTGTATCTGTTTCATATCTAAACCGTTTTTCTGAATTCTTCTGGAAAGTAAAGCATGTTTTAGTAATAACTTTGTGGTATAGCTACAATGAGACAGCCTTTTTTGTAGCACAACAATACGTTACAGCACAGTACTTTCTTGATCACGGCAATAAGTGTAATAACTACGATATCTATATGCATAGCATTTCACTTTTGTTTATTACGAGGTAAGTACATTGACTTTTGCAGAACTTTGCTTATGGAGGGTGATAACTACGACACTTGGTACATTTTTACCGCCACGTAATGGCAGAATTATCTTGCAGCAAGACACACACTTTAGCGCTACAGAACACATTTATTTTTAAAGATTTTTGAATTTCAAAGATACAAAGAAGGTTTTCAGTGATACATTTCATTCGATTGCTATAAACTGTAAGATCTGATGGTATAATTACTTTTATCCTCAATGGGTACACACCTACTTTGTGTAGCAAGCGTGTGGCAAGCACTAGGAGCCCTTAATATGGTATTTGCTTATACAACTTTACACATCAGTACCATATATCTCTAACACGGAATTACGCAGCTGTCTGATTATTTAATGGAGAAACAAACATTTTTTACTACGTCAGAAACACATGTTTACGCAATTACAGAGTTGGATAACTTCACACTTATGAAATTGTATGTTGTCTGTACTTTGTGAACTGTTTATTTTATTTTATTTTTATTTATTTATTTATTTATTTATTTTTGGAACCATTGTGATATTATGAGAGCTTTGAATGATGTATTTTGTATGGGATCATGATTTTTTGAAGTACGTTTGAGGTAGATGACTTTATTGAAATGAGCAGAGAGCATTTTTTTAAGGTTTTGAGGTCATTGGAGGAAGCTACGACGATTTTGAGATTTGATTGTTGTGCTATTATGATATTATTACGACAACGATGTGTATTATGCTGTTAAGATATGTTTATGATCAATATGATGATGCTATATAAGGAATGTAATTACGTTTTTATATGTATATGAATGATGAGTAGTGGTTAGGGACTCTGATTTGTGAAAAGGATGTTGGAAACCAAGAATCGTACTTTCAGACATGCATGAATGTATCACAACACTGCTATTCGTGAGATTTCGTTTCTACACATTTGTAATGTAAATTCTCAACCTGTGAAATTTTTTATATATATTAGACTGACACTGTAGCGGAAACTGCTGGCATAAATATTTGGGTAAGGAAGGTAAATGACCTTGATGTATTGCATTGTGGGTGCCCAGATCCATGACAGTTACCTGGAAAAAAAGCCATCTTGTGGAGAAAAAAGAGGCCATTAACCTCGCTATTGACATTTTTTTTGTAAAAAGCATCACAAATACGACACACTCATACTTGAAGACATAAGGTTACACTTTGGAGCTCGTAATTTCTGATATTTACTGAAAAGCCTTATGAAATGATGAGAAACATTTTATGTCTATTGTCTTTCTAGTTGAAAGATA
The DNA here is from genome assembly GCF_023898315.1 of Schistocerca nitens. Lineage (NCBI taxonomy): Eukaryota > Metazoa > Arthropoda > Insecta > Orthoptera > Acrididae > Schistocerca > Schistocerca nitens. The sequence continues at coordinate 96,507,296 of NC_064622.1, forward strand.
TTTTACTGCCTTATGAAATGCCATATGGCTAGTGAATGACGTTTCATGCCTTGCTTTATGTATATATTTGCTCATTTTGTTTAATATCTAGTTTCTAGCTGCACTGCAGCATTGGTTAAAATAAAAGTTAATAGATGTACTAATAGAAAAGTTTTCTGTCTACAGACCCAGTAAAGAATAATTTTATGAACTACTTTCTTAGAAAACGGAGCACAAATAGACATTTCCCTTCACAGGAATTGCATAAACAATTTTTTCAACGATTTGGTAACTTTTTTGGTAGAGTAAGTTATTGTGATGCATCACTCTAGTGTTAAGATGTGACAGCTATTAGACATTTCCTATCTTTACTGTAATATTTTTTCTGATTAAGCTTTGTCATGATTAGGTATAAGTTATTGCATTTGCTGCTGCTGGTTGTCAGGCATTGTCCTCCTGAATTTTACATTGTGTTAAGCCAGTTTTACTACTGATTTATTTTTCTTGTTGATGCACATTGGCTCACATTAGTTGTAATGTTACATTTCCTTTGCTAATTTAGATATACTGCTGCTTGCTTTGCCAATTTGCATTTTTTGTCATTGCTGTTAGTGTTAATTCTTTTGTGCTGCTGCATTGCCTCATTCCATAGTTTATGCACCTGAGCTCAGTAGATTTAAGTTAGCTTAAGAAGGGGTAGACTATATAAGAGAACGAGTTGTGATGAATTGGAAGAAATGCATTGAGAAGCTATAAGAAAATAAAGGTTGCCAAAAAAAGTAGTGTACAACGAAGAATAATTATTTTGAAAGAGGATATGTACAAAAAAGGAGGGTTTAGGGACAACAGGTATAGATAGGACTTTTGGGGTCTAATGATGAACTAAGTGAGATCTCCAAGAAGTAAAGAAAGTTTTGTTTTCAAATCAAATACTATAAACCCTGCAGTAAAACAAAACCTGTCCTTTGCTTTTGTGTTATCCCACTATGTGTTTGTGTTCCCTTGTGTATTTGTGTTCTTCCTTTATTTATGTGTTTAGCTAATAAGAGTTATGTTGTAGAATTTTTCTAATACTCAGATAATTCAGTGTGATGAGGAATACTGTTATCCTCAAATATAATTTGCATTAATAATATGTTATTTACTTTGTAAAGATGTTTAGACATTATTTATTCTGTTCTGTTTTAATGCTCATGTGTGACTTTAATGTTTCGAAAGCTCTTCTCATTTTTTATTTATTTACTTGTGTCATAACTCCTGTAACACTGATGTATATGTTTATTTCTATTCTTTTGTAATGCCCGAATTTCTACAAATGTTATCTGTACTATTATGTTCTTTAATGATGTATTTTGTACCTTTATAATTGTATTCTCATGTCGTAAATTTGTAATTGTATGGACACCAGTTCTTCAAATTAAGTATTTTCACTTCGCTGCACACATTTCTGTTGGTCATCGTATACGCACAATATGTGAGGAAAAAAGGGGGACTGTTAGCTTTTGAGAGCGTGTTGATAATTCAGCAAGGGACTGGTTAACAGCACTGCAGGTTCTAAGAACATTTAAAAAAAAAATTATCCGCAAGACTCTTCAATGGTGATTGCACACCCGCACAGTCGCAAGAAACGGCTGCTGGCCATCTCTACAAGGACTACAGTGGGTTTGCACATCTAATGGCCCAACAGTACCATTATTTCTAAAAGGACAGCAGTGGGTCTGCACCTCTGGTGGCCCACCAATACCATAATCTCTACCAGGACTACAGTGGGTCTGCTCTGTGATGACCTACCTACCAATATTCATCAAAACTCCGACTGACTCTGCTTTGGGTTTGCTCTGTTGTGGACCATTACCTGTCTGCATGTCAAGAGTTAGCACTGTCTTTCCGTTGGAAGGACAACACTACTTCTTCAAGATTGCATGAAAATCCACTACTTCAGTGTGCATTTTCTTTTACTGATCAGACTTTGTGCAGTGTAATTACTGCTGTGATGAATGATCAGACGTGATTCATCTGAAAAAGTCACCTATCGCCACTCAGCGAACGCCCAGTTGCGGCTTTGGAATGCAAATTCCAGTTTTCATAGCCGATGGACAGCAGTCAGCGTAGGACAATGGAAAATTTTTGCTTTCGACCAACATTGTATAGATAAGTGTGTGCATTTGATATATTTATTAGCGTTAATATAAAAAATTTTAACAAATGTGTAGTGGCCATTGCCCAACACAATTTGTAAAATTTTTTGTGGGGAACATGGGGGCTATGTAAGTAGACTATTTAGGTTTTTATGTTGGTAACGCCACGTAGTGCTCTGTATGAAAATTTCTGGCTGCACTGTGGGCAGTCTATGGTAGGTTGGACTCATTGTTGGAATATTCGCTTGTGTAGTGTTGGGCAGCTGGATGTGAACAGCGCGTAGCGTTGTGCAGTTAGAGGTGAGCCGCCAGTAGTGGTGGATGTGGAGTGAGAGATGCCAGAGTTTTGAGCGGACGATCTGGACGTGTGTCCGTCAGAAAAAGGAAATTTCTTTAGTTGGATGTCACAAAATTATATTTATATACATTACGACTTCTGAACGCTATTAAGGTAAATACATTGTTTGTTCTCTATCAAAATCTTTCATTTGCTAACTATGCCTATCAGTAGTTAGTGCCTTCAGTAATCAGAGTCTTTTATTTAGCTGGCAGTATTGGCGCTTGCTGTATTGCAGTAGTTCGAGCAACGAAGATTTTTGTGAAGTAAGTGATTCATGAAAGGCATAGGTTATTGTTAGTCAGGGCCATTCTTTTGTAGGGATTATTGAAAGTCAGACTGCGTTGCGCTAAAAAATATTGTTTGTCAGTTAGGTGATGATCCGAATAAGTAAAGAGATAAATGTCTGAGTACGTTCAGTTTTACTCAGCTGCTTGAAAAAAAATAGCGTAAGAGGTTTACCAGCAGAGTAATACCTAATTTTCCAAAGGGGACGTTTCACAGGACACAAAGGATGCTCAAATGAACAATTTGAGGTTGGGAAGCTGGGGTCAGAGAAGCCAGTTTAAGTAGATAATACGAATAAAATCTCATTACTGCATACTTTTTTATTTACACTAGTTAATTGCAAATACCATCATTGACACAGTGAACGTACCATGTGTACGGTATCTTACAAAATGTGCTGAAACTGACGGCCATCAATCTCAAAGCATGATATCGGTGAAGAAGATTCTTGCGCACCCTGACAAATATCCCTGGTGTGTTTCGAATCACATCACAGGCAGTTATAAATCCGGCAACTAATTCCATCTCCGTATCCAATGGGGTATCGTACACAAGTGACTTTGGATATCCCCATAGGAAATAATCAAGGGGATTCAGGTCAGGTGACCTCGCAGACTATGGAATAGGATGGCCCACTCCAACAGAGCGTGTTTCCTTTCTGTACTATTGTGCGAGGCGTGTTTTTTTAAGAAAGTACCGTTTTGAAATTTAAAAAAGGACATGCTAAGACATCTCAATAATTTTATTTTTACATGAAATCCTGTACCTTAATCTACGCACTGACTCCATTACAGTCAGATTCTTCCTTATTTACGTTGTGTACTGAGTGTTTAAGGGGCTCCGGAACGCCCTATACTTGCAATGTTAAAATAACACTTATAAATTACATCTTTCCTCACAAAGTATTTGAGGTAGGAAGTTGAACTTTTTACAGATTATTTATTGGAATATGGGCTACAACTTAACACAGGGATTTTACAAAATTTTAGTTCAGTTATTAAAGATGATTTTTTTTCAATTGTAATGAAAATTCACAACATTTTTTTGCAATTTTTTATTTATATATTCAAAAATATACAGTTTTTTGGAAAAAGGCTGTGTTAAATTATGCAGAAGGTACTGTGTAACATTTACTGAAAGTTTGAAACAAATATGTTTGGAAGATCCTTAGAAAACATGTAATTAGTATGAGAAAATAAAAGTTTTGGGAATCGAGCGACAAAGATTGGATTAACTTTTTAGTGCATTCCACGTCCATAGGATGGATTATCTTCATCCTCTGCAAACTCCTCCTCCAGCTTCCTCTTGTTCCTCCTCCTGTTTACTCTTGCTTGTATTTCTAGACTCTTTACAGCCCTGTCTGCAGCCCGAAGGCGTTCCTTGTCTAAAGCAAGCATCGCTCGTACCATGTTAGAACCTATCTTCATTCCCATATTTCTAAATACCTTGCACCTTACAATGTTGCCATCATTGAAAGTCGCAACAGCATCATACACACCAAAGTGAAGTGTTTCTATTCCAACAAATACAGTCTTGGGGATTCTCGACCATATAACACTATTTACACTTTCATTGGGGTTTTGAGTTTTTCCGTGAATACACTTTTTCAACAGTTCAGGTGCTGCTAAGTCTCTGAAAATAGGTTTTATCACCTCCATTATTGCATGAGGCAGACTATGCTTATGAGTGTACACTTCACCAGTTAGCAATCCTTTGTTATATTTACACCAACTGTCTTCTTCTTTGGGACACAAGCTATGTTGGGGATTTTCATCGGTCGAAGAAGTATGAAAAAAAAAGAGCCCAAACAGCCTTCTTCATTTCGTCGACACTTTGTGTATTTTACCTAATAGCCATTCCATAATAGTTCTGTATTTTGTCAATTACACTGTCAGTTAACCTTCCCTTTCCATCCAACCCTTTACCATCACTGAGTTTTTGTTTTTTGTACGAAGCTTTCAGTCGCCGAAGTCTTGTTCCCATTCGCTTCTGTACGTGTCCAATACACTCAAATTTCTGCACTACAACATCATCACCATAGGGCTTCAGTCCTTGAACATGTTTGAAACTTTTAGAATCACCGTCACCAAGGCAATTAACATATCGCACTTTATCACACGCCTCAGAACGCTGGAATATACTGGCAACACCAGCCACTTCCATTCCTGCACTACTGCCACTATAGTTAGCTTTGCAATTATTTTCATGTGTACCTTTATATTTTTGTGGACATCTACAATACATTGATATTACTGCTACATCTAAAACTTTCCCTGTATACATACTGGTGGCAGATACTACACCATGAAGAGATGTGTGTCCCCGTTTATGCCAGGTACCATCGAACGCTGCAGTCAAATCTCTGTTACCATTATTTTCCATTACTGCCTCTTCCACAGCGTTCTTCATAGATTCTATACAGACATCTTCTACTTTAGACCCTATTAATTTATTATAGGTCGTAAACTTGGTTGGGGGATTTGGAAGATTCATGATGCCACAGAAAATTGCACCTGCAGTAGCACCCTTACCAACTGAACGCAAGGAATAAACAAATCTAATGTTGTGTTCGTAGATTTTGCTACCATTTTCTTCAGTTGCAGTTACTGCAACACTGTTCCAAAAGGTGGTCATGTATGAACACTTATCACATTTCAGTTGTATTTCACTAGCAAGTCCTACGTGCTTTATTATGGAGAGTTCCAGACCAACTTCACTACAATGAATACATCTTACACAGTTTGAAAAAATTCCTTTGAGAACCGACATATCAAATATTTCATTCACATCCGATTCGCCCATAAAACATTCATAGTTTTCGCTCATTGAACCAAGCTTCTTCTGTGAAGTATTTTCTTTCCCACTTTGACTGCTATGGGCAGGTGTACTTGAGAGGTTAGGTTCACTCACTTGGTTATCGTCTTCATTGTTTACAGTAATAACACACACCTTTGGCTTTCCAACATTTCTCCTTTTCTTAAAAGCCTTCAGAGGATTTCTAATAACTTTACTTTTACTCATTATTATACTTCAACAAAACAGAGACTCAAGAAACAGAATTAATTACGAATATTTTCGAGATAACGACAGAGTAAATAAACATGAAACAATCGACAATCACACCAGCGATATATATTGAACCATCACAGGTTAGCCACAACACATACTTTATCTCACATCACTAAAATGTACCTGATGAACACGGACGTTAATAATAACACCATTTGACAGCAGTTTAACAGCGCCACAGTGGGTCACGCCCATGTAGAACAAATTTCAAAAAAAATTTAAAAATAGTTGTAGTTTCGGAATTGAATAAATTATATATCTATTAAAAGGTAATAGTCTGAAGATGCAGAAAACGCAAAAAAGTAAGAATTGAACTTTTCATGATTTTGAGCCTTTCCGGAGCCCCTTAAGATGTCGCCCATAGCCGAGCGGTCTAGACGCAGCAGTCATGGACTGTGCGGCTGGTCCCGACGAAGGTTCGAGTCCTCCCTCGGGCATGGGTGTGTGTGTTTGTCCTTAGGATAATTTAGGTTAAGTAGTGTGTAAGCTTAGGGACTGATGACCTTAGCAGTTAAGTCCCATAAGATTTCACACACATTTGAACATTTGACTGCGATAATTGTGAGTCCCGCCGACTGTGAAGTGCGGGCTGTTATAAGAATTCTTAGTGCTAAAGGCCTAAAAGCGATCGATATTCATCGTGAGATCTGTGCAGTTTACGGAGAAAACATTATGAGTGATGGAATGGTAAGAAAGTGGGTGAGAGCATTTAAAGATGGCCGCACAAATGTGCATGATGAACAACGGAGTGGGTGACCGTCGGTCGTTAATGAAAGTTTGGTGCAGGAAGTGGACAATAAGGTGAGATAAAACAGACGCTTTACTATTTCCTCCTTGCGGAATGACTTTCCTAATTTTACTCGTAGTGTTTTGTATCGCATTGTGACTGAGCACTTGAATTACCGAAAATTGTGCGCACGTTGGGTACTGAAAATGTTGACGGATGTGCACAAAACCGAACGTTTAGACAGTGCATTGACTTTCCTTGAGTGGTACCACAACGACCGTGATGATTTCTTAAGCCAAATTGTTACGGGCGATGAAACATGGGTGGCCTACGTAACACCAGAATCAAAGCAACAGTCATTGGAAGTTGAGCAAGGGCATCGTTTTGCTGCAAGACAATGCCCGTCCGTATGTGGCGAATCAGACCAAAGATCTCATCACATCTTTTCGATGGGAAACTCTAGATCATCCTCCGTACAGCCCCGATCTTGCGCCCAGTGACTACCATCTGTTCCTGCACTTGAAGAAACACCTGGGCGGTCAGCGTCTTCAAGACGATGACGAAGTCAAAACAGTGGTGAAGCAGTGGTTAACAAGTCAGGCGGCAGACTTCTACGAGGAGGGTATTCAAAAACTGGTACAATGTTATGACAAGTGCCTCAATATTGACTGAAATTATGTAGAAAAGTAGATTAAGTTACAAGCTTTCATATAAAAATAAAATTATTGAAATATCTTAGAACATCTTTTTTTTAATTTCAAAACGGTACTTACTTAAAAAAAAAACACGCCTCGTAATAGCTTGAGTAATCGCGTTATCTATCGATTTCCGGGATGTGAATCCGATCTCATGTGTGCTAAGTCCCTTTAAAGTACGAGATTGAACATCGTTGCGGCCGGCAGTTGAGGCCGAGCGTTTCTAGGTGCTTCAGACCGGAACCGCACTGCTGCCACGGTCGCAGGTTCGAATCCTGCCTCGGGCATGGATGTGTGTGCTATCCTTAGGTTAGTTAGGTTTACGTTCTAGGGGACAGATGTTAAGTCCCATAGTGCTTAGAGCCATTTGAACAATTTTGAACATCGTTGCGCTTCAACAAATGTGCTTGCAAGAGCCTCAATGGACTGGAAATAAGAGTCAACCAGTTGCAAAATACAGGTTTATTAAATCTTGACCATGGTTTCGACAGTTTTAAAGCTGTCTTCTTAAGAAGATACTGTATGTACAGTACTGGCCATTAAAATTGCTACACCAAGAAGAAATGCAGATGATAAACGGGTATTCATTGGACAAATATATTATTATAGATCTGACATGTGATTATATTTTCAGGCAATTTGGGTGCATAGAACCTAAGAAATCAGTACCCACAACAACCACCTCTGGCTGTAATAACGGCCTTGATACGCCTGGGCATTGAGTCAGACAGAGCTTGGATGTACAGGTACAGCTGCCCATGCAGCTTCAACACTATACCACAGTTCATCAAGAGTAGTGACTAGCGTATGGTGACGAGCCAGTTGCTCGGCCACCATTGACCAGACGTTTTCAGTTGGTGAGAGATCGGGAGAATGTGCTGGCCAGGCCAGCAGTCGAACATTTTCAGTAGCCAGAAAGGCCCGTACAGGACCTCAACATGCGGTCGTGCATTATCCTGCTGAAATGTAGGGTTTCGCAGGGATCGAATGAAGGGTAGAGCCACGGGTCGTAACACGTCTGAAATGTAACGTCCACTGTTCAAAGTGCCGTCAATGCAAACAAGAGGTGACCGAGACGTGTAACCAATGGCACCCCATACCATCACGCCGGATGATACGCCAGTATGGCGATGGTAATACACGCTTTCAATGTGCGTTCACTGCGATGTCGCCAAACACGAATGCAACCATCATGATAACCGGGATTCATCCGAAAAAAATGACTTTTTGCCATTCGTGCACCCAGGTTCGTCGTTGAGTACCCCATCGCAGGCGCTCCTGTCTGTGATGCAGCGTCAAGGGTAACCGTAGCCATGGTCTCCGAGCTGATAGTCCATACTGCTGCAAACGTCGTCGAACTGTTCGTGCAGATGGTTCTTGTATTGCGAACGTCCCCATTTGTTGACTCAGGCATCGAGACGTGGCTGCACGATCCGTTACAGCCATGCGGAAATGATGCATGTCATCTCGACTGCCAGTGATACGACGCCGTTGTGATCCAGCACGGCGTTCCGTATTACCCTCCTGAACCCAACGATTCCTTATTCTGCTAACAGTCATTGGATCTCGATGAACGCGAGCAGCAATGTCGCGATACGATAAAACGCAATCGCGATACGCTACAATCCGAACTTTATCAAAGTCGGAAACGTGATGGTACACATTTCTCCTCCTTACCCGAGGCATGACAACACCGTTTCACCAGCAACGCCGGTCAACTGCTGTTTGTGTATGAGAAATCTGTTTGGTGCCAACCTTGTGTGAACGCTCCGAAAAGCTAATCATTTGCATATCACAGCATCTTCTTCCTGTCGGTTAAATTTCGCGTCTGTAGCACGTCATCTTCGTGGTGTAGCAATTTTAATGGCCAGTAGTGTATAATAACATATTATCTATCTACGATGTGGGAGTCGTTGACTCTGTGTAGTACATGTACGTGTCACCCAAGTGATCATCATAAAAATCGTGTATTAGTGGTGATTACGTGGATAACGGGTAAATTCACTAGAAAGTGCCAACGACTCCCACGTTGTATATTCTTCTTCCGAAGAAGACAGGTTTAAATTTGGAATGAGATATTCACTCTGCAGCGGATTGTGCGCTGATATGAAACTTCCTGGCAGATTAAAACTGTGTGCGCCACCGAGACTCGAACTCAGGGCATTTGCCTTTCGCGGGCAAGTGCTCTACCAACTTTTTTTTTCTTTTTTTTTATTTGTCGGGTCTCCTTCCGCCCCTTCAACCCGTCCTTTACGCTCGCCAAGTGTTGCCTTCTTGGCCCAGCTTCTCCGCCTTTAAGAATGAATGTAACTTGATGATGTGGAAACGCGCTTCTTCTGAACGACGAACGAAGTATGCCCCTTCTGTTGCCTTGGTTTACAACATGGCTTGAATAAAAATAAATGTAAATTCCATTGAGAAGGCTGTCACATAATTGGTATGGAAATGTAAGTGCATCTGTAAATTTCGTTCTCCGTGCGTGGAAAAACGGAAAGAAGCAAACTCATTATTGCTGATAAGTACAATTTCCTTTTTCAGACGGTAATGAAGTAAAATAGGCTTCTTCTGCTTGATTTTACACTTAATTAACATAAATGTGTCTTCTTGTGAAAAGAGTAGGAGAGAAAGACAGAAACTAAATAAAGGCTTTATACCAGTTTCGTCACTGTGCTTCTCCGAAAACAGAGTAATAGATACACATAAGCTTAACTGGTCTATACTGATGATCTTCTCTGATTACTTTCTGTTGGAAATCCCCCTCCTGCTACGTGAAGTACAAACTTTAACCAAAAATCATTCGTCTAATATACGAAACGCTTGGATCTGTAATGTAAATTACGCAATTCTATTGGTTACAGGATTGTTTTAGTTAAAAAATTTGCGTAATTTTCTTTGTATTTTTTAGTACACATCAACTTGTGGTGCTCAGTTGTAAGGTATACCCAGAAGTCCTCCCTATTGCTTGATTCTTTTGTTCAACTGAGCTACTGAAGCACGAGTCACGCCCGGTCCTCACAGCTTTACTTCTTCCAGTATCTCGTCTCCTACCATCGAAACTTTACAGAAGCTCTCCTGCGAACCTTGCAGAACTAGCACTCCTGAAAGAAAGGATACTGTGGAGACATGGCTTAGCCACAGTCTGGGGAATGTTTCTATAATGAGATATTCACTCAGCAGCGGAGTGTGCGCTGATATGAAACTTCCTGGCAGATTAAAACTGTGTTCCCGACTGAGACTCGAACTCGGTAGCTCAGTTGGTAGAGCACTTGCCCGCGAAAGGCAAAGGGCCCGAGTTCGAGTCTCGGTCGGGCACACAGTTTTAATCTGCCAGGAAGTTTCAGGTTTAAATCTGTCGAAGCCATGGTCAAGGTTTAATAAACCTGTATTTTGCAACTTGTTGGCTCTTGCTTCCAATCCAGTGACGAACCGCTGAAAGTAAAGCAAAAAGATACCGGCCCGTGGATTGGTACTAGTGTTTGAAATTACCACGTGCTGAGAAAGCAGTTAGTAGTGGACGCGGCCTTGGCGCGGCTGGATTTGCCGACTGCGGCCACAGCGCTGCTGAACGCCTGCCGGTAGCGCTCGCGCTCTGCGGCGACCGCTGCTGCTGCTGCTGCTACAGCTGCCGCTGCCGCCGCCGCTGCCCCGGTATGGCGACGGGCGGCCGCTCGGCGCGGCCTCGCCTTTTACAGACGGACAAACGGCCCGCAAAAACGCGGCGCAGTACAATGCGGCCAGCGGCCGGCCGGCGGAGGCCGTATCGGGCCCAACTCACAGCCAGCCGCGCCTGCCCCGTCTCTCCGGCTGCGTCTGCGGCGGCCATCCGCGCCCATCTGGGCCGGCGAGCCGAGCTGACCGACCAGCAGCCGCGCCCCGCTGCCCCGTCGCACCAGCGCTGGCATTAGCGTCGGCAGCGTCGACGATCAGCTGGAACTGCCACGGGGCGCTCCTCACAAGGGAACCTCCCCATCGCACCCCCCTCAGATTTAGTCATAAGTTGGCACAGTGGGTAGGCCTTGAAAAACTGAACACAGATCAATCGAGGAAACAGGAAGAAGTTGTGTGGAACTATGAAAAAAATAAGCAAAATATACAAACTGAGTAGTCTATGGGGAAGATATGCAACATCAAGGATAACATGAACTCAGGAGCTCCGTGGTCCTGTGGATAGCGTGAGCAGCTGCGGAGCGAGAGGTCCTTGGTTCAAGTCTTCCCTCGAATGAAAAGTTTACTTTTTTATTTTAACACAATTATTATCTGTCCGTCCGTCCGTCCGATGGATTTGACGGTCTACACACGGAAAAATTTGAAAACGTTAAAAACATATGTTTTGACAGAGCACAGGGAAAACTGTGAGACTGTGAAGCTGTTGCATTCAGTGGTTGCACTTTATGTGACAAACTCTTATGTTTTCATCACTTTTTTGGGAGTGATTATCACATCCACAAGAAAACCTAAATCGGGCAAGGTAGAAGAATCTTTTCACCATGTGACGCACATGCCGTCACCAGTGTCGTATAGAATGTATCAGACGTGTCTTCCTGTGGAGGAATCGCTTGACCTATGACCTTGCGATCAAATGTTTCCTGTTCCCATTGGAGAGGCACGTCCTTTCGTCTACTAATCTCACGGTTTTGCGGTGCGGTTGCAAAACACAGACACTAAACTTATTACAGTGAACAGAGACGTCAATGAGCGAACGGACGGATCATAACTTGGCGAAAATAAAGAAAGTAAACTTTTCACTCGAGGGAAGACTTGAACCTAGGACCTCTCGTTCCAGAGCTGCTCACGCTAACCACGGGACCACGGCGCTCCTGAGCTCATGTTGTCCTTGATGTTGTCTGTCTTTCGCATGGACTACTCACTTTGTATATTTTGCTTATTTTTTTCATAGTTCCACACAACTTCTCGATTGATCTGTGTTCAGTTTTTCAAGGCATATCCACTGTGCCAACTTATAACTAAATCTGAGGGGGGTGCGATGGGGAGGTTCCCTTGCCAGAAACACTGTGCCTGTCGAAAAAAGTGAAGCACCCATAAGGCGTGGTCGGATGTCATCATAAAGCCGTCGGCACACGGACCGTGTTGTCGAACGTTGACGTTGAGCGTGCCAAGTTCAACGGGCTGCTGAACGCTCAAGAACGATGCGACTTGTGCATACGGTACGTGGGCCCCAACGTGGTATACGCGACCGCAACGCACTCCAGCGGCAGTTGAGGGATGCTTCTAGTTCGTAAATCACACTGTTCCTACCCAGTAGCAGAATGTTTGCAACAAGTAAATTACGAAGCGTAAAAGAGAAAGAAGCAAAATATCTTTATACAAGTAGCGCAAGATGTCCTGTAGATTAAGCCAATCGAACAAACTTACCCCTCAAAAAAAGGTGAACTTACATTTACATAACATCAAATATTATAGTATATATTTATATTAAACTAATAATAAAGTATCAGAACCTAATAAAAACGCGAATGTTAGGGAAAAAAATTGGAAGTGTTGATACGCAAACCACCGCCCAACAAAACCTCATTTCTTTACAGAGACGCTACTCATTACGCTAAACCAACAACACTTTGCGTCTCCTTAATAATATTGTTTTACCCCATGATAAAAACGTTAATCGTAGATAATTATGTTACTAATTGAAATTATAACAAATTGCACCAAGAACAATGCGTTTTGGGTGGATCATCAGTGTGTCGCTGCCTTCAAGTAGCCTACTCTCATAATACGCAAGTTACAAAATTCTTTTGGCACAAATATGATGTTACTCATTATTTTATTGGAACGAATCACACAGTTAACAACGGGTTTTCCAGTGGTTCTCAATTTGCTGGTGCTCAGAAACGGCATATATACATATAGCCTTGAAATGAATGCCAATATGGCGCATCACAACTGTGTACTGAAGGGAGACGGCGTGCTTGTGACGTAGGTGCGTTCTGCCATCTCATTGGTCAACGCTCAGACGCACGCTCAGAATATCTGACATGCCAGATATTGCTCTGCACGTTCGGAAAGACTCCCGAGCGTGCTATTCCACGCTATGACGTCAGAAACTCGGCACGCTCAACGCTCAACGTTCGGATGCACGGTCCATGTGCCGACGGCTTAACTTCATGCACGTACAAACCATCGGCAGGTATGTACAAACGATTAGAACTTGTAATACCTCGGTTCAGTGTACAGTGATAAAAGCTATAGGAAGAATAATTTAAAATTCAGAATAGAACTTTTACAGGGGAAAATAGTGAGAATCAGAGTTCAGTAATTGCAGATCAAAATTATAGTATATCAGCAAGTAGTTTAACGTCTAAGTACAGCAAAGCCACGGAAGCTCCGTCATGGAGAAGACAGTGACGTTAAACTCTTGTGATGAAAAACCTATAAAAAGGCCTGATCGTCATTATTGCCGCCTTTTTTCCTTGATTGTTTCGTTAAAGGGCGGGGAACCCGAGTCAGTCAGCGAGACAGTAATTATATTGGACTTTATCGTGTTAAGATTCACGATAAACGGTTAGAATATTACGGAGATTAAAAGTGATGTAGTGTACGATCTCTGACTGTTGGTAGCAACGGAGTATTAAGGGGATTTTAGGACTTTAGTGCTAGATTGGAATCTTACGGACATATAGACGACAGAAACTCAAATTATCTGCTGATGCGAGTGAATTCAGAGGTACCGTTATTCAGATATTAACGTGTGGAGCCGGCCCGGGTGTCCGAGCGGTTCTAGGCGCTTCAGTCTGGAACCGCGCGACCACTACGGTCGCAGGCTCGAATCCTGCCCCTCGGGAATGGATGTGTGTGATATCCTTTGGTTAGTTAGGTTTAAGTAGTTCTAAGTTCTGGAGGACTGATGACCTCAGAAGTTAAGTCCCATAGTGCTCAGAGCCATTTGAACCATTTTTTAGCGTGTGTACTTTTGAAAGTGTCGTGTGCCGTTAGTTGCGAATCTGGACGTAGAGCGCGTGCATATCGGCATTTGCGGACTACTTAGATTCCTCCAGGCTAGGAACCTTTTAAATAGACCATCATCCATCAGCATCTTAATCCTTGAATGTAAGAGTAGAGTGAAAGGGAAATACAAGAGTGTTGTACTTATTTCATTTACCTAGTACTAATCAGTGAAGGTTTTAAGGAACCAAAGCTATTCAGCAGTAAGTCAGCACCATCTAGCGGTAAGCGTAGGCATTAACTAACACGCTAACTGAAGTGAACGTTTACGTGTTTTACGGACTGCTTAATATGAACTTTTGTGACTCTTTGACGTCCCCACTCCCTCCAAAAGGTGGCGCAGGCTGTCGTAATCATAAAAGGGGAGAGTTTTAGCAGGGCAAATTACTATATAAAAGCGATATTTACAAGACTCGCAGTAATAGCAAAACACAAGGCCCGCACCTCATCAGAGAGTCGTCGCTGTCACGTCGGGAAGTAAAGCCGGAAAACCTATCGACGATACGTATCTACGAGCAGACGTCAACGTGGAGTACCTTAAAAGGGAACCACAAGAGAGTTGGGGATGTCCATCCTTACCCGACGCATCCACCAGCATCACCGCCAGCACCGCCTCCTTCCCGTTACCCAGTGTGGCTTTAGGCCGCCCTTCTCTACCGATGACCTTCTCCTTAACCTCACTGATCTCCTCTCCGAACAACTTAATTCCCGTCGCTCCGCTGTCTTCCTCTCCCTTGACCTTGACCTTGACCTTGGACGCGCCTATGACCGTGTGTGGTATTCCGGTCTCCTCTTCAAGCTCCAAACCTTCACCCTTCCTATTAACTACGTCCTTCCTACATCACCATCCGTAACACGGATTCCTACACCTTCTTCCCCTCCGCCGGTGTGCCCCAGGGTTCCGTCCTCTCCCCTCTTCTGTACCTTTTGTATACGGCGGACATGCCGCCGCCTTCACCCCCCATCAACCTTCTCCAGTACGCCGATGACACCGCATTCCTTGCCCTCGCCCCCACCCTGCAGCGCTCCCAACACCTTCTCCAGTCCCATCTTGACTGATTCACCACTTGGTGCAACCAGTGGTTACTTAAGGTCAATCCTTCCAAAACCCAGGCGATCATAGTAGGCAAAACCATCCCTTCCTTCCGCCCCCTCGATTTCTATGTCACCGCCTATGGCCGTCCTATCGCCCTCACCCCCACCCTCAAGTACCTTGGCGTCACCCTTGACCGTCGCCTCTCCTGGACTCCCCACCTCTGGACAATCCAAGCCAAGGCATGCTCCTGACTCCGTCTCCTCAAGCTCCTTTCTGGCTGTACATGGAGTCTGGACCCCTCCACCATCCTCCATACCTATAAATCCCTCATCCGCCCTATCCTTTGCTACACCCCCCCTGCCTGGATCTCCGCTCCCCCCATCTTTTACAAATCCCTTCAGATCCTAGAACGCCATGCTCTTCGCCTCGCCTATCACATCCGTCTCCCCTCCCCCACGCGGATCCTGCATGACCTTATTCCGTTCCCCCACCTCCTCCTTTTCCTCGAACAGATATGGATCCTCTACACCTCCCATAAACTCGATCCTCTCCTCACCCGCTTGTCTCTCCCATCCTCTCCCACCCCCGTCCGCTGCTGCACCTTTATTTCCACGTCCCACCTGCTCTCCATCTCTTCACTCTCCATACCCTCTCCCAAAGTGACTTCCGCCAGCTCCCCCTCCCTGATGATGCCCTCCTCCCCTCCATCTACCCCTCCTAGCAACTTTGATACTCCATCCCTCTTCCTGTGTTTGTTCCTCTCTCCCTTCTCTCCCCCTTCCCTCCCTTCTCCCTCTATCCCCCCTCCTCCCCCGGGCTTCCCCTACCCCCATAATTTCATTCCTCCCCCCATCTCCTCTAAGCTTGGCATCTTTGCTCTCCCCTCTCCCTCCCCCACCACCTTCGTCCCCTCTTGGCAGGTCCCCGGACTCGCACACGTAAAGTGGACATTCGCGCGCCGGAGATCATCACCATCGTTTTAGTGTGTGTGCCGTCGTGTTTGTGCCTCAGTGTTTTTCGCACCATTGTTCACGTGTCGTCTCCGTCATCAGTGTCTGTGCAGTGCCAGCAGTTTCTTTCAGTGTCTTCGCGTGTTAACAGCTACGTGTTATTTGTTTCTGTGTCTACTGTTTTTTGCCCCCCACTTTGTTCTGTATATTCTGTCTCTCCACTGTATTTGCTCTGTAAAACTTGTGGCTGAAGAGCAGCGTAGTGTGCTGCTGCCAGCTCACCTTATTGTAAGGTGTCAAATAACAATAAAGCAAAAAAAAAAAAAGAGTTGGGGATGCTTCAAATTGCAACTCACTCTGACAGGGAGAACGGAAACCAGAATGCATAAGCACTGCAAGTGTTTAGTGTTTGATACCAACCTTGCTAGGGCCTACGGTATGAGGTGACAAAAATCATGATATACCTCCAAACACCGTGTCGGATCTCCTTTTGCCCGACGTAGTGCAGCAGTTCGACATGGGGTGGACTCAACAAGTCGTTGGAAGTCCCCTGCAAAAAATTGAATCAGGCTGCCTCTATAGCGCCCTTAATTCCGAAACTGTTGACGGTGCTGCATTTTGTGCTCGAATTGGCCTCTCGATTATGTCCCACAAATGTTCGCTGGGATTTGTGTCAGACGATCTGAGTGGTCCAATCATTCGCTCGAATTGCCGAGAGCGTGTTCAAATAACTTACGGGTTTGCTGCCGGGTGACGTCGTCGACCACCGCCGATATTTCGACAGTAGCACACCCTGCCATTCTCAAGGCACAACTGCAAGGAGGAAGCAATGTGCAAGGGAATTTAATACCTCGGTTCACAGAGGAGAAACATGGAAGATATCACACACAGAACAAGTAACCGCAGAGTCAGCACACAACCAAAGATAACCAACATCAGAAATATCGATACTGACTATTAATCAACAGGTGAGGTAGCACTAATACTGTCCCTCTGTTTTTTGATGAGAGACAGAGCCGGATTCCAAGCAGCATTTAAACAAAATCCACCATCTCTATTAATAAGTTTGCTTGATAGTTTGATTTCAACAGCTATCTTAATAACGCTATCCCAATAGCTGGACGTGCAAGCCAGAATCTCCGTGTTGCTGTATTCCATAGGATGACCGGTGTCAAGGCAATGTTCTGCAATACCGGATTTGCTCGGCCGTTGTAAGCGTGTGTGACACTTACGTTCAATATAACGGTCTTCCAATATATGACAGGCCACAACTGCAACGAATGCGATTGACACCAGCCTTACGCAAACCAAGATCATCTTTTACGGACGCCAACAGGGCCTTAATCTTAGAAGGTGGTCGAAAAACACATTTCACGTTTCCGCAAAATACGGCCAATCCTGTTGGAAATGCTTCCTGCTTAGGGCAAAAAGGCCGTAGACTTAGGTGCCACTTCGTTGCTATCGTCACTCACCCGTTGCACAGAAGGCTGATAGCGCGACACACGTTTGATCTGCCTCTCACTATAACCATTCTGACGAAAAGTGACTTCGAGATGTGATAGCTCAGCTGCCAAACTTTCAGGGTCTGAGATAACGTGGGCCCTGTGAACCAAGGTACGAAGTACTCCTTCACGCTGAGCTGGATGGTGACAACTAGCAGCTGGCAGATACAAGTCAGTGTGAGTAGGCTTCCTAAAAACAAAATGTCCCAACCTACCATCAGTCTTCCTTCTGACCAACACATCAAGGAAGGGAAGGCATCCATTCTTTTCCACCGTCATAGTGAGCTGAGCATTCGGGTGGATTGAATTCAGGTGTTCCAAAAACCGGTTTAAATTCTCACTACCACGAGGCCAAACAACAAAAGTATCGTCTACATATCTGAAAAAACACGCAAGTTTCGAGGTCTCTGACTCCAATGCACGTTCCTCAAAGTCCTCCATAAACAAATTGGCCACAATAGGTGACAACGGGTTTCCCATTGCAACTCCATCAGTCTGTTCGTAGTACTGACCATTGAATAAAAAGTAAGTGGAAATCAGCATATGTCGAAGCAAATTTGTTAACTCGACACCAAGCTTAACCTCAGTTAGCTGCAACGAATCAGAGGGAGGAACGCGAGTGAAAAGATAAAGGGTTCTGTCTACAATCAAAAAATAGAGGGTCAGAATTAGTGCTACCTCACCTGTTGATTAATAGTCACTATCGATATTTCTGATGTTGATTAGCTTTGGTTGTGTGTTGACTCTGCGGTTGTTTGTACTGTGTGTGGTATCTTCCTTGTTTCTCCTCTATGAACCGAGGTATTAAATTCCCTTGCACATTGCTTCCTCCTTGCAGTTGTGCCTTGAGAATGACAGGATGTGCTCCTGTCTAAATATCGGCGGTGGTCGACGACGTCACCCGACAGCAAACCCGTAAGTAATCTGAACATTCAGTTCGCCGGGAAAAGTTAAGGTCTCACACTGTCGAGAATGTTCTTAAAACTTATCGTGAACACCACTGCCCCGATTACATGACGTCGTTTTTTTTTTTTTTTTTGGGAACACGAAGTACTTGAATGGCTGCAAACGGTCTGCAAGTAGCCGAACGTAACCACTTCCTCTCAATGATCGGTTCAGTTAGACCAGAGGTCTGGGTTCGTGGCTTCGTGGGGACTGCGCTACACTCTAACCCTAGCATCAGCTCTTACCAAATGAAATCTGGACACATCTGACCAGACCACGGTTTTCCAGTCGTCTAGTGTCCAACCGATACGGCCACGAGCCAAGGAGCAGATCTGCAGGCGATGTCGTGCTATTAGCAAATGGTTCAAATGGCTCTGAGCACTATGGGACTCAACTTCTGAGGTCATTATGTAAGTAGGCTGTTTATGTTTTCTTATTGGCAATGTTACGTAGCGCTCTGTATGAAAATCACTGGCTGTGCTGTGTGAAGTCTGTGGCTGCTTTGCATTGTTGTAATACTCGCCATTGTAGTGTTGGGCAGCTGGATGTTAACAGCGCGTAGCGTTGCGCAGTTGGAGGTGAGCCGCCAGCAGTGGTGGATGTGAGGAGAGAGATGGCGGAGTTTTGAGATTTGTAATACTGGATATCATGAACTGCTATACACATTATGACTTTTGAACACTATTGAGGTAAATACATTGTTTGTTCTCTATTAAACTCTTTCATTTGCTAACTATGCCTATCAGTAGTTACTGCCTTCCGTAGTTTGAATCTTTTATTTAGCTGGCAGTAGTGGCGCTCGCTGTATTGCAGTAGTTCGAGTAACGAAGATTTTTGGTGAGGTAAGTGATTGGTGAAACGTATAGGTTAATGTTAGTCAGGGCCATTCTTTTGTAGGGATTTTTGAAAGTCAGATTGCGTTGCGCTAAAAATATTGTGTGTCAGTTTAAGCACAGTCGTGTATAATTGTTCTAAGGGGACGTTTCAATTAGTCCCCTAGAACTTAGAACTAGTTAAACCTAACTAACCTAAGGACATCACACACATCCATGCCCGAGGCATGATTCGAACCTGCGACCGTAGCGGTCTCGCGGTTCCAGACTGCAGCGCCTAGAACCGCAGGGTCACTTCGGCCGGCTGCTATTAGCATAGGCCCTCGCTTCGGTCTCTGCTGCTAGCCCATTAACGACAGATTCCGCCGCAGTGTCCTAACGAGTACGTCCCACACTGATTTCTGCGATTATTTCATGCAGTGCTGCTTGTCTGTTAGCACCGACAAAGCTACGCAAACGCCGCTGGTATCGCTCGTTAACTGAATGTCATCGCCCACTGCGTTGTCCTTTGTGAGAGGTACTGCACGAAATTTGGTATTCTCGGCACACTCATGACACTGTGGACCTTGGAATATTCAATCCCCTAACGATGGAAGAGCAGTTGAACGGAATGGACAGTGTCTTGAAAGGAGGGTTTAAGGTGAACATCAACAAAAGCAAAACAAGGATAATGGACTGTAGTCGAATTAAGTGGGGTGATGCTGAGGGAATTAGATTAGGAAATGAGCCTCTTAAAGTAGTAAAGGAGTTTTGCTGTTTGGGGAGCAAAATAACTGATGATTGTCGAAGAGAGGATATAAAATGTAAACTGGCAATGGCAAGGAAAGCGTTAGTGAATAAGAAAAATGTGTTAACATCAAGTACAGATTTAAATGTCAGGAAGTTTTTTCTGAAAGTATTTGTATGGAGTGTAGCCATGTATGGAAGTGAAACGTGGACGATAAATAGCTTAGACAAGAAGAGAATACAAGCTTTCGAAATGTGGTGCTACAGAAGAATGCTGAAGATTAGATGGGTAGATCACATAACTAATGAGGAGGTATTGAATAGAATTGGGGAGAAGAGGAACTTGTGGCACAACTTGACTAGAAGAAGGGATCGGTTGGTAGGATATGTTCAGAGACATCGAGCGATCACCAATTTAGCATTGGAGGGCAGCGTGGAGGGTAAAAATCGTAGAGGGAGACTAAGAGATGAATACACTAAGCAGATTCAGAAGGATGTAGGCTGCAGTAGGTACTGGCAGATGGAGAAGCTTGCACAGAATACAGTAGTATGGAGAGCTGCATCAAACCAGTCTCAGGACTGAAGACCACAACAACAACAACAACGATGTCCGAAACGGAATGTCCTATGCGTCTAGCTCCTACTACCATTCCGCGATCAAAGACTGTTAGTGCCCACTGTGCAGTCATAACGGCGTCGCAAACCTTTCCTCATGAACCACCGGAGTTCAAATGACAGCTCCACCAATGCACTACCATTTTACACCTCGTGGACGCGATACTGCCGCCATCAGCATATGTGCATATTGCTGTCCGATTACTTTTGTCACTTCAGTGTACAAGGTAACTGAACAGCGCATTAATGTTGACCGATCACCGTGTAGGACACAGAGGTGACGCGTAGTCGCTTGAGAAAGGCGGGCCCGTCCCGCCGGAGGTTCTAGTCCTCCTGTTGTGCTTAGCACAAGTTAGTTTAAGTTCGTTTACAATACAATCCGACCTTTATCAAAGTCGGAAACGTGATGGTACGCATTTCTCCTCTTTACACGATGCATCGCAACAACGTTCCACCAGGCAACGCCGGTCAACTGCTGTTAGCGTATGAGAAATCGGTTGGAAACTTTCCTCATGTCAGCACGTTGTAGGTGTCGCCACCGGCGCCAACCTTGTGTGAATGCTCTGAAAAATTGTTCAAATGGCTCTGAGCACTATGGGACGTAACTACTGTGGTCATCAGTCCCCTAGAACTTAGAACTACTTAAACCTAACTAACCTAAGGACATCACACACATCCATGCCCGAGGCGGGATTCGAACCTGCGACCGTAGCAGTCGCGCGGTTCCGGACTGCGCGCCTAGAACCGCTAGACCACCGCGGCCGGCAGTGCTCTGAAAAGCTAATCATTTGCATATCACAGCATATTCTTCCTGTCGGTTAAATTTCGCGTTTGTAGCACGTCATCTTCGTGGTGTAGCAATTTTAATGGGCCATAGGTTTTTATTCAAGTACAGAGAGAAGATATTCTATGCACGAAAATCATTATTTTTCGTAACAATTTCTATTTTTTTTTTTTGTTCAACATGCCCAGAAAATATGAGAGGCCTGGTGGAGAGGCTCATAACAAGCATAATCCATATAGCAACCTATGTCCGCATGTCTTAGCGCATGGCGCTAGGCGTCCATGAACAGCGTCGCGCGTCACGGTACTAGGTCTGCAGGGCAACGATTGAAATGTGTTTGTGGCCTCAAGGTAAAAGACGCGTCGGGTTGAAATTTTATGACCTTTATTTGCAAACGATGTAGGCGATATAGTTGCGGATATTTCAAGCGGGACAACGCTATGGGTTTTCCTCCTCTCGCTGGGACTTTAATGTGTTGCTTTTGGCTGTATAAATGCCTGTTTGACGGGTGTTGAATAGAGAGTGGCATCTGTGCTCACTGCAGAGTCTGGTTCGCCCTGCGTGAGTCTGGCATCAAACGAGGACACTGTTGTGTTACTGCATGGAGCGGATAGGAAATGGAGCGCTCTTCCTGTGAGGAACGGGCAGACAAACACTGTACTTACTGGGCGGCGGATGGAAATGCTCACGCTGCCCAACGTTTGTACTTTCGGCGGTTTCCGAATCTTCGAGTGTCAGATCTACCCACATTTACTGTCATCCGTAGGCCCCTACGAGAGACAGGTTCACTTGAGGTACGTTTTCCACTGGCACGTCCTCACAATGGCACATGCGTATTTAAGGCCTGCTTCGAAACCCAGAGTATTCATTTTGTGTTTACAGGTACGAAGGCCTGACCGGCTCGGTCGTCACCGCACGTACACCAGGGCTTGAAGAGGAAGCGTTGGCACTGCTGGAAAATACACCCTCAACAAGCCCGTAGCGTGTTGCACGGGAAATGGACATAGGCCATTCCACAATTTGGCAGGTGTGGCATGAAGGTCATGTGGGCCCCTAGAACCTTCAGAAGGTTCACAACCTTAACCCCGGTGATTTTTCACGTCGAGTTGAACTCTGCGAGTGGTTTTTTCGGAGGTGTGCTACTCAACCGGACGTTCCGAACCGTATACACACAAGGTTGGCGCCGGTGGCGACACCTACAACGTGCTGACACGAGGAAAGTTTCCAACTGATTTCTCATACACAAACAGCAGTTGACCGGCGTTGCCTGGAGAAACGTTGTTATGATGCCTCGTGTAAGGAGCAGAAACGCGTACCATCACGTTTCCAACTTTGATAAAGGGCTGATTGTAGCCTATCGCGATTGCGGTCTATCGTATCGCGACATTGCTGCTCGCGTTGGTCGGGATCCAATGACTGTTAGCAGAATATGGAATCGGTCGTTTCAGGAGGGTAATACGGAACGCCGTGCTGGATCCCAACGGCCTCGTATCACTAGCAGTTGAGATGACAGGCGTCTTATTCGCATGCCTGTAACGGATCTTGCAGCCACGTCTCGATCCCTGAATCAAAAGTTGGGGACGTTTGCATGACAGCAACAATCTGCACGACCAGTTCGACGACGTTTGCAGCAGCATGGACTATCAACTCGGAGACCATGGCTGTGGTTACCCTTGACGGTGCATCACAGACAGGAGCGTCTGTGATGGTGTACTCAACGACAAACCTGGGTGCACGAATGGCGAAACGTCATTTCTTCGGATGAATCCAGGTTCTGTTTACAGCATCATGGTAGTCGCATCCGTGTTGGGCGACATCGCGGTGAACGCACATTGGAAGCGCGTATTCGTCATCGCCATACTGTCGTATCACCCGGCGTTATGCCATGGGTGCCATTGGTTACACGTCTCGGTCACCTCTTGTTCGCATTGACGGCACTTTGAACAGTGGACGTTACATTTCAGATTTCTTACGACCCGTGGCTCTACCCTTGATTCGATCCCTGCGAAACCCTACATTTCAGCAGGATAATGAACTACCGCATGTTGCAGGTCCTGTACGGGCCTTTCTGGATACAGAAAATGTTCGACTGCTGCCCTGGCCAGCACTTTCTCCAGATTTCTCACCAATTGAAAACGTCTGGTCAATGGTGGCCGAGCAACTGGCTCGTCACAATCCGCCAGTCACTACTCTGGATGAATTGTATTACCGTGTTGAAGCTGCATGGGCAGCTGTACCTGCACACGCCATCCAAGCTCTGTTTGACATAATGCCTAGGCGCATCAAGGCCGTTATTACGGCCAGAGGTGGTTGTTCTGGGTACTGATTTCTCAGGATCTATGCACCCAAATTGCATGAAAATGTAATCAGATGTCAGTTCTACTATAATATATCTGTCCAATGAATGCCCGTTTACCATCTGAATTTCTTCTTGGTGTAGCAATTTTAATGGCCAGTAGTGCATAATACTTCGGAGAAGTCTGGGGAAGGTTCCGCTAAACCGAGAAAACCCGAACTGTTCTAGCGTAACTACAAGCGCTGTAACGAAGACGACGAACGCTGGAGAAGAGAAGGCGACGTGTCGACGTCGGCTAATGGTGCACCGATTACGACCGCGCCACGACTGAAGCGCCCTCTAGCCAAAGAGAATATAGGTACCGCCTCCGCCAACCTCGGCTGGACAGTATTTGATCAGTTGTAGACTGGCACTCACGAATAGTTATTACCGATCCCTATACATTGCTTGTTTGGACATTGTCTATAAGGAAGAACACTACCGTTTGCATGTCGCCCATCGCTTGCGACACTTGTTCACAATTAAATATTGTCAATCTTGTTATTTGTAATAAAAACTATTAATGTGAAACTTCCTCACAGATTAAAACTGTGTGCCGGACCGAGACTCGAACTCAGGACCTTTGCCTTTCGCAGGCAAGTGCTCTACCAACTAAGCTACCCAAACGCGACTCACGCCCCGTCCTCACAGTTTTAATTCCGCCAGTACCTCGTCTCCTATCTTCCAAACTTCACAGAAGCTCTCCTGCGAACCTTGCAGAACTAGCACTCCTGGAAGAAAGGATATTACGGAGACATGGCTTAGCCACAGCCTGGAGGATGCTTCTAGAATGAAATTTTCACTCTACAGCGGGGTGTGCGCTGATATGAAACTTCCTGGCAGATTAAAAAATATCATTTCTTCCAGGATACTAGTTCTGCAAGGTTCGCAGGAGAGCTTCTGCGCAGTTTGGAAGGTAGGCGAAGAGGTACTGGCGGAATTAAAGCTGTGAGGACGGGGCGTGAGTCGTGTTTGGGTAGCTCAATTGGTAGAGCACTTGCCCGCGAAAGGTCAAGGTCCGGATAACGAGTCTCGGTCCGGCACACAGTTTTAATATGCCAGGAAGTTTGATATCAGCGCACACTCCACTGTAGAGTGAAAATTTCATTCTACAACTATTAATGTGATTTGCTTGAATTGTTGTATAGCATTCCGAGAACGCAGCATCTTTTAGGTGCCCTATACGAGACGAGTGGGCAGGGACCCACATGAACAATGCATCGGATGGCAGAGGAGGACCTCATACCAGCCATTTTGTCCAGAACTAGCTGTAAGATAACATTGACATGTTCTAGTCATAAGATTTCTGGCCCCCGAATTGTCAGGATTTGAACCCCCTGGACTACTATGTTTGGAGCGTAGTCCAAAGGGTTACCAACAAGACGAACCACAGTGATGTCGCATCTCTAGGCACCGTTATCGAAGCAGCATTCCCGAATACGGACAGCGCTGTTTTAAAGAGCTCGAGCGACCGCTCCAGTACAAGATTGGAGTCGGGCATTGCGGCTGAAGGGGGTTACATCGAGTAATGTTACTCTTGAAAGATACCGCTACTTATATGTAAAAGGATTTTCATTTTCATTTGTATTTTGTTTTAAAAAATTTGCTTAGAAAAAGCGTATCATTTGTCGGGATTTAAGCGCCGCACCCTGTAGTTCGCGGGACGTAGGAACAGGTGAGCGGGGACCGCATCCAGAGCCGAACCCTGACCTGCGCCTGATGACGTCCATATTTCGTCTAAAAACAGCGCCGACAGCGGCTGAGTCCTTCCGCGCGCTGACGGATGTGAAGCAGCTACGCGCTGGCGAGCCCGCTCCGCGCGTACGCGTTTCGGAATACGCCCCCACCTTGCGACACACCTTACTCCGTCGCATCCCGGCTGGCACTCTGCCGGTGGCTGTCTGGCCTTCCTCTTTGGCGCAATCCCCCGCACGTGGTTGCGTGCAGAGCCTCCTGTTGCACTTATGTTGACTAAACAGGACCCTCCGACACCGCACTGTATTTTCTTTCGATCCTTTATAGCGCAGTTTGGGTCAGTGGGAATCCCGGAGATTTGCAAACTGACCGGTAGGGATATTCCGTGAGCAACCTCTCCCGCAAATAATTCTAAATTTTCCACCGCCTTTCCGGCGCAGTCTTTTTCTTTCTGACTACTGTTTTGTTCGACTTGATTTATGTTGGTGGTACAAGCTGAAATACTGATGTACCTTCCCAACTGTAAATCACGGCTGTCAGCCGGCCAGTGTGGCCGATCGGTTCTAGGCGCTTCAGTCTGGGACTGATGACGTCAGATTTTAAGTCCCATAGTGCTCACAGCCATTTGAACTATCACGGCTGTTAAATCATCGGGACTGTGGCATGTGTGATTGATGTTTCTGCAACCCAACGTCGTGTTGGTGTTGTTCCTGTTGTATGTTGTTGTTGCGGCCACAAGTCCGAAGACTGATTTGAGGAAATTCTGCCCTCTTGTCTAGCCAGTGCAAGCCTTGTATCTACATAGCTACTGCAGCCAATATCCATATGATGCTGCTTACTGTTTTCAGCCTTCGCGCCTCCATTTACAATTGTAATTAACCTCTACCCCCACCCCCCACCCCGCCCCTCACCCCAACTGCTTGATGCTTCAGGGTATGCCTTGTATCGTCTTTTAAGTCAAGTGGAGCCTTAAAACCACTTTGTCCCCAATGCGAGCCGGCCGAAGTGGCCGTGCGGTTAAAGGCGCTGCAGTCTGGAACCGCAGGACCGCTACGGTCGCAGGTTCGAATCCTGCCTCGGGCATGGATGTTTGTGATGTCCTTAGGTTAGTTAGGTTTAACTAGTTCTAAGTTCTAGGGGACTAATGACCTCAGCAGTTGAGTCCCATAGTGCTCAGAGCCATTTGAACCATTTTTTCTCTCCAATGCGATGCAATAACTCTTCATTAGATATTCGAATTACCAATTTAAACTTCAGCATTCTTGTGTAGCATCTCATATCAAAAGCTTCCATTCTATTCCATTTTGTATTGTTTATCGACTGCGTTTCCCTTCTGTAAGAGGCTGCACTCGAAATAAAGAGTTTAAGAGAAGAGATCGCACACTTGGATTGATAGTCAGTGTTTTCAGAATGAGATTTTCACTCTGCAGCGTAGTGTGCGCTGATATGAAACTTCCTGGCAGATTAAAACTGTGTGCCGGACCTACACTCGAACTCGGGACCTTTGCCTTTCGCGGGCAAGTGCTCTACCAACTGAGCTACCCAAGAACGACTCACGCCCCGTCCTCACAGCTTTAATTCCGCCAGTACCTCGTGTCCTACCTTCCAAACTTTACAGAAGCTCTCCTGCGAACCTTGCAGAATTAGCACTCCTGAAAGAAAGGACATTGCGGAGACATGGCTTAGCCACAGCCTAGGCAAAGGTCCCGAGTTCGAGTCTCGGTCTGGCACACATTTTTAATCTGCCAGGAAGTTTCATATCAGCGCACACTCCACTGCAGAGTGAAAATCTCATTCTGGAAACATCCCCCAGGCTGTGGCTAAGCCATGTCTCCGCAATATCCTTTCTTTCAGGAGTGCTAGTTCTACAAGGTTCGCAGGAGAGCTTCTGTAAAATTTGAAAGGTAGGAGACGAGGTACTGGCGGAATTAAAGCTGTGAGGACAGGGCGTGAGTCATGCTTGGGTACCTCAGTTGGCAGAGCACTTGCCGACGAAAGGCGAAGGTCCCGAGTTCGAGTCTCGGTCCGGCACACAGTTTTAATCTGCCAGGATGTTTCAATCAGTGTTTTATACTCTATTTACTTTCGTCCCCGTCGGTTATTTTCTTGCTCAAATAGCAATCTAATGTACTGCTTCTAACATTTCCTAATCCACTTCCTTTAGCATTCTCTGACTTAATCCACTAACTCCGTTAACATTGTTTTGCTTTCATTATTGTTCATGTTATAATCTACTAGCTGAGAAACTGGGGTTGCCCAGGTATATATTTATTCTCATCTTGTACGTTTCAGTCCGATCTCCTCCTTGTCCCTCTCCCTGCCCATATTCTCTTCCCGAGTCCATCGCCACCTCCCACATATCCCTATCCATCTCCACCTTTCTCTCCCTGTCTGTCTCCGCCAACTTCTCTCTCTGTATGTCTCCTCCAGCTTCTCTCTCTGTCAATCTCCTTCTCCCTCCTCTGTCCATATCCTGTCTTCCCTTTCTCTGATCACCTCCTCCTTCCCCTACCTCTCCCTATATCCACTTCCTGCTCTCTCACTCTCTCACTGTCCATCTGCTGCTTCCCCTCTTTCCATCTCCTCCTCGCGCCCTTAATTCCATCTCTTCCTCCTCGCTCTTTCTGTCTATCTGCCCTTGCCACTCACCCTATCCGTCTCCTGTCTCCCTCTTGCTGGTTCTTTCCTCCTCCCTCTCTTTCTATCTATTCCCCTTTCATTTCTCTGTTCATCTCCTTCTCTCCCCTTTCTCTGTACATTTCTCTCCCTCTCTCTCTCTCTCTGTTCATTTCCTCATCGACCCGCATCTGTGTCCATCTCCTTCCCCATCGCAGTCTATCCATCTCCTCCTCCACCTTCTTTCTCCACATTGCTACCCACACTGCAAAGAGGTTAGAGGTTGTTACCCTCACAGCTTTCTTTCCTGATCAGAGTGGTGTCTCCTAAATTTGACTGAAATCGTTCCAGGTGTTTAGGATGAGCCTTTTACCCATGCAATTACTTGCATACGAACATGTCAGATATAATTCACATATATTTAACTTATTTCAAATGTATTTGTACACATATTTCACCTATATTTCTAGCGAACTCCACCCTGCAGTTACATTTTCAAGCAGCTCAATGTTTGTGACGTACCTCCTGAATTATGAGTCTTACAATGAAATCATTCTGCAGGTACATCCAGTGGTATATGTGTGTACTGTCTGCCAAACATGTTATGCGTAGAGCTGGTAGTAAAGAAGTGATAACTGAAAACCTTATGTGCGATGTGGCAGTTTTTTCATGTATCTCAGTTTTTATGACGTCACGTCTCCTGAACAATGTGTCATACAAAATATACTCAGCGGTATACATAGACACTGTCTGTTGTGAGTCGATATATTAGAAAAGAAATAATAAACTCAAACGTTATGCATGATTTAGCAGCTATTCACGCTTCCCAGTATTTGTCACTGTATCTCCTGAAATAAACTGAGATGTCAAGAGTTATCAGATATCTCGTAATGTTATGTCCGAAGTCTTTTTGCCACGCAAAGTACAGCAACTCGACGTGGCGAGGACTCAACAAGCCGCTGGGAGTCCCCTGCACAAATGCTGAGCCATGATGCCTCTATAGCCGCCTACAATTGCGAAAGTCTTACAGATACAGGATTTTGCGCACGATCTGACCTCTCGATTATATCCCATAAATGTTTAATGGAATTCATGTCGGACGGTCTGGGTGGCCAAATCATTCGCTCGAGCTGTCCAGAATGTTCTTCAAACTACACCTGAAGTTATGTAAGAGAGAATATGTGCTTCGATAAGTGCCGAAGAGATAAAGAATACCACTCAAACCATGATAAGGAGATTGCAGCAGTGCATTGATACCAGTGGTCATCGCTTTGAACATCTTCTGTAAATGGACGATCATGCTACCATTTTGACCTTCGTTGAACTTCAAAGGCACATCATTGGATTCGTCTCGACAGCCGCTATCAGAAAATAAGTACCAAACTATAGCATCCCAATTTAAAAAAAAAAAACAATGTTGATCTTCATATCTCTGACGCGACCCCAACTAGCAACAAAAAACCAACGTCATATTATAGCCCCCGTTGCCCCATGCAACATTTGTCCCCACAAACTTTTCAGCTACTATCACACTTTCGGAGTTATTCTTGGTGGCAATAGTTAGTGAGTCACACTGTATAAGTATGTATGTATGTATGTTTCTATGCATGTATAGTGACGGCTCCAGGCAAGACATTTGTAAAATCTGCGTAATATATGCAAAAAACATTTATCTGTGTTATTATATTTCATTTCTGTGTGAACAGTTATCGATTATGTGGATTCTGTGTAAAAGAAATAATCATTTTGTATTTTTATGTATGTATAATATTATGGACATACAGAGAGAGAAGTTGGCGGAGACAGACAGGGAGAGAAAGGTGGAGATGGATAGGGATATGTGGGAGGTGGCGATGGACTCGGGAAGAGAATATGGGCAGGGAGAGGGACAAGGAGGAGATCGGACTGAAACGTACAAGATGAGAATAAATATATACCTGGGCAACCCCAGTTTCTCAGCTAGTAGATTATAACATGAACAATAATGACTAGTGACATGACATTGTTGTTTGGTAACATGAAGGGCATGAACGGCTACAAATGATCCGTAAGTAGCCGAACATAACGATTTTCAGTCAGTGATCGCTTCAGCTGGACCAGAGGCCCAGTCCACTCTACGTAAAGACGGTCGACACCATTATGGAGCCACCCCTAGCTTGCAGAGTGCGTTGTTGGCAACCTGTGTCCATGGCTTTGTGGGGTCTGGGCCACACTCGAACCCTGCCATCAGCTCTTACTCACTAAAATCGGAACTCATCTGATCAGGCCACCGTTCTTGAGTCGCCTAGGATCCAACCAATGTGGTCACGAGCCCAGGAGAGGCACTGCAGGCGATGTCGATGTCAGCCCTCTAACGCCACATTTCGCCGCACTACCCTAACGGATACGTTCTTTGCGCGCCCCACACTGATTTATGCGGTTATTTCATGCAGTGTTGTTTGTTTGTTAGCGCAGACAACTCTTCGCAAACGAGGCTACTGTAGGTCGTTAAGTGAAGGCCGTCGGCCACTGCACTGTCCATGGTGAGAAGTAATGCTTGAAATTTTATATTCTCAGCACAGTCTTGACACTGTGAATCTCGGAGTACTGAACACTCCAACGGTTTTCGAAATGGAATGTCTCATGCGTCTAGCTCCAACTACCAATCCCCCTTCAGAGGCTGTTAGTCCCAACTGTACGGCCATAATCACGTCGGAAACCGTTCCACGTGAATCACCTGAGTACAAATTACAGCTCCACTTTTTTTCCTTCATTTTATTTCAATTCCCCATCGGGGCGGACTGGCAGCAGCATATTCGCTGCCCTTCAGCCGAAAGACATAGAACAAACAATAGAAGACATTAAAAAATATACAAAGGAGAAAACATGGGGAACAGAGATATAAAAAAGGAGGAACATTATGGAAGACAATAGACAAAAAAGGGGCGACTGTAAAATGGAGTTAAAAACCGTAAAAAAGTAGTGCACATAAAAAACCCACACACTGGGACAATTAAAAGACCACAAGGCACAGTATGACCGGAGCATAGAAGTATCGACGGATGGCGTAGCACATAACAAACACTGACAGTAGCACTAAGTACAAGGCCAGAACACAATTAAAATCACACCTCTCGACACTGATATGGCACACTGACGATGATTAAAATGGAGGATCTGCCAGGCGCAAGGAGATGAGGGAGACCGGAAGAAGGGAGGGAGGGGAAACGAGGGGGGGAGATGGGGAGGGGGCGCCCAAGAGAGCCAGGCAGGGAGGGATGTGTTACAGCTCCGCCAATGCACTGCCCTTTTATACCTTGTGTATGCGTTACTGCTGCCCTCTATATGAATGCATATCGCTGTCCCATGACTTTCGTCACGCCAGCGTATGTGCCATAAGTACAATGATGTAATTTTTCCGGTACGTCCAGTGATAAATTGGAGTATGGTCTGCAAAATGTGTAGCCAATACAATTAGTGGAAAATAAGCAATAAATTAAAAATTAATACTCAACGCGGCAGTTCGACTGTATGAACAGCGGAAATGTAGCAGGCGATAAACATTTTTCTGCTCGTCGTTTAGTGGGGGTTATCAGAGAGATAAAGTTTCATAAAGATTTGAAATCACGCATATCGCAATTCACTAAAAACTCGCATTCTGAAATGCTGGATTAATGAACTATGATTATTGCTGCATCGTGGGCTACACTCCCATTTTAGCCCCTACCCCTTTGACAGGCAGGTGGTTCTTGCCCCCACAATGATTCTTTCCAGCCAGCAACTGCTATATGTACTAAGTTTGGTTGTAATTGGTCTAGTGGTTAAGTGGACGTGGAACATACTGTTACGTATCCCGGTACACTTTGATTTTTGTATACAGTTTGATTGAATCTAAAAGAATGTTATTCATTTTCTTGGTAGTAACAAAATCATGGATTGAACTTTTATGATCTTTGCCTATAATACAGTTTATATTGCATAGCACTTTAAGTAAACCAAATGTTGATTATCGTTGCATACACAAAAGATAAAATGCAGTTCTCACTACTGGTTTCTGTAGTTGAAAATTTAACTTTGTACACTCTGACCTATTATGTTGGCATACGCGCACCACTAAAAGATTTCCTGCTGTGAATGTATGATCGTTAATTTGCAAAATTTTGTTCTCATAACTCTGATCTGGCTTTTTAGAAATGAAACACTGTATCATTAGTGTAACTGATTACGAAATAAGACATGTCTTTCTCTACTTTAGTTCAAATGGTTCAAATGGCTCTGAGCACTATGGGACTTAACATCTGTGGTCATCAGTCCCCTAGAACTTAGAACTACTTAAACCTAACTAACCTAAGGACATCACACACATCCATGCCCGAGGCAGGATTCGAACCTGCGACCGTAGCGGTCACGCGGTTCCAGACTGAAGCGCCTTTAACCGCACGGCCACACCGGCCGGCTCTCTACTTTAGTCTCTGAACTGCACTGAAAATTACTCTAATTACAAGCACAGAAGTTACAGTATGCAATGCTTGACAGACATAAAAGCTGCAGTGCATTTTTTAATATTTGAACACTATTGATTGCCACGGCTAACACGAGAGCATAAAACTAAAAATGAAAACGATTTTAATATTATTAGCCGTACCATAATTCAATACAGCAGTGTTTGATCTCACACAAGTAAAGTTTTAACTCCCTGATTTACGTAAATTATTTACGTCACTAATATTACACTAGCAGTTGCCCATGTCCATTTGATAAAATCTGCAATTCTCCTCTGTGGTCTCCGGGAAGCTGAAAGAAATAATTTTAATGTACAATTACCTACCCGCTTAGTTGCGGGAAAACTGCTTTCATTCAATTATAGTTTGCGTGCGCCGCGGCAGCGGCTCCCGCGATCGTGGCGCAGCACTGCTCCACAAAAAATGCTAAATTCGCTGAAAAGGGCTAAAAATGTGGGATGAAATACTGGTCAACCGAGCTACAAATTATAACAAGTACTTTTAACAATTTATTTATACAGAATTAAAATCAGATTCAAAGTACACACCTTTTTTATACATCAGAGCACAATGGCATCTTTCTCTATCAAAAAACAAATGAAAGCGAACTAAGCGTTCGAGAGAGCGTCACAGGCTCTTAACAACATTCACGGCTACGAGAAGACAGAGAGAGTAATGTCTAAGCCTCCACTATTTATAAGCAATTTAATATGCTAATATATATCTTTGTTATATTTTT
The DNA here is from genome assembly GCF_023898315.1 of Schistocerca nitens. Classification (NCBI taxonomy): domain Eukaryota; kingdom Metazoa; phylum Arthropoda; class Insecta; order Orthoptera; family Acrididae; genus Schistocerca; species Schistocerca nitens. The sequence continues at coordinate 96,540,746 of NC_064622.1, forward strand.
AATTATCATTGCCTGCGTCGGTTTCCACACTAGCCGACCACAGACGTTTTTTTTGAAAAATTGACAAACATAATATTATACATACATAAAAATACAAAATGATTATTTCTTTTACACAGAATCCACATAATCGATAACTGTTCACACAGAAATGAAATATAAGAACACAGATAAATGTTTTTTGCATATATTACACAGATTTTACAAATGTCTTGCCTGGAGCCGTCACTATACATGCATAGAAACATACATACATACATACTTATACAGTGTGACTCACTAACTATTGCCACCAAGAATAACTCCGACAGTGTGATAGTAGCTGAAAAGTTTGTGGGGACAAATGTTGCATGGGGCAACGGGGGCTATAATATGACGTTGGTTTTTTGTTGCTGGTTGGGGTCGCGTCAGAGATATGAAGATCAACATTGTTTTTTTTTTAAATTGGGATGCTATAGTTTGGTACTTATTTTCTGATAGCGGCTATCGAGACGAATCCAATGATGTGCCTTTGAAGTTCAACGAAGGTCAAAATGGTAGCATGATCGTCCATTTACAGAAGATGTTCAAAGCGATGACCACTGGTATCAATGCACTGCTGCAATCTCCTTATCATGGTTTGAGTGGTATTCTTTATCTCTTCGGCACTTGTCGAAGCACATATTCTCTCTTACATATCTTCAGGTGTAGTTGGAACGTCTTTATAGACAATGTCTTTTACGAATCCCCACAAGAAAAAAATCCAGAGGCGTCATCTCTGGCGAACGAGCCGGCCACGACACATCTCCTCCGCGTCTAATCCAACGCAACTCATTTCTAGCCGTCAGCGAAAAATATGTCGGACACCCATCGTGTCGATACCACATTCTGTTCCTTGTTCCTAAAGGTATTTCTTCCAATACCAGACCTAATGTTTCTTGCAAGAATGTGGTGTACTTCCTACCATTAAGATTTCCTTCAATGAAATAGGAGCCTACAGTTCTGTCCTCCAGAATACCACACCATACAGTCACCGACCACGGTTTTTGGTGTGCAATTTTCCGCAGCCAACATGGATTTTTAGTTGCCCAATGACGTATGTTATACAAGTTAACATTTCCATGATTCGTGAATGTGTTAATAAATGTGTCATCCCTCTGAATGTGAATCTGCCCATCGGCAGAATTCAATGCGACGCATACAATTCTTAGTGGAGACTGATTTGGTAAGGATGATATTTATGTCGATGCAGAACACGAACAACACTACTCTTGCTCATGCCAGGTTCCCTTGTGATTTGACGCGAACTAACACAAGGATCTCGAAGCACGGTGGCAAGAGTACCAATTTCCGTTTCCTCGTGAGTAACTTTCCTTTGCCGGATATTTTTCCGATTCGTTAATGATACAGTTGTTCTCAATTTATCATGCACTATTTAAATGTACTACGTGTAGGGTGAGTACGTTGAGGATATCTTTCAGCGTATAAGTCTCTAGCTCTCATTGAATTTCGTTGGCATTCTCCATAAATGAGAAGCATATCGACTTGTTCTTCGAAGGATTCGCTTGATTCGACGATACTAGTCTTACCGTTCCTATTAGTGTTGTATTGTGAAACCGTCGAATGGTGTTTACGTCAATGGCACGTTAGATAGATACGCCGTATTCGGTGAATATTTACTATTTGCACGATACACTAGAAACAATTATCAGAACATGCGCTTCGATAAGTGCAGAAGTGATAAGGAATACCACTCAATCCATGATAAGAAGATTGCAACACTGCACTGATACCAAACATCATCACTTAGAACACCTTCTGTAAATGGATGTTCATGCCGCCTTTTTTACCTTGGTTGACCTTCAAAGACCTTACTGTTACACATCATTGAATTCGTCTCGATAGCCACAATCAGAAAATAAGTACCAAACTATAGCATTCCATCTATAAAAACAAAGTTGACCTGCATATCTCTGAAGCGACCCCACCTAGCAACAAAAAACCAACGTCATATTATTGCCCCCGTTGTCCCATGCAACTATTGTCCCACAAACTTTTCAGCTCCTGTCATACTTTCGGAGTTACTCTTGGTGACAATAGTTAGTGACTCACTCCGTATTTTGAAGATACAGGGAGGCGCACGAAATGTGTTACCATTTTGTTTTTAAATATAAACCTTATTGTCAATACAATCAGAAAGGAACATATACTACAATGAAGAGCCGTCCATGGAGATTTGTTATAACTCAGCACATGCTCAATATGTCCACCATTTCGTTTCCTTACTTCCTTCAAACGAACACTGAAGTTAGTGATTACCCTACGGCACATGTCTTCCGTAATTTCACTGCAAGCTTGAAGAATAAGTCTTCTGAGCTCCATTAAATTACGTGGGCGTTTCGGGAAAATTTTTTCCTTTAGGTACCTCCAAAGAAAAAAGTCACATGGATTGAGGTCTGGACTATTGGGGGGCCAATTTTTTCCGTCATCGAAGCGACCTGGAAACCTGAGTGAAATGATCCACATGTCGAAATGCTCGTGTAAAAACTCCAACACAGTGTTTGCAGTATGTGGCCTTGCTCCATCTTGCATGAACCACTGCGTGTTGAAGGGCAAGGCAGTAGCAAGAAGCTGTGGAATGAAGCTTATTGCGAAGTATGCTCAAATAACGCTCGCTGTTCATAGTTTCTTCAAAGAAAAAGGGTCCAATAAGTCCGTGACTGGAAATTGCTGCCCACGCTGTAATCCTCGGAGCATAATGTCGTCATTCGTGAAGCACTTGTAGGTTTTCAGTGGCCCCAAAGCGTACATTTTGTTTGTTAACCACACCGTCTAAATGAAAATACGCCCCGTCTGAAAACCAAACGTTGCTGAGAGTTTGTTCCCTAACCTCCGCCCACTGAGCAAACAGTAATGTCTGCTGCTTGTGTTCTTCAGTGAGCTTCTGTTCACAGGTCATCTTGTATGGGTACATATGGAGGTTACTTTTAAGAATGCGTTGAACGGAGCGTCTGGATATTCCCAGTTGCACTACTGCCTTTCTACACGATTTCCCGGGACTTCACTGTACAGTAACTCGTATCGTTTCAATACTCTCCGGCGAACAAACAGGCTTAGACCGAGGTCGCTTCGCTTCCAATATTGTTCATTCCTGTACAAATTTATCTTACAACCTGTGGCTGGACTTCTTGCAAGGGACCCATCGTGTGTTAAACTGTTGTCGAAAACGCCTCTGAGTCTCAACAAGGCTTTTCGTTTCATGAAAAAGTAACACAACTGCCGATCGTTGCTGTGTCGTCAGTCTTCCATTGGCAGCCATTGCTGCTTATTAGTCTCCTAGCGGCAGTATCGTGAATTACACGTCATTTCGTAACTCATTTGTTTTTCCAAGCTCTGCTGGTACTGCTGTAGAAATCCCAGCGGGATATCTAACGTGCGTCGTAAATTGTGAAAGAAACAATTGGTAACACATTTCGTGCGCCACCCTGTACTATCCATTTGATTCAATAAATGTTACAAGTATTTTGCCCTCATTGACAGAAATTAATATTAAAATTCTCTACTTCAAAATTTATCGTAAGTTCATTTTATTGCTTGCTCGGTGTAGAGACTGGATTAAACGGGGGATATGATGCAGTTCTGTGGATGAACGTGGCAGCTAAAGGAAATGTGGTGTTAGCATAACGCACATTTCTCTTGAATGCGTCAAATGAGATGTGTCTTTTCTTGTAGACGGATAACCATCAGAAGCGTCACGTTCTCATTCAGTGAGGCTTTACGGACCACTGTGGGACTCGACTTAGTACACTGTGGCACAGAATGATGAGCACAGCAAGTGGTCACCTCCACGACGTTGCTGAGATGAGCATCCGGTAACTCGCTACGACTAGAAGCACTCCCTTCTCACTTGGACACTGCGGCAATAGCACTCGTAACCATCCATGTACGGAGGGTTGTCTTTCCTTCTCTAACTGTAATGTTTGTGTGCTGTGGGGGATCTGCACCCATGATCCCCTACACATTTGTTCCGTTCGCTTCTTCTGTAAGAAGGATAGGCTACGGCATAACTCTAATGAGACATCAGCAGTAGCCTTCTTGTAGAATTGATCTTACACTGTGCAACACAGCATGTGGGGTTCATATGGTATTATATGACGTATCGAGTTACTGGGTCATTTACCTGCTTAAGTTCTGAGATGTAATCTTCGAATCATTCGAGCACAACAAGGCTCTGCAGACCCACAGCATTCCTAGACTATACGCTATATTTTAAATTTGGAGGACAACTTTTACTGGTTTCATAATTCACATACTCCTTCTTACTTTGCTGCTGGCAAGTCTTCCGGGTTTTAGTGCCGTGGTCTGTGAAACTTTTTCTTTTCCACGTTTCGTCCGAAGCTGCGCTGGACCGACTATTGGCAAGGCTCAGCGGAACTAGGAGCACATCTGAACGTGTCAAACGCAACTTTGGACAAAAGACTAGAAAGGAAAAAGGTTCTTGGATCACGAATCACGACCTTACAATCGGGAAGATTCACCAGCAGCTAAGAGAACCGATCGTGAAAGCCTTCATTTCTATCCTAAGCCTTTCAATAAAACAATTAAAATAGGTACAATAAATACATTGACGAGAAGAAAAATTAGGATCTGAAGCTGGATGAGATTTTGATAATGAATGTTGGTTATGTACGTGGCCATGAAGCCTACAGGGATGATTGTGTTTGGTGTTCTTGGAAACATTTTCAAGGTAATACATGATTATGTTCAAAAAAGGGATCTGAACATTGATATTAATGTTGCGAAATGTCAGGAACCGTATGTCTATTGTACGAGACCGGTCAGACTGCAGTTGCGCAGTGGATTGGTGGGTTAGAGTCTCTGTACCTAATGGAAGCGGTAAGCTAGGCTATAGTTGCAAGAATGCATAGAATGATTTCGTGGTGTGTGACGAGAGGGTGCCTGAAATTATCCTGAGAAATGACGTGGAATGAGTGCAGTTGTGAGAGAGATGAGGCATGATGGCAGAGACGTGGCAGCCGAGCAGAGCTGACAACGGTAAGAGAATTGGTTTTGTGGGAGAAGTAAGACTCGTCAAGAAATTCCAGTTGTGTGAGGTGATGTGCGAACGTTATGAGCTGGTGCAGGATCAGGTTAGTGAGGATGACTGGATACGGAAAATGAGGCATTCTGGGACTGGTAAGGGGTGGGTCAACTTACGAGTGCAGAAATCCCGCTACATCTGCGCAGTTGAGAACTAAAAGTATGAGGGTCTTGTAGGTATGAATACCCATAGAGGCAGCGTTACTTTTTATGTTCAAGTTTCAAAGAAATGTATTTCTGTCTACTCCTGTGTTAATGGCCTACAGCTTCCGTCGACAGAACTGCATGGCCCAGGCGCATTGATGTGACCACTGCCTGTGTTCGACGTTAGCGTGCAATAATCACTCATATGTGCCAGGTGGCAGCACTCGCTGTTGAGGGTATATAAGGCGCGTCGGGGAAGGGTGGGGGTTGGGGGGGGGGGCGGGTGAGGGACGCGGAAAACAGTGCAGTCGTTGTCGTAATGCGGAAAAGGAGCGATTTATCTGACGTCCGAAAGGACATGATCAGTGGCTTTCGGGCCACGGGTGGAAGCATTTGCGAGGTGCCGGGGCTAGCAGTGTATTTATCACTAAATTCTACTAGAATCCACATATGTAAATCTTGCTCTAAGCCCCCCCTATTCTAACTCCGACTTTTGCTGTTGCACAAGGATAAAAAAAATGCGCGAACTGACTCTAATCAACCCTGCCAGTGGAGTAGAAGAGAGTTTGGCACCTGCAATAATTTAATTTGATAAATAAGTTAAATAAACAAAGGTTTCATTAGCATAGTGAGGAATGATAGGGTTGCTCTATCGATTAACAGAATGAAAGTTCTGTCCAAAATAACAATATGATTTATTAAGACTAAACACAGAATAGTAAAAGAAACACAGGAAATATTTATAATACATCAAATTGGCACAAATTGGAGATTCATACAAACACTGTAAAGGTGAAGTTGTCCCTAAACTAGATCGTGAGGTTTAAGACGAGGTGGTATGTGGAGCCAATTCCTTGCCACTCAAATCTCAAGAGAGACACACAGCTAACCCAACAGTAATTGCTGCTACTCAAGACAGAACAAAGTTAGAAAAAGACGAACAGGCGCGCTCTGCTGAGCTCTGATTATCACCTAGGAAAATCCCTGTCTGCCGGTGCTGCGGACATACATTACCAAACTGTCTTCTTGACTGCCAGAACACGATCTGGCGTACCGCAGGCGAGGGCTGGTTGCTTCGACGTCCTCGACCGAAAGGCGACTGCCGACTATCCAGAGCACCCGTACAGGCCGAACACACAACATTCCCGCCCCCACGACAGTGGCCGTGGTTAAACGTTCCAATCAGCCACTCGAAAACCAGCGGAAATTCCACTCCATTGCCGGAGCACTACCATTCCACCAATGGAGATTCTTGGCGCCAATTTCTGTGCTGATTTTGCTACGTCACGGCGCTATGCCCTGAGCAAACCAATCACCGTTACTATTTTGCAGAAAGTGCGGGAATTTTCCCGCCACAACTGCCTGGGTACACAAGTCATTCCCACGCCTCGCTGGTAGCCCGCCAGAAAGTGTTTTCGCTAAGTTTCTCCGAAGTAACGGAACCTCTAGCCCAGCCGCTACTTCACACCCCAGCGGGCGTGTCTCTTGACAATGTCGGCGTCTGCAAAGCATTCACTCGACTGCCTCACACACGTCGGCTTAACCCGCCTGTCACCGGACCACCCGGGTGACGAGAGACGCTGCGTGGGAAGTCCGCGTGTGAAGGAATAGCAACTTCCCACCGCATGCAATTAGAGAGGAGAATCGTAAGATAGAAATATGAGAGGGGGCTCATGCCACCTCTCACATTTACGAATCGACTACGTTCGTAAACTGTTTGCGTGCCGCCGTCGTTAAAGTGGACCATGCGTGGCGTAATGGCGTCATCCAAAACTGATGCCGAGCCAACAGCAGCTCAGCAGTACACCATGCATGGCATAATGGCGCCATCCAAAACTGGCGCCGAGCCAACTGTACTTCACCACGGGCCATAGCTGACAGAAGTGAACGATGTGTGCGGGCGAATAGATGACCGACAGTCCAGATGATTCAAGGGGCTATGAACAGTTTCTCCTCAACGACCGTTTAGCAAACGTTGCTGCATATGGGCCTCCATTCTGACTGCTTTTCATGGCGACGAAAGCTGGAATTTGCACTCGAATACCGTAACTGGACGTCCACTGATTGGCGACAGGTGGCCTTTTCGGATGAATCACGTTTCATGCTCCAGCAGTCGTTGTATAGGTGTGAAAGCAAATACCTTGCAACCAAGAGGGAGCGTTATGGTCTAGGTAATGTTTCTGCGGAATTCCCTGGGCGATCTCAGAAATTACAGTGGATCAACAGAAGCATACCTCTATCCGTGTGGCCCATTTTCACCCCTACACGCAGTTTGCTTCTCCTCGGCACGACAGCATCCACAAGCAAGGCAGTGTAACGTGTCACGTAGCCCGCAGTGTATGTGCATGGTTTGAAGAGCAACAGGATGAGTTTACCGAACTCCCCTGGCGCCGAACTCATCCAATCTAAACCCAATCGAGAATCTGTAAGAACATCTCGATCTGGCTGTTCGCGCCATGACGCTGGACCGAGAAATCTTGCGCAACTTGCCCCAGCACTGGAGTCGGCATGGCTCGACATGACTTCCCTGCGCATCTCGCAGCAGTCCATATTGCAAAAGGTGGTTATACGGACTTTTGACAGGTAGTTGCATTCATGTGACTTCACAGTTTATTTCACTGGTGAAAATGCATGAGGTGAGGTGTCGCACTATACGCCGTCCTCTCGTATGTGCAAGGACGTTTATTTTTGCGATTTATCAATGGGAAGCACTCGAATTATGGCAAGGTCTGATGGTGACTGGATATGCTGTTTAGTGATGACCTTGCATGGATGAGAGAATGTTTGGGTGGCAACTGTTACATTAACTTTCTGACAACTTTCTAAAAAGGTTTCTAAGTATAATATACGTTATCAATATTATTAAGCTGAGCGGTCAGCATGCTCTAGTGTCATGCAAGAACCTTGGTTCAATTTCCATTACTGCCAGGGACTTTTTCTTGGTGGTAGGACTAAAACGAGGTACACTCAGCATATTAGTGGGTAGATGTAGAGGGCACCATATTAAAACTCTGCGAGAACTTTCCAAATGATTTATTGTTTCCAACTACAGCGGCATTATTCCTCCTGGTCTGCATCACAGGGCCCCGCAATGCTGAGGAAGCACCCCAGCTGCCCATGCAACACAATGTGCGTTATGCCGGCCTTGGACAGCCGCGGAATTGTGATGGCCTCAAGATATGTCGACAGTTGGCTCAGCGGTCTGTCTCCCTGCCTACTCAGCACTGCTCGGTGTGATCCGCAGGTGGCCATCTGCTGCTTCTTCTCGCCGGCGTGGCTGAGATTGCGCAGACGACGAGTGCCCGTGATCTGGCGTCCGAATCTGCGGCCCTCGCCTCGGGATGCCTCCGGCATGTGTTGGAAGCCAGGACGACTGCCTGTGGTAGCAAGCCGTGGAGTGAGCCGCCACTGGCTGGCTGGCTACAGACCCCGTGTCAGCCTCAGGAGGTCAAACAAATGACCCGCTGTGGACTGGAACACTGGCGCCCCATCTGCTGCTGCGTGTAGCTGGTGGTGTGACACACCCCTCATTAACTGCATTACAGCATTGTAATACCAATTGAAGAGTAACTAAAATGGGAATTAGCTGCTCCAAGACCTGGAAAGCCAACAACAAACAGGTTAGCGGTCTGCTGACCCTGTACTGTTCCATACTGTATCCAAATCACACCATATGGCAGGGGATGACATGGAGGCCGGTCGTCACCATGCAGTCCTCTAGGCCTGATTGTGGAGTTGAGGATATAGTGTTATTAAACTGCCACAGAGAGCAGCTTAAACTGGTAACTGTAAAAGTCTCACTCTACCGTGGCGGTTGGATGAAGGAGTGAAGAGACTGTCAACACTTTTAACAATTTTTGTAACTGTAACTTGCTTACCAGTCTCATGGCTGGGTGTCATATTAGTTACAGGGAGTCACTGAAACGACTGTCACGGTAATGGTTGTATTGTACTGTATCACAAGTATTAAATATTACGAAGTTTCTATGTAAACTGTGTTGTAGCTCCCATCTAAAGCATTTAGTTGAGGCCACTTTTCTGGCGATGTGTCGATATGAGAGCCGCAGAGAATAGCCATTAGAAGGCAAACAGCTGCACAACATTTAGTGAGTAGTGTACGTTATTTGACACGTACGGTTCATGATATACAGGGTGTATCAAAAAGAATCATCCGATCTAAAAAAAAGTCATAACTATTATGTTATTTGAGGTATGTGTGTAAACAATCTACTGTTGGAAAGAGCAAACTCTCGAGTTTTACATGGCTCTCGTTAGTAGCAACAGTGTGCGCCCACTTCAGTTCTACTAAAAATGGTGTCGGGACAATAGAAAGCGATTTGCGTTCAACATTTTGCACAGTGGGGGTCAGTAAAAACTGTTCAGCGTGACTTTCGCACTAGGTATGGTGTGGATCCTCCTGCAGCACAGAGCATTAGAAGATGGCATGAACAATTACGACAAACGGGTTGTTCATGTAAAGGCAAATCGCCGGGCCGTCCCCGAGTGTCTGACACAGACGTCGAACGCAGTCGCCATAATTCCACTAGGAGTGCGCAGAAATCCGTTCGCCCTGCAGCTTAACATGCCTCCGATGTCCGTCTGGCGTGTGTTGCGTCGACGTTTACACATGAAACCATACAAAATTCAGCTACTACAAGCTCCTCGCGAAGGTGACAAACAACGTGTGGAGTTCCGTAATTTCGTTCATGGCACGATGGAGGATGACAGTTTTCTTCCACGTTTAGTGTTTAGAGACGTGGCAACATTCCATTTCAATGGAAAGGTTACGAGGTGCCGGGGTGGAGAAGAGTTTGTACCTCTTTCATTCAGACGAATTTTGCATGAGAACGAGACATGCACTCGACCCCCTCCTTATCTACCAGCTAATTAATTATGAGCACAACGGTAATGGAAGCAAATGATGGTGGACCGTGCTAGTTAGTAAAATAAGGAGTGCACACTCACAATAATTTAATAAAAATCGTAATCTACTCAAAAAAAGAGAACTTGATCCTAATAACCAACAGGAAATGGGATTCTGCCTATATCTACAAAATGATATGCGGATTAAATATCACAATGAGATTTATTATATATCAGAACATAAATGCACATGATTGTCGACACACACAGTAGGTTAAAGCATAGGGTATACTTAAATATTATACCGGCCGCGGTGGCCGTGCGGTTCTAGGCGCTGCAGTCTGGAACCGCGGGACTGCTACGGTCGCAGGTTCGAATCCTGCCTCGGGCATGGATGTGTGTGATGTCCATAGGTTAGTTAGGTTTAAGTAGTTCTAAGTTCTAGGGGACTGATGACCTAAGATGTTAAGTCGCATAGTGCTCAGAGCCATTTGAACTTAAGTATTATGAGAATAAGAGTTGGCTTGAGAACAAAGGGCTCCTAATCTCTGTGATGCAATAGATTGACAATAATGACTGGAGGTCCTAATGAATCAAATATTAATCTCCCAACTATACAGCAGTATTGCAATTAGTATTGAGAGCTCAAATGGGATCACCTGGAGAAAGAAGCAAGGTGGACTTGTAGCAAAGCGAGCACGCATGCTGGTGAGGGATTCAGTATAAATTTGATAAGGTCCTATAATGTGGGAGCCGCAAAATACTGTACCAGTACTGAAATCTGCAGCACGTCGTCGGTAGACAGTGTCCTGATGATGTAGGCGCCGACTTCTGCCGTGCTGCAACTCCGCGTCAACTCCTGGCGGCGAAGGCTGTCCGAGATTTCTAAATTCTTCCGAAAACGAGCGACCAAGTCGCAAGACCGTCCGACTCCGAGGAAGATCAGATCCCGAATACCCTGCCCGCAAAACCAAGAGCGAAACCAACATTGTTCTACTCCCTACTCTCCTCGAAAAACTGCGAATCAGCATTCAGTTCTGATTCCAGAATTCCCCCACACTGTCTCAGAACATCATTCACGCCAATAGCGACCGTTCCCTCCAATTTCGAGCAGGGCTTTATGACATCAACTAGCCTCGGTTTAAGTTGACCAATCATGCCTCTGCTATTCAGCTGAGGGCACTGAACTTGCCGTTTGACCGGCTACGAAAACAACCTGCCTAGACCATCGACCATGCGGCGCCAGACAGTCGCACCCAGCAGGGCACAGTCCACAAGTATTCTCAGAATCAAGAGGACAATGCAGTCAGTCGGTGCCAGGAATCTTCGTTCCGCACGCGCCGGAACGGTAAACACATAAACTGCGGCGACACTCTGACGTCTCGCAGGTCGTTGCACCCTGCATACAATAGGCGAAACTCGACCGACGTCAGTCGTTCCTCCAGGCGCTTAAGCCTATTGTACGAACCCGTCAGATTTCAGGGAATTGCAGCCCTGAAACAGAAACGCAGTGTGCCGCGTCCTCCGATGCTCGCCTAGCACAGGGCACCCAGGAAAGTAAAACAACATGTTTAGGAATCAAGTGAAAAGTATTTTTTGAGCTCTCAGTACAAATACTCTCGTTACAATAACCTTATTCGGTCTGTTACTACTGTGCAATGACATAGAACATTAATAAAATTGATGAAAATGAGAGGCGACATGATGCTCGCTGCAGTCTGGGAACAACATGAATACTGCAGTAACGTATTCCCTGTATCCCTTAGAGGGCATATTGAACAACTGTGGAAAAATTAAAAAAAAACTTTTTGAGTTTCTCGTTCATCAATAAACAAAATTCATTGCATTTTTATTAGTTTCAGAAATTAGACTTGCCAAATGGGATTATTCTTTTTGATACACCCTGTGCATTGGCAAACGTTGTCAGTAACGATAATTCATTGCATGATAAGCAAATTTAGAATAGAAATGCAGGTGCGTGTACGCCATCCAGTGAAGCAATAGAGCGCCTATGGTCGATTGCTTCAACTCGAGAGCACGACCGTGCGCAACCCGGTGTTTACGGGTAAGACTATGTAGGGGTGAGCAAACTGGTGACGCATGGCCAGTCAGGCAGCCTGGCTGTAGCCTACGAGGTCTGACTCTGGCAGCGTACCCGTGGGGCGGGGTTGCTGACGCTCGTGCAGAACGTGTACAATAAGACTACCTGGCGGCTAGCCTAAGGCCGGTATTACACTATCAAATTTCTTTGTCAAAGGTTTGATCAAAGATGTGATCAAATATTCGCCAAATATATTTGACAAAGATCTTTGGCGTGGCGCTAAAAAGGGGTATTACACCGTCATCATATTTTTCGTCAAAGTTCAAGAAGGCTGACAGCAACTTGTTGTTAATCGCAGGAGTTCCATGTACCACAATTGCACTGTGTGCACATGCGGAAGAGAAGCGGGGGAAAAAAAGGAAACGTACCTGGGCGCGTACTGAAGAAAGGAAGGACCGTGTTGTCTGCTTCAGTGACTGGACCGGACGCGGAGGTGGACGGCGAAACTCCGATGCGTTGAACTTGTGTCTGGGCTCCACGCTGCCCTCCCTGAATCGTTGTGCGGATATGTCTGGTGAGCTTCCGATTTGGTCTGTCGGATGCGAGTGAGCCGAGCATCGGCAGTAGCCACAGCAGTAGTCGTCATTTCCTGTACCAGTACTGTGACTGGTTCGGTAGTTTTCTGGTTGTCTGTTCGAAGTTGACGTCCTGTTCCATATCAGACGTTATATTATTGATCGGTCGCAGGTTCGAATCCTGCCTCGGGCATGGATGTTTGTGATGTCCTTAGGTTAGTTAGGTTTAACTAGTTCTAAGTTCTAGGGGACTAATGACCTCAGCAGTTGAGTCCCATAGTGCTCAGAGCCATTTGAACCATTTTATATTATTGATCCCACATTGTCTGTAGGCAAGTTCAAATGGTTCAAATGGCTCTGAGCACTATGGGACTTAACATCTGTGGTCATCAGTCCTCTAGAACTTAGAACTACTTAAACCTAACTAACCTAAGGACATCACACACATCCATGCACGAGGCAGGATTCGAACCTGCGACCGTAGTGGTCACGCGGTTCCAAACTGAAGCGCCTAGAACCGCACGGCCACACTGGCCGGCCCTCTAGGCAGGAAAGTTGCGTGTGCACTCCTACATGTCTATTAAATTTGTTTCTTTACTTAATGCTCCAGTCTGAGTGTTACTGGCTAAGTTCGGTCTCAACTTCCTAGTTGACTGCCGTAAAGCCGTCGGTACACGGACCGTGCTGTCGAACGTTAACATTGAGCGTGCCAAGTTCAACGTGCTGCTGAACGCTCAGGAACGATGCGAATTCTGCATAGGGTACGTGGGCCCCAACGTGGTATACGCGATCGCAACGCACTCCAGCGGCAGTTGAGGGATGTTTCTAGTTCGTAAATCACACTGTTTACTCAACGGGCGCGCATAAAATACCCACGTTAGCTCTATTAAAACGCATATTTCCTACATCGTCCACGAAAAGGAAAGTACCATATCCAGTCAATAAGGACACAGGCTTATAAAAGTTCCATTACAAACAGTGCGGTACAAATTTAGAATACTTCTCCGCATAAGATAAACATTATTTCATCATTCCCACATTTTAGTAAAACCCCAAGGTCAGTCTTACTTGATCACTGTTCCTACCCTGTAGCAGAATCTTTGCAACATGTGAACTCCGTAGCGAAAAGACAAAGGAGCAAAATATATTTATACAAGTAGCACAAGCTGTCCTATAGATTAAGCCAATCGAACAAAGTCACCACTCAAAAATAGGTGAACTATATTTACATTACATCAAATATTATAGTATATACTTATATTAAACTAATAATAAAGTATCAGAAGCTAATAAAAATGTGAATATTAGGAAAAAAAATTTAGAAGCGTCAAGACGCGAACCACTGCCCCAAACACTGTGTTCTTCATGAGACAGTAACGCTCCTCATGTGGTTAAACCAACTACACACGCATTACTTATAATCACACTATCTTACCCCATGCTGAAAACATTAATCGTAGATATGTTACTAATTGAAATTTAATTATAAGAAATTGTACCCAGAACACTGCGATTTTGGTGGATCTTCAGTGTGTCGCTGCCTTCAAATACCCTACTTCCATAATACGCAAGTTACAATAATTCTTTTGCCACGAATATGATGTTTCTCATTATTTTATTGGAACCAATCACATAGTTGACAACGAGTTTTCCAGTGATTCTCAATTTGCTGGTGCTCAGAAACGGCATATATAAATTGTAAGAGGTATGCGATGTATGCGCTGCCTGCAACAGGCAAGACTTAGGAGAGTCTCTGACCAGAGAGCAGTATGTAGTTAGTTGTTGCTTGTCGCTAGTCGGCAGTAGTCGACTGTAGTCTGCGTGAGTCGACTGTAGGCGGCAGAATTCGATGGTAGTCGGCGCGTGTCTGCGCTTGTGTGCAGTCTGCTCTGGTCGGGACTCTGGAGGATGAGTATTATTGTAGAAGGTAAAGAAGCAGCCTTGCGCATATCTGGTAATGTATGTCAACTGTCATTTAATTTCTTTTAAAAAATGCCCCAATAATAATTTTTATAATATAAAGTAATTTTTTTTAAAAAAAAGCATTCATTTCAATTTAAAGATTTTATTCAATGGATTATCTTTCCTTTCATGAATCACAAAGCATAGGGCAGCATTGCACGGAGCTGTGCCGAAAATTTTTTATGTAAGAGCAGATATATTTGCAGTTTTTGTTGAGGTAAGAATTTTTGCTTTTTTTATTCAGAATACAGGGCCGTGGCGCAGCGCTGCTGTCGTCATAAAATTTACCAAGTTACTGAATTTTTTTATTATTTTGGTGTTTAGAAATTTTTCTGTTTCGAACTTAACATTAGATGAGAAAAGAATTTTGTCAGTACATTAAATGTGAATGCATTTCTGCACGGAGACTATAAATGGGAACCAATTTTGTTCAGAAGTAACAATATTTAAAAATTCATTTTTATAATTATTTCCATGGGGAGTTTACACATGGTTCATATTTTTTTAAAAAATTTCTGTGGGGAGGTTACACTTGGCGACATCCGGCCAGGATCGTATTTCTTTGTGAATCTTCTGATAAGTAGTCATATATCTGCTCTTATTAACTTAAATGTAGTTTGCATCTGGCGCAACGCATTTACTAATCTGTCACTCTTTCTTTCACAGAGCATCGGTAATTTGTTGCTCTTTGTTGTAATTGTGTTTGTTGCATTTTGCATTGTTCTTGTTTCATTTGTGCTTAATTTTGATTTGTGAAAAATGCCGCGAAAAACTGTTAACAGTACATCGCGATGTGCAATGAGTGAAATAGCCGACTCGAATAATTTGACCGATAATATTTGCGACACTCAGTGTAATGATGACAATCCTCCATTTACAGACAATCAGTGCGTACCGACCGCTGGTAATGATTTTGATCCTAATGATGAACAAATAAATTCAATTGTGTCCTCTGTTAATTTAACGACAATTCATGATGCGGGGCGTTCTGTTACAATGAACGCTGCCCAGTTTAACACACCCGATTTGTAAAATTTGAATTGTGAACAGATAAATTTTTCTAACGAAAATGAACAGTGTACTCAAAGTACGACAGATTTATTTGATTCCGATTTAGTGACCAACAGTGCACATTCGATTGGCAAACCTTTTCAAGAATTACAGAATGACCAAATGGTTACAGAAAACGTGACAATTGCAGTTATGCCATCAAACAGCACAGAGAATAGAGTAGGTAATATTGGCTTGGATCAAATTATGGCAGTATTGCTACAACAGAGTGAAAATTTCAAACAACTTAGTGAAAGTCTTAAACAGTCGAATGATAAGAATGACAACAATCACAAACAACTTAATGAAAAACTAGACAACAATTACAAACAGTTGAATGAAAAACATGACAACCTTGATGAAAAAATAGACAACAATTCCAAACAGTTGAATGAAAAATTAGATAACAATTCCAAACAGCTTAGTGAACAGATTACAGCCGTTGCCGCGCAATGTCATGATTCTAAAGAACAATTACGTGAGGAAATTAAGGCTTGTGCTAGGAAAAGTAGTGAAGAAATTAGATCTGTTGCTCAAGAATTAAGGAATACGCAAACAGTTACAACAGAATCACTTAGAGACGAAATTAGTGCAGTCGCTAAACAATGCTCTGAAAACGCAACACAGTTACGCAACGAGTTTAAATTAATGTCAGCAGAACTTTCGCTCACACTGGATGCAAAAGTAGACGCGAAATTTGACCAACAGAACAGTCAAATTGACGAACGTTTTAATCACCACCTACAAAACAGTGAAACGCGTTACCGTAAATTTATACAGGAACAGAATAAAGTAAAGCGACAAGTGATGGAAACAATTACCGCACAGAGACAGGAAGATAAGCGTAAATTGTTTACGAAGGCGAAAACATACGTAGATAACAATATTGCTACAGTATCAGACGAAATTAATACTATCAAACAGTTGAACACCGAATTGCGTGATGAAATTTCCGATCTTAAATCAAAAACAGATACACACACAGTAGACTTTCAGACAGTGACCGACAGACTCGAACAATTAGAACTAATACAGGATTCCGATGTCATCAAAGCAGACGTTAAAAAATTGAACGAAACCACACGTAAAATACAAAAACAAATTAATGCTTGTGACACTAAAAACGATGATCAGGTAAAAATACTGACTGAAAAATATTATGAATTGGCCAGCCGTATTGATGTTATTGAAAGTAATAATGACAGCAAATCAGACGATACTACACCAATTTCGTTTAATCAAACACCTGAATTCCAAAATTTACAGCAGACGATCAGTGAAATAGATTCGTCCAATAATACATTACGTAGAAAATTGTCAACTTTACAGCAAGAAGTGACAGAGATGAAAAATGTTTCAGTCAATAACACGTCACAGCATACGGCACATTCCAAACATTTGCCACACTCACACAGCCAGTACAATTTAGGTAATTTACAGAGAGTACGTGACTTAGATTCCGAACAATCACAGACAAATAGATTCTCATACAATCCTGAACCTGTTCAGACGTACAGAGAGGATAATTTTGTTTACAAACATTTTTTATCAGTGAGAAAATTTAAAGTATTTAAAAATGACAAAACACAGATTCACCCATTGGATTGGATACAACAATTTAGCTTTGCTTTTCCAGCGGCTTGGCCCGCAACACATAAACTTGAATTTATTTGCAGTTTTTTGGAAGGCGAACCAGCAACTCGTATGAGACCGATCGCGAGACAATGCTATTCGGTAGAAGAATTTCAGAATGCTTTTCTGTCAGCGTATTGGTCGAAGACGACACAGCGCGGAATTAAGGATCAATTAATTAGTTTACCGAATTATGAGAACTCAAATTTTTCCACTGTCACGCAATTTTTTGAACACATGGTCCAACAAAACCAGTATTTAAGTGAACCATACAGTGAATCTGCACTTATTCAATTATGTATTTCTAAATTACCACGATCATTAAGAGTGTCACTTTTAACGGGTCAGCAGAAAGAAAATATTTCGGCATTCAGAGATCTGTTACAGCTTTTGGAAGTGCAGCAATCGGATTATTCCTTTATAATCAAAAATTTTTCATATAATAGCCAAGGTCAACAAACATACAGCAATTACGATCAGCCACGCAATTTCAATAGCAAAGGTAATAGACGCTTCAGGAACGACAACCACCAGAACTTTAATAACAGACAAAATTTTAATTATCAGTATCGCCAAAATTATCAGCAACAGGAACCACATTTTGGTAACAATAGAGGTTTTTCTCCGCAACAGCATGAAAGCCAACCGGTTAGCATACCTAACCAACAATGTAATGTACAAGGTCAACCAAGCTTTAATGTTTCGCCGCCTACACGTATAGCGTCAGCTCCAACAATTAGTAATGCACAGCAACAAGGAAATAACTACGTACAGAAAACACACTATTTCAATTCCTATCGCAGTGCACCGTATAGAAATGACTATCATGACAGACGTAAAAATAATGAGCACAATTTTCAGCGTACATTTAATAACAGTCGGTCTTACGAACAGCGAAATCATGCGCAACAACATATTATCATGAATGAACCAGACAGTAGGTATCATCCCGAACGTAATACGTCAGGAAAAAATAACAGAACAGTACAAATAGTTGAAATGCCACAGCATCCTCCCGAAAATAATAGCACATCAGATAGAATTTGACTAAATACAGTACAGGTTGCATCTTCCAGCAACGTAAGCGATATTTTTGATACAGAGAATCTTTTTCACGAAAATGTTATTACTTTTGACGACATCCGAGACACTCTTTTGCAGAAAAGACCAGTTATTCAAAAAACCATTTCACACCCTGTCATCGAAGTAAAAATTGGATCATCCAAATTTTCAGCAGTAATCGATTCTGGATCACCTATGTCAGTTATAAATGAACAAACTTTCAACGAATGTAACAAAGAGAATACATATCCTACGTCACCATTAGGCAAAACTAAAGTAAAAGGAGCAGTATCTGGTAAAGGAGTAGATGTAAAATTACAGACACATTTATCATTTTGTATTGCAGGTCATACATTTCACTCAAATTTTTGGATTGTTCCCTTATTAACGACAGACGTTATTTTAGGTACGAATTTTCTGGTACAACACGACGCAATTATTGACTTTCAAAACTCCTATTTAATGTTAAAGGATGAAAATGTACAACTGGCTTTAGAATTTCAGCACTCTTTATCTGCAGAAGAACAAACAAATAATCGTACAGAGGTCATTTCCGCATCACGTAACATAGACTGTCATTCCACATTGTTCACAAATACGTACGTACACAACTATAATATTCCAGACGAAGCCGACTTTGACGTTATACAGATGATTTCTGATAAAGTTAAACAGAGCAGTGCAAATACAGACGACGAACGCACGCAACTACGCAAAATTCTTTTACAGCAAGCTCCAGTTTTTGACAACGTTCCTGGTACTATGTCCGGTTTTATGTATGAATTTCAAGTTAAACAGCACGACACATTTAAAGCCAAACATTATCCCATTCCGTATATTCACAGAGAACAAGTTAAGAAACAATTGCAAGCTGTACTTGACCAAGGAATTATTGAACCCGCAGTTAGTCCATACATAAACCCGCTCCATATTGTTAAGAAACAGGATGGTTCACTTCGCCTCGTACTTGATTCGTGTCACATCAACGACATTATTAGTAATGAAACGGATCGCCCACAGACACTAGAAGAACTTCTACAGAAATTTCATGGTACTGCTATTTATTCCACATTAGATTTGAAATCGGGATTTTGGCAAATTCAACTCCATCCGGACTGCAGAAACTACACGGCTTTTCTTTGTTTTGGTGACTGTTATCAATTTTGTAAATTACCGTTCGGTCTAACTATTTCATCAGCAGCATTTATTCGCGGTTTAAATACAATACTTCCGACAGAACTTAAAGACAGAATCACAACGTATGTAGACGACATTCTTATTGCAGAAGCTAACTGGTCTGAACACAATCTGATTCTTGAACAACTGTTACGAACTTTTCGTGCACAAGGACTCACAGTTAATCTCAGTAAATCGCACTTTGGTAAAACTTCTATAAAATTTCTTGGACATGTAATTTCAGCAGAGGGCATTGCGCCTGACCCGGAAAAACTTCAAGCTTTACGTGACATTACTGTTCCTACGACGAAGAAACAACTACGCAGTTTTTTTGGTTTAATTAACTTTTTTCGTAAATTTATTCATTACTCTGCTTTAGACACCCCTAGATTATGTCAATTGACAGGTAAAAACACTATTTGGTCGTGGGATAAGCAAGCACATTCTGAATTTATGAACCTGAAAGAAGCTTTGTTGAATGCACCACTTTTATCACATCCAGATCTTACTAGAAATTTTTCCATTGCCACCGACAGTTCTAACACCGCTTTAGGCGTACACATTTTTCAGGAAATTGAAGAAGATGGCACTACAGTAATTAAAAACATCGCCTTTGCGAATCGCGTTCTGTCACCTGCTGGACGCAATTATTCTGTTACAGAACTTGAAACACTATGTGTTGTATGGGCATTTACGAGATTTCGGCATTTTCTTTATGGAAGACATACGACCGTTTACACAGATCATAGAGCGATACAGTTTTTACTTTCCGCTAAATTTACACACGACAGATTAAGTAGATGCGAACTTTATTTACAAGAATTTAATTTTACAATTGTTCACATTCCCGGTACACAAAATACTGTAGCAGACGCACTATCCCGTTCTCTCAGCAACAATCAGCAACACATCGCAACCAACTTCTGCAAAGCAAATTTCAACGTCATGTACATTCAACAAGTTGCATTTGAGAATTTCATTTCGTCGTCATTACAAGACATAGCACAAGAGCAAAGTAAAGACAACGTATGGAAAGAATTTAAATACCTTTGGCAAGATAGGAATAATGTTACCATTAGAAATCATTACACTGTACGCAATAACATTCTGTTTCGTCGCTCTCACCCCGACAGCAACAATTGGTTATTATGTATTCCTGACGAGCTTGTTAACAAATTAATCTGGTATACTCATTTAAGTTACGTACATTACGGAGCCAGAAAATGTTTTCTTATACGGAGACAGAACTGTTATTTTACCAACATGGAGAAACGTATTTGACAAGTTTTAGCGTCATGTAAAATCTTCCAGAAAGCTAAGTCAGATACGACTTCACATATTCCTCCATTACATCCCATTGTACCTGTTAAATTGAGACACATGGCCGCTGTAGACATTTTTGGTCCGATTCCCAGAACTAATAGAGGTTTTTGCTATATCTTTGTCGCTGTTGAACTCACTTCAAAATTTGTTACCTTCACTCCGTTTCGCAAAGCTACTGCTAAAACTGTTTCGAAAGCATTTGTAAAACATTTTCTATTTCATGTAGAGCATGTGTTGAAAGTAATTTCCGACAATGGACCACAGTTTCGATCTGCTATATGGACACGTATGTTACGAGCTAGAAACATTTCTCCGATCTATATATCCAGGTACCATGCTTCTTCGAACCCTTGTGAACGATTAATGAAAGAAATTGGTAAACTGTGTAGAATATACTGCCATAAAAAACATATTGATTGGGACACACACATACTCTCATTCCAGGATGTAATTAATTCCATACCAAATGAATCTACTATGCTATCTCCGTCTGTTATACTGAAAAATGTTGAACCACCTAGCAAAATTAAAGAATTAGTAACCTTTCCTACATCTCGTCGACTACGACGCCATGAAATAATTGACAATGCGCTGAACAACATCAAACGTGCCGTAGAGCGCCGGAGAAGACAGCAAAAACAGATTTGTAAACGCCGTGACTTTCACATTGGACAGAAGATATTAGTACGCACACATTATTTATCTAATAGAGGAAAAAGTAGATGTAGTAAATTTGAGCTTCTATATGCAGGTCCATATCGAATTCGCAGCATTCCTCACCCCAATGTAGTACACGTCGAAACTCTCAGAACTAGAAAAACCAAAGGGAATCACCACATCTCCAACATAAAACCCTTTATTGAATGAACATACTTTATGATTTATCACACTGTAATGCCATTTCCTGACTTTTTTTATGACCACTTATGCAATTATATTCACATGAACACTTACTGATGATTATCGTATTTTTTCTTGGCAAGTGCCCGGCAAGGTAAGGTTAGCAGGTCGCTTTTCTTGTCGTTACACATCAGACCGCGCACATTTTTCCAGATGAACTTACACATTTTATGACCACTTATGCAATTATATTTATGTGATTACTTACTGATGATTATCGTATTTTTCCTTGGCAAGTGCCCGGCAAGGTAAGGTTAGCAGGTTGCTTTTCTTGTCGTTACACATTAGACCGTGCACATTTTTCCAGATAAACTTACATATTTTATGACCAATTATGCTATTCTATCTAGTGACATATTAATTTTATCAAATTCTTTCACCATTAAAGTCTTCAACTCTCGCCTCTATCAACTACACAACATACAAGCTAAACAAAGAGAGGCATTTCTTGTTGTTACACATCAGACCGTGCACATTTTCCATTTTTCATGTATGTATGATTGTTTTCCAGTTTTGTTTGTATGCACTATGAAATATTTAAGATGTAACAAACACTAGTTGACTTTGACATTTTGCCTTATGATATCTCAAAATCGTGATTATTTTACATTTTTTTGCTGCTACATTGTGATGCTCTGTGTACATTTTTGCATCTGAACGCTGTCTATGTTTTTTGACATATTACGTTTTCTGTCATGCTACGTTGTATGCTCAATTATATCACTAGAAACCAGCTTTTATTTAATGGGTATATGATTTAAATGCAAGACATTAATCATTGTTCATCATTTTCAGAAAGAAATAACGTGTAAAAGAAATAAATTAAACAGAAATGGTAATTTCACCTTCGGAATGAGCGAAAGAAGATGCAATACCTCGTCACGAAGAGTAAATGGATCAGAATTAACAAGCATTAACAAGAATATACTATACACATCGTATGATAGCAGTCTTAACTAATTTTTTCTTTCAGAATACGAGGCGATTGATGCAGGCTGTCAGACAGAACTACACATCTTAGTTTTAGTGATGAAATATGCTAGAAATAAGGAACTTTATAAAATGAATAGTTGTATAATGAAGTGACTTTTTTGCAGATGATAATGAATGATGATGTATAGTGATGCAGAATATGCTAATATGGATAATGAAGTTTTTCTTTACAGGTGATGATAATAATGGAGTTATGGTAATATGGATAATGAAGTTTTTCTTTGCAGGTGATGATAGTAATGATAATGAAGTTTTTCTTTGCAGATGAGGATAATGTTGAAGTTTATGTATTTATGCTATGTAGTTATTTAAGTATTTGTTGCAGTTCGTTTTGACAGTATGTCTTATGTCGCATGGTATGATGACTGAAGGTTTTGGAAGGGACAGCTACAGAACATATATATTTATTACACATTTCATTACCTGTTAATTCGAAGTTCACTACTTTTCAGCATAATATGCGTTTCTTCTTTCAGCTTAATAATCCCTTTTGTATTTTTTGCAGGAGAAATTATTTATGAAATTAATGTGCTATAAGCAGTTGGTCATTAAAACTGTGTCATTCATGAATGTGATCACATATACTCTATTTGTTTCATAACCTTGCTACAGCTGACTCATGACGAATGACGTTACACATCTTCATTTACAGCAATAAGTCAAAAGCAAATATTGTTATGCCCCAGCAATTAATTATCGATCCCAACGCAATGCATTGCTAGCACACAAAAAAGGAATGTATTACGAGTCCCAAATAATAGTACCAATTTAAAAGAGTTATGAGTAATACTGAATGATGTTTTCCAACCACAGGTTTGAGTAATAGTTACAGTATGTTACATTTTAATTATGTCTTATGTCACTTGAATGATGAGTTCTGAGTAATAGTGAATGATATTTTGTAATAATGCATGCATGCTCTACACTCATTAGCTCCTGTTTTGACTGATGACTTCTGATGATTTGTAACTGGCCAAAGAGTGCCAATAATTATTTTTGAATATGTTGTATGTTACTTGAATGATGAAAAATGTTTTGTAATATTCAGTACTTGCTGACCAATGATGGCACTGTTTCTTATATTTTAAATTTATATTATGTCACTTTCATACTATATATATGAATACCAGTAGCTTGATGCTACACTCATTAACTCCTGTTTTGACTGATGACTTTTGATGATTTGTAACTGGCCAATGAGTGCCAATAATTATTTTTAAATATGTCATATGTCACTTGAATGATGAAAAATGTATTATAATACTCAATATTTGCTGGCCAACGAATGCCACTGTTTCTTATATTTTAAATTTATATTATGTCACTCTCATGCTATATATATAAATACCAGTAGCTTGATGCTACACTCTTTAACTCCTGTTTTGAATGATGACTTCTGATGATATGTAACTGAACACTGAGTGTCAATAATTATTTTTAAATATGTCATATGTCACTTGAATGATGAAAAATGTTTTGTAATACTCAATACTTGCTGGCCAACGAATGCCACTGTTTCTTATATTTTAAATTTGTATTATGTCACTTACATGCTATATATATGAATACTAGTAGCTTGATGCTACACTCATTAGCTCCTGTTTTGAATGTGGACTTCTGATGGTTTGTAACTGGTCAATGAGTGCCAATGTTCTCTGTAAACAGATTACTTATGAACATTATTCTGTAATACTTCATCCATGGTACAGAAATGTTCAGTAACTGGCAATGAGTACCACGAATTCCTCAAATCAGTTGTTAGACTAGTGTAATTCTCAATGATGACTGGCATAGGACTTAATGTCCTTCACCTTCTGACCTAATTACCAGAAATTACTGCAATATCCGTTTGTCCTGTCTATCCTCGTGCTCATGGAGAACTATATTTGGTTTTTGCACTAATTCTACGTTGGTGTACCTTACAAAACGTGGTGTTGACACGACATGCTGTCCACCACCTTGAGCGATGGAGATGTTGTTATGGTCCCACTGTTTGGTGTACCTAATGTACTACCAAAATGACAACATGGAATATTACTACGACATTTCAGTGTCTTGGCTACACTGATTAATACTTCAGGGAAAAGAACTTCAGATTGTCTCACTTGGTGTTGTGCTTCTGTAGAAAGATATGGACTTTCAGTGCAGCTGCGTGCAACCTAATGTGCTACAACCATGATGCAATCCTTCCCTTTCCTATCCTAGTTCTTGTAAAATAGTAAAAAAAAAGTACACTGCGTGTGCACTTTTGTCATTTGTTAATATGATTTGTACTCATTGCGTATACATTTTGTGATTTGGTGATATATTCTGAACTACAGTGCGTGTGCACTTTATGTCATTTGTTAATATGATTTGTACTCATTGCCTATACATTTTGTGATTTCCTGATATGTTCTGTACTACAGTGCGTGTGCACTTTTGCCATTTGTTTATATGTTTTGTACTCATTGTGTATACATTTTGTCATTGCTTGATATGTTCTGTACTCAGTGCATGTGCACTATATTTTATTCCATGTTCTGCACTTATATATATGTATATATTCTGTGATTGTAAACTTAGTTAATTAAGAAAAATTTGTTGCTCATGGCAAGTCCAATTGACTCACCATCGCTGCCAAATTTTTGACCCCCCCCCCCCCCCCCCCCCAGTGGAGGGTTATGTAAGAGGTATGCGATGTATGCGCTGCCTGCAACAGGCAAGACTTAGGAGAGTCTCTGACCAGAGAGCAGTATGTAGTTAGTTGTTGCTTGTCGCTAGTCGGCAGTAGTCGACTGTAGTCTGCGTGAGTCGACTGTAGTCGGCAGAAGTCGACGGTAGTCGGCGCGTGTCTGCGCTTGTGTGCAGTCTGCTCTGGTCGGGACTCTGGAGGATGAGTATTATTGTAGAAGGTAAAGAAACAGCCTTGCGCATATCTAATAATGTATGTCAACTGTCATTTAATTTCTTTTAAAAAAATGCCCCAATAATAATTTTTATAATATAAAGTAATTTTTTTTAAAAAAATAAGCATTCATTTCAACTGAAAGATTTTATTCAATGGATTATCTTTCCTTTCATGAATCACAAAGCATAGGGCAGCATTGCACGGAGCTGTGCCGAAAATTTTTTATGTAAGAGTAGATATATTTGCAGTTTTTGTTGAGGTAAGAATTTTTGCTTTTTTTATTCATAATACAGGGCCGTGGCGCAGCGCTGCTGTCGTCATAAAATTTACCAGGTTACTGAATTTTTTTTATTATTTTGGTGTTTAGAAATTTTTCTGTTTCGAACTTAACATTAAATGAGAAAAGAATTTTGTCAGTACATTAAATGTGAATGCATTTTGTTCAGAAGTAACAATATTTAAAAATTCATTTTTATTATTATTTCCGTGGGGAGTTTACACATGGTTCATATTTTTTTAAAAAATTTCTGAGGGGAGGTTACAACATAAAGGCTTGAAATGAATGCCAATATGACGCCTCACAAATCTGTACTGAAGGGAAACGGCGTCCG
Organism: Schistocerca nitens; assembly: GCF_023898315.1. Taxonomy (NCBI): domain Eukaryota; kingdom Metazoa; phylum Arthropoda; class Insecta; order Orthoptera; family Acrididae; genus Schistocerca; species Schistocerca nitens. The sequence goes on from NC_064622.1 coordinate 96,567,047, forward strand.
TGTGACGTAGGTGGCGTTGTGCCGTCTCCTTGGTCAACGCTCAGACGCACGCTCAGGATATCTGACATGCCATATATTGCTCTGCACGTTCGGAAAGACGCCCGAGCGTGCTATTCCACGCTATGACGTCAAAAACTCGGCACGCTCAACGTTCGGATGCACGGTCTGTGTGCCGACGGCTTAAGGAGTCGGATTTTTGGCGGAGCGCATTTATTTCTTAAGTGGGTACATTTCACGTGACACATCCTGAGTGTATTATTACTGGAGCGCACAGTTTCATTTTTTGCCTTATTTAGTATTTATACTGCCAAGTTAGCGCTTTTTTTAATCATTTGTAATTAAGTCTCAATGAGGACTTTATTTTTGCGTTTGTTACTACTATCTTTCTATACGTGGTTGTGATGTTATTCAAAAGGTTATGTTCTATCTGCTGTTAGAGGTTCGTTAGGCATCCGAACGCGTTTGCTTGGGGCTCAGTACTCCACTCCCCGTGACGGTTACTTCCTTACCGTTCGCCCAGGTGACACGAATTTGGTACAGTTTGTGGTTGGCAGTCGAACTTCCTGCTCAGTAAATGTATTTGGAACTGTCTTTAGATTTTGGCCACCTTACCAGTTTCATTTATTTGACGCTGTTAACTCACTGAAAAGTTATTTACTTGTTTTTCTTGTTGCTGTAATTTTGACTGTCGTGTGGCAGCATTCCGCCTAAAGTAGACGTCTGGCCCAATTCCTGTACTATATTCTGTATTCCTCTGTTAATTAGGCTACCATTTGTGTTTCTTTTAGTGGGTCTTGGGTGAAATCTGGCTCGTTGATAGAGCGGGCGCAGCGTCCGAAAGCGGAGCCAAGTCCGCGCTCGACCGAACTTGCAGGTGGTCACGCACCACTTAATGTTTCCGAGCCCACATCGCTTTTCCAAGACAGTCTTGCATACAACGTCGATGTATTTATTTGTGTCTTAACCATTACGCACATACTGCAGCTCTCGTTTTAATTTGTTTATTTCTAGCGCATGTAAATTGCTGAAGTGTTAACAGACTAATTTGCCAATTGAGTAATTACTAAATTTATTTACTTAAATGTGTTTACGCAGGTATGGCTCGGCCAAATGAATGGTTAATAATCGTATTCCTTGTACGGACTGCTGGTGTTTGAACTGGCCAAATAATAGGAGATTTAAGATCTGTTAATTTCATTCACGACGCAATATTTAACATCAATATTGTCTCATTATTTCTCATGTATGCCTTACAAGGGAACCTCCCCATCGCACCCCCCTCAGATTTAGTTGTAAGTTGGCACAGTGGATAGGCCTTGAAAAACTGAACACAGATCAATCGAGAAAACAGGAAGAAGTTGTGTAGAACTATGAAAAAATAAGCAAAATATACAAACTGAGTAGTCCATGCGCAACATAGGCAACATCAAGGAGTAAGTAAGCTCAGGTGCGCCGTGGTCTTGTGGTTAGCGTGAGCAGCTGCGGAACGAAAGATCCTTGGTTTAAGTCTTCCCTAGAGTGATAGTTTTATTTTCTTTATTTTCGTAAAGTTATGATCTGTCAGTTCGTTCACTGACGTCTCTGTTCACTGTAATAAGTGTAGTGTCTGTGTTTTGCGACCGCACCGCCAAACGGTGCGATTAGTCGACGAAAGGACGTGCCTCTTCAATGGGAACCGAAAACATCTGATCGCAAAGTCATAGGTCAACCGATTCCTCCACAGGAAAACACGTCTGATATATTCTATACGGAACTGGTGACGGCATGTGCGTCACATGACAGGAATATGTTGTCGACCCACATAACTTGTACACTTGGCGAATGGGTAAAAAGGTTCTTCCACCTTTCCCGATTTAGGTTTTCTTGTGGATGTGATAATCACTCCCAAAAAAGTGATGAAAACATAAGAGTTTGTGACATAAACTGAAAACAAAAAATTAAAATTTCCACCCCAGGGAAGAGTTGAACCAAGGACCTATCGTTCAGTAGTTGCCCACGCTAACCGCAGGACCACGACGCTCCTAACCTCACTTTGTCTTTGATGTTGCTTATGTTCCACATGGACTACTCAGTTTGTATAGTTTGCTTAATTTTTCATAGTTACACACAACTTCTTCCTGTTTTCTCGATTGATCTGTGTTCAGTTTTTCAAGGTCTATCCACGGTGCCAACTTAGATTTAAATCTGAGGGGGGTGCGATGGGGAGGTTCCCTTGTTAGAGCACCTCCGCTATCCGGCGTCATAGTAATATTCTTTTTGCTGCTGATTTGCGGAGTGTACTTCTATTTTGGATTGTAAATCTTAATGTTTCTTTCAAAAAAGAATTTTTTGCTCTTTTATTGAACTGCTAAAGTTTTTATTATTGTATTTCATCTGTTTGCTCTGAATCACTCTGTATGATTGGAAGTTATGCTCTTTCTTAATGGTCTGTACCTCTGGAGGTGTTTTTCCCAATAGACGTCAACAAACCTAACCTAGTATGTTCTGTTAAAACAAAGAGAAAGTGCACAACACCAGTGGTGTTCAGTCTCCCTTTGGCCCTGTCCCTCCTACTACTGACAGCCCTACGCGGGTTTGCATGCCACATATGTTAATTCCATCCTGGAGTTTCCTATGAAAAGTTTGTCTCTTTTCATGTTGCCCAGTTGATTTTTCGAGCTGTGAGTCAGATAGGAAAATTTTTGTAAGTCATTTACAGCGCCCTGTACCAGCCCTCTTCCGCCACAGCCACCTTCCGCCGCAGCTATTATGATTATTTCATGTGGGAACATCGCCGAATTACATCTTTGAGTCCGCACTCGGAAAGTTAGCTACAAATCGTGTGCATGAGAACATACTAATAATATGCAACCTTCAGCATGTCAGTGTAGTGAATGATTTGAAGCACATTAGGACTGTGCTGAATATTCGGAAATTTAATAGTAAAAGTTGATTTCTGTTGCGTTTCAAAACCGTAGGGATAAATTCATGTTCTCAGTACTCGGTATACATGATATTATGTATACTGCGATACTGACCTCCTCGGACTTGTTATACGTCCAGTATTCATGACTATAAATATTGTTTATCATGCACAGACAGCTTGTGAGAATTGTATTTAATGAAACGTCGTATACTTTGATTCATTAAAAAGTAGCTGGTTCTTAATATCGATATTTAGAGTTTTCGTTACAACTTAAACACACAATAATTAATACACTGACGGGAAAAAAAATCGCAATACCAAGAAGGGGCTGTGTGACATAAACGGAAATCGGTTGGTGTGATCTCATGTCTGAAAGATGATGTCAATCATATTCCGTGCCAACTACATCAGTACGTCATCAAAAGTATCCGGACACCTGGCTGAAAATGACTTACAAGTTCGCGGCACCCTCCATCGATAACGCTGGAATTCAGTACGGTGTTGGCCCACCATTAGCCTTGACGACAGATTCCACCCTCGCAGGCATACGTTCAGTCAGGTACTGGAAAGTTTCTTGGGGAATGGCAGCCCGTTATTCACGGAGTGCTGCACTGAGGAAAGGTATCGATGTCCGTCGGTGCGGCCTGGCACGAAGTCGGCGTTCCAAAACATTCTATACGATTCAGGTGAGGACCCTGTGCAGGCCAGTCCATTACATGGATATTATTGTCGTGTACCACTCCGCCACAGGCCGTGAATTATGAACAGGTGCTCGATCGTTTTGACAGATGCAGTCGCCATCCTCGAATTGCTCTTCAACAGTGGGAAGCAAGAAGATGCTTAAAACATCAGTGTAGGCCTGTGCTGTGATAGTCCCACGCAAAACAACAAGGGGTGCAAGCCCCCTCCATGAAATACACGACCACACCATAATACCACCACCTCCGAATTTTACTCTTGGCACTACACACGCTGGCAGATGATGTTCACCGGCCATTCGCCATACCCACACCCTGCCATAGGATCGCCACATTGTGTACCGTGATTCGTCACTCCACACAACGTTTTCCCACTGTTCAATTGTCCAATGTTTACGCTCCTTACACCAAGCGAGGCGTCCTTTGGCATTTACCGGCGTGATGTGTGGCTTATGAGCAGCCGCTCGACCATGAAATCCAAGTTTCCTCACCTCTCGCCTGTCATACTTTTTGCAATGGATCCTCATGTGGTTTGGAATTCCTGTTTGATAGTCTGGATAGATGTCGGCCTATTACACATTACGACCCTCTCCAACTGTCGGCTGTCTGTATCAGTCAACAGACGAGGTCGGCCTGTACGCTTTTGTGCTGTACGTGTCCCTTCACGTTTTCACTTCACTATTACATGGGAAACAGTGGACCTAGGGATGTTTAGGTGTGTGGAAATCTCGGGTGCCAAGTGACACCTAATCACATGACCACGTTCGTGGTCCTTAAGTCACATGTCTAATGACTACTGAGGTCGCTCATATGGAGCACCCGGCAGTAGGTGGCAGCACAATGCACCTAATGCGAAAAATGTATGTTTTCGAGGGTGTCCGGATACTTTTGATCACACAGTGTATGACTGACGCTAGTCGCTCCACTATGACGATGAAAATCAGGTTTGCTTTAAATACACGCTGCAATGATCGTTAGCGTTAGTTACCTTTGAGATTGCATGTGGTGAGTTGATGTTAGCCAAGAATGTCTTTAAGGCGACAATGACGCCATTATCAACACCTCACTGACTTCGAACGACGTCGTGTAATAGGACTAGGAGAAGCTGGATGTTCCTTCTTGAGTTGCGGTTTGGGTTGCAATTTCTTATGACAGCAGGAACTCTCTCAGGCTTATCCCACACACCCTGACTGCAAATTTGTTCGCCAGTCTGGTAATTCCACCTGTTGTCCTACCATACATGAACAGCATTCCAGAAGGTGTCTTTTAACAGGATAACGCTCGGTCACATACCGCTCTACAGTGTTGAAATATTTCGTTGCCTTGCTCAATTCAGCAACCAATCGAGCACATATGGGACATCATCGGACGACAGCTCCATCATCATCCACAACCAGCATTAACCGTCACAGTACCGAGGACCAAGTACAACTGTTACGGAACTCCATCCCACGGACTGATTGATGTCCAGCGCCTGTACAGCACAATGCATGTACATTTGCATTCTTGTATTCAACATTCTGGCAGTTACATCGGTTATTAATGTACCTGAATTTCACATTTCCAATGGCTTATCGTGCGTTTACATAAATTTGTGATCTTGCAATGATAGTCACTGAAATATATTGCCTAGACAGATGTATTCCAGAAATGTCATTAGTCAACGTTAATTATTTTTTGGTGTTGTGTTTTTTTCCGCCAGTGTATTGCAGTATTTCACAATTTTTTTGTGTTCTGCTGTACAGTATGACTGCGTGAGAGTGTTAGAACATATAAGATTTGAGACAGTACAACAGAATAATAAATTTGTTATTAGTGCAGGTACCCATTACCTGAAATCGCACAAAAAATGGTTCAAATGGCTCTGAGCACTATGGGACTTAACATCTATGGTCATCAGTCCCATAGAACTTAGAACTACTTAAACCTAACTAACCTAAGGACATCACACAACACCCAGCCATCACGAGGCAGAGAAAATCCCTGACCCCGCCGGGAATCGAACCCGGGAACCCGGGCGTGGGAAGCGAGAACGCTACCGCACGACCACGAGATGCGGGCAAATCGCACAAATAAAATAATAACGAGTCCTTTGCATATCTACGTCAGATCAGTGGCAAAGGTCACTTGTCATCGAATTACTGAGACACTGCTACAAGTCAGTGCACAGTTTGTTCTTGTTAAAACAGTAGCAAGTAAAAGAATAGTCATTCAAGTCATAGTTAAATAGTTCTATTAAACACGTTAAGACTGGAGTCTGGTACAAGCGTACAAATCTTAAACCAATAATCCACAGCATATAAAATTTATAAACTCACTCATGGATCATTTTTGAGGATCTTTGGAACATGAGAAAGTTCGTCAGATGCCCAGAGTACGTCTTTAGCAACCTAATCACCACGAACGGGTGCTGGGAGTATCACTATAACACCGAGACGAAGGAGAAAAACAAACAGTGGAAATATGTGGAACCGCCAGAGTGGAATCACCCAACCATCATCGGGCATGGTGATGCTGATTGTTCTTTGGGACTGACTGGTGTGGTTCTGAGAGGTTATGCTCATAGCTGGCAAACTCTGACAGCTGCATACTACCGAAATCTCGTAAAAAGGTTACGAACGGCTGGCACTGCGAAAAGTCGCAGGAAGATACATACAGATGCTGGAGAAACTTAACTGGCAGACTCTTGAAGATAAACGCAAATTATGCCGAGAAAGTCTACTTAAAGAGACTCTAGAAATGTATTACGTCCCTCTACATACCATTCCAAAAGGGATCATGCGGCCAAAATTAGGTTCATTACAGCACGCACGGAGGCATTTAAAGAGTTGTTTTTAAAGAGTTGTTCTGACGCTCCATATGTGAATGGAAAGCGAAAAAGCCCTAATAACTGGTGCAGTGGAACTTACCCTCTGCCATGCACTTCACAGTGATTTGCAGAATACAAATGAATATATATGAAGCAGTTAAAGGGGGTGTTTTTGCTCTGCGAAAATGTCCTAGCTCATTGTGCAAAGGACAGTCACACGCACTGCTCCATTAGGCTACCAAATTTTACCTCATTTCCCCGTATTTTCCTTACATGAGACCCCTTGTCATCTTACTCTTTCACTTGATAAAAAAAACATACTACAGTAGACATTTCCATACTGACGACGATGTGATTTTCCAATTGGAACGTTTCCTGAACTGACAATATCTCCAACGTCACTCTCCGCAAAGCGATCCATTGTTGGGAAAAATGTGTCGCATTGAAGACTGAATATGTAGAGGTAGACTAACACCATCACCAAGTTTTATGTTCATAGCCTGACTGAAATGAGTAATGGTAGTGACACACCAAAATCACAATAGCAATCCGTTGTAGTAGCTAAATATTTTATTACAATCAAAAGCATTATAAAATCACAATCACAATAATCCAGGAGACTGCCTTACAAGCTCAGATCACTTGGACAAATAACAAATGAATTTCTTTAACCGGAACAAGACCCATAAAACTTGAAATTTGAATATGACTGGGTAAGTATACTCAGGTAATGCTTTACTTAAATAGTACAAATGTCCATACAATTGCCATCAGGACTCTCATTACTTCCAATCAGCTGAGGAGCAGATTAAGTGTAAGAACACAGGTCTTTTAAGGCTTGGCTAGCAAACTTTCCTAAACAAACAATGTACAAATGACTAAAACAATTAAGGAGGTGCTTTAATTTTGACCAAACCAATCTTCAAATTTACTTACTCAGTTAATTAATCAACAATATTCTCAGAATGATTACAACTAGAACGCGGCCATATGACAATACTCCTAAAATCAGGTTGCTTCAATATTGCGTGTGAATTAGCGATAGACGCGAGCAGACCAAGGATTCAAATCAATACGAGAGATCCACGAGACAGGAAATGCCATAGAAATGTTTTCAACTTTGCACTGCAATTGAACTTCAGATGCTATAATTCTCCAACGGAAAGATGGAATCACGCAACAGTGACAACATAACTCGAGATGTAAAGGAGAGGACAGGGCTTTAAATATCTCTCTGCCCCCGTGGTGCTCTGCTCCCAATATGTTCGCGTCGACCGCTGCCAATAATCTGTAACACAACACACATCAACGGCAGACAGTATTCTGAGACATAAACTACACAATCTTATCTAGAGAACAGGTGACCAAGACAACTGAATAGAAACAAATTAGCCTCCGTGAGATACTTGGCCAGTGCCAGCCCTTAAACTTTGATTAATAAGTTCGCTAAAAATCATGCCCTAAATTAAGATGACAACAATTATCTCGTCGCACATTTGCACGCCAAACTACCAAATGAACTACAAGGTAGAATAGAGGACGTATCTTGGCGTGTCTTGAATCGCCAGAGCCGGACTTACTCACTACCCGTTGCACTTCTAGCTACGTCTTTAACCACGCTTCATGTCGGTTGGTTCGGCGTAGCCACACTTCCTCAACTGCCGTCAAGATAAATAGTCACGACACCGAGGTAAGTGATAAACAACTAAAACAATCCCAAAGGATTTTTAATACACTGGCATATTCAATTAAGCCGCACGCATCCCACCGAAGCAACTCGGCGACTCCAATTCAATCGGCTGGCGTAGCTTATAACAGACTCGAAGGAGCTTGTCCTTCCGACCTCTAGGACAACAAATCACCGTGGGCGGTGGATCTGCCCTCACGACTCAACACGCCGTAGCCGCTGGCCCCGCTCCTTCGTTGTCCGACTCGTCCCCTTGCCGTCCTGCCTACGTACACAGTCTCACGTGACTCTCGCTCACCGCCGGTCCCGACACACCTCCCCAGCAGGGCGCACGCGCTGCCGTTAAATCCGCGACGCCAAAGATGAGCAGAAGACAAATAAGCATCGACGTCGACTCAGAGATCAAAATGATGATCGATGGAAACTGGCGCCAGAAACGCACCAGCTCACTGACTTTCTCGAGATGATAATTTAAATATTTAAGATCGCGATCTTTTAGTTAAATGTAGTCTAAAAATAAGATACACTTTGGCACAACTACCGAATTGTCAGTGATCACTGACTCCTCATTCCAGTCACTGGTGTCATACACACTGCTGAGTGGGAACCTTGAATATAATTCTTGGTGCCGGCCGGTGTGGCCGCGCGGTTCTAGGCGCTTCAGTCTGGAACCGGGCGACCGCTACGGTCGCAGGTTCGAATCCTGCTTCGGGCATGGATGTGTGTGATGTCCTTAGGTTAGTTAGGTTTAAGTAGTTCTAAGTCCTAGGGGACTGATGACCTCAGATGTTAAGTCCCATCGTGCTCAGAGCTATTTGAATCATTGTAATTCTTGATAAGTGATGACCACTCCAACTGGATAAAGATGCCCCCAAACAACAGTGTATAAAATGAGGCAACTGATGGGGATACAAATAAGGCGAACTGAGTAACGGAATCACGGTTTGTGGCACCAGAGCGGACAATTCTCTGTCTGCCAAGAAAGGGGGTACAAAATGACCAATCAGTGGGATTGCAAGTCCAACACCAAGCAATCTTCCCATCACTAATTCGGAAATTATTACTATTTTCGATATCAAATGTAGGTACTTCCAGTAAACTCAAACTTCACCTCGTAAGAGCTGCACTGCAGTTTTTAAATCATGACTATACTTTCCATCGTATACCCTTCTTCAATGATAGACAATGATTGACATATAAAGTTTCAAGCGCCTCTGAAGTCCCGCTTCGTACCAGAAAGCCTCACATCCGATACATCCATATCTACATTAGTACTCTCCAGCTCATAGTTTAGTGCCTGGTAGAGGGTTCTTGTAACCATCTTCAAGTTATTTCTCTACCGTTCCACTCTCGAACGGCGCGATGGAAGAACGAGCACTTAAATCTTTCTGAGTGAGCTCTGCTTTATCTTATTTCATTATGATGATCATTTCTCTCCACGGAGGTGGCCGACAAGAAAATGTTTTCGCAGTCGGAGGAAAAACGAAATGAGCGTGTGGCATTGGTGGCCTGGAGGCTCCGTGCGGGAAAGTTTGGCCGCCAAGTGCAAATCTTACTTCAGTCGACGCCACACTGGGCGACTTGCGTGCCGGCGATGAGGATGAAATGATGATAAGGAGAACACAACACCCAGTCCTCGAGCGGAGAAAATTTACGACCAGGCCGGGAATTGAACCAGGGCCCGCTGCATGGCAGGCAAGCACGTTACCACCCAACTAAGCAGGCGGACCCAGTCGGAAGGGGAAGGTGGTGACTGAAATTTGACGATAAAAACCTGCCGCAGCCAAAAACGCCTTTTATTTAATGATTGCCCCCCCCCCCCTATTCACGTATGATGTCCGTAGCATTCTCTCCCCTACTTCGCGATATTACAAAACGAGCTGCCCTTCTTTGAACTTTCTCGATGTCTTCCATCACTCCTGTGTGATGCAGAATCCACACTGCACAGCATTTCTCCAGAAGAGGGCTGACAAGTGTGGTGTAAGTTGTCTCTTAGTAGATCTGTAGCACTATGTAAGTGCCAATAAATCTTAGCCTTGTTTCTTTTCCCTGCAATCAACTCCAGTACCTCAAACTCTCTCTCTCTCTCTCTCTCTCTCTCTCTCCTTCTGCTCCTCCTCCCCTCTCTCTGTTCACCTTCTGTCCATTTCCTCCTCTCCCCTCTTCATCCACTCATTCTCCATTGCCTCCCTCTATCTCTGGCCATCTTCTCTTCCCCTTCTCTGTCCAACTACTCCAACCCCCCTCCAAGCCTGTCTCTTCCTCCCCCCCTCTCTGTCCGTCTTCTGCTCTTCCATATTCTCCTCCCCCCTCTTTCTCTTCATCTCTTCCTCTCTCCTCTCTATTCATTTCCTCTTCACACCCCATCTGTCCATCTACTCCACCCTTATCGCAGACATCTACTATTCCCCCCTCCCTGAGCTCATCCTCTTCTCCCTCTTCTCTCTATCCACCTTCCCACACATTCTATTCCACTTCCTCTTCCCCTCTTTCAGACCATTTCCTCTTTCCCCAATTTTTATCCATCCCCTCCTCTCCGTTCGCTCTGTCTATCTCTTCACCCCCATTCTTTCCCAATCTCCACCTGCCTCTCTTTTTGACCACCTCCACCTTCCCCCTCTCTCTGTCCATCCACTCTTCCTTGATATCCTTCTGTCTCATACTCTCCCCTCTCTTTGTCTATCCTTCTGCCCCCCTCTCTCTCTCCACCTTATCCTACCTCACACTCTGTCCATCTCCTCTTGCCCTCCTTCTGACCACTTCCTCCTCCCCCCTCTCTCTGTCCATATCTTCCTCCCTCCAGCTCTACTCATCAGCTCCTCCAACCTTTCTCTGTCTCCTTCTCTTCACTTTCTATCTACTCCTCCTATCTGTATGCCCACCTCCTCCTCCATCCTTTCTCTATCCATCTTCTCCTTTTCTGTCTCCATCTACTCCTGCCCTATCCCTCTGTCCATCTCCTCCTCCCACCTCTCTATATCGGCCTCCTCCTCCCCCTGTCTATCTGTTCCTTCTCTGTCTCTGTATCTCCACCTCCTGCTTCCCCTCCCTTCCCAGTCCACAAACCCCACCACTGACTAGGTGGATGTGGCCCACCACAACTTCCTGTCCTGTGCCAAGTTTCTCACCTCAGAGTAACAACTGCAACCTACATCTTCAATTATTTGCTGGATGTATTCCAATTTCTGTTTTCTTCTACAGCTCGCTCCAGTACCATAGAAGTTATTCCCTGATGTCTTAAAAGATCCCTTCCAGTCTCATAAATTGAGAGAGCAGTGTGCTGACCACATGCCTCTCCATATCTGCACCAAGTGACGCCTGTGATTGAGGTTGACACGGCGGCCGGTCGGTACCATTAAGCCTTCCTGGCCTGTTCTGGTAGAGTTTAGTTTAGTTTTTTTTAAAAAAAGACGCCCTACCATCCTGTCCGTTCTTCTTGTTAGTATTTTCTAAATAATCCTTTCCTCACCAATTCTCCAGAGAACCTCCTCATTCCTTACCTTATTAGTCCGCCTAAATTTCAACAATCTTCGGTAGCACCACATCTAAAATATTTCGATTCTCTTCTTTTTCTGGTTTTCCCAATGTCCATACTTCACTACTATACAATGCTGTGCTCAGGATGTACGTTCTCAGAAATTTCTTCCTCAAACTAAAGCCGATGTTTGATACTAGTAGAGTTCTCTTGGCCAGGATGCGCTTTTTGCCAGTGCTTGTTCGCTTTTTATGTTCTTCGTGTTCTGTCCGTCATGGGTTATTTTGCTCCCTGTCATGGCGGCTGCAGTGTAACACGTGTTAAGTTCGGCTCGCGAAATTTAGTCGAATTCGAAGGTGTTCTCGCAGGTGGTGTTGTCTAGTACAAGTGGAAATCGTGTAAACAACAGTGTTCTGTGCAGTAGTGCTATTTTTTTTCTGTGCCCCGCCAATATCTTCGAGAAAATGGTAAACAGAAGAGTCAACAGCAGCGCGTCCAGCAGCGGGGAAGCAGCAGGTGCGGCGGGTCTGCTCTTGGCGGAAGGTGCGGCCGCGGCTCCCGGTATAGCGGAGCTGGTCCGCTCTGAGGTAAACGCTGCGCTTCGCGATAAAAACAATCTCGATCTGATAGCAGGCACTATATCAGATACTGTAACGGCAGCAGTATTGGCCAAAATGCGTGAAACTGTTGAGGCCAATACTGCCGAAATTACAGCACTAAAAAAGTCTGTGTCTGAATACGAGAAAAAGGCACGAGAGTTGGAAGTGAAACTATCTGCCGCAACTGACGAACTAGAACAGTACCAAAGGCGAAATAGTCTACGACTGTTTGGAGTAGTAGAAAATAAAGAAGAAGACACGGACAACCTGCTTATACAGGTTGCGCGTGAAAAATTAGGCGTAGAAGTGACCAAGGCAGACATTGACAGGAGCCATCGGGTGGGACGAAAACTACCAGGTGCCACCAAACCTCGTCCAATAATAATTAAATTTATCTCGTACCGAAAAAGGGCAGAGATCTTTACCCAGAAGAAGAAGTTAGCAAGGACAGGGCTTACAATAAGGGAAGATCTGACACACGAACGGCTAAAGATTTTAAACAGTGCCATATCCCATTTCGGTCTTCAGAATGTGTGGACTCAGGATGGCAGAGTAATCATTAAGACAGCAGCTGGAAAGAAGACAGTCACAAACATGACAGAACTGAATAGTATTAAGTGAAGCTACTCGAGCCAAAAGTGCAAACTTAACACCATTTGCAAATTGTAACAGCCCTATACTCAGATATAGTCTTGTAATTTTATTAATTTTTTAATTATACCCATATTTGTACCTTCAACTAATTGTTTTTGTAACTGTATTAACTTTTCACTATTTTTTTGTGTCTGTGGCTCTAACCATTACTTAATTTTAGTTACTGCTAATACTTTTTTCATTTTCTCAGTTTATTCTCTTCCGTTCTGAATTAGTTCTATTGCAATTATTAGTTTCTCCTTTAGTTCATTAATCACCCATCCCTTCGGTTTAAATTGTTCATAACAAAAATCACTATCAGTATCACTTTAGCAAATTTCAATCTAATTGTAGCTTCCTACGATAATCACTACCAGCATCACTTTAGTAAATTTCAATTTAATTCTAGCTTCCTACGATAATCTATTAATTATTAAGCTTACTTCTCTCTGCTGGCAGCATCGGCCTCTTAAATCTCTCCCTTTTCCCTTATTTCCACCCTAAGCTGTTTCAAATACGCTAATTACATTTCTCCTCGTACGACAGAGGATACACAGTGACACACAGCCGTCACTATTTTGGTCATATTCTCCTTGCACCGAATACCACTAATCCATTTTCTATACTCCCGCAACCTCAGGAAATCTCTAGCAGTCGCCTTTCTTTCGGCACTCGCGGTGTCACACACAGGGCGCGCAAAATCTCGGACACCCCTGTGTTATGTCACTTGGCGGAAGCAGCGGCCAGTGCCCCTCGCGGCAGGTAGTGCCTAACAAAGGGACAAACCAGTCTGCCACCCTAGTTCAGGCTGCCCAGCGGAACGCGTCAGAGCTTTTAGCAGCTCACTGCAACATCCAGTCTTTACCTGCACATTACGAAGAACTTAGCCTCCTCTTCAACCAACTAAACTACCACGTAATCCTCTTATCCGAAACGTGGTTGAAACCACACATATCCTCTGCATCTATTCGTCTCCCAGGGTACACATTTCTTAGGGCAGACAGATCAAAAAAGCGAGGTGGCGGCGTCGGCGCGTATATACGAACAGATCTCAAAGCGAAAGTCTTATGTACGTCAAATCCTGCTGAAGAAAAAGAGGCTGAATTCATGTTCATTGAAATAAATATACAAAGTCGGAAATTCTTGACTGGCGTCGTGTACAAGCCGCCAAAAATAAGCTCAATGAGTTCCTTCCAGTCGGAATTACATTCACTTCAGTGTCAATACGAACATGTCATCGTAATGGGTGACTTGAACATAGACCTGCTAAGAGACACTCCCTCCGCAATAAACCTAAGAAGACTGTTTAGTTGCAATAGCATGAACATTCTTCCATTACAACCTACACACCATACGGCGCACAGTCATACTCTTATAGACGTAATCGCAACGAAACAGACTGACAAAGTAAGAGATGTTGGTCAAACATCGGCCCCTGGCCTCTCAGCACATGATGTAATATTCCTGGCCTACTCTGTGCAGCCCCCAAGGATCAAATCGCGTTACATAACTTGTAGGAACATGAAACGTATTGACCTTGACGCTCTAACAGCCGATTGCTCAGAAACCTCATGGCATCAAATAATCAGAAAACCCACAATCGACGGCAAAATTAATGAACTTGGTGATAAACTCACTGCCCTCTATGACAAACATGCACCTGTGCGCACAATCCGTGTAAGAAAATCTCCTGCTCCATGGCTGACAGCTGAATTACGTCAAATGATGACTAATAGGGATGCTGCCCACAGGCGTTTCAAGGCAGATCCGAAACCCGAGCGTTTCGAAGAATATAGAAAGCTATGGAACAGAGTGAAACAATGCATTCGCAATGCTAAAATCAGGCACGCTCGCTCCCTTGTATGCAGCGATCTGACGCCCACGACTCTATGGAAGAATCTCCGTAGCTTGGGGGTCGGAAAGGCAAAATCGGAAACCACTTTTCATGTGTCAGCTAACGAATTAAATGAATTCTTCTCTGCACCTCTGAATACCAGCACAGCTGATAATCACCGTCCACAAGAATCCCTAAACAGGATAACTAACAACGATACCTTCCATCTAAAACATGTAACAACAAATACGGCAAGAAAAGCAATAATGAGAATCTCTTCTGATGCAATAGGCAACGACAGTATCGGTATAACCATGATTAAGAATGTTGCCGATATCTTAGTGCCTGTCTTAACTGACATATTTAATTTTTCCCTCGTGAACGGAATATATCCCACTGCATGGAAAAGAAGCCTAATTCGACCCATCCCTAAGATCGAAAACCCGCAACTGCCTAGTGATTACCGACCAATTAGCATACTGCCTGCTGTTTCCAAAGCACTTGAATATATTGTTCATGACCAAATCACTGAACACTTGCATGAATTCAGCCTATATGACAAATTTCAATCCGGTTTCCGTAAACATCACAGCACAAACACTGCTCTAATTAAAGTAACTGATGACCTGAAATATGCCATCGACAATCGAAAGGCAACAATATTGACGCTACTGGACTTCAGCAAAGCTTTTGACACTGTTAACTTTGACATAATGCTCAGAAAAATGCAACAGCTTAATTTCTCTGAAAGTGCAATGAGATGGTTTGAAAGCTACTTAAAAGACAGACAGCAATGTGTTGTCTGCGTAAATGAAAAATCTTCCTGGAAACATGTTTCCTCAGGAGTGCCACAAGGATCAGTCTTAGGACCACTTTTGTTTTCTTTATATGTCAACGATATTTCATCGGTTCTGTCCTCCTGTAAATATCATTTCTATGCCGACGACCTCCAGCTCTACCTAAGCTTCAGACCTGAAGATGTAAACACTGCAATCGCTCAGATGAATGATGATCTGTCTTCAGTAGTGACATGGGCGAAAAACCTGGGGCTTAAACTAAATGCAAAAAAGACGCAAGTAATCTTAATAGCCCATCAGAAATTAATAAGTTCAGATTTCCGCGAACGGCTACCTCCTATTCTGCTCGACGGTACTCCAATACCATATCAGAAAACAGTGAAGAACTTGGGTGTAACTTTGGATGAGCATCTCAACTGGGCGGAGAATACAGTCGCAGTGTGCCGAAAGACATCTGCTTGTCTCTATGCTCTCAAAAAGTTTCGGAACATATTTCCACAGGACTTGAAACGCCAGCTCGTGCAAGCACTCGTTCTACCGAACCTCCACTATTGTGATGTGATTCAACAAGGCATGAGCAGTGAAAACAAAAGACGGCTAGAGCTAACCATGAATGCCTGTGTGCGTTACACCTGCAACATTCGCCGATACGATCATGTTAGTGCTTCATACTCCCAGCTAGGGTGGCTGCGGCCGGACAAATTGCGCGACTACCACACTCTATGTCTACTCCACCGACTCCTCGAGGCGCAAACACCCCAGTACCTTGCTTCAGAGATTAAAAACCTGTCATGTCATCATAATCGAAACACGAGGTCACTCTTATTTGGTATCCTAACTGTGCCCACTCACAAAACAAAAACTTTTGCAAACTCCTTCTCAGTTGCCGCTGTCCGCCTCTGGAACAAACTGCCCCTTACCTTGCGCAAAATTCAATCTCCTGCTGCTTTTAAGAAGAAGTTGAAGCATTTCCTACTATCATCCTTATAAAGTTCTCCACAAAATTAATGTACAAGGACAATCCCCTCATCTGTCAAATAGCAAAGCTAGCGTCTCCTATGTTGCTCCTGAGATGCCTTCCTCTTCATCCATCTCTATTAGCCACGCAATATTCTTTTCCTTTATTTTTCCTTAATTATGTTTCATCATGTCTCTCTATTCTTCTCCTCCCTTCACCATGAGTCTCCCTCATACTCCCTGCTGCCAGCACTCCTATCTCAACTCTGTCTGTTCAATAATGTCTAATTATAACAGTACTTGTGATCTAAGAATATAAACTCTATATGTATGTATTTTTCCAGGTGTACCTTTCAAATTGTTTATTTCACTTTTTGTACTAGATGTAGTTTAACATGCCTACTAAAACATATGAATGTAAAATAAGTAGAATGCCTGGTTAGATGTAAGAGAGGGCCTGATGGCCCTAATCTTGCCAGGTTAAATAAATAAATAAATAAATAAATAAATAAATAAATATCAGAATTCCTTAACTTCGTCTACTTCACAATGACCAATACTGATGTTAAGTTTCTCGCTGTTCTCATTTTAGCTACTTCTCATTAATTTCGTCTTCTTTCGATTTAGTCTCAACCTAAATCCGTAACTCATTAGACTGTTCATACCATTCCAAACCTCATCTAATTCTTCTTGACTTTCACTGGGAATACCATTGTCTTCTGCGAATCTTATCATTGATATCCTTCCACCTTGAAATTTAATTCCACTCTTCAATCTGTCTTTTATTTCCGTCACTGCTTCTTCGATGTAAAGATTGAACAGTAGGAATGGAGGACTATATCCCTAGTCTTACACCCTTGTTAGTTTGAACACTTCATTCTTGGTGTCCCACTGTTATTGTTCCCTCCTGTTTCTTGTATATGCTGTATATTACCCGTTTTTCCTTATATCTCATCCGTATTTGTTCAGAATTTCGAACATCTTACACTATTTTACATTGTCGAACCCCTTTTCCAGGTCGACAGATGCTGTGAAAGTGTCTTCATTTTTCTTCAGTCTTGCTTCCATTACCAGTCGCAATGTTAGTACTGCCTTACCTTTGCCTTTACCTTTCCTATAGACAAACTGATTCCATTCTTCTGTACATTATTTTTGTCAGCATTTTGGACGCATGAGCTGTTATGCTGATAACGTGATAGTTCTCGCACTTCTCGGCTCTTACTATCTTCGGAATTATGCCGATGATGTTTTCCCGAAAGCCTGCTGGTATATGGCCAGTGTCGTATATTCTACACACCAACGAGAGCAGTCGTTTTGTTGCCACTTTCCGGTGTTAGAAATTCCGATGGAATGTTATCTATCCCCTCTGCCTTGTTTGATATTAAGTCTTCCAAAGCTGTTTTAAATGTTGATTGTAATTTTCTTCTTCTGTCGCGCCATCAGAAAAGTCATTTCATCAAAGAGACCTTCAACGTACGCTTTCCAAGTATCTGCTCTGTCCTCTACATTTAACAGTGGAATTCCCTTTACTGTCTTAATGTTACTGCTATTGCTTTTAATGTCTTCGACGATTGTTTTAACATTTCTGTATGTTGAGTCAGTCCTTCCGATAATAAGTTCTTTTTCGATTTATTCACGTTTTTCATGGAGCAATTTCGCCTTAGCTTCCCTGCACTTCCTGTTTATTTCATTGCTAATTGACTTGTATTTCTATATTCCTCGATTTCTCTGAACATTTTCGTACTTCCTATTTTGTAGATCAACTGAAGTATTTCTTTTGTTATCCGTGTTTTCTTCACTGTTACTTTCCTTGTACGCATGTTTTTCTTTCCACCTTCTTTTTAGAGACGTCCATTCCTCTCCAACTGAACTACCCACTGAGCTATTCACTATCGCAGTGCCTGTAGCCTCAGATAACTTCAAGCGTATCTCTTCATTCCGTAGTATACCACTAATTTGCGCTTTGATTCTTCCTGACTGGTCTCTGAAACTTCAGCCTACTCTTCATCATTACTAAATCTGAGTCTGTAACTGTTCCTGGGTACGCCTTACAACCCAATATCTGATTTCGGAATCTCTCTCTGACCATGATATAATTTAACTGAAATCCTCCCATATCCTACTATCAAGCACAGCTCCTCTAATCCTTTATTCTTCCCCTTCTCCTAAAACCGCTTTCCAATCCCCCATGACTATTACACTTTCACCCTTTTACGTACTGAATCACCCGTTCAGTACCCTCATATACTTTCTCTATCTCGTCATCAAAAGCTTGCGACATCGGCATTTATACCTGAACTATTGTAACCGGTGTTTATTTGTTGTCGGTTCTGATGACAACAACCCTATCACTGAATGGTTCACAGTAAATTACTTCCTGACCTACCTTTCTATTAATAACGTATGCCATTCCCATTATACCATTTTATGATGTTGTTAGTATTACCCTATACATATTTTTGCGTCATGAGCTACTCTTCTTTTTTCTTCCTCACCAGGATAGTACTTGGGCTCGAACAAACAGATCTGTATGTACGTTTGTTTACAGGACCATCATGTACCTCTGAATGTGCTGGTGGGTGTCGTTTTTCTGCAAAACTCTGCAATCATGCTCTAGATATCGCTGTAGATGTAATTGTAGACGCCATACGCAATGCAGCAATCTTAACTATAAATGTAAATGCGGAATGTCAATAAAATGCTCCGAGCAATACGAATGGTTGGTTGGTTGGTTTTTGGGGGAAGAGACCAAACAGCGAGGTCATCGGTCTCATCGGATTAGAGAAGGAAGTCGGCCGTGCCCTTTCAGAGGAACCATCCCGGCATTTGCCTGGAGCGATTTAGGGAAATCACGGAAAACCTAAATCAGGATGGCCGGACGCGGGATTGAACCGTCGTTCTCCCGAATGCGAGTCCAGTGTGCTAACCACTGCGCCACCTCGCTCGGTCAAATACGTATGACTGCAAAACACACAGTGAAGAAATGCAAGTTGATCGCATGGCGTATTTGCACATTCTATAATATCAGTGTTGAACGCCACGTCAATGACACTTTTGAAGTTGTTCACTGGTTCACCAATATCGTAGCCAGCATTCTGCCACGCGTAACGAAGCATTGGTCTGTATACTCCCGCAGATAACTGATTGTAAATGACAGAATGCATATTCATGATAAAGAATCTATCGTGCAATTTCGGCTGCATATTACTGGAACGTAGTTTAATGAAGTCTTTTATTCTCTTGGCAAATATTTTATATTGCTTGAAGAAATACACATCCAGAGGTTGTGCATATTTTGTAGTTTTAGGCGGAATGATTTTTAAATCTACATGTTTTCCGCCAGATGCTTCCAGTAGTACTCGGTCATCCTTATGTCCAGACCAGGAGTCACAATGTACTAATGACTTTCTCGACAAATGTGGATTCAAAACTGACAGAAAAAACGTCTTCAGATGTTGTTTCGTCATCTTCCCAATGTTGGTTCCATTCCTGTTAATGATAAACATTTTGGCACTCGACGTTGACTGTAAGATGATCACTCACTCACAGCTTCTGGGTTGTAATTGTGTCAGCTGTAGAATAATATTCGGCAACTGGAAGAGGTCGGCAACTGCTGATCGGCTATGTATAGCTGTGTGTTATGTCTTAATCGGTATGGGACAGCAGTCCAGACTGAACAGCTGTTAGATTAGTTAGCGAACGTTCACTGAGTTATGTTACAATAGTGTTCAGACCTTTTACTGCTATTCCTCACCCATTCACCTTACTAAGTTGACTATTTATCTTCTGCATCTACATAAATAAAAATGTAAATTCTCGTTTGTTCAAAATCTTCAATTCTTCATCTGATTACTTCAAATTCTTCCACGACACTCAAATGAGCATTCGGATGAACTTAGGCCATACATAATTTTAATTTATACAATATATAAATATATTTATCTACACTCATGCTCATAAATTAAGGATAATTGCAGAATGTGGTGCCACACAATGCAGCGTTACAAAATACTGGCACTATAGCATAGGCACATAGGGAACACATACGACACAGACCTGTAAGTCCACGGTATTGTTGATAAGTTGAGAAACCCGTCCCGAAACACATGTGCTAAAAAAGTCACTGTTTCCTGCTCATGTACCCCGACATCAATATGGGATATGATCACCATGCACACGTACACAGGCCGCACATCGGGTTGGCATACTCTTGATCAGGTGGTCGAGCAGCTGCTGGGCTATAGCCTCCCATTCTTGCACCAGTGCCTGTCGGAGCTCCTGAAGTGTCGTAGGTTTTTGAAGACTTGCAGCGATATGTCGACCGAGAGCATCCCAGATGTGCTCGATGGTGCAAAATTACGTCCAGATACACCTGACCTGCTACAGTTCCTCTGTCAAAGACATGCAGGGGTGTACGTGCACCAGTCATAATCGCACCCCACATCATCAAACCACGACCTCCATACAGGTCCCTTTCAAGGACATTAAGGGGTTGGTATCGGCTTCCTGGTTCACAACAGATGAAAACCCGGCGAGAATCATTGTTCAGACTATACCTGGACTCGTCTGTGAACATAACCTGGGACCACTGTTCCAATGACCATGTACTGTGTTCTTGACACCAGGCTTGATGGGCACTCCTGTGACCAGGGGTCAGTGGAATGCACCTTGCATACCTCTGGGCGAATAAACCAAGTCTGTTCAGTCGTCTGTAGACTGTGTGTCTGGAGACAAGTGTTCCAGTGGCTGCGGTAAGGACCCTATCAAGGCTACCTGCAGTACTCCGTGGCCGTCTGTGGGCACTGATGGTGAGATATCGGTCTTCTTGCGGTGTTGTAAACTGTGGACGTCCCGTACGGTAGCGCTTGGACACGTTTCCTGTCTGCTGGAATCGTTGCCATAATCTTGAGATCACACTTTGTGGCACACAGACGACCCATGCTACGTCCTGCTCTGTATGACCAGCCTCCGGTCGCCCTAGTATTCTACCCCTCATAACGTCATCAATATGTGTTCCTGAGCCATTTTCAACGCACAGTCACCATTACCACGTCTGAAAACGTCTGCACACTTACTCGCTGCACCGTACTCTGGCATGCACCAACACAACTCTGCGTATATGAGCTGCTGCCAGCGCCACCGTGCAACGACCGCAGATCAAGTGCACCGCATGGTCATAGCCTGAGGTGATTTAAACCCGCAAACCGCCTACCAGAGCGTTGTTTCATCATGTATCAGCATTATCCTTAATTTATGAGCATGAGTGTAATATACAATGGGGAAACGTTGTTATCAAAGCTATAGAAAAGTTCTAAATCGATTTGGCTAAAATGGCTCTGAGCACTATGCGACTTAACTTCTGAGGTCATCAGTCCCCTTGAACTTATAACTACGTAAACCTAAATAACCTAAGGACATCACACTCATCCATGCCCTAGGCAGGATTCCAACCTGCAACCGTAGCGGTCTTTCGGTTCCAGACTGGAGCGCCTAGAATCGCACGGCCACTCCGGCCGGCTTAATCGATTTGCTTCAAATTTTTAAATGATACTATAATAAACATTCAGACGGAGGTAGGCTGTATTTTTTTTAAACGTCAGTAACAGGTTTTCTGTTAAAAACTGACTGCGCGAAAGAAAATACTGTTCTGTGCTGTGAAAATGTGCTGTTCCGAGTTCTTTGTCGCTGTTAGGTTCAACTTCGGTAGGAGGGCATGTAAACAGTTAGACAAATTGTTTCTTCCATATGTAGGATGGTCAGAAACACCCTGAAAACCGTGTAAGGGTATTTTAGGGTGTAAGTTGTGCTGAGAAATAATTGTAAAAAAATAAATGGATACTTGGCGTCATTTACGAGCTAATTAGCAATGAAGTCAGCTAGTGAGGCCGTCGCCCTCCCATCGATTGTGTAGCCAAACGTGTTCTCCGTTTGGTTTCCTAAAACCGAACAGGAGAGAGATGCAAAAATTTGACATGGGGCGGTAGTAAGGATTAATCCCGAGCCGGAGGCCGAGTAGTCTCGTGCGCTATCATCTACGTTATGAGAACAATTGACGCTAATTGTAGCTAGCCAGCAGCTCGAATTTGCATTCGCAACGCCCTGACTGGCTAACTGCAATGCTAATTAAGTCTTAACAATCATTTCCCATCACAACTTATCTTGGAACACATTAACAAGCTTTTCAGACAGTTTCTGGCCGCCCTGTTTATTCGCTCTCCTTATACACAGGATATCGCAGAAATGTTGCGACAAATTTCTAGGGGCTGTACAGGAATTCTTGAGGAAAGAATCGAGGATGGGAACCTATGTCTGGAAGCGTCTTCCAACGATGCTATGCAGCGTCGAGTTATAGTCGCCGACGCCGGCCATAAGGCCATCTCTCTGGCAGCGAACGTGACATTGTACTCTGGCCGCCTGTAGGCGGAACGTCTCGCAATGTTGTTTGTTAGTGCACGCAACTCATTGCCACGACCGCCACCAGAGAAGATGGTTCTAGCTGCTGCATAGAAAGGCCTTGCCCACTACGAATGCAATGCTCTGTTGCCTCAGTGGGATTATGGTTTCGGACACGGGCTTCCATCCAAAGTTTATTTTTCTCCTTGGAACCCTATAAAATCTCCAGTGTTTCTCGGTGTACAGGAGGAAAATAAAAGTGCAGATTGAAACCCATATCCGAAACCATCATTCACCAAGACAGCAGAGCTGTGCATTCGTAGCAGACAAGGCCTGTATGCCCAGCTTCTCCACTGGTGATCGTGGCAGTCAGTGCCGATCACTGAGCAACAAACAACACAGCGAATCTACGTCTAGCCGGCCGGAGTGGCCGAGCGGTTCTAGGCGCTACAGTCTGGAGCCGCGCGACCGCTACGGTCGCAGGTTCGAATCCTGCCTCGGGCATGGATGTTTGTGATGTCATTAGTTAGGTTTAAGTGGTTCTAAGGTCTAGGGGACTGATGACCTCAGAAGTTAAGTCTCATTGTGCTCAGAGCCATTTTTATGAATCTACGTCTACGGCCTGCCAAGTCTGCTGCCGAAGGGGTGGCATAGCGACAGGCGCAGGCACCTGTAACCTCGACACTCTGTTGCGTCATTGGATGACGTTTCCGGACACGTGTTCCTCTCATCGATTTATTCATCAAGACACCCTCTACAAGTTTATCGCAACATTTCAGCCATTCTGTATATTTTAAAACAAAATTATGTACACGACAATGTGCTGTCTTGTTTTGCTCCTCGCCGGCCGCGGTGGTCTCGCGGTTCTAGGCGCGCAGTCCGGAACCGTGCGACTGCTACGGTCGCAGGTTCGAATCCTGCCTCGGGCATGGATGTGTGTGATGTCCTTAGGTTAGTTAGGTTTAAGTAGTGTAACCTCCCCACAAAAATAAAAGTTAATACTCAAATGTTAATCGGAATAGAACCAAGTGTAACCTCCCCGCATATTTTTTTTTTTTTTTAAAGTCAATATTTATTAGAAATGGAGCCAAAGCTAAGTGTAAGCTCCCCAGAGAAATTTAATGACAAAGACAATTAAATGAAAAATAGCAATCTGACTCAAGTATAAGTTCCTATAAAATAATGAAAGATAATCCCATGACAATGAAAGTACAGTGATAATCAAAACTCAATTAAACCGAAATGTCGGTCTTTGGCCCTGTGCAAAAATTAAACTGAAATTCTTACCTTAGTAAAACTGTATCTGCTCTTATTCTGCGCCACAGCTTGGAGGACATGCATCGCAATAATATATTTTTTTTTAATTTAACTGAAAATTTTCTTTAAGGAAATGCAAGGGAATCAAATGATTTTTTTTGTTAAAAATTGCTTTGAAATAAAATTATTATTGGGGCGATTCTTGCACAAATTAGTTACAGTTAATTTACATCGTTAGCTGAGCGCAATGCTGCTTAATAATATACCTCGTCCTGAATCATGACCAGAGTGCGATGTCGACGCCCGCCGACTCCTCACACACAACTAAACTCTCTCGCATCTAGACCGCGACTGCGTCATCTCCGACGCGCTACTCGCAACTGCCAGCTCGCAACTGAACTCTCGCGCTCTCTGGTCAGAGATTCTTTTATGCCTCACCATCGCTGCCTATGAAACGTACGCATTTCATAACCCTCCACTGGGGGGGCAAAAATTTGGCAGCGATGGTGAGTCATTTGGACTTGCCAAGCGCGGCAAAATTTTTTCTTTAATTAATTAACTTTTACAAATTACAAAATATTCAGATATAGTACATGAGTTAAATGTGGTGCACATGCACCGAGTACAAAACATTTCAGACAAGACAAAATATAAGTACAAAACATATTAGTAAATCAGAAAGATGTATATACAAATTATTTAATAAATAACAAAGTGCACACGCACTGTAAGATTCTGTAGCATTTTCAGAACAAATAAATAGAATGGCAAAAAAAATCATGTTGACAAGTGACATGAGTGCACATGCACTGAAGAATGCTTCAAGTTTTTACAACAAAAAAATCATCAAATCATAAAAGGTATATACAATATACACTCCTGGAAATGGAAAAAAGAACACATTGACACCGGTGTGTCAGACCCACCATACTTGCTCCGGACACTGCGAGAGGGCTGTACAAGCAATGATCACACGCACGGCACAGCGGACACACCAGGAACCGCGGTGTTGGCCGTCGAATGGCGCTAGCTGCGCAGCATTTGTGCACCGCCGCCGTCAGTGTCAGCCAGTTTGCCGTGGCATACGGAGCTCCATCGCAGTCTTTAACACTGGTAGCATGCCGCGACTGCGTGGACGTGAACCGTATGTGCAGTTGACGGACTTTGAGCGAGGGCGTATAGTGGGCATGCGGGAGGCCGGGTGGACGTACCGCCGAATTGCTCAACACGTGGGGCGTGAGGTCTCCACAGTACATCGATGTTGTCGCCAGTGGTCGGCGGAAGGTGTACGTGCCCGTCGACCTGGGACCGGACCGCAGCGACGCACGGATGCACGCCAAGACCGTAGGATCCTACGCAGTGCCGTAGGGGACCGCACCGCCACTTCCCAGCAAATTAGGGACACTGTTGCTCCTGGGGTATCGGCGAGGACCATTCGCAACCGTCTCCATGAAGCTGGGCTACGGTCCCGCACACCGTTAGGCCGTCTTCCGCTCACGCCCCAACATCGTGCAGCCCGCCTCCAGTGGTGTCGCGACAGGCGTGAATGGAGGGACGAATGGAGACGTGTCGTCTTCAGCGATGAGAGTCGCTTCTGCCTTGGTGCCAATGATGGTCGTATGCGTGTTTGGCGCCGTGCAGGTGAGCGCCACAATCAGGACTGCATACGACCGAGGCACACAGGGCCAACACCCGGCATCATGGTGTGGGGAGCGATCTCCTACACTGGCCGTACACCACTGGTGATCGTCGAGGGGACACTGAATAGTGCACGGTACATCCAAACCGTCATCGAACCCGTCGTTCTACCATTCCTAGACCGGCAAGGGAACTTGCTGCTCCAACAGGACAATGCACGTCCGCATGTATCCCGTGCCACCCAACGTGCTCTAGAAGGTGTAAGTCAACTACCCTGGCCAGCAAGATCTCCGGATCTGTCCCCCATTGAGCATGTTTGGGACTGGATGAAGCGTCGTCTCACGCGGTCTGCACGTCCAGCACGAACGCTGGTCCAACTGAGGCGCCAGGTGGAAATGGCATGGCAAGCCGTTCCACAGGACTACATCCAGCATCTCTACGATCGTCTCCATGGGAGAATAGCAGCCTGCATTGCTGCGAAAGGTGGATATACACTGTACTAGTGCCGACATTGTGCATGCTCTGTTGCCTGTGTCTATGTGCCTGTGGTTCTGTCAGTGTGATCATGTGATGTATCTGACCCCAGGAATGTGTCAATAAAGTTTCCCCTTCCTGGGACAATGAATTCACGGTGTTCTTATTTCAATTTCCAGGAGTGTAGATGACAAGAGTGCACATATACTGCACTTCAGAACAAATCGAAAAAAATGTCTTTAGCATTTACACAACAAATAAACATAATGGCAAAAAATCATGTCGACAAGAGACATAAGTGTTCTTGCACTAGAATTCAACAAATCGAAAAAAAATGCATAGGCTATGAACATAAATGATTTTAGCAAAAAATAATTTTCACTGTTAGGATAGGAAAGGGAAGGATTGCATCATGGTTGTAGCACTTAAGATTGCACATAGCTGCTCTGAAAGTCCATATCTTTCCACAGAATCATAACACCAAGTGATACAATCTGCAGTTCAGAAGCATTTATCAACGTATCAAGACACTGAAACGTCGTAGTAATCTTCCATGCTATCATTTGGCAGTACACCAGGTACACCAAACAGTGGGACCATAATAACGTCTTCATCGCTTACGGTGGTGGACAGCATGTCGTGTCAACACCACGCTCTTAAGAGGCACACCAACGTAGAATTAGTGCAAAAACCAAATATAGTGCTCCATGATAATGAGGATGGACAAGACAATGGATGTTACAATAATTTCAGGTAGTTAGGTCAGAAGGTGAAGGACATTAACTAACACACAAGTCTTGATTAGTGATTACATAAGTAGTTTGCGGCATCCATAGTCTAGTTATTGAACATTTCTGTACCATGTATTTTAGTATTACAGAATAATGTTCATAAAATTAAATTATTGCCATCATGGGTAGTCGTATTACAATAAACAGCGGCAGTCTTGGGCCAGTTACAAACCATATTACAGAATAATGTTCATAAAATTAAATTATTGCCATCATGGGTAGTCATAAACAGCGGCAATCTTTGTCCAGTTACCAACCATGTTTAGTATGACAGAATAATGTTCATCAGAAGTCTTAAATACATTAATTATTGGCACTCAGTGGCCATTTACTAAAATCATTATTGAAAACAAGAACTAATTAATGGCATAATTAATAACATACTTTATATAGTTACATTAATTATTGGCACTCAGTGGCCAGCAAGTATTGAATAGTATAAAACATTGTTCATCATTCAGTATTATGCAGTTCATTAAGAAGTCATTATAAAAAAATCAGTTAATTACAATCATAGCATTAATAATCATGGGCATTATAAGTAGTCTCATTATAATAAACAGTGGCAGTTATTAGCCAGTTACAAAATTACAATCATAGCATTAATAATCATGGGCATTATAAGTAGTCTCATTAAAATAAACAGTGGCAGTTATTAGCCAGTTATAAAATTACAATCATAGCAATAATAATCATGGGCATTATAAATAGTCTCATTACAATAAACAGTGGCAGTTATTAGCCAGTTACAAAGCATTATATATATTTTTTATATATATATTTTTTGTATCATTAAGAAGTCATTATTCAAGTGACATACTATTCAGAGCTGATCAGTATTATTCAGAATTATCATAAACTAGTGACATTATATGAGACTGGTAATACATTTTTTTTTGTGCTAGCAATGCATTGCTGTGGGTAATTATAAGGGAAAGCAAGAAGAAATAAGAGAAAAAATTGCTTCTAGGTTGTTCCTATAAATGAAAAATGTGTAACGTCATTCGTCAGCTGTACCAAGGTTGTGACACAAGGTAGTATATGTGATCACATGTGTAAATGATATACACAAATGGGTAAAAAAATTGCAAGTATTAGAACAGGTATAATAAGTAACAAGTTTAGTAAGTATCATGAAAAGCTTCTCCTGGACAAAATACAAAATGGATTATTGAGCTGAAAGAAGAAACGCAGACTATGCTGAAAAGTAGTGAACTTCGAATTAACAGGTAGTGAAATGTGTATAAAAAATGTGTTCCATAGCTGTCCTTTCCAAAACCTTCAGTCATCCTACTACGCAATATAACACCTGCTGTCAAAGCAAATTGCAACAAATACTTAAATAACTACATAGCATAAATACATAAACTTCAACATCATCCTCATCTGTAAAGAAAAAAAAACTTCATTATCCATATTATCATAACTTCATTATCGTCATCACCTGTAAAGAAAAACTTCATTATCCATATTAGTATATTCTTCATCATTATTCATCATCAGCATTCATTATCATCTGCAAAAATCACTTCATTATTCATCACACAACTATTCCTTATCTCTAGCATATTTCATCACTTAAAACTAAGATGTGTAGTTCTGTCTGACAGCTTGCATCAATCGCCTTGTATTCTGAAAGAAAAGATTAGTTAAGACTGCTATTCTGCGATGTGTATGGTATATTCTTGTTAATGCTTGTTAATTCTGATCCATTTACTCGTCCTCATAAGGTTTTGTATTTTCTTTCATCTATTCCGTAGGTGAAATTCCCATTCTGTTTAATTTATTTCCTTTACGCATCATTTCTTTCTGAAACTGATGAACAAAGATTAATGTCTTGTATTTAAATCATATACCCATTAGATAATGACTGGTTAATGGTGACACAATTAAGCATACAGCATAACATGACAGAAAACGTAATATGTCAAAAGCATAGACAGTGTTCAAAGGCAAAAAGTGTACAGAGAATATCATAATGCAGCAGCAAAAAAAAAGGAAAATGTAAAACAGTCACGATGTTGAGATATCATAGGGCAAAAAAAATGTCAAAGTCAACTGGTGTGTTATACCTTAAAAATTTCACAGTGCATACAAACATAACATGAAAACAATCGTACATACATAAAAAGACAAAATGTGACGTTCGTTGTGTTCAGCTTGTATGTAGTGTAGTTAATAGAGGCGATAATTAAAGACTTTAATGGAGAGAGAATTTGATAAAATTTATGCGTCACTACATAGAATTGCATAATTATTCATAAAATGCGTAAGTTCATCTGGAAAAATATGCACGGTCTAATGTGTAACGACAAGAAGAGCGACCTGCTAACCTTACCTTGCCGGGCACTTGCCAAGAAAAAATACGATAATCATCAATAAGTAGTCATGTGAATATAACTGCAGAAATGTTCATAAAAATTAGCAAATAGCATTACAGCGTGATAAATCATAAAGTATGTTCACTCAATAAAGGGTTTTATATTGGATAAGTGGTGGTTTCCTTTCGATTTTCTGGTTCTCAAAGTTTCGACGTGTACAACATTGGGGTGAGGAATGCCGCGAATCCGATATGGACCTGCGTATAGAAGTTCAAATTTACTGCACTTACCTTTTAATTTACTGGATAAATGGTGTGTTCGTACTAATATCTTCTGTCCAATGTGAAAGTCTCGGCGTGTACAAACCTGTTTTTGCTGTCTTCTCCGGCGCTCTGCGGCACTTTTGATGTTGTTCAGCGCAATGTCAATTATTTCGTGGTGTCTTAGTCGACGAGATGTCGGGAAGTTTACTAATTCTGTGATTTTGTTAGGTGGTTCAACGTTTTTCAGTATAACATACGGAGATAGCATAGTGGATTCATTTGGAATGGAATTAATTACATCTTGGAATGAGAATATGTGTGTGTCCCAGTCAATATGTCTTTTGTGGCAATATATTCTACACAGTTTACCAATTTCTTTCATTAATCGTTCACAGTGGTTCGAAGAAGCATGGTACTTGGATATGTAGATCGGAGAAATGTTTCTAGCTCGTAACATGCGTGTCCATATAGCAGATCGAAATTGTGATCCATTGTCAGAAATTACTTTCATCACATGCCCTACATGAAATAGAAAATGCTTTACAAATGCTTTCGAAACAGTTTTAGCAGTAGCTTTGCGTAACGGAGTGAAAGTAACAAATTTTGAAGTAAGTTCAACAGCGACAAAGATGTAGCAAAAACCTCTGTTAGTTCTCGGAATTGGACCAAAAATGTCTACTGCGGCCATATGTCTTAATTTAACAGGTATAATGGGATATAATGGAGGAATGTTGAAGTTGTGTCAGACTTAGCTTTCTGGCAAATTTTACATGACGCTAAAACTCGTCGTATACGTTTTTCCATGTTTGTAAAATAACAGTTCTGTCTCAGTATAAGAAAACATTTTCTGGCTCCGTAATGTGCGTAGCTTAAATGCGTGTACCAAATTAATTTATTAACCAGTTCGTCAGGAATGCATAATAACCAATTGTTGCTGTCAGGATGAGAGCGGTGAAACAGAATGTCATTGCGTACAGTGTAGTGGTTCCTAATCGTAACATTATTCTTATCTTTCCAAAGGTGTTTAATTTCTTTCCACACATTGTCTTCGCTTTGCTCTCGTGCTATGTCCTGTAATGACGATGAAATAAAATTTTCAAATGCAACTTGCTGAATGTACATAATGCTGAAATTTGCTTTGCAGAAGTTATTTGCTACGTCTTGCTGATTGTTGCTGAGAGAACGCGATAGTGCGTCTGCTATAACATTTTGTGTGCCGGGAATGTGAACAATCGTAAAATTAAATTCCTGTAAATAAAGTTTCCATCTGCTTAATCTGTCATGAGTGAATTTAGCCGAAAGTAAAAATTGTATAGCTCTGTGATCTGTGTAAACGGTCGTGTGTCTTCCATAAAGAAAATGCCTAAATCTCGTAAAATCCCATACAACACATAATGTTTCAAGTTCAGTAACGGAATAATTTCGCTCAGCAGGTGACAGAATGCGGCTTGCAAATGCGATGTTTTTAATTACTTTAGAACCATCTTCTTCAATTTCCTGAAAAATATGTACCCCTAAAGCGGTGTTGGAACTGTCGGTGGCAATGGAAAAATTTCTGGTAATATCTGGGTGCAATAAAAGTGGAGCATTCAACAAAGCATGTTTCAGGTTCATAAATTCAGAATGTGCTTGCTTATCCCATGACCAAATCGTGTTTTTACCTGTTAATTGGCATAATCTAGGCGTGTCTAAAGCAGAATGATGAATAAATTTGCGAAAAAAGTTAATTAAGCCTAAAAAACTGCGTAATTGTTTCTTCGTTGTAGGAACAGTAATGTCACGTAGAGCTTGAAGTTTTTCTGGATCAGGCGCAATGCCTTCTGCTGAAATTACGTGTCCAAGAAATTTTATAGAAGTTTTCCCAAAGTGCGATTTACTGAGGTTAACTGTGAGTCCTTGTGTACGAAAGGTTTGTAACAGTCGTTCTATAATCACATTGTGTTCACACCAGTTAGCTTCTGCGATAAGAATGTCGTCTACGTACGTCGTAATTCTGTCTTTAAGTTCTGTCGGAAGTATTGTGTTCAAACCGCGAATAAAAGCTGCAGAAGAAATGGTTAAGCCGAATGGTAATTTGCAAAATTGATAACAGTCGCCGAAACAGAGAAAAGCTGTGTACTTTCTGCAATTCGGATGAAGTTGAATTTGCCAAAATCCCGATTTCAAATCTAATGTGGAATAAATAGCTGTACCGTGAAATTTCTGTAAAAGTTCCTCTAATGTCTGTGGTCGATCTGTTTCATTAATAATAATGTCATTAATGTGATGTGAATCAAGTACGAGGCGAAGTGCGCCATTTTTTTTCTTAACAATATGTAGCGGGTTTATGTACGGACTAACTGCTGGTTCTATAATCCCTGTGTCAACCATATCCTGCAATTCTTTTTTAACCTGTTCTCGGTGGATATATGGAATGGGATAATGCTTTGCTTTAAATGTATCGTGCTGTTTGACTTGAAATTCGTACATAAATCCGGACATAGTACCAGGAATGTTGTCGAAAACTGGAGCTTGCTGTAAAAGAATTTTGCGTAATTGCGTTCGTTCATCGTCTGTATTTGCACTGCTTTGTTTAACTTTATCGGAAATCATCTGCATCACGTCGTAGTCGGTTTCGTCTGGAGTATTATAGTTGTGTACGTACGTATCCGTGAACAATGTGGGATTACAGTCTATGTTACGTAACACGGAAATGACCTGTGTACAATTAATTGTTTCCTCTTCTGCCGATAATGAGTGCTGAAATTCTAAAGCCAATTGCACATTTTCATCCTTTAGCATTAAATAGGAATTTTGAAAATCAATAACAGCGTCGTGTTGTACGAGAAAATTAGTACCTAAAATAACGTCTGTTGTCAATAAAGGAACAATCCAAAAATTTGAGTGAAAAGTATGACCTCCAATACAAAATGATTAATGCGTCTGTAATTTAACGTCTACTCCTTTACTCGATACTGCTCCTTTTACTTTCGTTTTGCCTAATGGTAATGTGGGATAAGTATTCTCTTTGTTGCACTCGTTGAAAGTCTCCTCATTTATAACTGACATAGGTGATCCGGAATCGATTACTGCTGAATATTTCGATGAACCAATTTTAATTTCGATGACAGGATGTGAAATAGTTTTCTGAACAACTTGTCTTTCCTGCAAAAGAGTGTCTCTGATATCGTCAAAAGTAATTACTTTTTCGTGAACAACATTTTGCGTGTCAAAAGTAGTGCTTGTGTTATTGGAAGATGTGATCTTTACAGTATCTAGTCAAATTCTATCTGACGTGTTACTATTATCAGGAGGATTCCGTGGCATTTCTACTATTTGAACTGTTCTATTACTTCTTCCAGACGTGTTACGCTCTGGATGATACCTATTGTCGGGTTCATTCATGAGAATATGTTCTTGCGGATGATTTTGCTGTTGGTAAGATCGACTGTTATTGTATGTACGCTGATAATTGTGCTCATCGTTTTTACGTCTGTCGTGATAGTCATCCCTATACGGTGTATTGCGATAGGAACTGAAATACTGTCTTCTCTGTACGTAGTTATTTCCTTGCTGCCGTGCGTTACTATTTGTTGTACCAGGGACTATACGTTCACGCGGCGAAACATTAAAGCCTGGTTGACCTTGTGCATTCCATTGTTGGTTAGGTATGTTAATCGGTTGACTTTCATGCTGTTGCGGTGGAAAACGTCTATTGTTACCAAAATGTGATTCCTGTTGCTCAAAATTTTGACGATATTGATAATTAGAATTTTGTCTGTTATTAAAATTTTGGTGGTTGTCATTCCTAAAACGTCTGTTACTTTTCCTATTAAAATTACGTGTCTGATCATAATTGCTGTACGTCTGTTGGCCTTGGTTGTTATATGAAAAATTTTTGTTTACAAAGGAATAATCAGATTGTTGTACTTCCAAGAGCTGTAACAGATCTCTGAATGCTGAAATATTTTCTTTTTGCTGACTGGTTAAAAGTGACACTCTTAATGACCGTGGTAATTTAGATATACATAATTGAATGAGTGCGGATTCACTATAGGGTTCACTTAAATACTGATTTTGTTGCACCATGTGCTCAAAGAATTGAGTGACACTGGGAAAATTGGAGTTCTCATAATTTGGTAAGCTAATTAACTGATCTTTAATTCCGCGCTGTGTCGTCTTCGACCAATACGCAGATAGAAAGTCATTCTGAAACTCTTCTACTGAATAACATTGTCTCGCGATCGGTCTCATACGAGTTGCCGGCTCGCCTTCCAAAAAGCTGCAAATAAATTCAAGTTTGTGCGTTACAGGCCAAGTCGGTGGAAAAGCAAAACTAAATTGTTGTATCCAATCTAGCGGATGAATCTGTGTTCTATCATTTTTAAACACTTTAAATTTTCTTACTGACAGAAAATGTTTGTAATCGAAATTGTCCTCTCTGTGTGATGGAACAGGTTCAGGATTGTAAGAGAATCTGTTGAACTGTGGTTGTTCGGAATCCAAGTCCCGTACTCTCTGTAGATTGCCCAAATTACACGCGCTGCGAGAGTCTGGCAAATCTTCGAAAAGTGGCGTCTGCTGTGATGTGTTATTAACTGAAATGTTTTTCATCTCCGTTACCTCCTGCTGTAAACTTGACGATTTTCTACGCAAGGTGTTATTAGACGAATCGATCTCATTAATTGTCTGCTGTAAATTTTGAAATTCCGGTGTTTGATTAAATGAAACCGGTGAGGTATCGTCTGATTTATTGTCATTAGTACTTTCGATGACGTCAATACGACTGGCCAATTCATCATATTTTTCAGTCAGTATTTTTACCTGATCGTCGGTTTTAGAGTCAGTAGCATTAATCTGTTTTTGCAATTTACGTGTAGTTTCGTTCAGTTTTTTAACATCAGCTTGAATTACATCGGAATCCTGTGTTAGTTCTAATTGTTCGAGCCTGTCTGTCACTGTTTGAAAATCGGTTGTGTATGTGTCTGTTTTCGACTTAAGATCAGAAATCTCATCACGTAATTCTGTGTTCGACTGTTTGATGGTATTAATTTCGTCGGACACTGTGGCAATATTGTTGTCTACATATGTTTTCGCCTTCGCAAACATTTTATGTTTGTCTTCCTGTCTCTGAGCAGTGATTGTTTCCATGACTTGACGTTTGACTTTATTTTGATCCTGAATAAATTTACGGAAACGCGTATCACTGTTCTGTATGTGAAGACTAAGACGTTCGTTAATCTGAGTGTTCTGTTGTTCGAATTTCGCGTCTATCTTTTCATCCATTGTGCGCGAAAGTTCTACCGTCATTGCTTTAAACTCGTCGCGTAATTGTGTAGCTTTTTCGGAGCATTGTTTAGCGACTGTACTGATTTCCGCTCTAAGTGTTTCTCTTGCAGTTGTTTGCATATCCCTTAATTCTTGAGCAACAGACCTAATTTCTTCGCTATTTTTCTTTGAACAAGCCTCAATTTCCACGCGTAACTGTACCTTAGTATCATGACACTGCGCGGCAACGGCATTAATTTGTTCACTAAGTTCCCTGGAATTGTTGTGTAATTTTTCATTTAACTGTTCGTTCTGTTGTTTAACCTGTTCACTAAGTTGTCTGAAATCTTCTCTCTGTTGTCTGGCCTGTTCACTAAGCTGTTTGAAATTTTCATTCTGTTCTCTGAAATTTTGTTGCAAAAATGCCATAATTGGATCTGATAGAAAATTAGCATTTCTGTTCTCTGTGCTGTTTAATGGTGGATCTGGAATTGTCTCGCTTTCAGTAACCATTTGGTTATTCTGTACTTTACAAAAAGGTTTATCAGTCGGATGTACACTGTCAGACATTATTTCTGAATTAAATAAATCCGTCGTACTTTCAGTACACTGACCATTTTCATTCGAAAAATTTGTCTGTGCGTTATTTGAATTTTCCAAACCGGGTGTGTTAACCTGGGCAGCGCTCATTACAATAGGGCGCCCCGCGTCATCAATTGTCGTCAAATTAACAGAGGAGACAATTGAGTTCGTTTGTACATCAGTAAGATTGAACGCAGGATTGCCATCATTACACTGCGTGTCACAATTACTATCGGTTACGTTGTTTAAGTCGGTAATTTCATTAAAAATACCTCGCGATACACTATTCACAGTCTTTCGCGGCATTTTTACAACAGTCACAATTATTCACAAAAGAAATAAGTGCAATGCAAAAGGCAACAAACACAAATACAAAAGAGCAAAGAATTGCCGATGATCTGAGGAAAGAAATTCACAAATTAGTAAAAGCGTTGCGCCAAATATTAATTATATTAAGCAAATAAGAGCAGATATCTGACTGTTTTTCAAAAGATTCTCTACGATATACGATCCTGGACCGGGTGTCGCCAAGTGTAACCTCCCCACAAAAATAAAAGTTAATACTCAAATGTTAATCGGAATAGAACCAAGTGTAACCTCCCCGCATATTTTTTTTTTAAAGTCAATATTTATTAGAAATGGAGCCAAAGCTAAGTGTAAGCTCCCCAGAGAAATTTAATGACAAAGACAATTAAATGAAAAATAGCAATCTGACTCAAGTATAAGTTCCTATAAAATAATGAAAGATAATCCCATGACAATGAAAGTACAGTGATAATCAAAACTCAATTAAACCGAAATGTCGGTCTTTGGCCCTGTGCAAAAATTAAACTGAAATTCTTACCTTAGTAAAACTGTATCTGCTCTTATTCTGCGCCACAGCTTGGAGGAAATGCATCGCAATAATATTTTTTTTTTAATTTAACTGAAAATTTTCTTTAAGGAAATGCAAGGGAATCAAATGATTTTTTTTTTAAATTGCTTTGAAATCAAATTATTATTGGGGCGATTCTTGCACAAATTAGTTACAGTTAATTTACATCGTTAGCTGAGCGCAATGCTGCTTAATAATATACCTCGTCCTGAATCATGACCAGAGTGCGATGTCGACGCCCGCCGACTCCTCACACACAACTAAACTCTCTCGCATCTAGACCGCGACTGCGTCATCTCCGACGCGCTACTCGCAACTGCCAGCTCGCAACTGAACTCTCGCGCTCTCTGGTCAGAGATTCTTTTATGCCTCACCATCGCTGCCTATGAAACGTACGCGTTTCAGTAGTTCTAAGTTCTAGGGGACTGATAACCACAGCAGTTGAGTCCCATAGTGCTCAGAGCCATTTTTTGTTTTGCTCCTCGCCATTAGTGTTACAGAAATCAGGAAAGATGAATGTATAGATAGCTCATGGGCTTTCGATTAGAATCTGAATCGTCCATAGAGAGATTAAAATTATGCGAAACACTGTCGTTGAAGCTACTTTCGTCACAGATCCAAAAGCTGGAGAGGTCTCATACTTCGTATACCAACAATCCCACCTGATTTACCTATTCATTTGCAACGACTGAAATTAGTTATCAAGATTTCAGCAATAAACAAGGCTCAAGGTCACAGAGAGGGGTAATAAAACAGAGAGGGAGTGGGAAATGGAGAGGGAGAGAAGAGATGGACAGACAGAGGCGGAAGGAGGACGAGGAAATGGACAAGGATGCGTAGGAGGACAGTTCTTTGTGTCACTGTGATGTCAGCTGTTGCTCAAATTGCTGCCACAGACGCTGTACTACGCGCCAGACCCATACGCCGAACAGGCTGGTCTTCCCTCTCGGAAGTGCCACGTGGCCGCCTGGAGCCCTATCTTGTTGCGGCCGTACATTCTCGTGATCACCACTGCCAGCAATCACAATCGGTGGCTACGTTCCTGCCAAGACTTTCGGCAGTATTGCAGAGGGAACATCCAGCTTCTGGTAGTCCTGTTACAAGACCTTGTTCAAACTCAGTAAGGTGTTGATAACGGCGACAATGTCACCTTACTGGAATTCTTGACTAACAGCAGCTCACCACGCCCAGCCTCGAAGGTAACTACCACTCACGACTGTTACATCGTATATTTAAAGCAAACATTATTTGCATCCTGATAGTGGCACTACTAGCGCCACTCTCGTGCGACTGACACTAAATCGCAATAGACATCATCTTCAGATGTAGAAACACGTCTACTAACATTTAATTATGTCGTACAACTACTTCTTGGGGTTGCCACTTTTTCCATCAGTATATTCTTGAAAATAAAGGAAAGAAGGATAGGGTTTAACGTCCGGTCGACATAGAGATCATTAGAGACGAGGCACAAGCTCGAAATATTTTAATGATGGAGAGCGAAACTAGCTATGTCCTATCAAAGGAAATATTGTGGTTTCGTAAGACTTCTACCTTATATGTGTTCGTTGTATACTGTATAATTGAGTTGTCAAAAATGGTTCAAATGGCTCTGAGCACTATGGGACTTAACATCTGAGGTCAGCAGTCCCCTAGAACTTAGAAGTACTTAAACCTAACTAACCTAAGGACAACACACACATCTATGCCCAAGGCAGGATTCGAACCTGCGACCGTAGCAGTCGCGCGGTTCTGGACTGCAGCGCCTAGAACCGCTCGGCCACGGCAGCCGGCCGGAATTTTCGATATTGTTCGCTGAACACACCGGATAACGTCTCGATAAGAGATTATAGGAGGTGAAAAGTTGAGTTTCTGACAGCGTATAAATGTTCAAACTTATAACGGGAACGCAGCCGTGCGACGTCTTCGACAACCGCCGATGTTTCGGAAAGTGAACAGCCCGTCATTCTCAATACCTTGGAAGGTTGAGCAGTGTGTAAGATGAATATCAGCAAATGTGAAGGAAAGGTTACGAAATGTATTCAAAATTGAATCAAGCGATGCTGAAGGGATTAGATTAGGAAACGAGACAATAAAAGCACCAGATAAGTTTTGCTGTTTGGGCAGCAAAATAACAGGTGATAGCCGAAGTGGTGAGGATAAAAAAGTATGTTTTGAACGTCATTGTCAGCGGAGTAGCCTTCGTAGAAATTGAAACGAAGAAAACAGCTCAACCGAAAACGGAGGAGAAGCTTTTAAAATGTAGTTGTGTAAAACAGTATTAAAAAACAAATGGATAGCTCGAACAACTTATAAGGATGTACTGAATCACACTGGGGAGCAATGAATTTTATGGCACAACCCTGGAGCGTCATAAACAGTCAGCTTGGTCGCGGAGGGAAGCACAGTGGGCAAAAGTTGTAGATGGGCACCAATGCTTCACTATAGTAATCAAATTCTAACGGATGTAGTGTGCAGTTTTTATTCAGTGATGAAGAGACCTGCAGTATATACATTATTGTGAAAAGGTGCATCAAACGGTATTGGGACAGAACACCATAACCACATGAGATAGAGAATACCAAGCGCCACTAAAGAAGAAATAAGAACTTGAAATAATAGTAAAAACTCCGAACAATAAATTTTCTCTGACTGTTACATGACAAAGACATATTATGTAAATCTCTTCTACCAGCTTGAGGGAAAAGAAAAGATACCATCGGAAATAACGCAAGTCAAAATGAAACGTCCCCTTTTGAACAATTTTACAAGACTGTGCTTAACCTGACACACAATATTTTTAGCGCAACGCAATCTGACTTTCAAAAAAAATCCCTACGAAAGAATGGCCCTGACTAACATTAAACTATACCTTTCACAAATCACTAAATCACTTACCTCACAAAAATCTTCGTTACTCCCACTACTGCAATACAGCAACCGCCACTACTGCCAGCTAAATAAAAGTTTCAAACTACGGAAGGCACTAACTACTGATAGGGATAGTTAGCAAATGAAAGATATTAATAGAGAACAAACAATGTATTTACCTTGATATCATCATATATAAATATAGCAATTCATGACAAATTTCAAAACTCCGCCATCTCTCTCCCCACATCCACCACTGCTGGCGGCTCACCTCCAACTGCCCAACGCTATGCGCTGTTCACAGCCAGCTGCCTAACACTA
Source organism: Schistocerca nitens (assembly GCF_023898315.1). Lineage (NCBI taxonomy): Eukaryota > Metazoa > Arthropoda > Insecta > Orthoptera > Acrididae > Schistocerca > Schistocerca nitens. Next base: position 96,606,473 of record NC_064622.1, read on the forward strand.
CAATGGCGAGTATTACAACAATGCAAAGCAGCCACAGACTGCACACCGCACAGCCAGTGATTTTCATACAGAGGTGGCGTTACCAATAAAAAAACCTAAACAGCCTACTTACATAGCCCCCATGCTCCCCACAAAAAATTTTACAAATTGGTTTGGGCAGTGCCCAATACAGATTTGAAAAATTTTTTCATAATTACAATAACAAAGAAATCAAATGCACACACTTATTGATACAATGTTGGTCAAAAGCTAAAATTTTCTCACAGTCCATAAAGACAGTCCTAATCGTTCATCACAGTAAAATATCAGTCTTTTTCTCAAAGTCTGAGCAGTAAAAGAAAATGCACACGGAAGTAGTGGATTTCCATGCAGTATTGAAGAAGTATTGTTGTCCTTCCAACGAAAAGACAGTGCTGACTCTACATGCAGACAGGTAATGGGCCACAACAGATTAAACCCACAGCGGAGTCAGTCGAAATTTTGAGGAGTATTGGTGGGTAGGTCATCACAGAGCAGACCCACTGTAGTCCTGGTAGAGATTACGGTATTGGTGGGCCACCAGAGGCGCAGACCCACTGCAGTCCTTGTAGAAATAATGGTACTGGTGAGTCAGCAAAGACGCAGACCCACTGTAGTCCTTGTAGAGATTACGGTACTGGTGAGTCAGCAAAGACGCAGACCCACTGTAGTCCTTGTAGAGATTACGGTACTGGTGGGCCACCAGAGGTGCAGACCCACTGCAGTCCTTGTAGAGATGGCCAGCAGCCATCTGTTGTGACTGTGCAGGTGCACAATCACCATTGAAGAGTCTTGCGGATAATATAGCAAGTCCATAACCACCACTTGTGCACTCACAAAGTTTTTGGAATTGTCCTTAGAACCAGCAATGCTGTTATCCAGTCCCTTGCTGAATTATTAACACACGTGCAAACACTATCAGTCCCTACTTCTCACATATTGTCCATATACTATAACCAACAAAAACGTGTGCAGTGAAATGTAACTTACAAGTTGCTTAATTTGATGAACTGGTGTCAATTATAATTTTATAACATAAGAACACAATAACAAAGGTACAAAATACATCAGTAAAGAACATAACAATACAGATAACATTTGTGGTAATAGGGGCTTTACAAAAGAATAGAAATAGACATATACGTCAGTGTTACAGGAATTATGACATGAGTACATACATAAAAGATCAGAATAACTTTCGAAACATCAACTTCACACATGAGCATTAAAATAAAACAAAATAAATAATGTCTAAGCATATTTACAAGGTAAATAACATATTATTAATGCCAATTATATTTGAGGATAACAGTATTCCTCATCATAGTGAATGTAGCTTAGTATTAGAAGAAGAAAAAAATTCTATGAAACTACACAGAGACAGGAAGAAAACAAATACACAAGGGTACACAAACACATAGTGGGATAACACAAAAGGAAAGGACAGGGTTTGTTTTACTGCAGTATTTTGCATGGAGATCTCCCTTCGTTCATCATTATTCCCAAAAGTCCTATCTAAGCCTGTTTTCCGTATTCTGTTCACATCCTGTGTCAAAAATAGTTTTTCTCCACTGTACAGTATCCTTTTTTTTTTTTGCCAAACCATTTTCTGATAGCTTCTCAATGCATTTCTTATAAATTCATCATAGTTAGTTTCTTATATAGTCTACCCCCTCTTAAGCTAACTTAAATCTACTGAGCTCAGATATATATACCAAGGGACGAGGCAATGCAGCATCACATAAAACAATTAATACAAACAGCAACGAAAAAAACGCAATTTGCGAAGCAAGCAGCATTAAGAAATTAGCAAAGCAATTGTAATATTACAACTAATCTAAGGCAATGTGCAGCAAACAATAAAAATAAATCATTAGTAAAACTGGCTTAACAGAATAATACAAAGTCAAATTCAATAACACTATGCCTGGCAAACAGCAGCAACTTATACCTAAACATGACATAGCTCAAGCAGAAAAAATATTACACTAAAAATGGCCATGTCTAATACCTATGTCACATCTTAACACTAGAGTGATGCATCACGAGAACTTACACTAGCAGATAAGTTACCAAATCGTAAAGAAATTGTTTATGCAATTCCTGTGAAGGGAAATGTCTTTTTATGCTCCCTCATTTTTTGGAAATATATCACAAAACTATTATTTACTGGATCTGGAGACAGAAAATATTTATATTAGTACATCTATAAAATTTTATTTTAACCAGTGCTGTAGTGCAGCTAGAAACTAGATATTAAACAAAATGAGTAAATAAATACATAAAGCAAGCCATATGGCATTTCTCTCAATTCTCATAGATAGACACTTGTCCTAATCAGGTGTGCAGATGTGAGAATGTTTCCAAGCTATTATTAGCGTGTCGTATTTACGATGCTTTCTACAAACGAATGTCAATAGCGAGGATAATGGCCTCCCCCTTTTTTTTTTTCTACCACCTGCGCCACACACTAATGGCTTTTTCTCAAGGCAGCTGGCACACCTGGCCGCTCACAACGCATTACGTGCAGGTGGTCACTTAACTTTCGTACGGATATATTTACGACACCAGTTTCCGCTACAGTGACAGTTTCATATAAAAATATTTCACAGGTCAAGAATCTGGGTTACAAATCTGTAGAAACAAAATCCTATAAATATAACAGCGTCCAAAAAATTTTCGCCAGCATTGTGATACATTCACGCATATACACACATTTCATAACTCTTAAAGTACGATTCTTAGTTTCCAACAACCTTTTTCACAAACCATAGTCCCTAACTTCTATTCATTATTCATATACATATAAACACGTAATCACATTCCTTATATAGCATCAGCTTATTGATCATAAACATACCGCAACAACATAATACACATAGTCGTCATAAAAATAACATCATAACACCTCAGTCAACTCTCAAAATCGTCGTAGCTTCCTCCAATAATATCAAAACTTAAAAAAAATTCTCTGCTCATGTCAAAAGTGTCATCTACCTCAAACGTACTTTAAAATCATGCTCCCTTACCAAATATATCATTCAAAGCTCTCATAGTATCACAATGGTTCTGAAAAAATATGAACAGTTCACAAAGTACAAACAACATACAATTTCGTAAGTGTGAAGTTATCCAACTGTGTAATTGCGTCAACATCTGTCACTGACGTAGTAAAAAGAATGTTTATTTCTCTGTCAAATAATCAGATAGCTGTGTAATTTATGTGTTGGAGAAATATGGTACCGATGTGTAAAGTTGTATAAGCAAATACCATATTAGCTAGGGTTCCTTGTGGTTGCCACACACATGGTACACAAAGTAAGCGTGTACCCCCCTGAGGATTAATGTAATTATACCCTCAGGTGTTACAGATTATAGCAATGGAATGAAATGTATCACGGAAAACTTTCTTTGCAATTTAAAAATCTTTAAAAATAAATGTTTTAAGTACAAAATTAATCACTCAAATACGTGTCCTGTAGCGCTAAACTGTGTGTCATGTCGCAACATAATCTCTGTGGAAGTCTCGTAGTTATCGTCCTCCGAAAGCTAAGTTCTGCAGATGTCAATGTACTTACCTCATGATAAACAAAAGTGAAATGCTTTGCGTATAGATATCGTAGTTATTACGCTTATTGTTGTGATGAAGAAAGTACTGTACTGTAACGTATTGTTGTGCCACGAAAAAGGCTGTCTCATTGTTGCTATACCACAAGAGTTACTACTAAAACCTGTTTTACTTTCCAGAAGATTTCAGAAAAACTGTGCAGATATAAAACAGATACACCGCAAAAGCAACATTGTAAATTGTCACTCATTAGTAGCGTCGTGATATAATTGTGTAGCTGTCACATAAACTAACCTCTGTGTCGTCTGTTCACTATAATAATGCATTCGTAATTTCTGTTTAAAAATGTTCCCTAGGTTCTAGACTGGATATTTAACTTCAAACATTGTTGCATGTTAACAGTTTCTTAAGTCTGACAAAGCATACTAGAAATGTGAAGTGAAAAGTTTTATGGCAAAGACAAAGTTAAAAAGCATATTATATCTCAATAAACAGCTTTACTTGTGAAATGTGGTGTAAACTTATACTCTTCCCAGTGCACAGAGTTTCAACTTCAAAGCAATTATCATGTTGTATACATCGGTAAAGAATGCTAAAATTATTCTCAAGGCTAGCGTCTTATGTTATTTTTCTCGGAGCCAGCGGGCGCACGCAGCTGCCTGCTGTGCGAGTCATTGTCTGTCTCTTTGTTGGTGCGCGTCGTTACTGGGATTTGGAGACCTAACTTCTACAAATTCACGTTGTCGAAAATGCCCTGCTCTGTTTGAATCCCGCCAGTTCTGATGAAATTCAGGTCCGTCGTTATGATTATCTCTTCTGTCGTCATGTTGGTAGATTTCATAATTTCTTTCTTGTCGGTCATGTGGTGGAGAATTTCTTCCTGAATCGTAACTGCGCGCTGAACTGTTGCGTCTGAAGTTATTCTGTCTCCCTTGATAATAATTGTTTTGGTTCCCATAATGTCTGTTTCTCTCATTGTCTCTGTCATATTCATTACTACGGAAATGTGATCTTTCTCTGTAACTATTATTACTCTGCCAGTGGTTGTCATATGGGTGGTGTCTGTTTTGGTCACGATATGTGTTGTGAGAATAGCCTTGTCGTGTCCAGTTATTATTTCTTTCATCGCGGAATTGCGACGGATGTGATCTGTAATTGTTGTGCTCCTGCGTTCCGCGATTGTCAGTGTCAATTTCCACTTCTTGTAACAGTCCCTGAAAAGCTTCAATGTCGTCTTTGCAACGTCCTACCAAAATAATATGTCGTAAATGTTCAGGTAATTTGAGTAAGCAAATGCGGATGAGTTCTGAGGGGCTGTATGGGTTTGAAAGATACTGATTCTCATGCAACATGTCTTCAAAATATTTGACAAGACTGGAAAATTCAGATTGTTCGAAACGTTTCATCATTATGATGCTATGTTTTACTCGGTCTTGTGTGGCTTGAGACCAATATGCTCGTGAATGACCGATCGCATTCTTACAGCTGGTTCATTCTCCAAGTAGCCACACATAAATTCTAATTTGTGTTCTAACGACCAGTTGGGAGGAAAACAATGAGAGAATTGATGGAGCCATGCTTGAGGATGAATGTCGTTGCCAGAATTCTTAAAAGTTTTGAATTTACGTGTAGTAATGAACAGCTTATAGTCAAAATCATCATGTCGGCAAGTCGCATGTCGGTCATTATTACGTCGTTTCGGCGGTTCCATCTCAAAATTCGGTGTGCCTTGCCAATTTCTTTCATAATTTCCGAAGTGTCCTGTGTTATTATTTTGTGGTTGTTCCGTATTTCTAAGTCCCTCTTCCCGTATTGGAGCGCGAGTGGCCTCTGAAATACGTAATTCTTGTATTACCTGAGTCAGCTGATCTTGTACTTCCCGGATTTCTCTTTGGTGTTGCGTATTAATTTGATTCTGATTTTGTTTGAATTTCCGAATTTGTTCGCACTCTTCTGTGTGATTAAAGACTACCGGTTTTGTGTCGTTCAGATTATCATCTACCTTCGTAGATAAGTTAGTGAACTGATCCGAAAGTTCGGCTACTTTCTCCGATAGTGAACACATTTCCTCAGTGTGTTTTTCTGAACCAAGTTTCAGAGTATTTACTGTGTCCTTTAAATTTTCCTGAGTTTTTGCAAGTTGCGTAACCGAATCGGTAGATGCAACTGAGTCAATTTTAGCTTGCAAGGTGTCGTGATTTTCATGAACAATGGTTTGCAGTTCTTTTATGGCTGCTTCGTGATTCTGTAATGCATTTTCATGCCGCGAAAAAATAGGTTGAAAATGCTCACAAATTTGTGTTTTTACATCATTACAGACTTTTTGACATTTCGATTCAATGTTATGTAGCTCAGTAGTTAAATCTTCACGTGTTTGCTCAAGAGTTTGTTCCAATGAGTCTAACTTTTTAAGATTTTGTTCCATTGTGTCTAATTTTTTAAGATTTTGTTCCATTGTGTCTAATTTTTGAAGCTTTTGCTGTGTTTGTCTCTGGTGTTGTTCCATTGTGTTTAACTTTTGTAGCTTTTGCTGTGTTTGACTGTGATTTTGTTCCATTTGTTTCTGATTTTGTTCAAGCGTTGTGTCTAACTTTTGTAGCCTTTGTCCCATTTGTTGCATTAACTGTAATAACAATGCACTGGTGTCCGAAACACGTTCCTCAGTGCTTTTCGGCAGTGAAGTTGCACCGGCAACATTCACATTTTGACAAGCAGAAAATGTGTCTTGACTTATTTGAGAAAACGGTGAGGACCCAAATCCTGAATCCACAGCATTTGCGAGATTGTTTCCTGTCATTTCGGATTCCTGAGGCGAGCTGTCGCCGACCGATCGATCGATAATGCTTCCCTGTTCTCTAATTGTTTCACTGTCTACACCATTGTTTGCCGCCCGCTCCATTTCCCTATGCACAATTACCAAATTACTACTTTGAACATTAGTTAATTCATTACTCGGTGGCGCTAACACACTGCTTTCGTCTTTACTGTCATTTCTCAGTTTACTTTGGAGCCTAGTATTACGTTTTTCACACGCCATTATTGTCACAGTATTTCACACGACAACACAGAAAAGCACAATTTGAAGAGCAAAAATAAGAAAACACATTAACATAACACTGAAAATAATATCTAGTTAATTGCAGCTGCGAAATACTTGGTGCAAATCTACATGCGTGCCACACCTGTTTTACTGTACAACAATGAAAGACTGCAACTACAAAGGAGATTCTCTCTACAATTACACGCTAGCAATAAACAAAATCTACACTAATTACACAAACTACAAGACAAAATCAGAAGATTCCAGTGAGGTATCCTAGGCTAAGGGTCGACTTATGAAACGTCCCCTTTTGAACAATTTTACAAGACTGTGCTTAACCTGACACACAATATTTTTAGCGCAACGCAATCTGACTTTCAAAAAAAATCCCTACGAAAGAATGGCCCTGACTAACATTAAACTATACCTTTCACAAATCACTAAATCACTTATCTCACAAAAATCTTCGTTACTCCCACTACTGCAATACAGCAACCGCCACTACTGCCAGCTAAATAAAAGTTTCAAACTACGGAAGGCACTAACTACTGATAGGGATAGTTAGCAAATGAAAGATATTAATAGAGAACAAACAATGTATTTACCTTGATATCATCATATATAAATATAGCAATTCATGACAAATTTCAAAACTCCGCCATCTCTCTCCCCACATCCACCACTGCTGGCGGCTCACCTCCAACTGCCCAACGCTATGCGCTGTTCACAGCCAGCTGCCTAACACTACAATGGCGAGTATTACAACAATGCAAAGCAGCCACAGACTGCACACCGCACAGCCAGTGATTTTCATACAGAGGTGGCGTTACCAATAAAAAAACCTAAACAGCCTACTTACAAAAACACGGAATAAAAGCGATAATTATACACCACTAACGCGTACCTTAGCAATAATCCCTATAATGGGAATACCCAGTATAATGCACCATGTCTAATTAAGGGTGGCCGGCCGTGGTGGCAAAGCGGTTTTAGGCGCTTCAGTCAGGAACCACACGATTGCTACGGTCGCAGGTTCGAATCCTGCCTCGGGCATCGATATGTGTGATGTCCTTAGGTTAGTTAGGTTTAAGTATTTCTAAGTTCTAGGGGACTGATGACCTCAGATGTTAAGTCCCATAGTGCTCAGAGCCATTTGAAGCATAATTAAGGGTAAAAGACATAGGTATGCGATAGGTTCGCGCACTTCGCAGCTGTTGCAGGTGATTCTTCCGCTTCCTGGTCGCTGGCAAGATATCGTGACGTCACAAAGCTGAAGAAAACGCCAACGATACTGGACAGGTTATGGATCATGAACCTATATACCAACTGCTTCCTGAGAATATACGGTAAATGTGGTAAGATCTTCATTCCATCAGTTTCAAAAAGTTAACAATACCTAGTTGTACAAATACGTGCCCAAATGAATTTTACTGAATTACTATCTTTTGTGTTGATTGCATGTGCCCTTCTTTCGAGTATTTGACATACACTGCACTGTAGCTAATGACACTCTTTTTCTCTCCTTCTTTACAGTCTTCAATTATTATAGGATTAATTTAACTGTTTTACAAACGATTTTTTACTGTCGTTAGAATTTAGAAAATGAAAATGCCCTCCTTTACAGCAGGTAGAATTGTCGAATTGGTAGAATTCCGTTCTCAGAAAGTTGTTATGAACCAATGAGATAAGCAAGTCCCTTCGGAAATAAATTCTTGTTATATTTGTTTAGTCCATAATTTGTTGTGTATCAAGTACAGGTGAACGCGCAGATGGGTGGGCGAGATCAGTTGTAACTGCATAGAATGTGCTAGGACTGTTGATTAAAAACACCGGGAATCCGATTTATCGATATTGAAAAAAGCATCATCATCGGCAATCGATGTATCGAAAAAAAATATATCGATATATACACGGAAAGGTATCAATGTACTGGCCTATAAAAATATCGGCTGCACATTGCAGCCGGCCGAGGTGGCCAAGCGGTTCTAGGCACTACAGTCTGGAGCCGCGCGATCGCTACGGTCGCAGGCTCAAATCCTGCCTCGGGCATGGATGTGTGTGATGTCCTTAGGTTAGTTAGGTTTAAGTAGTTCTAAGTTCTAGGGGACTGATGACCATAGTAGTTAAGTCCCATAGCCCTCAGAGCCATTTGAACCATTTTCTGCACATTGCAAATATACTGCCGGTTTCAGAGCTGTACATTTACGTACTGATTTATAATTAGGTATTCTGTACATCAACAAACCAGCAGCCTGTTTATCCCCCTTAGAGCAAGGTTTCAAAGGAAAACGATGCATGTTCAAGCTTGGCTAACTATGGAAACTGAGTGTAAGTGGCACAATAAAAGGTGTCCGATGGGTCCGCCGTCCCATTCGTCACATAACGTATTTGACAGGAACACTTCACGTCCATGTCCCTCTCTTATTTTATTTTTATTTATTTTTTTCATTTCTGCAAACGCTGGTGACCTAGCAACTGTAGTGTCAAAATTGCATGGTGAAGTTAACCGTTGCAGTTTCTGTTAGTAGCGCCGATTACGTCAGCATTTCCCCTCACACGTATCCGCCCTCCGCAACGACCAATCTTGTCATAAAGATTTTTGTTCATCATTTTCAGCAGTTATTATTGAAGAATACTGATGTGAAGAAATAGCACGCTAGTTGCGTTAAAAATTTGTTTGTAACGCAACTGGTGCGCTTTCTTTCCACATGAGATATCTTGTAATTCCATCCACCCCCCAGTGCAATCGGACTTCTTCAAAAGCGGATGGAACAAATGGACTTTACGCACTCCTCACAGAAGAGCTGGAGTCTACTGAGGAAACTTGGCGGAGCACAATTCAAGGGACGGAACATCAATAATAAAATGACCCCTAACAAGATATGCTCTTCTATACTACAAACATCCAGAATCCATGCCTCCGCCTCGAAGAAAAAAGAACTGCACCAACTGATGAACGAAGAGCTAGATGCAAACGAGGAGGAAGCAGGTTTAGCGAACTGGGTAACACAAGAAGAGATAAATATAGCACTAAAGAAAATGTCACCTGGTAAAGCAGCTGGCTGTGACGGCCTTCTTCCAGAATTCTTGAAGAACTTCGGGCCAAAGGGAAGAGCATGGCTGTCTTCTCTTTTCTCTAATATCATAGATACCAGCCGGTTACCAAAGCAATGGAAAAACGCACAAGTCATAGCCATCCAGAAACCAGGGAAAACAGGAGAGAATGCTAAAGATTATAGACCGATATCTTTATTGTGCACCACTTACAAGCTGTTTCAACGAGTCATCCTAGGCAGAATAGAAAGTAAAATAGAAACTGCTCTTCCCCCAGAGCAAGGCGGTTTTCGAAAAGGAAGAGATTGTTGCGACCAAGTTCTCGCCCTAACCACTGTCATTGAAAGAGGTTACCAAAACAAAAAGAAAACGGGCATGGTATTATTAGATCTCACCTCAGCATACGACACCGTATGGACAAAAGGGATACTGTATAAACTGTCAAAAGTCGTGAAATGCAAGAAGATCATAGATCTAGTCAGAAATATGTTGATAAACAGGAGATTCAAGGTATCTCTGAATGGGAAAACAAGCAGCTACAGGACACTACAAAATGGTCTCCCCCAAGGGTCTGTGCTGGCTCCATGCCTTTTCAATTTATACATAGCGGACATCCCAAACCTGGAATCTCGTTCTTTTATGTATGCAGATGACATCGCTATCGCGGCTCACGCCAACACTTTCGAAGAACTGGAAGAAATTTTAAACAGGGATCTGGAACGACTACAACAATATTATGACAACTGGCACCTCAAAGTAAATCCGACTAAATCCGTGACATCAATAATGCACTTGTGTAACAAAGATGCAAATCGTGAGCTAAAAGTGCAAATAAAAGGTAAATTGTTGAAAAACGATAGAACGCCAAAATATCTGGGTGTTAAGCTAGATCGCACTCTCACATATAAGAGCCACCTGTACGAGGTCGCCCAAAAAATGAAAACAAGAAACAACATCATAATGAAACTGGCAGGAACAACCTGGGGATGTTCCACTGAAACTCTACGCACATCAGCACTGGCACTTCTGTATAGTGTAGCGGAATATTGCGCACCCGTCTGGGCCCGCAGTAGGCATGTCAGATATATTGATGTGCAACTTAACGAGACAATGAGGCTCATAACAGGAACAGTAAGACCCACCCCGAAACCTTGGCTGCCCGTCCTTGCCAATATCGAACCACCCTCGATTAGACGTGAAAGAGCAATCCAGAGGTACAAAGAAAAGTTCAGGGACCTACCTCCTCCCCCTGACAGATTGATGTCAAGAAATCCCTTCTGGAAAGAACTCAAACAACAGATTGATATCGATAACCTGTGGAAACAGCAATGGCAGGAAAGCAAAGTGAATAACAGTTTCCTTATTGAGGACCCATCTCAACGAGTTCCAGGCTTCCAACTCCAACGTAGAGTGTGGGTAACTCTAAATCGTCTGCGGACAGGTGTTGGTCGGTGCGGATATTTGTTGAAAAAGTGGGGTTTCTCCCAGGACCCCAATTGTGAGTGCGGAGAGAGTCAGACCATGCAGCATATAGTTGAGTGCGACGTACACGGACTTAAGGGAGGAAACCTGATGGACATACATGTGATAAGTGACCAAGCACTTTTGTGGCTGGAAACCCTGAAAATTTTATTGTAAATCATTGTTAATGTTAATTTAAATTTTTATGTTGATGTTTGTAAGTGTATCACGCTTTGCCTGTAGCTGAACGAGAAATAAAATCTTCTTTTGTGCCACCTATACTTGCTTCACACAGTCAAAGAGAAAGACTGGATGCGATGAAAGCTGAAAAAGTAGTGAGACCCCTTCACACAATGAAAATAAAATGATGTTCTACTATAATTTCAAAAGAACAGTTTCAAATATTTACCGAAAATTGAGAAAAAAATATAAAATAAAAATATCGGCATTTCATATTGCCCTTTCGATAGCGATATATCTTGAAATGATATATACCCGATATATATCGATAGCTTTTGGTGTAAATATCGATGTATTAATATTTTACCAACAGCCCTAGTGTATGCGCCGTGCTTAATCACTTGGCCTCTGGTCGTCGCCCTGGGATGTGACGTCTCTGGTGGGAAAGGCGGCAGCGGCAGCTGGCACAGTGGCGTTTGTTGTTCCAACGACGTTTTGACGGCTTTTCCTCTTCTTTCGATGCGGCAGTTTTTGGTTCTGTTTGTTGGTCTGTTCGCTTATCCAAAGAAATGCTAGAAATCTTTCGGCGAAGTCCGCTAAGACTTTTTGAAGTAATGATTGTTTCGGAAAATGAAATACACAGGATATTTGAGTAATGAATCTTATTAGTGCTTGCTACTAAAGAATTTACAGCTGACGGAGCAGACCAAGAGTAGAAAAAAATGGCGGTCATTCTTTCACGTACTGAAAAGTCAAATTGATAAACCTCGAGACCTCGAGAATCAAAGCTTATTTACTGCCATGACAAGGAAATGTTGCACCGGCAAGAAAAGTGTTGTATCTTTATCAGGGTATTACGCTCGGGGATTAGAAGATCTGTACATTTGACATTGCAGTTCTTGTCAAATTTCCATGTATTATTTAAGATGAGTTTGGTTAGCGAATAGGTATATTGTGAAGATCCAGTTAGTACCTCTACTTCTTACAAGTTGAGTGTGGGTGAACACCGTACGGCATTCTCATTGTTCGATTGTGTGCAATCAATACTTGCTTTCCAGCAATATATCACTGCATATGTGTCGATTTAGTAAACAAACGATTCGTATCCTGCACGATACAAAATCGCCCCTTTTACACCATTTGTACATATACCACGAAGACAGACAGCGTAAGCACAAGCACTGTAGGTATACTCACGGCACTAGATATTTCCTGCTAGGTCGGGTGGTCACCCAATCCCAACGTATGACCATAGCACCCTCAGTGGATCGAAGTCACTCCCAGAACTGTTGTGGAAAGACTGACTCGTTTCCCCCTCGGTACAAATGCGTTACTGTTTCTGGTCCAGACCTGCTTGCTTGCTCACTTTTCTATACACATCTCCAGACTCTGTGATTACAAGAACATATCTAATTTCACATGGTTTGCTAGAATATCATACCATTTTCGCGGTACTTCTCGATATCAAACACATATCAATGGCGCTTGCATAGCAATACCTCTCGCACAATGTAATTCTGAAGATATAGACTGGAAATTATTTCTCAAGAAACCCAAAACTATAGCAAGGTGGAGTGTGCTGTAAACCATAGAGTAACTAGAAACTTATCCCATCTGCGAAGACCTTTACATGAAAAAACTTGACAAAAGAAAAATAGAGTAAACTGATATTTCCACTTGCTAATTCTGATGTCGGTGATGTAACTGATTCCAAATCATCCCTATAATTTACAAAGTCAAGTAATGTGTTTCTCATATCTAGAGAACCAGCAAACAAGGCTTCCACCTACTAGATGCACACACCACAATCAATGTTCTCTCAACTAAATAAAGACGCGAAATGTGAAGAAGAAGTCAACCGAACAGTTTACATGGGCAGGAATAATGGCCCAGCACAAACATACGTCGATATTGAATCTTCACGAATTTCCACACTATCACGAAAGCTGTCCAGCCCATACTAAGTATTATATCGCTATTCATTCTTACACTCCAACAGGCCTTTCCATTTGGACAGCTCCTACCGTTAATGGGAAATGTGTAACATTCCTGTCACTGGCGCTGGATGCCAAGCATGCATAGGTAGAATCATCCTAGAAAACCGGTCACATATATGTTTTATCATTGTACTTACAATTTAATGCTACAATCGTGGTCTTAAATGAATGGTATTCGACACCCTGCTGACGGCTGTGGCTCTGTAAATAGAAATATCTGTACCATTCTTATGACCTGACATACTCTTCCCTTTGCTGTCACAGTATTCCATGTCAAATCCATACCTTCCTTTGCACATGTCTGAACACAAACACATACTTTATAAGTCTGTTACTCTAGGTGAACCTATCATGCAACCCCTACTACTAAGTATAATACTTCGTCAATAACTGATTGCTGGCGATAAGAAATAATACTGACCAAAAATCTATGATGGGTGGACATGTCTCATAAGTTTTTCTTGCGAGTGCTACCATGTATCTTCGAAAGAGAGATTTAATCGTCCTACAAACCACCAGATGTTAAAAAACCCGATCCCAACAACTACTGTATGTTACTGTCACAAGCGGTCTTGGTTCTACATGTGCACACAAGTACCAATCTTAAAAGCTATATTGACTTTATAAATCCACGTATGGCATTGCCTACGAATCACATGGGTTTTCCAGACAAATGCCGAGACGGTGATCGTAGGAGTGTATATTATCAGACCATCAGTCCAGTTACACGTAGCCCACTATGCAACCTCCTCATAAAATCGGTGAATGTTGAAAGTGATTTGGCTAAGGAGTGTGGTATGAAACCGGTATTTGCAACCCCTCACACCGCCATCGCTAGATATTTCTCCATGATTTGTAATGCATTCTGTCTCAATGCAATGTCAGAGGGTCAGTGATATGTCCACTGGGCTATGGGCAATGGTTGATTGAGAAGGATCACAAACAGTAGATGGTGTGATGATTGAGGTCGTAAGAAATGTACACTAGCATTTCAGATCTCTAATGCCACGCTATCTGCTGGAAATGCTCTCTGGGATTTGGAATCAAGTTCCTCCATTCAAGCACATACCTGCGTTGGATCCTATGGAGAAGTCTTTTAAAGATTACAGCCACTACTGAATCATTGTTCTTGCACTCTCATATCTCAAAACGAGTCACATTTCTCGAACATGTCTGCCACAGTAAAATTCCAGCCTCGTTTTACGTAGTCAATATGCATCCTGCAACAGCCCTCTCAGACTGTGCACTACCATCCCTGCAGCTTTGCACCTGTGATTGTTCCAATGTAAGTCAGAATTGAGTAGAACTCGGAGGAGAATATATTTACCACCTTCTGCATACCGTGTAGAAACAGGCTAATCTGCGGCAGGACTGTGTTTTGACCATTCTATGAGAATGGGAACTGAGAGCTGGATGAGGATTTTTGCTACTGCACTGTGGTGCACCCCCGAACTACATACAAGTACTACAGATCCACATCCATTCACATCTATCTCTCCAACATGCTATCTTCTTTATTCTGTACCATCCATCAGAGAAAAATCCGATAGAGAACTAGATAAGATTTTTACTGCATCTCCCACGTATTGAAAACAAATAGTGCATGTGTGCAGGCATCGAGTACAAGTCGGATGATTTAGGTTAGTGGAGGTAGCCCAAGTGAGCTATATTCCCGCCATTTTCTTAGGTTAGTAGAGGTTGCATTGTCCTGACGGAATTTGAACTTCTCACCAGGGGGCGTGGCCTTTTTCCGCCAAATGCCGCCATCTTGAATAGTGGTACTTGCGTCATCGGCTGACGTCATGGCCGCAATCTTGGATGACGTCATGCGCTGTTGCCAAGTCTACAGGCCGCCATATTGGCTGACGTCATTGCTGCCACCTTGGATACATCTGGCAACAATGGAGAGTGGGGTACCGTACTTCAGCTGACTGTAGTCTACACCGACATTGGGGAATGTAAATGTGTTAAGGAAACACACAGACCACAGCCGTAACGGGCGAGTGGACACATGTCTGTCCCACTAGGACTGATAGCGCCGCCGAGCGGTGGACGTAACAGCACCGCAGCAGGACGGACAGCACTGGCGCACGCTGTCAGCGGCTCGCCTCGCCCCGTAAGGCAAAACCCGGCGGTAATTTTTTTTCTGCGCCCCAGAAAACGCGGGGCCGCCGCGAGAATGGGTAGCCAAGGTCGCGGGACGCAGACGGGACGGCCGCGGTGCAGCTGGAGCTGGAACTAAGTGGCTGCGGAATTTCCGGAGTTCTCCAGGTGGAAGTCTGAACCAGAAACACGCACTGTGGCAAACCACAGGCTGAATCACCTCAGCGTCCTGCCAAAGTGCATTCTCTGGCCGGCTTTCTTTGCCACAGGTAGCAGAGGTGTCATGTTGCATAGTTCTAAATCTGCATGCATGCTACAGCATGCATACCTAAAGTGTTCTAAAACGCCGCGCACAAAAACGGGATTTCACAGTGCTAGTATCTCAGGTTTTATTGGTGATAAAAATATGGGGTAAGTGTTTTGCATAGTCCTTGGGCTAGAACAACTTGTATAACCAACAGATAGTGTCACTATCCTACAACACAGGGTCAAAGTATGAATATTGCACACTTCCTTCTGCTTAGGCAAATGGAGCGAATCGATTGGTTACTTTTGCATATGATGTGGTCTACGGGGTGCTTGATGGGCTTCATGGAGGCACCACTAGTTCATGGGCGATTGCTCGGAAAACCCCAGAGTTGGGACTTTTACTATATTTCCACCGTCACCAGTGGACCAAAACCCAGCCGAGGATTCCAAGGTGACTACGCTCAGCAAATGGCTGCAGCTTCGCCGATATATTACTAAGATGCCGATCTCGAACAACCATGAAAATTTTCTTGATATCTTTATCCAAGATACAGATGTTCAAAGTTGCCCTACTGCCAAACGTGAAATCTGGTATAAAGCGAATCGAAATAATAAATAACCGTAGCAAATCCCTCCAATTTTGACAGTATCTTCTCTAGGAATTTATCTAGAAAAACCATCTCATCGTTTTCAAAAATCTTTACCCCTTATCGAGAAACACGCTGAAAACTTGTTTTTTGGGAACCAAAACCCAGCCGCGGATTCCGAGATGAACATCCACAGCAAATGGCTGCAATATTTGTGATGTATTCCATATATCCCGATGTCGAACAAACTTGAAAATTTCAGTATCATCGAGGTTCAATGTTACCCTACTTGAAAGCTTAAAGCATGTAAAATGCGAAATCATATTTTGTAAATTGACGTAGAACGGAGAACTATGCTGTAAAATGTCTCCATTATCATCTGGAAACCCCGTGTTGTACCACTACAGCACATTTAAAACTTTTTTTGGTCGTAAAATCCGGCCTGAGGTGTAAAATTACTTTCGCGTTATTTCAGTCTGACATGAGTAAACTAAATTTTACTGGCCAGTACATTTCTTTTCATGAGGGTTACATCCCCTGCCGCAGGGAAAAGAAGGGAACCAGCAGAAAAAAGCTCCCACAGGAGGACAAAAAATGCGAGATATGTTCCTGTTTGTTTAGGAGACTGACTGAAAAGTGGGGTAACATCTGCTCAGTTCTGCCGTCCTCAACATGCCTAAAAGTTTTCTCCAAAATTTTAGCATGCAAACATGTTTGCGCTTTTTTTATTCTGGCAGAAAAGGAGACAGTGGCAGTGGCAAAGAGACGGAAAAGTAATAAATACTGGAAAATAGCAGACAATGGCTGTGCCACAAAAAAGCGAAGGAGACAAGGGTAGAGTGAGTGAAAGAGAGGTGCACAGTGGCAGTGGAACACAACTGACAGTGCTAGGAAAAGAGTGAAAGAGGCAGTGCCGTGAGGGGGGGGGGGAGGGGGACCCAGTGATAATGAGAAACAGAGTATACGACGAGGGAGAGAGAGAGAGAGAGAGAGAGAGAGAGAGACAGTGACAGTGAGAAGATACAGCAACAGCAGGTACAGTGTGTTAACTGTAAGACCCGGCAGAGTTGTGAGGGGAGTGCAGGGAGAGGAGGAAGCAAGCATTGGCTGGCGAGGGAAGGGGAGAGGAGCCGTTGGGGAAGGGTGGGGGGACAAGTCACGCCTATCAGTTGCAGTGCTGGCACTTTAAATTGCACGTCATGCTCACACGAAAGCAGACGAAAGGCTTAGAAGTAAAACTCGCTTTAAATGTTGCTCGTAAACGAAACTGAAATCGTCGTCTACATTAAAATCTATATATATATATATAAAAGTGAATGTATGTATGTTTGTCTACTATGCGCTCACAAACCATTCATCCGATTGCAATGAAACTACTGGTTTCCTTCTAACCGTAGGCCTACCGGTAGGGGTTGTTGGCGACTCCCGAGATGGGCCAGCAACTGCCTCTTCACTCATTTTGATAATGTTTAGCACAACTGCACAATAAAAACATGCAGAAAAGTACAGCGCAAAACAATAACGAAGCAGACGACAATGGCTCCTTCTACAACACAGTCAGCTACGTAATGTTGGCAGCAGTAGAAACTGCGTGCCTACCGAAGCCTCCCGACGTTTACCGACTTCTACCGATTCAGGACTAGGGAGAGGTCTGCCACCTAAAATTTTACACATTGTAGGAAGGACTGAGATAGCAGGAGTAAGTCAGAGCAAGAGGGGGAGAGTGATATGAGAGGAGACAGCAGTAGTAGAAGGAATGAGTCTGTGGCTATGACCCAGGACACGATTACAGAGACACAAACATATAATGACAATGAGTTGGGGTGAATGGGTGAGTGATGAAGGGCAACTGGAAGTGGATGGGTATGAGCCACAACAGCGATGGACTAGTGGGCGCGAGTGAGTTACAGGGGAGGTTGATGAGGTGAATCGCACCTTAAAAAAAGCGCGAATATGTTCGCATGCTCAAATTTTTGGCAAAATTTTAGAAGTGTTGAGAAAAGTAGAACGAAACATCTGGGACCCCAAATTTCAGGAGCATATTCGCCTTTCTTTGCTCCAATAGGAGCATTTATCTACTGGTTTCAGTATTTTCATACGCTAGGCCGAACTTCTGAAATATATACTGGTAGGATTTCTTTGAGGCAAAGAATTTGGTGCGTATGCGTGTACCGAGCAGCCGACAACGCGCAGGAATTTCATCGCCATATGGGTGCCGAATGCATCTGTACGTCTACACCCGTAGTCTGCTAGCCACCTTACCGCGTTCTTCTGGTACCACTATCTTTCTAGATCCTTCCCTGTACCGCTGACGAATAGTACATGTGTAGAAAAGCTGTTGACAAATCTCTGTATTACGTTTATTTCTCTTCGTAGTCATTTCGCGAAACTTTTGAGGAGGAAGTAATGTAATCCCAAACTCGTCTTGGAACGTACATTCTCGAAATTTAAACAGTAACTCTCCATGTGATGCACAACGCCTCTCTTCTAGCGTCTGTGTATGAATGAGATGATCAAACTTTTTTGGGAATGACAGCAAGGATCTATTCCAGCAGATGTTAGCTTCGCCAGCCCGAGACTGACGGTTCTCGGTGCAGCGAATGCCCCGTGATACGAAACTGAAACCATAACATCCCCGAGGCTAGTCAAGACGAACGTAGATGATCCTGATTGTGCCCTGTGTGTTTCTCAAGCGAGGCTCGCTAAGTTAGAAGAGGGCTCACAACTGGATTAGCATATTCTTTGAGAAGATGAAGCCAAACATTACTTTCCTGGTATTATTAACAGACATCAATGTGTTTGCCGGGTTGAGCAAAATTCAAACGTGATACTTGATTACGAGTAAGGAAAGCCAACAGCTGTTGTCTGGCCAGCTGTTACATACCAGGAAGAAGTTGGCTCCTTCTTCTTTGAAGATGATGTCATTGCTGAGAATCAGGTAAAGCTCAATAAGGATAGTGTTCAGCGTTTACTCTAACCGAGGGACTATTTTGATCTGTTTTAATGGCAGCAGGATATAGCTCCCCCTGATGATAACAATTCCTGGAACAGCCACCAGTTCTCGGTCGAGTCTCCCTGGACACGGCGGTTTCACTGTGACGCGCCAGTCACATGCATGTGTTTGTTTAAACGGTCCTTTGTTGAGCCAATCCACACGCAGGCTGCGTACAGCGATCGACTAGCCGCGCGTTGTCGGTTGATGAGTACAGGCATACACACCGAATTATTTGCCCCAAAGCTATCTTCCTAGTCACCATGTCAAAGCACAAAAAGCGTTATTTAAGAAAGCGGCACTTTAGAACTTTGAAGTACGACACAGTTCTGTACCTTACAAGTAAAACCTATCAGACAGTACACTTCGATTGGACAAAATTGCGATTTGACATGTTCTGTGTTACATTTGGGCCTCCTGTGCAAACAAAGTGCTAAGCCCACTCTGAGAAAAGTCTAAAATATTCATAGCGAAACAAGTTTGAGTACATATGATTTAGAGTTCAAACTCATGAACGTCCTGCATAAGCATATTCAAACATTTATTCTCGCTGAATATCCTCTGTAACGAAATTCTCTAAAAAAACACTTCATGCAACCTGTAAACGTCACTACAGATATTCGGATTTAGGTTATGACATGTTCGATATGCCCGTCACCGTTGGCAATGATGTGGCGCAGATGAATAGCGAAATTCTGCATGACCCGTTGGAACGACGTAACATCGATGCTGTCGATAACCTCGTCAATGGTTGTTTTCAGCTCGTTATTGCTGTACACCTTGTCTTTAATGTTGCCTCACAAAAAGGAGTCGCATGTGTTCAGATCCGGAGAATATGCTGGCCAATCGAGGCGCATGTCAGTGGCGTCTGGGTACCCCAGATCCAGAGTACGGTCCCCAAAGTGCTTCTCCAGGACATCAAACACTCTCCTGCTTCGATGGGGTCGAGCTTCGTCTTGCTTGAAACACCTCTCGTTAAAATAAGGGTCACTTTGGATAGTGGAGATGAAATCGTCTTCCAAGACCTTCACGTACCGTTCGGTAGTCAAGGTGCCAACAAGGAATATCGCACCGATTATTCCGTGACTGCACATTGCTCACCACACAGTCACTTATTTAGAGTGAAGCGACTTCTTGATTGCGAAAAGCGGATTATCAGTCCCCTAATGAAAGTAGGCTTCGTCGCTAAACCAACCCATAATGCGGATACAAATTCTCATCATGCCACGCGGCCAACAGTGCAGTTTGAACGTCCTAACGCAAACCGTTCAGAAGTTGTGCCCATTTTATTTGATATAGATCAATAATTGTCAGCCAGTGCATACCCTCTTTACCCACCAGATCTTTCTCATTTCCTAAAACTGGAACAATCTATTTGAATTTTTCTGTTAGAATTCACTGTCATAGTAGCACACTCTCCTGCACCTGAAAATACATATTGTATCCTTGATGTCTCTGCAGACATGGCGTCATCAAGATGATGGGAAGTTCAGAAATGCAAGATGGCACTGGGGGGAAAACGGAAATGCAAGACAAGTGCTGTTAAGGCTTCCAAAGTACATCTGAGCCCTCGGTTCAGATCTAGAGGTCCTGGATTCAGGACCCAGTGAGGGCAGTTTTGCAAATATTAGTAGGTTGCGTAGATGTAGAGACAATGACATCACAATCGAAAACGATGGTAACTTTGCACCTAAAAGTAGTCCTGAAACTGCCACTACCATCAATGTCAGGTTAGTAAAGTGACAGACCACTCCCTTCCCCCTCCCTACCCCCCCTCCCCCCCACACACACACACACTGCCTACAGGTAATTCCAGCGTATTATTTTAATCAGGTAATGAACTGCGTAAAATGTCGCCACGTTTGAAGATATACAGTAACAAATTATAATTGTATAAACTGTTAGTCTTCAGCAAACGCGCGCGTGCGCGTGCACACACACACAAACACACACACACACACACACACACACACATGCACTCCATAATGAAGCACCTTCCTTTCCTCTCCTTCAGCAATAGCCTACAGTTTTAGTCATCATTAAAATAGAAAAGCCAGTAAAAATGTAGCCTCGTCTGAGTTGTGCTCTAGAGTATCTGAACAACCTGAATTATTCACCGTACTGAAAAAAGTATCTGAGTTGTGCAAAATGGCGAAAATGCTGTCGACTATGTTTTCATATCTATCTCCAAAAAATTCATTTATGGACCAATTCATCAGTCGCATCCGCAAATTTCTTGGAAAGCTATCATTCGCTAGAGAATATTAGAACGAGTATAAAACATACACTCCATAAATTTCAGTTAAAAACCAACGTTTTCTTTGGCGATATAACTAACGTATTAGTAATGTCTAGTTGTTGAATATGATTTTTCCTTTAAATAATATTGTGTCAACCTTCAAAAGGTGAAATAAAATCAACTACTGGTTTAAGCCCATACCTGCTTGTCTTCTTCAGCAGATGGCTATCCTTGTAAATTGTTAAATGTTCTCAGTATCATGCTTAGTTTAAGACAAAACAGAGCTTCATATTAATCATTTTCCTCAACTATGATGCTTGTGAAGTGTTACAATGTTCTTTCCATGACTGAAATTTCTGCAAAAATATGTCTACAACACGAAAAAAGGAAGTGGAGAGATGGGATGTGTACTATGTGTATGATCATAGCTCTCAACCTTCCCATGTTTACCTGCACACACATGAGCTCTCCTCTCTCACTTAATTGAGTCAGATATTCTTCAGTTAAAATTAATGATCACTGCAAAAATATATGGTGAAGTGGAGATAGAAGCTTACTACCTGTGTAGCAGAACGAGTCAAAATGGTTTTAATTCTTTTCGTGGAAATTTCAATATTTATATCTGCACAGTTTGCAAGGAAAGTGTGTTCAGACTCTTGCTCTTTATGTTGTGTATTAATAACGTGGAAGACAATATTAACAGTAACCTCTAACTTTTTCCAGACACTGGAGTTATCTAAAATGAGGTTGCAATCTGAAAAATATTTGCATATACATTCAGTTAGATCGCGATAAAATTTCAGAATGGAGTAATGATTGTCATCTTACTGTAAGTATCAAAAATCTGAAAGTATCGTATTCATAAAACGCGTAAAAATGATGTTCTAAACTACAATACCAACGAACAACAGCTAAAATCAGACAACTCTTACAAATAGTTGGGCGTGGAAATCTGTGACGATATGAGATGTGATGATTATATATGCATCTTTGTAGGTAAAAGTGGTGGCAGACTTCGGCTCTTTCGTGGAACAGAATCAGGCTACAAAGAAAATTGGTCGCAAAACGTCCGTGCAACCCATCCTAGCATATAGCATGGGTGCTTGACAGCCCTAAGAAACAGGTTTAGCAGGGGATATTGAACATACAGAAATTAGGGCTGCACTAATGGTGATAACGTTTGCTTCATCCATTGCAGAGCGCCAAAGGACGTGACGAGTAATTTGAATTGGTGGACTCTTGAAGACACACGCCAAGTATTTACAAAGCTTGAATAACCGTTATTAAGGGCCGAATACAGCAATACACCACAGTCATCTATGTATAGCGACCATAGCGGCCGCAAAGACCAGATTAAACTGACTACAGTGCATGCAGGGACGTGTATGTTACATAACTCATTCTTCCCGCGTTCCTTACGCGAACGGATCAAGAAGCAACCCTGAGAACTGGTAGACTGGGAAGTACTATCTGCCATGGATTTCACAATGGTTCGTAGAGTATATGTGAGAGGCATTCAGTAAGTATTGCAACGCATTTTTTCCTCCACCAATGTCGATTGAAAAAATGCGGGATTTGTTTTGGGACCTTGTGGAATACTCACGCTTTAGCCCCTGTAGTTTTATGAAGTTTCGGATCATCGATGTTGTCGATGACCTCCTGAATGGTTGTTTTCAGCTCATTAGTGCTGCACACCTTTTCTTTAATATAGCCCCATAAAAAGGAGTCGCATGTGTTCAGATCCGAAAAATATGCTGGCCAATCGAGGCCCATGCCAGTGGCGTCTGGGTACCCCAGATCCAGAATACGGTCACCAAAGTGCTTCTCCAGGACATCAAACACTCTCCTGCTTCGATGGGGTCGAGCTTCGTTTTGCATGAAACACTTCTCGTTAAAATCAGGGTCAAAGGAATTGTTATTTGCATCGACTAGCAACGATAATAGCAGTGCTTGTGCGTTGTAAAATCTTTGGATAGGGAGTTGTTGCGGAGACACAGAGAGGTAGGTTCCAGCACTTGTAGTGTGCGGAGGTATGGTGTTAACGTAGCCTCCAAAATGGCGTGTGTCGTATACTTTGGCGGAAAACCAGAGACTCAGAATATTCACAGGCGCTTGCAGAATATCCACGGGGACCCGGTAGTGAATAAAGGCACAACGAGTCGTTGGGCGAGGCGTCAGTCATCATTGCAGCAAACCTGTCTGATCTCCCGCGTGCTGGCCGGCTGCATACAGCTGTGACTCTTGCAGTGTTGGAACGTGCGGACACTCTCATTAGAGTTGATCGACGGGTCATGGTTAAACATCTCGTTGCACAACTAGACATCTCTGTTGGTAGTGCAGACACTCTCATCCACCAGTTGGGATACTGAAACGTCTATATGTGTGTGTGTGTGTGTGTGTGTGTGTGTGTGTGTGTGTGTGTGTTTTTGCCCACTGCATTCCTCACCACCTAATAGAACACCATAAACCAACGCCACGCAGGGTAGCCGCACGGTCTGAGGAGCCTCATCATGGTCTCTGTGGCTCCCCCCGTCGAAGGTCCAAGTCCTCCCTCGGGAATGTGTGTGTGTGTGTTGTCCTTAGTGTAAGTCAGTTTAAATAAGACTATGTAGGGCGTAAGCTTAGGGACCGATGACCTCTGCAGTTTTATCCCATAAGACCTTCAGACAAATTTCCAAATTTCCATAAACCAACCGAAAGGTATGTGCTAAGATCTGATCAGGGTAGATCCAGAAACCCGCAAGGTGGAATGAGTGTAATATCTTTGAGTAGGAGGATCTTTGATGGTTAAGAGAGCCGGGCGCGAGCAGTAAACAACTCGAGAGTCGCAGGTAGGTGCCCAGGGGAAGCAGATGTGTGCAGACAGCTTTAAGGTAGGACTCACGCTCGCTGCGCAGTTACCCTGACCAAACTTTGCACGTAAATAAGAGAAGATATATAATGATTTCAAAAATGGTTTTTGTTAGATAATCTTCGAAGTTAGGATTTCTATGTCCAAGGTTTGACGCAGTAAGCGTTTGTAAAATTTTTTGTAAGAGTAATTTGTGCTATAAAAATGTTGAAAATGGTAGATTTTGTGTATCGCTTAAAATTTTAACAATATATATATATATATATATATATATATATATATATATATATATATATACTCCTGGAAATTGAAATAAGAACACCGTGAATTCATTGTCCCAGGAAGGGGAAACTTTATTGACACATTCCTGAGGTCAGATACATCACATGATCACACTGACAGAACCACAGGCACATAGACACAGGCAACAGAGCATGCACAATGTCGGCACTAGTACAGTGTATATCCACCTTTCGCAGCAATGCAGGCTGCTATTCTCCCATGGAGACGATCGTAGAGATGCTCGATGTAGTCCTGTGGAACGGCTTGCCATGCCATTTCCACCTGGCGCCTCAGTTGGACCAGCGTTCGTGCTGGACGTGCAGACCGCGTGAGACGACGCTTCATCCAGTCCCAAACATGCTCAATGGGGGACAGATCCGGAGATCTTGCTGGCCAGGGTAGTTGACTTACACCTTCTAGAGCACGTTGGGTGGCACGGGATACATGCGGACGTACATTGTCCTGTTGGAACAGCAAGTTCCCTTGCCGGTCTAGGAATGGTAGAACGATGGGTTCGATGACGGTTTGGATGTACCGTGCACTATTCAGTGTCCCCTCGACGATCACCAGTGGTGTACGGCCAGTGTAGGAGATCGCTCCCCACACCATGATGCCGGGTGTTGGCCCTGTGTGCCTCGGTCGTATGCAGTCCTGATTGTGGCGCTCACCTGCACGGCGCCAAACACGCATACGACCATCATTGGCACCAAGGCAGAAGCGACTCTCATCGCTGAAGACGACACGTCTCCATTCGTCCCTCCATTCACGCCTGTCTCGACACCACTGGAGGCGGGCTGCACGATGTTGGGGCGTGAGCGGAAGACGGCCTAACGGTGTGCGGGACCGTAGCCAGCTTCATGGAGACGGTTGCGAATGGTCCTCGCCGATACCCCAGGAGCAACAGTGTCTCTAATTTGCTGGGAAGTGGCGGTGCGGTCCCCTACGGCACTGCGTAGGATCTTACGGTCGTGGCGTGCATCCGTGCGTCGCTGCGGCCCGGTCCCAGGTCGACGGGCACGTGCACCTTCCGCCGACCACTGGCGACAACATCGATGTGCTGTGGAGACCTCACGCCCCACGTGTTGAGCAATTCGGCGGTACGTCCACCCGGCCTCCCGCATGCCCACTATACGCCCTCGCTCAAAGTCCGTCAACTGCACATACGGTTCACGTCCACGCTGTCGCGGCATGCTACCAGTGTTAAAGACTGCGATGGAGCTCCGTATGCCACGGCAAACTGGCTGACACTGACGGCGGCGGTGCACAAATGCTGCGCAGCTAGCGCCATTCGACGGCCAACACCGCGGTTCCTGGTGTGTCCGCTGTGCCGTGCGTGTGATCATTGCTTGTACAGCCCTCTCGCAGTGTCCGGAGCAAGTATGGTGGGTCTGACACACCGGTGTCAATGTGTTCTTTTTTCCATTTCCAGGAATATATATATATATATATATATATATATATATATATATATATATATATATATATATGGTGTTACTGGTGTTACAAAAAGGTACGGCCAAACTTTCAGGAAACATTCCTCACACACAAAGAAAGAAAATATGTTATGTGGACATGTGTCCGGAAACGCTTACTTTCCATGTTAGAGCTCATTTTATTACTTCTCTTCAAATCACATTAATCATGGAATGGAAACACACAGCAACAGAACGTACCAGCGTGACTTCAAACACTTTGTTACAGGAAATGTTCAAAATGTCCTCCCTTAGCGAGGATACATGCATCCACTCCCCGTCGCATGGAATCCCTGATGCGCTGATGCAGCCCTGGAGAATGGCGTACTGTATCACAGCAGTCCACAATACGAGCACGAAGAGTCTCTACATTTGGTACCGGGGTTGCGTAGACAAGAGCTTTCAAATGCCCCCATAAATGAAAGTCAAGAGGGTTGAGGTCAGGAGAGCGTGGAGGCCATGGAATTGGTCCGCCTCTACCAATCCATCGGTCAGCGAATCTGTTTTTGAGAAGCGTACGAACACTTCGACTGAAATGTGCAGGAGCTCCATCGTGCATGAACCACATGTTGTGTCGTACTTGTAAAGTCACATGTTCTAGCAGCACAGGTAGAGTATCCTGTATCAAATCATGGCGGTGAATCGAGGAAGTACAGTACATACTGACGAAACTAAAATGAGCTCTAACATGGAAATTAAGCGTTTCCGGACACATGTCCACATAACACCTTTTCTTTATTTGTGTGTGAGGAATGTTTCCTGAAAGTTTGGCCGTACCTTTTTGTAACATCATATATATATATATATATATATATATATATATATATATATATATATATATATATATGTCTGTATATGTGTGTGGATGGATATGTGTGTGTGTGCGAGTGTATACCCGTCCTTTCTTCCCCCTAAGGTAAGTCTTTCCGCTCCCGGGATTGGAATGACTCCTTACCCTCTCCCTTAAAACCCACATCCTTTCGTCTTTTCCCTCTCCTTCCCTCTTTCCTGATGAGGCAACAGTTTGTTGCGAAAGCTTGAATTCTGTGTGTATGTTTGTGTTTGTTTGTGTGTCTGTCGACCTGCCAGCACTTTCATTTGGTAAGTCACATCATCTTTGTATATATATATATATATATATATATATATATATATATATATATATATATATATATTGAGATCAACATTGTGTTTAAATCTAACAGCCGGAATCATAATCCACATCCTTTGCTTGTCTTGAATATGAAAATGAGTAGTAAAGTAAAGTTACCCACCAATGAAAGAACTTAAAGAAAAATGAGGCCTCTATGCAATATATATCTGCAGTTCATGGTTTGAAATCGATTTTGGTATAACTAAAGTTATCACAGCAAAGCTATTTCAAATAACAAACTTGATGCCATTGCACAACTGGCATTATTCAAGCCAAGATATAGTATCAATAAGTAAACATCAGGGCAAGGAGTTAATTTTTCAGTACCACCTTAACGCCATTGCACAAACGGCATTATTCTCTTAAATTTGATTGCTGACTCAAATACATGTTTCATTACTGGCAAAATGGAGGAGTGCAAGAATCAAGTTCGCAGACACAGTCAGATGCAGGTTTGTTGAATAATTAATTTGGAACAATCTTATCATTGATACTTTCACTAATTAAAAAGGAAACAGTTCGATCCCATAATACCTTAAGACATATTTCCATAAAACAACGATGGACCATCTGTGTGGAAATGATCGTTGATCGCGCGTGACGAAGCTGATCGTGACAATTTTTTGTCGAACATCGTCACAGGCGATGAAACATGGGTTCGTCACTTCGAACCGGAAACAAAACAGCAATCCATGGAGTGGAACCACGACGCTCTCCTGCAAATAAAAAGTTCAAAGCGGCTCCCTCAGCCGGTAAAGTCATGGTCACGGTCACTGAAGGTTTTGTTCTGTTTGATGTCCTCTCCCATGGTTGGTTGCAACGTCGACAGTAGAGTGATACATTCGGGCATACAGGTGTAAGGCCGTCGCATTGAACGTATATTATGTAAAGAAATAGGGTTTTGTAGCCAGAAGAGTGGAGAATAATATAATACATTGGAATCCTGGATAAAACCAACGTGCTTCCACAAAAATAATGTGTTTCATCACATATTGAATGTCCCCTCATATAAGGAGCAGTCAAATGAAAACGAAGACACATAGGAAGAAAGTAAACCGTTTATTATTTCAAATGTAATCCCCATAACTTGTAACGCCGAAAATGCAGGATGCATGGCATCTGCTCAATATCGTATATAACTTTTTTCCTGCATTGTATGTAAATATTTGTAATTTAAATGCTTTCTTTTAATAATTAAGGACATTCAAAATGGTTCAAATGGCTCTGAGCACAATGGGACTCAACTGCTGAGGTCATTAGTCCCCTAGAACTTAGAACTAACCTAAGGACATCACAAACATCCATGCCCTAGGCAGGATTCGAACCTGCGACCGTAGAGGTCTTGCGGTTCCAGACTGCAGCGCCTTTAACCGCACGGCCACTTCGGCCGGCCATTAAGGACATTGCTTCACTGTATGTGTGCATTTACGTAGAAGTCTGTTAACGTTTCATTGTATTTATCTGTATTTTACTGTGAAACTTATAAGCTCTGGGAAAAAGCCAAAGGAATTGTTATTTGCATCGACTAGCAACGATAATAGCAGTGCTCGTGCATTGTAAAATCTTTGGGTAGGGAGTTGTTGCGGAGAGCGCTTGGAGAGACAGAGAGACGGGTTCCAGCGCTTGCAGTGTGCGGAAGTGTGGTGTTAAGGCTCTCGCAGTAGAGAGTACCATTTTCGGCGGCATCATGTACACGCGCCAGCCAGATGTCTAGAGCAGGAATACAGGCAGTGGGCGGGCGGAAGAGGCTGTATTAATTACGATTGCCCATTCCAACAATTAGCCGTGGCTCCACGATATGCTCCCGTCTTCAACAACAGCAGCAGTTCCAGCAACACAGTTTCGTCGTCGGCTCCGAGTTTCGTCGTATACACAGCACTGAAGTAAGACTGTTCATTGGTAGAAAGAATTAACGGCTAACCCTGCAGCACAGCTGAATGTGATTTGATTGATAAGATTTATTTAAATAATAATCAATTAAGCTCAGGGCGATTGTGTCCTCATTGCCCCCAGACATTGATACCAACCAGGATCCTTGTTCCTTTTTTTTCCTAATATACTAACTCAGTGTCATAAGAAACAAACTGAATAGTCACAGCCAGTTTATTAATGTGTAATTTCTCTTTTAAGAATTTCAGCCTCAGTCTACTTTCAATTAACTGATGTACAAGAGAGGCTTCAGTATATGACTAAAGTAAAGCAATTTCATTTTTCAAGTTTGAGAATCAATCACTGGAAAAAATCCAAATCTAAAGAAATGCACAAATTAAGGGTACGCAAGTTTTATTTATTTTACATGTAGCTTGGAGCACATGACTGTTTGGTTTAGTACGTATTCTAGTACTTTAATTCTGATCAAGTCAGTAATAAAGGCTCAGATGTTCAGACAATAACATGAAATCCACTTGCAAAATAAGTAACGGCAAAGTAAAAAGTGCTTGCTTTTTTTCTAAATTTCTTTGATGACGTTATGCTGAGGTCACTGAAAGTCATTGTTCACATTACGAACTTCAGTACTAATATACAGTTTAATTGCATATTTTCAAATCATTACTCGATTGCCTGTTTCAAAATTTAATGCCAAACATATCGTAAGAGTGACTTCTCAGTTTTCTTCATCATTACATACTCACTTGAAAACTAGTGTCAAAAAACATGACAACTTTCAGTTGCCACGTCAGTGTTTAACAACACATGTTTTTCTTTCCCATAATATTGTACAGGATTCTGGATGTAAATTGCCCTAGTGGGATGGCGATCGTTAGTTATTTCCTTTTCCTTCATTAGTGTAACTTTTGGATTCATGATCAGTGGTACCCCTTTTCTGTCCAGTGTTGTTCGTGAGTGAATGCACAAAATAATTGTCATTTTCCAGATTATAGCCCTGTTCGGTTTAACTACATTTTATTTTTAGTAGACTTTCCATCGGTTGTACACTTTCCCCCTACTTATCGGTATCACTTCTTCGGGAAAGATAGCCTTATCCAATTAGAAAAAATCAATTACGAATACACGCAATCCATGGTCATATTTTATATCTCAAGCAAGATAGGCCGATTAGTAAGAGGGAGGTTACAAACTGTTAAGTTTTATCGCACTGTGAGGTAAGACGGCCAGTGCCTTGTACGCAGAGTAATAAATTAATGTATATACTAAGGTCAGCGATCGATGGTTCTGAGGTTCTACATGTCATATCGTTCTACTGAATGTATCTGTGATTCATTTTCGATTACGATGTTGTTGTTGTTGTTGTTGTCTTCAGTCCTGAGACTGGTTTGATGCAGCTATCCATGCTACTCTATCCTGTGCAAGCTTCTTCATCTCCCAGCACTAACTGCAACCTACATCCTTCTGAATCAGCTTAGTGTATTCATCTCTTGGTCTCCCTTTACGGTTTTTACCCTCCACGCTGCTCTCCAATGCTAAATTTGTGATCCCTTGATGCCCCAGAACATGTCCTACCAACCGGTCCCTTCTTCTTGTCAAGTTGTGCCACAAACTCCTCTTCTCCCCAATTCTATTCAATACCTCCTCATTAGTTATGTGATCTACCCATCTAATCTTCAGCATTCTTCTGTAACACCACATTTCGAAAGCTTCTATTCTCCTCTTGTCCAAACTATTTTTCGTCCATGTTTCACTTCCATACATGGCTACGCTCCATACAAATACTTTCAGAAACGACTTCCTGACCCTTAAATCTATACTCGATGTTAACAAATTTCTCTTCTTCAGAAATGATTTCCTTACCATTGCCAGTCTACATTTTATATCCTCTCTACTTCGACCATCATCAGTTATTTTGCTCCCCAAATAGCAAAACTCCTTTACTACTTTAAGTGTCTCATTTCCTAATCTAATTCCCTCAGCATCACCCGACTTAATTCGACTACATTCCATTTTGCTTTTGTTGATGTTCATCTTATATCCTCCTTTCAAGACACTGTCCATTCCGTTCAACTGCTGTTCCAAGTCCTTTGCTGTCTCTGACAGAATTACAATGTCATCGGCGAACCTCAAAGTTTTTACTTCTTCTCCATGCATTTTAATACCTACTCCGAATTTTTCTTTTGTTTCCTTTACTGCTTGCTCAATATACAGATTGAATAACATCGGGGACAGGCTACAACCCTGTCTCACTCCCTTCCCAACCAATGCTTCCCTTTCATGCCCCTCGACTCTTATAACTGCCATCTGGTTTCTGTACAAATTGTAAATAGCCTTTCGCTCCCGGTATTTTACCCCTGCCACCTTTAGAATTTGAAAGAGATTACGATATTTTTTAAAAACCAAGTAAGGAGTTCATCCTCCTCCTTGGCAATCTCACGTCTTAGAGAATATAAACACGCCATTTTCCTGCTCTCTGTAATACAGTCATTTTATTTATTTATTTATTTATTTATTTATTGCTCCGTGGGACCAAATTAAGGAGAAGTCTCCATGGTCATGGAACGAGTCAATACATGAGATTATAACACGATAGTAGAAACAGATAAAATGGAATACAAGAAACGTATTCAGGCAACAATTCGTCAGTTTAAATAAAGAAAATCAACAATGTAACACTTGAATTTGCTTAATTTTTCAGCTCTTCCAGAGCTCCTCGACAGAATAGAAGGAGTGAGCCATGAGGAAACTCTTCAGTTTAGACTTAAAAGCGTTTGGGCTGCTGCTCAAACACTATAGGACTAATTAGCCTGATCTATGTTTTTATATAAGATGGAACACTATCCTTTAGTCTTTTCACATGTCAGGTTTGATAATGTTGGAAGTAACTGATTTGGTGACGTGTCGACTGTGCGCCATCCGCATGCCGTTGCATACATATTTGTATTTTTCGTGAGTCGAAACTGGTAATCTAAATTTGCTGTCCCAAAGTGAGATCGCTGTTATCCTTTGTGCAATGTGCATTGTTCTGTTGCATTGTGCATCACGTTCTCACGGTCCGCTGTCACCAAGCTTTTCTGCACCTGACTACGAAGGGGTAACCATACCAGCGGGTAATTCAGCCATTTTGGTCCAGCATAATTTTTCAGGACTTACCAACCTTGATAATCCAATGATGAGATGCTTTCATACTATTCCTGCTGTGACCACTGCGATACATCCCACTTCCGAACAATTAGCTTCCGGAAGAGTTAAGTACAAGCATTTCGTTTCATCCTTTCTTTTTTAATGGAATACTTTATGCTAGGTGCGCACCTCTCCGTCCGAAGAAAATCGACGGCTATGAGTGTCTTAATTGAGGGCTCCAAAAATATGGAAATCGTATTGGAAGAGATGGGGACTGTGTGGCAAAAGGGTAGGGGCTCTCCAGCAGAACTCCTCCAGCGTAGTCGAAGCACCCTTCGCAACATGTGAGCGGGACCACATTCGTAGCCACTTTTGAAATAATGAACATTTTGCTTACTTTTTCCATCTGTCACCTTTGTATTTCATTGCCCCTTATACGTAGAGAGTGAATCAGGGAATCTTTTAAGATGACTGTATTTACAGAAAAGTCAATTGAGCGATCATGACTACTGAGAAATTTGTCGGTCGATAGCCTCGTGTTATACGCCGACAGAATACTGCCACACACTACATCTACATCTACATCCATACTCCGCAAGCCACCTGACAGTGTGTGGCGGAGGGTACCTTGAGTACCTCTATCGGTTCTCCCTTCTGTTCCAGTCTCGTATTGTTCGTGGAAAGAAAGATTATCGGTACGCATCTGTGTGGGCTCGAAACTCTCTGATTTTATCGTCATGCTCTCTTCGCGAGACATACGTAGGAGGGAGCGACATACTGCTTGACTCCTCGGTGAAGGTATGTTCTCGAAACTTCAACAAAAGCCCGCCTTCATGATTACTAAATGATACTGTGACGAAAAGCGCTGCTCTCCGTCGGATCTTCTATCTCTCTTCTATCAACCCTATCTGGTACGGATCCCACACCGGTGAGCAGTATTCAAGCAGCGGCCGGTGTGGCCGAGCGGTTCTAGGCGCTACAGTCTGGAACCGCGCGACAGCTACGGCCGCAGGTTCGAATCCTGCCTCGGGCATGGATGTGTGTGATCTCCTTAGGTTATTTTGGTTTAAGTAGCTCTAAGTTCCAGGGCTCTGATGACCTCAGAAGTTAAGTCCCATAGTGCTCAGAGGCATTTGAACCATTTGAAGCCGGCCGCGGTGGTCTAGCGGTTCTAGGCGCGCAGTCGGGAACCGCGCGACTGCTGCGGCCGCAGGTTCGAATCCTGCCTCGGGCATGGATGTGTGTGATTTCCTTAGGTTAGTTAGGTTTAAGTAGTTCTAAGTTCTAGGGGACTGATGACCACAGATGTTAAGTCCCATAGTGCTCAGAGCCATTTGAACCATTTGAACCATTTGAACAAGTGTAGAGTAACCGACTTCCTTTGTTTTCGGACTGCATTTCCGTAGGATTCTTCCAGTGAATCTCAGTGTGGCATCTGCTTTACCGAAGATTAATTTTATATGGTCATTCCATTTTAAATCACTCCTAATACCTACTTCCAGATAATTTATGGAATTAACTGCTTCCAGTTGCTGACCTGCTATGTTGTAGCTAAATGATAAAGGATCTTTCTTTCTATGTATTCGCAGCACATTACACTTGTCTACATTGAGATTCAATTGCCATTCCCTGCACCAAGCGTCAATTCATTGCAGAGCCTCCTGCATTTCAGTACAATTTTCCAATGTTACAACCTCTCGATATACTACAGCATCATCCGCAAAAAGCCACAGTGAACTTGCGATGTTATCCACAAGGTCATTTATGCACATTGTGAATAGCAACGGTCCTACGACACTCCCCTGCGGCACACCAGAAATCACTCTTACTTTGGAAGACTTCTCTCCATTGAGAATGACATGCTGCGTTCTGTTATCTAGGAACTCTTCAATCCAATCACAGATTAGGTCTGATAGTCGATATGTTCTTACTTTGTTCATTAAAGGACTGTGGGGAACTGTATCTAACGCCTTCCGGAGTTCAAGACACACGGCATCTACCTGGGAACCAGTGTCTATGGCCCTCTGAGGCTCGTGGACGAATAGCGCGAGGTGGGTTTCACACGTTCGTCTTTTCCGAAACCCATGCTGATTCCTACAGAGTAGATTTATAGTCTCCAGAAAAGTCATTATACTTGAACATAACCATGTTCCAAAATTCAACAACTGATCGACGTTAGAGATATAGGTCTACAGTTCTGCACACCTGTTCGACGTCCCTTCTTTAAAACGGTTATGACCTGTGCCCTTTTCCAATCTTTTGGAACGCTACGCTCTTCTAGAGACCTACGGTGCACTGCTTCAATAAGGGGGGGGGGGGGGGGCAAGTTCCTTCGCGTTTTTTTTTTTGGTCATCAGTCTGCTGACTGGTTTGATGCGGCCCGCCACGAATTCCATTCCTGTGCCAACCTCTTCATCTCAGAGTAGCACTTGCAACCTACGTCCTCAATTATTTGCTTGACGTATTCCAATCTCTGTCTTCCTCTACAGTTTTTGCCCTCTACAGCTCCCTCTAGTACCATGGAAGTCATTCCCTCATGTCTTAGCAGATGTCCTATCATCCTGTCCCTTCTCCTTATCAGTGTTTTCCACATATTCCTTTCCTCTACGATTCTGCATAGAACCTCCTCATTCCTTACCTTATCAGTCCACCTAATTTTCAACATTCGTCTATAGCACCACATCTCAAATGCTTCGATTCTCTTCTGTTCCGGTTTTCCCACAGTCCATGTTTCACTACCATACAATGCTGTACTCCAGACGTACATCCTCAGAAATTTCTTCCTCAAATTAAGGCCGGTATTTGATATTAGTAGACTTCTCTTGGCCAGAAATGCCTTTTTTGCCATAGCGAGTCTGCTTTTGATGTCCTCCATGCTCCGTCCGTCATTGGTTATTTTACTGCCTAGGTAGCAGAATTCCTTAACTTCATTGACTTCGTGACCATCAATACTGATGTTAAGTTTCTCGCTGTTCTCATTTCTACTACTTCTCATTACCTTCGTCTTTCTCCGATTTACTCTCAAACCATACTGTGTACTCATTAGACTGTTCATTCCGTTCAGCAGATCATTTAATTCTTCTTCACTTTCACTCAGGATAGCAATGTCATCAGCGAATCGTATCATTGATATCGTTTCACCTTGTATTTTAATTCCACTCCTGAACCTTTCTTTTATTTCCATCATTGCTTCCTCGGTGTACAGATTGAAGAGTAGGGGCGAAAGGCTACAGCCTTGTCTTACACCCTTCTTAATACGAGCACTTCGTTCTTGATCGTCCACTCTTATTATTCCCTCCTGGTTGTTGTACATATTGTATATGACCCGTCTCTCCCTATAGCGTACCCCTACTTTTTTCAGAATCTCGAACAGCTTCCATTATTAGCCATAACGTCAGAATTGCCTCTCTCGTCCCTTTACTTTTCCTAAGGCCAAACTGATCGTCACCTAGCGCATTCTCAACTTTCTTTTCCATTCTTCTGTATATTATTCTTGTAAGCAGCTTCGATGCATGAGATGTTAAGCTGATTGTGCGATAATTGTCTCACTTGTCAGCTCTTGCCGTCTTCGGAATTGTGTGGATGATGCTTTTCCGAAAGTCAGATGGCATATCGCCAGACTCATATATTCTACACACCAACGTGAATAGTCGTTTTGTTGCCACTTCCCCCAATGATTTTAGAAATTCTGATGGAATGTTATCTATCCCTTCTGCCTTATTTGACCGTAAGTCCTCCAAAGCTCTTTTAAATTCCGATTCTAATACTGGATCCCCTATCTCTTCTAAATCGACTCCTGTTTCTTCTTCTATCACATCAGACAAATCTTCACCCATCAGGTCCAGCGGCCTTTACTCTTTTGAGCCATTTTAATTGT
The DNA here is from genome assembly GCF_023898315.1 of Schistocerca nitens. Lineage (NCBI taxonomy): Eukaryota > Metazoa > Arthropoda > Insecta > Orthoptera > Acrididae > Schistocerca > Schistocerca nitens. Next base: position 96,642,609 of record NC_064622.1, read on the forward strand.
TTTTTCCATCCCTCTGTCATCTATTTCGATATCTACCATTTTGTCATCTGTGGGACAATGTATAGAAGGAACTACAGTGCAGTTTTCCTCTGTGACACAGCTTTGGAAAAAGACACTAGAGGTGGAGGGCATCAGTTTTCCCCTTTTGCGAATTACTTTAGTATTACACTTTTGTAATTAAATGTATGTGTTCGTGTTAACGGCACAGACTTAGTAAAAGTTAGTCGTTTGTGCTTTCCTGCTGTACGCAGAAGAAGCAACACGCCGGCAGCCTTGTCGGTCGCTCGTAGTATAACGTACACTTCGGTTGCATTCGCCATTTGTTGCAATATTTCTCTATCTCTCCTAGGCCTTTCCCGGGCGACCTGGCACATTCTCGGAGGCGCTCGCATTGTACGGCACGGTGAGATCATCTGCATACGGGGATTTGCATGAGAATGTCCCGCGCATGTCGTTTATGTGCATGTCGGAATGCAGAGCAGCCACACACGGACCAGTTCTTACCGCCGCGCCGCCTAGCGCAACTGCCCCGCTCTCGCTGTCCGTCATACTGCACTGTATTCCAAACGAGCGGCGCGGCTTTGTCACGCGCTAGCAGGCCAAGGAGTGAGTCCGTCAGTTCTCAAGAGTTACCTGTATTCCAGGCACTACTACATTGTTGCACAATAGCCACTGTTACATTACTAGCTCCGCCAGGCACTGTACGGCGAATGAGTGAAGGTACTTCCTACCACAATACCAACGCATTTTACTTTTTACTCGTGTATGGACGGGGTAAACATATGCCTCAGTGGCTGCCCTAGCCTCTCTCATATTATTCTCATGATTAGCATGGGTTTCGAAAAAGACTATCGTGTAAAAACCCAGCTCGCGTTATTCGTCCACGAGACTCAGAGGGCCATAGACACGGGTTCTCAGGTAGATGCCGTGTTTCTTGACTTCCGCAAGGCGTTCGATACAGTTCCCCACAGTCCTTTAATGAACAAAGTAAGAGCATATGGACTATCAGACCAATTGTGTGATTGGATTGAAGAGTTCCTAGATAACAGAACGCAGCATGTCATTCTCAGTGGAGAGAAGTCTTCCGAAGTAAGAGTGATTTCAGGTGTAGGACCGTTGCTATTCACAATATACATAAATGACCTTGTGGATAACATCGGAAGTTCACGGAGGCTTTATGCAGATGATGCTGTGGTATATCGAGAGGTTGAAACAATGGAAAATTGTACTGAAATGCAGGAGGATCTGCAATGAATTGACGCATGTTGCAGGGAATGGCAACTGAATCTCAATATAGACAAGCGTAATGTGCTGCGAATACATAGAAAGAAAGATCCTTTATTATTTAGCTACAATATAGCAGGTCAGCAACTGGAAGCAATTAATTCCATAAATTATCTGGGAGTAGGCATTAGGAGTGATTTAAAATGGAATGACCATATAAAATTAATCGTCGGTAAAGCAGATGCGAGACTGAGATTTATTCGAAGAATCCTAAGGAAATGCAGCCTGAAAACAAAGGAAGTAGGTTACAGTACGCTTGTTCGCCCACTGCTTGAATATTGCTCACCAGTGTGGGATCCGTACCAGATAAGGTTGATAGAAGGTATAGAGTAGATCCAATGGAGAGCTGCGCGCCGCGTTACAGGATCATTTAGTAATCGCGAAAGCGTTACGGAGATGATAGGTAAACTCCAGTGGAAGACTCTGCAATAGAGACGCTCGGTAGCTCGGTACGGGCTTTTGTTGAAGTTTCGAGAACATACCTTCACCGAGGAGTCAAGCAGTATATTGCTCCCTCCTACGTATATCTCGCGTAGAGACCATGAGGATAAAATCAGAGAGGTTAGAGGCCACACAGAGGCATACCGACAATCTTTCTTTCCACGAACAATACGAGACTGTAATAGAAGGGAGAACCGATAGAGGTACTCGAGGTACCCTCCGCCACACACCGTCAGGTGGCTTTTGGAGTATGGATGTAGATGTAGATGTAGATGCCTGCACGAGTTGAACGATGGAGGCGGTACAACTGGCGAAATATGTGTGTATGTACAACGTGCACTCTGATACGATTTATTGTACTGTTAACTAGTTTTGGACACACTGTAGACTCATCATCAGAGGAGGGTTTTATAGGGACATTCATTCCTCTTTGAAATGTGAGATATGTTACTGCGACAAGAGTTTGGCAGTACAGTAAAAGACTGAAGTCGAAACAAAGTACTGGGAGTAGACGACATTCCGACTGAATTACCGATATCTTCGGGATACCCGTCCATGTCGAAACTCTTCCATCTGGTGTGAAAGATGTGTGACACAGAGGGAAATACCCTCAAACTTCAAGAACAATGTAATAATAGCAATTTCAAATAAAGTAGTTGCTGCCAGTTGTGAAAGTTACCGAACTATTAGTTTAATAAGTCATGGTTGTGAAATACTAACACAAATTCTTAACCGACGAATGGAAATTCTTAGCAGCTGACCTCGGGGAAGATCAGTCTGGATATCGGAGAAATGTAGGAACACGAGAGGCATATCTGACCCTACAACTTGTCTTAGAAGATGATAGTTTAATGAAAGGCAAACCTGCGGTTACATCATTTGTAGCCTTAGAGAAAGCTTCAGTTAGAAACTGCTGAGCCTCAGGCAGAGGTACGTGTAAACAGGAGACCACAGACTTTCAGTGGAAAATTGAGTATGAACGTAGGGAAGTCAGCAAACAGAAAAAAAGTTTTGTTGTTAGGTAGTTCTCATCCCAGAGGAGTAGGCTAATTTCTGCAGCATGAACTAGGATCAAAATACCGGCTCACCGATTTTTTTTAAACCTAGTGCTGGTCTTGGTTAGCTGACTGAGGATTTAGGTTCACTCTGTAGAGACTTCATCAAGGAAGATACCGCGGTTATTGACGGTGGGCTGGGCGACAATGTTAACAGAGATCCTGGGTATAATATAGAGTGCGACCTGGTAAAAAATGCATCAGCATCGAGATGTAAAAGTTTGAATGCTATTTTGTCTAAAACTGACATGGTGAGACCGTAGCTGTGTACAATTAATGTAGGTTGATTCTTACAAAGAAGAAGACAGCAACCAGCCACAATTAATAATGCTATTTATTTAAGTAAACAGAGCCGACACCAGTTTGGAACTGACAAGTTCATCGTGAGATGGCTGTTCACAAGATACACAAGATGCAGTTTACATAATCGTCAGATTACGATTTTTGTTCTCCCACTGTAGTGAAATATTCTTGGTGTGTTGGTGCCCTACGGTAGAAAACAAAGTTAGAAGCGGCCTATGTGAACATAACTAAAGTCCGAACGATGTAATACAGAATAAACAAATATGTGAGGTTAAGTGGTCATAGTACTTACATCGAAAATTCCACGGCTTTATGTTGCAAAGTTGCAGGTTTGTATTTTTTAAATACTTAACCTCACACATTTTTTTACTCTGTATTACATGCTTTGGAAGTTAGTTACGTTCACATAGGGCGCTTCTAACTTGGTTTTCTACCGTAGGGCACCAACACACCAAGAATATTTCACTACAGTGGGAGAATAAAAAGCCGGCCGGTGTGGCCGTGCGGTTCTAGGCGCTTCAGTCTGGAACCGCTGAATTTCCCCCTCTGTTTATTGATTGGATAGCCACTGAATTGTTATTTATTTATTTAATGGGATAGTAATAATTATTAAAAGGTGGCAATTTTATTTAAGCCACGTTTTTTACTCTTTCGATTGTTGCGAGTCAGCGATAGTGCAATGCTGCTCGCTTTGGAAAATACACATTTTATAAGAATTATTTGGTCCAGGAAACACTTTTGCGATCACGGTTGCGATTTAGACGGTATTCGCGTAATTGTACTGATTAAAAGTTATCGTTTCCGAAAGACGTAGGTTCGATAAAAGCTGTGTGCACTTTTGCGCGTATAATGAAAATATTCATAACACGTCGCGTAACAAAAAGTAACATGCGAATCACAACCGTGGTCAAACGAAGAAAATATATGATAACATAAATGTTCTTCGCTGTTATTCAGGACAGGCTCAGATTAGACCTTGCAATTTTTAGTTATAGGAAATGACAAGACGTTACACTTGGGAGATATTTGTTTTGAATAAATTGTATTTACCTTTTGTCTCTCTCTCTCTCTCCTTTTTACAGCCTTTATACCTTCACATCGATTAAGGAACTTTTCCTTCTCTACCGACCAGTACGAGAACAAAATTCAGACTCAACAAAAAGTCTTACATCGAATTATTACATGCTTAACCCTTAACAATCATATATAGTTTCATAGTACAAACAATGCTAATCTATTCCGAGCACTAGAAAGTCTTTGATACACTGAGCACAAAAATGAAAATAATAAAATTATAGTTACATTTTTAATATCATGAATACTTCTTTAAATCATGAAAATAAGGTTCGACATCGTTGTAATATTAATTTTCATCGTTGTAGTATACATTGCCCCCTTTGGATGTACAGTCACACTTGTTTGACTGGACATCCAAGCAGGCTTATTTTCCTTGTCTGTTCTGTTTAAACTTCACTGTATTCTTTCACTTGGAAACATGTGCTTTGTTTACTTTTATGTCTCAGGGATTTTGAGTTACGCACCCCCATTCGGGCAAAGGCAAATGGGAAAAACCCAGGAATAAAACCACAGCGGAGCGAGCATCTTCGATACCCTCTTTTTTAATTTTCAACATTTGAATATTCACTTCGTATGACATTTAATAATGGTACAATTTCTTGATAGTGCTGCTGGTGATGACGGCTGGCGACTTGGTGTACTGCAACACCGATGTCTCGCCCCATCAGGTAAGTCTGCGATGGACTGCGATGACGTGGCAGGGTGCGGCAAGGGATGACGTATGATGTGGCTGCAGTATGCAGCCCTCACCGACACGTGTGCTCAGCATCCCAGCAGTCACTGAAATTCAAACAGCAGTATCAGTTCCTTAAATTAACATCTAAATTACATCATATTTCACACACTCTTTCACGCAACAAGAATAAAGTGCGTTTTTTATTTATTTATTTTTATTTTTTTTTGTGAGGTGTTCGACTGTTTGTGAGTTTCTTTATCATGATGCAAGTCCATTCGTCCTTTCGACGTAACTGACTATCTGCAGTTAAAGGTTCACGTAATTACGTGCCAACATTGATACAGTTCTGCAACGGGTTTAATGATATAGTCAGTAGCAGTTCAAATGGTTCAAATGGCTCTGAGCACTATGGGACTCAACTGCTGTGGTCATTAGTCCCCTAGAACTTAGAACTACTTAAACCTAACTAACCTAAGGACATCACAAACATCCATGCCCGAGGCAGGATTCGAACCTGCGACCGTAGCAGTCGCACGGTTCCGGACTGCGCGCCTAGAACCGCGAGACCACCGCGGCCGGCAGTAGCAGTTCCCACCACTGTTACGACTCACCACTGTTGCTGACTGATCGATAAAAACACTTGCTCTTGAGTTTTAGTTTGCCTGGAATGTTACGTCCACGCATGTGGTCCCAATAACACTCTGAATACTTGGCATTACTAAACACTCGTAGCACAAAATTTGAAAACGAAATCATGGTAACACAACGCACTCATTGAGCGTCCACTTTTGTGTTAAATTCCACTCTTTCGCCAGTGAACTAAAGTTCGTACGCGTAGAGGATAATGTTCACAGGAAATCTTTGTTCATAGGTCATCTGTGACATGTTCAGTCCACCACGTAGTCACTTGATCACAGTTATCAAGTCTGACAAGGTAAAGTCCTTGTGCTACCCATAAGAATGTCTTTACACAGTCTAGTTATATAATGATAAATAACTGAATGATTGTACGTATCAAGGAAGTACATAATTGTAGTCATTTACAATATAAAAGCAAATCCTAAGTCATATATTTTCTCGAAAAGTGCTCCTGGACTTACAAAGAATTGTGCAGTGATAAACAGAAGTCTGTAAATGTTTGTCTGTGTAATGATCTGTTCAGTCATGGATAACACCTTGTTCGACCTGGTTTATAGCTCATGCAAGTCCGAGCACTAACTTACGGTGGAAAATTTGTTAAACCTATACGTAACTCACGTAAACTTTACATGTTGTAAGTGTATCCCGTACACAGTCTGAAAGAAAAAAAAAAGAACATAACCTGCTCACCCTAGTGAGTTCAAAATAGTTAACAGTCAACAAAATGAAACGTTTATTTTCTAAAGTCATTATATCCTACTGTTGTGTGAAATATGCAGTTCTGTTCACTGTTCGTAGTTTCACACGCGTAAGTTCCTGAAAGTTTACTAAATCTCGACAAGTTTTTATTATGTTTGATTAAGTGTCTTAGGATGGAATCATCTTGAAGCAATTCTTCTTCTCCTTGCTGCAGCTCGGCGTCCTCTTCTCCGTCGAACTGGAGCTGAAATTCTCTTACAACTAATTGGTATTCTGAGAGTCTCTTCCTCCAAGCAGTACTGACGCTTCCAATGTTGTATGTTCCTATTCTCCCACACGACACATCGCAGTGTGTGCATGAAATACTTATACACTAGTCCATTAATTAATAATTGTCACTTAGCCTACTCGCACAGTACTTGAGTCTTTGATGTTTGACGTCACCTCATTACGACACACGTAAAAGGTCATCTACTGTACTTACGATACATTTCTTTTCAAGTCTTTGTGATTATATAGTCCTTTCTGTCTATTTGAGTTGGGATAGACCAAGAAATAACTATTTTTATGTGGTGTACCTAAGATCACAAATGGTCCTGAATATAACGGAAACCACTTCATTTTTTTCTTTAATAATGACGACTTCGGATAATCCCTTACTAACACTATATCTCCCACGTTAAATTGTTGAGTGTTCTGTAGTCTCCGGTTGTGTGATTCTTGCTGTTTCTGTGCATTCTCGTATAGTGTGACCAACGCTTGTCTAACTTTAACGAGGTCTCAATAATTCCCCATTCCAGCATTCGTCTAATTTCTTTTGTTACTGCTTCCCTTTTCGCGCTGGGTATTTAGTACGTTTGACGACAGTAAATTTCATGGGGAAACACTTGCATGTCGTTCACAAAATTATAATCACATTTTTAATATCATGAATACTTCTTTAAATCATGGAAATAAGGTTTGACATCGTCGTAATATTAATTTTCATTTCAGTGGCAACCTATTGACAGGACTAGCTTATATGTGTGTGCTAATGTGTGTTTTTTCTATTTCTTCGATGCTGTAATGAGCGGAAATCTACGACGACCCTAAGCACGATAATTTTGCTGTACCATTCCATCCCAGCGGCAGCAGAACGAAGCACTACGTAAGCTAGGCACAACTTCTTCTTCTACCTGGTGCTGTATATCACTACAAAAAAAATTGTACATTTCGCGAGTGTGTCCTCTTAGGAAGCTAAAAGAGTCAATTATATTTAAATAACTGCGAGAAGGATCAGTAAAATACAGCATCAAGTGTTTTCAGTAGAGGTTAACTGAACGAGATTGGAACTGAATTTTAATCAAACGAAAGTGAACATTTATAGTACTGATTCCAATCTGGTGCAGTGTAGTAATTATTTTATGTTTTGTGTGACGTTTTTCCGATTAGACTTGCACCCAAACATTTGCAAACATGGTGAAAACAGTGCGACGTGTAAGAAAAGCTACACATCAGGAAGTAACTGTAGAACATTCAGAGGAGGAAGGAATAACTAGTGATGTATAAGTTGATAATTTTTTTTGCAGATCAGACAGAGGATATAGAACAGGACACTAATATTAAAGTCAGTGATCCGTCTGCTGTAGAACACTCAGGCAGAATACAGACGGTAGTTCAAGTGCATACTGAAGCAGTACCACACGAAACACCAGTTACAGTCGATTTACCACCGATAGAGCCAACACAAACAGTAATGGATCCATTTTCTCTCTTAATGATGAAAATGGAACAAATGTTTAAAATACAGGAACAATCACAGGAACAAATGTTTAAAATACAGGAACAATCACAGATACAGCGAGAACAAGAATCTGCTAAGCAGCTTGCAACTGACATTAATAATAATTTAGATAAACGTATTACCAGAGTAGATGAACGGATTAGGACCTTGGATGAACGCATCAGTCAACTAGACGAGCGTACGCAGTTAAGCTTTTCACAGTTCTCAAAAGAGATAGATCAAAAGCTTGAAAACCGGTTAAAAGAACACGATCGCCAGCTGCGACAGCGAGTAGATGCTAAGTAGTCTGCTATACAGAACAACATTTCAAGTATGCAACAAATATACCATGACTTACCACAGAATGTGAAGCAAGTAACCCAGGATGTGGACAAATTACAACAAACACACATCCAATTAATAAACAGAAGTATTTTTGAAATACGTAACCTCACATATTTTTTTTACTCTGTATTACATGCTTTGGAAGTTAGTTACGTTCACATAGGGCGCTTCTAACTTGGTTTTCTACCGTAGGGCACCAACATACCAAGAATATTTCACTACAGTGGGAGAATAAAAAGCCGGCCGGTGTGGCCGTGCGGTTCTAGGCGCTTCAGTCTGGAACCGCGTGACCGATACAGTCGCAGGTTCGAATCCTGCCTCGGGCATGGATGTGTTTGATGTCCTTAGGTTAGTTAGGTTTAAGTAGTTCTACGTTCTAGGGGACTGATGAACACAGATGTTAAGTCCCATAGTGCTCAGAGCCATTTTTGAGAATAAAAATCGTGAACTCACGATTATGTAAAGTGTATCTTGTGAATCTTGTAAACAGACGAACTTGTCAGTTAGAAACCCGTTACGGCACTATTTTCTTAAATAAATAGGATTTTAATAGTGGCTGGTTGCTGTCCTCTTCTTTGTAAGAATCAACCTACATTAATTGTACAAAGCGACGGTCTCACCATGTCTGTTTTAGACAAAATAACATTAAGCATACCTCGCCAGGTACCGAGAAATGTTGACGATTTCAAAAGGTGCGAAAGAAACCTAACAAAGACAATCCTCAACATCAAATATAACAACAATATACACTCCTGGAAATTGAAATAAGAACACCGTGAATTCATTGTCCCAGGAAGGGGAAACTTTATTGACACATTCCTGGGGTCAGATACATCACATGATCACACTGACAGAACCACAGGCATATAGACACAGGCAACAGAGCATGCACAATGTCGGCACTAGTACAGTGTATATCCACCTTTCGCAGCAATGCAGGCTGCTATTCTCCCATGGAGACGATCGTAGAGATGCTGGATGTAGTCCTGTGGAACGGCTTGCCATGCAATTTCCACCTGGCGCCTCAGTTGGACCAGCGTTCGTGCTGGACGTGCAGACCACGTGAGACGACGCTTCATCCAGTCCCAAACATGCTCAATGGGGGACAGATCCGGAGATCTTGCTGGCCAGGGTAGTTGACTTACACCTTCTAGAGCACGTTGGGTGGCACGGGATACATGCGGACGTGCATTGTCCTGTTGGAACAGCAAGTTCCCTTGCCGGTCTAGGAATGGTAGAACGATGGGTTCGATGACGGTTTGGATGTACCGTGCACTATTCAGTGTCCCCTCGACGATCACCAGTGGTGTACAGCCAGTGTAGGAGATCGCTCCCCACACCAGGATGCCGGGTGTTGGCCCTGTGTGCCTCGGTCGTATGCAGTCCTGATTGTGGCGCTCACCTGCACGGCGCCAAACACGCATACGACCATCATTGGCACCAAGGCAGAAGCGAGTCTCATCGCTGAAGACGACACGTCTCCATTCACGCCTGTCCCGACACCACTGGAGGCGGGCTGCACGATGTTGGGGCGTGAGCGGAAGACGGCCTAACGGTGTGCGGGACCGTAGCCCAGCTTCATGGAGACGGTTGCGAATGGTCCTCGCCGATACCCCAGGAGCAACAGTGTCCCTAATTTGCTGGGAAGTGGCAGTGCGGTCCCCTACGGCACTGCGTAGGATCCTACGGTCTTGGCGTGCATCCGTGCGTCGCTGCGGTCCGGTCCCAGGTCGACGGGCACGTGCACCTTCCGCCGACCACTGGCGACAACACCGATGTACTGTGGAGACCTCACGCCCCACGTGTTGAGCAATTCGGCGGTACGTCCACCCGGCCTCCCGCATGCCCACTATACGCCCTCGCTCAAAGTCCGTCAACTGCACATACGGTTCACGTCCACGCTGTCGCGGCATGCTACCAGTGTTAAAGACTGCGATGGAGCTCCGTATGCCACGGCAAACTGGCTGACACTGACGGCGGCGGTGCACAAATGCTGCGCAGCTAGCGCCATTCGACGGCCAACACCGCGGTTCCTGGTGTGTCCGCTGTGCCGTGCGTGTGATCATTGCTTGTACAGCCCTCTCGCAGTGTCCGGAGCAAGTATGGTGGGTCTGACACACCGGTGTCAATGTGTGCTTTTTTCCATTTCCAGGAGTGTATATCTATTACTACAAGTAACCCCAAACTAAATAAAAGTAAAGATTAATATAGGTAGCAGCACTGCAAAAATATAGTGAAAGCAAAATGTGAAATCATGTGCCTCAAGACAGATAAAAGTGCAACACAAAAAGAAACAGCGCCTCAACAGACAACTGTACAATCTACACTTGCAACTTAGCAATAGCTTTTCCAGCCTACAGTTCTCCTACATATTACAATACATTGATGACATCATTTCTAGAGAACACCAGAAAATAACTGTAGGCATAACAAAAAACTTGAAGTTTTGAAAAGTAAAAAAGGATCTTCACTGCCAAAAATCCCCAAGTTATCCACATCAGTTCTATGAAAGAGTTATTAATTCAACTAACATAACTTTTACAAATACTGCACTTGCCCTCATAAACAAAGGCCTTAAGAACAACACAGAACCAAATCTTAATGGCAGTAACCTAAAAAGCCTTATTGCATCCACTAAGCTTGCATGTGATGCTGCAAAATTAAATTCCAGTGAAACCAAAACAATAGTCTTCAGAGCCAATAAAACAATCACGAGACACCTAAAAAATACTTCGCATCAAAACAGTGACCAAACGACACTGGATTGTATCAACTCAAAAGTTTTTAACAGTAAAGCTCTAATAGTCAAGGCAGACAAAGGTAACTGTGCAGTTGTAATGTATGAAAATGAATACATTGATAAAACCATGGAATTTTTCAGTAGTAATAACGTAATCGAATTAGACTTCGATCCCACTTCTACATTTCAGGCCAAACTTAAGAAAACTCTTAAGAACTGTAATTTCCTCCTAATTAAGTGGGAAGTGCGTGACAGCATTGCTATGAAGCCCACTGCCCCTCACCTTCGGTCACAGCCTAAGATACATAAACAGCATTGTCCAATCAGGCCTATTGTTACCTCTAGGAACAGACCTTCATAAAGATTAAATTACAAACTGCTAGCTCTTCTGAACACGTATTATACTTTTGAAACCAACTACTCCATTAGGAATGTGTATGAGCTCATTGACAAAATTAAGGATGTACACATTCCACCGACAGCCATATTTGCATCGCCTGACGTTTTAAATCTTTATACCAACAACCCTATACAGGACACCATAAATATAATCAAGAACAATCTGCTTCACCATAAGAAACCGAGCATGGCAGAAATCTATGAGCTCATTGAGTTACTTGCATTGGTGTTGTCTTACAATTACTTCAATTTTAATAACAAAATATGCAAACAGAATGAAGGGTTGGCAATGGGTAGCAGCCTAGCTGGGAAGTTAGCAGACATTTACATAAACCACTTAGAGCACACATTTTTCAAAACTCACAGTCACAACAGCAAAATCCGCTACTATAAAAGGTATGTAGATGATACAATTATTCTTTTTGATGACACCAGTGAAGAAATTGACACATTAGCAACCAAGCTCAGGGGCATGCACAATAGTCCTTTCCACTCTGGCTCGCACAATCGTGCGGGTTCGATTATAAATGTTTCGTGTTTCATCTACATCACGTTTCTGCGCCACTCCAGACTGCAGCGATGGTGCGAGCTCCCACCTTCCGATTGGCAGCTGTTTTATTTCATGCTGTGACCACCAGAGTACAACAGATCATTTAAAACTTCAACGACAAGACAAAGCCATGCGTTACTGAGATAAATGCATTATGTTTTCCTACATTTCATTAGTTTAAGGAAATTCCTGTATAATTTTAGACTGGGAATCTTTCACTTAAGGTGTGTAAGGTGTCTAGACACTTCCATGAAATGCTACTTGCGTTTTATACATGTTTGAATTTTGAGTAGGACGATAATGCTGGTGACTTCTTGAACAAACTATCACTATGTGAATTTTTTCAGTATTTTTACCTGATTCTGCACATAATACTGTATGGTTATTGGTACATATCAGACAAAATTTTAAGAGATTTCCTCTCAGGGTGGAAAGGGATAGCATCACATTTAATTTGGAACATGACTCCAATAACAGCATCAATTTTTTAGATTCAAAAAAGTTCAGCAAAAACCAGAAACATCACTTTGAAATTTACAGCAAGCAAACAGCCACAGATTTGTGCACCACCAGCTCATCTTGCCATCCAAACTAACATAAGATGGCATACTTCAGGTGCATGCTGAATCACCTGCATAAAACTCCACTTGAACCAGTTGAACAACATAAAGAAACCAATATCATCAAAGCCATAGCTCTAAGCAATGGATATAACCCAAGTCATAGCTCTAAACAATGGATATAACCCTCACATGATCGATAAATTATCACAAAAAATCCAAAAAACAGCAGACAACAAAACCCCACACGAGACACCTATTCAGTCAACATCCAAGACAGCGGAAAATGTGTTATCACAAGAAATCCAAAAAAAGAGCAGACAACAAAACCCACACGAGACACCTATTCAGTCAACACACAGCAGAAAGCAGCGGAAAATGTGTCTCACTGCCTTTTCTAGGGAGATATCCCATAAAATAATTAATCTTTTCGAAAACTCTCCTGCGAGAGAGAGCTTCTGTGAAGTCTGGAAGGTAGGAGACGAGATACTGGCAGAAGTAAAGCTGTGAGGACGGGGCGTGAGTCGTGTTTCGGTAGCTCAGATGGTAGAGCACTTGCCCGAAAAAGTCAAAGGTCCCGAGTTCGAGTCTCGGTCTGGCATACAGTTTTAATCTGCCAGAAAGTTTCATACTATATGCAGTTCAGAACTTGTGAAAGGTTTCCTGTCCGTATATGCTTAAAATATGACAACAATCAGTTAGAAGAAGTTGGCAGTGTTAAATTCTTGGGATTATAGCCTGATAACAATTTTAACTGGGAGAAGCGTACCACAGAACTGCTGAAGGGCCTAAATAAATGTCTATTTGGTATGCGAATGTTGTCAGACGAAGGTGATACAAAAATTAAAAAAAGCTGGTGTATTATGCATACTTTCATTCCATAATGTCATGGGGGATTGTTTCCTTGGGTTCTTCTCCAAGCCAAGCTGAAGTTTTACGAGTCCAATAACGTACAATGCGAATTATTTGTGATGTGAACTCAAGAACGTCCTGCAAAGGTCTGTTTAAGGAAATGGGGATACCAACTACTGCTTCACGATATGTTTATTCCCCAATGAAATTTGTCATTAAAAATATATCCTTTTTTTTTTTCAAACCAGCAACTTAGCTCGTGGAATCAGTACTACAGATGAGAATAACTTTCAGAAAGGTTTAAAGTCACATACTTTGGTTCAAAAAGATATCCACTATTCAGCAATACACATTTTCTGTAACATGCCAGGAGCTATAAAGAGTTTAACTATGATAAAGTTCAGTTTGAGAAGAGTCTAAATGATTTATTGGTGGACAACTCCTCCTACTAATGAATTTCTTAGCAGAATCTATTGATACGTCTGTGTTATATCACGTAATGCGAATACTGCATACAATCTGACTTGTGTACGAATTTTGTATAGTAATGAGCTCATTGTAAATAAGTGCTGTAATTTTTTTTTATTTTTTTATTTAATGATGCATAGCTACAATAGTATAAGAACTATGATATGCACCTAAGTGTATTGAACATTTAATATGTGGTGACAAGTTTTATACGCTTTTAAATGTAAATATATTGAAGGCCTTTTTGATGGAGTCCACATCCACAAAGGCAATTTCATTTAGGATCTGTTTGGCGTATCTGTTCTTATTTTGTAAATATTTGTTACGTATTCTTGTTTTCTGACATGTTCCACATCCCAGAGGATCTACTCACTATGGGCTAATTAGAACGAAAAGTACATCTAAACTTATCTTGATAATGTTGACGGAAATACTGTCTTCGAAATTCAGAAGATACCAGGGGTAAAACACGAGGAGCGAAAAGTTATTTACAATTTGTGAGAAACCAGATAGTAGATATACGAGTTAAGTGGCATCAAAGGGAAGTAGTGGTTGTGAAGGGAATAAGACAGGGTTTTAGTCTGCCCCCGATGTCATTCAATCTGTACACTGATCAAACAACAAAGGTAACGAAAGAGAAATTCGGAGAAGCATTTAAACTTCAGGGAGAATAAATAAGAACTTTGAGGTTTGCTAATGACATTGTAATTCTGTCAGAGACACCAAAGCACTTGGATCAGCAGTTGAATGGAATGGACGGTATCTTGAGAGGAGGACATAACATGAACATTAACAAAAGCAAAACAAGGATAATGTAATGTAGTCGAATTAAATCAGATGGTGCGGAGTAAATTAGATTTGGGAACGAGATATTTAAAGTAGTAGACGTGTTTTGCTATTTGCACAGAAAAATAACTGATGATGGGCGAAGTAGAGAGGATATAAAATGTAGACGGGCAATGGCAAGAAAAGCGTTTTTGAAGAAGAGAAATTTACTAACATCAAAAATGGTTCAAATGGCTCTGAGCACTATAGGACTCAACTGCTGTGGTCATCAGTCCCCTAGAACTTAGAACTACTTAAACCTAACTAACCTAAGGACATCACACACAGCCATGCCCGAGGCAGGATTCGAACCTGCGACCGTAGCAGTCGCACTTTACTAACATCGAGTACAGAGTTAAGTGTTAGGAAGTCTTTTCTGAAGATATTTGTGTGGAGTGTAGTCTTGTATGGAGGTGAAACATCGACGATAAACAAATTCGTCAAGAGAGAATAGAAGCATTTGAAACACGGTGTTACAGAAAAATGTTGAAGATTAGATGGGTTGATCATGTAACTATTGAGAAGGTACGGAACAGAACTGGGGAGACAAATGTGTGGCACAACTTGACTAAAAGAAGTACATTAAATGTATTCGCAATTGCGAATATGGACAACCATCAGCTGTAGAATGGAATGACGACAGTGAAATTTTTACCAGCTCGGGATTGGAACCCTGATTTCCCGCTTATCGTGAACGGTCGTCTTACGATTTCTCAATTTTTTTTTGTACGATATTGTTCGTTGCATTTGTTCGGTGCGGATGTCCCAATACACCTGTTGAAGTTCAGTGTTGAGCCGTTGACTCAGTTTTTTTATTGCAGAGGGCAGCTAACCCTCTGATCGAACACGCTGAGCTACCGTGCCGGCATATCCATACACCACCCACGGCCACACACAAACTTTCTTATGTTGTCAACGATGTGTCGACAACCCGTACTCGTACATCCATTATGTATATTCCTGTACAGGAGAGCCAGTTTAATTGAAAGTCGCTTGTCCAGTGTCAGCGGATAAATACGATAGCGCAGTGACTGTTTTATTCCGAGTATGGTGTAAAGTGCCTTTAGATATGCGTGCATCTGTTTCATGACGGCTGTAGTCGCCGTAGTGCCTGTTTCTTTGGACATCCGTGCATGCCCAAAGGAACTTTGCATCGTATTCGAAATAACACGAGACATCAAGGTGTCACCAATTTCGTACTGGAGAGAAGAGTGGGGCGTAACAATCGTAGAGGAAGGCCAAAACTGAATACGGTAAGCATAATCAGAAGGCTGTAGGTTGAGGTAGTTATTCGGAAACTAAGAGACTTGCACAGGATAGAATAGCGTGGAGAACTGCATCAAACCAGTCTTTCAATTGAAGATCACAACAAGAATTACATTTTCTGGACTGTGTGCAGGTAGTGGAGCTGACCAAAAACACAGATCTAGGCACGAGTCAACAAAATGTGCCAAAATATTTTAGTTTTGCCAGTACCAAGACTTTAGTATCTAGATGCACATGGTCCATTCAAATATGATCCTGCAGTGGGGTGAAAATTTTGCTGGGTGATTATAATGGACTGAAGGTATTCTGAGCACTGCATTGCGGGCTGTATACATCGCAGGGCATTGAAACATCGTAGGTAGGTTCACTAATCTGTGCGTTAGTGGAGTAAACTGAAAAAATAATAGTTCCAGTTCCGGCAACCAGGTGAAAATATGGCTCTGTAAGCAGTAAGAATGTGAAATGTTTCCTTGTTTGACGTCCATATGCTGTTTGTCGCCTGGCGACGCGTATTTATTTATCTTTGAACTGACATGATAAAGGGGTAACAAAGTCGAAGTTTTCCGTACGAAACGTATTAGTTATTGGGAAGAAAGACTGTGCACTGCTGGTAAAGTTGTTTTATCAGAACAGCAGCAATAGCAGCACTGCGTTGCAGGAACATCGCCGACAGAAACAGCTGTGAAGAGGCCCCATGCCAGTACATGGGCTAAAGAATACGATCAAGAAATCTGAAGAGGTGCAGCAGGAAGAGGGAGGCGGCCCATTGCCGTGGTAGTTGTTGATTAAGTTGCCGTAGCTATAGCCAACAGTGCAGTACATGTCTCAGATTCTGCAGCCAGTAGTGGAGATGTGTCATGCGAATTGTCTCTCCCCTGTTCAACAGTTCAAAAGATTTTGTGGTACATTTTACACTGGTATCTCTACAGTATTCAGAATGTGTACCAAATGGGGCCCCAAGATGGGCTACAATGCCGTGACTTTGCCCTTCATGTTTTGGCACATAGAACTGTCCCATATACGGTTCCACCCATCCACAGATTGTGCATGAACGTCGTCTGCACTCAACTTATGTGACTGTGTGGTGTGGTTTCAAAAGCTCCTTCATTGTTGGTCCATTTTTCTTCGAGGAGGTGGCACCTCGCGGGCCTGTTAGGTGTAGAGTGACACCTGCACGTTATAAGGACCTCCTTGTGCAACACATTAGTCCAGCTTTACAAGAACGCAATTGTGCATACAGCACAATTTTCATGCAAGACGGGGTGGCATCACATGTAGCTTGCCAGGTGAAAGATTTGCGTCTAGAAACTTTCGGTAAAGACTGCATCATCTTTAGGCAGTTTCAAGATGTGTGGCCCAACAGATCCCCCGACCTGAATCCAAGTGGCTTCTGGTTGTGAGGATATCTGGGAGAGCGTTTCTATCAGGGATGTATCCAGACCCTGATATGAAGGACACTTATCGCTCTGATTGCATTGGATGTGCTCTGAGCAACTGCCAGTCATGCTGTGTTAGGGATGCAGCACGTTGCTGAATAAGGAGACAATAGTGTACACATGTTGTAATTTGTGACCATATCCTAATAAACGTGCCAGAAGCACAATTATCATTTCTTTGAGCGTTCTTCCCATTTTCATGCATTTACACCATCGTCTGGCTGCCTACAGCCCCATATTTTCACCTGGTGGCAGAATGTGGGATTTTTTTTTTTTTTCAATATATTCCGCGAGTGCACCGATTAATGAACCCACCTTTGATATTTCTGCGATTTATACAGCCCGCACTGCAGCACTCGGAACACCATCGGTTTAATTCTAACCACCTGGCATTATAAATCGTATCAAGATCAGAAAGTGGCTGGTTGCATTCATACTTTCATAAACCGTCAATTTAAATAATTTTGATCGTCCACAGTGGATGTAAGGATGACAACATTGTTGGACACTCTGTTTCTGATGATGGTTCATTATATTTGAATGAAAAATTTAACGATAATTAGGTCACTTTTATTCTAAAGATCCCCATTCTACTCCCATGAGCACATACACTGTGGCAGTTCTCCAAGTCCCTCTCAAGGAAAGAAATAGCCTTGATCGCAAATGCTAATGTTTGGAATAAAATGTAGCTCTGTCTATATAATTTCTCTCTGAAGAACCAAGGCTTTTAAGGTTCCTGGATAAAAGTCCCCTGGAAAAAAACGATTTTTCCTGTACAACTCACGTTTCTGGAACTCAAAACAAGCATCAGACTGCTTAGTGCTAATATATCGCCGCTGCACAATCTCTCTCGAAAAACATTATTAAAAACTGAAATTCCCGAGGATAAAAAGTATCAATTATAACAATTAATTTTAAGATGTATTCAGACATCTCAGCATTTTAAGTGAAAGTTACTATCTGACACATAATTTTTCACCAGTTCACCCAAGCTTCATAAAACACAAAAAGAAAGAAACTACTATAAGTAGGTACACATTGAGTGTATTCATTATAAAAGGTACGAACACCGCACTTACTTGTTTTTCTCTAACCTACTGAATACAAAGCAGTAAAATCAGTATTCTAACCTGGCACAGCCGAAATTCGTTAATTCATTCAATTAAAAAGAAATGACTGACTTATTGCAATAAGCTTTATTACAATACTCTTTAAAAAGCAATTAGTGGATATGCAAGTAGTAACATGAAACATATTTCAACACACCGTTTAATAATATAAGTGAGTAACATCATAAGTAAATATTCATGAATTCGAGTCAAGAACAGCTGCAACCATGAGTAACGTGGAGATATTCGCAGAGTAGTGAAGCAACTTAAATCACTTAACAAAAGCACGTCTTCCGGTTCTGACTTCATACCACTTAGGTTCCTTTCAGAGTATGTTGATGCAGTATCTCCATACTTAACAATCATATAGAACCGTTAGCTCGACGAAAGATCCGTACTCAGAGACTGGAAAGTTGCACAGGTCACACCAATATTCAAGAAAGGTAGTAGGAGTAATCCAAAACATTACAGACCCACATCATTAACATCGAAATGCAACAGGATTTTGGAATATATATTATATTCGAACAATATGAAAAACCTCGAAGAAAATGGTCTGTTGACGCACAGTCAACACGAATTTAGAAAACCTCGTTCTTGTGATACACAACTAACTCATTCTTTGCATGAAGTATTGAGTACTATTGACAAATTTAAAATGGTTTCCGAATTTCAGGATTTCCGAAGGCTTTTGACACTGTACCATGAAAGGTGGCTACACTGAGTCACAGCGCCAGAGATTGCGCCAAAGAGTATTATTCCGCCGCCTCCACTGGCAGTGCTTGTTCAGAAGTTGCTGTGGGATGTCGATAGCTGTACTAGTTGAGGCCATGTCGTGTGCATATGAAAGGTGGCTACACTGAGTCACAGCGCCAGAGATCGCACCAAAGGGTTTTATTCCGCCGCCTCCACTGGCAGTGCTTGTTCAGAAGTTGTGGTGGTTAGTGCTTTGCTGAGAGGATGTCGATAGCTGTACTAGTTGAGGCCATGTCGTGTGCAGTTGTTTTGATGGGCTAGACAGCAGATGTTCGAATGGAGATGTCGTAATGATCAGAGTGTATTTTTAGTCAATATATATGAAGGTAAAAAACATTTTTTTAATTTTTTAAATTTTTTTTTTTAATTTCTGTGCCTCTTGGTCACAGGTTCAGTCAACAAAGCATCTGGCTTGTGTTCATGTATTAGACTGTAATTCGGGTTTCTATGTGCAATTATAGTATTTCAGTTTTATTTAATTAATTCAGTGTAAATGGTATTTAAAATATCTTGTCTTATTGAGGAAGAAGCGTGCCAGATGTGCACGTTGAATCACACTTCCACACACAGAACAGTTACACTTGTGCTTTGTTGTTCCATAGTTTTTGTTTCGTAGCTTTTATAGTTGCTGGGGACTTAATTAATTAATTGTGGTAACGGAAATTTCCTTTCATTCTTTGTTGTTGTTCTATGCAGTCAGATTGCGTACTAATACTAGTCAGGGCCAACCGGTTACGAGACTTCGTAGCCGGACATACAGCGACAAAAATTAAAAATATTTGCATTATAAATAATTAAGCCCCCATGCAACCATAAGAGCGCCTTGTAGTGAAATCGCGTGCCTATGGAATGTTGTCTCAGTTATGTGACTGGATTCGTGATTTCCTGTCAGAGAAGTTACAGTTCGCAGTAACTGCCGGAAAGTCATCCAGTAAAAAAGAAATGATTTCTGGCGTTCCCGAAGGTAGTGTTATAGACCCTGTGCTGTTACATATCTATATAAACGATTTGCGAGACCATCTGAGTAGCCGTCTTGGGTTGTTTGCAGATGACGCTCACGTTTATCGACTAGTAAAGTCATCAGAAGATCAAAACAAATTGCAAAATGGTTTAGAAAAGAATCTATATGGTACGAAAATTGGCAATTGACCCTAAATAACGGATATTGAGGTCATCCACATGAGTGCCAAATGTAATCCGTTAAGCTTCGGTTACACGATAAATCAATCAAATCTAAAGGCTGTAAATTCAACTAAGTACCGAGGAATTACAATTACGAACGTAGAAAATGTTGTGGCGACTGCGTTTTATTGGCAGGACACTTAGAAAACGTAACAGATCTAATAAGGAGACTGCCTACACTACCCTTGTCCGTCCTCTTTTAGAATACTGCTGCGCGGAGTAGCATCCTTACCAGATAGGACCGACGGAGTACATCGAGAAAGTTCAAATAAGGATAGCACGTTTTGTATAATGGCGAAATAGAGGAGACCGTGTCACTGAAATGATACGGGATTTGGGGCAGACATCATCAAAACAAAGACGTTTTTCTTTACGGCGGAATCTTCTCACGAAATTTCGAACACCAATTTTCTTCTCCGAATTCGAAAATATTTTGTTGACACCGATCTACATAGGGAGAAACGGTCATCACAATAAAATAAGGGAAATCATAACTCGCACTGGAAGATATAGTTTTTCGTTTTTTCTGCGTGCTTTACGAGATTGGAATAATAGAGAACTGTTGTGAAGATGGTTCGATCAACCCTCTGCCAGGCACTTAAATGTGATTTGCAGAGTATCCATGTAGATGTAAACTACTCGCCATTAAAATTGCTACACCAAGAAGAAATGCAGATGATAAACGAGTATTCATTGGACAAATATATTATACTAGAACTTACATGTGATTACATTTTCACGCAACTTGAGTGCAGAGATCCTCAGAAATCAGTACCCAGAAAAACCACCTTGATACGCCTGGGCATTGAGTCAAACAGAGCTTTGATGGCGTGTGCAGGTACAGCTGCCCATGCAGCTTCAACACGATACCACAGTTCATCAAGAGTAGGAACTGGCGTATTGTGACGAGCCAGTTGCTAGGCCGCCATTGACCAGACGTTTCCAATTGGTGAGAGATCTGGAGAATGTGCTGGCCAGGGCAGCAGTCGAACATTTTCTGTATCCAGAAAGGCCCGTACAGATCCTGCAACATGCGGTCGTGCATTGTCCTGCTGAAATATAGGGTTTCGCAGGGATCGAATGAGGGTAGAGCCACTGGTCGTACCACATACGAAATGTAACGTCCACTGTTCAAAGTGCCGTCAATGCGAACAAGAGGTGACCGAGACGTGTAACCAGTGGCACCCCATACCATCACGCGGTGTGATACGCCAGTATGACAATGACGAATACACCCTTCCAATGTGCGTTCACCGCGATGTCGCCAAACACGGATGCGACCATCATGATGCCGTAAACAGAACCTGGATTCACCCGAAAAAATGACGTTTTGCCATTCGTGCACCCAGGTTCGTCGTTGAGTACACCATCGCAGGCGATCCTGTCTGTGATGCAGTGTCAAGGGTAACCGCAGCCATGGTCTCCGAACTGATAGTCTATGCTGCTGCAAACGTCGTCGAACTGTTCGTGCAGACGGTTGTTGTCTTGCAAACGTCCCCATCTGTTGACTCAGGGATCGAGACGTGGCTGCACGATCCGTTACAGCCATGCGGGTAAGATGCCTTTCATCTCGACTGCTAGTGATTCAATGCCGTTGTGATCCAGCACGGCGTTCCGTATTACCCTCCTGAACCCAACTATTCCTTATTCTGCTAACAGTCATTGGATCTCGACCGACTCGAGCGGCAATGACGCGACACGATAAACCGCAATCGCGATAGGCTATAATCCGACCTTTATCAAAGTCGGAAACGTGATGGTAGGCATTTCTCGTCCTTACACGAGGCATTAGAACAACGTTTCACCAGGCAACGCCGGTCAACTGCTGTTTGTGTATGAGAAATCGATTGGAAACTTTCCTTATGTCAGCAAGTTGTAGGTTAAATTTAGCATCTGTGGCACGTCATCTTCGTGGTGTATCAATTTTAATGGGCATTAGTGTGAAACGTCCCTATGAAACGTCCCCTTTGAAAAATTATATACGTGACTGGGCTTAACCTGACATACAAAAACCTTGAAAAATCCCTACAAAAGAATGGCCCTGACTAACATTAACCTATACGTTTCACCAATCACTTACCTCACCAAAAATCTTCGTTACTCGAACTACTGCAATACAGCGAGCGCCACTACTGCCAGCTAAATAAAAGATTCAAACTACGGAAGGCACTAACTACTGATAGGCATAGTTAGGCAAATGAAAGATTTTGATAGAGAACAACCAATGTATTTACCTCAATAGTCATAATATATATAGCAGTTCATGACAAATTTCAAAACTCCGCCATCTCTCTCCCCACATCCACCACTGCTGGCGGCTCACCTCCAACTGCGCAACGCTACGCGCTGTTCACAGCCAGCTGCCTAACACTACAATGGCGAGTATTACAACAATGCAAAGCAGCCACTGACTGCACACAGCACAGCCAGTGATTTTTATACAGAGGTGGCGTTACCAATAAAAAAACCTAAACAGCCTACTTACATAGCCCCCATGCTCCCCACAAAAAATTTTACAAATTGTTTTGGGCACTGGGCAATACATATTTGTTAAAATTTTTCATAATCGTAATTACAATAACAAAGAAATCAAATGCACACACTTATTGGTCAAAAACTAAAATTTTCTCACAGTCGATAAAGACAGTCCTGATCATTCATCATAACCGAGCGAGGTGGCACAGTGGTTAGACACTGGACTCGCATTCGGGAGGACGAAGGTTCAATCCCGCGTCCGGCCATCCTGATTTAGGTTTTCCGTGATTTCCCTAAATCGCTCCAGGCAAATGCCGGGATGGTTCCTTTCAAAGGGCACGGCCGACTTCCTTCCCCGTCCTTCCCTAATCCGATGAGACTGATGACCTCGCTGTCTGGTCTCCTTCCCCGAAACAACCAACCAACCATTCATCATAATAGTAATTACAGTTTTTTTTTACAAAGTCTCATTAGTAAAAGAAATTGCACACAGAAGTAGTGGATTTCCATGCAGTCTTGTAGAAGTAGTGTTGTCCTTCCAACGGAAATACAGTGCTGACTCTTGACATGCAGACATGTAATGGGTCACAACAGAGCAAACCCACCGCAGAGTCAGTCGAAGTTTTGAAGAATATTGGTACATAGGTCATCACAGAGTAGACCCACTGTAGTCCTGGTAGAGATTACGGTATTGGTAGGTCACCAGAGGTGCAGACCCACTGTAGTCCTGGTAGAGATTGTGGTATTGGTGGGCCACCAGAGGTGCAGACCCACTGCAGTCCTTGTAGAAATAATGGTACTGATGAGTCAGCAAAGGTGTAGAGCCACTGTAGTCCTTGTAGAAATAATGGTATTGGTGGGTCATCAAAGATGCAGACCCACTGTAGTCCTTGTAGAGACGGCCAACAGCCATCTGTTGCGACTGTGCAGGTGCACAATCACCATCGAAGAGTCTTGCGGAGAATATAGCAAGTCCATAAACCACCACTTGTCCACTCACGAAATCTTTGGAATTGTCCTTAGAACCAGCAATGCTGTTATCCAGTCCCTTGCTGAATCATTAACACACGTGCAAACACTATCAGTCCCTACTTCTCACATATTGTCCATATACTATGACCAACAGAAATGTGTGCAGTGAAATGGAACTTACAAGTTAATAATATGATGAACTGGTGTCAATTACAATTTTATAACATAAGAATACAATTACAAAGGTACAAAATACGTCATTAAAGAACATAACAATACAGATAACATTTGTAGTAACAAACTTTACAAAAGAATCGAAATAACATATACATCAGTGTTACAGGAATTATGACATAAGTGAATATATAAAATAATCAGAATAGTTTTCGAAACATTAATTTCACACATGAGCATTAAAACAGAACAGAATAAGTAATGTCTAAACATCTTTACAAAGAAAATAACATAGTATTTGAAAAATTCTACAACATAAATCTTATTAGCTAAACACATAAAGACAGGAAAAAGACAAATACACAAGGGTACATAAACACATACCAGAATAACACAGGAGGAAAGGACAGGGATTGTTTTCAGTGTAACATTTGGTACTGCAGTCCAACCCAAAACTTCATTCCATAGATCTTTCGTCTTATTTCAACATTTGTTTCCACCAAAAAAATCCTATCCAAACATGCTTTCTGTATTGATATGTTCACATATTTCTTACCTCATTATTTATTTTCAAGAAAATCCTACCTATACCTGCTTTCTTTACGTTTTTCGTATAACTTCTCAGTGCATTTCATCAAATTCATCGCAACTCATTTTCTTATAGTCAGTTTCTTATATACTCTACCCCCTCTTAAGCTAACTTAAATCTACTGAGCTCAGATGTTAAACTAAGGGACGAGGCAATGCAGCAGCACAAAACAATTAACGCAAACAGCAATGAAAAAAATGCAGATTTGCGAACCAAGCAGCATTATAGAAATTAGCAAAGCAATTTCAATATTACAACTAATATAAGGCAATGTGCAGCAAACAAGAAAAATAAATCAGTAGTAAACTGGCTTAGAAGAGTAACACAAATTAAAATTCAGTAGCACTATGCCTGGCAAACAGCATAACTTATACCTAAACATGACAAAGTTCAAGCAGAAAAAGTATTACACTATAAATGGCCATGTCTAATACCTATGTCACATCTTAACACTAGAGTGATGCATCACAATTTATTCTACAAAAGAAATTACCAAGTACTTGAAAAGAAAACTATGATTGCAGTTCCTGTGAAGGTAAATGTCCTTTTGTGCTCCCTCATTTTTTTTGAAAAAATTATTATTTACTCGATCTGTAGACAGAAAATATTTATATTAGTACATCTATAAAATTTTATTTTAACCAATGCTACAGTGCAGCTAGAAACTAGATATTAAACGAAATGAGCAAATATATACATAAAGCAAGCCATATGGCATTTCTGTAAATATCATAAATTAAGAGCTCCACAGTGTAATCATATGTTTTCAAGTTCGACCGTGTCGTTTTTGCGATGCTTTCTACAAAGGAATGTCAGAAGCGAGGTTAATGGCCTCTTTTTTTCTCCACCTAATGGCTTTTTCTCCGGGCGGCTGGCCCAGCTGGGCGCCACAATGCATTACATCAAGGTCACTTACCTTTCTTACTGAAATATTTACCACAGCAGTTTCCGCTACAGTGGCAGTCTCATATAAAAAATTTCACAGGTCAAGAATTAGCGTTACAAATCTGTAGAAACAAAACTTATAGATATAACAGTGTCCAAAAAAAATTTTTGCCAGCATTGTGATACATTCACGCATATACACACATTTCATAACTCTTAAAGTACGATTCTTGGTTTCCAACATCCTTTTGCACAAATCAGAGTCCCTAACCACTATTCATTACTCCTTACCTTATTACACATATACATATTCGTCGACACTTCTTCAGTATTTCATCATAATAAATACATATCATAATAAACATTCCTCAACAGCATAATACACATCGTCGTCATAATAATATCATAACACCTCAGTCAAATCTCAAATACGTTGTAGCTTTCTGCAATAATTTCATAACCTAAAAAAAAATTCTCTGTTCATGTCAAAAGTGTCATCTGCCTCAAACGTACTATAAAAATCGTGATCCCATACCAAATATATCATTCAAAGCTCTCATAATATCACAATGGTTCCGAAAAAACATGAACAGTTTACAAAGTACAGACAAAATACAATTTCATAAGTGTGAAGTTATCCAACGGTGTAATTACGTAAACATGTGTCACTGATGTAGTAAAAAGATGTCTGTTTCTCTGTGAAATGATCTGATAGTTGTGTAATTGTAAAGTTGTATAAGCAAATACCATATTAGCTAGGGCTCCTTGTGCTTGCCAAACACATGGTACACAAAGTAGGCGTGTACCCCCCTGAGGATTAATGTAATTACACCCTCAGGTTTTACAGATTACAGCAACGGAATGAAATGTATCACGGAAAACTTTTGTATCATTGTACTTCAAATATCTTTAAAAAATAAATGTTTTAAGTACAAAATTAATCACTCAAATGCGTGTCCTGTAGCGCTAAATGTGCGTCTTGCTGTGAGATAATCTCTGTGGAAGTGTCGTAGTTATTGTCCTCCGAAAGCTAAGTTCTGCAGAAGTCAATGTACTCACCTCATGATAAACAAAAGTGAAATGCTTTGCGTATAGATATCTTAGTTATTACGCTTATTGCCGTGATGAGGAAAGTACTGTGCTGTAACGTATTGTTGTCCTACGGAAAAGGCTGTCTCCTTGTAGCTATAGCACAAAAGTTACTACTAAAACATGTTTTACTTTCCAGAATAATACAGAAAAACTGTGCAGATATAAAACAGATACACCGCAAAAGCAACATTGTAAATTGTCACTCATTAGTAGCGTCGTGATAAAATCGTGTAGCTGTCACATAAACTAACCACTGTCTCATCTGGTATCTCACAGAAAGTACTTTAAATCCAGAATGTATTTTCAAGTAAACCAAAATGTTGCATTAAAATCTCATTAGCAGTACCAGTATGTGTCCTAAGTATGTAAGCCTGATAGTCGTTACGTAATCGTGCAACTAACAAGCAAGAATGTACAAATACAACACTGTGTAGTCTGTTCACTATAACAATGCATTCGTAATTTCTGTTTAAATAAGTTCTCTTGGTTCTTTATTGGATATTTAACTTCAAACATCGTTGCATGTTAACAGATTCTAAGTCTGACAAAGCATACTAGAAATGTGAAGTGAAAAATTTTGTGGCAAAGACAAAGTTAAAAAGCAGATTATCTTTCAATAAACGGTTTTACATGTGAAATGTGGTGTAAACCTTTACTCTTCCTAGTGCACAGAGTTTCAACTTCAAAGCAATTATCATGTTGTATACATCGGTAAAGAATGCTAAAATTTTTCTCAAGGCTAGCGTCTTATGTTATTTTTCTCAGAGCCAGCGGGCGCACGCAGCTGCCTGCTGTGCGAGTCATTGTCTGTCTCTTTGTTGGCGCGCGCCGTTATTGGGATTAGGAGACCTAACTTCTACAAATTCACTCTGACAAGAAGGCCCTGCCCTGTTTAAATCCCACCAGTTCTGATGGAATTCAGGTCTGTCGTTACGAATATATCGTGTATCGTCATGTCGGTAGATTCCGTAGTTTCTTCCTTGTCCGTCACGTTGTGGAGAATTTCTCCCTGAATCGTAACTGCGCGCCGAACTGTTTCGTCTGAAGTTATTCTGTCTCCCTTGATAATAATTATTTTGGTTCCCATATTGTCTGTTTCTCTGGTAGTCTCTGTGATAGTCATTACTATGGAAATGCGATCTTTCTCTGTAATTATTTTTACTCTGCCAACGGTTGTCATACGGGTGGTGTCTGTTTCGGTCACGATTTGTGTTGTGAGAATAGCCTTGTCGCGTCCAGCTATTATTTCTTTCATCGCGGAATTGCGACGGATGTGATCTGTAATTGTTGTGCTCGTGCGTTCTGCGATTGTCAGTGTCAATTTCCAGTTCTTGTAAGAGTCCTTGAAAAGCTTCAATGTCGTCTTTGCAACGTCCTGCCAAAATAATATGTCGTAAATGTTCAGGCAGTTTGATTAAGCAAATACGGATGAGTTCTGAGGGGCTGTATGGGTTTGAAAGATACTGATTCTTGTGTAACATGTCTTCAAAATATTTCACAAGACTGGAAAATTCAGATTGTTCGAAACGTTTCATCATTATGATGCTATGTTTTACTCGGTCTTGTGTGGCTTGAGACCAATATGCTGAGAGGAAGGCATGGTAAAACTCTCCTTCACTGTGGCAATCATGAATTACCGATCGCATTCTTAGAGCTGGTTCATTCTCCAAGTAGCCACACATAAATTCTAATCTGTGCTCTAATGACCAGTTGGGAGGAAAACAATGAGAGAATTGATGAAGCCATGCTTGTGGATGAAGGTCGTTGCCAGAATTCTTAAATGTTTTGAATTTACGTGTAATAATGAACAGCTTATAGTCAAAGTCATCATGTCGGCGAGTCGCATGTTGGTCATTGTTATGTCGTCTCGGCGGTTCCATTTCAAAATTCGGTGCACCTTGCCAATTTCTTTCATAATTTCCGAAATGCACTGTGTTATTATTTTGTGGCTGTTCCGTATTTCTATGTCCCTCTTCCCGTATTGGGGCGCGAGTGTCCTCTGAAATACGTAATTCTTGTACTACTTGTGCCAACTGATCTTGCACTTCCCGGATTTCTCTTTTGTACTGTGTATTGATTTGAGTTTGATTTTGTTTGAATTTTCTATTTTGTTCATACTCTTCAGTGTCAGTGAAGGCTACAGGTGTTGTGTCATTCAGATCATCATCTACCTTTGTAGATAAGTTAGTGAACTGATCTGAAAGTTCGGCTACTTTATCCGATAGTGAAATTCTTTCCTCTGTATGTTTTTGTGAACCAAGTTTCAGAGTGTCCATTTGTGTTGAAATGGTATCTACTGTGTCCTTTAAGTTTTCCTGAGTTTTTGCAAGTTGCATAACCGTATCGGTAGATGCAACTGAGTCAATTTTAGTCGACAAGGTCTCATGATTTTCATGAACAATGGTTTGCAGTTCTTTTATGGCTGCTTCGTGATTCTGTAATGCATTTTCATGCCGCGAAAAAATAGGTTGAAAATGCTCACAAATTTGAGTTTTTACGTCATTGCAGACTTTTTGACATTTCGATTCAATGTTATGTAACTCAGTAGTTAAATCTTCACGTGTTTTTTCAAGTGTGGTATCTAACTTTTGAAGCTTTTGCTGTGTTTGTCTCTGATTTTGTTCCATTGTGTCTAACTTTTGAATATTTTGTCCCATTTGTTTCTGATTTTGTTCAAGCGTTGTGTCTAACTTTTGAAGATTTTGTTCCATTGGGTCTAATTTTTCAAGCTTTTGTCCCATTTGTTGCATTAATTGTAATAACAATGCACTGGTGTCTGAAACATGTTCCTCAGTGCTTTTCGGCAGTGAATTTGCACCGGCAACATTCACATTTTGACAAGCGGAAAATGTGTCTTGACTCATTTGAGAAAACGGTGAGAACCTAAACCTGAGTCTACAGTATTTGCAAAATTGTGTCCTGTCATTCCCGATTCCTGAGGCGAGCTGTTGCCGACCGATCGATCGATAATGCTTCCCTCTTCACTAATTGTTTCACTGTCTACGCCATTGTTTGCCGCCCGCTCCATTTCCCTATGCACAATTACCAAATTACTACTTTGAACATCAGTTAATTCATTACTCGGTGGCGCTAACACACTGCTTTCGTTTTCACTGTCATTTCTCAGTTTACTTTGGAGCCTAGTATTACGTTTTTCACACGCCATTATTGTCACAATATTTCACACGACAACACAGAAAAGCACAATTTGAAGAGCAAAAATAAGAGAACACATTAACATAACACTGAAAATAATGTCTAGTTAATTGCAGCTGCAAAATACTTGGTGCAAATCTACATGCATGCCACAACTGTTTTACTGTACAACAATAAAAAACTACAACTACAAAGCAAATTCTCTCTATGATTACGCACTAGCAATAAAGAATAGGTACACTAATTACACAAACTACAAGAAAAAAATCAGAAGATTCCAGTGAGGTATCCTGGCAGGGTCGCCATATGAAACGTCCCCTTTGAAAAATTATATATGTGACTGGGCTTAACCTGACACACAATACTTTTTTTTAGCGCAACGCAGTCTGACTTTCAAAAATCCATACAAAAGAATGGCCCTGACTAACATTAAACTATACCTTTCACAAAACTTACCTCACAAAAATCTTGGTTACTCGAGCTACTGCAATAAAGCGAGCGCCACTACTGCCAGCTAAATAAAAGATTCAAACTACTGAAGGCACTAACTACTGATAGGCATAGTTAGCAAATGAAAGATTTTGATAGAGAACAACCAATGTATTTAACTCAATAGTCATAATGTATATAGCAGTTCATGACAAATTTCAAAACTCTGCCATCTCTCTCCCCACATCCACCACTGCTGGCGGCTCACCTCCAACTGCGCAATGCTACGCGCTGTTCACAGCCAGCTGCCTAACACTACAATGGCGAGTATTACAACAATGCAAAGCAGCCACAGACTGCACACAGCACAGCCAGTGATTTTTATACAGAGGTGGCGTTACCAATAAAAAAACCTAAACAGCCTACTTACAAGTGTAGATGTAGATGTAAAAAGGGAATGTCTCCGCTTGTTCCCCATTTTCCATCAATCGGCAACAGATCCACGTTTTTAAAAATCCCTCTTTCGTTTTAAATTATTAGTTTAGAAAAATAAAAGAGGCGGTCGTGGCAGCTTTTCTCTTTAGCTTATCGATGTCGCCCGGTAGGTCCACCTTGAAAAGACCCGAACACACGAAAGGTAGAGCAGGTCGTGCTTCTGTGCAATTCATCGCCTCAACACTTCCATGGTAGCTTTCCAAAGGCTTCCTAACAAACCTAAGTGTTCGTTTTGCATTCGATGCTTCCAGTTTGTCGCGGTCCTCACATTTCGTCACTGTAGCTGGTGAGGTCTCCATGAGTGGTTGTGAATCATGTCACTCGTTGTTCAATACGCACATGGCTCCCGTCGTTACTACGCCGAGTTCCTCTTGTGCTGCCATGTGTTACTCTCCCGTGTCCTATTCTGTGGGGAAATATCCGCCTTCATCGTACAAGCTGCTCTCCATCGGTTTCACTACAAGTGTGTGTTAGATCACTATGACATGCTCTCCCAAAAGGGTTTATATCTCCGGTGACGCATCTACATATTGTCGTCATTTTTCATAAAATTGAAAGCAGTCATGTCCACTATAATAAATTACAGGGAGACAGTTACCGAACTATATGAGAAAAAACCTAAATTAGTTACAAACTATGGCGTTCACACACTTTATTCAACACGCGAACGTCAGTACAGATATTCAAATTTAGCTTATGACATGTTCGATATGCCTGCCATCATTGGCGATGATGTGGCGCAGACGAATAGAGAAATTCTGCATGATCCGCTGAAGTATCGGAACATTGATGCTGTCAATGACTTCCTGAATGGTTGTTTTCAGCTCAGAAATGTTTTTTGGGATATTGCTGTACACTTTGTGTTTAATATAGCCCCACAAAAAGAAGTCGCATGGGTTCAGATCCGAAGAATATAGCCGCCAATCGAGGCCCACGTCAGTGGCCTCTGGGTGCCCCAGAGCCAGAATACCGTCCCCAGAGTGCTATTTCAGGGCATCAATCAATCATACTTTGATGGGAGCGAGCTCCGTCATGCATGAACCACATTTTGTCGAAATCAAGGTCACTTTGGATAATAGGGATGACAGCATCTTCCAAAACCTTCACGTACCGTTCGGTAGTCACCGTGCTAACAAGAAATGTCGCAGCAATTATTCCGTGACTGGACATTGCACTCCACACAGCTACCCGTTGAGGGTGAAGAGACTTCTCGATCGCGAAATGAGGACTCTCAGCCCCCAAATGCGTCAATTCTACTTATTGACGATTCAATCCAAATGAAAATGGTATTCGTCGCTAAACAGAACCATGCATGTTCATACTGATTCCCATTATGCCCCGCAACCAGCTGTGCAGTTTGAACGTCCTAACGCAAACCGTTCAGAAGTTGTTACAATTTTATGTCATATATGTCAATGATTGTCACCCTGTATAAGTGTGCTGCTTATGTTTACGTTAAGTTGGCTTCGTTGTTTTCTTCAGTGTATGATAGAAACTCCCATTATTGTATGACCACACGATTGAATAAAAAACATTCGAAGCATTTACTTCCACACACCATCTAAGAGCATGTGTAAAGGCCGCGCGGAGTCGCCACGCGGTCTAGGGGCCATGATATGGACTGCGCGGCCCCTCCCGCCGGAGGTTCGAGTCCTCCCTCGGACTCGGGCGTGTGTGCTATTCTTAGCATAAGTGTATAAGTCTAGGGACCGATGACCTCAGCAGTTTGCTTCCTTAGATATTCACACATATTTGAACATTTGAGCAGTATGTGTAAAAAGCGACCTTAAGTGGAACGATCGCACAAAATTAATCATGGGTACGGCAGATGCCACACTGAGATCCATCAGAAGAATCCTCAGGAAATGTTTTCCGTCAACAAAGGAAAGTAACAAACCACTCGTTCGATCAATACTGCTCGTCAGTCCGGGGTACGTACCCAGATAGATTTGATAGAATAAATAGTAAAACGGTTACAATCTTAACTGACCAAAGATAATAGGAAAAATACTGTAGTCTACGCTTACTTGTGACAGTCTATGGCAGCTTTAGAACTCTAGGGTCGATCCTATGACATTATCGAGCTGTTCTCTTTGAACAGAGCAATCCTTAGCCCAATTACTTAAGGCGCGAGCAGCATCAGGTAAAGCCGCAGTTGGTTTGCTCGTATGGAATGCTGATTAGGTAAGTTACTACTCATCAGAATCTTCAACGTTGCAGCGACAACTGGTAAAAGTAGACTCCCCAAGGCAACTCCTTCCGTCTGCTCACATTAACCGCCGCCGAAAAGAAAGTATGGTGAGCTCAAGACATGCCTAGAAAGGTTGGTCGTCTCTACGCCAAATTTGTGACCAACAACTTGAAAAGTTTCTTATAAAGACACATTGGTGGAAAAAGGGACAACGTCGAAGCTCACAAGGATTTCAGGACAACTAAGCTAAAATTTGTTACCGTGCCCAACAAAATCCACGGAGTTGCGCATGTGTTCTGGACGTTTGCCGACATAGGGGCAAAGCATATTCTTTAGTTACTAAGGGAGTCAGTACGTTGGAATACCAACGTTGCTGAAAATGGGGCGTAAAGCCACCCCACGTTTGTCAACATGGACAGGTGCTCTCTATGTAGCTCTTAACTTCATCTGGCAAGCCAGGATCGGGAGGAGCACCTCGCTCTTTCTCTCCATGCTCTTGGTAGAACCAGTGTCGATTTACACCGTCTTCTAGCATGCCCTACATCTGACAGGCTCACAATTGATCTGCCTTTGTCGGCTGGTGAAACCACGGTATGTGGACTTCCTCTTAGTTCCCGTATGGCTGCCCTCTCCATGCTAGAGATGTTCTGTATCAAACCAAGCATAAGGTGTAATCTTAAAGTAAAAGCTTAAGGCAAATGAGAGAATAATTACAGTGAGAAACTGCATCCTGTGGCAATATAACTGACGGATGGCAAACACCCAGACTATGTTCACCCAGTGTTCGAGAATGAGAGCACTTAGTGACTTCCAAGAAACTTATAACTTACTCCAAACATTTATCTTGCTGACACACCCACAAAGTCTGAAGGAAGAAAAGGTTATAGGTGACTACATGTTCGCCGTTCACGCAGTAAAGCTTCATCATTACGTATGACGTTTTTATTTCCTACTCCTTTAGTGCTAACTCTATTTGCAACACGTTTTTCACACAGTGTAAAAAGCGTGATTTAGCTGCTGCTACCTAGGGGCTTTATGCAAACCACAAGGCCTTCAAAAACCACATGCGAGAATTTCATATTCTCTCGCTCCATAGACGGAAAAAATGAACGGGATCCTCTTGTAGGAAATTTAATGTGGCTAAGTCTTGTACTACGACAGGTTTTTGCTAGAGGCCATAGTTTTCGAATTAATCGAGAGAAACGGACAAAAGTGATCATGAAACGAGTTTTTATTGTATAACTATAAAACAGTGGCCTCCAGCAAAAACACTTATAGTTCCTAGAAATACACTACTGGCCATTAAAATTGCTACACCACGAAGATGACGTGCTACAGACGCGAAATTTAACCGACAGGAAGAAGATTCTGTGATATTCAAATGATTAGCTTTTCAGAGCATTCACACAAGGTTGGCGCCGGTGGCGACACCTACAACGTGCTGACATGAGGAAAGTTTCCAATCGATTTCTCATACACAAACAGCAGTGGACCGGCGTTGCCTGGTGAAACTTTGTTGTGATGCCTCATGTAAGGAGGAGAAATACGTACCACCACGTTTCCGACTTTGATAAAGGTCGGATTGTAGCCTATCACGATTGCGGTTTGTCGTATCGCGACATTGCTGCTCGCGCTGGTCGAGATCCAATGACTGTTAGCGGAATATGGAATCGGTGCGTTCAGGAAGGTAATACCGAACGCCGTACTGGATCCCAACGGCCTCGTATCACTAGCAGTCGAGATGACAGGCATCTTATCCGCATGGTCGTAACGGATCGTGCAGCAACGTCTCGATCCCTGAGTCAACAACCATCTGCACGAACAGTTCGACGACGTTTGCAGCAGCATGGACTATCAGCTCGGAAACCGTGGCTGCGGTTACCCTTGACGCTGAATCACAGACAGGAGCGCCTGCGATGGTGTACTCAACGACGAACCTGGGTGCACGAATGGCATAACGTCGTTTTTTCGGATGAATCCAGGTTATGTTTACAGCATTATGATGGTCGCATCCGTGTTTGGGGACATCGCGGTGAACGCACATTGGGAGCGTGTATTCGTCATCGCCATACTGGCGTATCACCCGGCGTGATGGTATGGGGTGCCACTGGTTACACGTCTCGGTCACCTCTTGTTCGCATTGACGGCACTTTGAACTGTGGACGTTAGATTTCAGATGTGTTACGACCCGTGGCTCTACCCTTCATTCGATCCCTGCGAAACCCTACATTTCAGGTGAATAATGCACGACCGCATGTTGCAGGTCCTGTACGGGCCTTTCTGGATACAGAAAATGTTCGACTGCTGCCCTGGCCAGCACATTCCCCAGATCTCTCACCAGTTGAAAACGTCTGGTGAATGGTGGCCGAGCAACTGGCTCGTCTCAATACGCCAGTCACTACTCTTGATGAACTGTGGTATCGTGTTGAAGCTACATGTGCAGCTGTTCCTGCACACGCCATCCAAGCTCTGTTTGAGTCAATGCCCAGGCGTATCAAGACCGTTATTACGGCCAGAGGTGGTTTTTGTGGGTAGTGATTTCTCAGGATTTATGCACCCAAATTGTGTGACAATCTAATCACATGTCAGTTCTAGTATAATATATTTGTCCAATGAATACCCGTTTATGATCTGCATTTCTTCTTGGTGTAGCAATTGTAGTTTACATATAGTGAATGAGAGAATATGAAAATATCGCGCGTGGATTTTGAAGGCATTGAAATTTGCATAAAAGCCGTACGTAGGGGCAGCTGAATCAGCCTGTATACCATCGAATATAACTGCGAAACTATATCACAGTGCGACACACGGTACAGGAGATATGACGTTAAAAACATCGAGATGTTTGAAAACTAGCTTCTGGAGCACGAGTTAAGTATACTATACTCATCGAGTTTTTGATAATGACAGTGCTGAACGACTACCAACAAAGTTTAAACGTAATTTTAAACCTTATCTAAACATTCATGTTTAACGTCAAAGACATTAACAGAAGTTTGAAGCTGTTTTGCACATACAAGTTAGATTCTTTAAAGAATCGGGGATTTAGTACACTGGTGTCC
Source organism: Schistocerca nitens (assembly GCF_023898315.1). NCBI lineage: Eukaryota > Metazoa > Arthropoda > Insecta > Orthoptera > Acrididae > Schistocerca > Schistocerca nitens. The sequence continues at coordinate 96,678,553 of NC_064622.1, forward strand.
AAAATTAAAGCAACAAACCACTATTCCCCCATTCTGTGTGAACCGTGGATTTACTTTCAAAACTTTTTCTTAAGAATATAGTTAAGAATTTACTTTATTTACCAGCGATTCATCAAGAACATTAACACATTTAATCACACTATGTGAGCGTGGGAGTAGTTGCCAGGGAGTAACTGATCAAATAAAAATGAAGTTGCTTTTAACAAATGGGAATTTTATTCGTAAAAGCTTTTTTTTAAGAAACAGATTTAAAATTATACGCAGGAAGCACCCTCTAAATATCAAGTTACAATTTGAGGCAGAAAGAAACAAATTTTTGAGTGTATGAGCTTTCGGGCTGAGAACCTTGCCGCTCCCATTTGACACGGCCATAGTCACGACCGCTCACAGCAACCTCTGAAAGACTACACAGGTGCAAATCTGCAACACACCAGATTACCTTAAAGTAAAAGTTTTAACAATTTACACAAGCACACAAACTATGCACACCGTAGGAGGGATGGAAATGGTACAAAACACTAAACTTGAAAGATTAACTTGCCACCGAAGGTGCAACTTCATTTTAACTTGTAAGAAAAGTCTTACGGTGGAAGGGTGGCAACTTTATATACTAAAATGATCATTTAAATAAAATCCCATGAAATGCAATCTTATATAAAATTCTACAAGGTTGGCCAAACAATAGTTAAGATGCTCTACAGTACACAGATATTGCCACTCAAGATCATAGGCAATAATATCAAAGTTTCCAAAGATCAAAACATATTTCAGGTATTAGGCCGTTACACTCCAAGCAATAAATTCGTTAACACACCAAATCCGACAAACATGACAGAGGCAGCTACTAACGTACGGTAGATTGATAGGGAGATTACCGAACAACCCGAACCGCAGGTTGCTCTAACCCGCCCCTACTCCACAAGGGAAAAACGGTCCACCCAATTCATAAATAACCACCTTCCCACGGCTGGGCAAACGGAGAAGAATGGTGGGACGACCCCAAAATAAAGCGGCTGGTGACCTCACCAAGAAAACAATAGAATTTAACAAGAAAATGAAACAACATATCACCAATCACTTAACTTCTAATAAACTACGGTTTCTGGCGAAGACCTGGCGCAGCACCCCCAAACCGCTCTCCCGAACCATCCGCTGCCAGCCGCTTCAACGGACGCAGGAACGCGCGCCTATCTCCCGTCTCACGGCGTCGCAGCTCGCACCGGCCAGACCGATGTCGTGGGTTGACTCCTCTTGCTCTCGTGTCAGCCGCGAAGCCACTACCCCTCGCTATACGGCGCGGCCCACTGGACTCACGTGGCGACCCCACATACGCCGACGCTCAAGGCGGACAAGTCATCTTGTGTCTCAGTGCGCGACCGACCAACCGATCGATCCAACAGCCAATGATCGTTGCCCGAGCAACTCGAGCAGACTGTCTGCCTAACGCGCAGACTCAGATGCAGGAACTTAGCCCCGACCACTCGCTGAGTTCTCTTACTGGCGGAGTGGAAAGACTCTCATTTTGCCGGCTTTAAAGGTTGATCCGACCGACAGACATAATAGCACTCCGAACGACAGACAGACTAGCACTCCGACCGATAGACAGACACTAACTGCCTCACAAATGCGGACGAGAGACAGACTAGCAAGCTGGGGGCGAGAGACTGACCCAGAATGACCGCAGACTCACCCAGACTCACCAACTGACGAGCTCATAGCGCCACTTAAATGCGCGTGGACAGGCAACCTTTCCCCTTTCCCACCAGAGGGAGGCACCAAAGCTGCGACTGCCACAGCGGCGACTGCTTCATACTACGCGCTGCGGCGCGCTCTTCAAAACAACAATTTTTACCACGGCTCACTGTGTCTAATTCACGATATGATCACACAAACTGTCAACAGATGTCCGTACGTTCGTGTCCTGCACGGAAGATGGCATACTGGTCAACGGACAACCAAGCCAACGATGACGTCAGGGCTCCTATAAACGGGATAGTGTTTGCTGGGTAGTCCCTCACCCACAATCGCTGTGTACGCAGTCACAGACGGTGCAGTGTGGCACAGAGAAGACGCATACTAGACTCTCTGCGGTGGAGGGTCATAGGAAGAATGGAAGCAAGTCAGTCGCAAACTGATGTGGCCCGATGGCTTAATGTGAATCATTCTGTTATTTTTCAGATGTGCCGACAGTTTATAGAGATCGAAAGTGTATCCCAGAGACCATGGCGGGGCCGACCACGTTTGACATCAGAGAGAGAGGACCGTTATTTGGTTGTAAGGGCACGACGATACCGCCTTACTGCACTGCAACTGGCACCTGACCTCACAACATCCACTGGACGTGTTGTATCGAGACAAACGGTGTGCAGAAGGCTTCGACAGAGTGGCCTTTACTGTCGGAGACCTGCTGTATGTGTACCTCAGACACGTCTTCACAGAAGGGAACGTCTAGAATGGAACTGTCAACCTGCTGCCTGGACGGCGAACAGTGGGCCAATGTTCTTCTCGTAGATGAGTCCCGATTTGGTCTGGACAGTGATTCTCGACGGATTCGCATCGAGGAAACGTCGAACACGATTGCGGGACCCAAAAATTGTGGAAAGAGACTGATATCGAGGATGATACCTAATGGGGTGTGTAGGGATTTTGTTGATTATTCAAACACCTTTTCATGAAATTGTGCGGTTAAATCGACCAGCCAAAACTGCTGTCAGGTATCGTGAGGAGATCTTGGGACCTCATGTGCGGTTGTTGTGCAGTGCTGTTGGCCCAGATTTCTTATTGCTGGACGATAACGCTCGACCTCATAGAGCAGGGGTGGTAGATGTTTTCCTGGAGACAGAAGATATTGCACACATGGCGTGGCCCATCGCTCTCCCGATCTGAATCCCATAGAGATCGTCTGGGATGCACTCGGGACGCGGGTTGCATCACGTCAACATCCAGCAATCACTTTCCAAGACTTGCGAGCAGCACTGTAGGAAAAATGGACGTCATTGCCTCGACATGAAATTGATGACATCAGTCACAGCGTGCCCCGTCGTTTGTAAGACCTGTATTCCTGCCAGAGGTGGTCACACCCTGTAGCGAGGGCATAACCAGTTGTCAGAATGTGTGCGTAATACCGTTAAGTTGGTAAAAAAGGAAGAGCTTTTTTGTCTACCGCTATGCATGTTGCAGTTGTTTACGTTCTATACTCTTTACATTGTGGCTACTTGACTACACTACTGGCCATTAAAATTGCTACACCAAGAAGAAATGCAGATGATAAACGGGTATTCAATGGACAAATATATTATACTAGAACTGACACGTGATTACATTTTCACGCAATTTGGGAGCATAGATCCTGAGAAATCAGTCCCCAGAACAACCACCTGTGGCCGTAATAACGGGCTTGATACACCTGGGCATTGTGACGAGCCAGCTGCTCGCCCACCATTGAGCAGACATATTCAATTGGTGAGAGATCTGGAGAATGTGCTAGCCAGTGCAGCAGTCGAACATTTTCTGGATCCAGAAAGGCCCGTACAGGACCTGCAACATGCGGTCGTGCATTATCCTGCTGAAATGTTTGGTTTCGCAGAGATCGAATGAAGAGTAGAGCCACGGGTCATTACACATCTGAAATGTAACGGCGACTGTTCAAAGTGCAGTCAATGCGAACAAGAGGTGAGTGAGAGGTGTAACCAATGGCACCCCATACCATCACGCCGGGTGATACGCTAGTAGCCGGCCGAAGTGGCCGTGCGGTTAAAGGCGCTGCAGTCTGGAACCGCAAGACCGCTACGGTCGCAGGTTCGAATCCTGCCTCGGGCATGGATGTTTGTGATGTCCTTAGGTTAGTTAGGTTTAACTAGTTCTAAGTTCTAGGGGACTAATGACCTCAGCAGTTGAGTCCCATAGTGCTCAGAGCCATTTGAACCATACGCTAGTATGGCGATGACAAATACACGTTTCCAATGTGCGTTCACCGCGATGTCGCCAAACACGGTTGCGACCATCATAATGCTATAAACAGAACCTGGATTCATCCAAAAAATGACGTTTTGCCATTCGTGCACCCAGGTTCGTCGTTGAGTACACCATCGCAGGCGCTCCTGTCTGTGATGCAGCGTCAAGGGCAACAGCAGGCGTGGTCTCCGAGCTGATAGTGCATGCTGCTGCAAACGTCGTCGAACTGTTCGTGCAGATGGTTGTTGTCTTGCAAACGTCCCCATCTGTTGTCTCAGGGATCGAGACGTGGCTGCACGATCCGTTACAGCCATGCGGATAAGATGCCTGTCATCTCGACTGCTGGTGATACGAGGCCGTTGGGATCCAGCTCGGCGTTTCGTATTACCCTCCTGAACGCACCGATTCCATATTCTGCTACCAGTCATTGGATCTTGACCAACGCGAGCAGCAATGTCGCGATACGATAAACCGCAATCGCGATAGGCTACAATCCGACCTTTATCAAAGTCGGAACCGTGATAGTACGCATTTCTCCTCTTTACACGAGACATCACAACAACGTTTCACCAGGCAACGCCGGTCAACTGATGAGAAATCGGTTGGAAACTTTCCTCATGTCAGCACGTTGTAGGTGTCGCCACCGGCGCCAACCTTGTGTGAATGCTCTGAAAAGCTAATCATTTGCATATCACAGCATCTTCTTCCTGTCGGTTAAATTTCGCGTCTGTAGCACGTCATCTTCGTGGTGTAGCAATTTTAGTGGCCAGTAGTGTATCAGCTGTTTGCACTGTTTTGTGGCAAAATAAACGCAACTTTGCAAAATTTCGGTTCTTTGCTTTAATTTTAGACACCAGTATAGTATGGTACAAACACCGGAGATTTTCCCAAAGTGGTGCGAGAGCGGCGCGACCTGGCGGCCTGGTTTAGAGGCTCGCACAGACAGTGTCGGCATTTAACGCCCGACCGGCGCCGCTGCGGCAGTTGCTGGCGGAGTGTACCAGGCTGGAGACAGTGAGACGGACCCGTCCTCTGACAGCAGCGTCGCTGCGCGCCGTAAAGGGTGACAGGGGGCACCGCTAGGCGGGCGCCAGCCGCGGCTCTACTAACATGGCGCTGGGCTAGCGAGCGGCGGGCAGCGGCCCGGAGGCTGCGGCGGCGCTGCCGTTTATGCAGGCAGGCCATGCGACGTGGCTGCCAGCGGCCGGCGAGCGCCCGCCGGGACACGACGGCGCGACGTCTGCGGCCAAGGGGTCGGCCGGGAGAACGTCGCGGCCCACGCCGCTCCGGCACCGGCAGCAGCTTCCAGTCTCATCTGCGTCCATCCAAATCACTCCGTGATCAACTATGTTGCACGCAGTGTGACGCCTCTTCCTTACTTCAGCAATACAAAAAATGGTTCAAATAGCTCCGAGCACTATGGGACTTAACATCTGAGGTCATCAGTCCCCTAGAACTTAGAACTACTTAAACCTAACTAACCTAAGGACACCACACACATCCGTGCCCGTGGTAGGATTCGAACCTGTGACCGTAGCAATCGCGCGGTTCCAGACTGTAGCGCCTAGAGCCGCTCGGCCACTCTGGCCGGCTCAGCAATACACTGAGGCGACAAAAGGCACTCGATAGCGATGTTCACGTATACTATCGCGTACAAAAGGTATACAGGGTTGTCCACTGATCGTGACCGGGCCAAATATCTCACGAAATAAGCGTCAAACGAAAAAACTACAAAGAACGAAACTCGTCTAGCTTGAAGGGGCAAACCAGATGGCGCTACGGTTGGCCCGCTAGATGGCACTGCCGTAGGTCAAACGGATATCAACTGCGTTTTTTAATTTTTATTACATATTCGTGTAGTACGTAAAGAAATATGAATGCTTTAGTTGGACCACTTTTTTCGCTTTGTGATAGATGGCGCTGTAATAGTCACAAACACATGGCTCATAATTTTAGACGAACAGTTGGTAACAGGTAGGTTTTTTAAATTTAAATACAGAACGTAGGTACGTTTGAACATTTTATTTCGGTTCTTCCAATGTGATACATGTACCTTTGTGAACTTATCATTTCTGAGAACGCATGCTGTTACAGCGTGATTACCTGTAAATACCACGTTAATGCAATAAATGCTCACAATGATGTCCGTCAACCCCAAAGCATTTGGCAATACGTGTAACGACATTCCTCTCAACAGCGTGTAGTTCGCCTTCCGTAATGTCCGTACATGCATTGACAATGCGCTGACGCATGTTGTCAGGCGTTGTCGGTGGATCACGATAGCAAATATCCTTCAACTTTCCCCACAGAAAGAAGTCCGGGGACGTCAGATCGGGTGAACGTGCGGGCCGTGGTATGGTGCTTCGACGACCAATCCGCCTGTCATGAAACATGCTATTCAGTACCGCTTCAACCGCACGCGAGCTATGTGCCTGACATCCGTCATGTTGGAAGTACATCGCCATTCTGTCATGCAGTGAAACATCTTGTAGTACTATCTGTAGAACAGTGTGTAGGAAATCAACATACATTGCACCATTTAGATCGCCATCGATAAAATGGGGGCCAATTATTCTTCCTCCCATAATGCCGCACCATACATTAACCCGCCAAGCTTGTCGCAGCCATAGTGGATTTTTCGTTGCCCAATAGTGCATATTATGCCGGTTTACGTTACCGCTGTTGGTGAATGACGCTTCGTCGCTAAACAGAACGCGTGCAAATAATGTGTCATCGTCCCTTAATTTCTCTTGTGCCCAGTGGCAGAACTGTACACGACGTTCAAAGTCGTCGCCATGCAATTCCTGGTGCATAGAAATATGGTACGTGTGCAATCGATGCTGGTGTAGCATTATCAACACCGACGTTTTTGAGATTCCCGATTCTCGCGCAATTTGTGTGCTACTTACGTGAGGATTAGGCACGACAGCAGCTAAAATACCTACTTGGGCGTCATCATCTGTTGCAGGTCGTGGTTGACGTTTCACATGAGGCTGAACACTTCCTGTTGCCTTAAATAACGTAACTATCCGGCAAACGGTCCGGACACTTGAATGATGTCGTCCAAGATACCGAGCAGCATACATAGCACACAACCGTTGGGCATTTTGATCACAATTGCCATACATCAACACGATGTCGACCTTTTCCGCAATTGGTAAACGGTCCATTTTAACACGGGTAATGTATCACGAAGTAAATACCGTCCGCGCTGGCCGAATGTTACGTGATACCATGAACTTATACGTTTGTGAGTATTACAGCGCCATCTACGAGGTGTGGCAAGAAAAAAACCGGACTAGTACTGGTGAAACAATAAAACGAATGCAATAAGGCTGAAAGTCGCGTGGACTGTCACGTGACTCTCGCTCCGCCTACTGCTCGAGTTTCATCTGCCTCCTGCACTCAGTCTGCCCGTGGCGTCTGTTTCAAGTAGTTGACATTTTGTCTGTGCGTCGGAAAATGTTGAGTGTACAGAAAGAACAGCGTGTTAACATCAAATTTTGTTTCAAACTAGGAAAATCTGCAAGTGAAACGTTTGTAATGTTACAACAAGTGTACGGCGATGATTGTTTATCGCGAACACAAGTGTTTGAGTGGTTTAAACGATTTAAAGATGGCCGCGGAGACACCAGTGATGACACTCGCACTGGCAGACCATTGTCAGCAAAAACTGATGCAAACATTGAAAAAATCGGTAAACTTGTTCGACAAGATCGCCGTTTAACAATCAGAGCAGTGTCTGAGTTAACAGGAGTTGACAAGGAAAGTGTCGAACAAGTTTACCGATTTTTTCAATGTTTGCATCAGTTTTTGCTGACAATGGTCTGCCAGTGCGAGTGTCATCACTGGTGTCTCCGCGGCCATCTTTAAATCGTTTAAACCACTCAAACACTTGTGTTCGCGATAAACAATCACCGCCGTACACTTGTTGTAACATTACAAACGTTTCACTTGCAGATTTTCCTAGTTTGAAACAAAATTTGATGTTAACACGCTGTTCTTTCTGTACACTCAACATTTTCCGACGCACAGACAAAACGTCAACTACTTGAAACAGACGCCATGGGCAGACTGAGTGCAGGAGGCAGATGAAACTCGAGCAGTAGGCGGAGCGAGAGTCACGTGACAGGCCACGCGACTTTCAGCCTTATTGCATTCGTTTTATTGTTTCACCAGTACTAGTCCGGTTTTTTTCTAGCCACACCTCGTATGACAAAACGAAAAAAGTGGTCCACCTAAAACATTCATATTTATTTACGGACTACACGAATATGTAATAAAAAATGGGGGTTCCTATTTTAAAAAACGCAGTTGACATCCGTTTGACCTATGGCAGCGAGCCAACCATAGCGCCATCTGGTTTCCCCCTTCAAGCTGGACAAGTTTCGTTCTTTGTAGCTTTTTCGTTTGACGTTTATTTCGTTAGATATTTAGCCCGGTCACGATCAGTGGACCACCCTGTATAAAAAGGCCGTACATTGACGGAGCTATCATTTGTTCTCAAGTAATTCACGTGAAAAGGTTTTCAACGTGATTATGACCCTATGAGGGGGATTAACAGACTTTGAACGTGGAATCGTAGATGGAGCTACATTCATAGGGCATTCCATTTCGGAAATTGTCGGGGAATTCAATATTGCGAGAGGTACAGTGTCAAGAGTGCGCGGAGAAACACCACATTTCACAGCAACGCAGCGGCCGACGGCCTTCACTTAACGACCGATAGCAGCGGCAATTGCGTAAAGTTGTCAGTGCTAACAGACAAGAAATACTGCATGAAATAGCCGCAGAAATCAATGTGGGACATACGATGAACGTATCCGTTACGATAGTGCACCGAAAGTTGGCGTCAATGGGCTGCGGCAGCAGACGACCAACGTGACTGGCTTTGCTAACGTCACGACAACACCTGCAGATCCTCTCCCAGGCTCATGACGATATGGGTTGGACCCCAGATGACTGAAAAACCGTGGCCTCGTCAGATGAGTCCAGATTTGAGCTGGTAAGAGCTGATGGCACGGTTTCAGTGAGGCGCAGAGCCCACGTAGCCGCGGATCCAACGCGCTTTGCAAGCTGCTGGTGGCTCCATAACGGTGTGTCCTTTGTTTACTGAGCTGATCATTGACTGGAAATCTCCGCAGCTCGTGGTCTAGTGGCTAGCATTGCTGGGTTGGGAATTTTCTCTGCCTGGGGACAGGGTCTTTATGTTTTCCTCATCATAAGCATCATTCGTGACAGTGGCTAGATTCGATTACGTACAAAATCTGACTGTGTAGAAGAAAGGGCTCGAGTGTGGCGCAGACTCTACGAAGCCACGGATCCAACTTGTCAACAAGGCAGTGTGCAAGCTGGTGGTCGCTCCATAGTGAAGTGGGCTGTGTTCACATCGAATGGTTACCGAGCAACGATGGAAATTTTATGGATGACAATTGGTTCGAAGGAAATTGTGGAGAGTTCGAGAAAAAATTTTCACCACCCAGACCGCCCGACAATCGAACAGTTATAGAACATAATCTAGAGGTCATTTCGTGCACAAAAATCGTTCATTGGCAACACTTTTGTAATTACGGACTTGCTATAGAGGCAGCATGGCTCTCTATTTCTGCAGGTGACTTCTAACGAGTTGTTGAGTGCATGCCAAGTCGAGTTCCTGTATTACGCCGGGCAAAAGGAGGATGTATCCCATGACATTTGTCACCTCAGTGTAAGATATTTTTGTTTATACACACATAAAAAATACTTTTGCATCACCCCGATTCCCAGAACTCTTGAACATAGACGTCGACTGTGGATATTGTATCACAGACATAGTCCCTTTCACTGCTCACAGATGTCACTAAAACCGCCCAAAGGAGTAACCAACAATGCATGAGCAGCGCCTATTAGACGGAGGGAGTCCGACAGCTGATCAGTCCCAGTCATTCCACCAGGAAGGAGGTACACGCCTCGTGTCGTCTGTAGTTCAGCCGTGCCTAGACGGTCAATACCGCGGTTCGATCGCGTCTGCATTGTTACTTTGTGCCAGGAACGGCTCTCAACAAGGGAAGTGTACAGGCGTCTCGGAGTGAACGAAAGTGATGTTGTTCGGACATGAAGAAGATACAGAGAGACACGAACTGTCGATAACACGTCTCGCTCAGGACGCCCAAGGGCTACTACTGCAGTGGACGACCGCTACCTACTGATTATGGCTCGGAGGAACCCTGACAGCAACGCCACCATGTTGAATAATGCTTTGCGTGCAGCCACAGGACGTCGTGTTACGACTCAAACTGTGCGCAGTAGGCTGCATGATACGTGCGTAACTTCACTCCAGACGTCCATGTCGAGGTCCATCTTTGCAACCACGGTACAGAGTGACCCAGCAACATGCCGAATCGACCGCTTAGGATTGACATCAGTTTCCCTTCACCGATGAGTGTCGCATATGCCTTCAACTAGACAATCGTCGGAGATGTGTTTGGAGGCAACCCGGTCAGGCTGAACGCCTTAGACACACTGTCCAGCAAGGGCAGCAAGGTGGAGCTTCCCTGATGTTTTGGCGTGACATTATGTGGGGCCGACGTACGCCGCTGGTAGTCATGGAAGGCGCCGTAACGGCTGTATCATACGTGAATGCCATCCTCCGAACGATAGTGCAACCATATCGGCAGCATATTGGCGAGGCAATTCGCCCCCCCCCCCTCCCTTTCGTCCTTCAGGATGATGACATCACTCGGCTAGAGTAGCCAGCATGTTCTCCAGACATGTACCCTATCGAACATAGCTGTAATAGATTGAAAAGGGCTGTTTGTGGACGACGTGACCCACCAACCACTCTGAGGGATCTACGCCGAATCGCCTTTGAGGAGCCAGCCGCCGTGGCCGAGCAGTTCTAGGCGCTTCAGTCTGGCACCGAGCGACTGCTACGGTCGCAGGTTCGAATCCTGCCTCGGGCGTGGATGTGTGTGATGTCCTTAGCTAGTTAGGTTTAAGTAGTTCTAAGTTCCAGGAGACTGATGACCGCAGATATTGTCCCATAGTGCTCAGAGCCATTTTGAAGCCGTTGAGGAGTGGGACAATCTGGACCAAAAGTGCCTTGATAAAGTTGTGGATACTATGCCATGACGAGTACAGGTATGCATCAGTGGAAGAAGACGTGCTACTGGTTATTGGAGGTACCGGTGTGTACAGCAATCTGGACCATCACCTCCGAAGGTCTCGCTGTACGCTGATACATCATGCAATGTGTGGTTTTCATGAGCAATGAAAAGGGTGGAAATGGTGTTTATATTGGTCTTTCAGTATAGGTTCCGGAACTCTCGGAACCGAGGTGATGCAATACTTTTATTGGTGTGTGTAGTTCACGTTGGCATTGCATAAAAACATTCACTGTTTAGCAAGCAATGTATATTCAAGTGCAAGACAGATGACATCAAACAATCGTAAAATGTTTGCTTAGCTGTTTAATACGACGTCAATGTCCGGAGGAGTTGAAATGTTACGTAACGTATTTGATGCCAGGGGTGTTAAATGATAAGTCATAGAATTGATAGTTACTCTGTCAGAAAATGTGTTTTATTTACCTTTCCACATACAATTTCACACCAAGTTACAGCTTTCCATGAAAGTTTCAACACATAAGACATAGAACACTTTTCACTGTCTATCTGCTGGAAACATTGCAGAGAGATTTACTGGTGTTGACGCAGTCTACGTCAAAAACAGTCTGACGCAGTTAACGTCTGCGAACAATCGTATACATGAGACACTTTTTCTCGCTAAACTTCTAAAACTTTCGAAGAGTCAGTACTACGTTAGTGTGACTTCCATTTTTAGATTATTCATCAAATTTAGTTTATTGAACGTTTCTTGAGGACCTGTATCTATATGAAGATTTCTAGTAGCAACAAATGATAACAAAAGATAAAAGATTTGCAAATTTTAAAATTGAAAACTTCTTGTTATATTGCAACATCGAATATATATTGATAAAAGAAATATAAAATTATAAATGGTAACCTGAGTTTTACTTGCAGTCGAAATAGTCCTTTAAAATGTCTCATAAATAATATTGTTTTGTCGAATAGGAACTGTCTGTTGAATTTTTGTAAATTAATCTTCAAGTTGCTTTCTTTCTTATAAAGTCAACTTAATCGATACATCAACGCCGGCCGCGGTGGTCTCGCGGTTCTAGGCGCGCAGTCCGGAACCGTGCGACTGCTACGGTCGCAGGTTCGAATCCTGCCTCGGGCATGGATGTGTGTGATGTCCTTAGGTTAGTTAGGTTTAAGTAGTTCTAAGTTCTAGGGGACTGATAACCACAGCAGTTGAGTCCCATAGTGCTCAGAGCCATGTGATACATCAACGAAAAATACATTGACGGCAAAATTTACGATCGAGGGTTATAAACGTTCTTAAATATCCACAATGCTAGATTACGTGCTTTAGAAACGAAAACAAGACTCAATCTGGATAGGATTTAGGTGGGACCATGTACTTCACTAGCTGGGAAAAAGTTCCGCCAGGCCCTGTTTTATTACAGCAGATTGTCGTCCCATTCTTACTGTCGGAAGAGACATCATGCTTCATTACACTTTACAGGTTGATCAAAGTGACTGTGAGAAGTGGTGTATCAACTAGAAACATACACGAGGGTTGAGGTACGGATGGCTGTATGATTCCTATTGGCAAAACGTTTAGATTTTGATCTGGCTCTGTATGGACCACATGCAGTGCCAAAAATTTGACCAAGGTCACACAGACGTGTGTGATGCTGATCGAAAATGACGCTTGTGGACATCGATGTCGACCACAGACGACAAAATCCAGGCAGTCGAGGAACGGCGATCCCCAGCAGTGGCAGAGTGACTGCCGAGGACACTGCTCAACACATCCGCATCTCAATAGGCAGGACTCATTTCACAGTCCGAGATCGTCTGCAGTATCGTAAATTGTACTCACGCTGCGTTCCGTCATCACTGTCAACTGCACACAAGCGCACAAGGTTAACGGCGTCTCTGGACTTCCTTGAATGTTGCTCCGTGGTAAGCAATGTATACCTAAGCCGGATAATAGTGGGCGTGGGTCGAGTATTTCACATTACCGGCGAAGAGATATCTCCTCGGCTCCGCGGAAGAAATGCAAGGTTTGGCCGTTTACAAGGAGATGATGGCCACCGTTTTCTAAGAATGTGAAGGAGTTGTGAACACAGAGGTTGTGACAAAGGGTACAACCGTTATTGCTGATTCGTAATGCCCAACACTTGACAGTACTGTGAAGGAGTTGTGAACGCAGAGGTTGTGACAGAGGGCACAATCATTACTGCCGATTCGTAATGTGCAGCACTAAAGGTGCTGTGCAGTGCCATGAAGAACAAGAGGCGTGACAAATTAAGCAAAGGCATTGTTCTCCTGCACGTCAATGCAACTTCCCACACGGCGCCTACGACACAAGCCTTGCTTCGGCGATCTCGATGGCAGGCTTGGGGGCGACCACTATACTGGCAAGATAGCGCACCGTTCGATTTCCATACTCTCGGCAAGATGGAAGAACATCTGGGGAAAATAGATTTTCCAAATATTAGGGCTTTCACCAGCGATTCTCGAAGGGCCGCATGACTAAGAAGCGGATTTCTATCGCGGGATTAGCCGAGCGGTCTGCGGCGCTGCAGTCATGGACTGTGCGGCTGGTCCCGGCATAGATTCGAGTCCTCCCTCGGGCATGGGTGTGTGTGTGTGTTTGTCCTTAGGATAATTTAGGTTAAGTAGTGTGTAAGCTTAAGGACTCATGACCTTAGCAGTTAAGTTCTATAAGATTTCAGACACTTTTTTTTTTGAGGATTTTTTTAAGATTGGTAAAACGTTCCGACTCTTGTTTGCAGGAACTTGGAGACAATGTTCAAAACTAGTGTCTTGTCTTTGAGTTAGTTTCAAGTGCAGATCGGCATTTAATAAAAGCTATGTGGCCTGCCAAGACAACGCGTAACTACGAATTACTGCGCCCAGGGCTGTTTTAAGGCACAAGCGACACAAGTGGACGCTTGGGGAGCTAAACTGAGAGGGGCGCCCGAGGAGTCCAAGTGCAAAATTAGGGAACAGAAGTGTATCATGGTTAGAGGACAAAATTAAGGCATGTGAAACTGCGCGACAATCGGAACAAAAGCTGTACACTAGTCATGGGTCCCAGACGAACCCTTTGCGTCGTAAATGCCAGTGTATTGGTAAGAAGCTCCACTGACTTCATTCTGAAATATTTTCACACTTATTACAAACGTGTTTGAAAAGTCAGCTGCTCGATGAATTCCACACCAAACTGGACTCAAATTTCATTCATGGCGTACTTTAACAAGAAATACGTAGCTACTTCAGCAATTTACGAGATACAATTTACTGATGAGTTTTCTTTACATGTCACAGCGTATAGAGTAAAACAGTGTACTATTTTTAATACATTCCAAGACGCTACTCCAGGCGGGTGTAAAATGAATGTGCGCAACGGAAAATAAGAAACGCTAAAATGAAGATCTGGCCCTGTCTGACTACTCCCTGAAGCAGATCTTAGGATCCATTAATTCTATAAATTACAATCTAAACATAAGTCAATGATGAAGGCACTAATCCTCCTAAATGATAAACGTTGTTGCTGTTTATATATTTATTGTAGATTGAAAAAAGCCTTTATATTACAAAGTTTGCATTTCCTAAGTAAATTACTTATCAATTGCTCGACCTTGCCCCTTATTATGACTTCGCGGTCTAATATCAACAACGGGAAATGACTGACATCATCTACGTACCAAACACTAGAAGACACTACTTTCAAAGATGATCTACGGTGGTGTGGAATCTCAGTGGAAATAAACTAACGTGATCACAGCTGTTTAGCTTTTATAGCCCTAATAAGCCGAAGGGATTCGCGATATCACCGTATGTATTGTGTCCGGTGCTTCAAAGTGATGGTTCTCGTACTCGTCTGCGACGATGGAAGAACTCCAGCCACAGTAAACTCTTTCAAACACTAGGACGGCAGAAGGTGATCCTCTGACTAATATACTCTGATACTGTCTTCTCCTCTCTATGTTCTACAGACAAGGAACGCGAAGTCCCAACCACAAGGATGGAGTTCAGATAACGTCTCAACATAAGCATAGGCAGAAGAAGTGCTATCAATTACTGAACGCTGCGTACTCAACGACGACTTCCAACCCGGAGGTGAAGTCCAGAATCGTATAGGTTCGCAACAGTACAGTGCCTATCTGTTCTAACTATAAACTCTCCTGAGAGCAAAGACAGCAAGTCCGTCTGTACCAACAAAGCTGATATCGAGCGACCGTCACACACGGGCACTCACAACGGAAGACCACGTCTCTCCACCGCTGGCCTCCCAGCAAGGCTCTGCTCCCCACCATCGTAATTCCAAAAACGAATCATATTCCCGAAACCATGGAATATTCTCCCTCTCTACAGATCTTCCGAACGCCTACCAACCATATTTTAGTCTTTTGTCGTCCAGGGCAGAAAGCTTGCGAGGAAAAACCTATACTCATACAATGCTACGCTTCCGAGTAAAAATCCTTGGAAATAACCCAGCCTGTGCGGTTTCAGAGGTGCTGCTTCTTCGTTCCTCTCACCTGCTTCCAAGATTTTCGTAGTTTCCAAAGTATAAACGTTCTGGTTCGGCTACAAAACCGGCCGGTCGCTACTATATTGTGCTCCAGCACTTAGGTGCTACAACGTCCGTCTTGCTATTTCCTGTGTTTAAGCAGGACCAACACACCTGTGTGGGCCTTCCACCCAGGGGTTGAGTTCCATCTGCCGTTTCATTTCCACTGTCGTTCCAACCTCTACTCATATAATAATAAAGAGACTCCTTCACCTTTCATGCAATAAGCGTCAACAGTTATTTACAAGGCGTACGCGACAATGTCAGTTTCCTTTAAATATTCATATATATGATGTTCTACCCGTCAAATAATACCTAATGTGGTTGTAGGTCACGGCAAAGTATGTGGATGCGAGCTTGTAAGGTGCGAAATTATAGCCACCTTACAACATCAACACAAAAATGTATAACACTTTATTCTATTTCTGTCACATTTTTCCTGGGCAAACTGTTTCTATATCATACATTTAAAACTTCCATTATTGAACTAAATAAACAAGAGAAATTTCGTATTTCCATTTTGCCCACTCAGTTTGACAGATAACAAACACTTATTTAAGCTAGAACAGCACAGTATGTGTAATTATTTCTGCTTTCATTTAAATCCCTTAAGGATCTCATGAATGCTCTTAAATGGAAATAAATTGTTTCTTCTTGTAATATTGAGCACTATAATAAGATTCAGTATTTTTTCTGCTTCAGGGAATCTTTTATGTAGTGGCTGTATGTTTAAAAAATAGTCCACGACCACTAGGTTTGTATTTATTTCAAAAGCTCTTACCAAGATCAATATCAAAGGCAAATTTCTGAAAAACATAGGATGGGGATCCAAATGATGTCACTTATGTGGATAAATCTTCTATAACCAGCCCTGAGTACATCACACATTCACTTCTGAACAGACATTTTGTGATGGTTCATTTGTAAATTGTAAATTTCAGCTAAATAATTCCTTCGTTGCGTTGTCGTTTATGTATGCTATTGTAATTTTGGAGGGTTTTTTATGTATATGTTTTGGGCTCTCTTTGTTCTTATTTAGCTTAAGGATAATTCTGTGGTTAGTTTCTTTTAAATTAAACTTTATATGTCTTGTATCTGGCACTGATTAAGATTCCACACTTTTCTGCTCAGTAATTAAATCCACTTCATAATTTACCACATCATAATTTTCTGTTTCACCGATCACTCTATTTTTACGTCTTTAATTATTATTTACTCTTTTGCACCAATGATACTATGTTCCCACTACACTATTACACCAAGCCACCTCCACTATTGTCGCAGACAGTTCAGATGTATAAATGTAAGATTCAGGACAAAATTATTGTCCTCTCCACTATGGTTGCCACGTGTAATGCACTATTGACCGTAGGCTAACTGAATACCGAACATAATGTTACAACAACAATAATTTAAAGCTCGTGTGATGCTGCACTTTCAGGTGTGTATTTTTGAAATTAAATAATTCAGTGGAATCACGCAGTACAGTCCAGGTTGACGAAGGTATGATCAGTTATTTATAGTAAGAACTACCAGCATTGTATTGACATAACACAACCAGTTAGTATATCCATAAGAAAGCATCCAAACCCAAACATTTATGCATAGTTCTATTATTAACCATGCAGAAAAATAATATTGCAAACTTCGGAAACAATATGCTGTTGAAATAACTGATCAGCTAATAGAATATGTTGAACTGATTCTGATAGCTTTTCAGTACACAATGGTTATCAAACAATTTCATAAATGGAAAGTACTGTCTTTGAAAATGAGTTTCAAAGCAAACTAACATTAATAAATTTAAATGACTCTACTCGATATTCTAATTTCACATCAGTGCTACAGTCAATTCGATCCGTAAAATATTTGTCAAGACTCTGAAATCACACACGACAATTCATTTTTAAAATTACTGTTCCTCTCTCTCTCTCTCTTTCTGTAACGCAATGCCTCCAGCATAATTTTGTGGCCAGTAATAAATCGCATTAGGCAGGTTCCTCCACCCACTGAAAATATTGCTACTTGTAACAAAATAATGCCACCCACCACTTAGCACTGCTGATCACACACAATGCCGACCACTGACATTATTTATTTCCTTGCTTGACAACAAATAACGTCTTTGTCCTACCAAGTTAAGCTCACTTTCAAAAGTAAACACCTTGTTGCCAAATGAATACTGTTTTTCATGCTAAACATTTGCATATTATTTGAAGCTCCAAAATAGAATTGCAAATGTATTACTGAAAAACAATAAAAAAAATCGTAGCCATCCAAAAAGGAAATACGTAACTATTGATTTTCAGGAGGGGAACCTTACTAGATAGAACAGATAGTAGAAATAGGCAAGATGCAAAAGAAGGGTAGCGCGCTTTGTCACAAATTACACGGCTTCGTATAGTAAACGTGAGAACGTTAGAGAGACGCTCATGCAACTACAGTGGCAGACGCCGCAACAGAGGCGTTGTTCATAATGGTGTGGTGTACCGTTAACATTCCGAAAGCCTACCTTCGTAGCAGAGCCAGCCAACATGCCACTTTCTCCTATACAGTTTCATCAGTCTCCAGACTGGTTTGATGCAGCCCGCCACGAATTCCCCTTCCGTGTCAGCCTGTTCATGCCAGAGCTGCACTTCCACTCAACTTCTTCAGATACTTGCTGGATGTGTTCCAGTCTCTGTCTTCTGTTTTTTCTCTCTGAAACTCCCTCTAGTACCATGGAGGTTATTGGCTGATGTCTTAAAATGCGTCCTGTCGTCCTGTTCCTTTTCCTTGTCAATGTTGTCCATATGTTCGTTTCATCGCCGATCCTGCGGAGAACCTTTTCATTACATCTGCAGCTACATGGATACTCTGCAAATCACATTTAAGTGCCTGACAGAGGATTCTGCGAACCGCCTTCACAATTCTCTATTATTCCGATCTCGTATAGCGAGCCGAAAGAACTGTAAGTAGGCTGCTTAGGTTTTTATGTTGGTAACGCCACGTAGCGCTCTGTATGAAAATCACTGACTGTGCTGTGTGCAGTCTGTGGCTGATTTGCATTGTTGGAATATTTGCTATTGTAGTGTTGGGCAGTTGGATGTGAACAACGCGTAGCGTTGCGCAGTTGGAGGTGAGCCGCCAGCAGTGGTGGATGTGGGGAGAGAGATGGCAGAATTTTGAAGGCGGACGATCTGGACGTGTGTCCGCCAGAAAAAAAGAAATTTGTAAGACTGGATGTCATGAACTGATATATATATTATGACTTTTGAACTTTATTAAGGTAAATACAGTGTTTGTTCTCGATCAAAATCTTTCATTTGTTAACTACGTCTATCAGTAGTTAGTGCCTTCAGTAGTTAGAATCTTTTATTTAGCTGGCAGTATTGGCACTCGCTGTATTGCAGTAGTTCGAGTAACGAAGATTTTGTGAGGAAAGTGATTCATGAAAGGTATAGGTTATTGTTAGTCAGGGCCATTCTTTTGTAGGGATTATTGAAAGTCAGATTGCGTTGTGTTAAAAATATTGTGTGTCAGTTTATTGATGATCAGAATAAGTAAAGAGAGAAATGTCTGAGTACATTCAGTTTTTCTCAGCTCATTAAAAATCAAATAACGTAAAGGGTTAATCAGCACAGTAATTCATAAATTTTTCTAAGGGGATGTTTCAGAACGAACATCCATATCTTTCCATGCGAGCTCTGATGTTCTCTATTTTATCACGGTGATCGTTTTTCCCTCTGTAGGTCGGCGTCAACAAAATATTTTCGCATTCGGAGGAGAAAGCTGATGATTGGAATTTCGTGAGAAGATTCCTCCGCAACGAAAAACGCTTTTGTTTTAATTATGTCCATCCCAAATCCTGTATCATTTTACTGATCCGCTCTCCCCTATTTCGTGATAATACGAAACGTGCTGCCCTTCTTTGAACTTTGTCGATGTACTCTGTTAATTGTACCTGATAAGGAGTCCGCAGCTCGTGGTCGTGCGGTAGCGTTCCCGCGCCCGGGTTCCCGGTTTCGATTCCCGGAGGGGTCAGGGATTTTCTCTGCCTCGTGATGACTGGGTGTTGTGTGATGTCCTTAGGTTAGTTAGGTTTAAGTAGTTCTAAGTTCTATGGGACTGATGACCATAGATGTTAAGTCCCATAGTGCTCAGAGCCATTTGAACCTGATAAGGATCCCACACGGTGCAGCCGTATTCTAAAGGGGGACGGACAAATGTAGTGTAAGCAAGTGATTATAATTTTTTGGCTCATCGGAGAATCTGGTGGGACAGTTTTTGCGGTCAGGTGTGTGCTTTCCTTTAATCTACAAATATTTGATCGTAAAGCGTCTGATCAGTCTGCCCTTCCTACGATTCCGTAGCGTAAAATTTGTAAATGGGCATGTGAAGAAATTGCTAATAATTAGACATAATTTTTTCTTCTTTCTTTCTATTCTTCTCTTCATTTACTCTGTACACATGTCTCTAATGGTTTGTCCTTTAGGTTTGTAGAATGCAAAAGTATCAATTTATGTTGCATCTTCTCTGTAGTGCTTTTGTGTAATGGGCTGTGTGAAGCCAAATGTAACGTGCAGAGCTGTTGTATGAAGTGTAATGCGAGAGCGACGCGATGGTTAGCATTGAGTGGACGTGCAGCCATGTGGCGAACTCGGGTGTGTTGTATAATCGTGCTAGACAGAAGCACCTGAAAATTTGTCGTAGCGTTCTTATTTCTCGGTCACGGTTTAAACTGCATTCCAACGTAGACCTTATGAAAGAAAATGTTAGACTATGAATTATGTGAACTTCATTGAGTGCTATAAACAGCAGTGACAATGTACACCCGAATGGACCAATGACTGTCGTGAGAACTCAACGGTTTCGTATAGCCGAGTGACTTAAGTTAATGCACTTTAGAGTTACTACCTTGAGTGCAGCTTAATGAGTTTCCGCACGTGTTAAAACATTAACTATCACCGTATGGAGTTTTAAACGGTTTGTAATGCGTGGTACTGCTTCCCGCCAGAACGGTGAATTCGCTGCCGTGGCGCTCACGCAAAAAGTGGACCAACTGTGATTGCGCGATGCGCGAGTGAAAGCGAAATTTGTACTGCTTTGTAACTCTGTACGGGACGTTTATAACGGCGCCGTGCGTGAGAGAGACGCCACTGATGACCACATAAGAACTTGGATGTAGGCAACACCAAGAGCAAGTTTCCATTGCTGCTTCATGGCGGGTGAAGCTACAGTAATTACGCCGCCAGCATCAACAAGCTGCCGCTGATGTCAAAACCCATCGACAACAAAGAGAACCCACAGTGCAAAGCACTCTACCCCTGTAAAGACTGAAAGCATTTCACGCGATTTCAATTACAATCCTTTTCTTTTGTAACATACCTTGTTTACTATTGGTTTGCTTAAAAATAATTGCCGGCCGAAGTGGCCGTGCGGTTAAAGGCGCTGCAGTCTGGAACCGCAAGACCGCTACGGTCGCAGGTTCGAATCCTGCCTCGGGCATGGATGTTTGTGATGTCCTTAGGTTAGTTAGGTTTAACTAGTTCTAAGTTCTAGGGGACTAATAACCTCAGCAGTTGAGTCCCATAGTGCTCAGAGCCATTTGAGCCATTTTTTAAAAATAATTGTAGTTTCATTGGCGTGTGTTTGCAGTCTGCGTTGGCATTGTTGGTTCTGTCATTAACACTAGTCACTACCATTTGCTACCTCAATCTTCCTATTGTACTTTATGGCAGCTGTTGTTACGCGCATTTTAATGTATTTTTTGAAGGGATATTTTTTTACGAATATGGACAGTGCTTTTATCAGACGCATTTACGTGTTTTGTTGTGGTTTATGGTATACCACGTAAGCTGAGGTTTTCGCCGTTAAATACACAATACGAAACATGGACGGCTCAGCCGCTGTTGTGGCAAGACACGCCGTACATGGGAATTTTTAATCTAACAGCTGATAGCTACGTAAACTGTGTTTACATTCAATAAGATGTCGTATTATGACGTACTCATGACCAAGTCCGAGTTTATTTGCTACTTACAAATGAACAAAATTATAGCCAATTTTTAAAATTGTTTACGGGAGTTTTCGTGTTTTATGTTCTTTTGGTGTTTGTTACCAAACTCTGACGTGATTAATTTTCTCTAGTTTGGAAGTAAAACGGGTTCTTTTGAGTTTAAATAGATGCAGTTCAAGGACAAAATTACGCGAAGTAGATATCTAGGACAGTTCTTTTCTTTTTTTTTTTTTTACATATGGCACAGTTTGAGGCAGGAATAAATTACACAGCACGCTATGGATTAATTTCGCTACACTACTGAGTCAGTTTCTTCGTTGGCAGGACTCGAACCGGTACCGCCAGTCCGGCAGCCATGAATCTCAGACGCTGAACTACTGTCGCTTGGTCAAAAATAACTAACGTTACAGGTAAGGGAAGTAAGCATAAAACCTCACCATCGACTTCCTTGGGTACAAAGTATCTACGGGGACAAGTCTCCCTACAATACACCTCAGGCTCATCGCAATCTGTGATAAACGGATCTGGTTGTGCCCTTGGTAAGAGAGCTTCTGGCTCCGGCTGCAAGAGCGAGACTCGATACGGCGCTACAGCGGCTCCGAGAAAAGGACGAAAGGACGTTCCAGCTGCGGTATATTACAGCTAAGAGCAATAAGTTGCAGTCTTCAGCTACATCTACTTGTACATACACGGTAACAATTATTGAACTATATGAAATAAAATCATCGTAACTTCTGAACGGTTTCTGTCAGGATGTTCATACTATACGGGTGGCAACGATGCCTGATGAGAATTACACTACTGGCCATTAAAATTGCTACACCAAGAAGAAATGTAGATGATAAACGGGTATTCATTGGACAAATATATTATACTAGAACTAACATCTGATTACATTTTCGCGCAATTTGGGTGCATGGATCCTCAGAAATCAGTACCCAGAACAACCACATCTGGCCGTGATGACGACCTTGATACGCCTGAGCATTGAGTCAAACAGAGCTTGGATGGTGTGAAGTGCCCATGCAGCTTCAACACGATACCACAGTTCGTCAAGAGTAGTGACTCCCGTATTGTGTGGAGCCAGTTGCTCGGCCACCATTACCCAGACGTTCTCAATTGGTGAGAGATCTGGAGAACGGGCTGGCCAGGGCAGCAGTCAAACATTTTCTGTATCCAGAAAGGCACGTACAGGACCTGCAACATGTGGTCGTGCATTATGCAGCTGAAATGTAGGGTTTCGCAGGGATCGAATGAGGGTAGAGCCACGGATCGTAACATATCTGAAATGTAACGTCCACTGTTCAAAGTGCCATCAATGCGAACAAGAGGTGACCGAGACGTGTAACCAATGGCACCCCATACCATCACGCCGGGTGATACGCCAGTACGGCGATGACGAATACAAGCTTCACCGCGATGTCGCCAAACACGGATGCGACCATCATGATACTATAAACAGAACCTGGATTCATCCGAAAAAATGACGTTTTGGCATTCATGTACCCAGGTTCGTCGTTGAGTACACCATTGCAAGCCCTCCTGTCTGTGATGCAGCGTCAAGGGTAACCGCAGCCATGGTCTCCGAGCTGATAGATCGTAGAACTGTTCGTGCAGATGGTTGTTGTCTTGCAAACGTCCCCATCTGTTGACTCAGGGATCGAGACGTGGCTGCACGATCCGTTAGAGCCATGCGGTTAATATTCCTGTCATCTCGACTGCTGGTGATACGAGGCCGTTGGGATCCAGCACGGCGTTCCGTATTACCCTCCTGAACCCACCGATTCCATATTCTGCTAACAGTCATTGGATCTCGACCAACACGAGCAGCAATGTCGCGATACGATAAACCGCAATCGCGATAGGCTACAATCCGACCTTTATCAAAGTCGGAAACGTGATGGTACGCATTTCTCCTCCTTACACGAGGCATCACAACAACGTTTCACCAGGCAACGCCGGTCAACTGGAAACTTTCCTCATGTCAGCATTTTGTAGCTGTCGCCACCGGCGGCAACCTTGTGTGAATGCTCTGAAAAGCTACTCATTTGCATATCACAGCTTCTTCTTCCTGTCGGTTAAATTTCGCGTCTGTTGCACGTCATCTTCGTGGTGTAGCAATTTTAAATGGCCAGTAGTGTAGTATGGTTTGGTTTAGCGACGAAGCCCATTTTCATTTGAATGTGTTCGTCAATATGCAAAACTGGTGCATTTGGAGGTCTGAGAATCCGGATTTTCGGATCTAGAAGTCTCTTCACCCTCAATGGGTGACTGCGTGTTGTGCAATGTCCAGTAGCGTAATAATCGGTGCGATATTCCCTGATGGCACGGTGACTACCGAAAGGTACGTGAAGGTTTTGGAAGATGATTTCATCCCTATTATCCAAAGTGATCCTGATTTCGAGAAGAGTGGTTCATGCAAGACGGAACTCGACCACATCGAAGCAGGAATTTGTTGTCCTGAAAGAGCTCTCTGAGGACCATATTTCGGCTCTGGAGTAGCTTACCCAGAGGCCACTGGCATGGGCCTCGATTGGCCGCGATATTCTCCGGATCTGAAATAATACGACTCCTGTTTGTGGGGCTATATTAAAGACAAGATTTACAGCAATAACACCAAAACCATTGCTGAGCTGAAAACAGCCATTCAGGAGGCCATTGACAGTATGGACGTTCCGACACTTCAGTGGGTCATGTAGAATTTCGCTATTCACCTGCGCCATATCTTCGCCAATGGTGACAAGCATACCGAACATGTAATGAACTAAATTCAAATATCTGAAGCGACGTTTACATGTTGAATAAAGTGTGTGCACGCAGTAGTTTGTAACTAATTTACGTTTTCTTCATATGGTTCAATAACTGTCACTCTGTACATATTCTACAAGCTACCAACGGTAAATGTCGGAGGGTACTTTGTACATTACTAGTCATTTCCTTCCCCGTCCCATTCGCGAACGGAGCGAGTATTAAACGACTGTCTATATGCCTCATTAAGAACCCTAATTTATCTTACCTCCTCCTCACAGACCATACGCTAAATGTACGTTCGCGCTAGTATAATCGTTCTGCAGTCAGCCGCAAATGCTGGTTCTCTAACGTTTCTCAATACTGTTCCGCGAAAAGAACGACGTCTTCCCTCCACGGATTCGCATTTCAGTTTCGCGAGGCATCAAATTTACCAGCATGCGTCTGAATTGCTGTGATGTCTTCCTTTAAACCGAACTCGTGGGGATCTTATTAACTAGAGCAGTAGTCTTGAATGGATCGTGCTAGTCTTCTATACGCTGTGTCTTTTATAGATGAACTACACTTTCTTACAGTTCCCCCAATAAAGCGAAGTGGACCATTCCCTTTTGCTACTACCGTCCTCACATGCTCGTTGCATTTCATATCGGTCTGTTACGTTACACATACATATTTCATCGAGGTGAAGGTATCAAGCAGCACAACACCAATGCTATGCTCGAACATTACAGGACTGTTTTTCCCTGCATTAGTTTACGTTTTTTCTTTTATTTTTTTTTCTACGTTTAGAGCAAAAAGAAATTCTGTCTAATTCTTCCCTTATCCTCCTAGAGTCACACAGTATCAAGACTTCCCTTAAACTACACCGTCATCCCAGCAAACAGTCGCAGATTGCTGCTCATCCAGTGGTCCTATGGTCCTATCACACTTCGTCGTGCCGCTCCCCGCGATATCCTTGTCCCTAATGAGCATTCGGCATCCACAACGACGTAATGGGTCGTGTTACTTAAGAAGTCTTGCAGTCACCCACATATCTGGGAACATCCTTCTCCAAGGGGGCACTGTGTCGAAAGCCTACTGGAGATCGAGGAATATAGAATCTGTTGTCCTTCTCATCTGTGGTCCGCAGAATATCGTGGAGAAAAGGGCAAGACGAGTGTCGCACGAGCGATGCTTCCTAAAACCGTACTGATTCTTGGACATAATCTTCTCGGTCTCAAGAATACTTATTACATTCGAACAGAGAATATGTCCTAGGATTCTGCAACAAACCGATGTTAAGGATATTGGTGTGTAATTGCTGGGTCCGTTAGTTTACGTTTCCTATGTACAGAAGGCACGGTTTTTTCCAGTTGTGCCGGCCACGGTGGACGAGCGGCTCTAGGCGCTCAGTCCGGAACCGCGAGACTGTTACGGTCGCAGGTTCGAATCCTGCCTCGGGCATGGATGTGTGTGATGTCCTTAGGTTAGTTAGGTTTAAGTAGTTATAAGTTCTAGGGGACTGATGACCTCAGATGTTAAGTCCCATAGTGTTCAGAGCCATTTCAACCATTTTTTTTTTCAATTGCTTTGGACTTGGAGCTTTGCGAGAGATTATTGACAAACGCAAGCTAAGTAAGGACCCAGTGCCGAAAGATAGTCTGTGTAAAACCGAAATCGGATTCCCTCAAGTCATAACTAGTTACTTGTCTTGAGGTCTTTCAGCTGCTTCTCAAAGCCAGTGGTGCGACTGTCTATGTCCTCCGTATGGCAGGTTTCTACATCTACAACTACATGGATACTCTGCAAATCAGACGTAAGTGCATGGCAGAGGGTTCATCAAACCAACTTCACAATAATTATCTATTATTACAATGTCGAACAGCATGCGGAAAAAACGAACACCTGTGTCTTCCCGTGCGAACCTTGCAGAATTAGCACTCCTGAAAGAAAGGATATATCCTTTCTTTTAATCTGCCGGGAAGTTTCAGTATTTTGACTGCTTCTCCAACAGTGTCCGTCGGCTAGTGACCTGTATCATATTGCATAGAAACTACCTACACGCGAGCCCTCTGACACCACCTGTCTTGCGAGTGGCTCACACCGCACGCCTCTTCACAAACGTCCCGTCTCAACTAGACGATGTAGAGGCCCTTCACCTCAGGGTGACCTTTTTGTGTGGTGAGCTTACTTCAGAAGACTGTCCGTCCGTAACACGTGCAAAGACCGATCTGAGGCGACACATCCGTGCGACTGTGGTCCCCGATAGCCAGACCACCTGCTGGAAGGCCTCACTACGTCTAAGTGCCGGCCTGGCCAGTCGGTCAGATCGGCCCGTGGTGGGCCCTGCAGCTGAGCGGCTTCCGGCGCGGCGCGGCACCCGCCGGCGGCAGCACCCGCCACGCCACACAATGCGCTCGCTGCCCCTGCGCGCCGACCTTCCGCGCCTTATACGTCGCCGGCGTCGGCGTCCCCTTTTAGACATTCCTCGCTCCGAAAAAAATCATTTCGATTGTCCCCGCAGAGCAGAGGAGAGGCAGGAGAGGAGAGGAGAGGAGAGAGCGGTCGCCGCGTGGCGCTGCCGGCCCGCCGCACTGATGGACGAGCCTCGGCCGTTTGGCCTCGCGTGGCCCGCCGCGGAATGCAAATACCCTCCCTCCCTCCCACCCTCACTCCTACTCGCAGCCGCTCTCCGAAGGGCCGCTGCCGTGTTTAAGGGCTGTACACCTCTTGAGCTGAGTCTCTCCTGCAGTCCGTACCGAGGGCACATTTGTGAGCATTCGTAGACTCAGAAATAGCTTTCGACATCGCTCGGTGGACTACAACCTTTGAAATTCAGACAGAAGCACGCATAAAACGCAGGTGGCAAAGTACACTGAGGAAAAAAAACCGCAACACCAAAAAATAATTAACGTGGACTAACGAAATTTTCCAATCTCAAAGAAAGCAGGTGTTGACAGATGTGAAAATTACCGAACTATCAGTTTAATAAGTCACAGCTGCAAAATACTAACGCGAATTCTTTATAGATGAATGCAAAAACTGACAGAAGCCGACCTGGGGGAAGATCAGTTTGGATTCCCTAGAAATGTTGGAACACGAGAGGCAATACTGACCCTACGGCTTATCTTAGAAGAAAGATTAAGGAAAGGCAAACCTACGTTTCTAGCATTTATTGACTTAGAGAAAGCTTTTGACAATGTTGATTGGAATACTCTCTTCCAAATTCTGAAGGTGGCAGGGGTAAAATACAGGGAGCGAAAGGCTATTTACAATTTGCACAGAAACCAGATGGCAGTTATAAGAGTCGAGGGGCATGAAAGGGAAGCAGTGGTTGAGAAGGGAGTGAGACAGGGTTGTAGCCTTTCCCCGATGTTATTCAATCTGTATATTGAGCAAGCAATAAAGGATACAAAAGAAAAGTTCGGACTAGGTATTAAAATCCATGGAGAAGAAATATAAACTTTGAAGTTCGCCGATGACATTGTAATTCTGTCAGAGACAGCAAAGGACTTGGAAGAGCACTTGAACGGAATGGACAGTGTCTTGAAAGGAGGGTATAAGATGAACATCAACAAAAGCAAAACGAGGAGTCGAACTAAGTCGGGTGATGGTGAAGGAATTACATTAAAGTAGTAAAGGAGTTTTGCTATTTGCGGAGCAAAATAACTGATGATGGTCGAAGTAGAGAGGATATAAAATGTAGACTAGCAATGGCAAGGAAAGCCTTTCTGAAGAAGAGAAATTTGTTAACATCGAGTACAGATTTAACTGTCAGGAAGTCGTTTCTGAAAATATTTGTATGGAGTGTAGCCATGTATGGATGTGAAACGTGGATGATAAATAGTTTAGAAAAGAAGAGAATAGAAGCTTTCGAAATGTGGTGCTACAGAAGAATGCTGAAGATTAGATGGGTAGATCACATAACTAATGTGGAGGTATTGAATAGAATTGGGGAGAATAGGACCTTGGGGCACAACTTGACTGGAAGAAGGGATCGGTTGGTAGGACATGTTCTGAGACATCGAGGGATCACCAATTTAGTATTGGAGGGCAGCGTGGAGGGTAAAAATCGTAGAGGGAGACCAAGAGATGAATACACTAAGCAGATTCAGAAGGATGTAGGCTGCAGTAGGTACTGGGAGATGAAGAAGCTTGCACAGGATAGAGTAGCATGGAGAGCTGCATCAAACCAGTCTCAGTACTGAAGACCACAACAACAACAACGAAATTTCAGGAAGAGATTCTGGTCATACATAAAGCACACTAGTGGCAAGACGCAGTCAATACCTTCACTGCGTGATAACAACGGTGAAGTCACCGATGACAGTGCCACTAAAGCAGAGTTATTAATCACGGTTTTCCGAAACTCCTTCACCAAAGAAGACGAAGTAAATATTCCTGAATTTCAATCAACAACAACTGCCAAGATGAGAAACATAGAAGTAGATATCCTTGGTGTAACAAAGCAGCTTAAATCACTTAATAAAGGCAAGGCCCTCGGTCCAGATTGTATACCAGTCAGGTTCCTCCCAGAGTATGCTGATGAAATAGCTCACAGAAAGATACGTACCTAAAGACCGGAAAATTGCTCAAGTCACACCAATACCCAAAAAGGGAAGTAGGAGTAATCCGCTGAATTACAGGCCTATATCAATAACGTCGATTTGCAGTAGGGTTTTAGGACATATACTGTATTCGAACATTATGAAGTATCCCGAAGAAAACGATTTATTGACATATAGTCAGCACGGATTCAGAAAATATCGTTCTTGTGAAACACAACTAGCTCTTTATACTCATGAAGTAATAAGTGCTATCGACAGGGGATGTCAAATTGATTCCATAGTTTTAGATTTCCAGAAGGCTTTCGACGCCGTTCCTCAAAAGCGTCTTCTAATCAAACTGCGTGCCTACGGACTATCGCCTCAGTAGTGCGACTGGATTTGTGATTTCCTGTCAGAAATGTCACAGTTCGTATTAATGGACGGAAAGTCATCGACTAAAACGGAAGTAATATTCAGCGTTCCCCAAGGTAGTGTTATAGGCCCTCTATTGTTCGTAATCTATGTTAACGACATAGGAGACAATCTGAGTAGCTGTCTTAGATTGTTTGGAGTTGATGCTGTCATTTACAGTCTTGTAAAGTCATCAGATGATCAAAACGACTTGCAAAATGATTTAGATAAGATATCTGTATGGTGCGAAAAGTGGCAATTGACCCTGATTAAAGAAAAGTGCGAAGTTATTCACATGAGTACTAAAAGAAATCAGCTAAATTTCGATTACGCGGTAAGACACACAAGTCTGAGGGATGTAAATTCAACTAAATACTTAGGGATTACAATTACAAATAACCTAAATTGGAACGATCACATAGATAATATTGTGGGTAGAGCAAACCAGAGACTGCGATTCATTGGCAGAACACTTAGAAGGTGCAACAGGTCTACCAAAGAGACTGCTTACACTACGCTTGTCCGCCCTATCCTGGAGTACTGCTGTGCCGTGTGGGATCCGCATCAGGTGGGACTGACGAATGACATCGATAAAGTACAAAGAAGGGCAGCTCGTTTTGTATTATCGCGAAATGGGGGATGGTTGGTTGGTTGGTTTTGGGGAAGGAGACCAGACAGCGTGGTCATCGGTCTCATCGGATTAGGGGAGGAAGTCGGCCGTGCCCTTTCAGAGGAACCATCCCGGCATTTACCTGGAGTGATTTAGGGAAATCACGGAAAACCTAAATCTGGATGGCCGGACGCGGGACTGAACCGTCGTCCTCCCGAATGGAAATGGGGGAGATACTGTCACAGACATGATACGTGAATTGGAGTGGCAATCAGTAAAACAAAGGCGTTTTTCGTTGCGACGGGACCTTCTCATGAAATTTCAATCACCAGTTTTCTCCTGCGATTGCGATAACATTCTGATGGCACCCACCTACATAGGGAGAAATGATCATCACGATAAAATAAGAGAAATCATGGCTCGCACAGAAAAATTTAAGTGCTCGTTTTTCCCTCGCGATTTCGAGAGTGGAACGGTAGAGAGACAGCTAGAAGGTGGTTCATTGAACCCTCTGCCAGGCACTTAATTGTGAATAGCAATCATGTAGATGTAGATGTTGTCTAGGTAACATATTCATGTGATTAACACTGCAAGATCACAGGTTCATGAAAGCGCGTCATAATCCATTGCAAATGTGAAATGCTGGTACAGTAACAAACGGTGTAACCGCCGGAAGCATCCAAACGTGCTTGCATTATGTTCCACTGGTGCCGGATGTTAGTTTGTGGTATGGAGTTCCATGTCTTAGTTTGTGGTATGGAGTTCCATGCCTGTTGCACTTGGCCGGTCAATACAGGAACGGTTAATGCTGTTTGTGGATGACTCTGGAGTTGTCGTCCGATGTCCCATATGCGCTAGATTGGAGACAGATCTGCTGATCGAGCAGGCAAACGCAATACGACTTCTCTAGATTGTCGCACAGCTGACAAAATGGTAGGTATCGAAATAGATGACAGAGGGATAGAAAAACGATTAAAATCGCTCAAAAGAGGAAAGGCCGCTGGACCTGATGGGATACCAGTTCGATTTTACACAGAGTACGCGAAGGAACTTCCCCCCCTTCTTGCAGCGGTGTACCTTAGGTCTCTAGAAGAGCGTAGCGTCCCAAAGGATTGGAAAATGGCACAGGTCATCCCCAAGAAGGGACGCCGAACAGATGTGCAGAACTATAGACCTATATCTCTAACGTCGATCAGTTGTAGAATTTTGGAACACGTATTATGTTCGAGTATAATGACTTTTCTGCAGACTAGACATCTACTCTCTAGGAATCAGCATGGGTTTCGAAAAGACGGTCGTGTGGAATCCAGCTCGGGCTATTCGTCCACGAGACTCAAAACGCCATAGACACGGAATCCCAGGTAGATGCCTTGTTTCTTGACTTCCGCAAGGCCTTTGATACAGTTCCCCTCAGTCGTTTAATCAACAAAGTAGGAGCATACGGACTATCAGACCAATTGTGTAATTGGATTGAAGAGTTCCTAGATAACAGAACGAAGCATGTCATTCTCAGTGGACAGTAGTCTTCTGAAGCAAGAATGATTTCAGGTGTGCCGCAGGGGAGTGTCGTAGGACCGTTGCTATTCACAATATATATAAATGACCATGTGCAAAACATCGGAAGTTCACTGAGGCTTTTTGCGGATGATGCTGTAGTATATCGAGAGGTTGTAACAATAGAAAATTGTACTGAAATGCAGGAGGATCTGCAACGAATTGACGCATGGTGAAGGGAATGGCAATTGCATCTCGTTGTAGACAAGTGTAATGTGCTGCGAATACACAGAAAGAAAGATCCTTTATCATTTAGCTACAAAATAGCAGATCAGCAACTGGAAGCAGTTAATCCCATAAATTATCCGGGAGTAGGCATTTGGACTGATTTAAAATGGAATGACCATACCCTACTAGCCATTAAAATTGCTACACCACGAAGATGACGTGCTACAGACGCGAAATTTAACCGACAGGAAGAAGATCCTACGATATGCAAATGATTAGCTTTTCAGAACATTCACACAAGGTTGGCGCCGGTGGCGACACCTACAACGTGCTGACACGAGGAAAGTTTCCAACTGATTTCTCATACACAAGCAGCACTTGACCGGCGTTGCCTGGTGAAACGTTGTTGTGATGCCTCGTGTAAGGAGGAGAAATGCCTACCATCACGTTTCCGACTTTGATAAAGGTCGGATTGTATCCTATCGCGATTACGGTTTATCGTATCGCGACATTGCTGCTCGCGTTGGTCGAGATCAAATGACTGTTAGCAGAATATGGAATCGGTGTTTTCAGGAGGGTAATACAT
Organism: Schistocerca nitens; assembly: GCF_023898315.1. Classification (NCBI taxonomy): domain Eukaryota; kingdom Metazoa; phylum Arthropoda; class Insecta; order Orthoptera; family Acrididae; genus Schistocerca; species Schistocerca nitens. Next base: position 96,710,754 of record NC_064622.1, read on the forward strand.
AAGGCCGTGCTGCATCCCAACGGCCTCGTATCACTAGCAGTCGAGATGACAGGCATCTTACCCGCTTGACTACAACGGATCGTGCAGCCACGTCTCGATCCAGGAGTCAACAGATGGTGACGTTTGCAAGACAACAACCATCTGCACGAACAGTTCGACGACGTTTGCAGCAGCATGGAATATCAGCTCGGAGACCATGGCTGCGGTTACCCTTGACGCTGCATCACAGACGGGAGCGCCTGCGATGGTGTACTCAACGACGAACCTGGGTGCACGAATGGCAAAACGGCATTTTTTCGGATGAATCCAGGTTCTGTTTACAGCATAATGATGGTCGCATCCGTGTTTGGCGACATCGCGGTGAACGCACATTGGAAGCGTGTATTCGTCATCGCCATACTAGCGTATCACCCGGCGTGATGGTATGGGGTTTCACTGATTACATGTCTCGGTCACCTCTTGTTCGCACTGACGGAACTTTGAACAGTGGACGTTACATTTCAGATGTGTTACGACCCTTGACTCTACCCTTCATTCGATCCCTGCGAAACCCTATATTTCAGCAGTTGCAGGTGATGTACGGGCTTTTCTGGATACAGAAAATGTTGGACTGCTGCCCTAGCCAGCACATTCTCCAGATCTCTCACCAACTGAAGCCGTCTGGTCAATGGTGGCCGAGCAACTGGCTCTTCACAATACGCCAGTCACTACTCTTGATGAACTGTGGTATACTACTGAAGCTCCATGGGCAGCTGTACCTGTTCATGCCATCCAAGCTATGTTTGACTCAATGCCCAGGCGTATCAAGGCCGTTATTACGGCCAGAGGTGGTTGTTCTGGGTACTGATTTCTCAGGGTCTATGCACCCAAATTGCGTGAAAATGTAATCAGATGTCAGTTTTAGTATAATATATTTGTCCAATGAATACCCGTTTATCATCTGCATTTCTTCTTGGTGTGGCAATTTTAATGGCCAGTAGTGTAGATGTATAAACACACCTACCAGCTTTTATTTACGTCACACAGCTTCTTCTCGATGGTGTGATTTTTTTCCGTCAGTGTACAATATTGCAGAAACCGGACTGCAGTTATAAGACTGAACGGCATGGAAAGAAAGCGACAGTCGAGACGATAGTGACACAGGACCTGTGCCTGATCCCTCACGTTATAAAATCTGTACATTCAGCAGTCTGTGAACGAAGTTGGAAAGGAAATGAAACTTCACAAAGACGAAGCAAATTAGTTTGTGTTTTCCCGATAGCACTGCAATTCTGTAAAAGACAGCAAACTTGGAAGAGCAGTTGAACGCAACCGGATTATATCGTGGAGCAAGATGTGTCTTCAGGATAAGATTAACATCAACAGGTGTAAAATATGGGTGACTGAATGTAGTGGAAAATATCAGGTCATGCAGATATAATGTCTTTTACATGGGGTTCCTTTTGTGTGTAAATGGTGAGTCTTTGTAGATTGTAGTGTATCCATTTTCCGTGTATGTATGTGTGTGTGTGTGTGTGTGTGTGTGTGTGTGTGTGTGTGTCTGTGCTTGTGTGTGTGTGTTTGTGTCTATGTGTGTAGGTAGACTTTATCTGTTTGTGTTGTCTTTTTTGTAATGTTCCTTTAATGGCTTAAATAGTGTGCCCATGCAGAGTGTAGTGTATTCATTTAAGATCTGTTTTCCTTCTGCTGTTGCCTTCTGTATGTGGAGGCTTTCCTCAATAGTCAGTTTGCTGTATAGGCTATGGCTGGGTTTTAGTATTCTTAAGTCTGTTTCTATTGTAGTTGTGTGGTGACTGTATGCTACAAGGTGGTCAGCAAATGTGCTATGGGAGCTGTTGCTTTTTAATGCTCTCAGATGTTCTGAATATCTGGTTATGAAGATTGTGCATGTTTGTCCTGGCAAGTGTTGCATGTGAGTTCATATATTCCTGATCTGTTAAAATTTATCCATGGGTGTTTCTTGTGTTCTGATCTTTTTCTGTGTTGTGTTCTCTGTCCTTTATCATATTTGGAGTCCCTGTTTCTTTAATATGTTGCCTATTCTGTGAACAATTTTTTTATTGCAGGTGAGTGTGTGCCATTTCGTTTTGTGTGTGTGTTGTTGCTCTGCTGTGTCTTGTGTTTGGTCGTTCTTTGTGTTTTGTGTTGTTCTGTGTTGGGTGAGGATTTTTGTGTGTGGTAAGTTCATTTTTGTACTGTTTACATATTTTTTATTTAACTTGTCCACCATTTGGGTATTGTAACCATTTTCTACCGCTATTTGTTTCATTGTATTTAGTTCTTGTGTGTAGTTATGTTTGTTCATGGGTGTTCTGTTTAATCTATGGAGCATGAATCTGAAGTTTGCTTGCTTATGTGTCAATGGGTGGTTCGATAGGTTGTGAATGGTGGTGCTTGTGATTGTCGGTTTCCTGAATATTGTGAAGTTGTGTGTGTTGTTTGTTTTATGTATGGTGAGATCTAGAAAATCTAGTGTGTTGTTAGTTTCTGTTTTTAATGTGAAGTTAATTTTTGGGTGTAAGTTGTTTATTTCATTGTGTAACTGTTCTTGTTTGACGTGGTTCATCAAACAGGCTTATTATGTCATCGACATAACAGTATTTAACTTTGTAGTTTTTTGGTTTTATTATGTTTCTGGAGATCATTTTCTCCAGGTTGTTTATAAATATATTAGCTAGGAGGAGACTAATTGGTGATCCCATTGGCAGTCCTTGATGCTGAGAATAAAATTCTTTGTTGACCACAAAATAATTTTGTGATGTTATGGTCTTGAGTATGGTTGTTATTTCACACACACACACACACACACACACACACACACTCATACACACACACGGAAAATGGATACAGTACAATCTGCAAAGACTCACCATTTACACACAAAAGGAACACCTTGTAGAAGCCAACATAAACAACTAAGAAGCGTACAGAAAACACACACACACAAAGGTAAACTGTAAACAAATCAAATTTGCCGCCGAACTCTCTGGTGAACAAATGAACATTGACTGTGCTGGGACACACAACAACCACAATCACACTGCGTTTTGGTAAAGTGCTTTTACGACCTTATTTGTGGAAAATATGTGTTATATTTACGTGTGCATCACAACACTTCACCAAGATGCGGAGAATAAAAGGGCTTGTCAGACGAAAACGTAAGTAAATACGAATATAGGCGCGAAATATCGCGACAAACTAAATTACATTCTAGATGATAGGTTAAGTCCCAGCGAAATTTCTCACCAACATCGTTTGGTAGTAGATGACAAGCTACCTGTAGTAAATAATACACAAATGATCCAGGAAATTCATGAACACCAAATGTAAAGGTATTAACAAAAAGAAACGAACTATTGCTTGAACTAAACATACACATAATTTTGTAATCATTTAATAAAAATATTCACATTACAGAATAAATAAAACGGAAATCCACTGATGGTGGCATAGTTGTGCTGAAACATATTTCGGTACTGAAGAAAAAACGATGTTTTGCATAACTGGCGGATCTCACATCCTATAATTTTAACTGCAAACACGGTCAACACAAGGAGCTGCAAATCCAAATCTTGAAGGTGACAAAAGTTATGTGATACATCCTAATATAGTGTCGGATCTCCTTTTATCCTGCGGAATGGAGCAACTCGGCGTGGTATGGACTCAAGTCCCCTGCAGAAATAGTGAGTCATGCTGCCTCTGTAGCTATCCATAATAGCGAAATCGTTGCCGGTGTTGGGTTTTGTGTGTGAACTGACCCCATGATTACGTCCTGCAAATATTTGATGAGATTCACATCAGGCAATGTGGGTGGCGAAATCGTTTGCTCGAACTATCCAGAATGTTCTTCACACCAGTCACAAACAGTCTGTGACTTGGTACATTGTCATGCATAAATATTCCATCGTTGGTTGGGATCATGACTTCCACAAATGATTGGAAACGGTCTCAAAGTAACATATCATAACCATTTTCTGCCAATGATCGATCGAGTTGGGCCAGAGGACCCAGTCCACTCCATGTAAACACAGTCCAACCCATTCAGGAGAGACCACCAGTTTGCACAGTGACTCGTTGACAACTTGGGTCCATGGATTCATGGGATCTGCGCCACACTCGAACCCTACCATCAGCTGTTAACAACTGAAAATTGGAGTCATCTGACCAGGCTATTGTTTTCCAGTCATCTAGGGGCCAACGGAAATGGGCGCAAGCCAAGGAGAGGCACTGCAGCAGATGTCGCACAGCTAGCAAAGGCACTCCCATCAGTCGTGTGCTATCATAGAGCGCTAATGCCAAATTCCACATTGGTTTCTGCGGTTATTTCACGCAGTGTTGCTTGTCTGTTAGCACTGACAGCTCTACACAAACAGCGCTGGTTTCAGTCGTTAAGTAAAGGCTGTCGGCCACCACATTGTGAGAGATAATGCCTGAAGTACGGTATTCTCAGCACATTCTTGACACCGCGTATTCCGAATACTGAATTCTCTAACGATTTCCGTAATCGACTGACCCACGCATCTACCTTCAACTGCCATCCTGCATCCAAAGTCTCTTAACTGCCATCGTGCAGTCGTAATAACGTCAGAATCCTTTTCACATCAATCACCTGAGTACAATCGACAGCTCCACCAGTGCACTGCCCTTTTATACCTTGTGTAGCGATACTACTGCCATCTGTATACGCCCAAATTGCTCCAATGGCTCAAATGGCTCTGAGCACTATGGGACTTAACATCTGAGGTCATCAGTCCCCTAGAACTTAGAACTACTCAAACCTAACTAACCTGAGGACATCACACACATCCATGCCCGGGGCAGGATTCGAACCTGCGACCGTAGCGGTCGGGTGATTCCAGACTGAAGCGCCTAGAACCGCTCGGCCTCCACGGCCGGCGCAAATTGCTTTCCCATGACTTCAGTGTGTAGTGGAGGACGGCTCCTGTTACCCGTTTCTGGCCAAATTACAGTTGCACACGGAGGGAATTGGCCTATAGTCGTATTGAAGGCAGAATACTTGCCGCCATTACATATCTCATCGTTTATACATCTACATCCTGTAATATTATTGGGCTTTCCGTCGTATGAAAGCTGCGAGTACCCTCGGAAAGCCATTCACCTAGCTGTGTATTCAATGTTCAACTTACGAGATGTGACCTATTCTTTGAAAGACATTGATAAAACTTGATAAGACTTGATAAAAAAAAATTAATGTGTTCTGTTATTGTTTCATGAAATCATCCGACAGACATCGGGAAGCCATAAAGGAAGTATTAAACAAAACCGGGAAAGTATTAAAAATTTTCGAATTTTGTTTTATACAATTTACGTAACTATAAAGATACGCATTTAGCGCGAACGCTAATACATCGATTGCGCAATCAAAGAAACATTTTAACAGAAGTTCAACTGAGTGTTCCTCTTCGATCTAAATAAAAAATATTACGGTAAAAATCTTTGTTGATCTTCAGATTTTATCTTACTTTTTCTTGTAATGTGAAAGCGTAAAGAAGGTCATCTTTAAGCCATAAAAGTGAGCGGTCTTGCCAGCTTGCAGACAACAATTATAAATTAATAAAATTCAAATAATTTATGTTCGATACTGTAAATCGGAAAGTTATTGTTATGAAGTTGTTGAATGGAGCAAGAATTGTCTCGAAGGAAGGAGAAAAATGAGTGTAATTTGTGATAAAGACGTGAACCAAGAAGCGAGCACAGGACAGGCTGAAATCTGATCGCACCAGCACAGTCAGAAAATTACTTATGTAAATTATACTGTTTATAAATTAACCGTAATTGCTTGTCAGAATTATTTGAATATATTTAGTGTTTATCAGATTTCTTATTCTATTATTTTCCTTTTTTTTACCTCCATGTCATATTATTTTCAGAAATGTCAAACAGCCTTTACTACAGCAGAAAATACTGCGGCATCCTGGTCGTAGACGGAAGGCGGCTCCTTGTTTCCTATACAACTCACAGGCGCCCCATTTATTCCTGATTTCGTTTGCAAATGCAATTTTTTTTATTTTTCATTGTTAAAGGTCTCTTAGGTAATTATAAAATAGGTCACATCTCATCATACTTACAGCAAAGGACTTGGAAGAGCAGTTGAACGGAATGGACAGTGTCTTGAAAGGAGGATATAAGATGAACATCAACAAAAGCAAAACGAGGATAATGGAATGTAGTCAAATTAAATCGGGTGATGCTGAGGGGATTAGATTAGGAAATGAGACACTTAAAGTAGTAAAGGAGTTTTGCTATTTAGGGAGCAAAATAACTGATGATGGTCGAAGTAGAGAGGATATAAAATGTAGACTGGCAATGGCAAGGAAATGGCAAGCAAATCGTTTCTGAAGAAGAGAAATTTGTTAACATCGAGTATAGATTTAAGTGTCAGGAAGTCGTTTCTGAAAGTATTTGTATGGAGTGTAGCCATGTATGGAAGTGAAACATGGACGATAACCAGTTTGGACAAGAAGAGAATAGAAGCTTTTGAAATGTGGTGCTACAGAAGAAGGCTGAAGATAAGGTGGATAGATCACGTAACTAATGAGGAGGTATTGAATAGGATTGGGGAGAAGAGAAGTTTGTGGCACAACTTGACTAGAAGAAGGGATCGGTTGGTAGGACATGTTTTGAGGCATCAAGGGATCACAAATTTAGCATTGGAGGGCAGTGTGGAGGGTAAAAATCGTAGAGGGAGACCAAGAGATCAATACACTAAGCAGATTCAGAAGGATGTAGGTTGCAGTAGGTACTGGGAGATGAAGAAACTTGCACAGGATGGAGTAGCATGGAGAGCTGCATCAAACCAGTCTCAGGACTGAAGACCACAACAACAACAACAACAACTGATTACGTAGAGGAATCCGGGTTCTTATTCTCCAAATAATAGAAGCCTTTGCGTAACCAAAAACTAGCCGCCTTCTGACAACGATCAGGAGCCGACCAGAAGAGGGGACGTCTTCGACCTCTTTCGTGTAACCTGCGGCAAAGCTGTGCCAAACTGGGAACACGGCATTCTAATATGAAACACAATGCATATATAATTATCAGATTAAAATTGAAAAAAAATAAATACAGTTAATATTTTTTTCTTTTATCAAACTAGAATCCTTACTGTGCAAAGCCGGCCGGAGTGGCCGAGCGGTTCTAGACGCTACAGTCTGTAACCGCGCGACCGCTACGGTCGCAGGTTCGAATCCTGCCTCAGGCATGGATGTGTGTGATGTCCTTAGGTTACTTAGGCTTACTAGTTCTAAGTTCTAGGGGCCTGATGACCTCAGAAGTTAAGTCCCATAGTGCTCAGAGCCATTTGAACCATTTTACTGCACAAAACACGTCATGCCATCACCTCCATCACCTGTAGACTGATAAAAGTGTCGTGTCGCATAAAATAGAAGTACTTCTGCTCTTGAGTTAAAAAAGCTTATTCTTTAAGCCGTGCTTCGAGTACCGAGTACTGCAATTACTACTTTGTGTAACGGGTATGAAGTGCAATTGCGTTTATAAAGGGAATCGTTCATCTGCGTGATTATTTCGTTACTTTTAAATGTCACCTGTGTGAAAAGAAATATTGCTGCTTTAGTAAATTATTTCAACTGTACCTAGGAACGATTTGGCACCATTATTTCAGTAAGTGGAGATTCTAAACCAAAAGCTACAATTTCATGTTAACTGTACATGCAGTACTCAAATGAAACAAATATTAGTTTTAATGGAACCAATACCAAGTTTTATTTTTTGTATCTGTGAGCACTGTCTCTGGAGCTCAAGGTAATAGTTTTCTTATTAATACAATGGTGATCATCCAGCAAGAACAGTGACAGTACTGTGACCCCATTTCTTTTGAGAAGTTATCGTAGAATAATGGCAAAGTCTCTTACGTAACTTGCCATAAAATTCATTTGTGTAATATACAAGACATGTTTTTAAGGGGGTACGGTCCTGTAATGAAACTAAAAACGTAGACTTTTCTGAACCATGAAAGTCTGTCTTTTATATCAACTTTTGTACATAATTCTCACAAACATTAAATGACTAGTTGTACCATACAATCAGTTTTTGAATACCATAATCATAGAAATCTGCCAAGATATTTGAAAACCATTGGAACACAGTCGTTTTCACGTTTTCACTGTCATTGTGGCACTGATCACCCAGTGCTTCTTCAAATGCAGAAACACATGGCAGTTACTGCATGGGGGCTTGTACAGCGGGTGAGAAACTTGTTCTAAGCCAAATGTTCCAATCGGCACCTGAGTTTGATGGTCCATGTGTTGATGAAAATTGTCATCAAGGGAAATGATCCTCTTACTCAATATGCCACTCCTTTTGATTTGGATTTCACAGTCCAATTGTTTAAGGTTTCATAGTAAGTTGTAGAATTTATGGTGTCACCACAAGGGAAAAAATCCATGACGAACACGTCCTCCCTATCCCAAAAAACAGCACACATGATTTTCTGGTCTGAAGTTGTTTGCTTGAACTTCAGATTCTTGGACGATGCTGAAATTCGCCGTTCCATGGACTGCTGCTTTGGTTCATGTGTAATGTACGCCACCCATGTCTCGTCGCCTGTGACAGTTTGGCTCAAGATCTCATGACCTTCCTCACTTTTCCACTCAAAGAAAGTCAAAGAACTGACTAAACGTTTAATTTTGTACACTTTCATCAGCATTTTTGGTACCCAGCGTGAGCATCACTTACCATAATGTGAACTTTCTGTAACATTTGCAGCCGGCTGGAGTGGCCAAGCGGTTCTAGGCGCTACAGTCTGGAACCGCGCGACCGCTACGATCGCAGGTTCGAATCCTGCCTCGGGCATGGATGTGTGTGATGTCCTTAGGTTAGTCAGGTTTAAATAGTTCTAAGTTCTAGGGGACTGATGACCTCAGAAGTTAAGTCCCATAGTGCTCAGAGCCATTTGAACCATTTTTTGTAACAGTTGCATAAAGTACACTTCTTGACAATTTTGAGGAAACTCATCACATGACATCGAAATCGTAAAGCGTCTGTTCGCCCTCGCTTCTTTATCAACTTTCTCCATTAAATGTCATTAATGAGTGGAGATCGCTCACTTCGTTCGTGATACATATTTGTAAGGCTATCTTTAGAAGTTCTCATCCATTTCTGTACCATTCTATCGCTCACACTGTTTTCTACTTACACTTCACTGATCTGACGATGAATTTTAGCCGCTTTCACGCCTTTAGCACTAAGGAAACGAATCACAGCGCGTATGTTACAGCCTCAGGGCTTCTCAATCGGAGAAGGCGTTTCAAACATTTACAAACAGACGCTAACACGTCGAATGGCTCTCTAATGGTGTCTGTGACTTGTCAACGGCAACAGCGCGCATGCGCCAGTATGCTGACCGTGGCGTTGCAGCGGCGGAATTTCAAAGCGGTACGTACTTCAAAAACACGTCTCGAATTAACAAACATTAATTACTTATAATCAACAACAATGAACACTTCGTTGGTTGATCATAAATATAAAAGTAGAACAAATAAGTACAAAAAATACACACTGCTTTCCACTGCAGTTAATAACAATTTAACTCCAGTTATCATTACAAGTTTCACAAAATTGATTTTTTGAAACAGCGCTGTTTCTTTTCAGAGTCTTTTTCTATGTAATTTTTGGTGTATTCTTATGTGTGCATGCATGTGTGGAAGTATTGCAGTAGTTTTTTTTTTTTTTTTGGGCAGTCCCTTATAAAGACCAATGTTTAGAGTTATCGAAATTATTGTATAGAAACCAGAGGGGGATATTTACCGAAAATGCGCTATTCGTGCAGTAAAAGAAATGGTTTTCTGAGGTTAGACACAGGAATTGTAAGGTTAGTTTACTAAACTGAAGAATTGTGAGAGTACCCGTGGTTTAGATGTTTCTTCCAAAGGTAGTATAACAGTGCAAGTATTCCTACACAGCTGAGGTTACCGCTTGGAAATTTACCGCTGATATTCGCTGTCGGGGAATACTTAACAAGGGTACCAATTCCGTGAATTTGGTCCGCCAGTCGTGTGTTCGAGATTTCTGCACTCGTGTCACTCCTTGGAGTTTTGGTCCTGCTATGCAGTGCCACTCATAGATATAAAGAACTTTTTCACCGTCTACTGGAAAGCGCTGTGATAATGGAAGTTATGTCTGCTACCCACTAGCTACGAAATCAGCTAACTACTTCTTCCTTTCGTATCTAACACACCCCGTAACACTTTCAATATGTCAGTGAAACTTTCACTTTCAAGCTCTTAATAACAAAACTCGCCGACAGACAGATCGTTAATATACCAAAGACAAGAAGTAAGTAATTAAGTAATTCCATACAATCTTCTCTTGTTTCTTTTTTTTTCGCAACAACACCCATTGTCATCCCGACTTCTTCTTTGGCGTCCACGCTACTCCCAAGTCGCGACGTCAAAGGGCGAATGGCTCCTTCCTTACCAATAAAACACTCTCCCTCCCCCGCGCTTTGCCGGCCTTTGTGGCCGAGAGGTTCTAGGCGCTTCAGTCCGGAACCACGCTGCTGCCACGGTCTCAGGTTCGAATCCTGCCTCGGGCATGTATGTGTGTGATGTCCTTAGATTAGTTAGGTTTAAGTAGTTCGAAGTCTAGGGTACTGATGACTTCAGATGTTAAGTCCCATAGTGCTTCGAGCCATTTGAACCCCCGCGCCTTGCGCCTGTACTGTGCTGACATTTGCATTTCGTATCTGGGCATGAATAAAAAATGCGTGAAGAGTGTGCGGTCTTTCCTCTACCACTACTACTATAAATTAAGATTTCTACACGACCATCTTCCACCGATACAGTAGAAAAGAAGTGACATATTGCTGCCTTGAATAGCAATATGTACCACTACACTCCACATCTTTTCGGTGACTTTCCATCCGAGGTAAAAAAAAAGCGTTCAAATGTGTCTGAATTTTTGAGGGACCAAGCTGCTGTCATCGGTCCTAGACTTCCACACTATTTAACCTAACTTAAATTAACTTATGCTAAGAACTACACACACACCCATGCTCGAGGGAGGACTCAAACATACAAGGTAACATTCTACCCCTACCGAGAAATCTTCAGCCAAGTTACAAATTTCGTTTTTTATCCAGGCAATAGCGACATTTAAAATAATAAATACCCGATCTGAAATTGAAGGTCCTGTTCCGTTCCCATTAAGAGTGATCCAGTGACGGCTTGAAGAATTAACCGAGCGAGGCTATTTAGAGGTTACCACACTGGACTTGTATTCAGGAGGACGGCTATTCGAAACCCCGTTTTTGATGGTTTCCAGTAATATTGGAACGGTTCCCCTGAAAAGGTCATGGCCTATTTCTTGCCGCCGGCCGGGGTGGCCGAGCGGTTCTAGGCGCTACTGTCTGGAACCGCGCGACCGCTACGGTCACAGGTTCGATTCCTGCCTCGGGCATGGATTTGTGTGATGTCTTAGGTTAGTTAGTTTTAATTAGTTCTAAGTTCTAGGGGACTGATGACCTTAGAAGTTAAGTCCCATAGTGCTCAGAGCCATTTGAACCATATTTCTTGCCCTAACCTTCCCCATCTCTGCGCAAGTGTCCCGTCTCGAATGACCTCATCGTTGAGGGGCGTTAACCCGACCTCCGTTATTCTTTTCTTTTTCTTACGTAAGCTGAGAGAGAGGGCGCACAGGAGCACACGTAAGACAGCTTTGGCCACCTGATGGTGCTCGCAACCTCGGCTGGCTGGCTGTAAACAAGGCACGGACCCCGGTCTCTAATGTGGCCATAAATCGCGCATCGCTCAACTTTGGTACCGCCCAGAATGCGCGGCAGCTGGCGCGGTTTCGGACTCGCCTGCCCTTATATCAAACTCACGCGGGGTCTTATCTCCTCGCTTAACCATGACAGACTGCTACTGTACTTGGTGTTCCTTCGGCTTCTCGCTAGCATGGTTCCATAACAGCTATAGCCGGAATGTCTTACAACCCATCTGTCAACCTATCACTGAAACGCTTCGTTCTGTGCGAAGACAAGAATTCAGCCGAAAAAGACCAATATGCAATATCCTCCACAGTCGTACCAACACTGCTAACGGTATCGGATGTGGGTCCAGTTGCTGCTACGGTCGCAGGTTCGAATCCTGCCTCAGGCATGGATGTGTGTGATGTCTTTAGGTTAGTTAGGTTTAAGTAGTTCTAAGTCTTGGGGACTGATGACTTCAGATGTTAAATCCCATAGTGCTTAGAGCCATTTGAGCGATTTGTGAGTCCCGTTAATTCTACTACAGAATTCGCTCGCTTTAGATGTTCTACAAAATGAGTGGACAAAGTAACGATTCGGTGGTTGGTAACAGTCAGCATCAACAGACTTTAAGTCAAGGATCTCCTATAACGTCGATATCAAGCGTTTTACGTGAAACCATTTCATCCTTGTCAGTGACGCTACGCTACAGCAAATTTTGCAAACTTCAGACTGAACGTTCAAACAAAACTGAGTTTAAGCTACGGTTAAACTTTCTCACCTAATGTTGTTCGAATTTAAGAAAGTGCTAGTTTGACGTCGAACTTAAGTCAGCAACTTAACTCGAAAACCCGGGGGACAAACTATTAAAGAATATCGTGCCTGTACTTAAGCAGATCGAACAAGACTGCAGAACATCTTTTCATAGTTGTAAATAGTGAAGGACGGTCTAAGAATGTTCAGTAAAACACAATTGACGGTAATCTTTGTTAATCTTTCATCAGTTACACGATCCTAGTGAAAGACACATTTGCTACTGAAATTTTAAACTGCTTCACTTTTGAGATTACGAAACAAACGTAATTAGCCGAAGGTTTTCAAGAACGGTCATCGAGCAGATGCACAAAACTATAGGCCCATATCTCTGACATCGATCTGTTACGGAATTTTAGAACATATTTTTTGCTCGTGTATCATGTCATTACTGGAAACCCAGAATCTACTCTGTAGGAATCAACATGGATTCCGGAAACAGCGATCATGTGAGACCCAACTCGCTTTATTTGTTCATGAGACCCAGAAAATATTAGACACAGGCTCCCTCCCAGGTAGATCCCATTTTCCTTGACGTCCGGAAGGCGTTCGATACAGTTCCGCACTGTCGCCTGATAAACAAAGTAAGAGCCTACGGATTATCAGACCAGCTGAGTGGCTGGATTGAAGAGTTTTTAGCAAACAGAGCATAGCATGTTGTTCTTAATGAAGAGACGTCTACAGACGTTAAAGTAACCTCTGGCGTGGCACAGGGGAGTGTTATGGGACCATTGCTTTTCACAATATATATACATGACCTAGTAGATAGTGTCGGAAGTTCCATGTGGCTTTTCGCGGATGATGCTGTAGTATACAGAGAAATTGCAGCATTAGAAAATTGCAGCGAAATGCAGGAAGATCTGCAGCAGATAGGCACTTGGTGCACGGAGTGGCAACTGTCCCTTAACATAGACAAATGTAATGTATTGCGAATACATAGAAAGAAGTATCCTTTATTGTATGATTATATGATAGCGTAACAAACACTGGTAGCAGGTACGTCTATAAAATATCTGGGAGTATGCTTACGGAACGATTTGAAGTGGAATGATCATATAAAATTAATTGTTGGTAAGGCGGGTGCCAGGTTGAGATTCATTGGAAGAGTCCTTAGAGAATGTAGTCC